>NC_083414.1:11027541-12489416 GCF_020745735.1 Hemiscyllium ocellatum
GGGCACGCTCCAGTGCCAGTATGTCCTTCCTGAGGTGTGGGGACCAAAACTGGACACAGTACTCCAAATGGGGCCTAACATACACAACTATCTTTCTTTGTACCACATAGGACTCCACCGAGTGGAAGATTTTCCCCTCAAATCCTACTGATTCCAGTTTTGCTAGGGTTCCTTGATGCCACACTTGGTTAAATGCACTCTTGATGTCGAGGGCAGTCACTCTCACCTCATCTCTGGTGTTCAGGTCAATGAGAGGGAGAAAAGAAAAGCCAATACTAGAGAGCCACTGACTGTATTTGGTTCGGTGGAACCATGTAAGGGCAGTTGCAAGGAGCTGGACCATAAGAAGGGAGCAAGTGGAGAAGGATAGTATTATGGTCAACAACAATGAACACTGGAAAATTTCAGAAGAATAAAGTGATGTACTGTCATCCCAGTCACTAAAGACATAGTACATGACACTCAAATTCAAAACATCACCAACAAAGTCAGCTTGGCAGTGAAAGCATTTTCCAGCTGGGGTGCTACTGAGCCAATTACACCACAAATCTCAAGTCTGTGTGGTTTATCTGATCTGGATTTTGTCATAAATTTTGCTCAGAAGAACATTGAAAGACAACATCAAATAGGGGATACAATTTTAAGGAGATTGCAACAGCAGAGCAGCCTGGGTGTAAATGTGCACAGATCATTGAAAGTGACAGGACAGGTAGACTGTGTGGTAAATAACATTCAGTATCCTCCACACTACTCACCAAAGGTTCTTACACAGCAGCTTCCAAGGAAGGACGTGAATGTGTTGGAGAGTGCAGAACAAGTTTACAAGAATGGTTTTAGGAATGAGGCACTTGTTATGATGATAGATTGAAGAAGTTGGGACTGTTCTTCTTGAAGAGAAAAAGGTTGAGAAGAGATTTGACCGAGCTTTTAAAAACAATGAATGGGCTGAGTAGATTACATAGGGAGAAGGTGCACCCATTTGTTGAAGGAACAAGAACATGTGGGTATAGTCTTAAAGTGATCTGCAAAAGAAGTCATGGTGAAGTGAGGAAATTTCTTTTCACTCTGAATATGGAACACAACGCCTGGAGATGTGGTGAAGGCAAAACCAACTGAGACATTCAAAGGGGCACTGGATGATTATTTGAAAAGAAGTGATATGCAAGAGTGTGGGAGAGAAACAGGGAATTGGCACTCTGGAATGATGCTTGTTTGAAAAAGCCAGTGCAGGCACAATGGGCCAAATGGCCCCCTTTTTTTGTTAGATTATTTACAGTGTGGAAACAGGCCCTTCGGCCCAACAAATCCACACCGACCCGCCGAAGCGCAACCTACCCATTCCCCTACATTTACCCCTTTTACCTAACACTACGGGCAATTTAGCATGGCCAATTCACCTAACCTGCACATCTTTGGACTGTGGGAGGAAACCGGAGAACCCGGAGGAAACCCACGCAGACACGGGGAGAACATGCAAACTCCACACAGTTAGTCGCCTGAGTCGGGAAATGAACCCGGGTCTCTGGCGCTTGTGAGGCAGCAGTGCTAACCACCGTGCCGCCCATGTCAACTAGCAATTGCCTTGATTGCAGCTGGAGTGTTAGATCCACTGGCTGAAGGGAAGAAATAAAAGGAACTGTGGAAGAATCTCATGCAGATGAAAATACTGGGTGAGGGATAGAATTTGCCTCAAGTGTGATGCTCTCATGGTTGAACGTCATCCACCACTATTTGGGTTCTAGGTGGCATGGGCAAGGTTCTGGAGAACTGACTGCTGGAACCTTAGGCAAGCAGGAATCAGCATTCTGAGGAGGGGTAAAGACAAAATTAAAACTTTCCCTATGTTGCTTTTCTCCCATAACAACATGCTTTCCACAAAATCTGCAATAGCAGCAGAAAAGGGCACAGTGCACTGGATCCAAACGGTGTCCTAATCTGGACACACAATTCCAATACCCAAACTGACTACCTAAATGAACCAATGCTCTAATTTAAAGATGTCCTTGTGTAAACATTAAGACTTTTAATTAATAATCTGTACCCAAAAATCCCCAGTGATTTAAGCTGTGCATTTAGAATACTAGCAGTTCATTTCTGCTTTCCAGCTATCACAGGTCACTGATTAGCCTCCGGTGGATTGCCAGGTTGTTTTACTGGCATTAAACAACAACAGGAGAGACAAAATGCCTCATGGCAGTAAAATGGTTTGAGCTGCTTTCAATTGTGCTGTTGTTGGGGTGCTACAGATTTAGGAAGCTTGATTTATTTGTTTTAAATGGAAATATCTGTAACTTGACGGCTAATGGAACCAAAGCTCAATAAATATTCTGCTCAATTTGTTTTTTTTTTAAAGCAGAAATGAAGAAGCCTGCCCAAAAACAAGCAAATACAAAAACCACGAATTGCAATAAATAATTGAAAATAAACTTTGCATCAGTAAGTATATTTGCCCTTTGTGTCCTCACCCTTCTCTTCCTAAGGTTCAAACCCTTAAGAGTGAATTCTGGTTTTGACAGTTCTCTGCCCAACTGGTTATGTGCTCTACATTTCAGAAATTGCGACTGTGAGGTGCAACATATTTCAATCCATTGCCCATCCCTACAATAGATTTTAATGTTTATGAAGCAGCTAATGTAGAGGGGATGGAACCATCGATGCTCAACATGTGAAGTCGTCCCCATGGCTGGGGATTGAGGTCACACAGGGAAGAGACATCTGGAGACTACACCACGGAGTTAAATCGATCATTAAAGGGAGAGGGCAGAAAATGTCCATAAACAGGTCTTAGCATTTGTTGCTTGGTTGCTTATACAAAAAGCAATAACCTAGTTTTAATTTTGGACTATGCAGTACACGTGTTCTCCTTAAGGACTGCTATTTTCTGGGCTGCTCTAGGCCTGGACCAATTCACTTACTGGTGACTGAAACAGCTGTAGGTCCTTTACATATCCCAGGATTCTGACTTAAACTGGTTAATATTGTATTTGACTGAATCAGGCAGTAAACTTTGGCTGTCCTTTTTAAGGCGCCCACACAATGACACCATATGAATCAGGAAAGTAACACGAAGTAATTATTAAATTTTAAATTTGCAACATCCCCAATGTGCGCATTCAAGCTCTTGGCAGGAATGAAAGGTAGGTGAAAATCCCAACACTATGTCTCACTATTTATAATGAAAGTCATAGATGATTGTTTTCCAACCTTGTGAGTTTCTTTAAAAAAAATAAAAACTTTGAATAGTTCTCCAGTTAAAATCTTTAATATGTAAAAACAATGACTGCAGAAGCTGGAAACCAGATTCTGGATTAGTTGTGCTGGAAGAGCACAGCAATTCAGGCAGCATCCGAGGAGCAGCAAAATTGACATTTTGGGCAAAAGCCCTTCATCAGGAATAAAGGCAGAGAGCCTGAAGGGTGGAGAGATAAGTGAGAGGAGGGTGGGGGTGGGGAGAAAGTTGCATAGACTCTATGCTACTTTCTCCCCACCTTCACCCTCCTCTCACTTATCTCTCCACCCTTCAAGTTCTGTGTTTGTATTCCTGATGAAGGGCTTTTGCCCGAAACGTCAATTTTACTGCTCCTCGGATGCTGCCTGAATTGCTGTGCTCTTCCAGCACAACTAATCCAGAGCCTATATGCAGTACCGCAAGAGATGTGGAGATACTAAACGAGTATTTTGCATCAGTGTTTACTGTGGAGAAGGACAGGAAAGATACAGAATGTGAGGAAATAGATGGTGACGTCTTGAAAAATGTCCATATTACAGAGGAGGTGGTGCTGAATGTCTTGAAAAGCATAAAAGTTGATAAATCCCCAGGATCTGTTCAGGTGTACCCCAGAACTCTGTGGGAAGCTAGGGAAGTGATTGCTGGGCCCCTTACTGAGATATTTGTATCATCAATAGTCACAAGTGAGGCGCTGGAAGACTGAAGGTTAGCTTTAATGGTGCAACTATTTAAGAAAGATGGTAAGGAAAAGCCATGAACTATAGACTGATGAGTCTGATCTCGGTAGTGGGCAAGTTAGATTAGATTAGATTAGATTAGATTAGATTACTTACAGTGTGGAAACAGGCCCTTCGGCCCAACAAGTCCACACCGACCCGCCGAAGCGCAACCCACCCATACATATACCCCTTACCTAACACTACGGGCAATCTAGCATGGCCAATTCACCTGACCCGCACATCTTTGGACTGTGGGAGGAAACCAGAGCACCCGGAGGAAACCCACGCAGACACGGGGAGAACGTGCAAACTTCACACAGTCAGTCGCCTGAGTCGGGAATTGAACCCGGGTCTCTGGTGCTGTGAGTCAGCAGTGCTAACCACTGTGCCACCATGCTGCCCGAAGTTGTTGGAGGGAATACTGAGGGACAGGATTTACATTTATTTGGAAAAGCAAGGCGTGATTAGGGATAGTCAGCAATGTTTGTGTGTGGGAAATCATAAGTCACAAATTTGATTGAGTTTTTTGAAGAAGTAACAAAGAAGATTGATGAGGCACAGCGGTGGATGTGATTGATGTGGACATCAGTAAGGCGTTCAACAAGGTTCCTCATGGAAGAATGCATGGAATACAGAGAGAACTAGCTATGTGGATACAGAACTGGCCTGAAGGTAGAAGATAGAGATTTGTATATAAACATAGGAGGTACAATAAGTTTGCAGATGAGACCAAAATTGGAGGTGCAGTGGACAGCGAAGAAGGTTACCTCAGAGTACAACTGGATTTTGAACAGATGGGCAGATGGAGTTTAATTTAGATAAATGTGAGGTGCTGCACTTTGGAAAAGCAAATCAGAGCAGGATTTATACACTTAATGGTAAAGTCCTGGGAAATGTTGCTGAACAAAGAGACCTTGGAGTGCAGGTTCATAGTTCCTTGAAAGTGGAGTTGCAGGTAGATAGGATAGCGAAGCTTGCATTTCATATGCTTTCCTTCATAGGTCAGAGCACTGAGTATAGAGGTGAGGGGTCATGTTGCAGCTGTACCGGACATGGTTTCGGCCATTTTTGGGATATTGCATGAAATTCTGGTCTCCTTCCTATCAGAAGAATGCTGTGAAACTTGAAAAGATTCAGAAAAGATTTACATGGATGTTGCCAGGGTTGGAGGATTTGAGCTACAGTGAGAGACTGAATAAACTGGGGCTGTTTTCCTTGGAGCATCAAAGGCTGAGGAGTGACCTTATAGAGGTTTATAAAATCATGACGGACATGAATAGGATAAATAGACAATGTCCCTGGGGTGGAGGAGTGCAGAACTAGAGGACATAGGTTTAGGGTGAGAGGGGAAAGATTTAAAAGGGACCTATGGGGCAAATTTTTCATACAGAGGGTGGTACGTGTATGGAATGAGCTGCCAGAGGATGTTGGGGAGGCTGGTACTATTACCATAATTATTGGGCATCTGGATGGGTATATGTATAGAAATGGTTTAGAGGGATATATGCCAAGTGCTGGCAAATGGGACTAGATTAGGTTGAGATATCTGGTCGGCATGGATTAGTTGGGTCAAAGAGTTTGTTTCCATTCTGTACATCTCTATGACTCTTGTCCAACAGGCTCATTTCAAAGTACAAGCTTTTGGAGCACTGTTCTTCCATCAGGTAGCGAGTGGAGTAGGATCATAGGATAAAGAATTTGTAGCAAATGATCGTAGTGTCATAAACTGATGCAATTTATGGCACAAACCTAGGTTGCTGTTACATCTTTCATCTTTTAGAATGAATTGCAAGTTTCGATTCAATAATATGTAAATCCCTGAACTTCATTCAAATCACATTCTTGAGATAATATCTTTTTAAAAAGGGGGAGGGGGGAGAGGGAGAGAGAGACAGAGAGAGAGAGAGAGAGAGAGAGCGCGCGCGCGCATGGGAGAGAGGGAGAGTGAGAGTGTTTGGTTACGAAGGTGTGGATGTATTGTACCTTTAAGAGAGTTAAAAGCTAGCAGAACTATCTGACAGCACCAAGTGTTCTCAATAAGGTAACAATGTAACACTTGGATGAAAGCTAGATTAGCTGGCTTGCCTGGAAACGACAAAACAGATTTGAATTAGGCCAATCAATTTAAATTATACCCCGAAAAATACTAAACTCCAATCAAGTCTGAATTTAGTTCACTGACAATATTAAAAGCCAATGACACAATCCGATGCTTTGGGGGTATAAGACGGGGGAAAATTGAACAGCTGGGGGGTGAACTGCCAAGCCAATGACATCTGCAGACTGCCCGGAGAATAGCTCTCTTAAAGGTACCTTTATCGATCAGTAACCTGTGAAGCAGAAAACCTAAGAAGAAGAAAAGAAGATTCGACATCTGACTGGTTTTTTAAAAAAGTTGAATTTTGGTAAATCTTAATCAGGTATTTTATCGGACTAGGATTATTGAAGGGAAAGGTAAAAGATAGGTTAGAGGAAGGATTTGTGAATGGTTGTTTGTCAATTATTTTCTGATATACCTTAAAAAATAACGTTGTTAACTTTTACTTTAAATAGTACTTGTCATTTCGAATTTTCACAGATAACTGCACCGGATTAATCTTTTCTGTGTTGCTGGTTTAAATTAAGCAGAAGGATTTACTCCGCGTCGTCTCAGTTTGGGGGCTCGTCGTTGGGATTTGAACTGGTTTAGACAGATTTGAATAAGAAAAGTCCCAGCAGATTTAAACACTTGTAGGTTATTGTCCTAGATCTTTAAATAAAATGTAAGTGAGGCAATTTGTTTACTTTTAGGATCTCGTGATTGATTAAATTAAAAGTGAAAGAAATGGCTCTTAAGATTGCTAAAGAGGTTCTGGAATTTGAAGATGATTCTCAAATTTGCCAAGGAAGTTTAGAAGGAAAGAAAAAGGCCACACTGCTAGAAAGAGTAAATACATTAAATTTGGGTTTAACCAAGGACAAAAGTAAAGCTGAAATTGGAAGGGAATTACTCAAACACTTAGGTCTATCAGAGAAACAGACAAGTGCAGTAGAGGTAGAAAAACTTAAATTACAATTTAGGAAAATTGAGTTAGAAGATAAAGGGAGAAAGAGAAAGAGAGAGATAAGAGGGAGTGAGGAAAAAGAGAGAGAGAAGGTTCTTAGCTGAGCAAAGTGAGAGAAGAAAGTGAAACAGAAAGAGAGAGAGGGGAAAAGAAAGAGAGAGAGGTTCTTAGCTGAGCAAAAAGAGAGAATTTGAACTTGAGAAGCTGCGATTTAGTCAGCAAAGTCAAGTTAACAGGATGGAGATTAAAAGAGAAGGTAGTATATATACAAATATGTCAAAGCTCTGCTACATTTTGATGAGAAAAATGTTGAAGCCTGCTTTATTTCATTTGAAAAACTGTCTAAGCAGATAGAGTGGTCTGAGGATTTATGGGTAATGCTAGTTCAGACTAAACTAGTAGGCAGAGCTTGTGAGGTATTTGTCGCACTATCAGATGAAGGGGTCAAGAGACTATGAAGAGGTTAAACAGGCTATTTTAAGCATTTATGAATTGGTACCAGAAGCATATTGACAGTGATTCAGAAACACAAAGAAGATACCAGGTTGAGTTACACTGAGTTTGAAAAAATTAAACGTTGTCATTTTGATTGATGGATGCGTGCTTTGAAAATAGATAGGACCTTTGAGGCTGGAAGAGAGATTATTCTGCTGGAGGAGTTTAAAAACTCACTCCCAGAGTTGGTAAGAGTTCATGTGGATGAACAGAAAGTTCATAAAGCGAGAAGGGCAACAGAATTAGCAGATGAGTACATGTTGGTGCATAAGACAAGCTTCCTGTCGGAATTTCATTCTGTGAGGGTCAGCAGTTGGGAGAAGGGGAGATCCTACACTACAAAACCAAAAGTGGAGAACACTGGTAAGAATTTATCGCAGGATAAAAAAGCTCAAGAGGGTAGACAGGAGGTAAAAGGCCTCAGGTGTTTTCACTGTAATGAGTGGGATACAGAAAATTACGTGCCAGTGGTTTCAGAAAGGCACTGGGAACAGGTGTTTTCACTGCCAGAGAGTAGGACACGTAAAGACACAGTGCTGGTCATTAAACAAAGGCACTGTGGGAAAAGATGTGGAAAAAGAAGCTAAGCCAGTGGCATTAGTGAAGGTAATAGAGGAGACCCCAAGAAGAGCGGCAGGGGCTGGGTACGGAGTAAGTACCTGATCTTTACAAACAATTTGCCTCTGTGGGTAAAGTTTACTCAGAAATAACAGGGGGAAGAAGGACAAGTTATAATTTTGAGAGATACAGGATCTAACTTTGATAGTAAGCGATGAATGAATGTGCACTCTTTCTGATCTGTTACCCAAGAGTGTGGTAATTTGTGGGTCAGATGGACAGAAATTTAGTGTTCGCCTATCTAAAATCAGGTTGGAGTGCCAACTCAAGACTGGGGAAGTTACAGTGGGAATGATTGACAGTGTCAGTTCCAGGAATTCAGTTTGTTCTTGGGAATGGTTTAGCAGGATTCAAGGTGGGAATGACACCCCTTGTTGTGGAGAAGCTCAGGGAAGAGCAAGAAACTGAGGAGTTAAAACAGAAATATCCTGGTATTTTCCAAATCTGTGTGGTAACCAGATCCCACTATCATAAGTCACTGCACAAAGCCAAAAGTAAAGAGAACGATGAAGGAGTTAAGGTTCGGTTAGCATATACCCTGTTTGATATATTGGTACAGGATAACCCTGAACAGGCAGAGGGTCAGATAGAAGTGTTTAATCCGAAAGACTAAGGGACTTGCAACAGCAAAGCAAGACGATAAAAGACATAAATGTGTACCCTGAAAAGAGAATATTCCGGAGGGTTATTATCTGAAAGACGGAATCCAGAAGTGGAAACAGAGACCATAGTAGGTTAGTGCAGAAGAGAAATGGACCGATGTGCACCAGATTGTGTTGCCAGTAGCATATAGTCAGGAAGTGTTACAGGAAGCACATGAACTACCTGTAGGAGGTCACCGAGCCGTAAAAAAGAATTCATGCTAAGGTACAAAAACATTGTTATTGGCCTAGAATGCACAAGGATGTGGTTAACTTTTGCCGTAAATGCCACACATGCTAAATGGTAGGTAAGCCACAGGAGGTAATAAAACCAGCACCCTTGTTGCCAATTCCTGCATTTGAAGAACCTTTCACATGGGTTACAGTTGATTGTGTAAGCTCCCCCTGCCCCCACCCCCCGAGAACTAAAAGTGGGAACCGATACTTGTTAACCATAATGGATGCGTCTACTAGATCTCCAGAAGCAATTCTATTACTGAGTATCAAGGCAAAAATGGGTAGTAGAGGAGTTAGTAGCTTACGTCACACAGTACAGGCTACCCAGACAGATTCAGTTGGACCAAGGGTCAAATTTGACTGCTAGGCTGCTTGAAGTAGTTATGGATAGCTTCAGTACTCAGCACTTTAAATCCAGTGTGTATCATCCTGAATCCCAGGGAGCTTTAGAAAGGTGGCATCAGACCTTGAAGACCAAGTTGAGAACTTAGTATCAGGATTACCCGAATGATTGGGATAAAGGTAACCCATTTGTATTATTTACCATTAGAGATGACCCAAATGAATCTACTCAGTTCACTCCCTTCGAGTTAATATTTGGGCATGAAGTGAGAGGTCCTTTGAAATTAACTAAAGAAAAATTGACAGGACCAAAGTCAGAGATCTCACACTTAGATTATGTATCGGAGGTGAGGGAGAGACTAAATTGAGTAGGTGAGTTAGATAAACAGCACCTAAAGAGGGCCCAGTGTAGAATGAAGCAGGTGGCAGGTAGAAGTTCTGAGACTCTGACGTTTTCCCAAGAGGATCTCGTGTTAGTATGGTTACCAGTGATAAGAGATCCCTTCAGAGCCAGGTTTAGTGGTCCCTATCAAATTGAGAAAAAGTTCAGTCAGGTGAACTATCTAGTAAAGATGCCAGATAGAAAAATTTATGTCACGTGAACATCTTGAAACCGTATTATACTAGAGAAAATGAACTGGAGAAATAGCTGTTAGTTACTGCAGACCGAGGAATCACATCCAGATGATGTGGATTTTGATGTGCCTCAAGATAAATTTAAAAAATGAAAAGTCCTTGAGGAGTGGGACAGACTACTAGGCTATCCGTTTCAGGAGTGTAGAAAGCAGTTGAAAGATTTGTTACTGCAGTATAAGGACAGATGTAAGCTGTTGTACTGAAGTAGAGGTAGGGAATACTGCTCCGATAAAACAACACTCATATCGGCTTAATCCTTCTAAAGCCAGACAGGTTCAGATGGAGGTGGAGGCCATGCTTGATGAGGACACCATTAAACCAAGCCAGAGCGAGTGGAGTTCGGTGATCGTCTTAGTTCCCAAACCAGACGAAACTCAACGATTCTCCGTGGATTATTGGAAGGTCAACGCTGTTACAAAATCGGACTCATATCCAATTCTTAGATGGGAGGACTGTATCGAGAAAGTTGGACATACCAGTTACATCACCAAGTTGGTCTTAATGCCTGGTTACTGGCAGGTACCTCTATCAGAGATGGTGAAAGAAATTTCTGCATTTGTAACCCCAAGTGGGCCATATCAGTTTAAAGTGATGCCCTTGGGAATGAAGAACACACCTGCCACATTGGAAAGACTCATGAACAGAGTTGTGGCTGGGTTAACAAACTGTGCTGTCTCTTTGATGATGTCATGGTCTTTAGTGAGTCCTGGAAAGATCACATGGTACAGTTGACAGTTCTCTTTGAACAACAATGAGAAGCAAAACTGGTGATAAACTTAAATAAAACTGAATTTGCAAAAGCAGAGGTGATGTTCCTGGGACATAACATCGGCCATGGAAGGTTGACCCCAAGGAAAGCAAAGATAAGGCAATCAAGGAATTTCCATGACAACCTCGAAGTAAGAGGTGCTTGGATTCCTGGGACTCAGCGGATTCTATTGGAGGTTTGTTCCAAACTTCAGCGATGTAGTGGCACCGTTAGCCAATTTTCTGGAGAAGAACACAAAATTTCAGTGAACAGAACCATGCCACGAGGCATTCGACCATTTAAAGTCATAATAACCACCAAACCAGTTTTAGCTACACCAAACTTTTCAAAACCTTTTAAAGTTGCCATCGATACTAGTGACATAGGAGTTGGAGCTGTACTCCTCCAGGAAGATGAGGATGGGATTGAACTGCCAGTTGGTTACTTTTTAAAGAAGATCAACATCCATCAAAGGAAATACTCCACCATCGATAAAGAACTATTGAGTTTAATACTGACCTTCCAATATTTTAATGCGTATGCCATGAACACTGTGTCGGAGATGGTTATGTACTTGGATTACAACCTGCTTACATTCTTAGAACACTTTAAAAGCAAGAATATGAGACTATTCCATTGGAGTCTCACGTTACATATGGTTAATTTAAAAATCCTGATGAAGGGCTTATGCCCGAAACGCCGAATTTCCTGTTCCTTGGATGCTGCCTGACCTGCTGCGTTTTAACCAGCAACACATTTTCAGCTCTAATTTAAAAATCGTACATGTTGCAGGCCATAAGGATGTAATCGCAAATGCATTATCGCCAATTTAACTGATAAAGTTTAGATGAGATTTGTATGAAGTAGTTCAGGTGAACTTATATTAAAGTTTTCCATATGTTAGGGTAATGTGTTTAAAACAAAGGAGAAAAAAAAGCCATCTTTTCATTATGATGGTTCATTTTTTCCTAAGGGGGGAGGTGTTATGAAGATGTGGGTGTATTGTACCTTTAAGAGAGTTAAAAGCTAGCAGAACTATCTGACAGCACCAAGTGTTCTCAATAAGGTAATAATGTAACACTTGGTCAAAAGCTGGATTAGCTGGGTTGCCTGGAAATTACAAAACAGATTCAAATTAGGCCAATCAGTTTAAATTATACCCCAAAAAATACCAAATTCCAATCAAGTTTGAATTTAGTACACTGACGATCTTAAAAGCCAATGATACAATCCAATGCTTTGGGAGTATAAAACCAAGGAAAATTAAAAAGTTGGGGGGAGAAGTGTCAAGCCAATGACATCTACAGACTGCCCGGAGAATAGCTCTCTTAAAAGTTCCCTAAGCAGAAATCCCCAAGAAGAAGAAAATAAGATTTGACATCTGGCTGGTTTTTTGAAAAGCTGAATTTTGATAAATCTTAATTGGTGTTTTATCAGACTAGTATTATCAAAGGGAAGGTAAAAGATAGGTTAGAGGAAGGAGTTGTCAATAGTCATTGGTTAATTATTCTGTATTATACCTTAAAAGATAAATTTGTTAATTTTTACTTTAAATAGTTCTTAGCCTCTTGAATTTTCACAGATAACCATTCAGGATAAATGTTTTTCTGTGTTAATGGTTTAAATTAAGCAGGAGGGTTTACCCTTTGGGGAATAACAGATGTAGTGATTGGAATGAGGTCAGCAGGTGAATCTCATAGAATATAAGTTCCCTGATTGGGGCTGTTAATCTGACACTGTCAGCTAGTCCTGGTTGACAAGTATAAACGGGACCGTCAGGGGTTCTGCTCACTCTAGGAGCCAGCTCTGTGCTAGCTGGGTCAGTGTCATGCACAATGCATTTGTAAATAAAGGGTGACTTGGTGACAGGAAACCGGCTTTCGTGGAGCTATTTCAATGGGGACATGATGGAAGAACTCCTTGGCTGAATATTAGTCTGTTGTATCACATCATATATGCACATTCTGCAGCCAATGAGCCCTGGAGAGGGCCTTGAACCCAGGGCTTCTGTCCCAGAGATAGTGATACCATAATGTGCACAGACCTCCCAAGATTACTATTAAACACATTATGTAGCAGAGAAGAAGATAATTCAATCTGTCATAATGATGCCAACTTGCTGAAAGAGCTATATGTTAATCCCACTACCATGATTTTTTCCAGTAAATCTGCACGTTTCTTTATCAGATATTTATCCAATTCCACTTTGCAAATTATTTTTGAATCTTCTTGCATTTTTTTTTTCTGGCAGCATATTCCAGTTCATAATAACTTTCTGTGTGAACAGAAATCTCATCTGGCCTCTGGTTCTTTGCCAGCTATCCTTTACCTGCTTACTGACTCTCCTATCGGTGAAATGGTTTCTCCTTGTCAACTCCTTTGAAACTCCACATAATGCTGAGCACTTTGATTAAACTTCACGTTTACCTTCCCACAAAAAGATACATCACAAAGGGGGGCCATTCAGTCCATCATGCCTATACCAGATCTTTGAAAGACCTGAAAATATGAACAGGAACAAGACGAAGCCGTTTAGCCCTTCAAGCCGCTCTGTGATTCATTAAGAAACAATTAGTCCCACTCTCCAGCTCTTCCCCTCAGCCTTACCAATGTTCCCTCTTCAAATATTTAACTTACTTGAGGAGTTGGAGGCATCATGATGTTGTCACTGGATAAGTAATCCAAAGATTAAGGCTAATGCTAGGGAGACATTAGTTCAAATTCCAACAAGACAGTCGGTGAAATCTGAATTTAATTCATAAAAATATGGAACTCAAAGCTAGTCTAATGCTAACTGTCAAAAAACCCATCTGGTTTGGTCTACATGTGACTCCAGATCCACAGCAATGTGAGTCATTTAAATGCCATGTAAAATAACCACGCAAGCTATTCAGTTAGATGTAACTACAACAAAATCTGATAAAAAGAATGAAACCAGAAGGACCACTTGTCATTGACTAAAGAATCGACAATGGCACACATCAGCCTGTTGACCCTGCAAAGTCCTCTGACTGGGAGCTTGTGTCAAAATTAGTAGAGCTGTCTCCCTCAGATCAGATAAGCTTCAACCTGACATTGTCTGTAAAGGTCGACTTCATGGAGATGACTTGATCCCAGGCCTCACATCAACAATCCGATTGGGACAAAACAAACTCATCCATAGCTGGTGGGAAAGCAGCATACTGTCAGGAGGTAACTGCCCTAGGAGGGCTCAATGTTTACTCTGGATCTCATGAAATCTTCTGCCACTGGGTCAAGCAAGGGTAAGTAATCCTCTTGCTGATGACCATGAACCATACCCCTTCAGCTGATGAATCAATTCCCCATATCAACTGAACTCACTGAAGGAGGAAGTACCATAAATATGCCCCATCTTAAATAATGGGAGAGTCATAGAGAGATACACAGCATGGAAACAGACCCTTCGGTCCAACTCATCCATGCCAACCAGATATCCCAATCTAGCCCCATTTGCCAGAATTTGGCCCATCTTCCTCCAAACCCTTCCTATTCACATACCCATCCAGATGTCTTTTAAATGTTGTAATTGTACCAGCCTCCACCACTTCCTCTGGCAACTCATTCCATACACGCACCACCCTGTGCGTGAAAAAGTTTCCCCATATGTCCTTTTTATATCTTTCCCCTCTCACTCTAAACCTATGCCCTCTAGTTCTGGACTCCTTCACCCTAGGGAAAAGGCCTTGTCTGTTTACCCTATCCGAGCCCCTCATGATTTTTTAAGCGTCTATAAGGTCACCCCTCAGCCTCCAACAGTCCAGGAAAAACAGCCCCAGCCTGTTCAACCTCTCCCTATTGCTCAAACCGTCCAACCCTGGCAACATCCTTGTAAATCTTTTCTGAACCTTTTCAAGTTTCACAACAGCGGATTATTCAATTTCCTAGGCTATCCTTTCAAAGTTTGCTATGATGGAGATTCTGCAGGAACTGGGTCTCAATGTGTAACTCTCATCCGTGCTGGAATAATAATTGCCCATGTACCAGCAATATAGGTGCAAACAGGAATGAGGTTCTTCTGAGGGAACATGAGCAGCTAGGGGCAAAGTTAAACAGCAAAACCCATTCCTGGACGTGATGGTACAAAGAACACCGAACGGAGATTTCACCACGAAGGTATACAGAAAAGCCACACACACAGACCAAGTCCTGAACTATGAAAGCAACCACCCCAACACAGACAAACGAAGTTGCATCAGGACATTATTCAAAAGGGCCACTACACACTGCAGCACACCTGAACTACAAAAAGAGGAAGAAGAACACCTATACAAGGTATTCAACAAAAACGGATACCCGTGCAATTTCATCAACAGATGCCTCAGGGAAAGACAACGAAATGAGGACATGCCACAACCCAAAGGACTGGCCACACTCCCATACATCAGGAGCATTTCTGAATTGACAGCCAGACTGCTGCGACCACTAGGACTCATAACAGCACACAAACCAACAGCCATTCTCAGACAACAACTCACCAGGACAAAGGACCCGATACCCAGCATGAGCAAAACCAACGTGGTTTACAAAATCCCATGCAAGGACTGCACAAAACACTACATAGGACAAACAGGAAGACATCTAACAACCCGCATCCATGAACACCAACTGGCCACGAAACGATACGACCAGCTATCCCTAGTAGCCATACACTCAGATGACATACAATATGAATTCGATTGGGACAGCACCACTATTATAGGACAGGCCAAACAGAGAACAACCAGGGAATTCCTAGAGGCATGGCATTCATCCACAAATTCTATCAACAGACACATCGACCTAGACCCTATATACCGGCCACTGCAGCGGACAGCAACTGACAACCGGAAGCGGCAGATTCAAACCAGTATAAATGCCAGAGGAATCAGCACAGAAGCGCTTCACAGGAGGCTCCCAAACACTGAAGATGTCACCTAGAAAGGGGACGAAACGTTTGCAAGAAAAACTCCCAGCTCGGCGAACAGAACCACAACAACAGCAGAACCCAAATGGTAATAATCTCTACATTAATAGCTGAGCCACGAGCAAATTGGTACAAGGTCAACAAGGTTAAAGAGATCAATGCATGGCTCAAAGATTGGTGTGGGAGAAATAGACCTGAATTCCTGGAAATTGGCACCAGTACAGGGGAAGGAGAGAGCTGTCCTGATTGCACTGGCCTCACCTGAACCATGCTGGGACAGAGTCCTGGCCAACTGCATAACTAGAGTTAGGGTTTGAACTAAATGGGAGATCAGTTCATGGAAAATTATGGAAAACGGGAGGGCTCAGGAAACGTTATTAAAGTTTCCAGAACAAATAATGGGACAGAGAGTATGGAAAGGGTCAGGAATCTAACTTCAGGCCCACCAGACAAGGGGACAACTACTCAAAGGGAAGGGGTCAACACAGGACTGAGATTGTTGTATATAAATGCTTGCAGCGTATGATTCAAAGTACATGTAGCGCAGATTGACGGGTACGATACTGTGTGTGTCACAGAGACATGGTTGCAAGGGGATCAGGGCTAGGGACTAAATATCCACATTCTAGCAAAAGGACAGGTTGATGGGCAGAGGGAGTGGAGCTACCTTGTCGGTTAAAAATGAAATGAAATCAATAGCAAGAAGGGATTATAGAGTTCGAAGGCGTAGAATCTCCGTGGGTAGAGTTAAGGAACCGCAAAAGAAAGAATAGATCACAATGGGAGTTGTATACAGGCCTCCAAGCAGTCGTCAGAATGCGGGGAAGGAAAATAAATCAGGAGAGAGAAAATACATGTAAGAAAGGCACAACTGCAATAGTCGTGGGGGACGTCAATATGCAGGTGGACTGGGGAAGAATCAGATTGGTAAGTGAATCACGAGAAAAGGAATTCATGGAATGTCTATGATTGTGAGCAGATTGTGGCAAAGCCCATCAGGGAACTGGAACTTCTGGATTTGGTGATGTGTAATGAGGCAGACTGGATTAAGGAGCTGAAAGTGAAGGAACCCCAAGAGGGCAGTGACCATTATATGATAGAATTCACCCTGCAGTTTAAGAGGGAGAAGCTGGAATCAGATCTAACGGTATTACAATCGTGTAAAGGTAACTACAAAGACATGAGGGTGGAGCTGGCCGGAATTGATTGTAAGGGAAACCTAGCAGGGAAGACAAGGGAGCAGCAATGGCAGGCGTTTCTGGGGTCATTCAGGACACACAACAGAAATCCTCTCATAGAAGGAGAAACATTCTAAGGGGAGGATAAGGCAACCATGGCTGACAGGGGAAGTCAGGAACAGCTTAAAAGGAGCAAGCATACAATTTGGTGAAGATTAGTAGGAAGCTAGAGGTTTAGGAAGCCTTTGAAAACCAGCAGAAGACAAGTTAAAAAGCAATAGAGGGGGTGTATATGAAATATGAGAGTAAGCTAGCAATAATATGAAAGAAGATGGCAAGTTTTTGTTAGATACATAAAATACAAGAGAGAGACAAGAATGGACATTGAAAAATGAGGCTGGTGAATGGGGAACAAAGAAATGGCAGAGGAACTCAACAGATACTTTGCGTCAATTCTCACAGTGGAAGACACCAGCAGCATACCAGAACTTCAAGAGAGTCAGAGGGCAGAGGTAAGAGCAGTCACTGAGGAGAAGTTGCTGGGGAAGCTGAAAGGTCTGAAGGTGGATAAATCCCCTGGGCCGGATGGACTACACCCCAGAGTTCTGAAGGAGATAGCTGAGGAAATTGTAGTGGCATTGGTGGTGATCTTTCAGGAGTCACTGGAATCAAAGAGGGTCCCAGAGGACTGGGAAATGGCTGATGTAACACCCTGTTTAAGAAGGGAAGGAGGCAGAAGATAGGAAACTATGGAGTCAGAGAGTCAAAAGACACTTTTTGGTGCAACTCGAACACACTGACTGGACATCCCAATCTGACCTATGGCTGGAAATGATAATATATTCATTTTATAGGTCAGCACAACATCGAGGGCTAAAGGACCTGTACTGCACTGTAATGTTCTATATTCTATTCATGTATTTCAGCTCCAGCAGTGGACAAGTTGATGAATTTAATCAGAATCTGGCAAGGTGGAATGAGCTTTGTACAGAGTGCAGGCACCAGCATCCTCTAGCTGCTCCAGATATCTGCAAAAGCCAACACTGAGAAGTTTAAAGTGAGGAGCCCTGTTGCCTGAACCATGAGATATTTCTTTGCTCTGCTGATAGGTATTTGACTCCTGAAGAGCATAGAAATTCTGGGATAGATCCCTGATCTGTGTTGTGCTCACTAATCTCAGTCTGGGCAGAGGTACACTAAACCTCAGGACCACATAAGTTGGGGTCGGGAATGTGATCACTGACCAGGATCAGCAGAAATGATATACTACAGCTAAAACAAGGTTGGAAGAGTTAAGTTACACAAACGAAGAGCTCTGTTTAAAAAAAAACTGATGGATTTGTAAACATCTTCAGCTAGGAGTTTAGTGAACCTCCTCCTGAGGTTCCCAGCGTTACAGACATGAGTTTTGAACCAATACAATTCACTTCTTGAGTTATCAAAAACTGGCTGAAGGCCGGATACCAAAGATTATGGGCCCTGACAAAATTCTGGCAAAAATATTAAAGTCTTTTGCTCCAGATCTAGTTGCTTCCATAATCACAAACCCCTCCCCACTATCAAGCCAAGTTCCTCCTATACAGTTAGAATGATTGCATATTCCTTGCCATGTGGAAAATTGCCCTGCTATGTTATACACACAGACAGCTAGAAAAATCCAACCTGGCCAATTCCCACCATAACAGTCTATTTTCAATCATCAGCAAAGTGACGGAAGCTATTGTGGACTTTTTATTGGATTTTCTTGTGACAGGCTGAGTACATTGGACCCATACTCACTGGGGTTTAGAAGAATGAAACACAGTCTGACTGCAAGACCAGAGGCAAAAGTCAGAGTAAGAGGGTCACCCAGTTAGGACAAACATGAGGTGGAATTCCTTCTCTTTGAGGATAGTGAATCTGTGGAATTCTTTATGGTGGAGGGCTATCGAGGTTGGGTCATTGAGCATATTCAAGACTGAATCAGGCAACTGTTTAACCAGTAAGGGAATCAAAGATTTTGGGAAAAGGCAGGAAAGTGAAGTTGAGTATTATCAAATCAACCATTATCTCATTGGTTAGCATGGCAGACTCAACAGACTAAATGACCTGCTTCAGCTCCTATGACTTAAGGTCTTATGGACAGTGCTATAAAGCAACACTTACTCAACAATAACCTGTTCACTGGCTCTGTTAATGTTCTGCCAGGTCCATTCAACTCCTGTTCTCATTGAAGCCTTGGTCCAAACGTAGATAAAACAGTGGACTGAGGGTGATTGCCCTTGACATCAAGGCAGCAATTGACTTAATATAGCATTAAGGAGTACTATATATAAAAGGTCTCCTAAATTAAGGAAGGATGTAACGGGATTGAAGTTGGACAGAGAATGTGTACTGGACTATTATATAGAATGGGCAGTTTGTCTTATGAGGTAAAGCTAAGATAGAATATGGAGAGGCTCGGCTTGTATCTGCTGGACTTAGAACTGATTTGATTGAAAATAAGAGAACCCAAGGGATCGTGACAGGTGGAAAAGCTGATCATCTTGTGTGAAAATCCAGAACTATGGATCACTATAAGATATTGTTCATTGAAGACAGAATTGTTGAGAATTATTTTAGCACACTTGGTCATGAATTATTAGCACTCTCTTCCACAAAAGGTGGTGGAAACAGAATCTTTAAATATTTTTAAGACATAGGTATATTGATTCTTGTGAAACAAAGGAATGAAAGGCTATTGGATATAGGCAGGAATGTGGAGTAATCAGATCAGCTATCATCTTACTGAAAGGTGGAACAAGCTCAAGTGGCCTCCTCTGTTCACATGAACAGTGTTGTCATGGAAAATAAAACTTATACATTAAGATCACTGGCACAAGTGGTCAGTCCTCCATGCAGCTTTCAAATCCAAAACATCAGCCTAAATGGAATTCTTTTGATAAGTCAAGGGTGTAAATTTTTAGTGTGTAAATTAAATACAGCTGTATAACCTAGTTATTATATTTCCTGGATTTTTAATTTCTTATGGAGCCTAAAATCTGGAAAAAGACTAAGGACTGCCAACAGGGCCAAGTCAGTGACTTCAAATTTCAATTATTGAGATTTAACTAATTGAACTGTTTAGTGCTGAATGTTCTGAACAAAGATACCATAGCGAGTTGAAAGAAAAATTTTTTTTACACACTAAGTTGCAACTGGGAAGGGAATGCTGTGAAGGTGTTGCAAACAGATTTAATGATACCCATTGCAAGGCTACAGGGTGGAGTGGGAAGACTATGATGTTCTTTCCAAGACCTGGCATGTGATATGGGCTGAATAGCTTCCTTTTGTGCTACATGATTCAACATATAGGTTGGGGTTGATCCATTGCTCCCAAAAGTGAATCACAATACATGGAATGATGGTAGTTATTGCAAGGTATATGGAAGATAAAAGTTGGCAAGTTTCATGACAGCTGACCAGGGCATTACCAAGAGTGGTAAGTATAGTTTGGCCTACTTCCTTAAGAAATTGCATTGGATGTAGTTCCAAAATGGCTCACTTTATTTAGATTAAATTACCTACAGTGTGGAAACAGGCCCTTCAGCCCAACCAGTCCACGCTGACTCTTCGAAGAGTGACCCACCCAGACCCACTTTCCTCTGACTAACACATCTATCACCATGGGTAATTTAACGTGGCCAGTTCACCTAACCTGCACATCTTTAAACTGTGGGAGGAAACCAGAGCTCCCGGAGGAAACCCACACAGATTGACTGATGTCTGAGATGAATGGGTCTTCTCATCAGGAGAGGTAGAGCAATTTGGGCCTTGAAATTTATAAGGATGAGAGGTGATCGCATTGGAGATTCTGATGATGGCTTACCAGAGTGCATGCTGAATGTTTCCCATCATAGAGAATTAGGCGGCCCAGCTTAAAACTAAGACATCTCACATTTAAGATGGAGATGAGGAGGATTTTCTTTTCTCAGAAGGATCATTACTGTTTGGAATTCTTTTCCTCGGAGAGGAAACTGACAGATATTTGGTCTATAACTGCTCAAGGGCTATAGGGCTCAAGGAAGAACACACATGGGAACTCACCAATAAATTTCTAATGATAAATCCTCTGTTGAACGGCAGTCTTTGAAATACCACGGTGAGACTGATTTGATTTATATTTCTATATTGGTTGAGTTAAGGAGGGAAGGGCTAGAGAGGTTTGTTGATGTATGCATTTTTATTGATGCTTTGGAGTAAAGCTTGAGGTGGAGAATTTAGTCTTCAGTTTTAGAAACAAAGATAGAAGAAAAATACCACTGTTGCCGAGTGACTGGAATCCAGATTTACAGAAAGACACAGCCATATAACTTGTCAGTTCAATCAGAGTGAAAAGACACTGCTAGTTTTACAGTTTCCAAAAATTCAAGGCTGTGGAAAAAGTTCTGAGTGAGAAGAAAACTCCAGAAGCAGTAAATTGCTAAACAGTGAAGGGTGTGGAAAACAGAAATGCCTGCTCTGAAAGGATTAGGAGCCAGTACAAAAACAACTCCAGAAAACAATTCCAGCTGTGCGAAGTGCTCTCGGAATTTTAAAGTGGAGACAGGATTGGAAATTGAGGTCTCTTGAAAACTTATTTTTTCTAGTATTTCCAGTGTAGCGTGAGACCTCATATAATGTTTACAATAACAATTACTTCCTTTCGCAAACATAAATAGTTTATAATAAGTATGAATAAAAGGAAGGTATCAATAAAGAGAGCTAAGGCCACGTTATTCCATACGCTGACGTCAAAGTCTTATCTGGCACATATATCCCATGTAGCGTTTAGGAAAATAAACACTTTGTTCCCCCAAAAAATGAAAACTAACCTTTCAATGAAGGTGGACAAAAGGACAACAGTGACTGGGATGTCATAAGCAATTGTCCTGTCACAGGTATTACATTTGTTTTGTCAAACTAAGGTATTGCATCTAAATTGTTGCTTCTTAACAAACTTAATAAACTATCTGAAAACTTCTTTCCTATAGGCTGACCTCTACATTAGGTACCTGTGGTCCCAAAGCACCAAAATCCAACAAGGGTTCAGTAAACTTCACAGAAGTCGAATATTGTAAAGTTATTATCTAGGCAAAAAGGTTAAATCTTTATTTCTGATGATTTGTAAAAAGACTGTTTTAAATAGTTTTTGCATGAAGTGGAGTAGTTTGCATTTTTTCCCCTTTTGATTGTAATAAACTTTAATGCTCTTTTACTAAATAAAAACCGAAAGAACTGTGGAAGCTGTAAATCAGAGACAAAAATAGAAATCGCTGCAAAACATTAGCACGTCTGGCAACACCTGCGGACAGAAGTCAAGAGTTGACTGTTCTGATCGAACTTAGCCAGTTCTGAGGAAGGTCATTTGACCTGAAATGTTAACTCTGATTTCTCTCCACAGACGAATGAACAAAAAATGAAAGCTCAGTTATGGTCACAACCAGATCAGCTATGATCTTATCGAATGGCAGAGGAGGCCCAATGGTCCAAATGACACACTCCTGCTCCTATTTATTGTGTTCCTTTTCTGCACTGATCTTCTGGGCACCTTACAAGAGAAGTGGTTAGTACTGACAGCACGTCTGCTGACTTCAAAAAATCTAATGGCAGTATCCCAAAGCACTTCATTTAGGCAGAATTTCCTGGAGTCTGTGACATGGTTGGTGTTGTAGTTCGACATTATGCCAGATCAAAGAATGGTAAAACGTGGCACTGTTGCAACAAATCTTGTGTTAGCACTTATCAATTTAATTAATAAAATTAGTGTTGCAAGTAAAAGCTGTTCAAGACAGCTCAAGCATGTGTCATGCTACAACCTATCCCTCAACATCAAATCTATGAAATGTCGAGATTCTGTTTTGGTTGGAATACCTTTTTCTGTAGAATTAGCAACTCAGATGGTTTTGATAAAAAAGCAGAGATAGTAAAAATCTGAAAATACCTTGCAGCCAAATAAATTCTTTTTATAATGAGTTCGGAGCCTGGTAGCTACTTTTCTCAGCAATTCTATTTTAACTTGGATGGCTTAATCAATTGAGGAACAAAGTTCTCTCTATCCATGTTACTTCACAACAGTTGCCAGTTTTATTATTTAATGGGTGGAAGAGGGTAAGAAAAGTATAAAGTCCAAGTTCAAAAACTCGAATCAAAGCTAAAAGCATAAAACTTATTGACTTTTCATTTTTATTTGTTTCTTTTTAAGAAGATTTCTTCTCCTTATCGACCCTGGATCTTGCTACAGCATTGATTATCTCTAGCTGAGCTAGTAGCTGGCCCACGTGTAGGTTTTGGGAAGTGCACCTTCAGAAAGGTTCCAGATATGAAGCTTCTATCACCAACTGCACAGAAGCATGGGTTCCTGTTGGAAAATCTCAAGCTAGTTGCACAGTCAATTTTGGGCATGTGATGGTGTCTTTGCTTATAAGACAGAGTCACACTATTCTGTGGCACCCCTTAAATCACAATTTGAAATAAAACAAATTCACAAGTTTATCTTGGGACAGCTTTAAGCATGTCTGTGTGAGCAGAATTTCATATCAATCCCATCTTTTTTCTTCTATAGTCTCTCCTGGGATGTGGGTGTTGCTTACTATGCCAACATTTATTGCCCTTTCCTAGTTGCCCTTGAGAAGGTGGTGGGAGTTGCCTTCTTGAAGCGCCGCAGCCCATGTGGAAATTGAAATGACTCCACAGAGGCAAGTATCCCATCATTGACTCCTGGAGAGTCCTTGATACTGATTCAGCTCTCAGAATGAACAGAACCTTGAACAGAACATAAACTCCTGCTTATGTCTATCAGCCACAGCACCCTGATTGGACCAGATTAACAGCCATAATCAGGGAACTCATACTTATGAGATCCACCTGATTGACCTTGTTCCAATCACTATATCCCTCCCCCTCTGAATCTGAGGATATGGGGCAATTTTTTTTTGTAGGTCCTCCTGGGTCATTTCAGCACCAGTTCAGGTTCCCCCAATTCCACCTCTGATATGGGTGATGTGTAACGCACAATAACTCACCTCTTGCACCCGGATTGTCTTGGAAGAAATTCATTCTCTTCTTCGGGCAGTGAGGCAGCAACATCTGCCATGTCTGTCTCACATTGTGAGGTATTTTCAATGTTTGACAGAGAAATAGAATCTAAGGGTTCCAGAACAGTTGGAAAGGCTGTTGAGAGACTGGGCATGTTTTGCTCCTGCACTGTTTGCGAGTTTTCAACTTTTATATGGTCAACGTGCTTGTTCAGTTCCATCACATCAATCTGAACTTTATATGTAATTGAAATTAACCTTGTGTTGACCAAGCCTCTTAGCCAGGCTGGGCCATTCCCATGGTTCCTACACCAAACTTCTTTCTCCGAAATAAACTGCCTCTCTCGCTTAGCGATTCTTGTGTCCAGCATTGGCATTCCTGATTGCTGTTTCACCCTTCCCCTAGGTCTGGGAAGATCAGACTTAATCTAGTGCAGAGTCTTCTCCCCATTAGCGACTCTGCTGGTTCTATCAATGTAGTTGCATGAGGGATGGTCCTGTAAACAAACAGGAACTGGGACAGTTTGGTATCTAGTGCAGCCATAGGCTGTTTCTTTAAGCTTGCCTTCGAAGTTTGGACTGCTCTTCCTGTCAGATGATTAGATGATGGATGGTATGGAGCTGTCCTTATATGCTGAATGCCATTCGACTTTCGGAAATACTCAAGCTCTGTGCAGGTAAACACTGATCCATCATCTGTAACCAACACTTCCGCGAGTCTGTGTACTGTAAAAGATGCGTGCAGATTTTCTGTCGTCATCCCTGAGTTTGACAAATCAACTCCAGCCACTTTGACAGGGCATCCACAATGATGAAAAGCATCAAGCCCTTGGAAGGACCTGCATAGCTGACATGTAACTGAGTCCAGGGTTTCCCAGCCATTTCCGAGAATGTGGGGGAGCTGCTGGCATTAATTTTTGTCCTGGTTGGCACTCTGGGCACTGCCCCACCAACAGGGCTATGTCTGCATCCAATCCTGGCCTACCAATATGTTCTCACCAATATCTTCATTTTGAAGAGCCGTGGATGATGCTGGTGGAGTTCAGCCAGTATTTGACTTCGACTTTTGCTCGGGACAATTAGATTAGATTACTTTTTAGATTAGATTAGATTAGATTAGATTACTTACAGTGTGGAAACAGGCCCTTCGGCCCAACAAGTCCACACCGACCCGCCGAAGCGCAACCCACCCATACCCCTACATTTACCCCTTACCTAACACTACGGGTAATTTAGCATGGCCAATTCACCTGACCCGCACATCTTTGGACTGTGGGAGGAAACTGGAGCACCCGGAGGAAACCCACGCAGACACGGGGAGAACGTGCAAACTCCACACAGTCAGTCGCCTGAGTCAGGAATTGAACCCGGGTTTCAGGCGCTGTGAGGCAGCAGTGCTAACCACTTGTGCCACCATGCCACCCACAATCACTCTTGCTCCCCATAATAAAGTCCTCCTCTACTGTGATCTTGTCTCTCTGGATCCAAATATGTTTCAAATCTTGGTCATGATGGCCCTTTGGTTTCAGAAGTCCTATTGGGTTTCAGCTAGAAGGCGCTTTTGCATGGTTACACTATTAATCACACATAGCAGATGGTTTCTCAGCATCTCAATAACAGTTAAACCAAAGTCACATGCCTCTGCTAGTCATCTTAGCCTAGTCAGAAATTCTGATATGGTTCTTGAATTGCTGAGTAAAACTAATAACATTTCAGAATTGGACCAGATTAACAGCTCCAATCTGGGAACTCATATTCTATGGGGTCCACCTGGCTGACCTCGCTACAATCACTACTGGACCACAGTTTCCTATCTGGCAGGGTACAAGTTTTAAAAATGGTTTCAAGATACTCCCTGGTTCTGGCTTTTTAAACAAAGTTTTGGTTCCCTGTCTTACTGTCTGACAAGATTTCTGGAAGTGAACCGCCCCGCCGTCTCTCTCTCTCTCTCTCTCACACACCCTCACTGTCCCCGTCTCTCTGCCTGTCGCTCCCTCTCTCTCCCCCATGGTGTATTTCTCCCTGTCCCTCTCCTTCGCTCTCCGTACTCCTTTCTCTCTCTCTCTCCTGTCTCTCTTTCTATCCCTCTGTGTTTGCGTCTATCCCTGTCTCCCTCTCGTTTTCTCTCTTCCTCTCTCTGTATCTTTCTCTACACTTGTCTTTACCTTTCCGTCTGTTATTCTGTCTCTCCCTCTATCCCTGGCTCTCTACTTCTGTTTCTCTTACTTTCTCTGCCTCTCTCTCTTCATGGATTTTAGTAAGGCATTTGATAAGGTTCCCATGGTAGGCTTATGGGGAAAGTCAGGAGGCATGGGATATTGGTAATTTGGCCAGTTGGATAGAGAACTGGCTAACCAGTCGAAGTCAGAGAGTGGTGGTAGATGGTAAATATTCAGCCTGGAGCCCAGTTACAAGTGGAGTTCCGCAGGGATCAGTTCTGGGTCCTCTGCTGTTTGTAATTTTTATTAATGACTTGGAAGAGGGAGTCGAAGGGTGGGTCAGTAAATTTGCAGATGATATGAAGATAGGTGGAGTTGTGGATAGTGAGGAGGGCTGTTGTCGGCTGCAAAGGGACTTAGATATGATGCAGAGCTGGGCTGAGGAGTGGCAGATGGAATTCAACCCTGTCAAGGTTGTCGATTTTGGAAGGACAAATAAGAATGCGGAATACAGGGTTAACGGTAGGGTTCTTAGTTAGGTGGAGCAGCAGAGTGATCTTGGGGTCTATGTTCATTATGTTCATAGCTCTTTGAAAGTTGCCACTCAGGTGGATAGAGCTTGTAAGAAGGCCTATGGTGTATTAGCGTTCATTAGCAGAGGGATTGAATTCAAGAGACGTGAGGTGATGTTGCAGCTGTACAGGACCTTGGTAAGGCCACCTTTGGAGTATTGTGTGCAGTTCGCCTAACTTTAGGAAAGATGTGGAAGCTTTGGAGAGGGTGCAGAGGAGATATACCAGGATGTTGCCTGGAATGGAGAATAGGTCGTACGAGGTTGAGAGTGCGAGGCCTTTTCTCATTGGAACGGCGAAGGATGAGGGATGACTTGGTAGAGGTTTATAAGATGATCAGGGGGATAGATAGAGTAGACAGTCAGAGACTTTTTCCCCGGGTACAACAGAGTGTTACAAGGGGACATAAATTTAAGGTAAAGGGTGGAAGGTGTAGGGGGGGTGTCAGGGGTAGGTTCTTTACCCAGGGAGTGGTGGGGGCATGGAATGCGCTGCCTGTGGGAGCGGCAGAGTCAGAATCATTGGTGACCTTTAAGTGGCAATTGGATAGGTCCATGGATAGGTGCTTAAGCTAGGACAAATGTTCGGCACAACATCGTGGGCCGAGGGCCTGCTCTGTGCTGTATTGTTCTATGTTCTGTGATGTCAAATTTTGTTTGCTATTGCGCTTGTAAAAGGTCACATATTGTTTTCTACATTAAAGATATTATATAAAGGCAATTTGTTGCTGTTCACTTTTCTCTTTGCTACTTTTGTGAAATTTTATCTCTTTCATTGGAAATGAAGCTTTTTGTGTCCAGGTTTACTGAGCAACAATTCAACTGAAAGATTAATGACAATAAAGCTTTCGAGCAATTTTCTTTAGCAAGTTATACTACATCTACCAGAGACAACTGGAACAGGATCAACAACGTCAGACCCAAGAAAAATATAACTGCTGCTATTTCAGGAATATATTCTCATTTTCCTGCACAACCAGCATGTCAAAAATCAGCACATTCTGTAACTATCAGATGTTTATTTTTTAAAATTGTTTAACGAACATTGAGTACTTAGACTTCCTAGTAAACATCAAGCTATTAAAAATTATTGTTCTTGTAAAATAAAATGATCCCTAGTTGGCAACAGTTGGTGGTGCGCTTTATTTACTTAAATGAAGTACCAAACTTTTCGTCTTCCCTTACTTGTGCTGTCTAATATGTACTGCAAATACTGAAGTAAATAGAGAGATATCAGTGGAAGAAAACAATGGTTTTCATGTCTGCTGATTTCCAACAATACTGTCAGTGAGCAGATTCTACACTGGACTTTGGGAATCAGGGGGAGGGTAGGCAGGAGCAGAGAGACAGGGAGTTGAATACAAAACAAAGCAAGGTTTGTCAGTAGCTTCTCCCATTCTGAAATCACACATGACCCAAGTAATTGCATTAACTGTTTTATTTTCTTGAATTAGTGCACACATACTAATCTCTTAAAAGGGAAATACAATCCTAGGAGAGAGTGCAAGATCTCCAAAATACTGATCTTTTAGATTTCACTCTGTCCCTCGACCTAAAATCAAAGCACCAAAATTCCTGCTTTAGTTATGCACATGGCAAATGGCTCCCTGGATGAAATGCTGACAGCCAGCTGACTCTCTAGTTAGAACTCATCGTGTGCCCATAAAGAGCTGTGACTAGCTGGGCTGCTATCCCTGACTGGTCCAGGCAAAGGGCCCAAAACATTTGAAAAAAAGGTTAGACCTTTCTGTTTTGGCAGATGGATGGTGTTGTCTGGAAGTGGGTTCTCAGTAAAACAGATGGATAGGGAGGAAGGTGAGGTTGCGATCTTCCAGGCAGTCGCCCCCGTAAGGAGCAAATGGTACGCTCCAATTATATCATTCCCCATGTCCTTTCTGCTAATTTTAACACTTTGGAAAAAAATGGGCCTCCTGCTTGCACCCATTTGCCCAACCCAACCTTATTATTTTAAGGGCCAATTATTTATTTTCATATGATGGGTGGTCTGCTAATTGTTTTGGCTTTCTATCCTCTCTATTATAGGGTGAACTCGTGATTATGTGTGAGCTGGGCGTCCTCCCTAATTACTGGCCCCTCTACTAAAACAAACTCAGTGGTACCTCATAATATCCAAGCCCCTAACTGAGATTTGAACCGAGAGCTTCTGACTTAGAGGCAGGGACTCTATCCACTATCCACAAGATCTCCCCATCATCTTGAACACTGGGTTTAGAATTTAAACAGCAGTTTCCTCAGGAGTCAGGCACAAGGAAATAACTCATATTAGTTGAAGTATATTACAGACCAAAAAGGAAATTCAGGATAAAGTCTGAAGCCAAATGAGAGTTTGTAGGAGTTCTGACTAAAGAAGAAAGAAAAACAGAAAATGTTAAAACACTCAGAAGGTGTAGAGGAAGTTAAAAAGTTTGACTATTTCCAGAACTGATTTTGAGCTGCATGAAATCAATCATTGTTTTTCTTTTACTTGCAGACAATGTTTGACTTGCTTGACTTTCCATCACTGCCTGTGTTTACTTCCAATTTCTAGAAGCTGCATTACTTTGCCTTTATATAAGAGAGGTTTAGGATAGGAATATATTTGAAGCATAGTACAAGTTGTGGAATACCTTTCCACTTAAAAATGCATGTATTTCTCTGTTTCAACACAGGACTAGCCCATTTGATCTGGCTCTGGATCATGCAATAGAGCAAACAGGTCGACCACAATGCACATGATTTGGCAAAAACTGTGGCCACATGACGTTTAGGTTCAATGCAAAAAAAAAGATGAAACAGAATAGTACAGGTTAAGGGTAGCTTCTAAAATAAAGAAACAGCAAATTACAGAAATAAAAAGGGACCACACCCTGATTAAAGGAAAGCTGAAATAAATTGTAGCTAAACACACAATGGAAGCATATCAGCTGTCATCAGCTCAGGTTAAGGGGCATGGTAGGGATGGAAGAGGATGGAGAATGGCTGGGAAGAGGCATGCTTGCTGACTAGCACAGGGTAGCAAGACAATGGTGGAGCCTGTTCCTCCACGGTCCACAGTACGTAGTGTAAATAAACTACTCATTGTTGGGCGGCGGCTGGTATCCCCCCCTAACAATGACATACCCAGCCATGATCCATGTTGTCGAGGAATCATTCAACAGCTGAGGGGCCCCTTAATAACACGTGCACAAGTCCTAACATCTGTCTGAGGTAACTGTCTGGTATGCATGAAAATGATCTGAAATCGATACCAAACAGGATTGCCCATTCCAGGTCGGAACCCTAACTTTGGATCAAATGCAAATCTTCAACTTGCACTGTGTTAGGAGCAATCACTTGATTTTCATTTTGGCTGAACAGGAAGCTAGTGACCAGAACTGGAAGTTACTTGGCGGGGTATCACTCCTAGCTGCGCAAATACAGCACAAAAGGAATTCCAGGGAGAGGAGGATGGAACATGGGATCTTGGGTAAACTGACAGGAAATTCCCCTACTTAAAATTATTGAATATGTGGTGACTCTGGGGAGGTGTTTGGAGAGGGTCCCTATTGCTTGAATTACAGATCAGTAATGCTCCCTAGCCCTGGGGAGCACAGGCACATTTCAGTTGCTGTGTGGAACTCGCTTCTGGCTGGATAACAGCTTGAGTTCTCATCTACATTGGGCTCTGCAAATCTTGTGCCTCTGATGACAGACATATTCCAGCTGGTCAGTGTTGGAGGGTTTGAGCTATAGGGAGAGGCTGAATAGGCTGGGGCTGTTTTCCCTGGAGCATCGGAGGCTGAGGGATGACTTTATAGAGGTTTACAAAATCATTAGATTCCCTACAGTGTGGAAACAGGCCCTTCAAGCCAACCAGTTCACATCGACCCTCTGAAGAGTAACTCACCAAGACCCTTTCCCTTTGACTAATGCACCTAACACTACGGGCAATTTAGCATGGCCAATTCACCTGACCTGCGCATCTTTGGGCTGTGGGAGGAAACCAGAGCATCTGGAGGAAACTCAGGCAGACACAGGGAGAATGTGCAAACTCCAACAGGCTGGAATCGAATCAGGGATGCTGGCACTGTGAGGCAGCAATGCTAACCACTGAGCCACTGTGCCACCCCCACAACGGGAAGAATTGGATAGCATTTTTTTTAAGTGAAGCTGCAGGGCCATAATTGCAGAAAATTACAGACTGATCAACCTGACCTCGGTCATGAGTAAGATCCTGGAATCCATTGTGAAGGATGAGATTTCTGAATACTTGAAAGTGTATGGTGAAATAGGGCAAAGTCAGCATGGTTTCACCAAGGGATATCATGCCTGATAAATCTGCTAGAATTCTTTGAGGACATGATGAGCAGGTTATACCAAGGAGAACCAATGGATGTTATCGACCTGGACTTCCAGAAGGCTTTTGACAAGGTGCTGCACAGGAGGCTACTGAGTAAGATAAGGGCCCATGGTGTTAAAGGCAAGCTGCTAGCATGATAGAAGCTTGGCTGTCTGGCAAAAAGCAGGGATTGGAGATAAAAGGGAGCTGGTGTTCCGCAAAGCTCAGTGTTAGGACCACAACTTTTCACTTTATATAATAATGATCAAGGTAAAGGAACCAAGGGCATTCGACTAAGTTTGCAGACAATACATAGATAGGCAGAGGGACAGGTAACATTGAGGGGACAGGAAGGCTGCAGAAGGATTTGAATAGGTTAGGAGAATGGGCAAAGAAGTGGCAGACGGAGCATAATGTGGGAAAGTGTGACGTCACGCAGTTTGGTAGAAAGAATAGAGGCATGGACTATTTCCTAAATGGAGAGAAACTTCAGAAGTTTGAAGTGCAAAGATAATTGGGAGTTCTAGTCCAGGATTTTCTGAAGGTAAACTTGCAGGTCAAGTCAGTAGTTAGGAAGATAAATGTAATGAAATCATGAGGGGCATGGACAAATAAACATTCCCTGGGGTGGGGGAGTCCAGAACTATAGGACATAGGTTTAGGGTGAGAGGGGAAAAATTTAAAGAGGACCTAAGGGGCAACATTTTCAAGCAAAGGGTGGTGTGTGTATGGAATGAGCTGCCAGGGAAGTGGTGGAGGTTGGTACAATTATAACATTTAAAAGGCATCTAGATGGGTATATGAATAGGAAGGGTTTAGAGGGATATGGGCCAATTACTGGGAAATGGGACTAGGATATCTGGTCATCATGGTCAAGTTGGATCAAAGAGTCTGTTTCTGAGCTGTACATCTCTGACTCTATGATACACCTGTAAAACTGAGCATTTCGATGTCAATTATTCACCCTCTATCCCTCAGTCTTCTGGGGATGTTTCTTTTCTCCATGTGATCTATTTCCAGCTTCTTAATTCAGGATTCAGATTTCCATTCTATTTTATTCCTATCAAAATAAAACTCCTATTAAAAAGACTTCCTTCTGCCTGTAACTCTGCCCCTCCAGCGCCACCCAATGGAGAGATAAATTAAAATCACTATTTGCCACCAGAAACTCTTAGCAGTCATACAGTAAAACAGCCTTGATTCTTTATTGTCACAATTTTTCAAAATAGATTTTAAGAATCCTCTTTAAAACATAGGACACGTTAACAATTATTGTATGGAAGTAGATCCTGACTTTGCTACTCTCTTAACAAAGGAGAGGTAAGAGCAAATTGGCAAGTTGTTTTAGATAGAATCAAGCAGCATATGAGGAGGTTATTTCTTCTGATGCAAGGAAATGTGGTCATCAATTTGCATACAGCAAGCTCACAGAGAAAACAATGAGATGGTTAGCACATTTTAATTCTGTTGTCTCAGGAAAACATATAATCTTTCCTACTCCATTCGTAACAAATGTTGAAACAAGTGTAGAAGCATTAAAAAAGCAGCCTCATGTGATGCTGAAACATGTTCACCCAGTTGAGTAATTCCACTGTGCTGAACAGTTGGTTGACTGAATGGTAACATTCTAGCCTTTTAGTTAGACATCATGGTTGATCCCCAACTTAAATAATACATCACAGCTAAGCGGCATAAGGAGTGAGATGAGATCCCATGGTATATGATTTGAAACATGCATGTTTACAGGTGGCTGGGAGAAGCCACAACATAATTTGGAAAAATAAATTTTCAAGTAACTATATTTATGTTAGTTGCTACATTTTAGTGCACAACAATACAGTTGGTTATCCAGAGCTTTTTCCATTCTAAAGCATGATACTAACATAGGAGTTGACTCCCAGTCCATGCTGATCGCAGCACAATGGCTGTAGACATGTCAAAATGGGCCTCAGTGGAAAATTAGGTCACGTACCTTGCCCCTGGGTACTATTCAATGAACCCTACCGGCTTTCTCTTATTGATGCATCAGGCCTCAAACCAGCAATTATGCAGAGAAACTTGGACTTACATCCAAGTGGAGTAGTGGACAAGCAGGAGGCTGGAAGAACACAGCAAGGCAGGCAACTTCAGGAAGTGGAGAGGTCTGACATTTCGGGTATAACCTTCTTCAGGACTGGAGGTAGGGTAGGGTGAGCTGCAGATAAAGAGAAGGGAGGTAAGGGTTATGATGGGAGAGGAGCAGAGTGGTGAAGTGGTGATAGGTGAATCCAGGTGGTAGGTATACGACCTTGTAGGTTGTTGGAGGAATGAATCTGGTTGGTAGCTAGAAGGAGGGATCAGTTCGAGAGATGGAAAAGAGGAGGCGGGAATTGGAAAGGGAGCCAAGGGATGGGTGGGAGGGTTATTTGAAATTGAGGAAGTCAATGTTGAGTCCTCCGGGGCTGTAGGCTGCCCAGGCAGAAGATGAGATGCTGGTAATGACCTTAAAGTAGTGTGGTTAAGTGAAAATCTTGGTTTAGATTGTTACCCTTGATGCAAAGTTATTTAAGCAGGGATAAATGAATTGAGAAGCAGTTAACATTGACTAAAAAAGAGAAAATGACTGACAGTCTGACTGTTAGACCAACAGAGAAACACTGATTTAAAGAATAAAAGGCTTGTATTTACATAATCCCTTTCATGGCTGAAGGACACCCTAAAACACATTAGTGTCAATTAAATACTTTTGTAGTTGCTTTTGATGCAAGCCATGTCTGAAGCTCTTAATCTGTTCAATGTGCTGATATTTCCTCCCAGTTCATCATCACATTATCATCTGTGAATCCTTCTGTGTGTATATATCTTGGAAAAATATACGCTAGTAATTGCAACCTCTGCCCTGATATTGTAAAAGAAGCTATTCAAATACAAATTTTTCAGTTTCTTATATTGTTGCTTCTCTATCCTGCTTCTCTATCTCTATTCCCACACCTGAATATTTCTCAACATATGTGGCAAGATAAAAGGCTAGTTTTCAAAAGTACTTCCTCTCCACACATAAAGTGCCTCCTGTACCTATACAATGTATCATCATGCTCATAATTAGTAAGGGGATGGGAAAAAAAACGTTTTCTTTTAAAACTCTCTGTAATAAAAATGATCAGTTATATTTTTGGCGTGTGGCCTCCCAAATGATTAACGAGAACTGAGTGAATCTGTTTCTAAAAAGGCCTTGTACATTCTACCCACGTAGATCAATTCTATTTACGTTGAGCTTGGTTGTGCTGACAGGAACGTGCTGTACAGTCTGAGTTTATCTGGATTGTTATCTACACTTCTCAGTAAGAGAAGAAAAAACATCTGCTTCAGGAACAGTCCTCTGGCACTGATCAAATAATGAGAGAAAACCTAATACATTCCATCTAATTTCTGAGCCAATCAACAACATAAACCAATTCAATCATACAATTCTGTTGCTGAACAAAGTCTGTCATTTTAATATTAAAGAAGGCTTAGGTCAGAAATCCTTGCACAATCCTTGCTCATTTCCTGATCTGATTCCTGCTGCTAATCAGATAGGCTGATTAGAAACCTGGTGCTTTGCTATGACAAAGACAGATCAGACAGTAGGCCAGCATATAGGTGAAAAGCAAGAGCTCCAAATACAACAAAATGGAAGGAAAGATTGGTACTGATGAACAACTTATTGATCCAAAATAAATGCTAACTCTATTTTTAATTCCACAGATCTGTCCGACCTGCTGCCTATTTCCAGCACTTTCTGTATACATTTTATTAGTCATGATAAAATAAACTCAAAGCGTGGCAAGCATGTGAAAATCACTACCACAGTGAGTGGCCAAAGCAAATAGTTCAAGGGGAAATTTGCACAGAGCATTAACAACAGCAATGTGGTGGTTATCTGTGCGATAAAGTCAATGCAAGGCTATATGAGATTAACATAAGATGCCGGGGACAGATCTTTACACATGAAACATTCTGTGAATTTCAAAAGATTACAATTAGATTTTTCTGAGGTTAATAGCTGTTACAGGGAAATCCCATAATGGGTTAAAGAAAGTATTGTTCTATACATTTTATGGACTCTGACTGTTGCCCATGGCCCTCTGTTCAGATGTAGGTGTTGGGTAGCAGGGTATGAGCAACTGCCCAATGTCAACTCCAGCCCTATTACAAGCAAATTTCAGTTTATGTGCAATTGTAGCATTTGTTACTGTCTCCCAGGATCTCAAAGCTGAGAAGCATGCAGCAAGGAATGTTGCTGAACAAAGAGACCTTGGAGTGCAGGTCCACAGCTCCTTGAAAGTGGAGTCGCAGGTAGATAGGATAGTGAAGAAGGCGTTTGATATGCTTTCTTTTATTGGTCAGAATATTGAGTACAGGAGTTGGGAGGTCATGTTGCAGCTGTACAGGACATTGGTTAGGCCATTGTTGGAAAATTGCGTGCAATTCTAGTCTCCTTCCTATCTGAAAGATGTTGTGAAACTTGAAAGGCTTCAGAAAAGATTTACAAGGATGTTTTCAGGGTTGGAGGATTTGAGCTACAGGGAGAGGCTGAACAGGCTGGGGCTGTTTTCTTTGGAGTGTCAGAGGCTGAGGGGTGACCTTATATAGGTTTACAAAATTATAAGGAGCATGAATAGGGTAAATAGGCAAAGTCTTTTCTCTGGGGTTGGGGAGTCCAGAACTAGAGGGCATAGGTTTAGGGTGAGAGGGGAAAGATATAAAAGAGACCTAAGGAGCAACTTTTTCACACAGATGGTGGTAAGGCATGGAATGAGCTGCCAGAGGATGTGGTGGAGGCTGATACATTTGCAACATTAAAGAGGCATTTGGATGGGTAGATGAATAGGAAGGGTTTGGAGGGATATGGGCTGGGTGCTGGTAGGTGGGACTAGATTGGGTTAGGATATCTGGTCGGCATGGACCGAAGCTATGACTCTAAATTGAAGAAGTTCGTTTCATTTCTCAAAATGTGTTGTTCAAAATGTCAATTGGTGTATTTAATGAACTTGATGACTGCATGTATCCTAATGTATCTACACTGAACAAACTTTCAGATGTCGGATAGCTTTTCTCAGTAAGGACATTTTATGATCCTTATAATTATACTTTTTAATCTCTAAAAAGTTGTAGAATGAGATTAGGATATGAAAATAATGATTCTTTTGTAATACTCTGGATTAAGGTCATAGGAACATATCACCTCCAAGCCCTTTCACTGTTGTCAGATCAATATCAGAGATACACATCCAAACCAACTAGTGATGACAGCAATTTGGAGATGGCTGTGTTCTCAATGCTACTGCAGTCTATGTCTTGCTCACTGACAGAGGTTGCATGGAGTTATACTGCTGATAGCCAGTTAGGGATGAATCAAACTGGACTCAGTTTTGCCTCAATTTGGATTTATTCACAAAGTGAAATGTTATGAGTACATCCCTCTGAACTCAAACGTGCCACAGTGTCTGTAAGTATCTCAAGTGACACCCTGATCAATGCCCTCCACCTGCTTATAGTTAACTATAATTAACACGGGGAAGCAGGTAGCCATTTAACCATGGTGAGTAAATCGTGTACATGTTGTGCCAAGTTGGTCATTTCATTAAATTAACATTGAAATAAGTGTCAGTCGTATGTTCCTAAATTCATACTAAAATGTAAAATGGTAATAATCCACACTTACCCATGATCCTTAAGAACAGTAGGTGCAAGCTGCAGTATAGCTCTGATGACTTTCAATCCATCTGCACCACCATCTAAGGCCTCATAGTCTTCATACCTGCAGGTATTCAGGTAAAGAAGCTGCTTTCACAAACTCCTGGATTTTCCCCTTATAATTCCATTGACTCTCTTCTTGTTGTGAACAGCTTCATGCTATTTTTCTCACTAACTTTTTTAAGTGCCTGGTGCTCTCAGCATTTCTTGGTTAGAGTCACAGAAATGTACAGCACGGAAGCAGATTCTTTGGTCCAACTTGTTCATATTGACCAGATATTCTACATTAATCTCTTCCCATTTGCCAGCATTTGGGCCACATCCCCCATTATTCTTCCTATTCATATACCCATCCAGATGCCTTTTAAATGTTGTAACTGCATCAGCCTCCCCCATTTCCTCCGGGAACTCCTTCCATACAAGCACCACCCTCTGTGTGAAAAAGTTGCCCATTAGGTCCCTTTTTCCCCTTCTCACCTTAAATCTGTGCCTCTAGTCTGGACTCCCTCACCCTGGGGAAAAAAAGACCTTGACTATTCACTCTATCCATAAACTTCTGTAAGGTCATCCCTCAGCCTCCAACACCCCAGGGAAAACAGCCCCAGCCTACTCAGGCTCTCCCTATAGTTCAAACCCTCCAATCCCGGCAACAACCTTGTACTTCTTTTCTGAACGCTTTCAAGTTTCACAATATTTTTCTTATATCAGGCAGACCAGAGTTGAATGCAGTATTCCAAAAGTGGCCTAACCAATGTCTTGTACAGCTGCAACATGATCACCCAACTCCTATACCATGTCTACCTGTGACTTTGATTTCAAGAAACTATGAACCTGCAGCCCAAGATCTCTTTGTTCAGCAACACTCCCTAGGACCTTACCATTAAATGTATAAGTCCTTCCCTGATTTGCCTTTCCAAAATGAAGCACTTTAGATTTATCTAAGTTGAACTTCATCTGTCACTCCTCTGCCCATTTGCCTACCTGAGCAAGGTCCTGTTGTATTCTGAGGAAACCTTCTTTGCTGCACACTACACCTCCAATTTTGGTGTGATCTGGAAACTTACTAACCATATTTCCTATATTCACATCCAAATTATTCATATAAATGACAAAAAGCAGTGGAACCAGCACTGATCCTTACAGCACACCATTGGTCACACGCATCTAGTCCAAAAAGCAACTCTCCACCACCATCCTCTGTCTCCTACCTTCAAGTCAATTTTGTATCCAAAAAACTAGTTTCCCTGTATTCCATGTGATCTAACCTTGCTAACCAGTCTACCATGTGGAACCTTGCCTAACACCTGACTGAAGTCCACATAGACAACGTCCACCGTTCTGCCTTCATCAATCCTCTTTGTCATTTCTTCAACTAACTCAATCAAGTTAGTGAAACATGATTTCCCACGCACAAAGCCATGCTGACTATCCTTAATCAGTCTTTACCTTTCCAAATACAAGCAAATCCTGTCCCTCAGAATCCCCTTCAACAACTTACCCACCAATGGTGTCAGGCTCACTGGTCTATAGTTCCCTGGCTTTTCCTTACCACCTTTCTTAAATAATGGCACCACATTAGCCAACCTCCAGTCTTCTGGCATCTCTTCCCGCAGCTATCAATGATACAAAAATTTCAGCAAGGGGCCCAGCAATCACTTCCCTCGCTTTTCACAAAGTTCTAGGCTACACCTGATCAGGCGAATACACAGAATAATCTATTCATTGGGCCTCAAGAAGCTCAGCATCCACAAATGACTGGCAGAAGATGAACACAAGCAACTCTGGGGAGATAACAATTACTCACCTCCCTCAATTTTGAGATGTCAGGCTTCTGTTTATTTTCTGAGTACATAACATCATCATCAAATAACATTTACATATGGGTAACATCCTGCCTGGAGATCTTGCAGTGCAGTGGGTAGCATCTCTGCCTGTAGACCAGAAGCTCTGGGTTCAGGTTCCATTCTAAGACTTGAGGGTCAAGGAAATGACAAGGTGGCCAAACAGATTGAGTAACAATCTGCAAATCCTCCCAGCACATGTCAATTGCAGGCAGTAAGATTTCTGGTCAGCCATGTGATGGAAATTACACTGTATCCACTACTCTCACTATCCAAAGCTTCAACCTACAATGTGTATGTTACACAACAATTGTGAATTCAAAGCACAAATAGATCAGCCCCTGATCTTATTGAATAGCAAAGCAGGCCTGAGTGGGCAAATGACCTACTTCTGCTCCAATTCTGTATGTTCCTACATACATATCAACCGTTACCCACCCACACAAGGGGCTATTATTATATAACGTCTTATATAATTAGACATTAGCTCATCAATTATAGAATCCCTACAGTATAGATAGCGGCCCATTGAGTCTGCACCGAATCTCTAAAGAACATCCCATCCACTCCTATCCCCGTAACCCCACATTTCGCATGGCAAATCCACATCTTTTGACTGTGGGAGGAAACCAGAGCACCTGACTAAAACAGTTAGACACACAGAAAGTCACCCAATGTTGGAAGTGAACCTGGGTCCCTGGCACTGTGAGGCAGCAGTGCTAACCACTGCAAAACTGTGCTGCCTGTAGATGTCAGTTTGTTCTAAATGTACCCAATTAGATGGAATTAAGCAAACATCATCCAATTGGGAAAGAAGCTTTTATCATAGTATATTGGACTGAATTGGAACCCAGACAGACTTTGAGAGGAGTCAAAGAGTGTGATGCTGAAAAAGCTTATGCTTGAATGATTCTCCTGCTCCTCGGATGCTGCCTGACCGCTGTGTTTTTCCAGCACCACACTCTTTGACTGTGATCTGCAGCATCTGCAGTCCTCACTTTCTCCTAGATTTTGAGAGGAAAAGAAGAAACAATTCTGATCCTCATTCCATGGCATGAAAAGAATGGTGCTTCAATGGGGTGTAGAGGTAGTATGGAGAATGTGTTTTGTTCAATTTACCTGAGAATGTCAGGGCTTAGCCCAGACATATCTTCATGAAACACGTATGGAGGGTTACTGACAATAACATCCACTGATCCACAGATCCGTGCCAGCTTCTGGGAATCTGTGTAATAGAAATTCTGGTCAGGACAGGTTTAACAATGAAACATGCTTCTATTAATCAAAGAATTTTAGAAAAGCACAGAAATCATTTCAAGTTGTTGTTTTGGCCTTCCAACCAGGAGAAAGATTGGAATAAACTGCACTAAGAAGCCATTCATCCTTCAACTGAATTGCAGCCAAATGCATCCCATTTCATTCACAAGATTGAAGGGGAAAAAAGTAAAATGGTAAACAATATTTTAGTTGGTACGCACTCAGGAGAATGTATATTTAAAGTAAAATTGAAGTTGTCGGTGAGGTGGAATCGTTGATTTGTTTTCAGAAAGGCACAAATTAATGATAAGGATTCTCTATTGCTCACTGCCTGATTAATTTCAGGGAAGCACCATTTTGCAGCTGTGTCTCATCCAGCAATGTATTTGAGAACTGGCTGATATAACACTTCTTTTGCTAACATCTTGAAATGCAGCAAAGAGCTTGATACAGTCCATGGCTATTGTAGTTCAGGGACTGTGTATAAATGCACTATGCTTCCAATCAGTCTGTTAATAACCTTAGAGATAGGTTAGTTCAGTTAGCTTCATGGCTCGTTTACAATACCAGCATAGCTTCAATTCCTGCATCAGCTGAGGTTACCATGAGGAACTCTCCTTCTCAACTTCTTCTGTTGTGTAAAGTGTGGCAACCCTCAGGTTAAGCCACCACCAGTCATCTCTCTCTGATGATGAAGTAGTCCACTAGAACTGTGACAGCTTAATTATCTTAGTCACTGAGTGGGAAAATGAGGCAATATTTAGCTACTGGAGTTGCAAAGTCTGACAGGGGATAAAAATGTCCTTTTAGATAATATCTGACATTGACACAGGCTGAAACAAATTGCTTGCAGATCTTTGGCAACTGTGATTAGCTTCCAATCTCATATTTGATTTATCGCCAAGACTGCTTCTTTCCACTTCCACTTCATAATTATCTCTTCTCTGTCTCAATTCAACTAATATTGAAACCTTCAATCGTGCTTCCATCATGCCTGGAATGAACTACTCCAAAGCAATTCTGAATAGCTTTCAATTTTTCATCCTCCTTGAGCTAACCCAAAGACCACATGCCATACCTCACCTCAGACAAAGCCCTGATCTTCTGCCACCACTGAGCACATGAACACTGGCTCCTTGTCTAGCAAGTCTTAAACTACTCTTGCCCCTCCTAACTCTGGAACTCTTCCAATCCCACTATACTCTGGGAAATCTGCATCTATTACCACTTTGCCATCAATGGTAAATGCCTAAGCTCTAGAACAGTCTTCCTAAATCTCCCTACTTGACAATCTTTTGATTTGGAACTCAGTAAAAGCTTCACTAAACTTCACTAAGCAGAAGTATATGTTAGGGTGGGGCCAGGGTGGGGTTGATGTCTGACTATATGCTTGCTTGGTTAGACAATGTGCACTCCATGCAACTTCGCAGCACCCAAGCCCATGCAATTTTAATTTCCAGGCCTCACTTTGCAGCCCTTCAGGCAGTAGGCCATTTGGCCCCTCAAGTGTGCTCTGCCATTTCACACGATCATGGCTGATCTGATTGCAGCATTAACTTCACTTTCCTGCCTGTCCCTCATTTCTCACAGATCAAAAATGTGATAACTCAGCCTCAAATATATTCTATCTTTCATTGCCCAATGACAAAGAGAATTCCAAACATTAAGAGCCCTCTAAAAGAAGAAATTTCTCCTAATCTTAGTCTTAAATGGGAGATTCTTTACTTTTAAATGTGTTACCTAGGTCTAGATTGCCTAATGAGGAGAAACATCCTCTCAATTTTGATCCTACTGAGCCCCTCAGAATCTTGTATGTTTCAATGTTATCATCCTTCATTCTTCTGAGCTTCAATGGCCATCTTTCTCAACTTCTTCTCAACCTTTCACTCCAGGATTGAATTACTTTCAAAGTAGGTATATCCCTCTTTAGTTAAAGAGATCAAAACTGTATGCTGACTTACTGAAGTCCTGTACATTGATAGGAAGAACTCTCGACTTATTTAACCTCATGTCCCTTGCCATGAAGGCCAACATTGCACCTGACTTCCTAATTATTTGCTATAGTTGCATGCTTTATTTTGAAATCACAAGCTTTTTCAGTGCTGTTCCTTCATTAGGTGATTTCAAATAAACCAGTTGGACTATAACCTGACATCTCATGACTTCTGACTTTTTCTACAAAATAAAGCATGCAACTATAGCAAATAATTGGGAAGTCAGGTGCAATGTTGGCCTTCATGGCAAGGGACATGAGGTTAAATAAGTCGAGAGTTCTTCCGATCAATGTACAGGACTTCAGTAAGTCAGTATACAGTTTTGATCTCTTTAATTAGTGAGGGATATACTTGCTTTGCAAGCAGTTCAATCCTGGAGTGAAAGGTTGAAATCACAAGCTTTTGCAGTGCTGCTCCATCATTAGGTGATTTCAAATAAACCTACTGAACTATAACTTGGTGTCGGGTGACTTCTGACTTTGTCCACCCCAGTCCAGCAGCTCCAAACCATATTTTCTTATGAATCATAAAAAATAATACAGATACCATTGCATGTCAACATTCTTTAGTCCCTCTCGGTTCAGCTTCTTTATTCTTCTTATCAAATGTTGCAACTTCCCACATTACATGGCACCTGTCAATTAAATGTCCACTCATTTAATATCTATATTCCTCTGCAAATTCTTTACATTCTCCTCACAACTCATTTACCTGTCTATTTTGGTATCATTAAAAATTCAACTCTCATTACAAATTGTATTTATAATTAATAATAAAAATACAGTAACCATATATTTTACTCAAGGATATGTTTGGCAAAAATCATTTTTCCTGTGCTAATGTCTGAAACACTGCTAACATTAAAAAGTTTTTACAGCAAAGGAATAGACTGTTCGGCCCAACAGATTCATGCCATTCCTTATGATCCACGTGTGCCTTCTACCCCGCTTATCTAAATCCATCATGCTCCTCCATCACTTCTCATGCACTTCTCTAGTTTTCTCTTAAAAATATCCATATTAATTGCTTCAATAACTCTGTGTGGTAGTGAGTTCCTCATTTAAATCTCAAAGTTCTCTTGAATTCTCCATTGGGAAGCCACTTCCTATTTTTGGTGGCCTCATAGATTGACTTGCGAGAACAATCCACAACCAGACAATTTCCGCAAGCCAAACAAAGTAACATAGAATCCATGGTCCGATATATTCTCAAAACTCTGAATCAATTCTCATGTTAAAATACACAAAATTGAAACAGGAGTAGATCATTCATCCCTTCAAGCCTGCCTCCCATTCCCATTCTATATGATCATCGCTGACCTACCCCGGATGGCCTCAACTGTCATTGTGTTTCAGCTCCTCATAGCATTCGAGTCGTCAATATTTTGAAAATCAACTTTGACATTAAATATTTTCTGTAATCTAACATCCACAAAGCTAAGGGATACAAAATGCTAGGCATTTACTACTCTTTGAGAGAACAAATTCCTTTGCATCTCAGTTTTCAATGAATGTCTCCTTATTCTGAAACTATGTTCCTTGGTTTGACACTCCCATTCGTTTGAAAGCAACTTTTCAACATTTACTTTTTAAGTCCCCTCAGAGGCTTTCCTTGATTCCTCTAAACTTAATGAGTTAAGGCCAAACTTTTTTAGCTGTTCTCGATAAATCAACCCAATCACGTCAGAATCAGCCCAATCACTTTCAAACAACCTCCAATGCCAGTAAATCCTTTGTTAAATACAGGAATCAAAACTGTGCACATTACTCCAGATGTGACGAAGCCTACACTCTGTACAGTTGTAACAAGATGTCAATATTTTTAAACTACAAACCCCTGACAATAAAGGACAAAATTCCATGTGCCGTCTGAATCATTTGTTGAGCTTTCATGTCAACTTTTGGTGTTTCATGAGCAATTATACCCACATCCCTCTGTGCTGAGGGATGAAGAATCTCTCCATTTAACTAAAACTCTGCCTTTTCATTCTTCCTACCAAAATGCATGATCTCATACTTCCGGACATTAAACTCCATCTGCCAAGCTTTTGTTCACTCACCTTCTTGTAGGTTCCTTAAGTCCTCATCACAAAGTAGCCTCCCAGTTACTTAGGTACATCACATTTTGATCCCTCCTCCAAGCCATTAATATAGACAGTGAATAATTGATGTCCTAGGACTGATCCTTATGGCACTCAACTATGAAAAAGACCCATTAGTCCTGACTGCCTGCCTTCTGTGCATTAACAAAACTTCAATCCATGATATTGCATTATCCCAAAACCATGAACTCTCATCTTGTGTAATAACTTTACATGTGGTATCTTCTCAAATGCCTTCCAGAAATCCAAATACACTACATCCACTTGTTCCCCTTTATCAACACTGCTTGTATTATCTTCAAAGAACCCCAGCAAATCTGTGAAGCTTGATTTCCTTCCACTCTGTGGAATCATGTCAACTCTGTTTGATTGCATTAAACCTTTCTCAATGCAATTAATAAACATTTTCCCAATGATACATATTAGCCTAACTGGCGTATAGATTCATGCTTTCTTCCTTCTTGAACATGGTCGTCACATGAGCAGTTGGAATCCAGTGAATTCAAAAATATTTTAACCAATACCCCCACCACTTCTACAGCCACTTCCCTTAAAATCCTTGGATGCAGGCCATCAGATCTGAATGATTTGTCTGCCTTTAGTCCAGTTAGTTTGCCAAATACTTTGCCCATCTTGACAGAGGCTTTCAAACAAGTCCTTTCCTCCTGTTATCACCTAAATTACATGATATCTTTGGGATGTTTACAGTGTCCTCCACTGTGAAAACGGTTGAAAAATATTAAATGAAGTTATGTATCGTTCCTCCTTTCCCTGTTATCAGTTCTTGAGTTGCATCCTCCAAGGTCCCACACTCACATTAGCTACTCTCTGTTATATAACCATTGAAGCTCTTGCTGGATGTTTTTAATATTCCCTGCTAATTAACTTTCAATATCAACTTTCACCCTTTGTATTTGCTTTTTAGTTATCTGCTACAGGTTCCCAATCCTCTGACCTACCACTAGTTTGCACTGTTTTAGTATTTGTTTGGAAACTCTCCTTGACTACTGTTATTAACCATGGGTGGTTCATCTCCATCTCTCTCTCTCTCTCTCTCTCTCTCTCTCTCTCTCAAGTCCTTCCTTTTGACCAGAATGCATTTTTGCTGAGCATTTTGAAATAGTTACTTAAATGTCTGCTACTGCTCATCTCCTAACCTTCCAATTAGTCAATTCTCCAGCCCACTTTAGGCAACTTATTCTTCTTACTTCTGCAATGCCTTATTTAAGTTCAAGATACTGGTTTGAAGGCCAAGTTGCTCTGAAACTGAACTTGAAATTTGATCATGATATGATTGCTACCCTTTAGGATATCCAACTACAACATCTCTAATTAATCCTACCTTACTACACATTACTAGATCTAATATTAGGTACGGTGTGCAATGTACTGCAATACACAATTCCTGATACATGTTACAACTTTGCATCCCAAGTTTCCATCACCCATCTGATTTGTCTAGTCAGTATGCAGAATAAAATCACCCATTACAGCTGCAACATCCTTTTTATATGCTTCTATTATTTCCTGATTTGCACTTAGATCTACACTGAGGAAATTCGTCAGGGGCCTATAGATTCCTCTCACCTGAGACTGCTATCCTTTCGCTATTCCTTAATGCTACTGAAATTTATTTTACATTATTGGAAGGGCTTATGCTCGAAACGTCGAATTCTCTATTCCTGAGATGCTGCCTGGCCTGCTGTGCTTTGACCAGCAACACATTTTCAGCTATGACCTATTGTACCAACACTATTCATCATGGCTGCGTTTCCTGACATGGACCAATTTAAATGGCACGTGCTCAGGTTTTGGGGGGATATGTGGTGGATAGTAAGAGATTGACACAGAATGAGGAGAGATTGAGATGGCCGAGGCTAACAGATCAGAATGGCAGTGAGGGAGATCATGAGAATCCAGGAAGGTTTGAAGGGGGTCTACAGGGATCTGGGAAAGAACCGGAGGGGAAAGGCAATGAAGAGAGAGTGAAGGGAGCTCGAGGAAGAAAGGCCTCCCAATTCCTGCTCTCTCTTTTTGGTCCAGAACTCCAACTCCTGTTCTCTCCTTTTCGATCCTTAAAGAAGCCCCTTTCTCTCCTTTGGCCACTAACCCCAGCTCTGCGTCCTCTTCCCTTCCCACTCCAGGGGCTTCCCCATCCTGTGCTGGGAAGCCCCTCCTCTCCCCACCAATGAAGCCCAGTTTAAAATCACATGCTTCCCTGACCATGTACAGTAATACATTTTCGCATGATGTCACACAAAGTGTATGCTTGGACGTTATGCTTGGAACTATGTGTTCCCGAATGAGTGTGTACATAGAATTGCCCAAAGTTGTCGGTGATGCCTTCCTTCATTAATAATACTACTCCACCTCCTCTTCTTTCTGCCTATTTTTTTAAAACATCAAAAAACCTTGACTATTGAGTTCTCAGTCCTCATTGCCTTGCAATCATGTCTGTAATAGTTATCAAATCATCTTATCTCTTCTTGAGCCACCGACTCTCCAGTTTATTACAAATGCTGTAAGCATTCAAATAGAGTCTTAAGCTTTGACTTTTTACCATTATTACTTACTCTAGTTCTAGTTACAGTTGTACCCTTCTAATTATAATTTCTGCCCTTCCTGTTGCACTTTAATTATCATTTATCTCTTCACTACTCGGCACTTCAGCTCTCAAATAGATCAGCCATGATGTCAGTGAAGGGCAGGGCAGCCTTGATGGGCTGAATGACCAATTCTGCTCCTATGTCTGATGGTGTTGTGCTCTCTCATTTCTTTTTGGTTTTTTAAACTTCATTTCAATCAGACTCCCCTAACTACAAATTTGTATAAAGCTCTAGCTACAATGTTGGATACATAATACGTTAAGACACTGGTATGGTTCAAATTAAACCCGTTCCAGTGGAACAGCACTCTTTTTTCCCCAGTACTAGTGCCGGTGCCCGTTGTTTTGAACCAATTTCTCCCCACCAATCTCGGAACCATGCAATTATCTCTCTCTTTTACCCCATGCCAATTTGCACATGGCACACGTAACAATTCTGAGACTTTTTTCCACACCTTTGTAGCTATCATACAAACCTATTACTAAAACTATCAACATGCTGCCAAAAATACTTACTTAGTCAGCCTTTCCCACATCTAATGAGATTACATGAAATGAACCTTTGTGAAACCAATTATCAGTGAGACTGTTGAGGGAAAGTTTGTTTCAATCATGAGCAACAACCTACAGATATATACTAACGCACATTAAACAACCTATAGTCTTATCTCTGCCAAAGTATGTTCTCTAGAGCTTGAGTAATCATCTAAGAAATAGTCCAGTAACTTTGTCATGTTGCCTTCATAGCTTCTGTTTGACTCATCTTCAAGCTTTGCAATCCCTGTTTGGCCAGTTTCTCAAAATCATCTCTCTTTTTTAAACTGTTCATGGGATATGGGCATTACTGGCTGTACTGTCATTTATTACCCAATTCCAGTTCCCCTGAGAAAGTGTTGGTGTGCTGCCTTCTTGAACTGCTGCTGTCTGTACGCTGTAGGTAGGCCCATAATAGCATTATGGAGGGTGACCCAGCATTTTGACACAACAGCACTGAAGGAATGGTGTTATATTTTGAAGTCTGGAAGGGTGAGCAGCTAGCAGGAGAACCTGTAGGTGGTGTTATCATGCATTTGCTGCTCATGTCTTTCCAGATAGTAGCATTCATGGCTCGGAGTGTGTTTTTTAAGAAGCCTTGGTGAATTACTGCAGAATGTCTTGTATATTGTACACATCACTGCTACTAAGTGTCTGTAGTGTAGGAAGTGAATGTTTATGGAAGTATTACCAATCAAACAGATTGTCTTGTCCTAGATTGTGTCTCGCTTTTCGAGTGTTGCTCGATCTGCCTTGTCCAGGCAAGTGGGGAATATTCCACTGACTTGTGCCTTGCAGATGCCAGACAGATTCTTGGAATCAGGTGGTGAGTTACCCTCTAGGAAAAAGTGAGGACTGCAGATGCTGGAGCTCAGAGTCGAGAGTGTAGTGCTGGAAAAGGTCAGGCAGCATCTAAGAAGTAGGAGAATCGACGTTTCGGGCATAAGCCCATCATCAGGAATGCCTGACGTTTCGGGCACAAGCCCTCCTGATGAAGGGCTTATGCACAAAATGTTGATTTTCGTGAGTTACCCTCTGCAGGATTCTCATTCTCTAATCTGTCAAAACCTTCGACTTGTATTTAAAGAGAATAGAATAGCTAAAGTGAATGGTGATCCCTGGGACGATGAGACTGGGGAGCTAATAATGAGGAACACAGGAGTGGCAGAGTTACTAAATCAACATTTTACTTCAGGATTCGCAGTGGAGGAAACTACTACAATCCCAATAGTCACAAGTAATACAGAGATTATTGAACAGGAGGAACTCAGAACAGTCATCATCACTAGGGAAAAAGTACTGAGTAAACCATTGGGATTGAAGGCCAAAACGTTCCCAGAGCCTAATGGCTTACATCCTAAAGAAAGTGGCAGCATAAATAGTGGATCTATTAGTTATAATATTCCAAAACTTCCTGGATGCAGGGAAGGTTCCATTGGATTGGAAAATGTCTAATATAACATCCTTATTTAAAAAGGGAGGGTGGAAGAAAGTAGGAAACGACAGGCCTGTTAGTTTGATAAGTGGCATTGGGAAATTGTTCAAATCCACTATTAAGGAAGTAATAAAATGACATTTGGAAAGTCAAAATAAAGTCCATCAGAGTCAGCATTCACCCTTTTATGAAGGGTAAATCATGATTGACTAATTTGATAAAATTCTTTGAATCCGGGTCTCACAGTGCCAGAGACCCGGGTTCAATTCCCGCCTCAGGAGTTTGAGTGTCTGGGTGGAGTTTGCACATTCTCCCCGTGTCTGTGTGGTTTTCCTCCGTGTGCTCCGGTTTCCTCCCACAGTCCAAAAATGTGCAAGTTAGGTGAATTGGCTATGCTAAATTGCCCGTAGTGTTAGGTGAAGGGGTAAATGTAGGGGAATGAGTCTGGGTGGGTTGCTCTTCGAAGGGTTGGTATGGACTTGTTTGGCCGAAGGGCCTGTTTCCACACTGTAAGTAATCTAATCTAATAACAAGCAATGTGGGTACTAGGGATCCTATAGATGTAGGATATCTGGACTTCCAAAAGCATTTGACAAGGTTAATGCACAAGGGAAGATCATATGGCATTGGAGCAATTTATTCGCTTGGGTAATAAATGGCCAATGAACTGAAAGCAGAGACTTGGGATAAATGGAGTTTTTCTGGTTTACAAGATGTAACTAATGGGATGCCACCGGACTCAATCATCAGACTCCAGCTATTTACCTTCTATATGAATGACACGGATGCGTGGCTAGAAAGTACTACAGCCTAATATTTGCTAAATTGTGAGAAAGTAGGTTGCAATGAAGAAATAAGAAATTTACAAATGGATATGGATAGGGCAGCATGGTAGCTCAGTGGTTAGCACTGCTGCCTCACAGCACCAGGGACTTGGGTATGATTCCACCCTCGGGCGACTGTCTGTGTGGAGCTTGCACATTCTCCCCTGTGTTTGCATGCGTGGGTTTCCTCCGAGTGCTTCCTCCCACAGTCCAAAGATGTGTGGGTTAGGTTGATTGGCCATGTTAAATTGCCCATACTATCCAGGGATGTGATTAGTCATGAGAAATGCAAGGATGTAATTCACTATGATAGAGTGCAATGGATGCTGAGATATGAAGTAAATTTAAGGAGTAGATAAATTTTTAAGGAGCATTTGGTTGAAGGCCTTTGGTGAGTGGGTAGCAAAGTGGAGTTAGACTGAGATGAGATTAGCCACGTATTAAATAGCAGATCAGGCTCGAGGTCCTGAGTTGCGTATTCCTGCTCCTAGTTCTGACGTTTTTGATTTAATAGTGGTAATACCATGAATGCAAAGATGTGTGAATTAGATTCTCTCTTGTTAAAGATGGCCATTTTCTGGTATTTGTGTGACGTGAATGTTACCTGTCGGTTGTCAGCTCAAATCTGGATATTGTTCAAGTCCCATTGCATTTAGATATGGGATGCTTCAGTATCTGAGGAGTCACCTTGTTGTCTTTGTTGTCTTTGCTGATTTCCTACCTAGATTGAGCTTCAATCTTAGCTCTTCCCTCCCCATTATCCACCACGCTCCATTTTACACTGCTGTGTTCCAAGTGTATAATTAATAAATTGAAATCCCAACACTGGGATGGAATGCAATTGTCCTGCATCACCACATGGTACAACATCCTTAACAATAAACATAATTTCATGAGCCCTATTAAGTACTTGGTTTATTACAGCAGTACTAAGAACAAATTACAAAATGATCATTATCACACAAACAGAACATTTGATAATAATCCTATTTTTGTTAGTGGCAACTTACTGTGTGAAAATTGGCTACCATGTCTCCTACAGTGATTACAGTTCAAGAGTACATAATTGGCTATATAGTGTTGTGACACATCCTGAAATGCATGTATAAGTGCAAGCTCTTTAAGTTTTACTAAGTGTGGTAAACAACTAATGCAAAAAGAAATTAGCACCCAATAAAGCCACAATAACAAACATGATCAGATCTAGACTGACATGAAAAAATTGCAAAGGAACAGAAAAAGTCCAGAAATAAAAGTAACCCTTTAAGATAATGCTACTGGGAGTTGTTTCTAAGAACCTATAACTCAATCTATTATGACAACACAGAATAACTTGATAATGACCAAGCCACTGAAAGCATGCACTTGATTTATTTGCAACATCTGCACCCACTGATAGCATATGGCCTGGAGGTGCAAGAATCTGTGGAAGGCCTGTGCTGGGAATTTCCAAAATGAATGAACATGAAACTGAACTGTACATTAAACATGCCCACGCAACAGCAGAGCTCTGGGAACTTTAGACCACAGCCCTCAGTTTCCGAGGCTATGCTGACGCTGCAGAGCTGTGCTAAGAGCAGGCAGACTGCTACTCAGGACCTCATGTGTCTAACTGTGGAGCTAAAAATGGCAGTGCCATAGGGTACGCTTAGGGCCTCATTGAAATGTTATAAATAGGCCTCAATGACCAACCAAGCATACTCTTTAACTGCATTCTTTCTCAAGTAGTTATTGAGCTTCCCAATGAATCCATCTATATTCTTTGCCTCAACCACTCCACATGGGTGTTAGTTCTACATTCCAATCATGCTCGGGTGAAGATGGTCCTCCTGAAATCTTCACTGAATTTATGAGTGACTATATTGATTTAAGGCCTCTATTCAGACCTTTTCCACAAGTGGACGTAGCTTCTCTATATCTACCTTTTCAAAGCCCTTTTCATGTGCTCTACCAGGCCTGCTCTCTGTCTTTACTTTGCTCAAAAGAACCTGAGGTCTTTCCCAAAAACTAAAATCTCTCAGCAACTATATCCAACACTTCACTTTTTTTTTGCATCTTCTCCACTGCTTCCCAATGTTTTTTCCAATATGGACACTAGAACAGCTCCCACTACACCAAGTGTAGGCTAACCAAAGTGTTATACAAGTTTAACATTATTTAACCATCTTTTAAGTCAACTGTACACTTTAGCACCCCATCCAGCATCAAAAGTAGCAATGCTGCCCAGAGAGCAGCCTCCTCCTAGCATCACCAATAGCTGCTCCTTTAATAGTGAACAGCAGCTGCCTCTCGAGGCAAACTTTGTCACATCCCAGTGATCTATTCAAGTTAAAAGAGTATATCCTGCTACAAAGCTCAGTCTGCTCCCTCTGGAGTTCCAATGAAGCTAGCTCAATCTCACCTCTGCCGTTAATGGAAAATGAGGGACAAGAGTATTTTCTTCATGATTGAAAACTCAAGTGAAGAGACACAAAGCTACAACAATAACTTCCTGTATTCTCAGTTTTACATACCTGATATAACATTGAGCTGCAATGCTTGAAGTCTGTGCTGAACACATAACCTGAAAATGCAATCAGAAAAAAATCATTAGGAGTATTTCTAGAATTGTACCAGAATGAGCAGAAATTTCCTCCAATATCCGTAAGACGAAAGCAATTATCCTCAGTCTCCCTTCCAAACTTTCTTCCCAAACCACCTACTTTCTAAAACCCTTCCCTGACAAAAACTGTTTTGCAAACCTGGTGTCATATCTGACTTCTGAATCGAGCTTCCAACTTTGAACTATATTTTCGTGCCACCAGTTATTTCCACTTCGTACCACCGCACATAAATGACCAGATTTACTCAATTCAATCTTAAACTGGAGTCAAAATGTGCAGTGCTGGAAAAGCACAGCCGGTCAGGCAGCATCTGAGAGCAGGAGAGTTGACATTTTGAGCATAAGCTCTTCATTAGGAATGTCCTCACTTTCTCCTCCTCAATTTCAAATTGACCAATATGAGATCAAACTTAAAATGTATATTTTTAACCTCATTATCATCTTGCACTATAGCTTGATTTTAGTTATTTGATTGATGAGCAGCTGAATTATAATAACATCCCAAGACAATAATCTTGTGTTTCATTTTGATAATCAAAATAGAAGGAAATAAGGAGGTTGATGTTTTGAATTGATGGAACATATTAAAAAAGCAACTTTTTTCAGTGTAATGAGTGCTTTCTTTAAAGTTTTTATGAATAGAGAAGAAAATAGCTAAGGAATTTTTTTTCACATTGACAAATATAATCAAACAGCAGCAAAGTGGCCGTTTTGAACTTGGAAAGAGATTGGTTCTTGTGTACTGGAGGGTGAAGGTCAGACAGACACGCCTGGCTTCTGGTTCAGCAATGTGGAATCTGAACAGATCCAGGTTCTGCTAATCTGATCTGCAGCAAGTGCCATATAAGTTCCCAAGTGTCTCCATTCTCTGTCAGTCAGGCCAGGCGATTCCCAAACATGTATGGTGGAGAACTGGGCTGAAGGTCTGCCTCGGGATTCCAGGCTGTCTTGAAGATTTTTAAAAAAGATCAATAAAACATAAAACAGCTCTCCAGTCCCATACCCATATTATCCATTCCCAATGGTCCCTCCACCCTCTATAATCCCTCATATCCTCTAAGCCAAGCTATGCCTCTCTACACCCCATAGTCCTTTATAGCCACTTTGCCAACCTAGTTCCAACTCATGCCAGTCAATTCCCTCCCACCCTCGACTCTATGCCCTTACAACTACCATGTATTCATCATAGCAGACCTCAGGATCTATGCTGAGATTCTAAGGTCTAAATACTTCAAAATTTTATTTTGAAAAGAACATTCATTCAAAAATACACATTCACTACATTTATATCCCTTTTGCTATATGATTCCTTGTAACGTCAAGCTTTTCATGAAAGTACTTAATGTTTATGATAATAAACAGTGGAATTCATAGTCTCACACAGAGTCTAGGATCAAGAGGAGCTATCAATTAAACTGAAATTGCAGGTACACCATTCAGATAATGTAAGGTTGCAAAATCTGTTGTGCAGCACATGTCCATTTGACAATATGATATGATAATAGTAGCCTTCTGACTCCAAGGCTTGACACTCCAGACAGTTACTTCAAGTACAGAACTTAAACATTGTTCAAAGGAGACTAGAAGCTGAACCATTTTTTGTCTTGCACTTGAAATATCCCGTTACCAAGTCACCCTTCATTTACACATGGAGAGTCCTTGTCACTGATCCAGTTCCCTCAGAGGCAGTTCTCAGAGTGAGCAGAACTACTGACACTTTTGTTTATATTTGTCAGCCAGGGTGCCTAGATTAATAGCCCCAACCAGGGAACTCATGCTCCATAAAGTCCACCTGGCTGACTGAGCTACAATCAGTACAGCACTCATCAAAATTAGAATGTGAACAGACTTGAAAAAAACTATATCATTTCATATAGCATTAGAAGTGGGTGCTGATTGACTGGGTCATCATTGGCATGCAAATACAGCAAGAAGAGTTACTGGTCAAACTTAATTCTCAAACCAGCCAAGTAGATTCTGATTAGCTAAGGTTCTGATATGAGATGAAGCAAAGTCTGGCTGTCTCCGTGACCCATCCTTTTGAAGAAGGTGCAATCTACAAATTCCTTTCACCTACATAAATCAGGGTCTAAACTTTGTTGCAGCACTCCGTCAGGACAGCTGAGAAGGGCTTATGCCCGAAACGTCAAATCTCCTGTTCCTGGGATGCTGCCTGACCTGCTGCGCTTTTCCAGCAACACATTTTCAGCTCTGATCTCCAGCATCTGCAGTCCTCACTTTCTCCTCGAAGATTTTAACCTACTGCAAATCCTCTTGCAAGGATGCCTTCCTTGAAGAAGCTCTCTTCCTCCCTCTACAAGGATTTCAGTGAGTCCCTCTCTCACTGCACACCCCAGGTCATCTCCTCTGCACAGAAGCTCTTCAGCCACGTTCTCAAACAGACTCGCTACCACACCCGCATTTCCTTCCTCAGCACCTGCTACAGAACCGAAGATTTCTGAAGAAGGGCTTACGCCCGAAATGTCGAATCTCCTGTTCCTTAGATACTGCCTGACCTGCTGTGCTTTTCCAGCAACACATTTTCAGCTCGTAACTATTAACTCAGTCCAGATTATTTAATAAATTACTCCAATGGCTGAATCACATCTAATGATGGATATACTTTTCTGAGGCTTACAGACTCAAGGCTGGTTGACCACAAGTGGTTTTCTGCCATTTGTGAATAGTCAACAGGACGTATTATTGAAAAGTGTGACTGCATCTGGGAATTGTGAATGATGTCACGGCGATGAAGATAATCTGGAATCTCAGGAGGGAGAATACCTGTTGAGTTAGTTTTGGCAGAATTATTAAACCTACAGTTTTCTTCAGACTAAACATCCATGAATTGTTAAACAATAAAACGGTTCACTATTTTTAAACTGTGTCTCATAATACACAAGGTGAAGTGGGGCAAGGTAGTATGTGTGCTAGGATTCCAAAATGTTGCACGAGTTCTCTAGAAATGCCTTGTATTTTCAAGGTGTCAATCATCTTTGGAATCAATCTCCCTTTAATAATTCACAAAACCACTGAAGCAATATGGTGAGATGAGTGGTATTAACTATCCCAAAATGTTCTTACTAACTTTCAAAACCTAACGCTGAATGACTTACTCTTTCAAATTACCAACTACTTGATATTTCCGGCCTTTAGCTTGCTGCGTCTCTCGATATGTTGTTGCCATCTCCTATCTTTTACTGCCCTCCTGCTTACTGCTCCTCTGTCTTGCCTCCTTTCCACTCGCTGAGCCCCAACCCACCCCTCTACCTTACTGTTTCAGGAAGTGGTGAGTAGCAAGGTTTGGGGTGAGTGGCATTACTTCAGATGGTAAGGTCCTTTGCCTAATAATAGGTTTGCTTACAGAATGCAGTATTATAATATCTGCTTACTCCCTCACCTACATTTGCTGTGTTCCAGCAGTTTCTTTTTTTATGTGCTCCGGGGTTGGTATTTTCTAATCAGCCTGTTCAGAGATATTATTCTTCACCCTTGAAGCCGGTAGACACGAACTTGGGGCTTTTGACTTAGAAAACTATGGTGAGGATGGGGGTGTTGGGAGGTGGGCTTTCCTCAGTCTGCGCAGGAAGTAGAGATGTTGTTGGGCTTTCTTGGCAAATGTAATCTCTTGTTTCAGAAAGTGGGGAAGAGAGAAACCAGGAACTACAGATGTAGTCCATAGTACAGAAAATATCAGAAATGATTTCAAACATTGATGAATGGATACTCAGAAAATAATTGTCTGATTAGACAGGGAAAATCACGTTTGATAAATATGATAAAGTTTCTCAGAATGTTACAAGCAGAGTTGATTAGAAACTAGTTGTAGATGTGTTACATTTGGATTTGCAGAAGGCTTTTGATAAAGTCACACACAGGTCAGTAATCAAAATCAAAGTGCATGGGATTGGAAGTAATGTACTGAAATGGATTGTGAATTAGTTAACATGTAGAGAGGAAGAATAAATGTCAAAGAGTATGGCCTTGGAATAGAAGGCCTTCACAGTTGGTAAGCTGTGACAAGGGAGGTATAGAGCATTTAGTCCTTGGGCCCCAGCTGTTCACAGTCTAATATCAATGATTTGGATTTGGGGACCAGTACAATTTTTCAAGTTTGCAGATGATGCAAAACTTTTTGTGAATGTACATTTGTTCGGAGAATGCAAAGAGGCTTCAAGGAGATTTAGATAGGCTGAGTGATGGGCATGGGCACAGCAGATGGAAAGTTAGGTGGATAAGTGTGAGGTTATCCACTTTGGTCGGAGGAGTGAACATGCAGGGCATTTTTTAAATGGTTTGAGACTGGAAAGTGTTGACATCCAAAGGGACTTGCTCATAAGTCAGTGAAAGCTAGCATGCAGGTGCAGTAAGCGACTCCAAAAAGGGAAATGATATGTTAGCCTTTATTGCAAAAACATTTGAATACAGGAGCAAAGAAGTCTTCAACTGTATATAACACTGGCGATACTAATCATAGAACATAGAAAAATACAGAGCAGTACAGGCCTTCTGGCCCTCGATGTTGCGCCGATCCAAGCCCACCTAACCTACACTAGCCCACTAACCTCCATATGTCTATCCAATGCCCGTTTAAATGCCCATAAAGAGGGAGAGTCCACCACTGCTACTGGCAGGGCATTCCATGAACTCATGATTCACTGAGTAAAGAATCTACCCCTAACATCTGTCCTATACCTACCACCCCTTAATTTAAAACTATGCCCCCTCGTAATAGCTGACTCAATACGTGGAAAAAGGTTCTCGTGGTCAACCCTATCTAAACCCCTAATCATCTTGTACACCTCTATCAAGTCACCCCTAAACCTTCTTTTCTCCAATGAAAACAGCCCCAAGTGCCTCAGCCTTTCCTCATACGATCTTCCTACCATACCAGGCAACATCCTGGTAAACCTCCTCTGCACCCGTTCCAGTGCCTCCACATCCTTCCTATAGTATGGCAACCAAAACTGCACACAATACTCCAGATGCGGCCACACCAGAGTCTTATACAACTGCAACATGACCTCAGGACTCCGGAACTAAATTCCTCTACCAATAAAAGCCAGTACGCCATATGCCCTCTTCACAGCACTATTTACCTGGGTGGCAACTTTCAGAGATCTGTTACATGGACACCAAGATCCCTCTGCTCATCCACACTACCAAGTATCTGACCATTAGCCCAGTACCCCATCTTCTTGTTACTCTTACCAAAGTGAATCACTTCACACTTACCTACATTGAACTCCATTTGCCACCTTTCTGCCCAGCTCTGCAGCTTATCTATATCCCGCTGTAACCTGCCACATCCTTCCTCACTGTCCACCGACTTTTGTATCATCCGCAAACTTGCTCACCCAACCTTCTAGCCCCTCCTCCAGGTCATTTATAAAAATGACAAACAGCAATGGTCCCAAAACAGATCCTTGCGGAACACCGCTAGTAACTAAACCTAGAGCATTGCCTAAGGAAGAATATGCTTGCCAAGAGGGGGTACAGTGGAGGTTCATCAGACAGAGATGGGATGGAATTTCTTTACTCAGAGGATGGAGAATCTTTATAAATCTCTATCCCAGTGAACTGAGGAAGCTCTGTCACGAAGTAACTAATTGATCAAATTTTAGTTACTACTGACATCAATGAATTGTAGAAGACAGGCACAACATTGACTTCAGATTCACTTGAACACTTGAAAATAAAGCTTGGACTCTTGGCTCTAATCACAAGGATCATTGGCAAGTGAGCTTTAAGGGAGCACTCAATTAGCATCGGCTGGAAACCAGCCCAGTTTTATCTGATGTCTTCAGTGATTATAAAGGTTACAGATCCTCTTGTAAGAAGGACTGACCATTACAGGAGGAGTGAAAGAATGGACCCATCTTCCTGCTCTGGGATAATGGGGAGAAAGGAGTAATAGAACATTGAACATTACAGCACAGTACAGGCCATTCGGCCCTCGATGTTGCACCGACCTGTCATACCAATCTGAAGCCCATCTAACCTACACTATTCTATGTATGTCCATGTGCTTGTCCAATGATGACTTAAATGTACTTAAAGTTGGCGAATCTCCTACCGTGGCAGGCAAAGCATGAGCCCTTACTACTCTCTGAGTAAAGAAACTACCTCTGACATCTGTCCTATATCAATGAAGAAGGGCTCATGCCCGAAACGTTGATTCTCCTGCTCCTTGGATGCTGCCTGACCTGTTGCGCTTTTCCAGCAACACATTTTCAGCTCTGATCTCCAGCATCTGCAGTCCTCACTTTCTCCTATATCTATCACCCCTCAATTCAAAGCTATCCCCCCTCGTGCTCGCGTCACCATTCTTGGAAAAAGGCTCTCCCTGTCCACGCTATCTAACCCTCTGGTTATCTTATATGTCGCTATTAAGTCACCTGTCAACCTTCTTCTCTCTAACGAAAACAGCCTCAAGTCCCTCAGCCTTTCCTCGTAAGACCTTCTCTCCATACCAGGCAACATCCTAGTAAATCTCCTCTGCACCCTTTCCAAAGCTTCCACATCCTTCTTATAATGTGGTGACCAGACTGTACACGATACTCCGAGTGTGGCCACACTAGAGTTTTATACAGCTGCAGCATAACCTTATGGTTCCGGAACTCGATCCCTCTATTAATAACAGCTAAAACACTGTATGCCTTCTTAACAACCCTGTCAACCTAGGTGCCAATTATTTATGAAGGTTAGAATTCAAAGTCAGATGTGGATTCAAGTCCCATGCTGGGGCCTGAATACAAAACATGGTTGACATTTCAGTGCAGTAGTGCTGGGAGTACTGCATTCCTGGAGGTGTCATCTATAAATGAGACATAAAATAAAGGCCTTGCCTTGCCTGGATGGAGAGAACGGATCATGCAAATTCATTGATGTGCAGGTGAGTTATCCTTGTCAGTGTCCTGACCAATATGGACAGATATGGAAATTGCTGACAAAACTAGCAGGTCTGGAAACATCTATGGGTAGAAAACAGAGTTAACATCTTGAGTTCTGGTGAAAAGTCACCTGATGCATAACGTTAGCTCTGCTTTCTCCCACAGATGCTGTCAAAACTGCTAAGTTTTTCCAACAATTTTAGTTTTCGTTTCAGATCTTCAGCATCCACAGTTCTTTGTTTTATGCTTTACCTAAAATAGATAAGTGCCGTCATTATCAAATTCTTGTTTGTGGGATTTATTGTATGCAGATTGACTTATGTTTCCCATCATACAACAATGACTATTTCAAAAGCACTTCATTACCTATAAAGTACTTTCAGAAATGTTAAGGTCAGAGGAGGTGCTACATAAATGGAGTCTTTTTCTCTTCTCAGAGTGGACCTCTGATTCTATTTTGGCTACCAAGAAATTGCTTGCTGTTGTAAAGGAAGGAAAAGTGTTACAGATGGTTGAGGCATCTAATGTAACATCTGAAAGGGAGTGGCTGGGCTGATGGTGCTCAATAAATTCTAGGGACCTAGCACAATGTTTTGCCTAGGCCTCAAACTAAAATAAACCAACAGAGACTCAGAGAAGGGAGTAGTGGCTACCTGGCCACCCTCCCTCTTTCAAAGGGACTTCATTAGTCCTACTCTGTGAGCACTACCAACCAGAAGGTCTCCAGAGTTGATGGCAGGATCAGAGATGCTGCAGAAAAGAGCAAGTATCTGGTCTCTCATATCTTGTTGCTCCATGGTATAGTTGAGGCATGGATGTACTTGAGGGTGAGATGGGTAAGTAAAGAGAAAGAAAGGAGTCAAAAGACCATAAGATGTAGCGGCTGAAGTAGGTCATTCAGCATATTGAGCCTGCTCTGACATTCAATTAGTACATGGCTGATCTGATAATTCCCAACTTCACTTTCCCACCTTATCCCTACATCCCTCCATTCCCTTAGTGATTAAAAGCCTGTGCCCTTCAGCTTTGAGTATATAACTCAGCCCTCTTCAATAAAGAATTCCACAGATTCACTACCCTCTGATAAAAGACATCCCTCTTCATCTCTATCTTAAGCGTGCAATCTCTTATTCTGAGATTATGCCATCTGGTCCAACACTCTCCCACAATGGGAAACAGCTTCTCCATATTCACCCTGTCAATTCCCTCTTAGAATCTTACCTCCTCAAAGAACTTTAATTTTGTCAGACAAAACCAGAAGGACCCTGCTCTCCTATTACATCTTTGAAAACAGTCTTTCACATTCCAGCAATGCCGGATGTCAAGCTAACTGTCCTATACTTACCTGCTTATTGTCTTTATCCCTTTTTGAAAAAGGTGTTACATTGATAGTTTTCCAAACGTTTGCAACTTTTCCTGAATCTAAGGATTCTTGGACGATTACTACCAGTCAACCACTATCCCCGTATTATCTTAGAATGGAACCCATCAGAGTCAAGGGGCATATTGCCTTTTCCCCATTAGCTTCCATAATACTTATTTCTAGCTGATAGTTATTATGTTTACATCCTCCCTCATTTTGCCCCTTAATTCATTCATATTTTTGTATTGCTATTCATCCTCTTACTTGAATGGTTCCTTATCACACTTTGGTGGTCAGTTCATCTCTCATCTCTGCAGTCTTCTAGTGTGAAGATTGACGATAAGACCTTAAGGTATTGAAGCAGAATTAGGCCATTTGGTCCATTGAGTCAGCTCTACTGTTCGATCATGGATGGTATGTCTGTCAACTCCATTCCCCCGTCTTCTCTCCATAATCAGTGATCACCTTACTAATCGAGAAACGATCCATCTCTGTTCAAAATATACTCAAGTGGCTTTCCCTCCACAGCCTTCTGTGACAATGAATCTTACAGATTAACCACCCTCTGGCTGAAGAAATTCCTCCTCATCTAATTCACAAAACTTCCTGCTTTTCACAGTGGAGAAAAATCAAGCCTCCATTCTCTTAGCTCAAATATTCAAAATGGCCACAGGATCTATTAAGAAGAGAGGCACTTTAAGAGCGCGGGAGAGTTTGAAACTTGCACAACCTCAGGATATTTCAAGGTGATTTTGAGTCAAAATAGGACACGGATACAAAATAAGGTACTCAAGTATGAATGATGGAAATGACAGCTATTGGTTTTATCTGCTGTCAGTAGGCACTGTTCTCTCCAATTATTTTTGGAGACTGTGGGTAATTTATTTAACTGCATACTCCCCTAAAGGTTTTGCGCAGTGTTGCGACAGATCTTCTGTCCCCGTGTTCGTTTGGAGGAGAGAGACACCGGGTCTGATTAAAAGTATAAACAGGTTTAATGAGAGAGAATCGTACACAGTACAGTGAGGTGTCTAGCTCACTGGAGAAGGCGCGTTCTGACTATATTTTTAATTTGTCTATCCTTTTGTTCTCTCACATTCCAGAGTTACATCCTTATTTGGTAAAATGCAGAATTTTAGTATGTCATTGGTTCTCACCTGATAACATTCTATTACCTCAGTTTGAGCTACGTGCATTTAGACACGGCTCCAATGTCCTGTTATCTCTCACCCTCCCTGTGGCTTCTTCAGGCTATGCCATCAGCTCTTCAGTCTGTTCTTAGTGTAACATAATGGCTTACTGTTGTCTAGTGAAGCTAACAAGTTCCAGACTTGCTAATACTACCTTACGTGAGCACTACCTAACAATAAAGTTTCTTACACTACCTAACCTTAATAATGGATCCCAACAGCAGACATGGCTTTATGCTTGTGATTATGTAAAATGAGCTAATTTTTTTTTACTACCTCTATGGTTGCTGGAAACATTTTCAATTTATATGGAGCATTTGGAGAATTTCTCTGTTGCTCTTCAAATAGTGCTGTGGGATATTTATGGTCCACCAGAGAGAGCAGATGAATTTGGTACAAAAGATCACCACATCGAGAGTCACAAAATTGTTGTAGTGCAGAAGGCTGCTTAGCATATCACATCTGTACAAGTTCTGCAAATGGGTAATTGCTATTTATTTATTTATTTAGCAAGTGCAAATTTCTCAAACCAAGCAACGCCATTAGCTGAGTTTCGGGAATTATTCTGCTAATTAATCAGTGGATATCCTCAGTATTATGCAATATTGCTCTACAAATGCATTAGGAATTTGTACTGAGGCACCAGCAGTAAAGGTTGGCTGCACAGGGACCCTGGCTTCTCCTGAATCTGTTCAGCGAAGACCATTAACATCATGGTGGTTCAAAATCTGCCATTTGATGGATAGGTTTTGTCACGTGAAAGTTGTGCAATTCACTTTGTATCACTTCCTGCTTCTCCCCATAACACCTACACGTTATCCCTTTTCAAATATTCTCTTTCAAATGCTTCAATTGAACCTGCCCGTGGCCACACTATCAGGCAATGTTTTTCAGATCTTAACTGTGTGAAAACCCCAGGGCATCAATGTGGACTTCAACAGTTTCCTCAATTTGCCTTCCCCCACCTCACCCTAGTTCCAAACTTCCAGCTCAGCACTGTCCCCATGACTTGTTTGGACTTGTCCTACCTGCCTATCTCCCTTTCCACCTATCCACTCCACCCTCTCCTCCCTGACCTATCACCTTCATCCCCGCCCCCACTCACCCATTGTACTCTATGCTACTTTCTCCCCACCCCCACCCTCCTCTAGCTTATCTGTCCGGCTCACTGCCTTTATTCCTGATGAAGGGCTTTTGCCCGAAATGTCGATTTCGCTGCTCCTTGGATGCTGCCTGAACTGCTGTGCTCTTCCAGCACCACTAATCCAGCATGGTTTCCAGCATCTGCAGTCATTGTTTTTGCCTTGAAAATGTACGTCGTCTAGTGATACTCAACACTCAATTATGACAAACTATTTCTCAGTACATAATCACCTCTACACAATACTATGCATATAAATATGTAATCTGATAATACATTAATCATACACTTCAGTAATAGTGCATCAATAGTACTTAAATATTATATGATATGGGGGAACATTTCATTACCTCTCAGCATTTTGTCTCGTGAGGTTCACAGCTTCTGCACTCTTATCGACTGCCACAGCATAACTCTGCAAAGTAAAACAATTCGACCTAGAGTGATTGAGCTGACAGATAGGTTGACAATGACTTTGAACAGCATAACTCTGAAAAAAATTTAAATGTCGGGAATCTAATCTAAAGATCAACTGAAAAGCTACTACATTGGAAAGACTTGCATTATAAAGGTCAGGTGTGTATTATTTTACAGAGAGCAGAAACAGAAAATGTTGAAAACATTCAACAAGTCAGGCAGCACTTACAGAGAGAAACATGAAGCTCAATGATAGGAAATATTAATGCTGTTTTCCTCTCTCCGTAGATGCTGCCACAAGTGCTTGGGTGGCATGATAGCTCAGTGGTTAGCACTGCTGCCTCACAGCACCAGGATCTCAGGTTTGATTCCAGCCTCAGGTGACTGTCTGGGTGGAGTTTGCACATTCTCCTCTGGTTTCCTTTCACAGGTCAGGTGAATTGGCCATGCTAAATTGCCCGCAGTGTTAGATGCATTAGTCAGAGGGAAATGGAACTGGGTGGGTTACTCTTTGGAGAGTCGGTGTGGACTTGTTGGGCCAAAGGACCTGATTCCACACTGTAGGGAATCTAATCTTAATTTTAATGTTTTCAGTTTGGAAATCTAAAAGAATGATATGGGAAGAACAAGCAACAACAGAGACGACATGAGAAAGGAGTAGAGAAGGTGGTGAGAAAGGTACAGAGCAGGAATATAGATAAGGATAGCAGGAGAGCGAAGAGAACTGAAGAGAAGCAGGGAGACAAAATAAAAGCTCATGAGAGAAATGATGAAATAGAAACGGATAGACAGGAACACGGTAGGAAGAAAAGGGAGCCAGAAAAAGAACGGAAGAATGAAAGGAAATTGGAATTTAATGAGAAAAGTGTGGCTAGAAATTTAATATGAAACTATCTCTGTTAACAGTGGGAGTCATGACCAGATTTTACAGGCGTCAGGATTTTAGATGCTTAATAAGATAGCTTCATCCTCCAAGAGGTTTGTAGTTTGCACATCCTCCCTGTGTCTGCGTGGGTTTCCTCCAGGTGCTCTGGTTCCCTCGACAGTCTAAAGATGTGCAGGTTCGGTGAATGCTCATGCTAAATTGCCAGTAATGTTCAGGGAGGTGTATATGAGTCAGGGGAAATGTACAGCAATTGGTTAGGGGAATGGGTCTGGGTGGGTTGGTGTGTGGACTTGTTGGGCCAAATGGCCTGTTTCCAAACTGTAGGGATTCCATGATTTTAAATGCACAGTGAATTGGCTATGCTTAATTGCTCATAGTGTCCAAGAGTATGTAGGTTAGGTGCATTAGCCTTGGGAAATGCAGGGTTACAGGGGTGGCATGTTCTTTGGAGGATTGGTGTGAACTCAGTGGACCGAATGGCCAGTTTCTACACTGTAGAGATTCGGTAATAAGATTTACTGGCAAATCAAACAGCTAGCAGTGCCACTAGAAGTGATGGCCACTGTTGGGATTGCAGACAGCCCTGACCAGAGTGATGATGGAGGAAGAGAAACTTGCAAAGGGGCTAGGCATGTCAGGCAGGCTATGGCAAAGGGTGAAGCGGGGGAGGGAGGAAGGCAATGGGGAGTGGGATTAAGCAGAGGCAGCCCTTTGCACTCTGGGTTCCTAAATAGGAGAAAGACCAAGCCAGGAGCGGGGTCATGTCCAAAGGCCTCACCACATGGCATGGGCATCTTCCTCACTGCTAATAAAATGCCAGGGGCAGCAGAAATCATCAATTAGCCACTTTAATTGGCTGTAGAGTGGATAGACAGCCCAACATCACCACCGGCACAGATAAAATTCCAGCCAAGGCAGTGAGGCGATGGGTATGGCACATCAAACCTCCCCTTCCCTACCCCCCACCCTGTCACACCTTGTCATTTCACCCAATTTACATCCTCTCCACATGTCAGCCCATCCCACTGGGATGGGGGCTGAAATTGTGGTCATAGTAAAGAAGTTGGAAAAGGGAAGTAAGCGAAGGAGAAAACATTTTTCTGACCCGCCAGTGTTAATATTTTTAGTTAGAAATTATAAGATTTGTTTGATGAAATTTGGTATGAAACTTTCACAACTAATGGCACGGTGGCACAGTGGTTAGCACTGCTGCCTTTAGATTAGATTAGATTTAGATTAGATTTACAGTGTGGAAACAGGCCCTTCGGCCCAACAAGTCCACACCGACCCGCCGAAGCGCAACCCACCCATACCCCTACATTAACCCCTTACCTAACACTATGGGCAATTTAGCATAGCCAATTCGCCTGACCCGCACATCTTTGGACTGTGGGAGGAAACCGGAGCACCCGGAGGAAACCCACGCAGACACGGGGAGAACGTGCAAACTCCACACAGTCAGTCGCCTGAGTCGGGAATTGAACCCGGGTCTCTGGTGCTGTGAGGCAGCAGTGCTAACCACTGTGCCACCGTGCCGCCCTTACAGCGCCAGAGACCTGGGTTCAATTCCTACCTCAGGCAACTGTCTGTGTGGAGTTTGCATGTTCCCCCCGTGTCTGTGTGGATTTCCTCTGGGTGCTCTGGTTTCCTCCCACAGTCCAAAAATGTGCAGGTTAGGTGAATTGGCCATGCTAAATTGGTGTAGGGGAATGGGTCTGGGTGGGTTGCTCTTCAGAGGGTTGGTGTGGACTTGTTGGGCCGAAGGGCCTGTTTCCACACTGTAAGTAATCTAATGAGTTTGATGGTTTGGTTTAGATCTACTATTAAGGGTGATATGTTGCACAAGCAAACCATAAGAAAACAAAAGCTTAAAAGAATGTAAAACTTTCATACAAATTTATTATTGTGTTTCAACAATATGGTGTAGGGCCACGCTAACACTGTTTTCAAACAAAACCAGAAAAAAAAACTGGAATGATTTTAACATTTTGATGGGAAAGTTCCAATTTCATTCTGTTAAGAAAAAAGTGCTTTAATGAAAGAAATTGCCAGCACACACTTGTTTGAAGAAATGCAGCAAGCTCAGAATAATGGCACCAGATCCACATCCAATTTCCAGGAACACAGGGCGAGCAGCCCGATGGGAGTTCTGCCAATGAGCATCTTCCGCAGAAAATAAAACATCCTCTTCTTCAGCAAGTTCTGACACCACCAGACTAACTAACTCCTAATTAAAATGAAAAAAAAACAAAGTCAACATGAAAGAACTGACACTCATTTTGTACTGATTGTTGCACATGCAGATTTTCTGTGCCCAGTTGATTACAAATTTCACAAGATTAGATTATTTTTCTCCTTGCCATCATCATTCAGAGAATGGGTTTTTCACAGTTTTAGTTCAATGACAGACAAAAGAGAGTAAGTGAGAGTGACTGCATTTGACATCAAGAATAATTTGATCCAGTGGGGCAATAATGTGCTTGAGGAAAATTGGTGGCAGTATATTTTGGGATACCATGAATTTTGACATAATACTTTGACACTTTGAACACTGAAACCCGTTTGACCTTTAGTATTCTGAGTTCTAGGTTGTCACAAGAATCAAGTAAATACCTATTAAATATGGATATTCAAATTCATCCAAGGAACTCATACATTCTTTTGTTTAAGGGTGATGATTACCAAATGCATTCCAGACATACCATTTTTCTGTTTCTATTTGGGCAAATAAAACATCAAAACCCAATGTGTATTAGAACAATTTAAATGGATTGTAGCAACCATCCATTGTTTCTTGATGGTTTCTCTCAGTTAAACCGGGTGTAGTGAATCTCACGATGTGAAAGCTGCAATACAGGGTGTACAATTGATCTAATGCACTATTTGGAAAAGGATTTAAATCTGTTTTAAGTCATTTGATGAGGAAGTAATTTTTTTGTCTGCCAGCAACAGGTTGTTCTGCAAACAGAATTCCATCAGAACATTGGGCAGCACGGTAGCTCAGCGGTTAGCACTGCTACCTCACAGTGTTAGGGATTTAGGTTCGATTCTAACCTCAGGTGACTTTCAGTGTGGAGTTTGCACATTGTCCCTGTGTCTGTGTGGGTTTCCTCCGGATGTTCCGGTTTCCTCCCACAGTCCAAAGATGTGCAGGTCAGATGAATTGGCCATGCTAAATTGCCCATACTGTTAAGTGCATCAGTCAGAGGGAAATGGGTCTGGGTTACTCTTCGAAGAGTCGGTGTGGACTGGTTGGGTCGAAGGGCCTGTTTCCACATTGTAGGGATCCTAATCTTTAAAAAAACCATAACACCAACTACGTCATCTAAGCAGTCAAGATAATAAAGTACAGTATTCTGAATGTGGGAGAAGGAAGCCACCCAAACTGTTCCAAAATTGCAATCACCTGAGAACCAAATACTTAGAAATTCAACAAAAGAAGCTTACAGCTTTCTGAGAACCTTTCCTTTACAGGACATTCCTTGCAAATAAACCATCAACTCTTGTATGAAACTACAGGCCAGCCACCTTCACTGGAGCGACTGCAGCAATTCAGGAAGAAAATCATAGAACGTCTACAGTATGGGAAGAGGCCAATTGGCCCATCGAGTCTAGCCTGACTCTCCAAAGAACATCCCAAGCAGACCCACAGTCCCCATATGGGCTTTTTTAACCATTACTAATTCACCTAATCTGCACATCCACAGGGCAATTTTTCTAGCAAGATCCATTCACTTAACCTGTACATCTTTGGACTTTGGTAGGAAACCAGAGCATGCGGTAGAAACCCACAAGGCGCAAGGACAATGTGCAAACTCCACATAGTGAGTCACCTGAGGTTGGAATCGAATCCAGGTCCCTGTGCTGAGGCAGCAATGCTAACCACTGAGCCACCATGCCACCTGCTATTCAAGTCTCATCAGCTCCAAAGGTACATTATAATATGCCTGAAGGGAATGATCAATAATATTTATAAAAGCATGCCCTTTCTTTAAAGAAATAAGGAAGGTCCAGTGAAACACTTCCAAGGTTTAAATAGATTCAGAAAAGTAGATTTTGAAAGAATCCACAAAGCAACCTCTTTGATGTGTTACAGGGAGCTGTTTCAGTCATTACATGAGAGATTGGGGCCAGTATTAATTGATTTGATTTGATTTATTGTAGCTGCATGTATCTAAGAATGGTGAAAAGCTTTGTTTTGCTAGCAGTACAAGCAGATCATACCAAACAAGGTCATACAAATCATAGCAAAAAAAGGACATACAGATCCTAGGGTGCTTAGATAGAGCACGGCACACAGGAGGTGCACAACGCAAGATCAACATTAGCAAGATCAGCATTATTCGAAGTTAGGGAAGTCCATTCAGCAGCATAATATCAGCCAGGAAGAAATTTTTCTTGAACTTGCTGGTGAGTGTGTTTAAGCTTCTGTATCTACTGCTTGATGGAAGAGGTTGGAAGAGAGCATTACCAGGATGGGAGGGGTCTTTGATGATGTTGGCAGCCTTTCTGCGGCAATGAGACGTGTAAATGGAGTCCATGGATGGAACGTTAGCTTCTGTGATGGTCTGGGCTGGGTACACCACCTTCTGTAGTTTCTCACAGTTCTGGGCAGAGCAGTTGCCATACTAGGCCGTTATGTACTCAGATAGAATGCGTTTTTTGATGCACCTGTAAAAGTTGGTGAGCGTCCTTGTGAACATGCCGAGTTTCCTAAGCCCCTGAGGAAGAAGAGATATTTTTGTGCCTTCTTGATTGTCGCATTTATGTGGGAGGTCCAGGACAATTTTTGGTTATCATCACTCCGAGGAATTTGATGCTCTCGACACTCTCCACCTTCACTCCGTTGATACATAGGGACGTGTCCTGCTCCTTTCTTCCTGAAGTCAATGATCAGTTCTTTTATTTTGCTGACATTCAGAGAAGGTTGTTATCGTTGCAAATGTCACCAAGCCCCCTATCTCCTGTCTATATTCTGACTCATAATTGTTTGATATCCAACCCCTACCTAGTGTTGTCAGGAAACTTGCAGATGGCATTTGTTCGGAATTTGGTTACACAGCCGTTGGTGTACAGGGAGTAGAGTAGGGGGCTGAGAATGTATCTTGTGGGGCACCAGCATTGAGGATTATTGTGAAAGAAGTGCAGTTGTCTATATTTACTGATAGCGGTCTGTGGGTCAGGAAGTTGAGGATCCAGTTGCAGAGGGCAGAGCTGAGACCTAGGTTTCGGAGTTTTGAGATTAACCTGGTAGGGATTATAGCGTTGAAGGAGGAGCTGTATTGCTGAGTCGGAGCCTCTCATGGGTGTTCTTGTTATCCAGATGTTTAAGGGATGAGTGCAGTCATGGGAAATGGCATCCACTATGGACCTATTTCTCCAGTAGGCAAATTGAAGAGGATAAAGGCACACTTGGAGGTTCGAGTTGACGTGGGCCATGACCAGCCTCTTGAAGCAGGTGGGGACTATGGATTATAGCAAGGAGATGTTGAAGATGTCAGTGAATACCTCCCCCAACTGGTCTACACAATCTAAGGACAGACATGGGGACTCCATTGGGCCTGTTGCTTTCCCCGGGTTTACTCTCAGGAAGTCTGATCTGATGTCAGCAGCAATGGCAGAGGGGACAGGTGTGTCTGAGGCAGGTGACACTCTGCCACTGACATTCTGCTCAAACTGAGCAGAGAAAACATTGAATGCATCTGCCTTAGTGGGATTCAAATCCAAGTCCCACGAATACTGAACAAAGAACTGCAGATGCTGGAAATCAGAAACAAAAACAGGAACTGCTGGAAAAAAGTTCCGAAGAAGAGTCACTGGACCAGAAACTTTAACTCTGATTTCTCTCCACAGATGCTGCCAGACCTGCTGAGTTTTTCTGGCAATTCCTGTTTTGTCTCTCAAAATACTGGCCTGAGGTTCTAGATTGCTAGCTCAGTAACATTACCACTATGCCACTGTCTGCCCTTTTAAACAAATGCAAATTACAAATCCTCTTTACTTTATCATAAGACCATTATCTCAGAAATACTGATGGATCTTGATGTGAATGGTTTGCCATAAAGTACGGTCAGCCTAATCTCAGCACAATTTAAAAATAGCCTCTGCCAGTAAATTTTAAAGAAAAGTGCTGAGATTGGGTACATGGTCACAGAACAAAAAAAGGACACCCCCTTCAGAGAAACTAGAGTTGGGAAAAATATAATTAATCTCTGATTTTATACATCTGCCTGTAGTGCTACACCTAGTGGTGGGAACAGATCAGCAAGCAAACAGGAGGTTGCCTCCAAAGACATTGTTCCTTCAGTTCCTCAGGTGTAGAACTCACAACCGGTCTCAATCCAGGGAAAACTTTGCCCAAGGACTTGTATGTAAAGTCAAATAAAGGGCAGACAGTCTTCCTATTTGCTGTGTTTCCTGAGTACTGCGTTTAAAGTAAAATGGAAACCAATTATTTGTAGGCACGCCAAAGATGAGATCAATGAGGATTTTAGGAGGGTTTTCCAGCAGCAGCATCAAGCATACCCAAAAAAGTAGTCTGGTGAGGTTACATCACACGACAACGTGCATGCCAAACAGTGGAGAAAAGCATGAAGTAGATAGCATTAAGAGATTCCATAACCAACAGATTAGATCTAAGCTCTGTAGTCATACCTCACCCATCTAGAAGGTGGAGGCCCCACAAATATCTCCAACTTCAATAACAATTATTTGCTCATAAACATTGAGTTTGTTTATCAACAAAGCCACACTGCTTCAGACTTCATTACATCCTTGGTCCAAACATGGACAAAACAGCTCAACTCGATAGGGGCAATAACAGAGAATGTTCTTTGCATCAAGGCAGTATTTGACTGAGTACCACATCAAGGAGCCCGAGCAAAACTGCAACCAATGGGAGTTACAGTCATACCTAACACAAAAGAAGATGATTGAGGGTTAAAAGTCATCTGAGTCCCAGGACTCCTTTGCAGGAGATCCTGAGGACAGACATGTTCTAATCAACCCATTCAGGAATATTATTACAAGTTTCTGGAGCAGGTGGAATGTGAACCTGGCCTCCTGGGTCATGTCCTCGGGTCCAACTATCTTCACCTGGTTCATCAATGACCTTCCCTCTACCATATGAACAAAGATGGGACTATTTACTGATAACTGCACCATGTTCATCACCATTTATAACTCCTCAGATACTGAGGCAGTCTGTATCCAAATGCAGCAAGACCTGGACAACATCCAGGTTTGGTCCTGGATTGACTTATGATATTTAAACCACACGAGTACCAGGCAATGATCATTTCCACCAAGTGAGAAAGGCAGCACAGGCAGCAGATACACAAGACTACCACTTTCAAGCTCTCCCCAAAAATCACACACTACCATGACTTGGAATTACATTGTCATTTCTTCATTGCTGCTGGGTCACAATCCTGGAACTCCCTTCCTAACAGCACTGTGGTAGTCCCTCCAGTCTTAAGGATTTGAGAAAGCAGATGATCCCCACTTTCCCCAGGCAATATGGGTGGACAATAAACACTGACCAAGACATGGACATCCATAACTTATGAACAAACAAAAAGAAACGCACATGAGGCTGTCACAACCCCATACTGGTACAACAAGTCAACTTAGTTGATTGTGGCTGCAGGAGAGAAGCAGTGGTTGGAGCTGACAGGTATCCAGTCTAGATTCACTGAGCAGGATTATATAGGGTGCCAGATAAACATTCTTTACATGAAATTTTCAAGTGTTAAGAGCAGCAGAGATGTGGCCAATCAGTTCAGACTTCAACGTTGGCAGTAAAGAGTGAGTGCCTTTACCATGTGAACTACACTGATTCAAAAGTTATCATCCGCAAGGATAATTAGGGAATCCAAAAAATGTCAGCCTTGCTGGCCACTTTCATAATCTCACAAGTGAATTAAGTAAGAGGAAATGTTTAAAACTTATGTATTAGATGAAAATTTCAGTTTAGAATTAGAATTTGGTTTATTGTCATGGACTCACATGAGTACAGTGAAAAGTTTACAAGTTGCCACCTTTGGTGCTCCTGAGAGAACCTTAGGTACAAAGCAGTAAAGTAAAGAAGCAAGGTTAAAAAGTTAAACATTAACAGTCCTTCTTACTAAAAAAAGTAGCAAATCAAAGAAATACTACTAAAAGTTACTTAACTCCTTGACAGGAACTTGCGCCTTTCCTTTTTTTCCCCTGTGTTTTATCTAATTTTCCACACCTACGGTGTTTGTCTTATGTATTAATTGAGCTTAGAACAGTGCTTTATGCTGAAGGTTAAAATACAAGACTCCACCCACAATAAATTCTTACTTTTGGCCCTATCAATGAGTAAGGTGCTAGGCTGAGGCAAGGTGAAACAAAAAGTCATAGAAGTATCAGCAACATTGTACATTTGCTACAGAGACAATACAAGTTGTTTTTTTGTTGTGGAACCTTTTTTCAATTGATGACAAATCTTGACAGATCGCATCATTCTATTCTATCCTAGTATTAAAAAATAACAAATAGAAAAAGAATTCCTGGCTTTAGATCTCTTCATTCAGCATGAAGTGTGTGCTTTCAAAAAAAAAACAGGAAGAGTGTCAAAAGGTTCTGTGAATTGGAGTCTATTTTACTCGTTCACATTTCAATAAAAAAGACATAAACATGATTCATGGTCTTAGTCATCACATACTGGGTAACATGAAGAAAATCAATGACTGTATTGTGTGAAAGAGTTCACAATGATGACAGCGCAATTATGGATAAATTGATTGAGTTGGGTGAAGGAAAATGTCCATAAAGGGAGCAAACCTTGGACTTATTGCTTTTACGTGTTGCTGAGGATAGCAATGAAGGGGTAAGTCACTCACATAATACAAGCATGGTAGCACTGCAGTAATAATAGGCGTTTTCTAATTAATCTGTTGCGGAGATGTTATTACACACCTACAAGACTGACAATAACTGGCCTCACTTGCCACCCTCCAACCAATTAAATGCCTTCCCTACCTCCGAATATGCAATGGGCAAGTGGATTAAATTCCACCTCAGGACATTGCAGCAACTAAAATCTGGAAGCAAAATAGTCAAGGCATTGAAAAAAATGATGTATTTCTCCATTTTATCGATCACGCTCAATTATAGCTTGGTTTTATCCTATTTTAGTTTTTTTTCTTTTAAGTAATAAACTTCTGTTTCATCACTGAAACCAGAACTGCACCACTGCGTGTTTCAGTGAATGTTCACCTTGTTAAATTAAATAAAAGCACGATCTGTCACACCAGATTTCAGTCTGGTACTGACTTGTTCAGTAATAACATAGCTGGGATCATAACACACAAAATATCAATTCACAATTTTGCACCAACGAATTTTATTTATATAGTGTCTTTAAGTTTGGAAATCATTCTAAAGCATTTCAGCAGTAGTTGCCAAACAAGATATGACACTGAGCCACTTAAGGAAATGTTAGGGTTGATGCTAATAGTTTGGTCAAAAGCAAGATTTTAATGAGAGAGTGAAGGGGATGTTTAAAAATCTGGTCACAGCTTATGGCCAAATAAGCTGAAGGTAACACTGGCATTCTTAAAATCATGGATGTATAGGAGTTCAGAAATAAAGAATCCTGGTGCAATTTTCAGGGTAATGCCTTAGGGCAGCATGGTGGCTCAGTGCACCAGGGAGCTGGGTTCGATTCCAGCCTAGAGTGACTGTCCGCTTGGAGTCTGCACAATCTCCCTGCGTCTGCATGGGTTTCTGCTGGGTGCTCCGGTTTCCTCCCACAATTCAAAAATGTGCAGGTCAGGTTAATTGGCCATGGTAAATTGCCCATAGTGTTAGGTGCATTAGTTAGGGGTAAATATATGTTAGGGGAATGGGTCTGGGTGGGTTACTCTTCGGAGGGTCAGTGTGGACCTGTTGGGCCGAAGGGCCTGTTTCCATACTGTAGGGAATCTAATCTAATCTTAATCCAGCAGAGTCAACCTGCCCTGTATAGTTTTTAAACAAACTTTGGCAGTTAACTGTGAATAATCATTAACTGGTGCATTCTTCACGACAACATCTCTACCAATCAAACTATTTGACAACCAATTAGCAATCTCCTCTCATACAATATAAAAATTGTTTTCTCTTTACAATGATACAAAATGTGTCTTTTGTTGCTATACTCAACTTCTGCACAACAAAATTACTCTAAGCATAGAGACCTCAGAAAGTTGCTGCAGTGGAGACAATTATATACACAGGCACCATTCTCTATAAGCTGCACAGCTGTGCATGCTTGTGGTTGTTCCAAGATAGTAATGCAAGTCACTGCCATGTATGGACCTCGGAGACCCATGCAACTAGAAAGAAAATTAGTGGGAATGCTGGACATCAGGAGGTGAGTGGACATGGAAGGGTGTAAAAACAAGATGTGAATTTTAAAACAGGAATGTTGTTGAACGCAGTCAATGTAGATCAGTGAGCACAGGTGCAATGGATGAATGGAACTGTGAGATTCAGGATATGGTGAGTATGGATCAATAAGCATTTATACATACAAATATATATTTATCCATGAAATGTAACAAGGTAAGTGTGACACTTACAGGAACAATGGGCTGCTCATAAACCATTTAACACTGTTTTAGTTGACGGCTTTCAATTCTTACAGTGAGTTGCGGATTCTATAGGAACAAGGGCATTATGAAAAGTATTTTAGAAGAGCATTCCTACACCAGCATTTAGGATAACTCTTGAGATATGAAAAGACTGGTGAGTGTTTTGGGATCTGGAAGTACTGAGGTCTGACAGTAACTAAGGAGTGGGGGCTGTCCTGGGTTTAGGCAGGGTGAGGAATGAAGTATTAGTGGTAGTCTTATTTCTCATTACCTGCTGTCAGTGTACCACATAATCTGATATTCTTCTCACGCTGGAAAAATGTTTGCTAATGATGTGATTTGCTGCCCAATGCCAAAACTGTTTGAAATGTTAAGAATGTGGTTTCCATGTTCTGCCAATTTGTTGATTTAGTAAATGGTTTTGAAAGCTCAAATCTTTGTGGTGGAAAGATTTGTGGTAGTATCGGTGAATTTTGCTGCGTTATATTGTTGACAAGGCACTTGAAACTGCTGATTATTTTCTTGATTTGGAGGATGATTTTGATCTCCTTGTACATGACTCATTTTTTTGTCTTGTGTTACTATTAATTGTTTAAATCTTCGTTCAGACCATAAGATGTCGGAGCAGAAGTAGGCCATTCAGTTGATCATGGATGAACTGCTAATCCCGAACTCGTCTTTGTTGCCTTATCCCCAAAGCCGCAGATTCCCTTATTGATTAAAATTTTGTCTATCTTGGCCTTGAATATACTTAATGACCCAGCCTCTACATCCCTATTGCGTAAAGAATTCTACAGATCCACTTCTCTCTGAAAGAACAAATTCCTCTTCATCTTTGTTTTAAATGGGCAATGCCTTACTATGGTATCGTCAGAAGTAATTTGTTATTCACTGATTATTCCAAAACTCTCCCAAAGTGGGAAACAACCTTTCTACATTTGCCCTGTTAAATCCCCTGAGAATCTTGCTTGTATCAATAATCATCCCTCTAAACTCCACTGAGTACTGACTCAGCCTCCTCAAACTCTCATCATAAGACATTATCTCCATACCTGGGTTCAGTCAAAAGAACATTTTCTGGACTCCCCTCCAGGCCAGTATATGTTTCCTAAGATAACAGGCTCCAAACCGATATATTAACGATGACCTAACTGTTTGGTTTACATTCATTCACCAATATGACATGGGCACTGATGGCAAGGACAGCATTCATTGCCTATCTCTAATTTCTCTTGAAATGGTGGACAGCTGATTCTTGAACCACTGCAGTCCATTTGGTGTAGTTGCACCCACCAAGCCAGTAGAGAGGGAACTCTAAGCCTTAGACCCAGCAATATTGCTAAATGGTGATATATTTCAAGTTAATATGACGAATGGCTTTGGGGGGTACATGCAGATAGGTGTTCCTATATAGTTGCTGCTCTTCTCCTTCTAGGTTGTAGCCATCGTGGGTTTGGAAGATGCTATCTGAGAAGCCCTGGTGAGTTTCTGAAGTGCATCTTGTAGTGCCTTATACAGCTTTAGCAGGACTGCATTGTTATATTCCTTTCCCGTTGAATTAAAGGTCAAATTCATGATTATCTGCTGAACTTGGACGCTAGCCTTTTGTGATTGATGCATGAGAATTCCCTAATCCTTCTGTTCTGCAGCCTTTTTCCATCTTCAATATTCAACTTTGCTATACCTCTTGAAAAAGTATATAACCTCATATTTTCAACATTATATTCCAACTGCCAAGTTTTTGTCCCACCTGCTTAGCCTGTCTATATCCCTCTACTGACTCTTGGTATTATCCTCACGACTTGTGTTCCCACCTATTTTTGTATCTCTACAAACTCGGCTATAATACTTACCCAACAAACCTAACCCTAACCCAAAGTCATTAATATATATCGTAAAGAAAATTCTGCCCCAGCACTGATCCTGTGATCCACTAGTTACAGGATGCCATCCTGAAAATATCACACCTTTCCCAACTCCCTCAACTCCATTAGTTAGTCAATCCTCTATTCATGCTAATACTCTGACTCCAAAACCATGGGCTCTTGACTTAATAATTAGCCTAACACATAATATCCTATCAAATGCCTTCTTAAATTCCGAATAGATTATATCCATTGCTTCTCCTTTATCGATCCTGCTTGTTACCTTCTCAAAGAATTCTATTAAATTTGGTAACCATGGATCAACAATATGCTCATGAGAGCCTTTCTAACTAGGGTTCTAACTCTACTCACACTATGCTATTTATGCTCAACTATATGAAGTACTGTGACATCATCACAAAGTTGCTCCAGAGTCCCAAAGCCCTTAGAAAATCAATAATGTATTATATTGTTCAATCCTAAAATATAATTCCAAAATCGTGGACATATGGAATAAATGCACACATACAGTAGAGTTTTCAAAAATAATATTCTAACAAGCTAATGTCCACAGCCATTCCAAAAAATGTCAGGGATTGGAGCTTCTGCCAACCATTAGCTAAACCTGAGGCCTGGAAATCGATCAGATACATGTCATCTTTTGGTCCACCAAAGAGGCAGCCCAATTCCAGGAATCGATACCTTTGAAATACCTTGAGAATTTTATGACTTTGCAATGTGCAGCCTGATCCAGCAGCTGCAGTGAGCTGATCTTTGAGATTAAGCAACATTTCGAAACTGTGTGTAGGCTGAAGTAAAAATGACTGTCTTGAATAGTTGCCAAACTGTTTCTCTAAACTTTCTCCTCAATTGATTTGCAACATGATGACTGTGTGAATGTTTTCAGATTTAGTTATTCTCTCAGACTGATTTTAAACATATATTGAAATTCAATTACTTTTGACTTTTCCTGCTCAATTTTCCATGCACATTCAATGCTGTATGTGTTTTGTTTCATAAAATAACACAGAAAAGAAGGCCATTTCAGTCTCTACCAATTCTTTGAAAGAACTATCCAATTAACTCTACTTCCCATTCTTTCCCCATTAGACATACAAACACTTCTTTTTCAATGAGAATTAGGAGTAGGAGTAGTTAATTCAGTGTCTTGAGCCTGCTCCACCATTATTACACTTCAACTAAAATGTACTTAATTAGCAGTTATGCATTTTGGGATGCTCTGAGGTCATAAAATGTGCTATATATATGCAAATTTTATTTTTCATTTTTCCTCTACGAAGCCTTTGATAATTTTGAAGGCTATTGTTAAATTTATTGCATGACTAAAGTCACCAAAGCTGTGAAGTTATTGCATTTGTTTTCCAGCATGGTGTGCCTCTTGGTTACAGACTATGTTTAATAATGAACTATCCTAATTAGTGACAAGTAAGTGTCATGTGGGGGGAAGATTTCATGCATTTTCTTACTCACTGATCACAAAAAATGATAAAGTAGAACTGCTGTGTTTATCACAAATGCAAGTTCCTAGTAAGACACATTGCTAACAAAGTCCCCCTGAGAAATTAAGCTTGCATTGCCTTCCTGGTAGAAGTGGCGCATGCACGAGTTCCTAGAATTTAAGTCAGCATGAGGTACATGGAGGAAACATACACCACAGACCTGACCAATACTCTATACAAAGACGTCACACATCAACATGATAATCAACCAGATCTTATACTTGGGGCTTACATTAGCTCTTACAATACCTGTATTACCTTTCAAACTGCAATTTCCTTTCCTAGTAATCTCGTTTAATTATTAAAAACTAAGTAGTTAATATATCCACATTAAACTTCAATGAGAACATTTAAAGCTATTAGACTCTTTGAAGATCCTTGTTAATATCATCTAATAGAATCATATAATATACAAACCATTCAGCCCATTATGACTGTGCCAGGTCTTTAATATAATTAATACTGTTCCCATGCTCTTTTTTCGAAGTATTTCTAGCACATTCAGAATCAAGATTAGGCTGCTCACCGTTGAATGCACAATATTCAGCGCTAGCAATTTCTCAGATAATGAAAATATCCATGCTCACATACAGCAAGATCTGGGGTTAGGTCAACATTTAGGCTGGCTTATAAGTTGCAAATATCATTTGTGCCACAAGTAAAACTAAAATCTTAACAGTCCCAGAGGACCGTAGGGTTTCTTTCACCATAAAGTGAAGACCGGTGTTTTTTTAACCTGAGAGTCGCCACACCAGGCAAGAGGAGAGATTGAGAAGGAAAGTCCTTCATGATACTCAGCTTGTGCAGAGATTGAATCCACTCTGCTGACAACACACTGTAATGTAAGCTAGCTGTCCAACCAACTGAGTTAATCAATCTCCTTTGACTTTGCCTTTGCGCTACAAATATGTAAGGAAAAGACCACTTCTAACAAGATTGCCTAAATATTTTTTCATGACATTAAGTAGCAATACCATTGTCATATCGCTCACCATCGACACGCCTAGTATCAGGCATCTATTTAAGAGAGCCATTAATTGACCAGCCTCATGAAAAGCGTAATAAATAGAGTCGGGCAGAGACTAAGTATTCTGTGTAATGTGGTTCACTTCCTAAGACCCTATTACCTCTCCCAAGGTCTAGCCACAAGTCAGAGGACTTCACCAGTTTCCTCCTTTCCCCTCCCCCCACCTTACCTCAGTTCCAACCTTCCAGCTCAGCACCATCCCCATGACCCTGTCCTACCTGCCTATCTCCCTTTCCATCTATCCACTCCACCCTCCCCTCTGAGCTATCACCTTCATCCCCACTTCCATCCACTCATTGTACTCTTTGCTACCTTCCCCCACCATCCCCTCTGACCTTTCACCCCCATCCCCACCCCTGTTCACCTACTGTACACTTTGCTACCTTCCTCCCAGCACCCCCCCCCCCCCCCCCCATTTATCTCTCCACCCTGGAGGCTCCCTGCCTCCCTCCTGATGAAGGGCTTTTGCCCAAAACGTCAATTTTCCTGCTCCTCAGATGCTGCCTGACCCGCTGTGCTTTTCCAGCACCACTCTAATCTAAACTCTAGCCACAAGTCAGTAATGTGAAGGAGTACTTTCTAATGCATGGAAAGTTAAAGCTGTAAGAAATTCAACAACATTCAAGAAACAGCATCCTGCTTGATCAGTTGGCTCATCCACCACAGTATGTACTATGCACAGACAAACTGCAGGAACATTCAAAACAGTACACTCAAACTTTCAATCATACCTGGCCGAATCTCAGGTAAAACATGGGGAGGAAACATCCTGATTACCACCAGCATGCCCTCTCTTAGCTGATAAATTAATTCTCCTAACACTATTTGGAGGATGTAATAAAGTTGGCAGAGGCATGGAATTTAGTTTGTGTGGGAGGCTTCAAGGTTTACCACTAAGATTAGCTTGTTAGTACCAACGCTGATGGGAGCCAGGATTGTCCTTAAGGACACAACTGCTGAATTGGGCCTATATCGGATATGAAGGGAAGCCAACAAGAGTGAAAAATATATTTGACCTCACCCTCACCAACTTGTCTGTTGTAGATGCACTTGTCATAATCAGAACTAACCATGGGATTGTCGCTGTGGCAATGAAGACCCTCAGCACGTGACTCTTAAACCTATCATGGTATTCCAGTTATTTGGTTTGTCTTCAGCACCACTTTATGGTTAATTTTTTGAAATTATCTATCTCAATTAATCAGATTATGGGCCATCTCTTCACTTGCTGTTCAGTTGTTGACACTTTATTCACACTGTCTGACACTTTTGATCACCTGCAGAGATCAACTATTCAGCCTGCTGACATTCCACTCACACTATTTGTATGATCTTTTGATCCCTCTGCCCATAAATTCTGTGCCCGTGTGCTTCACTTAGATTAGATTACTTACAGTGTGGAAACAGGCCCTTCGGCCCAACAAGTCCACACCGACCCGCCGAAGCGCAACCCACCCATACCCCTACATTTACCCCTTACCTAACACTGCGGGCAATTTAGCATGGCCAATTCACCTGACCAGCACATCTTTGGACTGTGGGAGGAAACCGGAGCACCCAGAGGAAACCCACGCAGAACACGGGGAGAACGTGCAAACTCCACACAGTCAGTCGCCTGAGTCAGGAATTGAACCCGGGTCTCAGGCGCTGTGAGGCAGCAGTGCTAACCACTGTGCCACCGTGCCGCCCACAAATTCACCTGATGAAGGAATAGCACTCCGAAAGTCTGTGATTTCAAATAAACCTGCTGGACTATAACCAGGTGTTGTGTGACTTCTGACAGTGAGGATACATTTTCTATGTTTTGATCAAATTTTACCAATTCTGTTTCAGCAGTTCTCAAAATTCAAGTATGTTGTGTACAGAAACACGCATTTTATTCTGAAATGATGTTACATTTCACAGTCTGCTTTAAGAGCACCTATCTGAAATCACACGCCCCCTGTCAGTGATTTTTCATGGATGATGGCCATGTGCTGAGAATGTGCAATTCATCAATGTCTTAGAAAACTTGAAGTCAGAACCTTGCTCTTAGTAGCCATAAAATTTTTCATGAGACAAAGACATTTTTTTTGGACTGATACCCTTGTGCATTTCTGTTGGAGTGATAAAGTACTGGAGGTGCCATTTTTGATTGAGACATTTTTACATCTAGCAGAAGTCACAATTTAATGAGTAAGAGTACAAATTGGAAAGAAGTTTAAGAAGAGCGGTAAAGATAAGTCAGGGAACTATAGATCAGTGAGCCTGACCTCAGTAGTGGGCAAGTTGTTGGAGGGAATCCTGAGGGGCAGGATGTACATGTATTTGGAAAGGCAAGGAATGATTCGGGATAGTCAACATGGCTTTGTGCGTGGGAAATCATGTCTCATAAACTTGATTGAGTTTTTTGAAGTAACAAAGAAGATTGATGTGGGCAGGGCAATAGATGTGATCTATATGGACTTCAGTAAGGCGTTCGACAAGGTTCCCCATGAGAGACTGGTTAGCAAGGTTAGATCTCATGAAATAGAGAGAGAACTAGCCATTTGAATAGGGAATTGGCTCGATAGAGGGTGGTTTTTCAGACTGGAGGCCTGTGACCAGTGGAGTGCCACAAGGATCGGTGCTGGGGCCTCTACTTTTTGTCATTTACATAAATGATTTGGATGCAAGCATAACAGGTACGGTTAGTAAGTTTGCAGATGACACCAAAATTGGAGGTGTAGTGGGCAGTGAAGAGGGTTACCTCAGATTACAACAGGATCTGGACCAGATGGGCCAATGGGCTGAGAAGTGGCAGATGGAATTTAATTCAGATAAATGCAAGGTGATGCATTTTGGGGAAGCAAATCCCAGCAGGACTTATACATTTAATGGTAAAGTCCTAGGGAGTGTTGCTGAACAAAGAGACCTTGGAGTGCAGGTTCATAGCTCCTTGAAAGTGGAGTCGCAGGTAGATAGGATAGTGAAGAAGGCGTTTGGTATGCTTTCCTTTATTGGTCAGAGTACTGAGTACAGGAGTTGGGAGGTCATGTTGCGGCTGTACCGGACATTGGTTAGGCCACTGTTGGAATATTGTGTGCAATTCTGGTCTCCTTCCTATCTGAAAGATGTTGTGAAACGTGAAAGGGTTCAGAAAAGATTTACAAGGATGTTGCTAGGGTTGGAAGTTCTGAGCTACAGGGAGAGGCTGAAGAGGCTGGGGCTGTGTTCCCTGGAGCGTCGGAGGCTGAGGGTTGATCTTATAGAGGTTTACAAAATTATGAGGGGCATGGATAGGATAATAGACAAAGTCGTTTCCCTGGGGTTATGGAGTCCAGAACTAGAGGGAATAGGTTTAGGGTGAGAGGGGAAAGATATAAAAGAGACCTAAGGGGCAACTGTTTCACGCAGAGTGTGGTATGTGTATGGAATGAGCTGCCAAAGGATGTGGTGGAGGCTGGTACAATTGCGACATTTAAGAGGCATTTGGATGGGTATATGAATAGGAAGGGTTTGGAGGGGTATTAGCCGGGTGCTGGTAGACGGGACTAGATTGGTTTGGGATATCTGGTCGGCATGGACAGGTTGGACCAAAGGGTCTGTTTCCACGCTGTACATCTCTATGACTCTAAGTTTGCTTTCACTACACAAGGCATCTGTCAGATCACAGGTGGAATACTGTGAACAGTTCTGAACATCTTATCTAAGGAAAGATATACTGGCGTTGGTGGCAGTCCAGAGAATGTTCACAAGATTGAAATCATATATGGCAGAACTGTTCTATGAGAGGTTGAGTTGATTGGCCTTGTACTCACTGGAATAAAGAAGAATGAGAGACCACTTTACTGAAACATACAGGATTCTTGGGAGGACTTGACAGACAATATTTGGAAAGATTACTTCCCCTTGTGGGAACAGTCTAGGTCCAGAGGGTGTAATCTCAGAATAAGGGGGTCCCACATTTGAAATAAAGATAAATTTCTTTCCTCAGAGGGAAATGAATCTGTGGAATCCTTTACCACAAAGGGCTATTGAGGCTGGGTTATTAAGTAGTCAAGGCTGAGAGAGACAGATTTTAATCAGTATGGGAATCAAGAGTTCTGGGGTAAAAGCAGGAAAGTGGAGTTAATGATTACTAGATCAGCCATGATCTCAATAAAGGGCGGAACAAACTTGATGTGCTGAATGGCCTCCTTCAGCTCCTAGACTTAATGTGGGAACTGTCACCATAATGAATAATGAATTGGAGGTAGGTGTTAGAATTGGAGGTAGGTGAGCACTTTGGGGACAGTGACCACAATTCAGTGACTTTTACTCTAGTGATGGAGAGGGATGAGTGTGCACTGCAGGGCAAGAGTTATAGCTGGGGACAGGGAAATTATGATGCGGTGAGGCATGAATTAGGATGCGTGGCTTGGAAAAGTAGGCTTCAAGGGGAGGGTGCAATCAATATGTGGAGCTTGTTCAAGGAGCAACTATTGAGTGTCCTTGATAAGTATGTACCTGTCAGGCAGGGAGGAAAGGGTCGTGTGAGGGAGCCGTGGTTTAATAAGCAATTTGAATCCCTTGTTAAAGGGAACAGGGCGGCCTATGTAAAGATGAGGTGCGAAGGTTCAATTGGGGCGATTGAGAGTTATAAGGTAGCCAGAAAGGATCTAAAGAGAGAGCTAAGAGCAGCAAGGAGGGGACATGAAAAGTCCTTGGTTGGTAGGATTAGGGAAAACCCAAAGGCTTTCTATAGGTATGTCAAGAATAAAAGAATGACTATGTAGGAATAGGTCCAGTCAAGGATAGAAGTGGGAAGTTGTGCGTGGAGGCTGAAGAGATTGGAGAGGCGCTGAATGAATACTTTTTGTCAGTATTCACTCAGGAACAGGACATTGTTGCCAATGTGAATATCGAGTCACAATTAATTAGAATGAATGGCTTTGAGGTATGTAGGGAAGAGGTGTTGGAAATTCTGGAAAGGGTGAAAATAGATAAGTCTCCTGGGCCTGATGGCATTTATCCTAGGATTCTCTGGGAAGCAAGGGAGGAGATTGCAGAGCCATTGGCCTTGATTTTTATGTCCTCGTTGTCTACAGGAATAGTGCCAGAAGACTGGAGGATAGCAAATGTGGTTCCCTTGTTCAAGAAGGGGAGTAGGGATAACCCTAGTAACTATAGGCCGATGAGTCTTACCTCTGTTATGGGCAAAGTCTTAGAGAGAATTGTGAGGGATAGGATTTATGAACATCTGGATAGGAATAATGTGATCAAGGATAGTCAGCATGGTTTTGTGAAGGGCAGCTCGTGCGTCACAAACCTTATTGAATTCTTTGAGAAGGTGACTAAGGAGGTGGACGAGGGTAAAGCGGTAGATGTGGTGTATATGGATTTTAGTAAGGCATTTGATAAGGTTCCTCATGGTAGCTACTGCAAAAAATACGGAGGCATGGCATTGAGGGTGAGTTGGAGGTTTGGATTAGGAATTGGCTGGCTGGAAGAAGACAGAGGGTAGTAGTTGATGGTAAAGGTTCATCTTGGAGTGCAGTTACCAGCGGTGTTCCGCAAGGATCTGTTTTGGGACCATTGCTGTTTGTCATTTTTATAAATGACCTGGAGGAGGGGCTAGAAGGTTGGGTGAGCAAGTTTGCGGATGATACAAAAGTCGGTGGAGCTGTTGACAGTGAGGAAGGATATGGCACGTTACAGCGGGATACAGATAAACTGCAGAGCTGGGCAGAAAGGTGGCAAATGGAGTTCAATGTAGCTAAGTGTGAAGTGATTCACTTTGGTAAGAGTAACAAGAAGATGGAGTACTGGGCTAATGGTCGGATACTTGGTAGTGTGGATGAGCAGAGGGATCTTGATGTCCATGTACACAGATCACTGAAAGTTGCCACGCAGGTAAATAGTGCTGTGAAGAAGGCATATGGCGTACTAGCTTTTATTGGTAGAGGAATTGAGTTCGGGAATCCTGAGGTCATGTTGCAGTTGTATAAGACTCTGGTGGGGCCGCATCTGGAGTATTGTGTGAAGTTTTGGTCGCCATATTATCGGAAGGATGTGGAGGCACTGAAATGGGTACAGAGGAGGTTTACCAGGATGTTGTCTGGTATGGTAGGAAGATTGTATGAGGAAAGGCTGAGGCACTTGGGGCTGTTTTCACTGGAGAAAAGAAGGTTTAGAGGTGACTTGATAGAGGTGTACAAGATGATTAGGGGTTTAGATAGGGTTGACCATGAGAACCTTTTTCCACGTATGGAGTTAGCTATTATGAGGGGGCATAGCTTTAAATTAAGGGGTGGTAGGTACAGGACTGATGTTAGGGGTAGATTTTTTACTCAGCGAGTCGTGAGTTCATGGAATGCCCTGCCAGTAACAGTGGTGGACTCTCCCTCTTTATGGGCATTTAAACGGGCATTGGATAGGCATATGGAGGATAGTGGGCCAGTGTAGGTTAGGTGGGCTTGGATCGGCGCAACATCGAGGGCTGAAGGGGCTGTACAGCGCTGTATTTTTCTATGTTCTATGTTTTTCAAATGAATCTCATCTGAGAATCCATGATATGCTGTGGGCCATCAGCAGAATTTTAATCAATCACAATCTCTAATCTTATGGCCTGGCAAATCACCACATAGCCAGTGGATCAACTCTGGTTCAATGAAGTATACATGAGGACATGTGAGGAGCATGCAGGCATGTCAAAACCAAGAGAGTGATGAAAACATAAGGGTGGCCAGCAAAGATGACCATGGCCTGCGTGGATGGTGCCAGTGATGTCAGCAAAAATGAACTCCTCAGAAATGCCTTGACATGTTTGTAGGAAGAATCTCTGCTTACGTCTTTTGCACAGCACTGACAAATATGAATGGGGTCTGAGGCATTTTTGGTCCACTCAAACCCATTCCTTCCATGGATTGAAGTTGTTCTTCCCATTTCCAAAAGAATAATTGTCCAAACTGACTTTTTTATAATTTGAAGCCAGTTTCAGCTTCAGCTCAGGAGGCAGTGCTCTCCATTTCTGTGTATCAGACTTTGATGGATGCAGGGTTTCATCACAGGGACTGCACAAGTCAGTAACACTCATTATCTAGTCCAGTAGATTCAAAGATTTCTATCCAACCTATAATGAGTGAAATTAGTCTGTCTGATTTTACTATGGATGGTGATGGATTAACCGTGGGATTTACAATCCGCCCAAGACCTAACACTTAGAAACTGGACTCTGCCCTGCAGTGTGGTTATATGGCAACACCATCTTAGTTCCATGCAGCTATCATCTGAGCATGTGTGGTCTTAAACATTCAATCTCTGCAGCATCAACACACAATGCACAAAACCTTCGACAACACCTTGCAAATCATGACCTGAACAAGCTTGAGGGCCAAAGGCAGCACATACTGGAAATCCAACCCTAACAGAATGCACCTATTCCTCAAGATAGCAGTTCATGTTAGAACTCCAAATGTCTCAAGTGCATTCAGGGACGGGCAATAAATGCTGGCCTTGTATGCAACATTGTGTGCTCATTCCTGAAGAAGGGCTTATGCCCGGAACATCGAATCTCCTGTTCCCTGGATGCTGCCTGACCTGCTGCGCTTTTTCAGTAACACATTTTCAGCTCTGATCTCCAGCATCTGCAGACCTCACTTTCTCCTTGTATGCAACACACAAATCCTGTAAATAAATAACAAAATAAAAATCTCCTATTGCATAGCTTGTTCAAATATATTGGAGTTTTTATGGAAGCAATGTTCCTGCCATCTGGGAGAGTTTCTCTATGCATTATCCCACCTCCACCACCTAGCCTTATCTGTGACCCATATAAGCTGACAGTCAGACCCATTATCTGTGCCAGCCAGGATTTTGGAATGTATACCTTCTGTCCTGTGACCTATGTCTTCTTCAAAATATAATCAAATGTGTTTCTGTACTGTCCTTTGGGCAATGTCCACATGTAACCTTTTCTCCCCATGATACCAAAAGCATAAATTCACATCAATAAGTTTTCTGTCCATGAATCAAACTTTGTTCACCCAAGTTAAATTTCCGTAGCACATATGTTGCATCTCACTTTTAATTTTTGCATTGAAAATTTTCCATTGCAATCTCTGATGTTTGGGGACAGCATTGATTGCAGTTGACAAGACAATGTGTACCTCCCAATATCATCTTCCACAGCTGACATATATTGCTTGAATGAGGGTCACTAATCTTGGTTTAACCTCAGTCCATACCATGTCTACTTTATGAACAGAGAAAAACTTTGGTACATGCACTTGGAAACAAGAAGAGCAAGCTCACTTTGGCAAATGAGTGAGGCAAAAATGTTTGCTTTCATCATTACTTTTCATGAGAGAAGTCAACTCCACTTTCCAGTAGCAAGATGGAGTCAAGTTTGGTGATCACAACATTTGGAACATCATTTATGTTATGTTACCCTAATGACGAAGAACAAGTGAGAACTATCACGATGGTCGAAGAGCTGAGAAAATATAATCTGAAATTTGTGTTTACATATAACAACAGGATGCACTCTCGAAGGCAACTCACCATGAAACAATTCAGCACACCGCCACTGCAAACATGGATCAATTTCTCTTTCTGAGATTGAAAGTGTCAGAGATTGAAATTGGTTAGCAGCACTGCAATTATGGCAAGGCTAGCAAAAGCCTATTTTACAATTTGTCATTTAAATGAAGTATGGCAGCCATCCAACATAGGCCCTGCAGTTTCATATCATCTTGCCCTCATTCCTCTTCAGGCAATCTCGCTGTGTTTCCACAGTAATGAGGCTGGCCAGGGATCCCAGCTGCACAGTGAGCCACCTCTGCTCAGTTCGCATTCTTTTCTGCAGCTGTGGTGGAGGAAGGCAGTTGTGAGGACCTAATGCAGTGGCAACAACATGGTGGATCCAGATGTTTGTTCCTCGTGGACACTGTAGCCACAGCTTTATCTAAGGTTTCATTGTCAGTGGGTCTGGTCCATTCTTCCTGGTGGCAATGCAGCAGTTTCAGCAGTGGCTACAGCGGTGGCAGCATGGTAGTTCCAACTGATTCCTTGTGGCGATGGTGGGTTTGAACAACAGCTTGAGTGATGGCTTCAGCATTGGCAACCTGGTGGGTCCAAACTGTTCCTCCTTGCTATGGCTTCAGTATTGACTTTGGCAGTGGCAGTGTGATAGGTACGGTCGGAAATCCTTGCTTTGGTGGCGGCGTCCTATAGCCATTCCAAAAACCCAGGAGCCATGGAGGAAACAAAAGATGAACTTTTGTCCTAACTTTATCTTTTTTTTAATTTCTGTAATTAAACTGGCACCAAATTGTGGCAACTTATACATATCCCATCGTAATTTCAGAAATACAAGTGACAATGAATTGCTTTACTATTCTAATTACCATTCTAATTTATAGAATTCCTGGTGTGGACAAATGATCTGCATGGATGTGAGAGTTAGACCCTCAATAAGCTAATGAGAATGACAACTTTTGACACGTATGACCCAGTGAAGGGTCCTTTGAAAGAGTGGACAAAGTGACGAACTAATTAATTTGTCCATAGGAAAATGTGAGTGTCTTCAGGGTTTTGATGAAATGAAGAAGCAGAAATTATGCATGTATGCCCACAGAGGGTGAGGTTCAATCTGGTGCTGGTGACAATAGGTGATAAAACATCAAAAATGAACAGGTCAGGTCAGAAAACAGTCAAGAACATCAAACAGGGTTGGAGGATGAAATGACAGAATTACAATGAATATCATAAGATTTGAAACTGGTCCCTCATCAACTCCGGCTAATAACAGGTAGAGAGACCTTTTAAACATGTGACCTCAATCATCTAGAGGTTCCAGGGTAACACCATTACTTTCAAGTTCCTCTCCAAATCACAAACCATTTCCACATATACACTTATCACATCCGTTCATTGTTGCTGGGTCATGATTCATCTTATGGTCTCTGAGCTGAAAGCCACCAGATTTAAGTCCCACTTCAAAACTTGACAGACTACTTAAAAGTTCAAAAGGAGATGGAAAACTTTTGTGGCACATTAGTTGGCAAGTTTATTTGCCAATACCCCCAGTTTTAAATCTTCTGATGTCATAAGTTGCAGTTAATTAATTTTCCTTTTGCCACTGAATTAGTGACGTAAAGACACAACAGCTATACCCACCACAGTGGAAAAAGAAAGACACTGATTTATTTTGGTGCTTTCTGATCTGTCCTCTTTTTATGATGTATTAAAAGTCTGCACGCATTGATTGATAATCAGAGGGCATTTTGCGAAACAACCATTATGTATGACCCCAGGCAGTGCACAATTATGGTACTCAAATTATGAACACAAAAACAGAAGTTGCTGGAGACACTCAGCAGATCTGGCAGTTTCTGTAGACAGAAAACAGAACTAATGTTTTGAGTCAAGTGACCCTTTTTCACTTTTTATTTGTTTCAAATTTTCCGATCCATCTGAACCTGTTTGCCTTTGCTCTACAACACTTAACCCTTCTGTAAGTGTCACTGTACAGCAGTTAGGAGTAGGAATGTTATCTGATTAACTCTTTTAATGTTCAATGTTACACAGGCAATGGTTATGAGTGTTTAACCACAAGACTATCATTTCTGTTACTGTTTTAGTTTCCAGCCCTGTTTACAGTCATAGGGATGTACAGCACAGAAACAGACTCTTCAGTCCAACTCTTCCATGCCGACCAGATATCCCAACCAAATCTAGTCCCATTTGTCAGCACCTGGCCCATATCCCTCTAAACCCTTCCTATTCATATACCCATCCAGATGCCTTTTAAATGTTGCAATTGTACTAGCCTCTACCACTTCCTCTGGCACCTCATTCCATACACGCACCACCCTCTGAGGGAAAAGGTTATCCCTTAGATCCCTTTCATATCTTTCCCTTCTCACCCTAAACCTATGCCCTCTAGTCTGGACTCCCCCAACCCAGGGAAAAGTTTTTGTCTATTTAATCCTATCCATGCCTTCAATGCTCCAGGGAAAACAGCCCTAGCTTACTCAGCCTCTCCCCATTGCTCAAATCCTCCAATCCTGGCAACATACTTGTAAATCTTTTCTGAACCCTTTCAAGTTTCACAACATCCTTCTGAAAGGAAGGAGACCAGAACTGCATGCAATATTCCAAAAATGGCCCAACCAATGTCCTGTACAGCCGCAACATGATCCCTCAACCTCTATATTCAATGCTCTGACCAATAAAGGAACGCAAAGCAAATGCCTTCTTCACTATCCTATCTACCTGTGACTCCACTTTCAAGGAGCTATGAACCTGCACTCCAAGGTCTCTTTGTTCAGCAACATTCCCTAGGACTTTACCATTAAGTGTACAAGTAGTGCTAAGAATTGGTTCCCCAAATTGCAGCACCTCACATGTATCCAAATTAAACTCCATCTGCCACTCCTCAGTCCATTGGCCAATCTGATCAAGATCCCATTGTAATCTGAGATAACCTTCTTCGCTATCCACTACACTCCAACTTTGGTGTCATCTGTCAACTTATTAACTATACCTCCAAATCATTTACATAAATGATGAAAAGTAGAGGACCCAGCACCAATCCTTGTGACACTCCACTGGTCACAGACCTCCAGTCTGAAAAACAACCCTCCACCACCATCCTCTATCGAGCCAATTCTCTATCCAAATGGCTAGTTTTCCCTGTATTTCATGAGATCCAACCTTGCTAACCAGTTCCCTTGGGGAACCTTGTCGAACGCCTTACCGAAGTCCATATAGATCATGTCCACCTCTCTGCCTTTATCAATCCTCCTTCTTACTTCTTCAAAAAACTCAATCAAGTTTGTGAGACATGTTTTCCCACGCACAAAGCCATCAGAATATCCTCCCTCAGTACAGCTGTAATGCTATCCCTTATCATAAACACCACTCCCCCTCCTCTCTTGCCTCCCTTTCTGTCCTTCCTGTATCATTTGTATCCTGGAACATTAAGCTGCCAGTCCTGTTCATCTCTGAGCCATATTTCTGTCATTGCTATCATATCCCAGTGCCATGTTCCTAACCATGCCTTGAGTTCATCTGCCTTCTCTGTTAGGCCTGTTGCATTGTAATAAATGCAGTTTAATTTATCAGTCCTACCTTGTTCTCTGCTTTGTCCCTGCCTGCCCTGACTGTTTGACTTGCTTCTTTTCTCAACAGTACCAGTCTCAGATTGATTTCTTTCCTCAGTATCTCTTTGGGTCCCCCATCCGACGTCCTGACTAGTTTAAATTCACATAAGCAGTTTGAGCAAATCTCCTTGCCAGTATTTTAGTCCCCTCCCAATTCATCTTTCTTGTGCAGGTCACTTCTACCCCCAGAAGAGCTTCCAATGATCCAAAAATGTGAATCCTTCTCCCATATTCCAACTCTTCAGCTACACATTCATCTGCTCTATCCTCCTATTCCTATCCTCACCAGCTCATAGCACCGGAAGTAATCCAGATATTACCACCCCTTTGAGGAACTCCTTTTTAAATTCCTGCCTAACGTTCTATATTCTCCCTTCAGAATTTCATCTTTTTCCCTTCCTATGTCCCCTGGACCTGGACTTCTCAATCATCAGGAACATCCACAGGAGGTCTCTGCATTTATTCGTGAATGTAATTGAAAAAATTATGGTACACAACGCATTTGAACCCACAAAATGTAATTGGTACCAATGTGTACAATGACCTACTGCTGGTCCCTTTCCCCTTTGAGAACATTCTGCAACCTCTTTGAGACATTCTTGATCCTGACAGCAGGGAGGCCACACAACATTCTGATTTTTGCTGCTGGCTGCAGAAACGTCTGTTTAGATCACAGTGGTGCTGGAAAAGCACAGCAGGGGTCAGGCAGCATCCAAAGAGCAGGAAAATCGATGTTTCAGGCAAAAGCCCTTCATCAGGAATAGAGGCAGGAAGCCTCCAGGGTGAAGGGAGGGCTGGGGAGAAGGTAGCAAAGAGTACAATAGGTGAATGAGGGTGGGGATGGAGGTGATAGGTCAGAGGGGAGGGTGGAGTGGATAGGTGGGAAGGGAGATTGGCAGGTAGGACAGGTCATGAGGGCAGTGCAGAGCTGGAAGGTTGGAATTGAGGTAAGGTGGGGGAAGGGGAAATGAGGAAACTGGTGAAGTCCACATTGATGCCCTGGGGTTGATGTGTTCCGAGACGGAAGATGAGGCTTCTTCCTCCAGGCATCAGGTGGTGAGGCAGCGGCGGTGGAAGAGGCTCAGGACCTCCTTGTCCTCGGCAGAGTGGGAGGGGGAGTTGAAATGTTGGGCCACAGGGTGCTGGGGTTGATTGGTGTGGGTGTCCCAGAGATGTTCCCTAAAGCGCTCTGCCAGGAGGCGTCCAGTCTCCCCAATGTAGAGGTGACTGCATCGGGAGCAAGGGATACAATAAATTACATTGTGGATGTGCAGGTTCATTTACTGTATAGGTAAAACGTCTAAAGTCTGGCTTCCAGCATCTGCAGTCCTCACTTTCGCCTTGCAGAAACGTCTGTCTGTGCCCCTGATTAGAGAGGACAAGGTGAGGACTGCAGATGCTGGAGATCAGAGCTGAAATTGTGTTGCCGGAAAAGCGCAGCAGGTCAGGCAGCATCCAAGGAGCAGGAGAATCGACGTTTCGGGCATGAGCCCTTCTTCAGGAATCCGTGATTAGAGAGTCCTCTAACACAATCAATCGTTTGGATCACGATGTACCCCTCATTACATTAGAGCCAATCTTGTGACCAGAAACTTGGCTGCTCCTGCTACATACCCCTGAAAGTCCATCATCTCCTACATTTTCCAAAACAGCACTCTTGTTTGAAATGGGGATGGCTACAGAAGACTACCTACCTACCCTTTCTACCTTTCTTGGAGTTAACCCATCTACCCTGACTATATCTATGGCATTTTTCCCTTTATATAACTGCCATCCATCACACCCCCTAGCTCTTGTAAATTCCTCACTGCCTCTAACTGTCACTCCAACCAATCCATTCATTCTGACAGGATTCGCAACCAAAGACATTCATTGCAGATGTAATCCTCAGTGACCCTTAAAGTCTCCCGAAACTCCCACACCTGACAAGAAGAGTCTATCACTCTACTAAACACATTTTGCTCCTTCCAATCTACAGACCCAGAAAATAGCACCACCTTATTGCTCTACAAAACCCTACTCTCGGCTAACTTAATATTTACAGCTTATATTTTAAAAATTTAATCAAGAGACAGATCCCAATCAAAACATATAACCAAGAAAGAACTCACGCTACTCAGTATTGTAGATTTACAGCAAGGCTGTACTTAAAACTATTTACTGATCTGTTTCTGTGCTGTGACCTCTCCCAAACTCCAATTCAGGAGGGTCATTAGTACAGAGTTCAAAGGGACCCCATTTTCACTGTCTAAAGGGCCTGAAAATGGAGTGTGGCAACTACACATTGCAGGGTGGATAAAGTCTCAGACCTGTTAAATGCTCAATTTATTTAAATCCACATCTCTTAATCAAGTTAAAGGAACAACCCTGTGTTATTAAGATGTTAAAAATGGTCTTTTCTACCAGTTATAAAATCTGTTGTCACCTCCGCACAAAAGGCTTTATTAATGCTTGGCTGCTTTGCACAATATTTGTTATCTCAGGCAGTGCTCCAAAATTCAGTCCGATTGATAACTGAAAGTAGTCAATAAAGGACCTTACCATGGGATCATGAATACAAGTTTGTTTTTATGTCGATTAGGTGCTGGAGGAGACTTAAATGTTATGAATAGACTTTCAGAAACAGTAATGACTGCAATAAATGTTTAAATTTTTATGTTATTTCAACTCAACATTGTTTGCCAATGGTAAATATTAGGTGACTAGTAGGGAGGATGTAAGGATAAAGGATGGTGGGTGGGTTGGCATGGAGGGGCATGAATAAAATTTGGAGGTGATGAGGTATGAGGGCCTATAACTTAAAACCACTAGGACAACATCCCAGTGAACTGAATCTGTGGCCAGCTCCAATCTACATTCAGGCCTGTTGGCCCAATTCCATCCTTTATCCAACCCCAGAACAAAGATTCTAAAATTCAGGGGAGATTTTTCTGTCCAGTGATTAAAGAAATTTCCTGAAACATGCAATTTGTCTCAGTAGCCTGTGTCTTTTTTTAATTCATCTGATCATATACATCATCCAAGACAAAGCAGCCTGCTTGATTGACACATCCACAAACATCCACTCCTTCAACCACCGATACTCAGTAGCAGCAGTGCATACCATTTGCAACACACACTGCAGAAATTTACCACGCCCTTTAGACTGAATCTTCCAAAACCACAACCACTTCCAGAATACATTCAAGACTCCCCCAAAATCATACAGCATCTGACTTAGGAAATATACTGTCATTCCTTCAATGCTGTAACATAGGGTAACAGATATGTGGATTTAACTACATCACATACCCTCATAGAATCATAGAATTGTGCAGCGTGGAAAGAAACCCTTTGGTCCAACTCATCCATGTCAACCAGACATCCTAAATTAATTTGCCATATATTTAGCCATTTGGCCCATATCCTTCAAAACCGTTCCTATTCATATACCTTTCTTTGAAATGTTGTAATTGTACCAGCCTCCACCATTTCCTCTTGTAACTCATTCTATACACGCACCATCCTCTGGGTGAAAATATTGCCTCTTAGGTCCCTTTTAAATCTTTCCCCTCTCACCTTAAGCATATGTACTCTAATCCTGGACTCCCCTATCCCAGGGAAAAAACCTTGTGTATTTATCCTATCCATGCCCCTCATGATTTTATAAACCTCCATAAAGTCACTCCTCATCCTCCAACGCTTCAGCCTCTCCCTATAGCTCAAACCCTCCAACCCTTGCAACCCTCCAACCCTTGCAACCCTTTTCTGAACCCTTTTAAGTTTCACAACATCCTTTCTATAGCAGGGAGACCAGAATTGCATGCAGTATTCCAAAAGTGGCCTAACCAATGTCCTGTATAGTCACAACGTGATCTTCCAACTCCTATACTCAATGCACTGACCAATAAATTGAACTGCAGCAGTTAAGAAGGCAGCTCACATCATCTTAAGTGCAATGGGCCAAGGAATAAATTCTGGCTCAGCCATTAACAGACACATCCAATGAGTGATTAAAAGCGAGTTGCAAATTTTCCAGCCCATGGAATTAATGTGACTGAGAAAATACAGGGTAGCCATAAAACATTTTGTTGGTGACACTGAAATCCTTGTACATTTGAGCATCTGTCATTTTAATATAATGCACCAAATGTTTGTGCTATATTCACTTGGAATTGCAAATAAAAATCAGTACAATTATACACTTAGTTGGCTCCGATACAAGTATTTGGTAATGCCAAGAAGCAGGAGACATATAACACGACAGTGGTAATCCCGTATCAGCATTGGGAGCTCTTGTATGTAATTTTAGGTTTTGACTTAAAAGCTGGTAGCTTTCACATGAGCAGAATTTATCCAGTATAGGCTGCAATTCTAAGTATAATTGAGGTGACCATTAGGACACTGACTACATTACAGGGAAATGTAGATCAGCAAATCTGTTACTGGGTTAAAGCTACTTGAGCCTTTTGAACTCTGCCAAATTCAGTCTCTGCATTTCACAGCTAAACACAGCAGCTCTGCTGACATGACACCAGCCTGACATGGAAATGTAAAAGAGAGATAAGCATCAAGTGTCTTGGATAAAGCAGATATTATATGCTGTAAAACAATCTTGAGTGCACTGCCACACATGCAAAGGGAATTGGATAAACTTGTGAAGGGTTGTGGGAAAATACAGGTAAGTGGCGACTAATTGGACAGTTGTTTCAAAGTACATGCTCAGGGATGATGGGCCAAATTAGCACCTCAAATTAGGGCCAAATCATTCCATGATTCTAAATGGAGAGATCTAATATAAGGGAGATAAATAGAGGCAGGTGAGTAATTAAAGTCAAATATTCACAAGAATGGAATAAAGTGCTTAAAAAAATTTAAAAATAAAAATTACTATATGCAGACAAAAAGCTGGACCACTGCTTATTCAGGTAATTCTCATTGAATTATAAGGGAGGAACCCAGCTAAGCTTTCAGATAATGAAAAGCTGGTAAAGTTTCATTAAAATTACTGAGATAATGAAACTGGCTTTCTGATCTGGAAACCATTTGGGAAAACAAACATATGCTGCAGTTTCAATACACTGATGTGTTTCTTTTAATTTTACATTTTTTTCTTCTGACAGGTTCCTTTTCTTGCTTGGGCCAACTCCTGGGTCCAGTAACACCAAAATATCTTGCCTAAGTGGCCATTCTTTATTTGAATTACTTGAAGGGTGGACACTGGGAATTTGTTTCCGTTAGGTGGGAAGACTAGGACCCATGAGCACAGCTTTAGATTTAGAGGGGGTCAATTTAGAATGGAAATGAGGAGGCATTTCTTCAGCCAGAGAGTTGTGGGCCTGTGGAATTCATTGCCACAGAGTGCAGTGGAGGCCGGGCCGTTAAATGTCTTCAAGTTAGAGATTGACAAATTCTTGATCTCGCAAGGAATTAAGGAATACGGGGAGACTGTGGGTATGTGGAGCTGAAATGCCCATCAGCCATGATTGAATGGCAGAATGGACTCATGGGCTGAATGGCCTTGCTTCTACTCCTATGCCTTATGGTCTTACGGAATTTTGACAGTGACTTTGAGATGTTGTTCAACTATATGGGGTATAACAGCAGAGCTATATACTACTCTTATTTGTTTGTGGACCTGCGCAGACTTAAAAGCAGAATTCACTGCACAAATATGAGGAATGGAAATCCAGGTTGGAATATTTTCCTCCATTAGCTAACAGTGAGATCAATCCCAGAAAGCTGGTCCACCTTAGATCAACACATACCAGACATCAAAGGAATATCATATAAGGCTGTTGTAAGAAAGGTCTTTTCTAATAATGTTATCTAACATAATCACTGTAAAATGAATTAATCTCCAGAGTTACTGGAAGTGTTTGACATCAGGTAGATAAATAAAACTGCAAGGCAGTTACCCAGCATAAGCAGCAAAATTTACCATGTTTCCAGTTGCAAACTGGAAACTTTCCCCACAGGGGAGGTGAAGGGAGGGGAAACAGGAGGTGGTGAAAGTCAGGTGTGAAAGGGAGGATTCCCTTGACCAACAAAGGTAACCTCAGCAGAAACCTCAAAGGAATTGCATAAACAGCACTTTTCAATTTCAATACTGATTGGGGAAACCCTATGAAAGTTTCAGGCATAGGTCCATCATGAGTTGTAGTGTTACTATATAGTGGGCAAAGGAAAGTCCTGATTCACATTGATTGTTAGAGCAGAATAGTTTACCATACTCAGGTTAAACTCTTATGGTTTTGATCACTGTAAAAAGATGCACTGATTGGAGGTAATTAACTAGCATTAAACAGCACTGAAGCTAATGAAATCATGGGGAATCAGCAGCACTAGAAACAGCTTAGATCTTTAGATTAGATTTACAGTGTGGAAACAGGCCCCTCGGCCCAACAAGTCCACACCGACCCGCCGAAGCGCAACCCACCCATACCCCTACATTTACCCCTTACCTAACACTAGGGGCAATTTAGCTTGGCCAATTCACCTGACCCGCACATCTTTGTGACTGTGGGAGGAAACCGGAGCACCCGGAGGAAACCCACGCAGACACGGGGAGAACGTGCAAACTCCACACAGTCAGTCGCCTGAGTCGGGAATTGAACCCGGGTCTACAGGCGCTGTGAGGCAGCAGTGCTAACCACTGTGCCACCGTGCCGCCCATTTAGTAGAAATGAACTGAGGTTTCTGGTGAAAACCTTAGGTTAGGACACAGAACATAAAACATTACAGTGCAGTACATGCCCTTCAGCCCTCAATGTTGCGTTAACCTATTAAATCAACCTGAAGCCCATCTAACTTACACTACTCCATTTTTATCCATATGTCTATCCAATGACCATTTAAATGCCCTTAAAGTTGGCAAGTCTACTACTGTTGCAGGCAGGGCATTCCACACCCCTACTACTGTCTGAGTAAAGAAACTACCTCTGACATCTGTCCTATATCTATCACCCCTCAATTTAAAGTTATGTCCCCTCATGTGAGCCATCACCATCCAAGGAAAAAGGCTCTCACTGTTCACCCGATCTAACCTTCTGGTTATCTTATGTCTCAATTAAGTCAACTCTTAACCTTCTTTTCTCTAACGAAAACAGCCTCAAGTCCTCCAGCCTTTCCTCATAAGACCTTCCCTCCACATCAGGCAATATCCTAGTATATCTCCTCTGAACCCTTTCCAATGTTTCTACATGCTTCCTATAATGCGGTGACCAGAACTGTATGCAATACTCCAAGTGTGGCCACACCAGAGTTTTGCACAGCTGCAGCATGACCTCATGGCTCCGAAATTCCATCTCTCTACGAATAAAAGCTAACACACCGTATGTTCATTTGCTCTTAATATACTTGTAGAATCTCTGGATTATCCTTAAGCTTAACTGCCAATACTATCTTGTAACCCCTTTTTGTCCTCCTGATTTCCCTCTTAAGATTGCCCCCACATTGTTTATACCCTTCAGGAGATTCATTTGATCTCAGTTATCTCTAACTAGTATATGATTCTTTCATATTCTTGACCAGAACCTTAATATCTTTATTCATCCATTATAGACCTGAGTTTTGACAGCTCTGAGGTGCTCATTCTGGGATCTGATTGCTCCTGAATGGAGGAATAGAATTTGAAAGAACTGGAATGGTGATCATTTACAGCACTATTACTACTACATTTGGATTACTATTTTACTTAGAGAGGATATTTCTGAAGGATTGTCTACTAGAGTTATATAGGTAGAACATAGAAATAAGAATACATTGATCATCTTTATGGGACTGTACTATAGGCTCCCCAATACTTAGAGGGAAAATGACAGCAAATATGTAGAGAGATCTCAGATTTATTTAACAATTGTAAAATTACAGGATTTTAATTTTCCAAACATAGACTGGAACTGCCATAGTTTTAAGGGTTTGGATGGTGAGGAATTTGTTACATGTACTCAAGATAATTTTATTTGTCAATATATAAATGTACCTACTAGAGAAGGAGCAAACCCTGACCTTCTCTTCAGAAATAAGGCAGGGCAAGTGACTGAAGTGTTAGCAGGGGAACACTTTGGGACTAGTGATCAGAATTCTATTAGTTTTAAAATAGTTATAGAAAAGCATAGGCCTTCCATAAAAGTTACATTTCTCAAATTTTAATGGTAGAAGAAAGAAACTTTCAAAAGTTGATTGCAATAGACTGTTCTCAGGAAAAGGAATGACTGAAGTGGAAAGTTTTCAAAAGCATGCTAACGATAGATCAGAGGCATTATGTTCCTATTCGAGTGAAGGGTAAGGCTGGTAAGAGTGAGGAATAATGGATGAATCAAGATATTAAGATTCTAGTCAAGAATATGAAAGAATCATATACTAGAAATATACAACTGAGATCAAATTAATCTCTTGAAGGGTATAAACAGTGTAGGGGTAATCTTAAAAGGGAAATCAAGAGGGCAAAAATGAGATAGCACTGGCAGTCGTAGTTAAAGATAATCCAAAGAGATTCTACAAGTACATTAAGAGCAAAAGCGCAACTAGAGAGAGAATACGGATCCTTAAAGATCAATGAGGTCATCTACGTGTTGAACCTCAGAAGATGGGAGATATTAAATGAGTATTTCACATCCCTTTTTACTGTGAAGAGAAAAATGGATGCTAGAGAACTCAGGGAAATAAATATTGATGTTTTGAAATTATAAGCAGAGGTATTCTATCATCTATAACCATGGATAAGGAAGACTGGAGGGTGGCTAATGCTGCACTTCTATTCAAGAAAGGCTGTAAGGAGAAGCCAGGAAATGGTAGACCTGTGAGTTTGATACTGACTGTGAGTGAATTGTTGGAAACGATTCTGAAAGATAGGATTTACATGCTTTTGGAGAAGTGAGGTCTGATTGAGGAGAGTCAGTAGAGCTTCGTGTGAGAGGAAATTGTGTCTCATAAACTTGATTTGAGTTTTTTGAGGAAGAAACCAAAATGTTTAATGACAGCAGAGCAGTAAACATTGCCTACATGGACCTTAGTAAAGCCTCTGACAAGTTTCCATATCATGGGCAAATTAGTAAAGTAAGATCACATGGGATTCAGGGACAGCTTGTCAATTGGATACAAAATTGGCTTGACGGTTAGAGACGGTGGTGGTGGGGGGTTTTGTTTTGGACTGGAGACCTGTGACCAGTGGTGTTCCACAGGGATCGGTACTGCATCCACTTTATTGCTTGACATTATATAAACAATCTGGAAGAGAATTTAGGAGACATGGCTGGCAAGCTTGTGGATGACACCAAAATTGGTGGTATAGTGGACAGTGAAGAAGTCTGTCTAAGATTCCCAAGAGATCTTGATCAATTGGGTCAATCGGTGATAAAGTGACTGATGAAGTTTAATTTGAGTGAATTTGAGATATTGCATTTTGGTAAAACAAACAAGGGCAGACCTTATACAGTTAATGGTCGACCCTGGGTAGTGTGGTAAAACAGAAAGACCAGGGATTTGCATCCAATGTAGACAGGGTGGTTATGAAGGTGTTCAGCACATTTGCTTTCTTTGTTTAGACTTCTGAGTACAGGAGTTGGAATGTCATGGTGTGGTTGTACAGCATGTTGCTGAGGCCTCTTCTGAGTACTGGGTACAGTTCTGGTCGCCCTGCTATAGGAAGGATATTAATAAATTGGAGAGGGTTCAGAAATGTTTACAAGCATGTCACCTGGAATGGAAAGTTTGTATTATAAAGATACGCTGGCACGTTCTTCACAGGCAGATAGGACGTTGAGGAGTGACCTTATAACGGTTTAAAAAAATCACGATGGGCATAGATAAGAATAGCAAGGGTCTTTTATCTAGGGTGGGGCAGTTCAAAACTAGAGGGCACATTTGTAAGGTAAGAGGAGAAACATTTAGCATGGACAAACAGCAATGTTTTTACACAGGGAGTGGTTTGTTGGTAGAAAACTGCCAGAGGAAGTGACGGATGCAGATATAGTTACAATATTTGAAAGACATTTGGTTAAGTGCAAGTACCGATCCCTGTGGAACACCACTGGTCAGAGGTCTCCAGTCCAAAACAAAACCCTCCACCATCACCTCTGTCTCTAATCATCAAGCCAATTTTGAACAGGAAAGGTTTGGAGGGATATGGGCCAAATGCTGGCAAGTGGGAATAGTTTGGTTTGGGAACATGGTTGGCGTGGATGAGTTGAACAAAGAGGTCTGTTTCCGTTCTGTAAAATTCTACATTGTGGTAAGGGCTTTGAAACAAAGAAACAGCATTAGTGTTTTAACAGCACTGGACAATGAGTCTTTGGGGCTGTGGAGTGGGACGAGAGTTCAGAAGAATAAACTATTCCTAACTAAATGGCCTGGAAGAGGAAAAGTGAGCCCAAGCTACTCATTAGAGGCTTTCCATGTGGTTTTGTACTTAAGTAGCTAGTTTAATATTGAATCTGAAATCTGAGTAAATCAAAAAGGAAAATTTGCCGAGATCAAACATGACACCTACAGAAGGTTGCTATTGTAGCTTTCCAAGCAAACATCCTTAACCCAATGTTCTTCAACTCCTTCGTCAATGGGCTTTGCTTTTCTTATAAGGACAGAATGGAGCCATTTATGGTTGATTCCAGAGTGTCAGATTTCCTTCACTATTCCCACAATAGTATAGCAATGTAGGTCAGAACCTTGATGTGACAATTGGTAGAGAGCATTCTGCTAATGCCTCACCTACAGGGGTGTAGTTCCAAGCTCTATTCTGGAGTAAGGCTGGGAATTCACTGCAGTACAAGGGGATTGCTGCATCGTCAGAGATGTTGTATTTCAGAAGATCTCAATGCCATTTCAAAGAAGAACAGATGATATATCCTCATTGTCTTGGCCAATATTTATCCCAAAAATCACTAAAATAACTTGTCTGTTTGTTATAAAATTGCTACCTGAGGAAGTCTGTTGTGTGCAAAGTGAACACTGTGTTTTCCTACCATATACCAGTGCTCATAATTCAAAAGGAAAGCATTAGCTATAAACGATGTAGGGGTGTTCTAAGATTGTGAGAGGCATGATTATAAACAGAAGTTTTGTCTTTTCTTCCTATATACCAAAAACATACTGCACTTCAAAATAACTCACTGTATGTGAGATATATCCAAGACCCTTTTCAGGGTTGGTGCTTTACAAATGTTGTTTCTGATTAACATTTTTGAGCAATCAACAATATTGCTTTGCTGATGACACTGAGAAGCAGCTTATGTTGCAGAGGTGGGTGTAGAAAGATCACATCTTTCCTCACATAGCAGCAGGAAACTCAAAACTTTTTGCAGCAACAAGAACAAGAACATGCAAGTCTACCATTAGCTCTTTGCTGAATCACGAGATGGGGAATGCCCCATCGCTGCCCCTTCAGTTTCCTCTGGAAACAAAACATCTCTATTCACAAGAAAAGGCAACAGGCACTGTTATCTAATTATCCAGTGACAGTTCTGCCTCCTGGCAATGCACAGAAGGCCTTGAGATGGAAACTTGATGAGCAAAGTTACTGAGAAATCGGTGGTTTGACTCCTTCAATGCAATGATTATAGTGGAATAAACAATTTACAACAGGGGACAAAATAGAAATGGGAGCCTTTGTATAAATCACAATGTGGCTGAGTAAATTAAACTTATCCATCGTACAAACAGGATCTATGTAAATGTGCTGAAACACTAAAGCACAATCACAATTGATCAATCTGTAGTGGTCCTATCTCTGCTGTAATGATTCATAACATCCAAAGAATTTGCAAATAAACATCAATAGACAAGTTGAAATGGATATGGTTATCTGTCATAAATTAATTTTGTCTTATTTTTGAAGAATAATTGTTTAAACTTTTATTTAAAGCTCTGTCCACAGCATAAGGAAGATGTTTTGAAGTGGCTCCGAGTCTCTCAGGATCCAAAATCGTTAATTGAACTTGCAACCATGACATGGATTAGATTTTTAAAAATTTGATTGGAGGAAACTGTGAAATGGAACGGTCAGCTCATTTGTTCCAGTTTAACCAATGATGGAAAACATTATGTACTAATCAAGTATGCAAAATTAAAACCATAAATCAACTATATTGTTCGTTAATCAAAATACAAAAACAAAGTTATTCAATGTACTTATAAAACTTATTACAGTATGAAGGCACATTGTGAATAATATCCCATGACACTGTACACCAACTTGAAGAATATGGTGTCTCTATGCTGTTGCTTTTCATTGCAACGCCTCTGACCTGTTTCTGTCTTATTCGCTTTTGTCTGCTACTCTCTTCTTAACCCCTTCTTGCTAACTTACTCTGTTCTCTTTCGCTTCTTTTCCTGTCTATTCACTCTGTCTTTCTGTGTTGGAGGTAGTGATGGTCACTCAATTTTTCCTGTTGGCATTAGTTGGAAAACAAACCAGCAGACACTATTCCATTTTCCAGCATTTGGACCATAGCTTATGGCACTTGAGGCTCATATCCAGACATATTTTCATTGGATTAAGCTTTCTGCCTCCACTAGCCTTTCAGGCAGTGAATTCCAGACCCCTAGACACACTCAGAGAAAATATCTTCCCTTATCTCCTCTCTCAGCCTTCTACTAAACACTTTAATTTTTCACTGCTTGGTCACTGATCTCTTTGCTATGGTAAATCATGCTACCTACTCAATTCAGGCCCCTCACAACTTTGTACATCTCAACGAAATACTCACGTCAGCCTCTATTTCAAAGAGAACAAGCCCAGCCAATCCAATCTTTCCTCACAGCTGTTTTTTCTAGTCCTGGTCATAACTGTGTAAATCAGTTCTGTACCTTCTCTATTGCAATTATAGATATTTTATAAATTATGTCATGACACATCTCTGAAGCAGGTAAGTTTTGCACCTGGGCCTCCCAACCCAGGTAATGACACTAATACTTCTCCACAAGAGTCCTTCCAGTACATTTAATAACTGTTTTCATCAACCTGTTTGAACATGCTGTAATAGACCTGCAGGACAGTTTCTCAAGAATATACTTAATTCATAAAATGTAACTGTAATTACCTTCAACCAGTCCTAAAACAGTTCTTTGCAATGAAAAAGCAAACTACATTTTGGAATTTGGCATTCCTCAGAGCTGCAATTGCAATGCAAAGACATTTTCGATTCATTTCAGACAATGAGAGTATACTATTAACTGAGTCAAAGCTCACAACAAAATGAGTACTGAGAGTTATCATAGCATCATATCAATATAGGTAGACTGATGATCAGATGCTGCTTAAAGCTCAATGGTTCCTAGACCACCAAATGATTCATTCTTCAAGATTCTGGAGCCTGAACTAAGCTCTTTTAAAAACAAGTGTGTCTCAAGTCTGAAGTCGCAAGGCAAAAAACATGCAAATCTGAAGGTGAAAGAGTGCTGCAAAGACTGTATCCAGCATGTTCGAAATAACTACACTTGTAATAACATGTAAATGAAAATCATCAACTGAGATACAGAATGTGATTGCTTAGAAACATGGATGGACAGATATAATTTGAATAACGGACATTCATGTACAAAACTGTCCACCTATAATATGAAATAATGCTGTGATTTAAACTTAATGTGCTAATTCAGCCATCTGGTGGACACTAAGGGTAGCACAGAAAAATCATAAAAGAATGAATAAAACAGTGCCTTCCAAGTGTTTTTCAACTGTGACCTATCATTAATGTTTGAAAATAGGTGCAATCTCAGAATAAGGATAGGCTGTTGTTCTGTTGGAAAGGCACCAATGGTTTTGTCCACACCTGTTTTGAAGACACTCACAGAGCCTCAGAGTCAAGTGGTGCGTGGAAGGCAATGAAGTATGAGCTTCAATCCCAAGAATGTCTTGTCATTTTTCCAATATTTATTCAAACTACATCCTTCATAACAAGCACATCAACGAAATTTCCCAACTTTAGAGAAGGAACAATGCTATCCTTACCTGATCTGGCCTATATGTGACTCTAGTGCTTCATCAATGTCCTTGACTCTGAACTGCACTCTGAAATGGTCCAGGAAGCCATGTAGTTCAAGGGCAATTAAGGATGGGTAACAAATGCTGACCTTGTCAATGACACCCACAAGAATTCAAGAAAAGAGCCAGAGGCTATCCTCAACACTCAGCAATGCTGTCTCAGACTCATAATCAAATGACCACCACAGTCTATAAACCTTTGGAATAAACAAAGCCAAGCTGAGCAATGATTGGTTTTACTGTGTTGTATTCAACAAATTAAACTACCAACACATACGAATTACAGGAAAATCTAAACGTAATATAACTGCAACTCTCAAACAAAACAAAGAACTGTGAATGCTAGAGATCTGAAACGAAGACAGAAAATGCTGGAGAAACTTAGTCCTGACAGCATCTCTAGAGTTGTGGGTCCCGAGACCTTTGTCAGAATTGGTTCTCTCCAAAGATGCTACAAGATCTTCTGAGCTTTTCCAGCACTTTCTGTCTTTGTTTCTAACTGTAACTTTTTTGAGAATCTTGATCACAAAATCAAGACCGACACTCCAGGAGGGCTGCCCCACCAGAGAGGCTAGCTTTCAAACAAGGTGTTAAACTATGGCTCCACCTTCTCTATCAGGTGGACATTAAAAAAATCCCCCGGCACTATCTGAAGAAGAGTAGCAGCTTTCCCAGTTGTCGGAGCTAGTATTTATCCCTCAGCTAAATCACTTGCAAAAATTCTTCACAAATTCCCAACCTCCCCCACCTAGAAGACTAGGTTGCCTGGGGATACCGCTTCTGTAAGTTCCCCTCCAAGCCACACACCATACTAATTTGAAACTATAATCAACATTCTTTCACTGTGGCTGATCTATCAGTACAACAGTTCAAAAAGATGGCTCACCACTACCTTCTCAAGAAGCATACAGAATGGGCAATAAATACCAGCCTAACCAACAACAGCTGCATCCTGTGAATGATAAATAAACTGTCAGCAGATTTCCTACAATATAACATCAAAACTGCTTCATTACGTTGGATGCTTTGAGGTTCTGAATGATGACAACTGAAATCCAAGTCTTTCCAATCTTCCAGTCATTTGGAATATCAATTCCAGTCCTACACATTCTGTTATAGCTTGTTGCTTTAAATAGCTGGGTTCTGTTCCTGGTTGATGTATGCTTCAACACTACTAGGAACAAAAAAACATACCAATCACTAGAAAAGAGAATAAACAGCTTCCCTGAAGTTGACCTGTACAGATTATAAATAGGAAAGATTGGAGAGCATTTCAAGGATGAACCTCTCCCAAGGTTCAAATAACACTGATTAAGCGGCTCAAGAATCACAGTTCTAGTTTTGTAACGTCATTTCAGCTGCCTTGTAACACATTCCAGTCTGTAGGTAATCCAATATAAACTGAGTCACTTCCAACGCAGCTGAAAGGTGTGACTGTCTACCAGCAGATTTCCAGTTGAAGTGTTCATCTTACAAGAAGTGTGCACTGTATGGAAGATTCTTTGATACATGTTAAGTCAGGTTCCTGTGTTGCAACAAACAAGGACATTGCTGAAGGGCTAGAGTCACATATAGGCCAGATCAGGCAAGGATAGCAATGTTCTATTCAGTTTAACAGAGGGGTGGTAGTCAACTGTTGGGATTTTAGAGTCATTGAGGCGTGCAGCATGAAAACAGACTTTTTGATCCAACTCATCAATGCTGACCAGAAATCCCAAATTAATCTAGTCCTATCTTCATGAAGGAAACTCCTAAATGGGGTGGAGATTGATGTTCTGTTCAACTGAGGAAGGTGGCAGCAAGAAGGAAAGCAGAGCAGGCTACGATGACAGGCAGGTAACAAGGAAGATGTTTCACCAGAGAAGCATCCTCTTAACCATGTATTCGAACTTTATAATTTAAAAATCTTTCTTGCAACCAAGCCATCCTGGAGGCAACAGTGGTACGTCTCTACGGAAAAGATATGATTGCTCTCATAGTTAAGCGGGAAAGACCAGCTTCTGGGTCTGACTGGAGTATTTCTACCACTGCATCCACTCCTCTCCCCAGCCTGCTGCTGAGTACCTGCTTTCAGACACTTAAACTGCCCCTAACAGTACAGGAAATTTGAGGCTATCTACGAAATTGCAAAGTCATAAGTCACACACCAGGTTAGTGCCCAACAGTTTTATTTCAAATCACAAGCTTTCGGAGTACTGCCACTTTGTCAGGTATGGTGTGACTTCTGATTTTATCCAACCAGTCCAACACCAGCATCTCCCATCGTGGCTACAAAATTGCAATCAGCCACCTTTTGCTGAATTTTAAAAAGGCTTTTAAAGTGCCTACGCAAGGTCAATATTTTCAGGCTGTTACGGCTCCCCTTCCTGCACCCAAAAATTCCTGTCTATATATCAGCATTTGAGGCAAGGGAGGCCAAGAGAACAGAAGAAAAATAAATGACTCGTGGCAGAGCAATGACAGTGAAAAGAGAAAGTCCAGTGATAACATTTTTAACTTGAGTGATATCCCACATTAAGTGCTTCAGTCCTTTGCTAAAATTTATTGATATGAAAATGTAGGGAAACTCAATGAATGGAGTACAAGTGCACCATCGAGTAAACCAATAAGGTGATTTTGTGATTGAATGAATCGGTTTACCTCGGTTTCTGGTCTGGGAATAAAAACTGGTGGCTTTATTTTCAGGGTCAAATCACAGAAGTCCCATTCCTCGATCACATACTGCACAGGCATGCTAGAAGTAAAAAAAAGAGAACATGCTGCAAACTAAACCATTTACAAAATTGTTAAAATATTGGGCACTGCTAAGAAGAGAAATATTTTGTCGAAAACTTCCATCTTGCACTCATTAGGACAATTTGCAAGAATATTATTCAATGGAAAAATCAATATTTACACTGCATGAGAGAAGAGGGTTAATTGTTTAGCAGCCATTGCCATGGGGAATGCACCTGTTAGTGATGACTGACAACTAACTATCCAGCTTCAATTAAATTTTAAACAACGCAGGTTGACTTTAACTGAACCGCACATTGTCCTAAAAAGTGAATGACTGTCACCTATTGAGTTGAAACAGGTGCACTGTATGTATGTTCTGTCTGCAAAGGTTAGGGTTCGGTGTACTAATGTATGTAGCTTCCAGTACATGCAAGATATTCAGACTGCCTGCCTGACTGACCGTCTGAAATTGGGAGACTAAAATAGAAATTGCTGGAAAGCTTAGCAGGTCTGGCAGCATCTGTGGAGATAAATCAGAGTTAACATTTCGGGCCAAGTGACCCTTCCTCAGAACCCCTGAAACTGGATGTCAACACAACTTTGCATACTCCAGATTATCCAGTAAATGTTGTCCAATTGCAGAATCACATCTGATGTTGGACATTGCGTTGTCAGTTTGACTAAAAATGAGGAATTCCCACAGTGATCTGTGCTCAACCATAAGTGCTAAAATTGTACCTCTACTGCACCAATGCCCTGCACAGTAAGGGAGGTCTGCTTTTTCATATTGCACATGTGGACATCCTTATTCCAGAATTGCCCCCTGAAGATGTGATACAGAGTTGAGGAGCTTTCACACACTGAGGGAAGTAAAACATGCTAGATTAATCCCAACGGTGATCAGTCGCTGATTATACAAAGACATCGGCTGAGGCTCGTTACCGAGCCATCTGACAAACAATATAAAATTGCAGTGGACAGTGTTTAAGATGAAAATAAGTGAAAATGAATTATATGTGAAAAACATGAAAAAAGGGAGCTGTGAAAATATATTTAAAATATCGTACTGGTGTAAGCGCTTCGTACACAAATTCCAGATCATCTGCTTCTGCTCTGCAGTGAGTGGATGTGACAGGGCCTCTTCTGTAAGGTTGTGAATCTGGAGGATATAGAAAAACAGTAAATAAAAAGTGAACACTGTTGTTGATATAAAATAAATATACCTAGTGTGACTGCACTGCCATGCTGATGCCAATACACTATAGCAAAGTATTGCAACTGAATGAATTCACTTCTAGATATGAAAATACATTTATAGAATTGAATAATAGAACACAGGAGGCCATTCAGCTGTTCTGAGGAAAAGTCACTCGACCCGAAACATTAACTCTGATTTCTCTCCACAGATGCTGCTTGACCTGCTGAGCTTTTCCAACTTTTTAGTTTTGTTTTTGATTTACAGCATCTGCAGTTTTTTTCAATTTTTACTTAGGCCATTCAGCTAATTGTGCCTCTGGTAGCTCTTTGATAATGCCATCTAACCAGTCTCACCTTCCTGTCCTTTCCCCATTACTCAGCAAATGTTTTTCAATTTAAGTGCTTATTCAAACTCCTTTTGAAAGTTGCAAATTCACTGTCTACGGAGAGGAGATAATCAATGATGGTAAAAGAAAACTGGCCACTTGAGTAAGATTGATTTGCAGGGCTACAGGGCTAGAAGAGAGGATTGGTGTTTGTGACATATTAAGTACATTGTTAAGGTATTTGAATGAAAGTCACTGTTTAATTTGGGACCAAGAGTACTTATAGTGACTGCTGGGTAAGAAGATGGAAGCAAATATATATAATACTACATTCTGTGAATAAACACAGAAAAGGATTTATGTCTGCTTTCATACTTCATAATGAGGCTTAGGCATGATTCAACATATAGAATGACTGTTTGGATAAATGGACATTTGGCATGGATGGGAAGGGCTGAATGAACTCCTTTTGAGCTAAAATGAATCAACAACATAAGGGTCTTTCATACATCAAATTGATCCCATCAAAAGAGTGTGAGCTTTGCCCACATCTTTCACTTCCAGGTCAGACTGGTGACCATTAGTGCCATAGCATTTAGTTTTGTAATTCAGGGTACCAGCAGATCAATATGATGTGTCTAGGATATGGGTGAAAGACAGTTAGCAAAGCTTTTCATACTAGTTTATTTCTCATTTTCGGCCTCCACTGCTGACTAGCTACATTATGAAAAAGAGTACACATCTCCCCAACAGATGTTTGCCCATCAGACAGTTCTCAGCCTTGTTTTCTCATGGTGGCACAAAGATAGTGTGCAGGCCCAATGACATGTGGTCATGCCCTGGATTCACAAATTTATTTCTCAGGTTTGAGCAAATAGCTCAGAAGAGGTGAAGACAAGGGAGTAAATGCTGAGGAAAAAGAAACTATAATGTAATTGAAGGATGAACTGATGTGTAAATAGGTCATTTTTCCTGCAACTCTTGTAACAGAATGCACTGATTGCATGCCTTGGGATGCACTTAGGGAGGCCAAGAGGCTGGACACCCTGCTATTTGGCAAGTTTGGGATTGTCATATACAGCACCCTGGAAAGGAAATAACATAGAGGATTGATGAGGGCAGAGTGGTAGATGTGATCTATATGGATTTCAGTAAGGTGTTCGACAAGGTTCCCCGTGGCAGACTGATTAGCAAGGTTAGATCTCATGGAATACAGGGAGAACTAGCCATTTTGATACAGAACTGGCTCAAAGGTAGAAGACAGAGGGTGGTCGTGGAGGATTGTTTTACAGACTGGAGGCCAGTGACCAGTGGAGTGCCACAAGGATCGGTGCTGGGTCCTCTACTTTATGTTATTTACATAAATGATTTGGATGCGAGCATAAAAGGTATAGTTAGTAAGTTTGCAGATGACACTAAAATTGGAGGTGGAGTGGACAGCAAAAAGGGTCACCTCAGATTACAACAGGATCTTGTACCAGATGGGCCAATGGGCTGAGAAATGGCAGATGCAGTTTAATTCAGATAAATGCAAGGTGCTGCATTTTGGGAAAGAAAATCTTAGCAGGACTTATACACTTAATGGTAAGGTCCTCGGGAGTGTTGCTGAACAAAGAGACCTTGGAGTGCAGGTTCATAGCTCCTGGAGAGTGGAGTCGCAGTTAGATAGGATAGTGAAGAAGGCGTTTGGGATATTTCGTTTATTCATCAGAGTACTGAGTACAGGAGTTGGGAGGTTATGTTGCGGCTATACAGGACAGTGGTTGGCGACTGTTGGAATATTGTGTGCAATTCTGGTCTCCTTCCTATTGGAAAGATGTTGTGAAATCCGAAAGGGTTCAGAAAAAAATTACAAGGATATTGCCAGGGTTGGAGGATTTGAGCTATAAGAAGAGGCTGAAGAGGCAGGGGCTGTTTTCCCTGGAGTGTCAGAGGCTGAGGGATGACCTTATAGAGATTTACAAAATTATAAGGGGGATAGGATAAATTGACAAAGTCTTTTCCCTGGGGTTGGGGGGTCCAGAACTAGAGGGCATAGGTTTAGGGTGAGAGGGGAAAGATATAAAAGAGACCTAAGACGCAACTTTTTCACACAGAGGGTGATGCGTGTATGGAATGAGCTGCCAGAGGAAGTGGTGGAGGCTGGTCCAATTGCAACATTTAAGAGGCATTTGGATGGGTAGATGAATAGGAAGGGTTTGGAGGGATATGGGCCTGGTGTTGGCAGGTGGGACTAGATTGGATTGGGATATTTGGTTGGTATGGACGGGTTGGACCGAAGGGTCTGTTTCCATGCTGTACATCTCTATGACTCTAAGTAAAACAACAATTACAAGTGAAACGCCAATTTGACAGGCATAAAAAAGTGATGCAACAGGCTGTCTCCAATAGCAGGAGAAACACTGTGTCCGAGTGATCATCCAGCACTACTTCCTGCAACTGAGATGCTATCCCATCAAGGTACATCTGCTACATGAGTAATCGAAGCATTTAAGAGTTAGGTTCATCACATGGACTCCAATCAAAGACACAGCACGAAAATAAATGAAAAGAAGGAAGATGACAACTCTTCACTGGCAAGTGGAACATGAAGGTTGAATGCACACAGCATTGACAGACAACTTTCAACTGGTTGATAATGAGTACAAAACAGCTGTGATCAACATTGAACCTGATACTCTGAACATCAACCCACACTGCAGAACAAGCAGAGTGAGAGCAGATGACTGAAATAAAAACACATTCATCTGGCAGGGAAACAGTTCAAAGGAGACACATGAGAAAGGTGCAAGTTTTTCTGTGGGAAAGCTCTTAAAAATAGCATGCCCCACAAATGGTTCAGACTGTGTTCATTCACTTCTCAATTTGAGCAAAGCCAGTTAACTTCACATTCTTTTGTCTAGAAAAAGACTCATACTAGACTTGAAATCTTTACTGTCTTTCTCTCTAAATTATGCCAGACCTACTGCGCTTCTCCAGCTTTTTCTTTGTTTGTTCTAGTTAACTTTATGGTTATCTACTAGCCAATGCACTGCTCCATTACAGTAAGAAAATACCAATTCCATGAAGAGATTCACACCTCAATCTGCAGAATCCTTAAGGCATAACATCTTTATTGACTGAACAATTGCAGTCTTATGAGGCATGGATTTCCTGACTTGGGCATCACGACCAGGGAAAGATAAATGAGAATGTACAGCCACTAACACTTTTCCACAAGCATAAACCTTAGGTAATGGACACCGTCCATTAGAAGGAATCATGCCACAAGATGCCTGAGAAATATCCAAGATCAGGGCATTGGCACCTGCTAGACCTGATCATTAGATGTGACGCAATGAATAGAATTCTCAACACAAGTAGGTGCTACAGATCTCACTGTAATATAGATCAATTCCTGGCTGGCACCAAGATGCGCATGCAATACTTGAAGATTGTTATTCAAAGAATCTTATATCAACATCAATCATAGTGCCCACCCATATAAAACTAATCACTTTTGACAACTGAACTGGCACCCTCCAGCATTACACATGGAATGCAAAATCCAAATGTAACATAGCCCAAGATACAAATCACAATGCCACATTCTCAACATATGGAAGGTAGGAGCAGAAAATGCAGACTCTTATGAGGCTAACATCACTATGAAGGAACTTGTGGTTAAAACCAATTTGCTCACCTTAATTAAATGAGATGTATAAGCAAGGAGATTGTAAGTGGGCTAAGGGTTGCGTAAAGTCCAACAGACTACTAGGAGGTATGCTGATGACCATGCTCACAAGTTTTGCCAGAATATCCAGAAGTCATTTAACACAAGGGATGCCAGAAGCTTGTAACAGCAAAAGTCCACAGGGCCCATTATCAAAGAAAGCATCTCCACTGAAAAAGAGTGGCTGGATAAAAAGGTCAAGATCACAATGACTACAAAAACAGTTGAAAGGTGAGTGGAACACAATCCTGAGCTGTATGTCAAGGAAAATGCAGTCACTGAGGAAATTCCAGACACCACAGAAAACCCATCTCACATGGCAGAGCTGGTTGAAGAATTCACAGGGAAGGAGCTGAGCAAAGATACTAACTCATCTGCCAAGGGCAAAACACCACAATAACTCATCCAGCATTGGAAACAGTAACATCTACATGGATATCTGAGGCCCTGCTGAAAGAGGGCACTGTCCCAAGAATATTTATTTGTGCTTAGGATGTGGTATGGAGTAGAATTCCTACAGTGCAGAAAGAGGCCATTTGATTCATCAAGTCTGCACCAACCTCCAAAGAGCACCCTATCCAGATCCAGCCCCGATTCCCGAAACCCTATATTTACCATGGTTAATCCACCTAGCCTGCATACCCTGACAGTACAGGGCAACCCACACAAGCTGCACCATCTTTAGACTGTGGGAGGAAACTGGAACACCTGACGGAAACCCACACAGGTGCAGGGAGAACCTGCAAACTCTAGACCGACAGTCAACTAAGGCTGGAATCAAACCTGGGTCTTTGGAGCTGTGAGGCAGCAGTGCTAATCACTGAGCCACCCAGAGAGAAGTTAGCTCAGTGTAACCTTTGCGAAAGCACTTGGTTGTGGTGAAAATACTTGGAATATGGAAGAAAAATCATTAGCTAATTATGAGGGACATTTTTGGGGAAAAAGCAAAGAAAATAAAAAATAGTAGCGAGTTTTGAGAAGATTTGTAGCTCAGGTTGAGGTTCTGGATGTAGGTTTGCTCGCTGAGCTGGAAGGATCATTTCGTCATCCCACTAGGTAACATCTCTGGGTTGGTGATGTCATTTCCTGTAGTTTTTCTCAGGGGATGGTAGATAGGGTCTAACTCAATGTGTTAGAAACCAACCATATAAATAAAAAGCAGGAATCAGCAGCAGTGTTTCGCCCGGCAGCCCAATGAAGATGTTACTTAGTAGGGTTGAAACGTCTGGAAATGATCCTTCCAGCTCAGTGAGCAAACCTACATCCAGAACCTCAACCTGAGCTACAAATCTTCTCAAAACTCGCTACTATTTTTTATTATCTTTGCTTTTTCCCAAAAATGTCCCTCATAATTAGCTAATGATTTTTCTTCCATATTCCAAGTATTTTCACCACAACCAAGTGCTTTCGCAAAGATTACACTGAGCTAACTTCTCTCTAGGTGGCTCAGTGATTAGCACTGCTGCCTCATAGCTCCAAAGACCCAGGTTTGATTCCAGCCTTAGTTGACCGTCGGTCTGGAGTTTGCAGATTCTCCCTGCACTTGTGTGGGTTTCCGTCAGGTGTTCCTGTTTCCTCCCACAGTCTAAAGATGGTTCAGCGAGCAAACCTACATCCATAAACAGATAATGTCTGAAGCTGATGTTTCTCTTTAGGAGGAACAAGTTATTAAACAAATATGTTTCAGAATCTAGCCCAATATTACATAGAAATTGCAAGGAAGTTGTAGGGTAGAAAATGTTTGCAGTACTTGTCTATTCTTCCATTCATTCAGCCAGTACATGAATTACTCCAATTTGTACTGATTACTCCAATTTGTAAGATGCCTGAGCAACTTTACAGCTGGTTTTCCTATTTAGAGGTCTGCAGATATATATCCAGCAGCATACAATAACTTCAGCTGATCCATTCCAATGTGAAATCCCAGCCCATTCAACATGTACACTACATCCTCAGTTGCCATATTTCCAGATGCAGCTTGTCCATAAGGCTAACCACCTCAGCCAGTTATTGATGAGTCCATTGCTGAGGTTCCTATCTGTAATGTTGCAAAGATGTTGACAAGACGTTGCGTGAGTTGCTTTCATTGCTTCATTCCTTACTGCCCTGGAAAAGCTGGTGTTGAGTTACTTTAATGAACTATGTTTGCTGCCACAGTATTTAGATGGCAGGCCCAGTTAGAATGCGCAATAAATGCTGGTCTAGCCAGCAAAGCCCACATGCCACGACGGAATTTTAAAAAATTGTTTCTGGTCAACTGTATCCCAAGGATGTTGACAGGTGAGGGACTCACCAATGGTAATACCACTGCATGTCAATGGGTGTAGGTTAAACTTTTTTCTTTGAGATGGTACTTGTCTGGCAGGTGTATAGCATTACTTGTGTGATGGAAAGACAATGATCCTGTTGAATGGCAATTGCTGTCATTGTAACAATTATTGCATTGTTCTTGTCAGATTGCAAATTCTGAATGAACACTTTTATCCTGAATCCTAGTGTGGTTTCAGAAGTGGAGGATCTACAATTGATATGATGTTCTCGGTTCATTGGCTGAGGAGAAATATTATGATGGAGATAGCAGAGTTTGGTTTTCAGAAGTTGCTGCCACACATGAACCTTGAAGGACCACGCAGAAGGAAATAAAGTTAGAGGGAACATAACAGTCAAGTACGTGAGCAGAAGTAATCTATTTCAGCTCATGTAGAAAACTGGCTGCCTGCCGAAACAGCTCACGTAATATTCTCTTTCTGTGATGGATGAGGTCAGCTAAGGTAGAGCACAATGGAATCTATACTGGGGTCAAACAATAGTATATTGTGGCACCAAGAATCTTGGGCATATTTTTCTCCTCTGCTCCATTTGCTTTCACCTAATCTACAGAGAACAATGTACAAACTAGAACTGATGGAAACCTATTCAGCCTTGCTGGTCTGAGATCCAAGGCAAATGCCCATCAAGTCCTCATCACAGAGCTGCTATATGTTGACAATGATGCTCTAAGGTTCCTTGCTGAGGAACAGCTAAAGCAGCAAAATAAGTCTCTCACAAATGTAAAATATTTGGTTTGACCATCAGCAGCAGGAAGGCGAGCATCACAGCCCAAGATGTTGTCATATCGCCATCTATTGGCAGTGACACTATGATGCTGGTGCTTGTTGACAGCATATATCTTGACCCCATGATCATCACCATAAAAATTAGCATGTATGTACAACAAGTAATAGGAAGGCAAATGGAATGATGGCCTTTGTTGCAAAATGGATGGAGGATAAATGCAGGGAAGTCTTAATGTTACAGTGCAAGGATATTGGTGAGACTGTACGTGGAGTTCCGTGTACAATTTTGGATTCCTTAATTTTAAGGTATATACTTGCATTGGAAACAATTCAGAAAAGTCTCACTCAATGGATTCTTAGGACGAAGGAACTGCATTTTGAAGGCTGAACATGTTGTGTTGATACTCATTCGAGTTTAAAAGAATTTAGAAGTGATTTTATTGAAATATTCTGAGGGGGTATAACAAGGAAATGTTGAGAGGATGTCTCTTCAGTGAAGGAATCGTAGAACTGTGTGCCATAGTTTAAAAATAAGAACTTCACATTTAAAGCAGAGAGTGAGAAGGAATTTCTTTGCTAGAATTTTCTTTCCAGCTAATCATTGAACATTTTTGAATTTTTTGATCAAGAAGGGAGTCAAAGATTATGGGGAAGATGCAGGGAAGTGGTATTAACACCATAATCAGAGCAAGCAAGATATTACTGAATAGCATAGCAAACTCAAATTCAACCTCAAGGGCTGAATGACTTACTCCTGTTGCTGTGTCAATTGATCTAACAGCTAAATTGGATGGTGGAACAGACTCCAAGGAGCTGCATAGCTTACATGTTCTAACACTCCCTCACCATCCAGCATCTTTTTATGGGTCACCTTCATGTTCTTTTCATTTTCTTCAACCCCTCAAAATGCATCTTATACCTCGTCCCTTTAAGGCATTTCAACAGACATAAATCTCTAAGTTACCTAACCCAGAGCTGAACTGCTTGATACTTAACTGTTTTTCCTCCAAGCACATGAGATATTATGTGTTCACTTGATTGCTGTGGTTCTGATATTCCATTCTGTTCAAATACCTTTTGCCAATGGGTCACGCAGTTAAATCCCGTAATTTTGTCATGTATAAATCGACAAGGATTTCTGGGAAGAGCATTTAGAAAAGAGACAGCCCCACAAAATATTGTGTCTTCACATTGACAATAACAACGTGGTTTCATTCTGAAACGTGATGTCAAGGACACACGACAAGCTGAGAACATCTTCCACCACATCTCGGCTGCCCGAGGTCCTCCTTAATGCTCCCCACAGTCCTGGCTTGCTTTAAGTAGTCTTTTCAGCACAAGGTTTCTTGAATTGTTAGTTGGGAGAATCTTGGCTTGCATGAGGAGCTCATATGTGGACCGTGGGTTTTGGTCTGCACTGTTCCTGTCATCCTTCATGTCAGTCCATTGAGTGTGGATGGAATTCGAATTATGTCTCACTGAAACAGTGTAGCTAACCAGACCAATTCAAATGTGGAAAATCTGTGAAAAAGATATGAAGTTAGACACATATTTTAACAAATTTTCCGCATTATTTTGAAAGGTATATCTAAGCAAATTTATGGTGCACTGCAAGTATCTAAAATGCTTCAGTTTGGATCACTGGATCCAAAACCTTAACTTAGCCTACACTGAAAAGGTACTGCCAGACCTCCTGATTTTCCATGTAATTTCTATTTTTGTATCTAAAATATATGGTTTTAAAGAGTGCTTCCCTTTCCTTGCAGTATACTAGAAGTTAATTAATGTAACTACAGGTTGTTCTGCTGTAATAGGGGTTTCATTAGCACAGATTTACTGCAAAGTGATCGACAAATTGGGGACATTGTTTTTAAAGCACAAGCTTTTAAAATGTGCGTTGCCAACACTTTAAGCGCTGACTCTAAAGCACAATTTTTCTATAATGTGGGGTTGCACAAGATCACAATTATTGCATTATAGAAGAACTACCTGTAACGTGTACTAAGTAGAATAGTGACAGTCACTTATATAATTTAACACTAGTCATAGTGATTTTAAAGTGCTTCACGTTACAATATTTCTTGCTTTACCACAGCTAAACATACTTGAATTTGTTTTCCGTTAAATTAACATCACCATTCTACTCTCAAAGCTTCCAAATTCCACACAATACCTCACTTTAGACATGACTACTGGTAAGTGCCATTTTGTAATTGGCTAATTGAAGTATATGAGAACAGGCCAATCTACATCCAACAATCAGTTCTGAAAGCTCTGCTCTGATAGTTGTTGCAATATTCATCTCAGCAGCTGAAACAATCCACAACTTTCCAAATAAGACAATTTACAGCATTCTTTAAAAGAAAATAAAATACCCACTAAAGATTTTATATAGGCAAACAGACCAACAGACAGACATTCAAATATCAGCTCTGCTGAAACAAGAGTCAAGCATGCTGGAGTATGCTCTCTTGTGACAAAAAAAATCATAAGATCTCTGAATCCTATATTGGGCCTAACTCAAATGTATCAGAGACTCGAAGAAATAATCATCTTATTTTATATGTGTTGCTGCTAGGGAAAGTTAACACCTAACAGATTAGATGGAGAGGGGGAATTGGATCCAATCTAATTCTTGAAAGTTATATTTGAAATAACTCCACATAGTCCAGGATCCCATCACAAGCCAACCTTTATTTACACACGGAGACCTTCATGCTGGTCCAGCTCTCTCAGAGACAGTTCTCAGAGTGAACAGAACTTTTGACACTCAAGTTTATACCTGTCAGCCAGGCTGCCTAATTGGATCAGATTAACAGTCACCATCAGGGAACTCATACTTTATGAGGTCCACCTGTCTGACCTTCTTACAAACACTACATCCCTTCCCTTCTGAGTCAGAGGACATAGGCTGGTTCTTCTTTTTATAGCTCCTCCTAGCACACTTTAGCATTGGGTCAGGTTCCTTCAACTCCTCCTCTGAAATGGGCAGCATGTGATGCACAGTAGCTGATCTCTTGCATCTGCAGCATCTTGAAGAAATTCACTTTCTTCTTCAGGCAGCAAAGGCATCGAGGCAGTGACATTCGCAGTGTCCAACTCACATTCCGAGGTATCTTCAAAGTTTGAAAGAGATGGAGAACACAGGTTACAGAATCTCGAGAAAGGCAGTCAAGGAGCCAGGCACATTTAACTCCCGCACCACTTGCAAGTTTGGAGTATTCATGTGGTTCACATGCTTATTCAGGACCGTCGCACTTACTTGAACTTTATGTCAGTGGACCTGATGTTGCATCAAATATGCCTCTTACCAATGCAGGGCCATTCCAGTCAATCCTACACCAAACCCGGTCTTGCTTAGCAGTCTTGTGACCAGCATGCATGTTGCTGATACCGTTTCACTCTAACCCCCTCTCCCACCGCAAAGTTCTGGGACGCTGAGATTTAATCTGGTGTGGAGTCTTCCCAATATTAGCATTTCTGCTGGAGCCATACCAGTAGTTGCATGAGGGGTGGTCTTATAGTCAAGTAGAAACTGGGATAGTTTGGCATCTCGTGAAGCTGTAGGCTGTTCCTTTAAGCACACCTTCAAACGTTTGGGCTGCTCTTTCTGTCAGACCATTGGATGATGGATGGTTTGGAGCTTCCCTTATATGTTGAATGCTATTCAACTTTAGGAAACACTCAAACTGCCTGCTGGCAAATCTGTAACCAACACATATGGGATTTTTGCTCGCAGTCTTTCTATTGTCATCGCTGTGTTTGAAGAATGAAGTCTGTACATGCCCAGCCACTTTGTGAGGGCATCAGCAATGACTAAGAACATTGAGCCCACAAAAGACCCTACATAGTCAACGAGGAACCCAACCAAGGTTTACCCAGCCATTCCCACTAGTGTGGGGTTACTGCTGATGGTAATTTCTGTTCTTGTTGGCACTGTCCCCACCAACACAGCAATGTCTACCTCCAATCCTGACCATCAGACACCACACCAACCCCTGGATGACCCTGATGGAGATCAGCCAGTCCTCGTCCTCGGACTCCTGAGGGAAGGGATATAGTAATTGTAACCAGGTGGACCTCATGGAATATGAGATGCCTGACTCGGGCTATTAATCTGGTCCAATTAGGGGACCCTGACAGACAGATTTAAATGGGAATGTTTTCCTGGTGGTGGAAATTAAATAAAGATTTGTGCACTTTGTGTCTCACACCTGCACGCACACACCATGGGTGCTACAAAAAAAATATATTAAAAAATACAGGTGTGTCAGAGGTTCTGTTCACTCAGAGTTGGCTCTGAGGAAACCAGACCAGCGTCAACCACTATGCACATGTAACTAAAGAGTGGCTTAATGATGGGATACTGGCCTCTGTGATGTTATTTTACCAACATCCGAAAAAAGAAAAAAAAATTAAATGGGAATGTTCACTGTGAGGAAGTTGGATTAGTGCAAAGGTGTCTCCATGTGTAAATGAAGGGTGACTCTGGAGTTATTTTATGACGAACAGAAGAGAAGGGAGCCGAGATGCGAAAGATAAGGAGGAAAAAGAGGCAAAAAGTGAAGAGTAATGAGGGGAGAAGAAAGTTCTAGAATCCCACCGTTCTGTTCAGCTCCAAGTCCGGCTAACAAGATGGCGGCGGCCGCGGCGCCAACGGCCGATAAACGGCGGTTGGGCCCCACCCACCAGCGGTGCGACCCCGCCCCATTCGCAATGGTCCCGTCCATTCTGCAAAGACCTCGCCCACTCCCTACCATCCATCCGCCCAACTAACCAATGGCCCCGCCCCAATTCCCAATGGCCCCGCCCCATCTCCAAAGACCTCGCCCACTCCCAACCATCCATCCGCCCAACTAACCAATGGCCCCGCCCCAATTCCCAATGGCCCCGCCCCATCCCCAAAGACCTCGCCCACACCCTACCATCCACCCGCCCAACTAACCAATGGCCCCGCCCCAACCCCCAATGGCCCCGCCCCATCCCCAAAGACCCCGCCCACTCTCAATAGCCCCGCCCACACCCTACCACCAACCCGCCACATCCTCCAATGGTCCCGCCCACTCCCTACTACTCACCCCGCCCCATCCCCAATAGCCCCGCCCTCCCTCCCCTACCCCCACTCCGCCTCACTGAAGGCCCCGCCCTTTACCCACCCTCTTTCGCATTCCGCCCACCTACATCTCTGGGGGTTCGCACCGTCAAATACTGACCTCGTCGGATTTGCATCTTTTTTTTGTCCCAGCCTCTTCACTCGCTACCTCCATTTCCTGCCCGCTCCAGAAGCTTAGTCTCGTAAACCTTCGCCACGCCCCCAGCAACGGCCTATCCTCGGCCCCGCCCTCACCACCTCCGCCCCGCCCATTACGCCGTCGGTTCCGCCTCCGCCTGTCAGCGCCGCCCCTTCCGTCATTGCCCCGCCCCCTCCAGCTTTGCTCCGCCCCTTCGGCCCTGCCCACCCCCAGGCCCCCTCATTCCCAGTGGAGAGAGTGGTGCTGGAGAAGCACTACAGGTCAGGCCGCATCTGAGGGGCCGGAGAATTCCCTGGTCAGGTCCACGCCCCCCCTACAACCCACCCTCCCCTCCCGGCACCTTCCCCTGCCACCGCAGGAACTGCAAAACCTGCGCCCACACCTCACCCCTCCCACCATCCAAAATCCCAAAGGAGTCTTCTACATCCATCAAAGTTTTACCTGCACTCCCACACGTCATGTACTGTACCCGTTACTCCCGATGTGGTCCACTCTACAATAGGGAGATTGGAGGTCTCCTTGCAGAGCGCTTCAGGGAAAATCACCAGGACACCCCGCACCAAACAACTCAATCGCCCCATGGCCAAACATTTGAATTCCCCCTCCCACTCTGCCAAGGACATGCATATCCTGGGCCTCTTCCCGCCACTCACCTTCCACCTTGGTACCACATGGCATCAATGTGGACTTCACCAGTTTCCGCATTCCCCCTTCCCCCCCCACCTCATCCCAGTTCCAACTTTCCAATTCGGCACCACCCCTCATGACCTGTCCTACCCGTCCGTCTTTCTTCCCACCTATCTGCTTCACATGCCTCTCTACCTTTACCCCCACCTCCATTTACCTATCGCACTGTCAACTACTTTCTGCCCCAGCCCCACCCTTTATCAGTCCACTTCCAAGGCTCCTCGCCTCATTCCCAATGAAGGGCTTTTGCCCGGAACATCGATTTGCCTGCTCCTCGGGTATTGCCTGATTGGCTGTGCTTTTCCAACCCTCAACTCCGATCTCCAGCATCTGCAGTCCTCACTTCCTCTCAGTCCATGTTCCAGCTGCATTGCTCTTCCTAGCAGCAGTGAGATGTAGCCACTCTGTTCACACTTCTCACCTTGTTACTGCACCATCACTAAGATTTTCACCTGCATAACATTGCCTGACTCCACCCCTATTTGAGTCGAAAAGTGTGGAAAGGCACAGCCAGTCAGGCAGCATCCGAGGAGCAGGAGAGTCAATGTTTCGGGCATGAGCTGCCTATTTTAGCTGATTTTCTGCTGAAATGCCCTTCCCTGCCAATGTTAGCACTTCACTTGACCATTTGTACCTCCGGTCACAGTCTTCCCATATTCTACTATTTGTAAATACACCATCTTAAACACTTGCTCCCTCCAATTTCACACATTAACTTAAAATCTACTGTGGCAACTTGTCAAAGCTCTTTAGACAGCATCTTCTAAACCCTTTGTCATTTCAAAAGCACAAAGGCAGCAGTTGCATGGAAAGAGGACAACCTATAAGTTCCCCTTCAAGACATACACCATTCTGACTTGGAACAATACTGCTGTTCTTTCATTGTTACTCAGCCAAAATCCTGAAACTCCATTCCTACTGTTGTTACAATTATATAAGGCATTGGTGACACCATGCCTGGAATATTGTGTCCAGCTTTGGTCTCCTTACATGAAAGAGGATGTGGTGACACTGGAAGCAGTTCCGAGGAGGTTACGTTTATCAAATTGATTCCTGAGATGAAAGGGCTGTTGTTTGAGAAGCGGTTGAATAACTCAGGCTGTAGTTCAGAAAAATGAGGAAGGATCTGATTAAGGTATATAAAATGCCAAAGGGGATTGATAAGATGGACATTGATTAGATGATCCACTCGAACAAGTGGCCATATATATCAAATGAGGGGATGCATGTTCAAAACTAGATGAAGAGAAACAACTTCTCTCAGAGGGCTGTGAATCTAGAACTCACTGCCTCAGAATGCAGTGGAGACAAAAAACTGCAAATGCTGGACTCCAAGTTGGACAAGCAGGAGGGTGGAAGAACTCAGCAAGCCAGGCAGCATCAGGAGGTGGAAAAGTTGATGTTTTGAGTGTAACGTTTCTTCAGGGCTGGGGGTGTAAGGAAAGTTGTAGATAGAGGGAGGGAGCTGGAGCATGGTGGTGAAGTAGTGGTAGGTGAAGGCAGGTAGAGGGTACAACCTGGTTAGTCAATGGGAGAAATGAATCTGGTAGGTGGCTGGGAGGAGTGGAAGGGATGTGTCGGGGCTGGGAAGGGAGTCGGAGGATGGGAAGGGAGGTTATTTGAAATTGGACAACTGAATGTTGAGTCCTCCCAGGCTGCAGACTGCCTAGGTGGAAGATGAGGTGTTGTTCCTCCAATTTGCAGTTAGGTTCATTGTGGCAATGGAGTGCAGTGGAGGCAGAATCAATCAACAGATTCAAGAAAAAATTAGATGTGATTCTGATGAAAAGTGGGATAAAGAATTATGGAGAGCAGGCAGGGAAGTGGAGTAAGACCAGGATAAGATTGTGACTTGATTTGGTGTGATTTAATGTAGTCATCTGTACCAACTGACAGTGAAGGGATTTGTTTGTGAGCAGTATAGGCAGATCACAGCAAAGAAGGAATACAGATCATAGGTGCTTAGACAGATTGATACTGTGGAGGAGCTAGTGGTTGGACTGGGGTGGACAAAGTTAAAATCACATGACACCAGGTTATAGTTCAACAGGTTTATTTGGAAGTGCTGCTCATTCATTGGGTGGCTGTGGAGTAGGACCATAAGACACAGAATTTATAGCAAAAGATTACAGTGTCATGCAACTGAGATGATATATTGAACAAATCTCAGTTCATCTCAGTTGCATAACAATCAGAATGGGAAGGACCAGTTCAAAGTGCATTGGAGTAATCAATCCTTAACTTAAAAGGAAGAATGAGGGTTTCAGCAACAGATCTGAGTGCAAGACCAAATTCAGTTGGTAATACAGAGGTGGAAATAAGTAGTCTCAGAGATAGTGTGAATGGATGTTCAGGAGCTTACTGGAAGGGTCAAATATAATATGACAGTTATACAAACTGTTTTTTCTTTATTCTTTCATGGTATATGTGTATCATTGCTTGTTCATCTCTAATTGAATCTTCAACTGAATGGAAATGATAGGTAAGAACAGCCACATTTCTGTGGGTCTGGACTCCAGTCTTGGCCTAAATGCACAAACAGCCATTTTTCTCCCTGAAGGACAACAATTGATAATGGTTTACTGGTCACTGTTACAGATGACTAGCTTTGTTTTCAAGATTTATTGATTGAATTCCAATTCCAATTGCACCAACTTCCAAGGAAGAATTGAACCTGTGTTCAAAGAGCATTAGCATGAGCTTCTGGATTAACATGACATTGCCAATATTCCTTCACTCTGTATACAAACAACCAAACCGGAGCAAGTGTAGACCATTTGGCACTTCAGTCCTGCTCTGCCATTTCATATAATCATGACTATTCTCATTGTGCCCTCAACTCCTACTGTCTACCTCTAAAACCTTTGACTCGCTTGTTAACCAGAATATATCTAACTCCGCCTTAAAGATAATAAGTGACCCTGTCTCTACCAGGAAAGAAAACTTCACATACTGACAGATCTTGTTCTGTTAATTATTCTGTTTTGCTAAGTTGATCTAACTTAGATTATAACTAGCTACTTGACAAAGGAGCAGCACTCTTAAAGATTGTACTTCCAAATAAACCTGTTGGACGATAATCTAGTGTTGTGTGATTTTTAATTTAGATTAGACCACACTGAGAAATTGAACAGTTGGGAGAGAACTGCCAAGCCACCAGCATCTGCAGACTGCCCGATAAATTGGCCTTTTAAAGGTTCCTTTATCAATCAGTAACCTGTGAAATAAAAATCTCTAAGAAGAAGAAAAGAAGACAGAGGAAGTGAAGATTCAACAGCTGGACATCGGAGTGCATCTGGAAAAATTAACAAACATTGAAATTCAAAACTGATCTTGGAGAAACTGTTGGGCGAAGTTCACAGCACAGAATCAGATAAGTTAATTCTTGTTTTAAGAATGTCTGCAGTAGTGAGTAGAGTGGGTTCTTTCCTGATTATATGTTTTTGGAGATAAGTCTCTTGATTAAACTTAAACTATAAGCCATAACTATTAATTTAACCTGGGGCAGTGTTTGTAGAGGACTAAGACGGTGTTATTTTCTGGGTTGGTAGATTGTGAAGGAGAGTGACATGTACTTACTGTCAGATGTGGGAGCTTAAAGAGAGTTTAAGGGTTACTGCGGATTATATCTGCCATAAATGCTATTGGTTGTGAATCTTATCAGATCAAATGGATCAGTTGGAGAGACAGTTAGAAGCAATGTGGAATTTGCAACAGCAACAGTATGTGATGGATGGCAGTTATAGGAAGGGGGAAAAATCTCAGATATAGTCACATAGATGGGTTGACTCCAGGAAAGGTAAGAGAGGTAGGCAACTAGTGCAGGAGTCTTTTGTGGATATACCTATTTCAAACAGGTATGCTGTTTTGGAAAATGTTGGGGGTGATGGATTCTCAGGGGAACGTAGCACGAACAGCCAAGTTTCTGGTATTGAGACTGGCTCTAATGCAACAAGGGGTACGTCGGGTTCCAAGAGATCAATTGTGTTAGAGGACTCTCTAGTCTGAGGTACAGACAGACATTTCTGTGGCCAGCAGCGAAAAAGCAGAATGGTGTGTTGCTTCCCTAGAGCCAGAATCAAGGATGTCTAAGAGAGGGTGCAGAATGCTCTCACAGGGAAGAGGGGCCAGCAAGAGGTCATTGTCCACATTGGAACCAACGATATAGGAAGGGAAAAGGTTGAGATTCTCAAGGGAGATTACAGAAAGTTAGACAGTAATTTTAAAAGGAGGTTCTCGAGAGTAGTAATATCTGGATTACTCCTGGTGCTATGAGCGAGAGAGGGCAGGAATAGGATGATAGAGCAGATGAATGCATGGCTGAGGAGCTGGTGTATGGGAGAAGGGTTCACATTTTTGGATCATTGAAATCTCTTTTGGGGTAGAAGTGACCTGTACAAGAAGGACGGATTGCACCTAAATTGGAAGGGGACTAAAATACTGGCAGGGAAATTTGCTAGAGCTGCTTGGAAGGATTTAAACTAATAAGGTTGGGGGAGGTGGGACCCAGGAAGATAGTGAGGAAAGAGATCAATCTGAGACTGGTACAGTTGAGAACAGAAGTGAGTCAAACATTCAGGGCAGGCAGGGACAAGGTAGGGCTAATAAATTAAACTGCATTTATTTCAATGCAAGGGGCCTAACAGGGAAGGCAGATGAATTCAGGGCATGGTTAGGAACATGGGACTGGGATATCATAGAAATTACAGAAACATGGCTCAGGGATGGGCAGAACTGGTAGCTTGGTGTTCCAGGATACAAATGCTACAGGAAGGATAGAAAGGTAGGCAAAAGAGGAGAGAGATTGGCATTTATGATAAGGGATAACATTACAGCTGTGCTGAGGGAGGATATTCCTGGAAATACATCCAGGGAAGTTATTTGGGTGGAACTGAGAAATAAGAAAGAGATGGTCACCTTATTGGGATTATACTACAGACCCCCTAATAGTCAGAGAGAAATTGAGAAACAAACTTCTAAGGAGATCTCAGATATCTGTAAGAATAATAGGGTGGTGATGGTAGGGGAATTTAACTTTCCAAACACAGACTGGGACTTCCATAGTGTTACGGGTATAGATGGAGAGGAATTTGTTAAGTGTGTGTGCAAGAAATGTTTCTGATTCAGTCTGTGGATGTACCTACTAGAGAAGGTGCAAAACTTGATCTACTCTTGGAAAATAAGGCCGGGCAGGTGACTGAGGTGTTAGTGGGTGAGCACTTTGGGGCCAGCGACCATATTGCTATTAGTTTTAAAATAGTGATGGAGAAGGATAGACCAGATCTAACAGCTGAAGTTCTAAATTGGAGAAAGGTCAATTTTGACAGTATTAGGCAAGAACTTTCGAAAGCTGATTGAGGGCAGATGTTTGCAGGTAAAGGGATGGCTGGCAAATGGGAAGTCTTCAGAAATGAGATAACAAGAATCCAGAGAAAGTATATTCCTGTTAGGGTGAAAGGAAATGCTGATAGGTATAGGGAATGCTGGATGACTAAAGAAATTGAGGGTTTGGTTAAGAAAAAGAAAAAGCATATGTAAGGTATAGACAGGATAAATCGAGTGAATCCTTAGAGTATAAGGGTGTACTTAAGAGGGAAATCAGGAGGGCAAAAAGGGAACATGAGATAGCTTTGGCAAATAGAATTAAGGAGAACCCAAACGATTTTTACAAATACATTAAGGATAAAAGGGTAACTCGGGAGAGAATAGGACCCCTCAAAGATCATCAAGGCAGCCTTTGTGTGGAGCCGCAGAAAATGGGGGAGTTACTAAACGAGTATTTTGCATCAGTATTTACTGTGGAAAAGGATATGGAAGATATAGACTGTAGGGAAATAGATGGTGACACCTTGCAAAATGTCCAGATTACAGAGGAGGAAGTGCTGGATGTCTTGAAATGTGTAAAGGTGGATAAATTCCCAGGACTTGATCAGGTATACCCTAGACCTCTATGGGAAGCTAGAGAAGTGATTGCTGGGCCTCGTGCTGAGATATTTGTATCATCGATATAATCAGAAGACGGGAGGTTGGCTAATGTGGTGTCACTCTTTAAGAAGGGTAGTAAGGACAAGCCAGGGAACAATAGACCAGTGAGCCTGATGTTGGTGGTGGGCAAGTTGTTAGAGGGAATCCCGAGGGACAGGATGTACATGTATTTGGAAAGGCATGTCTCACAAACTTGACTGAGTTTTTTGAAGAACTAGCGAAGAGGGTTGACGTGGGCAGAGCAGTAGATGTGATCTAATGGACTTCAGTAAGACGTTTGACGAGGTTCCCCATGGGAGACTGATTAGCAAGGTTAGATCTCACGGAATAAAGGGAGAACTAGCCATGTGGAGTGCCACAAGGATTGGTTCTAGGTTCTCTACTTTTTGTCATTTACATAAATGATTTGGATGCGAGCATAAGACGTACAGTTAATAAGTTTGCAGATGACACCAAAATTGGAGGTGTAGTGGACAGCGAAGAGGCCTACCTCAGATTACAACAGGAACTGGACCAGATGGGCCAATGGGCAGAGAAGTGGCAGATGGAGTTTAATTCAGATAAATGTGAGGTGTTGCATTTTGGGAAAGCAAATCGTAGCAGGACTTATACACTTATTGGTAAGGTTCTAAGGAGTGCTGCTGAACAAAGATATCTTGGAGTGCAGGTTCATAGCTCCTTGAAAGTAGAGTCGCAGGTAGATAGGGTAGTGAAGAAGGCGTTCGGTATGCTTTCTTTTATTGGTCAGTGTATTGAGTACAGGAGTTGGGAGGTCATGTTGCGGCTGTACAGGACATTGGTTAGGCCACTGTTGGAATATTGCATGCAATTCTGGTATCCTTCCTATCGGAAAGAATTTGTGAAACTTGAAAGGGTTCAGAAAAGATTTACAAGGATGTTGCTAGGGTTGGAGGATTTGTGCTATAGGGAGAGGCTGAACAGGCTGGGGCTGTTTTCCCTGGAGCATCGGGGGCTGAGGGGTGACCTTATAGAGGTTTACAAAATTATGAGGGGCATGGATAGGGTAAATAGACAAAGTCTTTTCCCTGGGGTCAGGGAGTCCAGAACTAGAAGGCATAGGTTTAGGGTGAGAGGGGAAAGATATAAAAGTGACCTAAGGGGCAACTTTTTCACACAGAGGGTGGTATGAGTATGGAATGAGCTGTCAGAGGAAGTGGTGGAGACTGGTACAATTGCAACATGTAAGCAGCATTTGGATGGGTATATGAATAGGAAGGGTTTGGAGGGATATGGGCCGGGTGCTGGCAGGTGGGACTAGATTGGGTTGCGATATCTGGTCAGCATGGACAGGTTGGACCGAAGGGTCTGTTTCCATGCTGTACATGACTCTATGTCTCTATGACTCTATCTGTCTGGTTTTGAAAATTTGAATTTTGGCAAATTTTAACCGGCATTGGGGGGGGAGTTATCAGACTGGTATTGCAGAAGGGGAAGGTGAAAGATAGATTAGACAAAGGAGTTGTAAATACTTGTTAGTTAATTATTCACTGTTACACTTTAAGAAATGAAGTTGTTAATTTTTCCTTTAAATAGTTCTTGGCCTCTCAAAGTTTCACAGATTACTGTACAGGATAAATCATGTCTGTGTTGTTGGTTTATATTAATCAGGAGGGTTTACCCTGTGACGTTTGGGGGCTTAGGTCTGTGATTTGGACAGGTTTAGACAGATCCAGTCTGAGATTTGGACAGATTTGAACAGATAAGATCCCAGTAGATTTCGTATCTTAGATCTCTAAATAAAACGTAGGTGGGACAATTTCTTTAATTTCGGTAACTTGTGGTTGATTAAATTAAAGTTGAGAGAAATGGCTCTGAAAATTGCTAAAGAGGTTCTGGGATTTGAAGATGATTCTCAAATTTGCCAAGAAAGTTTGGAAGCAGAGAAAACGGCCATATTTCTCGAATTAGCAAAGAACTTAGGTTTGGGTTTAACCGAGAACAAAAGTAAAGCTGAAATTGTAAGGGAATTACTCAAACACTTAGGTGTGTCAGAGTAACAGACAAATGCAGTAGAGGCAGAAAAACTTCATTTTCCTCAACTGTAATTTAAGTTAGAAGATAAATGAAGGGAGAGAGAAGGAGAAAGGGAGAAATAAGAGAGAGTGAGGAAAAAGAGAGCGAGAAGGTTCTGAGCTGACCAAAAAGAGAGAATTGGAACTTGAGAAATTGCAACGTAGTCAGCAAAGTCAAGTTAACAAGATGGAGATGAAAAGAGAAGGTAGTGATATATACAAATATGTCAAAACTCTGCCACATTTTGATGTGAAAAATGTTGAAGCCTTCTTTATTTTATTTGAAAAATTGGCTAGGCAGATGGAGTTGACCAAGGATTTATGGGCAATGCTAGTTCAGACTAAACTGGTAGGAAGAGCTAGTGAGGTATTTGCCACGCTGTCAGAAGAGGAGTCAAGAGACTATGAAGAGTTTAAACAGGCTATTTTAAGTGCGTATGAATTGGTATCAGAAGCAAATAGAAAGCAGTTCAGAAATACAAAGAGAACCAGGTCAGATTAATGTTGAGTTTGAAAGAATTAAACCTAGTTACTTTGATAGATGGGTGCATGTTTTAAAACAAAAGATAGGACCTTTGAGACTCTACAAGGAACTATTCACTTCCAGAGATGGTAAGAATTCACATAGAGGAACAGAATGTTCAGGAAGTGAGAAGGGCAGTAGAATTATCAGAGGAATACACATTGGTGCATAAGACGAGCTTCCAGCCGGAATTTTGCCCTGTGAGGGATAGAACGTAGGAAATGGGGAGATCCTACATTACGAAACCAAGAGTAGAGAACACTGGTAAGAATTTACCACAGGATAAAAAAGAAGCCCAAGAGGGTGGACAGGAGGTGAAAGGCCTCAGGACTTTTCACTGTAATGGAGTGGGATGCAGAAAATTACACTGCCAGTGGCTTCAGAAGGGCACTGAGAAAAGGTGTTTTCACTGCCAGAAGGTGGGACTGTAAAGACACAGTGCTGGTCGTTAAAGAAAGACTTTGTGGGAAAAGATGTGGTAAAAGAAGCCAAGCCAGTGGCATTAGTGAAGGTAGTAGAGGAGACTCCAAGAAGAGCCGAGGAGCTGCAGGAGAGTGCACAGCCTCGGCAGGGGCTGGGTATGGAGTTAGTACCTGATCTCTACAGAGAATTCACCTCTGTGGGTAAGGTTTACTCAAAAAGAACAAGGGGGAGAAGGACAAGAAGTTATAACTTTGAAAGATGTAGGACCTAACCAGTCGCTGATAGTAAGGGATGAGCGAATATGCACTCTTTCTGATCTGCTACCCGAGAGTGTGATAGTTTGTGGGCTAGAATGACAGAAATTTAGCGTTCCCCTTTGTAAGATCAGGTTGGAGTGCCAACTCAAGACTGGGAAGTTACAGTGGGAGTGATTGACAGTGTCAGTTCCAGGAATTCAGTTTGTTCTTGGGAATGGTTTAGCAGGATCCAAGGTGGGAGTGACACCCCTTGTTGTGGAGAAGCCCAGGGAAGACCAAGAAACTGAGGAGTTAAAACAGACTGTGTAGTAACCAGATCCCACTACAGTAAGTCATAGCATGAAAGGAAAAGTAAAGAAAAAGGTGATGGAGTTGAGGTTCAGTTAGTAGATACCCTGTTTTACGTACTGGTGCAGGCAAAACCTGCACAGGCAGAGGGTCAGACAGAAGTATTTAGTCCTGAAAGGTGAAGAGACTTGCAACAGCAAGACAAGACAATAAAAGATATATATGTGGATGCGTACTCTGAAAAGGAGGCTGTGAATATTCTGAAGGGTTATTATCTGAAAGGTAGAATCCTGAGATGGAAATGGAGACCACGGCTGGTTAGTGCAGAGGAGAAATGGGCCGACGTGCACCAGATTGTGTTGCCAGTAGCATACAGAGAGGAAGTGTAACGGGTAGCACATGGACTACCTGTAGGAGGTCACCTAGGGGTATGAAAGACTTAGGCTAAGGTACAAAAACATTTTATTGGCCTGTAATGCACAATGATATGGTTAACTTTTGCCGAACATGTCATAACGTGTCAAATGGTGGGTAAGCCACAGGCGGTATTAAAACCAGCACCTTTGTTGCCGATTCCCACATTTGAAGAACCTTTCACACGAGTTATAAGTGATTGCATAGGTCCCCTCTAGTACTTGTTAACCGTAATGGACGTGTCTACCAGGTTTCCAGAGGTAATTCCATTACAGAGTATCAATGCAAAAAAGGTGGTAGAGGAATTAATAGCTTTCTTCACATGGTACGGGCTACCCAGACAGATTCAGTCGGACCAAGGATCAAATTTGACTGCTAGGCTGTTTGAGGAGGTTATGGATAGCTTCGGTACATAGCACTTTAAATCCAGTGCATATCATCCTGAATCCCAGGGAGCTTTAGAAAGGTGGCATCAGACCTTGAAGACCATGTTGAGAGCTTACTGTCAGGATTACCCGAATGATTGAGATAAAGGTATCCCATTCGTATGGTTTACCATTAGAGATGACCCAAATGAATCTACTCAGTTCACTCCTTTTGAGTTAATATTTGGGCATGAAGTGAGAGGTCCTTTGAAATTAATTCAAGAAAAATTGACAGGACCAAAGTCGGGTACTAAAATTATGTGTTGGAGATGAAGAAGAGATTAAATAGAGTAGATGAGTTAGCTAAACAGCACCTAAAGAGGGCACAGTGTAGGTGTTTTGGGATAGGTTAGCAAGCTATCTGTCTCAGGAGCATTTAATGCAGTTGAAAGATTTATTACTGCGGTATAAGGACGTATGTAAGAATCAGATGGAGGAGACTAGTGCTATTGTACACGAAGTAGACATAAGGAATACTGCTCTGATGAAACAGCACCCCTAATGGTTTAACCCTTTCAAAGCCAGAGAGTTCCAGATGGAGCTGGAAGCCATGTTAGACGAGGACATCATCAAACCAAACCAGAGTGAGTGGAGTTCGCCAATCGTCTTGGTTCCCAAACCGGACAGGACTCAACAATTCTGCATGGATTATCGGAAGGTCAATACCATTACAAAATTGGACTCATATCCAAACCTGAGATTGAAAGACTGTATCGAGAAAGTCAGACAAGCCAGTTACATCACCAAGTGCACGGTTACTGCAGGTCCATTATTAGAGATGGTGACAGAGATTTCTGCGTTTGTAACCCCAATGGGGTATATCAGTTTAAAGTGATGCCCTTTGAAATGAAGAACACACCTGCCACATTGCAAAGACTCATGAACAGAGTTGTGGTTGGGTGAACAAGCTATGCAGTCGACTTGGACAATGTAGTGATCTTTCGTAAGTCCTGGAAAGTTCAGATGGTACAATTGGCATTGCTCTTTGAATGACAACAAGAAACAAAACTGGCGATAAACTTAAATAGAACGGAATTTGCAAAAGCAGAGGTGACGTTCTTGGGACATAACATCGGCGATGGAAGGTTGACTCCACGGAACGCAAAGACGAAGGCCATCGCGGAATTTCCACGACCAACCTCGAAGAAAGAGGTGCTTCAATTCTTAGGATACAGCGGATTCTATTGGACATTTGTTCCAAACTTCAGCAGTGTAGTGGCACCATTACCCAATTTGCTGAAGAAGAACATAAAGTTTCGGTGGACAGAACCATGCCAGGAGGCATTCGACCATTTGAAATCAATATTAACCACCAATCCAGTTTGAGCTACACCAAATGTTTCAAAACCTTTTAAAATCGCCATCGATGCTAGTGACGTTGGAGTTGGAGCTGTACTCCTACAGAAAGATGAGGATAGGATTGAGCTGCCAGTTGATTACTTTTTGAAGAAGATCAACATCCACCAGAGGAAATAGTCCATGAATGAAAAAGAATGAGTTTGATACTGTCCTTACAACATTTTAATGTGTATGTCACGAACAATGTTTCAGAGACGGTTGTGTACACAGATCACAATCTGCTTACTTTCTTAGAACACTTTAAAGATAAGAATATGAGACTATTTCATTGGAGTCTTATGTTACAGACTTTTAATTTAAAAATTGTACATATTGCGGGTTGCAAGAATGTAATTACAGATGCATTATTGCGGATTGAACTGATAATGTTTAGATGAGATTTGTCTTTATTTAACGTTATATACATATATACAGTTATATGGGAAGAAGTTAAGGTGAACTTAGATAAAAGTTATCTGTATGTTCTGGTAATGTGTTTAAAGAATAGAAAAAAAAATGAAGCCATCTTTTCATTATGATGGTTCATTGTTTTCTTAAGGGGAGAGGTAAATGTGGGTGTGCTGCACCTTTAAGAGAGTTAAAAGCCAGCAGAGCTACCTGACACACAGCACCAAGTGTTCTGAACAAGATATAATGTAACATTTGGTTGAACAACTCGATTAGCTGGTTGCCTGGAAACGACAAAACAAATTCAAGTTAGGCCAATCAGTTTAAATTATACCCTGAAAAATACCAAACACCAATCAAGTTTGAATTTAGTATATTGACAATCTTAAAAGCCACAACACAATCCGATGTTTTGGGGGAATAAGACCGGGGAAAATTGAACAGTTGGGAGGAAAACTACCAAGCTACCAGCATGTACAGACTGCCCAAAAGATAGCTCTCTTAAAGGTACCTTTATCGATCAATAACCTGTGAAACATAAATCCCTAAGAAGAAGAAAAGAAGACCGAGGAAGAGAAGGTTCAATATCTGGCTGGTATTGAAACATTGATTTTTGGTAAATCTTAATGGGGGGGAGTTATTGGACTAGTATTGTAGAAGGGGAAGGTAAAAGATAGGCTAGATGAAGGAGTTGTAAATAGTTGTTAGTTAATTATTCTTGGTTATACTTTAAGAAATAAAGTTGTTAATTTTTACATTAAATAGTTCTTGGCCTCTCGAATTTTCACAGATTACTGCACAGGATAAATCATTTCTGTGTTGCTGGTTTAAATTAAGTAGAAGGGTTTACTCCTTGATGTAACAACTGCTCAGGCCTTTTAGATTTAAAAGTACAGTACCACATAATGATACATGTTTATACATGACCAGATACCACATAGAAATGAGTTTTGTGGACAGGTGCCCATGCCAATATTTAATAAGCGTAATGAAGTTTTCAAATGCATTTGTCAACATCATCACAAACCAACATCTTTGTTCATATACCTTTATGAGAAATTTCCTCCAATTTGCAGTTGGGAATTTTCACACAGTCTGCAGAGAAACTTGATTCGTAACAAAAAAACTCCATTTGGTTTTACTCTGGATCAGCTGAAGCACTATTAGCCCACAGTTGACTTCACGAGGTGTCTATTTACAATAACGAAACCTTGATGCTTTTAAAGAACCCCAAACTGGATTTACAACTGAACACATCTGACACAATTAATGGAACAATGCTCCTGTCCCTAGAAACCAGCATTTTAGCAAAATGTTTAAGTTTCAGGAAGATGAGTCAACCCATTTATCATGGTTCTACAATGCATCATCTGACTATTAAATAGACCAGGATTTCCATCTTCACCAAGACTACATTTTGATGTGATCACTTTGAGTAAAAGTCTTTGTAATATTTGTTATAAGTTTGTTTTCTGGAGCATAGATCCTGCTTTTTGAATTTAATTTAAAGTGAGTTTCTGGAGGTACCCACATCTTTTACATGTCCAGAAGGTCACATTTGAAAGACAGAGGGGCTCTAGTTTATAATCTTGATGATACTGATTCTAGAGACTGACATTGAGTTTTTGATCTCCTCACTGCCTCCAATGATCACCTTCTTAATGTCTAGAACTCAATCCAGTAGTCCCGGTAAAAGTTAACAGAGCACTGAGCAAATGACTATTGCTTCCACTGAATTGGCACTCCACTATGCTTAGCGTATCGTTCAACTGGTTTTGTTGATTTTTGCTCTTCATTGGTTAGAGATGTTGATTGTCTACCAGAATTCCAAACCCCTTTTCAACATCAAAATACTTGGTTTATTTCACATCGTCACCCATACTTCTTTCCCCATTGGTGGATAGTGGGGTGTGTTGGAAGAATTAGCACGCTATGATCTGTATGTACATGCAAAACAAAGCTTTTCACTGTACATAGGTACATGTGCCTACAATAAATCAAATCAAATCAAATCAAGAAGCAGGCTGGTGATTAATCTGGCTGAACCCCATGCTGGGTAAGTTCTGCAGTGGGACTTGAACCTGACTGTCAATTGAATCACGAGATGCACCATCAGCTTTGCTTAGTTCTGCCCACAAGTGTACTGACCACTCTCCCCTCATTACTCAAGTACTTAACACTCATAACTGTTATTGATTGAGCTGATCATGTTATAAAATTATTTGTACAGTGTCCTATTTAGCATTAAGACCCTAGCAACCCAAGGTGGATTAAAATTAATATACTTGTTTGCACCTGCCATTGTTCTACCTATTAGATATTAATGATGGAGAGATTTGCTTGTGCTTTATAATATTAACATGGCAACTCTGAAAACAATTTCACTTCATATGCTTGTAGAGTGTGGCTGAGCATCACGTACAGCTAGAGGATCATGTTTGCAAATCTAATAAACTGTCTACTGTGAAAAAGTAACATTTCAGTTTTTCAGTCAGCTCTGATAGCTGAAGAGGTCAGTGAAATAACTGCACAGGAGCCAGGATCCCATCACCAAGTTATCCTTCATTTACTTTTGCAAAGTACCCCGGCTGTGCCCAGCCAGCTCAGAGGGAGCACTGAGGAGATTCTAAATCTCCTGGCTATATTCTCTTTACACACCCCAGCACTACTGCCTTACAGCAGTTAAAGATCATGCAACACCAGGTTATAGTCCAACAGTTTTAATTGAAAGTACTAGCTTTCGGAGCGCTGCTCCTTCACCTGATGAACCAGTAACAAACAAAGCTCAAAACAAGCAAAGCTTACGTAAAAAAAGTTAGTCACACAACACCAGGTTATAGTCCAACCGATTTATTTGGAAGTACTAGCTTTAAGAGTGCTGCTCCTTCAGCAGGTAACTATAGGGGCAGGATCATAAGACACAGAATTTATAGCAAAATTAAAACAATATATGGAATAAACCTACACTTAACGGCAATCTAGATTTGTTCAACATATTGTTCATTGCATGACAGTATGATCTTTTGCTATAAATTCTGTGTCCTATGATCCTGCCCCACTAGTTACCTGATGAAGGAGCAGTGCTCCGAAAGCTTGAGCTTCCAAATAAACTGTTGGACTATAACCTGGTACTGTGTGATTTTTAACTTTGTCCACCCCAGTCCAAGACTGGCACCTCCACATCATGGCTCCACATCATGACAGTATGTAAAAAAACGTGAATGGAAGGGTATGGATCAAATCAAAATAGAATTGGAGGGGGAAATAAAGCATTCCACAATTTCCTAGTTACATTTTAATTCCACCTGAACCGGGGAGATTCTAATCTCCTGTTTATACGTTTTTCTTCTTTTAAACTGAGGAGATTCTGTTTTTTTTTCACCTATACCACTGCCATACAGTAACAGTGCTTATTCTTCCCAGTGCCAATGTTCTGTGTGTGTAAGTGCAGACATGGTAAAAACACCAAGTGTAAAGAACTTCATTAATACTCCACCACCAGGAAAGACACCAGTGACAAGCAAAGCCCAGGGCGAACAATGCTTATTTGAAGGAAAAGTGATGGGGAGGCTACATATCAAATCGAACTAGAAATGGAGGGGGAAAGTAAGCACTCCACAATCTCCTGGTTATGTTGGTCAGCCAGGGCTTTCCTGAATAGCTCAGATTAACAGCCCCAATCAATGACCTCATAGTCAGTGAAGCCAATTTGGTTCCAATCACTACTGTCAGTTAGTTATCCAACCATAAAGCTCCAAGCTTGTATTGGTAACCTGCACTGACTTACCTGCTCATAGCCAAGGCTGCCCTGCACAGGGATGTTAAAGTCACCCTCCATACTCCTGGGAATGGGGAGACCCGGCTCAGAGTGGGATCTTGCACAGGGTGACTGTATTTTCTAAATGGAACCTGGGGAGTCACAGGGTGAGAGGACAGCAAAGTAGCTAGGATAGTCAAGGTGGATTGTGCAATGTAGCAAAGCAAAAATGTTCTTACAAACTGAATTTTGACAACTTCAAATTGCAAATGCGAAACAAACAACAATAGAGTTACCATGCTCTTAAAGTGGATTTATACTTTACTGGTAAATGATATAACAACTTTGTTCAGGCAGATCTTTGTACCCACTGGCCTCATGGCCTAGTCTATGTTGGCTCAACTTAGCCAAATAGGTTGAGAACCAACACAGTGCCTTATGCTGATTGGTTGGAAATATAGAAAATTAATTTGAAGTTGGTCATTAAAGTAGGAATTATGCTTTGTTTTGATCAGCACTGCTTTCACATTGCAGCTTAATAGCTTGTGTGTGTCTTAGACCATACATCATTAAAGTATTTGTTATTGTGATTATTATTTAGACATTTAGTGGACGCCATTATCCAAGATGATGGAAATTGGGGTCCCTTTCAAAACTGTATTCTCTTGCTATTACATTTTTTGTATTTTCTGTGTAGCACTGAACCTCATTTCACTGTATTACAGTAGCCACTCGCCTCTTACAAATGTAAACAACTAGTTTATCGGATGCCACACAACCCAATGATCAATGCAATGTTTAGGAAAATAACATTGTTTTTTGTTCTTCAGAAGATTAAATCCAAGCTTCAAGTGGAGATAACCAAGGCACTCCGGTAATCCTGGAATTATGACTGGCTGCCCGTGGTCATTGGCCATTAGACAGATGATTGACACATGGATTACCAGGTCCCAAAATAAGGGGTATCAACCAATGGAAACAGCTGCTATGTATTCATCCATATAGGGGTAGCTACAAATACTGCATAATATCAGGGTAAAACACTCCATCACTTCAACACCACTGTTGTGCTTCTCCATTCCACTGTACTGCTTCAAGATTGGTGGAGTGGTCGTATACTTTCTTTGTCTAATTAACACATATCATATCTAAACTCCTGCTTCATAACAAACTCAGTAAGCTGAGAGACGATTGCTACAAACTTTTGACAGTGTATGTGAGATGGCTGCGATCACAAAACTCAGCAAAGGTGACTAGGTGGTCACCATAAACTCGCTGCTGTACCTCACTGATGCATGAGGCATATTCCAATATGGGAAACTAAAAGTGAGTATAGTTTTGAGAAACAGGGCTACTTCTGGTGTTGCTGTTTGTCTGGGAATTGAAGTTCTCTCCCCGGAAAACAGGGATGTCCAGTCTCCTTAATTTTGCAATTGATCAGCAATCAGCAACCTCTACCCCATAATCTCCATGATATGGTTATGGGTGTGGATGTCAGGATCCATTTGATGGTGATGTTTCCTCCTATTGATAAATCACCTTTCCTTTACTAGTCCAGCTTCTGGTAAGTCCACGTGAGGAATGTGTACTGGTTGATGCCTACATCTGTTGACAGTCTCTAATATGGCATCAGTCTGTTGCCATATTAGAGACATAATGGAATAGAGTCCCTACAGTGGAAGCAGACCATTTGGGATATAGTGTCTACACCGACCCTCCACAGAGCAACCCACACTATCTCCATATTTCCTACGGCTAATCCACCTAGGCTGGCCTGCATATCCCTGGACACAGTAGGCAACTTAGCATGGCCAATCCATCTAACGTGCACATCTTTGAACTGTGGGAGGAAACTGGAGTGTCCAAAGGAAACCCACTCTGACACGGGATGAATGTGCAAACTCCACACGATCACCTGAGTCTGGAATAGAGCCCAAGATCCCTGGCGCTGTGAGGCAGCTGTGCTAAGCATTGAACAACTATGAGGATAGTGTGGAAAAATGGCCTTGAGGTAACATAGCAGCCATTATCTAGTTGAATGGTGGAACAGGCTTGATGGGCTGAATGACTTACTCTTCCTCCTATGTTCCTGTGCCATGGAGTGAGCCATATGATTAGATTAGATTCCCTACAGAATGGAAACAGGCCCTTTGGCCCAATAAGTCCACTCCCCCCCGGAAGACTAATCCAGCCAAATCCATTCCCTGCCCTACATTTACCCCTAAAGTGAGGTCTGCAGATGCTGGAGATCAGAGCTGAAAATGTGTTGCTGGTTAAAGCGCAGCAAGTCAGGTAGCATCCAAGGAACAGGAAATTCGACGTTTCGGGCTAAAGCCCTTCTTCAGGAATCATTCCTGCTCCTTGGATGCTGCCTGACCTGCTGCGCTTTAACCATCAACACATTTTCACCCCTGACTATTGCACCTAGCACTATGGGAAATTTAGCATGACTGATTCACCTGACCTGAACATCTTTTGGATTGTGGGAGGAAACCCACGCAGACACGGGGAGAATGCGCAAACTCCACACAGACAGTTGCCTGAGGCTGGAATCAAACCTGGGTCCCTGGCTCACTGATGCAGCAGTGCTAACCACTGAGCTACTGTACTAGCTGGAGGTGATAGCCCAGTGGCATTATCCCTAGGGTAATTATCCAGAAGCTGAAAATGTGTTGCTGGAAAAGCGCAGCAGGTCAGGCAGCATCCAAGGAGCAGGAGAATCGAGGTTTCGGGCATGAGCCCTTCTTCAGGAATCATTCCTGCTCCTTGGATGCTGCCTGAACTGCTGTACTTTTCCAGCAACACATTTTCAGCTCTAACCTCCAGCATCTGCAGTCCTCACTTTTTCCTAATTATCCAGAAGCACAGGGAATGTTCTGAGGTTCTGGGTTCAAGTCCTGTGATGGTGGAATTTGAATTCAGTTAAAAAGAGCTGGAATTAAGAATTGAATGATGATCATCATTGTTGAGGGAAATCCTGCCTGGTTTATTGCTGTCCTGTAGGAAAGGAACTTGCTGTCCTAACTTAGCCTGGCTGACATTTGACTCTCACCCACAGCAACGTGATTGACTCAACTGCAAGTAGGGATGTGCAATACATCCTAGATTGCCAGTGATACCCTTACCTGTGAACGAATATTTTTATTTAAAAAAGTGGAGTCTTCATTGTTTTGCACAAAAATTGCAATATTTGCTTGCGGGGTGGAAGGTTGTGGAGGGGACGGTCATCATGTGAAAGCAGCAATACAGTGAGCAATGCTATCCTTCCCCAATTAGCGTCCCAGAGAGAGAACCGGGCTCCTCACACAACCTGCTCCCGGAGCAGCCCCTTTCCCTCGACTGACAGCACAATCCTCCAATCAACAGGGTTTCTTGTCAGGGAGCCGCCCAATCAGCGGCTGAGTTAGCTGTCAGCTGGAGCTTGTCTCTGCTGAATTGTACCTGACAAGCATTGCGAATAAAACATACCCGGTGCAGCGAGAGGAGAGGGATGGACAATACTTGCTCACTGCTGGTCATGTTAAATCGCCCCTGCTTTGGTCTCACCCACCAATGAAGGCTTCAGACTTGAATTATCCTCTTCCATTTCTAAAGAAAAGGCAGGGATTTTAAAGGGCCACGCCACTGGTTTGTCATCTCGCCTGGGTATTGCTGAAGACGCGGCGTTTTATCCTGATGGAGAGGCTTGAGAGGACGACTGATTCCCTGTAATCAGAGCAAACAGTGAGTAACAACAATCTCACTCAAGTCTAGCTCAGTAAAAAGCCTCGTTTCTCACTGCAGCTAATCCCTTTAGCTGTTCTGTTGCAGGGCCTGCACATTTATAGCCATAACTGCAAGAGAAATCATTCCAGAGGACAACTTTAATCATTCCAAATATATTTTCATTCTTGAATATAGCATTTTTCACTTTGTACAGTCGGTTGTAATTTCCACATGTAGTCAGACCCAGTTATTGACTGTTCTCAGTGATTGAAACCAAGCCCCAATTCGTGCTCCTGTTCACAGTAAGGTTAATCCTGTCTCATTCAGGCCTGCTGCTGGTCACCTAATGTACTTATCACAAGCTTTAACTTCATGAACACACTCTAATGGATTTGACAGGTTGCATTTTCACTGTAATTTCTGTGCTATATATGTGTCCATCCTTAAGCTCCTAATACGTAATGCTCACTTGCCTTGCCAGTCCTCCTTTGATGTGCATTTTGCTGTGTATGATGGAGGAATTTCCAATGAGGAGGCAGTGTGCTGCACTGTAGGGTTCAGATACTGCTGGCTGCCAACTTCACCATCAGGCAGTGTCATTTGTTCTAAAGTCCATCAACAGGCAGGATTGACAGGACAAGAACTGGCCATTCGGCCCAACCATCCAGGCCGGTGTTAATGCTCCTTATCTCCCAGCTCCTTGGGCTGGGCTTTCACAGGCTCCAGGAGAATGTGTGAATTGTTAAAAATGGCTGATGAGATTTAAAAGGAGCCCACAAAGAGCAACCTTTTCATGCAGAGAGTGATGCGTGTATGGAATGAACTGCCAGAGGAAGTGGTGGAGGCTGGTACAATTGCAACATTTAAAAGGAGTCTGGATGGGTATATGAATAGGAAAGGTTTAGAATGATATGGGCCAAGTGCTGGAAAATGGGATTAGATTTATCTAGAATATCTGGTCAGCACGGATGAGTTGCACTGAAGGGTCTGTTTTTGTACTGGAGATCACTTTGACTCTATAAGAGCCAATGCATGGATTCCAATTCTTGGGACCCCCAATTATTATTGGCATGGCTAAAGAGTTAGGACAGTCCTGGTCTGCTGGACTCCAATGCTGGGATAACCATCGCCTAAACTCTGTGATCTTTTTGGATCTGTTTCTCAAGGATTCCTGCTTTTTACGTCCTCCTCAGAGGAGTGAATCCTATTCCTGGATGACCTTTTGAAAGATGACCTCCCATCCTTGCCACTATATGCATGTGGGCGGCACGGTGGCACAGTGGTTAGCACTGCTGCCTCACAGCGCCTGAGACCCGGGTTCAATTCCCGACTCAGGCGACTGACTGTGTGGAGTTTGCACGTTCTCCCCGTGTCCGCATGGGTTTCCTCCGGGTGCTCCGGTTTCCTCCCACAGTCCAAAGATGTGCGGGTCAGGTGAATTGGCCATGCTAAATTGCCCGTAGTGTTAGGTAAGGGGTAAATGTATGGGTGGGTTGCGCTTCGACGGGTCTGTGTGGACTTGTTGGGCCGAAGGGCCTGTTTCCACACTGTAAGTAATCTAATCTAATCTAATGTCTCAGACCCCACCAATGAGTCCTATACACTCTATGCTAACAAATGTCTTAAGAGAGATTTGTTCTGTGCTATTTCTTTTGCAGAGTGGTGTTATCACCCTGGAGCCAGAATGTCTGCTTGAGAAGCAGTGGGTAAACTGCTTTGAGCTCCTTGAGTGTTTTTTAATCAATCAGACAAAAGAATCACGAGTGGGTGGAGTCAGGCTCACAGAGTTTTAGTTCTGGACCAGGCCGGATGCCCTCAAAATGTTTCAAAAAGGTGGCCCAGATCGTAAATTTTCTAGTTGGCTTAAGCAGGTGTAAGTGGATATTCCAGGAGTGATGCAGCTGACCCAATCACTCAGTTTTAAACAAAACAGAATCTACTAATACACTAAAGAAAACCAAATTTAGAATAACATAACTATTTGAAAACCCAACTGATAGGAAAACACAACTGAACAAAGATATGGTCCAAATATCTGCAACATCTCATAAACATGCCCCTTGGCAAAAAGATAAATTCAACACCGCTTCTTACAGGAGAGAGATGTCAGAGAGCTGTTTCTCTGGGTCCTGCAGCCACTCTGGGTTCACAGCTAAGACTTGATCCACAGCTGCAAAATAGCCAGACTGCTGAAACCAAACCAAACCAAACCAGAGAAAAGCTGAGCTGGGAGAATGGGCCATTCCCCTTTCATTGTACAAGTGTTGTTTTTAAAGAGCTTAAAAGTTTCTTCAATTAGATAAACCCAGACATATCAGAACCTCTGCCTTTATGACACTTCTGAAAAATCAACCAACAGCAACATAACCTTGTTAAGGGAGTAGCGTCATCACAGAGCTTCCCTTTCAGTTGGAGTTGGCGTTATTGGAAGTTGGCTGCTGAAGCTGCTAAATAGAGTTCCTTCTGCTACAGCCAAAAGTTGAGCTCTTTCCCTGCTTCTAGATTGTCTCTTTAGGTATTCCTTTTTCCTGGACTGGAAAGTTATCTCAATGTTATCTATTTTTCTGTATTTGTCTTTGCCAGCAATGTACAGTTAAATAATATTTATTTTAAGTATTTCCAATAGAGTTAATCTTTACATTTTAACTATGGTGTAAGAATAAAACCTGGAATCACATTTGACCTTAGACTTGCCTTTAAATAAAATCAAAGTTAGAGTCTAGTTTATCTCCTTGATATGTTTGAGGGGGTTTGGTCTGGTCTATAACAGACTCCACTCATCCAATCTCTTAAATCCTTCATGCCAACTCATGGCATTTCTAATTACCCAGTATACATGCTGTATTGACGCAAGTAAATAAAGGGTGAGCCATTGACAAAATTGATCTATGAAGAAGAAAAGCTGTCAGTCACATAACCTGGTTACCCTGATGTGCAAATGCAAGGATATTGGAGCTTTCAGTCAGAGAATGCGCAAGTTGGAGGGGCGCAGACTGAGCAAAGCAGCTGTGAGAATATCCCATTTTAATTGGAGTATCCATTTATTTATAACTGAATTCCTACAGTAGGGAAGCAGGCCATTCAGCCCATCAAGACCACACTGCTCCTCCAAAGAGCATCCCATCCACTCCATCCCTGTACACCTGCATTTCCCATGGCTAATCCACCTAGCCTGCGTATCTTTGCACTATGAGAGGAAACAGGATCAAACCCACACAGAACGGGGAGAACGTGCGAACTCGACACAGACGTGCACCTGAGGCTGGAATCAAACCTGGGTACCTGGTGCCCTGAGGCAGTAGTGCCAACCACTGAGTCGCTGTGCTGCCAATCAGTATATGTTGGCACAAACACTTGTCCAAACTGTTCAGGGGGTGAAGGGGTAGAGGCAGTGAACCTGGTGCCAGCATGCCTCCAACCCTCTGAAATGAAATTTGTGCCTTTTGAATGCAGTTTTCTTTCTTGAGGTAACTGCACTGAACTGGGAAATCTCCAACTCTCACTACGTTCCATTAATGTGAAAACCCACTTTTCTATGTATAGGAATTTCTTCTGAATTTCCCATTGGATTTGTTAATAATTGTCTGTCTTTTATTGATGGCCTGTAGTTATGCTGTTCTCAATAAGAGGAATATTTTCCCTTGATCCAACTTATCGAAATCTTTACTCAGCTTGAAAGTCCAGACTTCCATTTGTATGCTGAAACATGTGCACGCAATGACACACACATATTGATTGACAGCTTTTTAAAATTTAAATCTAATTTGTCAATGGCTGAATTTTTATTTACACAAGACAAAAAAGTGTCAGGTGCTTAGTTGTTCCTTTGATATTTTAAATATCTGGTGGATTGATACTCTTAAAATTGTAGTATCACCAATTGTTTAAAGGAAGCTACAATTTTTAAAAGATCTTTCCACAGATGCCTTTGTTACAAATTGCTTCAGTACAGCATGTGCATTGGACTATTTTGTTGTCTTGAGAGAGTGGTGCTGGAAAAGCACAGCAGGTCAGGCAGCATCTGAGGATCAGGACAATCGGGCAAAAGCTCTTCGTCAGCCCCAACAACCCGAAAACTTCAGAAACAGTACTCTTTCCATAAAACTTCTACGTTAGCCAAGGAATAGAGTTTTTAAGAGCAAGGAAGTTATGCTGGAACTATATAAAAAGTTGGTTAGCCCACAACTAGCGTAGTATTCAGTTCTAGAATTCACATTATTGGAGGAGAATGGTTGCACTGGTGAGAATGCAGAGGTGGCTTACCAGGATGTTGACTGGGCTAAAGAGCTTCAGGTATGAAGAGAGAATGGGGGTTATTTTCCTTCGACCAGAATATACTAAGGGGGAGGGGGGGGAAACCTTATGCTGATGTACAAAATTTTGGGTGGCATAGACTGGAAGAAACTTTTCCCCATGGTGGAGGGATCCAGAGGGCATAGATTTAGGTTCAGGTCAAGAGATTTAGAGGGGACATGAGGAAAGCATTTTACATCCAGAGGGTGGTGGGAATCTGGAACTCACTGCCTGTGTGGTAGTACAGGCAGAAAGCCTTTTAACGTCTCTGAATAGGTTGATTAAAGAATATATTGAATCTCCACTAGTCGAGCTGATATCTCTACCTCAGTAATGAAAGGGCCCGAATCAGAGTCAGGAATACCACCCTCCATGGTTAGATTGTGGTGTTGTGTCGCCATCGTCCTACTAGGCTAGAGGGGCTGCTCTCTGAGAGAGAAAGGCAACTGGTGGTGATTTAATCTGGGGACCACTAGACCTCAGGCAAGGAAGAGGTTGAGAAGGAGAGTCCTTCATGGTAACCTTAAAGTGGTGATAGGAATTGGACCCACGCTGTTGGCATCACACTGCTCTGTAAACCAAAAATCCAGCCAACTGAGCTAAACCAATTCCCTGCATTAGGTTAATGCAAGGACTGTGAAGCTCATCTCAGCTTTTTTATTGTTAAAAAGAGGAGAGACTTAAAACTTTTCTGATATGAAGATCTACAGGATTCAAATATCATTTTCTTAAATATTGTAAATTAAAGTAATTAAATCAAGAAAATTCCACACCATCTCCTTTCAGTGATTGAGAAACATTCAGTGTATGTTTCAATGAACAATTTTAACAAAAGATAACTCCAATAGCTCTTCCAAAATGCTTTCGAGTTTTTCTTTTCTATTTCTAGTGCAGACCTTGGGATTAATGATTCATGTCCTTGGGGGAGATGCTCCATTGCATGTTACCTTGTCTATGATTACCACCATCATGCTGGTCAGCTCAATTGCATCCTTCCTCAATATTCTCTATTTGAGAGAACACTGCCTTTAATGGGTATTATTTTTCACAATCCTCATCCTCATAGCTGCATTAGATTTTCGAGGCATTTCTAAACTCTCTTATACTGAGCACTGCATACTGAATTTGAAAACCTATTCATTATACAAACAGAGCCCTGAAAAACACAGAAATTGCAAATGCTAGAATCCTGAAACACATACTGAAGCACTAAGCAGGTCAATTATCATTCATGGACAAAGCAATTATAGAGGCCTAGAGGTTTACAGCATGGAAACAGGCCCTTTGGCCCAACCTGTTCATGCTGCCTGTCTCCGCACTTAAACTAGTCCCATTTGCATGCATTTGGTCCATATCCCTCCATATCTATCCCATTGTATACCTGTCCAAATGTTTCTTGCATGACAAAATTATACTTGCCTCCACCAATACCTCTGGCAACCCATTCCAGACACTCACCATCCTCTGTAAAGAGAATTGCCCCTCTGAACCATTTTATTTCTCTCCCCTCTCATCTTAAACGTGTGCTGTCTAGTTTCAGACTCCCCTACCCCATGGGGGAAAATCTGTTGGCTAGCTACCTTATCTATGCCTCTCATGATTTTAAAGACTTCTGTAAGGTCGCCAATTAGTCTCCTACGCTCCAGGAGAAAAGTCCCAGACGTTGGCTATTCACCTATCCATACCCGTCATGATTTTGTATAGACTTCCATAATGTCAGCCCTCAGCCCCAAATACTTCAGGGGGAAAAACTTCCAGCTTCTCCTTATAACTCAAACCTCCCCACCCAGGGAGCATCCTAGTAACCTTTTCTGCGATCTTTCTAGTTTAACAATATCCTTTCCATAATCGGGCGAGCAAGGCTATACACGGTTCTCCAAATGTGATGCAGTTAATGTGTTAAGTATGGCAGGTTTATCCCAATTGTTGATGAGCATGTGACTGAAAGATTATTGGGGGTAGGTGAGAATGAGGACTAATTGAATTCAATGGTCTAGCAGGTGCGAAGGAGTGGGTGGCTGACTGCTTCTCCTGATTCATATGTTCTCTCTGCTCTCTTCACAGATGAGACTAGACTTGGGTTTCCCAGCTCTTTCTGTTTTTATTTAGGACTTGCTGCAGATTCTGAAGGAGCAAAGATGGCCTTTAGTGGAGTGATGTGCTCAGCTATACAGGACATTGGTTAGGCTACTTCTGGAATATTGTGTGCAATTCTGGTCCTCCTCCTCTAGGAAGGATGTTGTGAAACTTGAAAGGTTTTAGGAAAGATTGACAAGGGTGTTGCCAGGGTTGGAGGATTTGAGGTATAGGGAGAGGCTGAATAGGCTGGGTCTTTTTATCCTGGAGCGTCAGGGATGACCTTATAGATGTTTATAAAATCATGAGGGGCATAGATAAGATAAATAGACAAGTCTTTTCCCTGGGTTAGGGGAGTCCAGAACTAGAGGGAATAGGTTTAAAGTGAGAGGGGAAAGATTTAAAAGGGGCCTAAAAGGCAATATTTTCACACAGAGGGTGGTGCATTTATGAAATGAGCTGCTAGAGGAAGTGGTGGAGGCTGGTACAATTATAAAATTTAAGAGGCATCTGGAAGGTTATATAAATAGGAAGGGTTCAGAGGGATATGGGCCAAGCCTGGAAAATGAGACTAGATTAGGTTAGGAAAATCTGGTCAGCATGGATGAGTTGGACTGAAGGGTTTGTTTCCATGATATACATCTCTATGATCTGTGGGATCTTGCTATCATGTGGGCCAATGTTATGTGTTGTTGTTGAGTTTGTAGGCATGTACACTACCTTTTTGAGAGAGTGAAAGTTGACACTGATCTAGAAATGCACAGAATTTGCATGGAAAACTTTAAAATATAACATCTGGAACAAATAGCTGAGTTGCTCTGTTACACAACAAATTCGAATTTGACCAGTCAGTTTAAATTATGCCCCAAGATACTAAAACCCAATCGAATTGGAATTTTTATTGTTTTGTTGACATCGAACCGATGAGATGATCTGATGTACAAAAATCTGGCATTTTGAACAGTTAGCCAGAGCGACAAAGAGCACCAATAGACTGCCCACAGAGACACTCATTGAAAGGTACCTCTTCATATTAAATCTGTGAAGCAGAAGACCGAAGAAAAGAAGACCAGAAGATACAGAGAAGAATCAACACAGCTGACTGGTTTTGAAATTTGTTTTTTTTTGTTAAGCTTACTCGGGGCAGGGGACGGGGGGGATTTATTGAATCAGTATATTGTTGGAGAGTGGAAGGTACATAAATTGACCAGATAAAGGAGGATTACAGTGTCGATAGTTGCTGTTTAATTTTTTTTTGGAGTTAATTAGTAAATTGTTAAATGTTTTTCTTTAAATAGTGGAATTTGGGGTAGTTCTTTTCACTCATACTTTTACAGATAATGAGGCGAGGTGAGCTTTTCTGTGTGCCTGGTTTAAATTAGCAGAAGGGATTACCCTGTGTAGGCAGTGGGAGTTCATCCTTTGCCTGTTCATGGATTAGAATGGGGGCTTATACAATGCAGTGCATGACTTGCCCCCGCCATCACCAATCCACCCACCTGCATGCCTTTCCTCCATCTGTGTCCTATTTCATCGGGTGCTGGGAGGGTTAGGGGCACTCACTTTTGGGCCTCTTGTAAACCTCTCAAGTGCCACATCCTGCTGTCACCAGTATTTTGCCCTAACATGGTTGAGGGTTGGTTATGCTAGGTGGGTATCCAGCCCTTTTTACCTGGTAAGCAGTTCTCAGACATGGGGAGGATTCCTCTCCTGGGGCTCTTGTGTGCCCATCAGAGGCATGCCATTGAAATTCTGCCCCACTCCCACCACTGCCTCTCAAACCCAGCTGCCATTCCTCCCATACTGGGGCCTGCCAATTGAATCCTATCATTACCTTGATGTAACTGAGGTCTGTTTGCCATGGCCTCATGTACTCTGCACTGCCTGTGGTTCCCAACAATGGTCTTGGATTGTATCTGGCACTGGCGGGACTCTCCAGGCAAGGACTGTTTTTTTTTCTTCTTGCCCCCACACCCCCCTCACCTCCCCCGAGATGGGAGCATGATTCTTCAAAGTCTCACCTTCATAATTAACACCCGCTGAGCATTAAACAACTGTGGAGCAGCTGGTAACAGTGTGAATATGTTTCACATGTCTCTCTGGGTTCTGGGTTAAAAAACTCCACTATTGAGAAAAGCTGCCCACAATTTCAAACAATTTCTCTATCTGACACGAACCATCCATCCTGAAGCTTCATTAGAAAAATGGAGGTTGAAGGGTGACTTGATTTGAGGTCTACAAAATCACAAGAGGTATAGACAGGGTGGATAGCAAGAAGCTTTTTCCCAGAGTGGGGGACTCAATTACTAGGGGTCATGAGTTCAAAGTGAGGGGGGAAAAGTGTTTGAAAGAAATGCGTGGAAAGTTCTTTACACAGAAGGTTGTGGGTGTCTGAAATGTGTTGCCAGTGGAGATGGCAGAAGCAGGCACAATAGCATCATTTAAGATGTACCTAGACAGATACATGAATGGGCAGGGAGCAGAGGGATACCGATCCTTGGAAAGTAGGAGACCGGTTTAGATAGAGGATTTGGATAGGCGCAGGCTTGGAGGGCTGAAGGGCCTGTTCCTGTGCTGTAAGTTTCTTTGTTTTTCTCAATTGCAGACACTAGGTGTTTCTGAAATGCTTCCCATCATCCCATTACTGTATCTGATAATCTATTTACAGTGTCAATCTCCTGAGGAGAAGAATTATTTCCTAGTCATGTCCCCAAGTTTGCTTCTTGCAAAATTGATTCTATAATGTATTCCATTGACCTACTTTGGCAGTAAGATTTAAAGCAATTGTCTGGATTTATAGTTTGTACTGGTCATTATCTTAAATTATTGCTTAGATTACATCTCAAATTTAAAAAATGCTCAAACCATGCTTTACAACTCAGATCATTAATACTAAAGATGAATCCTAAGTTTGTTTTCTCCTCCAACTTTTTGTACTTGTATGTCTCTTAACCAGAACTGAACACTGAACTCCATGATTAGTTTAATTATGTCAGATGTCACATGACATCCGGTTATCGTCCAACAGCTTTATTTGAAATCACAAGCTTTTGGGGCTCTGCTGTTTTGTCAGATGACTTCCCTTGCAAAGGAAAATATTGTGCAAGGACTGTAACAAACACTACATTGAACAAACAGACAGAAACCTAGCCACCAGAATAAATGAACATCAACTAGCCACAAAAAGACATGACCTTCTCTCACTAGTATCCTTACATACAGATGAGGAAGGACACCACTTCGACTGGGCCAACACATCCATCCTAGGACAAGCCAAACAGAGGCGCACACAAAAATTCCTAAAAGTATGGCACTCCAACCTGAATTCTACCAACAAACACACTGACTTGGATCCCATTTATCATCTCCTGAGAAAAAGGAAAAGGAAATGATGTCACCACAGGAAATGACATCACCAAGCCATGGAAACCTAAGCGCAAACATGCAAAATGGGTCATTAGTGCTTCACTGGAGGCTCCCTGATGATATAACCTAATATGGTGACAAAACATATGAAAATGAACCTTCCAGCTCAGCGAGCAAACTTGCATCCAGAATTTTGCCCAAATATATATCTTGTGATTCCAGTAGTGCTTCCATTAATTTCATTCTCTCTAGTTTAATATCACCTGAAGCTTTAACAACTAGTCAACATTGAGTTTCTAAATTCAAGTCTTTGAATCATGTTCGGCATGATTGTATGCACTCAGTTCAGCCGACACAAGGCTAGAGCTAATTAATATCGACACAAACTGTAAATACACTTGGGTATACACCAGCAGTGCTGTAACCTACAGACCTGCGCACCGAGATCAGGAAAGTGGAATCCTGTTGGACTGTTTCTTGTTCCTCTAGTGCAGGAATGATGAGTTGAATGGATTCCTTCCATTTCTACCCTAATAAATAACCCACAACTGATCAAAGGGTGAAAGGAAACGGCTTTCTCGAATGAAAAGCCAAATTGTCGCAAGCAAGAGCATTGGGTATTAGATGCTACCAACATAGCGATGTTTTTAATCATCTTACCTTAAGTTTAACAATCTGTCGATGCTTATTACCTTCATCTCGGTGGTGTTGTAGACACTGTCACATTTGAGATTGCATGTGTGTTAGCCAGGAGGATGAGAAGCTGGCCAGTCAGGGCTGGCTCAGTGGTCAGTGTTGCTGCCTCACAATGCCAGGGTTTGATTCCAGCCTTGGGTGACTGTGTGTGGTGTTTGCACATTCTGCTGTGTCTGTGGGATTCTTCTAGGGGCTCTGGTTTCCTCTCACAGTCCAACAATATGCAGATTAGGTGGGTAGGCCAAGGGAAATGGGGATTGAGTGGGCAGAGCTGGCTCTGGGTGGGATATCTTTTGCAGAGTTGTTGCAATCCTAATGGGCCAAATGCCCTCTCTCTACACTGTAGGGATTGAATGGTCAAAGAGCAGACGTGCAAGATTGAGCAAATTAAACTGCTCTTTCACAGAGACAGAACAGCCATGCTGTGCCAAATGACCACCTCCGTGCTATAAACAATGATGCAGTCAGTAATGACAAGTGGAACCCTTGAAGGGGGAGTGAAGGACTTTTGTTGCAATCTTACAGTGATATTTGAATATTGAGGAATGTCTCAAAGGGCATTTTGGAGCAATGGGCAAAGGCAGACTCCCAACAATGAAGTGGATATCTCCCAGGAAAAGGAACATTCACAGGGCAATCCAAAAAGACTGGGTTATTGAGACAAATGGGTTCACAAATGGACGTGTATACACTGGAATTCAGAATTAAAAAGAATGAGAGGCAACTTTATTGAAACATTCATGATTCTTAAGGGACTTGACAGGGGATATGCAGCAAGGTTGTTTATCCTTGTAGGACCAGAGACATGATCTCAGATTAAAGGGTCACTCGTTTAACTCTGACTCCAAGTCCAGAACCAGATTCTTTTGTTCAACTTGTCTGCCCTGACCAGACATCTCAATCTGACCTAGTCCCATGTGCCAGCCTTGGCCCACATCCCTCTTAAACCCTTCCTGTTCATATACCCATCCAGATGCCTTTTAAATGTTGTAATTGTACCAATCTCCACCACTTACTCTGGCAGCTCATTCCATACACACACCAACCTCTGCGTGAAAGCTTTACCTCTTGGGTTCCTTGTAAATGTTTCCCCTCTTGCCTTAAACCTCTGCCCTTTAGTTTTGAACTCCCTTACCTTGGCCATTTATCTTATCTATGCCCCTTATGATTTTGTAAATCTCTATAAGGTCACCCCTTAGCCTCCGAAGCTTTAGGGAATAAAGCCCCAGCCTACTCAGCCTCTCCCTATAACTCAATCCTCCAACCCTGGTAAGCACCCTCTCAAGTTTAATGTTTCTGACAGCAGGGTTTCGAGAATTGAATGCCGTATTCCCAAAGTGGCCTTACTGATGTCCTGTACAGCTGCAACATAACAGATGAGGAGGAATTTCTTCTCTGAGGCGAGTGAAGTCTGTGAAATTCTTTACCACAAAAGGCTGTTGAGGCTGGTTCATTAAGTATATTCAAAGCTGAGAGAGACAAATTTTTAATCAGTAAGGGATCTGGGAAAAGGCAGCTCAGCGGGTTTGAGGATTATCAGATCAGCCATGATCTTGTTGAGTAGTGGAGCTGACTCGATGGGCTGAATGGCCTACTTCTGTTCCCACATCTTATAGTCTCGGGAGGAGAGGGACTAAAAGAAATGGGTCAGTTTGGCCTCTTTGTGAGGAGGATAGCAAGTGTTTTGAGTTACAGCTGATGCCACATGCATTTGTTAAAATTCACTTGGCCACACGGAATGAGAAATGAATGGATTGTCAGACTAGCAGAATGGAAGTGAGGAGCTTCAAGCAAAATGGTATATGTTGTAACATGTGTATCTCTGTGGCCATCACTACCACAGGTGGGACTTAGATCTCCTGACCCAGAGGTAGAGATGCTACATATTGTTCTAGATCCCCAAACAGCTTACACTTTCTGGAGCGGTTGAGGATGATCAATGTGGAGCCAAATGGTGATAAAGTTGGCTGTTGGATGTTAAGGCAAATGCTAAAACACACAATTTGATGTAGTTCCAGTGCAGAAGGAGGGTGTACAGCTGATTGCAACCCGTGCCAAACCCACAGCTAGTGTTGTCCGCTGTAATCCCAATGCTAATTCTTCACATTCCTTTCAACCCACTTGTCCAGATCTATTTTAAACAATGTAGTAGCCTCTGATTGAATAGATGTTGTTATGTTGCAGTGTGGACAGTTGATGTTACTACTGAATACGTCAGATCCCAGAATGAAATCTGGCTCGAGAGATCATATGTGGGCTTTCACTAAACCTCAGCGTCCAAGACTACAGATTTGATTTTAACAATATGTGTAAAATATTTGTAAAACAAACAAACAAACCAAGCTACCCGAATTCAAAACAGCTCGAAAGACTTCAAAACACTAAGCAAAACAAATCCCATCTACTCTCCAACACCGTCACTTTATAGTTACTCAAAATACAGTGAAATTTCCCTTCCTTATTGAATCTGTAGGCTTGACTCAATTACTGAATCCTCAGTTCCTGTTTTGAGAGTATGAAATCTTTTCCTGGAATCCTTGCACAAGTGAAATCAATCTGAGGCGTTCTCAGCTTTGAATATCCAATACAGATTTCTAACTAAACACTACAAGTTTTTTTACAAACTAAAACTCATATACCTGGGTGACCCATTCCCTGAACTGCTCCGAACAAAGTCTTTTTAGGTGAAGCCTTTTTTTTGCATCTGAATTTGGCCAGGTCTCCTTTGAACCATCCTTTTCAGTCCCTGGATTTTTCTAAGCTTAAAAATCAATTCTAAATTATTCTGAAACCTAAACCAAAAATAAGCTAATGTTTTTTAGATGTTTCCTCCTTTTGTCATAAATCTTCACAATGTAAACAAACTTCCATTAACACTTCATGAGGCACATACTGGGGAGGTGATGGCCTAGTGGTATTATTGTTGGGTTGTTAATCTGGAAACGCTGATAACGTTTTGGGGACCTGGGTTCGCATCCTGCCATGGCAGAAGGTGGAGTTCGAATTCAAGAAAATATCTAGAATTAAGAATCTTGTGATGACCATGATAGTGATGATTGTTAGGGAAAAAGAAACCTCTGGATCACTAATGTCCTTTAGGGAAGGAAGCTGTCATCCTTACCTGGTCCAGCCTACATGTGACCTCTGACCCACAGTAATATGGTTGACTCTTATCTGCCCTCTGGGCCATTAGGGCTGGGCAATAAATGCTGGCCTAGCCAGCGATGCTCATATGCTGTGAATGAATAAAGGAAAAAATATACGGTATATATCATTGTTTCAGAAAGCCAGGTCTCGTTAATTAGAAAATTCCCTCACAAAAATAGACCAACACCATCTAAACTCTTCCTAAAATTAAATTATATTACTATAGGTAGGTCACATACCTTGCAATGTTGTGATGAAAGATATGGCATGTTCAGATTGGCGATAGCAAGGAGACTGAGTGAGTATATAAGTTACAAGTTGACTTAGACTTCTCATTCATGTTTATTTTTGCAGAGTAAAGGAATAATTTTTAAATAGCTGAATAGTCATCCGAGGTCAGTGGTAATCTAACACATCGGATGACAGATTGTGGAGAAAGCGAATTCTGTGTGCAACTTCATGCTAAGTTTATTGCAGGGAATCATCAATTTATGAACGTCAGATGTACAAATGCCCATTCTTAAAAATGCGATCTCTTGTATGATTATCACTGTAAAGATTTGACGTACGAATACTTCCAATACTTACAAATGGCTGCTTTCCATTGTTCTGTATTGTGTTTTGACTGGTATCCAAGTCAATTTGCCAATGGATTCCAAATCAGTCCATTCCTAACCAAGGCACTACCTGTACTGTAAAGACCAGACCATAAGACCAGAAGACGTAGGAGTGGAAGTAAGGCCATTAAGTTAGAACAATGTCAAAGAAGTAATCTTATTAAATTTAGACTCTAGCAGTTTCTGCATAATCTACCACCTCTGCTAAGGTCCAACACTATATGAACATAATGTGGAGGTGCTGGTCTTGGACTGGGCTGGACAAAGTTTAAAAATCACACAGCACCAGGTTATACTCCAACGGGTTTATTTGGATGTACAAGCTTTCAGAGCGCCACTCCATCAGGTAGCTAGTCAAAAGCAGCGCTCTGAAAGCTTCTACTTCCAAATAAACCGGTTGGAGGATAACCTGGTGCTGTGTGATTTTTAACTGTATGAATGGACACAATTCAGATTTTAGCTGGAACTTTTCCTATCTGATATCAGATGGTTTTATGTCTGGCATTTTCACTCAGAATGCAACTGGTGATTACCATGAACAGGATCGCCCCAGTGACCACCCCAGCACATGAAGCTCCAGCAGTGGGCTATTTCCCACTCACCTGGTGCCCAGATCCAGAGAGACTACATCGTTAGTTCGTCGTAACTGCTGCCCTTTCTGTGCCCAACCTGTGTAGGAAAAAGGCCTCCAGTGTTGCTCACCATGATAACAATCTACTGTAACAGAATGGACTCTCTAGTTTTAACCAGACAGTCTGGTTTACATTTGGTCTGGTGTCTGAAATTCATGAACTCTCCAAGTGGCCAACCTTAGCCACTCATTTGGACCATGAGTAGAAGAGAGGCGATGGTATGGTTAATGGGTGGATAGAGGGGAGCCAAGGGTACCCCCTTATTCCAAGTAAATGAGTAAAGTGAGCAATATCCACCTGACATACACGTAGCTCACTCTGCTTGTTCACTTGTGTTAAAAATCCAAAATTGGGCATCACACTGTTCAGGTTTTGAAAATAAAAGTCCATTTTGTCCCCATTTAATTTGTGCCGTGTGATGCAAGTTTATTCGTTATTAACATTGTTCACTTTCAGTGCTTAATGAACATTTGGAAGCAATAAAACCAACCTTCTCAGAGCTCAAACCATGGTTTTATATCTTTTTTTTAGATTACTGAGTGTGGAAACAGGCCCTTCAGCCCAAGTCCACACTGACCCTCCGAAGAGCAACCCACCCAGACCCAGTCCCCTACATTTACCCCATCACCTAACACTACGGGCAATTTAGCATGGCCAATTCACCTAACCTGCACATTTTTGGACTGTGGGAAGAAACCAGAGCACCCAGAGGAAACCCGCACAGACACGGGGAGAATGTGTAAACTCCACACAGTCAGTCGCCCGAGGCAGGAATTGAACCCGGGTCTCTGACGCTGTGAGGCAACAGTGCTAACCACTGTGCCTACCTCCCCTCTCTATCCTACCATAATCTTACCTTCCCTCTACTCCATTATGACTGCACCCTTTATTAAATGTTACTGCACTGTCATGACCTGCCTCAATGCCTTAGCCTTTAATTATCTCTCCGTTGGCATTAACAAAACGGGCTTATGTGGTTCATATTATCTCACTGCAGCTTGTAGGAGCTGATTTTGCGCAAAAGGATTATTGTGTTTCCTATATTAAAACATTTCAAAATCACTCTGTCTGTAACGTGCTTTAAGCTGACCTGTGTTGTGGGAGGTACTGCATAAATGCATGCCCTACTTTCATTTTCTTCCTCAGTCTTATGTCCCTACCCTTGTTGACCTCTATCTTGGCATAGTATTTGCCAGTGTTGAGAGTCTGGTGCTGGAAAAGCACAGCAGGAGCAGGAGAGTCGATGCTTTGGGCATAAGCCCTTCATTAGTATGATGTCTGCAGTCCTCACTTTCTCTACAGTGTTTGCCAGTCTGTAAAGGGCACTGTTGGTATGATGAAGTTTGCAGATGACATGAAGATTTGTGGAGGAGTAGAAAGTATAGGGGACTGTCAAAGAATACAGGAGAGTATCGAAAGACTGGAGAGTTGGGCAGAGACGTGGCAAATGGAGTTCAATCCAGGCAAACGTGAGGTGATGCATTTTGGGAAGTCTAATTCTAGAGCGAATTATACAGTAAACGAAAGAGCTTTGGGAAAAGTTGATGAGCAGAGAGATGGGAGTTCAGGTCTATTGTACCCTGAAGGTTGTTTACAGGTAGATAGTGGTCAAGAAGACATATAATCTGCTTGCCTTCATTAGACGGGGTATCGAGTATAAGAGCTGGCAGGTCATGTTAAAATTGTACACTATGTTGGTTCGGCTGCATTTAGAATACTGTGTACATTCTGGTCGCCACATTACCAAAAGGATGTGGACGCTTTGGAGAGGGTGCAGAGAAGGTATACAAGGATGTTGCCTGGTATGGAAGGTGCTAGCTATGAAGAGAGGTTGAGTAAGTTAGGATTGTTTTCATTAGAAAAAAGGAGATTGAGGGGGGAGCCTGATTGAGGTTGACAAACTCATTAACGGTATAACAGGCTAGATAGAGATAAGCTTTTTCCCAAGGTGAGGGATTCAATAACAAGAGGTCACGCTTTCAAGGTGAGAGGTGAAAAGTTTGAGGGGGATACACGCAACAAGTACTTCAGACAGAGGGTGGTAGGTGCCTGGTAGGTGTTGCCAGCCGAGGTGGTGGAGGCAGGCATGGTAGATTCATTTAAGATGTGTCTGGACAGATGCATGAGTAGGTGGGGAGCAGAGGGAGACAGATGTTTAGGAATTGGGTGACAGATTTAGACAGGGGATTTGGATCGGCTCAGACTTGGAGGGCCGAAGGGCCTGTTCTTTGGCTGTAAATTTTCTTTGTTCTTTGTTCGAGTATCTATGCTGCTAGGTAATGGCCTGATGAAGGGCTTATGCTCGAAACGTCGAATTCTCTATTCCTGAGATGCTGCCTAACCTGCTGTGCTTTGACCAGCAACACATTTGCAGCAGGTAATGGCCTGGTGATAATTTCGCTCAACTATGGACCCAAGGACGCAGCTAATGTTTTGAGGAACAGAACTTCCTACCAATTTGTGTTTTTGGCCAGACCTGCGGAGTTTTCCCAGCAATCACTGTTTTTGTTTCTGTTTTCCAGAATCCACAGTTCTTTGGCTTTTTTTGTTTAATGTTCTGAGGACCAGAGTTCACGTCCTATCATGGGTGGCACGGTGTCTCAGTGGTTAGCACTGCTGCCTCACAGCACCCAGGTCCCAGGTTCAGTTCTGTCTGTGTGGAGTTTACATATTCTCCCTGTATCTGCATGGATTTCCTCCGGGTGCTCCGGTTTCCTCCCACAGTCACAAAGATGTGCAGGTCAGGTGAATTGGCTGTGCTAAATTGCCCGTAGTGTTTGCTGTATTATTCAGAGGGAAATGGGTCTGGGTGGGTTACTCTCCAGAGGATTAGTGTGGACTGGTGGTGGAATTTAAATTCAATAACAACTGTGGAAGTAAGAGCCTAATGCATTGCACATTCTCCCCGTCTCTGTGTGAGTTTCTTCCGGATGTTCCGGTTTTCTCCCACAATCCAAAGATATGCAGGTCAGGTGAATTGGCCATGGGATAGAGTAAGGGGTGTGGGTCTGGATGGGGTGCCCTTCGTAGGGTTGATGTGGATGCAATGGGCTGAATGGCTTGTCCCCACTCCTTAGGGATTCTGTGATTATCAGGGGTAAACACATTGGAATCACTAATGTTTTTTCGGGGATTAAACTGTACCTGGTCTGTTCCTGGCCTGGTCTGCGAGTAACTTCAGATGTGGTTAACTGTCTTAACTGTCCTCTGGGCAATTAGGAATGGGCAATAAATGTTGGCCCAGCCAGTGTCACCCACATCCTGTGAGAGATTAGAAAGACATCTGAGACTCCCGGAATGCTGTCAACAGAAAAGTGTGTGTGCTTGACTCTAGGAAGGAGGACCATGCTTGTTCATGGCAAGAACCAACAATTGGAATTTTTATCCAGGAAGATGTTGTGCTGAAGCTACTTCCTGGCTGCCCAGGAAACGATCTTATTCGTAATCACCTGCTGTAGGGACAGCAGAAGGATTCCCAGACTGATAGTCTACCTGGTTGATCGTGTCATGACACAGCATCCCCGGCCAGCAAGTCAAGACTTAACCCCAGAGCTTCTCTCCCAGAGATAGGGACACTACCTACTACACCACAAAACCCTAAGAAAGGATGGAGGGGGAGGATGGAGATGTCACCATGGGGAGCCTCCTCTCTGATGAAGAACTGCCTCAGCTACATGTGGGTTAACCTGCCTCTGCTGGGGAAATGCCACCAGTTGCCTGGATTTTGCCCCAATGATGCGGGCAGAGTTAAGTTAGGGGGCAGCATGCTGTTCAGCAAGGTGGGGAAGGAGGGCCTGTTTGGGGATTATCAAGCACTAGGAACAAAATTAAGGAACCGGTCCTCAAGGATCATAATCTTCAGATTATTGTCCGAGCCACATGTAAATTGGCATAGGGATAAGAAAATTAGGGAAGTAAACACGTGGCTAAGAGATTGGTGTGGGAAAGAGGGATTCCATTTCATGGGGGATTGGCATTAGTTTTGGAACCAGGGAGGGGGTGGAGGGGGGGATCTGTACCATTGGTTCAGGTGGAGACCATCCCAATCTGGAACCATTGTTCTAGTGAAAAGTTTAAATAGGGTGGTCACTCGGATTTAAAACAAGTGAGTTGGGAGGAAGGGAAAGGGAAAGCGACAGAAAGTATGATGGTAAATAAAAAGGTAAACAGCAGGTTAGCATGTGTACAGAAGGGGTTAACTCTAAGGTAAACTATGAAAGAAGCAGAAAGGAAGGAACTCAGAGGAGATGTTTGAGAGATGTTGGAAGTCATGAAGCTAAGAAAGCTAACATAAAGACAATTTACCTGCAGGCTCATAGCATTCGTAATAAGGTCAATGAGTTAATGGCACAAGTCATTGTGAATGACTATGATGTAGTAGCCATTGCAGAGACATGGTTACAGGATGGTCACAACTGGGAGTTAAATATCCAGCGGTACCAGACTATTCTGAAGGACAGATAGGAAGGTAAGGGAGGTGGTGTGGCTCTGATATTCAAGGACAACATCAGGGTGGTGCTGAGAGATGATATAAGTTCAATGTAGATTGAGGTCGAATCCATTTGAGTGAAAATTAGAAATTCTAAGAAGGAAAAAGTCATAGATAGGAATAGTCTATAGGCCAGTAAATAATAACATCACATTGGGGCTGGCTATAAACCAAGAAATAACTAATACTTATAAAAATGGTACAGCAATTATCATGAGGGATTTTAATCGACATTTTGATTGGTCGAACCAGCTCAGTCAGGGTAGCCTTGAGGTGGAGTTTGTTGAGTGTATCTGTGATAGTTTTCCTGAACAGTGTGTAATGGAACTGACGAGAGAGCAAGCTAACCTCGATCTGGTCCTGTGTAATGAGACAGGAATAATTAATGACCTCATAGTTTAGGGATCCTCTTGGAAGGAGTGATTGCAGTATGGTTGAGTTTAGAATACAGATGGAGAGTGTGAAGGTAAAATCCAATACCAGGGTCCTGCGCTTGAACAATGGGAGCTACAATAGAGTGAGGGAGGACTTGGCTGAAGTAGACTGGAAACAAAGATTTTATGGTGGGACAATTGATGAGTGAGTATTGGAGGACTTTCAAAGCAATTTTTCAAAATGCTTAGCAAAAGTATATTCCAGTGAAAAGGAAGGACTGTGAGAAAAGGGGTAATCTGCCCTGGGTGTCTAAGGAAATAAGGGGGGCTATCCCATTGAAATAGAGGCATACAAAATGGCCAAGAACAGCAGGAAGTGAGAAGATTGGGAACATTTTAAAGGTCAACAGAAAGCTGCAAAAAGAGCTGTAAAGAAAAGTAAGATAGAACGTGAGAAAAAACTAGCCCAATATAAAGACAGATAGCAAAAGTTTCTATAGCCACTCTTCTTCATTTTATATATTTAAGTAAATATTGGTCCTTCAGAGGATGAGAAGGGGCACTTAGTCGTGGGATATGATGAAACGGCTGAGGCATTGAATAGGTATTTTCTGTCAGTCTTCACAGTGGAGGATAGTAATAACATACCAGTAATTGAAAAAGAGACAAAGGCAGGCAAGTACCTGGAAACAAACATTATCACAGAAGAGCTAGTGTTGGGTAAGCTAATGGTGCTAAGGATAGATAGCTCTCCTAGCCCTGATGGGATGCATCCCAGAGTGCTAAACGAGTTAGCCGGAGAAATAGCAAATGCACTTGTGGTAATTTTCCAAAATTCACTGGACTCTGGGGCAATTCCAGTAGATTGGAAAACAGCAAATGTGATGCCAGTATTTAAAAAGCAAAGTGAACAAAAGATATGGAATTATAGACTGGTTAGTTTAACCTCTGTAGTGGGGAAGATGCTGGAGTCTATTGTCAAGGAAGAAATAGCAAGATGTCTAGATAGAAGTTGTCCAGTTGGGCAGACGCAATATGGGTTCATGAAGGGCAGGTCATGCTGAACTAATCTTTTGGAATTCTATGAAGATATTACAAGTACGGTGGACAATGGGGATGTGGTGTACCTAGATTTTCAAATTGGCCTTCGACAAGGTGCTGCACAAGAGGCTGCTGCAAAAGATAAAGATGCTTGGCATTATGGGTAAAGTATTCGCCTGGATTGATGATTAACAGGAAGCAATCCATCAATGAGTGGGGATAAATGAGTGCTATTCTGGTTGGAAGTCAGTGACTAGTGGTGTGCCTCAGGGATCAGTGTTGGGACCGCAATTATTTGCAATGTATATAGATGATTTGGAGTTGGGGACCTTGCGTAGTGTGTCAAAAGTTTGCCGATGCCACTCATCCACGTGTCAAAGCAAAGTGTGCAAAGGACTGTGAAGCTTTGTATAGGGTCTTAGATACTTGAAGTGAGGGGCAAAGGTCCGGCAGATGGAATGCAATGTAGGAGTAACAGTAAAAAGGATAATTATTTGAGTGGTAAAATTTGCGGCATTCTGTTGTGCAGAGGGACCTGGGTGTACTTGTGCATGAATCACAGAAGGTTGGTCTGCAGATAATTAGGAAGACAAATGGAATGTTGTCCTTCATTGCTAAAGGGATTGAGTTTAAAAGCAGAGAGGTTATGTTGCAGTGTACAGGGTGCTGGTGAGGCCACACCTGGAGTACTGTGTACAGTTTTGGTCTCCTTACTTGGGAAAGGACGTACTGGCTCTGGAGGGGGTGCAGAGGAGGTTCACTAGGTTGATTCCAGAATTGAGGGAGTTGGTGTGTGAGGAGACTGGGAGATGTATTCAAGGGAATTCAGAAGAATGAGGGGGGATCTCATAGAAATGTGTAAAATTATGAAGGGAATAGATGAGGTAGAAATAGAGAGATGTTCCCACTGGCAGGTGAAGGTAGGACAAGAGGGCACAGCCTCAAGATTAGAGGGAGCAGATTTTGGACTGAATTGAGAATGAATTTCTTCACCAGAGATTGTTGATCTATGGAATTCCCTTTCCAGTGAAGTAATTGAAGCTACTTCAGTAAACGTTATAAGATGGATTTGTTTTGAACAATAAAGGAAGTAAAGGATGCGATGAGACCGTGGGTAAGTGGAGCTGAGTCCACAAAAGATCAGTGATGATTCTATTCAAAGGGTCAAGGGGGCCAGACGGCCTACTCCTGCTCCTGGTTCTTAGGCTCTTAAGTTAAATTTGGACTTGTGTACCATGTGCTTGAACTGTTCCCTTTTTGTGAGATTTTTCTAAAAGTGACTCCTCAAGGATGTGGCTTAACCTCCAGGAAGCAACGGGCCAATTTCCTCCATTACATAGAATAATGCAATCATGCGAGCTCACAGCAGGAGTAGGCTATTTGGCCCCTTGATCCTGTTACACTTCTTCTCAATAAGACCATGGCTGATCTGACTACTGCTCACCCCTCTCCATAACCTATCACCCTCTTTCGCTTGTCAACAATCTACCTGCTTCTGCCTTAAAAATATTCAAGGAGTCTGCCTCCCTTTGGAAGAAAGGGAGTTCTAAACACTCATGAACCTTTGAGAGAAACGTGTTGCCCCATCTCCATTTTAAATGGGAAGCCCCTCGTTTTGAAATAAAAACCGTTAGTTCCAGATTATCACACAAGAGGAAACACATCCACCCTGTCAAGACCCCTCAGGATCTTCTGTGTTTCACCTTCTAAGTTCCCTCTGTCAGCCCAAACAGCCCCAACCTTTCCCCATAAGGCAATGGGCAGGTGGGCTGCTCGTTAGCTCAGTCAACCTGATGGCTAGTGTGTGGATCTGATTGACATGACTAGCTAGAGGTCATATCTTGGCTGAGGTAGACTTGGTACCTATCCCCTTGCCTTATCCTCAGTAAAAAGAAAAATCATTTTATCACAGTTTGGCAAAAATCACCAAGGGCCTTTCTTCAGAAAGATAACTAATGAAGAAAGTTTTCCTTCCGTCTGCAGTTTTCCAATGTTGCCCAGACTCCTCCCACACTGAAGCCAGAGGCAGTGTCCCAGAACTTGTATAAGGTCCAGAGGAGCTTCCTTTAAACATCTCCTGCCTGGTGGAGGAGGGGGACAGATTGTGATAGGATGGCCTGTGGCTTCAATGAAGGGTCTTCTCCTCCACATGTCTGTCCATTTTGAGGCTGCATTGGTGGTTCCCAGCATGCCTCAGCAGTGCCTAACCTCCCTGGGAGGATCTCCGTCTCCCAGAACCTCAGGAATTCCCATCCAAGCCTCTGGATTGTGAAGCCCTCCTACACTCACAGATTGGTCTGAAAAATTTAAAAGGGACCTAAGGGGTAACTTTCTCATGCAGAGGGTGGTGCATGTATAGAATGAGGTTGTCAGAGGAAGTGGTGGAGGCTGGTACAATTACAACATTTTAAAAGGCAACTCGATGGGTGTTTTAATAGGAAGGGTTTGGAGGGATATGGGCCAAGTGCTGGCAAATGGGACACGTTTAATTCAGGATCGTACTGTTTAACTCTATGACTCTGAGTGTTGTTTGAGCTGTACCCATCCAGGCAAGTGTGGAACATTCCAACCAACTCCTGACTTGTGTAGAACATTCCAATCAACTCCTGACTTGTGCCTTGTAGTTGGTGGATAGGCTTTGGGGAAATGGGAAGTGACCTACTTGCTTTGGAATTCCTTCTTACTCCAGATACTTACCTCAGAGAAGGACTTAGAGGTGAAGGAGCAGCGCTTCAAAAGTTAGTGCTTCCAAATACACCTGTTGGACTATAACCCTGGTGTTGTGTATCTCTAACTTTACAGAGAAGGAGGTAACTCCCTTCAATGTAAGATTGTATACAGAACCAACACCATCAAAAATGAGCAAACCGGTCAATACACTTTGTGGAATCCTCCTGTGCTCAAATTTCCTGTTGCATTCCACTGCATCACAGAACCACAGCCCAGAATCCATTGTGAGTTATTGATGGGAGCTCAACAGGTTAAAAATGTCTTGACTGGATTCATTTCCCATCAAGAGCAGATGTGTGTCACCACTGGAGGGCACTGTTGGGAAGGTTTTGTGACACACAATGAATGGGATTGTCAACCCAATTTGAACCTCAGGATTTAATCTTGAAATGTAGCAGATTGGCACAGCAGCCAGCAATATCCCGGATAATCCCCGAGGGTCTGCACATCTGTGCATCCAGAGAGGTGTTAGGGGGCAGTAGCACAAATCATCACAGCTGCTGCTGCCGCCCGGGTTACAATTTGCCCCATGACTCTCACGGTACACCGGGTAGGTGGTGACTGTAACAGTGGGCAGTGTATCTTTGACATGGTTTCTCCATGTCTCGGCTATATACAGCAGACTCCCAAGTTCCTAGCGGAGTTCCCCAGCTCCAGACTGCCAATATGCACAGTGATGGATTTTGGTAAAATTGTCAAATTGACTGATGTTGATGTTTCACGAGACTTGGTAACTTTCAATGCCTTGACCTCCTGGTAGATTATTTTTTTAAAACTAGGATTGAAAGGTACAATGTCCAAAAGGGTATGGCCCTGTGTGATTTTACCCCCACCACAGCAAACATGTCTCACACTGGCATCCTAACTCCCCCTCCACCACCACCCTCCCCAACTTTATTACTGGTGCCCCTTCTAGGAACTGCTCTGGTTCATGAATTGCACCTTTTATATTTATAGAACATAACCGTTGAGACGTAACTCCTACTTCAGCTGTTAGGACATTTCACAGTTTAAAAATTGGTGGCAACCGAAAACAGTAACAGATATGCCCAATATTATCTGGTTTTAAAAAGACCGTTTAACAATGCAGTGAAATTATAACCACAACTTCTCTCCCTGCCATCCAACCTGCCGGCCCAAAGAGCCTCTTTCTCTATGGTTTCTATTTATACAGAGGCACATCCCATTTTTGGCAATTGTTATGTCTTAAGATTTCAGTTTCACATTAACCACGTTCTGTCTCATTTCTAGTATCCTGCAGTTAAAAAGCAAAGACTTGCATTTATGTAGTGCCTTTCACCACCTCGGGATGCCTTTGCAGCTAACCTTGTTACTTTTGTAACATGTAGACACTGAGGCTTCGCTGTATTGTGAAGCCACCCTTCTCTTTCATCTACAGGCATTGCCTGGGCTGCAAACGGGTTTCGTTTGAGTTCGTTTTCAAGTCATAGAGATGTACAGCATGGAAACAGACCCTCCAGTCCAACCCGTCCATGCCGATCAGATATCCCAACCCAATCTAGTCCCATCTGCCAGCACCCGGCCCATATCCCTCCAAACCCTTCCTATTCATATACCCATCCAAATGCCTCTTAAATGTTGCAATTGTACCAGCCTCCACCATGTCCTCTGGCAGCTCATTCCATACGCGTACCACCCTCTGTGTGAAAAAGTTGCTCCGTAAGTCTCTTTTATATCTTTCCCCTCTCGCCCTAAACCTATGCCCTCTAACTTTGGACTCCCCAGCCCCAGGGAAAAGACTTTGCCTATTTACCCTATCCATGCCCCTCCTAATTTTGTAAACCTCTATAAGGTCACCCCTCAGCCTCCGACACTCCAGGGAAAACAGCCCCAGCCTGTTCAGCCCCTCCCTGTAGCTCAAATCCTCCAACCCTGGCAACATTCTTGTAAATGTTTTCTGAACCCTTTCAAGTTTCGAGTTGTATGCAAGTCATAACACAATGCAGGACAATGTAAAGAAGCTGTTCATAAGTACAGGAAATATCCATATGTTAGACCTTTAAAATCCTACCCCGTTTGAGATCACATTCACAAGTACAGGTTATTCTGCTATAACATGCATTTCGTCAATGTGAATTTGCTGTTACGCAATTGACAAATCAGAGACACTGCTTCTAAAGCAGGAATGTTTAAAACCTGTGTTGGCTATAACGCAATGGTATTGCCAACACTTTAAGTGCTATTTTTATTGCATGATTTTTATATAGCACGGGTTCGCACAAGAACGCAATCACTGCATTATAGCAGAAATGACAGTATGAGTGTTGGTAAATCAGACATTTGTAAATCAGGGACCCAATATTTCTTTTACTCTGAAATGGGAGGTAGTGTTGTATCATGGGTAAGTTGTTGGAACAGTAATCCAAAATCCCAGACTAATGTAATGGGGATATATGTTTGAATCTTACCATGACAAGTGGTGAATTTGAACAGTGTGAACACACCTGGAATTGAAAAGTGACCTGATGTTGACCAGGTAAGTCACTGTTGGTAAAAATCCATCTGGTTCATTGATGTCCTTCAGGGAAAGAAATCTGCCATCTTTACCTGGTCTGACCTTTATGTGACCCCAGATCCACAGCAATGTGATTAACTCTTCACTGCCCTTTGCAGCAATAAAATGTTAGTCCAACCAACAACACCCATCTTTGCAACCCAGTTCAAGACTTTACCTCTCATTAAAGAGGTTACCAATTCATTTGGTATTAAATAGACAGCGGTGCAGTGATAATTATCACGAGACTAGTTTTTTAAAAAAAAATTCACTCATGATATATTGGCATCATGAGGTGGGCCAGCATTTTTTGTTCAGAGGACAGTTAAGAGTCGAGTGCATTGTGATGGGTTTGAAGCACACACTCAACATTGTGGTATTAAAATGTAATGATTAAAAATGGGATATAAAGCAAGTGTCAGTGATGGAACTTCTGTACACCTTTTGGTTCATTAATGTTCATTAGGGAAGATCTGCCATCCTTTCCTCTGTCTTTCAGAGGTAAAAAAGTAATACTTGGAAATGCTAAACATGACAATTTGAATCTGTATGTATCGTTTGGAGGTTTTTCTCCTTCTGGGCTGGCCTCCCAGAGATTCCAGGTTAACAGCAGTTATTCTTAAATGCCCTCTGAAAAGGCAATCCTATCAATCCACTGAGCTTGAGGACAATTTGAGGATGGGGAAACAAGTGCTGGCCTTACTTTTGCCTACGGGTATCACTAGCAAGGACTGCAGATGCTGGAGATCAGAGTCAAGAATAGAGTGGTGCTGGAAAAGCACAGCAGGTCAGCCAGCATCCAAGGAGCAGGGAAATCGACATTTCGGGCAAAAGCCCTTCATCAAGAATCAGTGATACCCATGTCTCACGAAACAATCACAAAACCAACATTTGAAACGAGCTGTGGTCACCAGCTGCCTGCTAACAGAACTGCTCTATGACACTGTTAACAGACTCACCGTGATCAATTATTAATTTTGAATACTGACCAGCTTTAAAAGCATTAACGTAAAAAATAAATATGTTCATTGTCAATTGTATTATCTAAAGAACAAGCAGAATACTTACAAAGCTTACCTTGTACGAATGGTGCTAAGTTTTAAAAGTGTGACTCAAAGGAACACTTATGAAATCACCAAGGGACTAATATTGACCCTGGTTATGAGCATATCTTGTATTGTGTACAATAGCTGAGTACAAAAAGCCTCAAACATCTGGAGAGTGAGAAAGTGGGTCAAATACAAAGGTGAAGTAGGTATTGGCTGCTTTGGCTAAAGGCTTGTTGGTGTAGGGAATGAGCTGGGCTTTATTGAGCTAGGTTTTGCTGAGCATTTGTGTCAGCTCACTCTGTTTCTACAAAAAAGATCTGCCACTTACGCATATTATTATTAAACATCTAAATCCTTGTCAATCGTGTTGACTCGAGAGATCAAGTTCCTTGTAGCTGAGCCTGTGAGAAGGATGAAAGTGCCTATATGGCCTTAAAGAATAATCGTAGTGGACTGTCACTCTCACTCTCCTTCCGTGTTCACAGATAGAGTCAGCTTCCATGCTGTGTGACTTCGGCCCAACTTGTCCATGCTGACCAGGTTTCCTAAACTGAACTAGTCCCATTTGCCTGCACTTAGTACATGTCCCCTCTAGACCTCTCCTATCCATGTTCCTGTCCAAGTGCCTTGAAGTGTTGTAATTGTACTCACCTCTACCTGTTCCTTTGGCAGCTGGTTCCATCCTATCTGAAATAGTTATCCCTCAGCTCCCTTTCAAATCTTTCCCCTCTCACCTTAAACCTGTGCCCTCTAGTTTTGGACTCCCATACCCTGGGGAAAATGTCCTAGGCTATTCACCTTCTCTATGCCTTTCCTGATTTTTTTTTTCAATCTCTATAAGGTCACCCCTCAGCCTGCAGGGGAAAACACAAACTCCTAGCCTATCCAGCCTCAAATGCTGCAGTCTCAGTAATGTCCTTGTAAATCTTTTTTACATCCTCTCCAGTTTAAAATATCCTTCCTGTAGCAGAATTGTACGCAGTACTCCAAATGTGACCATACTGATGTCTTGTACAGCTATAACATGATGTCTAACTCCTACACCCAGTGCTCTGATTGATGACACATCTTCTTCATCACCCTGTCGACCTGCCAGACCTGCTGAGTTTCTGTGAATGTGCCTGCATTGGGTTAAGTTTGAAAGAAAAGATGGAGATTGCTCATCATCTATACCCATATTAAGGTTTATTTACCCTCACCTGCAAAACAGGATCTGGACCAGATGGGCCAATAGGCTGAGAAATGGCAGATGAAGTTTAATTCAGATAAATGCGAGGTGTTGCATTTTGGGAAAGCAAATCTTAGTAGGACTTATACGCTTAATGATAAGGTCCTAGGGCATGTTGCTGAACAAAGAGACCTTGGAGTGCAGGTTTATAGTTCCTTGAAAGTGGAGTCACAGGTAGATAGGATAGTGAAGAAGGCATTTGTTATGCTTTCCTTTATTGGTCAGAGTATTGAGTACAGGAGTTGGGAGGTCATGTTGCGGCTGTACAGGATATTGGTTAGGCCACTGTTGGAATATTGCGATCAATTCTGGTCTCCTTCCTATTGGAAAGATGTCGTGAAACTTGAAAGGGTTCAGAAAGGATTTACAAGGATGTTGCCAGGGTTGGAGGATTTGAGCTATAGGGAGAGGCTGAACAGGCTGGGGCTGTTTACCCTGGAGAATCGGAGGCTGAGGGGTGACCTTGATAGAGATTTACAAAATTATGAGGGGGATGGATAGGGTAAATAGGCAAAGTCTTTTCCTTGGGGTCGGGGAGTCCAGAACTAGGCATAGGTTTGGACGGGTTGGACCACTGTTTCCATGCTGTACATCTCTATGACTCTAAATATGCCAAAGTGGAAACCAATGAGGGGACTGCTGCTTCAGTGTTATAGCGACTTCAGTTGATAACTGCTTTAGCTGCTCCGGCACAATGGGATGGCAATAATATGAAACTCTGGTGGTATTTCCAAGTGTAGGGGGGTGTTGTTAACTTGGACGTCTGGTTTGTGATGTAGAATGGATTCACTTCCCAAACCAGCTGAGGTCACTAGAGAGCCCCTGCCTTCTCAGCTTCACCTCTTGCCTCTGGTGTGGTGGTCTTCAGTTGTGGCTCGATTGCTCTCGCAATCGGAGAGAGAGAAGTCCAATGATCCTCTGAGAGTGTGGCTGCTTCTACTGCCAAGGATCACTGTCAGCATTCTTGGAACTTTCAACCGAGTAGGATGGTCAAAAGCTGTTTGCAATGACCACAGTCGAAGATAGTCATGTGAGGGTCTCCTCCACGTCTTTCTTCCATTTGGAAAGTTTATTCAACCCTGACCCTGACACTAACCCTTTTGCAGGGTCAGCCCAAGCTGAAAAATGACCTTAGTCCTTGTCTCATTCCAGGACATGAACCACACTCTGGTTGCTTGATTCATGCCAGATCTCTGCTATAACCGGTGTCACTAAGGAAGTCGCCGAGAGGTATGTTTTTTCTTTGTTTTGACACACATTTGATTTTATTTTATCCATCCTTTATATCTTTGTAAGCTACAAGTGCACTTTCCGGTGCTAAAGTTGCATCCGCTGTTCTTTACAGCAGAGTGTATCCTGCAGAGTCAGCATTATGATGTGGTAGACATCAGTGGATTTCAGAGAATGTACCATTAGCTAGGAACCAGTTTTATTTTTTTAACACTTCCTGAGGTCACTGTTCAGGTATATCAGAACTGTCCAAAATCCTGACTCCAACCCTTTTGGACGGAAGGAGGTAAATTCCCAACTAGAAATTCAAACTTCCCAAGCAATTCCCACCGAGTCATTGTGACCTGGGTGTGACTACGATGCCTCACACACGGACTGGAGCATTGCGACTTATTTGCTCTGATCATGTCTGGGTGTTGGCTGCTCTGTTGCCATTGTAATCCCAAAGAGCTGAAGAAAGCTGGAAAGAAAAGCACATTTTCATAAAGAAAAGAAAATAAAGGGTTAGCACAAGTCAAGAAACATTTGTTTTCCCCATGCTGCCTGACACAATTTTCCTGTTAGGTCGAAGCTGTTTCATTTATAAATAAGTTTTTGTTTCAGCTGCTAAACGTCCTAGTGATCGGGTGTCTTTTTGTTCCATTGTCTCACTCTGCCCATTGATGACTCTCAGTGACACACACTCATTGCTGCCACATCATCTCACATCATGTTTTGTTTCAGTGATGTTATGAGTAAAGGACGAGGGAAACTTGATATTATGGTTGAAATTTGGACTTCACCAAAAAAAAGGAGGGTTAATGTGGTCCAAAGGGTGAGAGGAGTATCTTGGTTTTAACCCCTTCCTGGTCTGTACCGACTTTGGGGATCACCATCTGGCTTCCATACCTTGCAGGGTGCTCCTTCACCAGAATAGTCTGTCAGCAAATCGGCTGCATATTGCAACAATGCTGATTTTGACATGCAGAAGGAGATAGTTACTTTGTGTTATATCCTCCTGCAGATAATGCAATAAAAACCATATAAAAGACACATTTGTGATTATATTGTCAGTGGAATGTGACTTAATGCTATAAAGCTCTCCGTCTCCATCGTACTGAACTCTGTCCTCTTGCAGCATATCATGCAGAGCAAAATGTGCTAAAGTGCATCTGAGTTGCTTAGCTTGAGGCCAGATACATAAGTGCCTATCAATGTCACAGTCATCGAGAAACTCAGCACAGAAACCGATCCTTTGGTCCAACTCATCCTCACCAAACAGATATCCTATGTCAATCCAGTCACATTTGGTTCATATCCCCCTATACCCTTCCTATTTATATACCCATCCAGATGTGTTTTAAATGTTGTAATTATACTAGCCTCCACCACTTCCTCTGGCAGCTTATTCCATACACGCACCACCCTGTGTGCGAGAAAGTTGCCCCTCTGGTCCCTTTTATATCTTTTCCCTCTCTCCCTAAACCTATACCCTCCAGTTCTGGATTCCCCCAACCCATGGAAAAGATCTTGTCTATTTATCCTATCCAAGCCCCTCATGATTTTGTAAACCTCTATAAGGTCACCCCTCAGCCTCCGACACACCCATTCCTGTAGCTCAAACCCTCCAACCCTGGCAACATCCTTGTAAAGCTTTTCTGAAGACTTTCAAGTTTCACAACCTCCATCCTACAACATAGAGGCCAGAATTGCATGCTGTATTCCAAAAGTGGCCTAACCAATGTCCTGTACTGCCACAACATGACCTTCCACCTCCCATAGTCAGTGTACTGACCAATAAAGGAAAGCATTCCAAATGCCTTTAAATTAACTTTGTAATCTGGAATTAAAACCTGGTGTCAGTAATGGAGACCATAAAGCTATCATTGATTCATATGAGAACTGCCCTCCAGGGATAGAAGTCTGCCCTCTGTGACTCTAAAGGACAGCAATGTGGCAGACTCTTAACACCTTCAAAAATGGCCTAGAAAGCCAAGGGCAGTGAATATTGGTTTTGCCAATGACACCAAACATTCTGTGAAAGAATAAACAAAAATAAAAAGCTAACAGAATGTGAGGGTGGCACGATGGCTGAGTGGTTAGCACTGCTGCCTGACAGTGCCAGGGGCCCAGGTTCCATGCCACCCTTGGGTGACTGTGTGGAGTTTGTACATTCTCCTTGTGTCTACGTAGATCCCCTCCGCGTGTCCTCCTGCTTCCTCTGGGTATGCAGGTTAGGGTGGATTGGCCATGCTAAATTATCCTGTCGTGACCAGGGGTGTGCAGGTTACAGGATGATTTAGCGTGGCCAATCCACCCTAGTGTCCAGGGGTGTCCAGGTTAGGGTGGATTGACCATGCTAAATTGCCCCATAGTGTCTAGTGATTTTTAGGTTGGGTGGATTAGCCATGGGAAATAGGGGATAGAGGAAGGGGTGTGGGTCTGGGTGGAATGCTGTTTGGAGGGCTGTTGTGGACTCGATGGGCTGAATGGCCTGCTTCCACACTGTAGGAAATCTGAGACTGAGGACACATAAAGGGTGACTGGGCTGATTCCCTAAATGCCTGGCCAATCAGGCGGGTTTGTAAGGACCATTTTAAGGGAGTTGGGGAGGGAAAATCGAAGGCCTGGGCCAGTAGAATAGTACAGGAGCAATTTCAGACGAGACTGCTGTAGAGGCCACCACCAGAGATTGGCAGTCTGGGTGGGTTACTCTTCAGAGGGTCGGTGTGGACTTGTTGGGCCGAAGGGCCTGTTTCCACACTGTAGAGAATCCAATCTAATAGCAATGGAGGAGTTAGCGGTCACAAAGAAATGTGACATGGAGGTGCCCTGCCCCTATGATTACCCACTCTACCGCGTGGCAATTTAAAGTTAGCAGCCTGGAAGAAGGGAGCAAATTGGATAATAAAAAGCTTATTCTTTTAAATAATTGGGTGATTTGGGGGAAGCTAATTCTGCTTTGTATGTTTTACAGAATTAACAATGTTTTGCTGTTTCTGTGTGGGCTGCTCTTGTGCTGGTACTGGTGGTGGGGTCAGGTGGGTGGTGTTTGCTGAACAACACGGCAATGAATTACCCGCCTGCAGTTCTGGTTTTCCACATCCAATCAGACCGAGCCAGTGCAAGCCTTTTTAAAGGCTGCTTAAGATACACAGGCCTCCAAGATTAATAAGGTCTATCAGATATAATTACAGTTCTGAAGGGAAGAAAATCCTTTCATATTTTTTAACAAGACACAAAAGCGCCCGCTGCAGCTGTGGTCTGTTTTCCCTATTCTCACAAATCGCTTCTGTAACTAGTACCGTCCAAAACAACCCCGAGGGGAAAAAAAATATTCGGGGAAGCTGCGGGTTTGTGTGCGCCTTTTGCAGCCTTCGCTCTGTCAGACGCTGACGTGGTCAGGTCAAAGTGCCCATGTACCCCGAGCAGGTCAGCTGAACCTTGACCTGTCGGTGAACTCTGTCTTGACTCTGTTGTACTGTCAACACCTGGTCACTTGGCTTCTTGTTTGTGGGGTGGAGCGGGGTGGAGGGGGGGGGCGGGGAGAGGGAGGGAATTGGGGAAAATTGTAGCTGAGTTGAAATCTCGCCTGCCGTGCAGGAGCTGAGCTCCGAGTTGTTGTGGATAGCCTGCCTTCCTCCTATATGGAGGGGCTGAAATAGGCTGGTGCTTTGGGAAAAGTGAGGACTGCAGATGCTGGAAACCAGAGTTTAGATTAGAGTGGTGCTGGAAAAGCACAGCAGGTCAGGCAGCATCCGAGCAGCAGGAAAATCGACGTTTCGGGTAAAAGTCCTTCATCAGGATTGGAGGCAGGGAGCCTCCATTCCTGATGAAGGGCTTTTACCTGAAACGTCGATTTTCCTGCTCCTCGGATGCTGCCTGACCTGCTGTGCTTTTCCAGCACCACTCTAATCTAGGCTGGGGCTTTGTTTCCCCTGGAGTGTCGGATGACCTTAAAGAGAGCATATAAAATCTTGAGGGGCACAGATAAGGTCTTTTTCCCCCAGGGTAGGAGATTTCAAAACCAGAAGGTGTAGGTTTAAGTGAGAGAGGAGAGATTTAAAACTGACCTAAGGGCAATTTTTTTCACGCAGAGAGTGGTGCGTGTATGGAATGAGCTGCCAGAGGGAGTTGTAGAGGTGGGTACAATTTAAGAGGCATTTGACAATGCACATTAGGAAAGGTTTAAGGGGATATGAGCCCAAGGCAGTCAAATGGAACTAGTTCAGTTTAGGATGTGTGGTCAGCATGGGTGAGGTGGGGCCGAAGGGTCTGTTTCCATGCTTTGACTGTATTACTCTGTAATCCATGTACTGGTTACACTTGGCTGTTTGACTTATGCCCCCTTTTTTAAAGGCACACTGGCCTGAGTAATGGTGCTAGTTTGTCAAAGGCCAGCTAGACAAGAGAGAGCCCTAATCTAAAATTTATTGCATTTTATATTATACATTTTATAATATTTTTAAGTTTTATCATATTTTGTTTAAGCATGCTACGCATTCCACCAGCTGCCCAGCTCTGGACTGGGGGACTTTGTTGGGTATACCTTTGTTACTAGGTATATACAATGTCCGTCTACTTTTCCAGCGAGCGTTCCTGTAATAACGGTAACATAGCCAACCAAGGTCAGAGGCCTGGGTATCAAAACCCACTTGACCAAGCACGTGCCCAAAGCTGACTATTCAGTGCGGTATTGAGGGAGTGCTGCACTGTCAAAGATGTTATCCTTTGGATGAAATGATGAAATGAGACCCTATCTACTGCGAGAATGTCAAAGGTTCCGAGGTACTGGTTAGAGGATGTCTCAGAGATTTGGCCTATTCATATGTATTGTCCAAAAAAGCACCAAATGTCAATTAAATGGTATTTGGCTGGTTGTAAATGGACCACGGTGTGTCGCCTTTGTGAATGACTGCATCAGTTCTCAGACGGAATGTTTACTGTGGCCAAACACACAACCTGCAAACCCTTCCAACACACACCAATAGCTGGCAATATGGATCATAGAATCCGTATAGTGTGGGAGCAGGCCATTCAGCCCATCATGTCCTCACCACCACCTCATTTTACCACTCTGAACCTACACATCCCTGGACCCTATGGGTCAACTTAGTGTGGCCACTCCACCTAACCTGAGCATCTTTGGGCTGTGGGAGGAAACCGTGGGGAGAATATGCAAATGCCACACAGACAGTTGCCGGAGGGTGGAATTGAACACAGGTCCCTGGCGCTGTGAGGCAGCAGTGCTAACCACTGTGCCACTCCATTCAACCTGTTCCAATTTGCTTGCGGCTAAGGTAATAATCCAGAGAGGTTACAGTTTTTTCTACATAGCCTCTGGTTGCTCATTTTCCTATGCAGAACCCCTTTCCTGTGTTGTTGGTTCCAAATGTAGAACCCACTGGATTCTATCCCTCCTTCCTGCAAATTCCCCTCCTGCCCTGGGCAGAAGTCCCAACCCTTTGCACCAGGAAAGCAACGTAGGCATGTGAACTCCCTTCTCTGTTGCAGAGAGCTAGGTCCATCCTCCTGTCTATGCTATTGTTACATGCTATTAAACCTTCTCTAATCCACACCTACAATCCAGGTAATTGAGCCAAGCTGCTTCCTCCAAGGAATATGAATTGTTGTGGTCACATATCCCCTTTACCTGCACGGTGGCACCTTGAGCTATGAATATTGATGTTGGAGGTTCCAATATGGCCGACTAGGAATTGCTCCTCTCTCCTGGGGCACATTTTCCCTGTGTCTGTACGGACTTCCTTTGGGTGCTCTCGTTACCTCCCACGATCCAAAGTTATCCACAGTGTCCAGAGGTGTGCAGGCTAAGCAAGTTTTTTGAGAAGATTTGTAGCTCAGGTTGAAGATCTGGAAGTAGGTTTACTCGCTGAGCTGGAAGGTTTATTTCCTGACATTTTGTCACCCTACTCAGAAACCTCTTCAGTGGGCCTCCAGGCGAGGCACTGCTGCTAATTACTGCTTTCTATTTATATGTTTGGGTTTCTTTGGGTTGGTGATGTCATATCCTGTTCTTTTTCTCAAGGGGGTGGTAGATGGGGTCTAACTCAATGTGTTTGTTGTATCAACAAGTTCATAAGCTGCTGTAAAACCCTATACTGACAACAAGCAAAACTAATGTCATTTATAAAATACCATGCAAAGACTGTAACAAACACTGCATTGGACAAACAGGCAGAAAACTAGCCACCAGGATACATGAACATTAACTAGCCACAAAACAACATGACCCAGTCTCACTAGTATCCTCACATACGGATAAGGAAGGACACCACTTCGACTGGGACCACTTATCCATCCTAGGACAAGCCAAACAGAGACACACACACGAGAATTCCTAGAAGCATGGCATTCCAACTGGAACTCTAGCAATAAACACAGAGTTAAAACCCATCTACCACCCCCTGAGAAAAAGAACAGGAAATTACATCACCACCAACCCAAACATATAAATAGAAAACAGGAATCAGCAGCAATGCTTTGCCTGGAGGCCTACTAAAGATGTTACCTAGTAGGGTGACGAATCATCTGGAAATGAACCTTCCAGCTCAACGAACAAACCTACATCCATGTGCAGGCTAGGTGGGTTAGCCATGGGAAATGCAGGGTTAGAATAATAGGTCAGAGGGGCGAGTCTGGATGGGATGTTCTTTAGAAGGACAATGTGGACCTGATGGGCTCAATGGACTGTTTCCATACCGTACGGAGTCTAAATCGATTAGAGAGTTAAATGTAGCTGTCAAAGATGTTATCCCTTGGATGAAATGATAAAATGAGACCCCATCTACAGGGGAAGTGTCAAGGCTTCCAAAGTACTGTTAGAGGATATCTCAGGGATTTGGCCTATTTATGTGTATTGCCCAAAAGTGCATCAAAAATCAATTAAATGGTACTTAGCTGATTAATGTTGACTGGTTGTAAATTGGCCAATAATTATCATGTAGCTCAAAGACTGGTATGGGAGAAATGGGTTCTGAATCATGGGGTACTGGCACTAGTACTGGGGCACATGGGAGTTGTACTAATGTTACAGTCTTCACCTGAATTATGCTGGTACCAGTGTACAGGTAAGTTAAACACTGGGAAAGTAGACAGATCTTTGGAATAAAGTGTGGGGTGAGGAATCAACTGAGGGAAGATAAGATAAATTAAAGAGAAAGAAAGAGACAAGAGAACAAAGTCATGAAGTATATCAAAGCATGGCAGGGAGTGGCATAAGAGTGTACCAAACAGTTAAGGCTAGAGGTTGTGAAGCTAGGAAAAACATAGAATTAAAGGCTCTGTATCTGAATGTGCATTGCATTTGTAGTGTAACAGAGGAGGGAACAGCTCAAATAGAAGTGAATATTATAGAAACATGGTTGCAAAATGTCAAAGGTTGGGACCTGAAAGCTTCAAGAGGAGATGACATTTTGGAAGGACAGGAAACTAGGAACAGGTGGATGGATAGCCCTCTTAATTAAGGATGGCATTCACAAAATGGAGAAAGATAGCCTTTGTTAAATGTCAAGACATTTGGATAGAGACAAGGAATGTAGAAAGTTATTTGTGAGAGTAGTTTATAAGCCCCTGACAGTAAACAGACTGTAGGCAGGGTGTCGAAGAAGAGATAATGGAGACTTTTGAGATAGGAATGGTAATAATTGCAAGCAATTTTAAGCTAGAGATTGGCTGAATCAGATTGGCAAAGGTAGCCTCAAAGAACAATTCGTTGAGTATTTTTAATGATGTTTTCTTACAGCAGCATGTTCTAAAGCCAACCAGAGAGCAGGCTGTTCAAGGTCTGGCAATATGCAACTAGATAAGATTACTTAATAACCTCATTAGGTAGCAGCAATCATAATGCAATTTACTTAAATAAAAGAAGGTGCTCGAACCAGAAATGCCCATAATAAAAGAATAAAGATGAATCTGAGGGAGAGCATAATGGGTCTAAGACCAATGTTTTAAACTTAAGCAAGGGTAGTTGTGAGAGTGTGACGACAACTGCCTAAAGTGATCTGAAAAATTAAGGTTAAGGATAAGTCGCTAGAGATGCATTGGCAAACATTTAAGATGACACTCCACACACTCATTGAAGGTGCACGCCAATGAAAAAGAAAGAGTAGGGAAAGTCACAGATTCCACAGCTATTAAAGGAAGTTACAGTGTAAAATTGAAAGAAAAATGTAAAATGAAGATGAGTGACATATCAGAAGACTGGGCCAAACACAAAAAAAGACTTTAAACAAACAAGGATGAGTTAGAAGAAAGTAGAAAGAAATTTGGAAATGTTTACAAGTATTTATGAAAGAAGAGTAAGTGAAATGAGCATTTCTCCTCAGGAGAGTAAGTCTGGGAGCTGTTAATGGAAAATGCGGAAATAGCAGATGAATTGAACAGATATCTTGTGTCTTTCCTCATAGAAATTCTCATGAACCAAAAGTCAAAACAATTGAGGAATTGAAAACCATTACAAAAACCAGGGAAAGAGTTCTGAAGAAATGTTTAGAACTAGAAGCTGACAAGTCCCAGGTCTTGATGCAGCCTAAAATGTGTTGCTGGTCAAAGCACAGCAGGTCAGGCAGCATCTCAGGAATAGAGAATTCGACGTTTCGAGCATAAGCCCTTCAATTATGCTCGAAACGTCGAATTCTCTATTCCTGAGATGCTGCCTGACCTGCTGTGCTTTGACCAGCAACACATTTGCAGCTGTGATCTCCAGCATCTGCAGACCTCATTTTTTACTCGAAGATTTTAACCTACCAGGTCTTGATGCACCTCATCCTCTCTGTTAGTAGAAAAAGCTGCTGAAATACTGGATTGGTTCTAATTTCTGACAATTCCCCGGATTCTGGAAATATTAGATCAGATTGAAAAAATAGTGAATGTGACTTCTTCATTCAAGAAAGGTGAGAAACAGAAAGCCGGAAACTACAGGCTGGTTTATTTAATAGTGGTGGCGGGTAAAATGCAGGCATTTGTCATTGGGGATATAGGAAATTTTAATGAAATCAGGCAGGGTCCACATGGTTGTGTGGCAGAGACATTGTGTTTGACTAGTTGATGAGAGTAAATTGAGTAAGTAACACGTAAATGAAGAGGAACCTGTAGGTGAGGTATACTTGGAATTCCAGAAAGCATTTAGTAAGGTGCCTCCTCAAATGTCTTGCATGAAATAAGAATAATGGAAAGTATGGATAGAGGATTGGCTAGCTCATTTTACAAAAAAAGTTGTCGCCATGGTCCTACATACTCCTGAGGGTGAGATGACTGTTTAATCTGAGGATCACCGTGTCTCCAGTGAGTGGAAAAGTAAAGATAGTGGGACCTTGATAGTAATCTCAAACTGTTGATCCTGTGATGCTGGTGTCACTCTCTTGATTTATTATTATCGTATATACTGAGATACAGTGAAACATATTGTTTTGCGTGCTATCCAGGCAAATCATACGTCATGGTAATAGAACACAATGCAGAATACAGTGACCGAGAAGGTGCAGAGAAAGCTCAGCTCTAATATGAGAGGTCTATTCAGAGGTCTGATAACAACAGAAAAGAAGCTGTTCTTGAATCTATTGGTGCGTGTTTTCCAACTTCTGTATCTTCTGCCTGACGGGGGAGAGTATAACTGGGGTGGGAGAGGTCTTTGATGTTGGCTGCTTTCCTGAGGCAGTGGGAAGTGTAGATGGATGGAAGGCTAGTTTTCGTGATGGACCGAGCTGTGTTCATGACTCTCTGTAGTTTCTTGATGCAGAAACTGCTCTGTCCAAGACAACAAGTTGTGATGCATCTGGATGGAATGCTGTTGTGGTGCATCTGTAAAAATTGTTAAGGGTCATTGTGGATATACCAAATTTCCATCGTCTTCTGAGGAGGTAGAGGCGTTGGTGTGCTTTTTCGACTGTAGCATCGATGTGGATGGACCAGGACAGATTGTTGTGATTGCTACTCCTCGGAACTTGATGCTGTCAACCATCTCCACCTCAGCACCATTCATACAGACAGGACCATGTCCTCCACTCTCTTTCCTTCCTTTTTCCAACCTTGAAGGAGAGATTGTACCATGCCACTAATCTCTCTACCTCTTTTCTGTCTTGTCATTGTTTGTTTGAGATTCGGCCCCACTACAGAGGTGTCATCAGCAAATTTGTAAATGGAAATGGAGCTGAATTTGGCCACACACTTGAGTACAAAGGAGTATAGTCAGGGACTGAATACGTAGTATTGTGAGGCACCAGTGTGAGAAGGTGGAGAAGGAGGTGGAGGAGGTGCTGTTACTTAATGATTGCAGTCTGTGGGTCAGGGGGTCAAGGATCCAGTAGTAGTGCAGGGAGCAGAGACCTAGGTCATGGAGTTTGGTTGGAATTTTGGTGTTGAAGGCAGAACTAAAGTCAATAAATTGGATTCTGATGTAGACATCCTTAGTATCCAGAGATGTTCCAGGGGTGAGTGCAGGGCCAGGGAGCTGGCATTTGCAATGGGTGTATTGTGATGGGAGGCAGATTGTAGTGGATCAAGGCAGCCTGGAAATTCAATCTGGGGTACTCTACAATGCAAACCAGACATCCACCCAACTAAGCTAACTGACCCCCAAGTTACTAGAAAGGAAACGGAGTAGGTGCAAATCACTCACTTTTGGGTTGTCAAGATGTAACAAGATGAGTGCCAAAGGTTTACATCCTCAATTATTTACAATCTATATCAATGGCTTGGATAAAGAAACCCGATATAGACCTGTAGATGGTAAAAAGATAGAAGAAAAACCAATTGTGAAGATGACATAAGAAGTCCGCAAAGAGATAAAGCTAGGTTAAAGTGAGTGGGAAATGGCCTGGCAGAAGGGTTATAATGTGGGCAACTGTGAAAGTATCCCATTTTGCAGGAAGAGTAGAGAAACAGCACATAAGAGAGCGAGAGATTGCAGGGAGAGCTCTGAGGTACAGAGGCACCTGGCTGTCTAGATAAATGAACCACTAAAAGTTAGTATCCAGTCACAGCAATGATGAGAAAGGAAATGGCGTGATGTTAGTTATTGTAAGGGTAACAGAATTATAACAGTAGGCACATGTTGTACAGGATATTGGTGTTGCATCAAGGGTATTGTGCACAGCTTTGGTTTCCTTATGTACGAAAGACATATTTGTATTAAGATCTGGTTGTGGAAAGCTTTACTCAAACATGATTCCTGGGATCAAGGTATTCCAGAAACAATAAGCTATTATCTGATGACGAAAGGTTAGGTAGATGGGGCCTGCCTCTATTGGAGTCTAGATGGATAAAAGGTGGTCTTACTGAAAGATTCTGACGGAACTTGACAGATTAGATGCTTCCAACCCCTCCCCCATCCCCTCCATGGGACAGATGAGATTGAGGGGATACAGATTGTAAATAAAAGAACTCCCTACTCATGACCGAGATGAGGAGACTTTTCTCTCTTGGGGGCTCCTGAGTCTATGGAACTCTCTTCTCAAAGATCCACAGGAACTGGATTTTTGATATTTCTTAGGCTGAGTAGATCGATTCTGGACTGACGAGGGAGTCGGCAGAGGCTGGGGGAAAGACAAGGCCTCAAACAGATCTCAGATGCTGCCTGACCTGCTGTGCTTTTCCAGCACCACTCTAATCTAACCTCAAACCGATCAGCCATGCTTATTGGACAAGTACGCCAGTTCAAGGGCTGAATGGCCTATTCCAACTCCTAATTCTGATACAATCAAAACTCTTGGTCAAACCTCACATCTTTGGAACTAACACCCAGAGGAAAAGACAAAACCTTGATGAAGATGATTAAAATCGGAAGACAGAGAGAGACAGAGTTGGGTGGATACGTGATCCATTTCCAGTGAGTGCTTGCTCTTCCACTTGCTAGGAGACTCTAGTGCAAGGGATTTGTCCCTGTTGTGTACTGTGGGGAGAACGGGCAGGTACAATCTGTTTGTGGTTTCCTCTCTCAACCTTTATGATTGGTACATTACAACCCTGAAAACGGGTAATCGAAAGTGCACGTTATTTCCTTGTCATTCTGTGGAGTGGATCTGGCTGTTACCGACACACCTTCCTTTATCACTGTTCTCCTTCTTGCACACGTTCCAGCCATTTCCAAAAAAAACAAAATGGACGTGCTTTTTTTTTTGAAAGACAACTTGGTTCTGACAGTCACTCAGCCTCTGGCAGCTCTGATTTCCACAAACCAGTTTAAGAATTAATTACGCCTGCATTCCTGGATTTGGGGTCTGAACTGCAGCAGGAACAATAAGGTATTCGTGACCCATTGCAGAAGGAGGAAACGAGAGTGCAGCTTTGTCACTGTTTAATAAAAATGATCTTAAACTCTGCCAGGGATCATGTATCAGGCTGACAAAGGGGGAAAATACCTCCATAAATGGGAATAATTAGTGGAATTGTCAAGCATCTGAAATCCCGCTTTCCTCATTCTCCTGCACACAGAACCTTTGAAGAAAAACAGAATAGTTCCTGAACAAGCAGCTAATTGATGCTTTAAATGAAATGAGTATGGCTTTGTGGTTATATTACACAGGCAGGCAATGGCTTTTAATTGGTTTTGCAGTGGACTGTATTTTTTTTCTCTCTGTCTATAAAACAGTTTTCTGAAGAGAGAATGCTTGTTGATGCTTTCCTATCACATGTCTCCGCCAACTCGACAGGAGGTAGTGGCAGTGTCATTGGACTAATAATCCAGAACCCCGGGTGTTTTTACAGACATATATAAACAGAGCCTGATTTTAATGGTATGATTGCCTGACTCTATACCCTGATGTATTCCGGATAGATACAGTCTATTGAACCACTGACAGATAGCCAGCTGATGGAACTCATCAGCAGCATTTTGAGTTGGGCGTCCTACTCCCAGAAAAGCCAAACTAACAAAACAACTACTGTAATTCCAGAAATATCTCCAATGTAAATATTGTTAAGAATTGCAAATGGATAAAGGTGTTGCTGGCTAGGTCAGCATTTATTGCCCATCCCTAATTGCCCAGAGGCAACCACATTGCTGCGGGTTTGGAGTCACATGTCAGTCAGACCAGGTAAGGATGGCAGTTTCCTTCCCTAAAGACATTAATGAAGCAAATGGGTTTTTACAAACATCAACAGTTATCATTTTTGATTGCAGAATTTTATTGAATTCAAATTGCATCATCTGCCCGAGTGAGATTTGAACCCAGAATGTTAGCATGGTCCTGTAACATTACAGACATTTCCACACAACCTACTTGTGTAGAAGCTATAGGTTATGACCTTAAAGGCTCAGTAACAAGGTAGATATATAATTGCTGAAAATGTGTTGCTGGAAAAGCGCAGCAGGTCAGGCAGCATCCAAGGAGCAGGGGAGTTGACGTTTTGGGCTCTAAAAACTCTAAAAATGCCCCTCCCCCAAGTCCCTCCTCCTTACCTTTTATCTTAGCCTGCTGGACACACTTTCCTCATTCCTGAAGAAGGGCTCATGCCCGAAACGTCGATTCTCCTGCTCCTTGGATGCTGCCTGACCTGCTGTGCTCTTCCAGCAACACATTATTCAGCTCTTATCTCCAGCATCTGCAGTCCTCACTTTCTCCTAGATATATAATTGGCTGAGGGGAAACCGAGCATAGGGCAATGGATATTTCCAAACTTGCCATGGAGTTCCCCAGGGGTCAGTACTGGAACCCTTGCTTTTCCTGATACATAATAATAATCTACACCTTTTGTCTATAGCTTGGGAAAACACAGCAGGTCAGATCCTCACAACAGAGCGAAGTAGAGTTAAGGTTTCAGGTTGAGATAATCTTTCGATCAGAGTCGAAAAGTGTGGTGCTGGAAATGCTGCGGGCTTGAATGAAGAAATTCCCTGCTGAAAGCACTGCTCGTTCCTTGTCCTTTTAAGCTGCATCTTCCCTCTTCAGCCATGTTTTTGATCACGCATTCCTGATGAAGGGCTTATGCTCAAAGCGTCAACTCTCCTGCTCCTCGGATGTTGCCTGACTGGCTGTACTATTCCAGCACCATACTCTCGACTCTGATCTCTCACGTCTGCAGTGCTCACTTTCTCCTGTGATCTTTGATCAGTCCAGTCTGATGGCAGGTCACCCTGACCTTGTTAGTTCTGAGTTTCTTCATCCCCAAAGCAGTCTGATATGGAGCAGATTATCCAACTCTCTGGTCTAACTAGAAGAGTAAACAGTAGGAAATGCATTTCATTACCCCAACTATTTACAGATTCCATGACCTAGTGCCTACAGAGACAGTTCACAGCCCAGTACTGTCTGCTACAAACCCCTTCCCTATTCTGATCAAGTCCCTGGAACACCATCCCTGTCAGTGATGCTTACTGCAATTTTAGTTTGCATGGTGTTGGATACTTGATGCCCACCTGTGAAACACTCCTGTATTATAGCTTTAATTATATACACGGAGTGGGATTTGAACCCATGAATGTCCTGACTCGGGTGAGAGCACTACCCTCAGAGCCACAGGGGACAGCAAATGTGTAAACCTAGAAATATAGGAGTATGAGTAGGCCATTGTGGTTCATCGACCTCAGTGTCATTTTTCCACATAATCTCCATGTCCCTTGATGTAAAGATGACATATCTAACACCAACACTAAACCTCCCTTTTGGTGCTTTCTATCTCGCACTTGTACATTACTGACTATTTATCACCTCCCCATTGGTGACTGTCCCCTCAGCTGATGAGGACAGAAATTCCCTGCTGTGGTCCTTTTCTCGTTTCTCATCGTTTTAAGCTGTGTCTTCCCTTTTCAGCCATTTTTCTGCTCACGTGTCCAGAGATCTCCAACCATGGCTCATCAGAGCCAAGCTTTGTCCATAGTGCTATATAAATACACTGCTGTTTAAGACTGGGTGGAGACATGTTTTCGGGCTTTGCAGCCTAGCGAGCATGATTGCAGGAAGAGTGGATGTCATGTATCACATCTTCCACACTGGGCTCTTGGCTTGTGTACTGTCAGGTTCGAACAGAAGGAGGAGTCCATATCCTGAACCACATCAGCTGCCATTAGGATCATAGAAACCCGACAAGGTGGAAACAGGCCCTTTGGCCCAACAAACCACACCAACCCTCCAAAGAGTAACCCACCCAGACCCATTCCCTGATCCTATTACTCTATATTTCTCCTGACTAATGCAGCTAACCTAGACATCCCTGAACACTATGGGCCATTTGGCACAGCCAATTCACCGAACCTGTACACCTTTGGATGGTGGGAGGAAACCCACACAGACACGGGGAGAATGTGCAAACTCCACACAGACAGTCGCCTGAGGCTAGAATTGAACCTGGGACCCTGATGTTGTGAGGCAGCAGTGCTAACCACTGTGCCGCCCCATTATTCACAATGGTGCCGTTTGGTTGTTGAGGTGGTGATGGGATGATTCCCAGCAGCTGCAGTTGCCTGTGTGAGTGATGGGTCACACTCTGGCCAGTGAGCAGCAGCTGAGAATATAAACAGAGGCGAGTGTTTTGACAGAGTTCACGCGAGAATCCCAAACCGCTAAGCAGAGGCTCTGAGCTGAAAGGCTTCAGGCTTTTGGCAAGTGTTTTAGCTGCTATTACCATATCCAGGGGAGGGTACTGCTTTAAAGGGAAACTCCAACCATTGATTCTCACTGATGTCCCTGATGTTATGCTCTGTGTTCTAGTGGGTGCCCACTGAGTAGGGATCTATCTCTCATTAAGACCATAAGAAATAGAAACGGAAGTAGCTGTTCGGTCCCCCGTTCTGCCTTTCAATAAAATCCTGGCTGATCCAGCATTTTCCGTTACCCTTGGTTCACTGACTGATCAAGAATCTATCTCTGCCTCAAATATACACAAGGACTTCCCACCCCCTCCCCAGCCTCTCTGTGGCAAGCAGTTCCAAAGACACTCAACCCTCTTGAGAGAGGAAATTCCTCGTCAACTCAATATAATGAGCAGTTTTGTTCAACGTGTCTCATTGTGATTGAGTGAATTGCTTTACTGACAATGAATGCATTGCACTGATTGGTGTTCTGGAAGCAAAAGTGCACAGTGTGATTCCAAACAGAACAATGGGATTGATGACCAGTTATTTGTTGGGTTTGGGAGTTGAACTGTGACACCAAGAGAGCTCTCTGCTTAGATTTTATCATGGGATCTTTAGAAAAGTTGCCATTCTGAAAACACCTCCTCCCTTAGCCGTACTTTCTGTCTTCTATTAGTTAGCCAATCCTCTTTTCATAATATTACACTATCTCCAGCACTATGGACTCTTCAGCCTATTCAGTAGTCTAATGTCTGGGTATCTTATCAAATTTATGAAAATCCAAATATATTTCAAGCACTAACCACATTGCTCAGTGGTTTGTTTTCTGTTTGTCTAACCAATGTTTTTTTTTCGTCCAAGGGTCATCAAACAGCCAAGCAATTAAGAAATAACTCATAAAAATAGCTCATTGTTGACTTTATGTCAAAGTAGTTACTTCAAGGGTGACTCTGTCTTTCTCAAATAGATTGTTTGAAAGCAGAATTGGAAAAAAAGCATCCTTTACATTCTGGCCTCCATTCTGTTATGGAGCAGGCCAGACCCCCTCAAAATATTTCAAGAAAATAGCCTTGACCCTAACTTTATTAGTTGTTTTAAGCAAGTGTAAAGTGGATATTCCAGGAGTGATGCAGCTGGCCTAACCATTAAGTTTTAAACAAAACAGAATTTGTTTGCAAAATTACCGAATTAAACACAAACAAAAGAGGACCGAATATAGAATAACTTAACCTATCCGAAAACCCAATAGATTATCCCAACTTAATGTTCCAAATTCCTACAACAATCCCCATGAACACCCATTGGGGGGGGAAAAAGGAAATATCAAACCCAGGTTGTCACAGGAGAGATGTCAGAGAGAGTCAGGATGGAACACCATCTTCCATGGAGCTGTCTCTTTGACCAGCAGCCTCCAAATTGACTGACTGCTTTCTCTGAACAGCCAGACTGCTAAAACCCAAACCAAATCCAAACCAGAGAGAAGCTGAGCTGGTAGTACTGGCCACTCCCCTTTCATTGTACGAGTGTTTTTTTTAAACTTGAAAGCCTTTTACCTGAGGCAGTATCTGTTAGCTATAATCAAACTGGTCCTAAAACCTATCAAAACTAGACTTCCTGGAAACTTTATGAATAATCTGAAAAATGAAATCAAGGGCAATGTAACCTTGGTAAAGGAGCAGCAGCATCATGATTCACTAAAGCAGATATAGATAAAGGTAAAGTTACTGTACTGACCATAGTCTGCTCTCTCATTAGACTGGTGGCGAGTTTAATCTGAGGGTCACCACACCTCAAGCGAGGGGAGAGGTTGAGAAGGAGAGCCATTCATGGTAACTTCAGCCAGTGCAGGAATTGAACCCCACACTGTGGGCATCACTTTACCCTCCAACCAAATAAGCAACTGACCAAAGGGCAAGGGGAACAGTAATGGTTGCAGAGAAGTGATAAAACATTATTAACAAAGCACACAGAAACAGGGCCTTTGGCCCATCAAGAGTTGGCCGATCCATGATGCCTTTCTAAGCTAAAATCATTTTGCCTCTACACAGACCGTATCCCTCTATTCATTGTCTAGTCATAGCCCTGTCAAGCCACTTCTTAAATATTACCATTGGATCCACCTCCCCTCCACCAGTATTCTTCTAACAGCACGTTCCAGGCACTTATCATCCTCTGCATAAAAAAAACACTTATCTCTCACATCTCCTTTTAAACTTTCCCTCTTTTACCCTAAACCTATGTCCTCAAATAATTGACATTTCTACCCTGGGGAAAAGGCTCAGACTATCCATTCTATCCAAGTCTCCAATAATCAGGTCACCCCCTTGGCCTCCAGCATTCAAGTGAAAGCAAATCAAGTTTGTCCATTCTTTCCTCACAGCTAATACCCTCCAAACTAGGCAACATCCTGGTAAACCATTCCTGTTCCCTCTCCATAGTCTCCACATCCTTCTGATAGGACGCAATATTCCAAATGTTGCCGAAATTAAGTTCTGTACAGCTGCAACATGACTTGTCAATTTTTATATTCTATGCACCGCCGGTGGAGGTGAGCATGCCGTATGCCTTCCTGACCATTATACCCACTCGTGTTGCCATTTTCAGGGAACTGTGGACCTGTACACTGGGGTCCCTCTGTATGTTCATGCTTCTTAGGGTTCTGCCATGTACTGTATACTTCCCGCCTGTATTAAACCGTCCAAAATGCATTCCCTTGCATTTGCCCAGATAAATTTCCAGCTGCCATTTCTCTGCCCTATCTGTGTCCTACTGTATCCTCTGGCAATCCTCCTCCCTATCTGCAACTCCCCCAATGTTTGTGTTGTCTGCAAACTTACTAATCAGACCATCTGCGTTCTGCTCCAAATCATGTCTGTGGTCTGTGTCATGTCTTGCATTTGATATATCTTTATGGAGCATACTCATGACATTATCACGATCATACCATGAGACCCGAGGGTATAAAGCTCTCCTACTCCATCTTATCCTGGGGATCACTTGAAGCATGACACTCTGAGGAGTAGGCTCATCTGTTGTCACATCTTAACTTAATATTAGCCCAGATAATTAGATGTCTGAGAAATGAAATATTTCTATATAAGAGTTAGCTGTAAGAGATGTCTATTGGAATCTCCATTCCTATGATATCCATTCCCAGTTTCTTATCTTATAGGGGGATGTCATTAGCATTGCTGCATCAGGTAAAATATTGCGTTAGAGGCAAGCTTATGCCAAACATTGGTTTAAAGTAGATGTTAATAATGGAGGTGATTGGGTGAGCTTACATATGATGGTTTGAGGTTAGTGTGCTGCATAAACATCAGGATAAACCTGCTAGGCTGCGTGATATCTTCCTGAGCTGTAAATGTCAGAGGTAACAATTATCTCTCTATCCTTCCCCTGCAATGCGATCCCATTCTGATATGTAGTCTGGGTCAACAGACTGCGGTGTGGATAGGTGGCTACTCCAGGGATGTGGTGGGCAGTCTTCAAAAAGAGGGAGGGCACAGATTGTCACTTTGAAATTATGGCAAGTTATTTGTTGGGTTCAGGGGTTGAACTGTGACACCCAGAGAACTCTCTGCTCAGATTTTATCATGGGATCTTCAGGCAAGTTGCCATTCTGAAAATGCCTCCTCCCCCTTAGCCCTACTTTCTATTAGTTAGCCAATCCTCTTTTCATAATATGGAGCAGCTTCCAAGAGTAAATTCCTAATGGAGAGAAGCCAAGGCTGACTCTATACTTCACTTCTCTCTCTCTTTTTTCTCTCTCGCTCTTTCTCTCTCCACTCCCTTATGTAATATCCATCAGCTGTCTTCTACAAGGTTTTGGGTTTAGTGTTGAGTGGATTATAAATTATGCTGCTGGTTTGGAAAGCAAGACATTTAGTGTGGTAGATCTGATCTATAAACCCCCAAATACTACATTGCCTTTGATTTAACACATAAAAGCTCAATGCTCCCACTCTAAGGCAGCACTTAAGCAGTTTACCTCCCTGAAGTGCTTTCTGTATCTGTGCTCAATAAGTATCCCTTCATTGGCCGACAGGGTTGGACTGACCGCTCCCACCTGGAACCATGTTACGAGCCACGCGATGGGACTTTCAACCTTGACAATGGAGAGTTCAGATGCCGGTCTCGGGGGGGGGGGGGAGGAGATGTAAAGCAGCTAGTTGGTATACAGACAGCTTTGGCTCACTCCTGATGGTCTTGCTGGCTGCATTCCCTCAAAGGGAGGAAAACTATCAAGGCAAGAGCTATCCTGGCATTGGGGGAAAATAGTCCGGGTGAGCCCTGTCAGGCAGTCGCTGGGGACATATCGCTGGTTTGTGATCATGCAACGACCTTCGAACCAGAATGTAATTCATTAAAACTCAACTCCAAGGCTACTGTGTGGTTTGAAAGAGAAGCAGCCTTTAAAAACCGTTTTCTTCCATAGATTCCCTACAGTGTAGAAGCAGGCCAGCTGACCCATCAGGTCTGCACCACCCTTCCAAAGAGCATCCCAGCCCGTTCCTGTAATCCTGCGTTTGCCGTGGCTAATCCACCTAGCCTGCACATCCCTGAACACTGTGGGGTAATTTAGCATGACCAATCCACCCTAACCTGCACATCCCTGAACACTATGGGGTAATTTAGCATGGCTAATCCACCTAGCCTGCACATCCCTGAACACTGTGGGGTAATTTAGCATGACCAATCCACCCTAACCTGCACATCCCTGAACACTATGGGGTAATTTAGTATGGCCAATCCACCCTAACCTGCACATCCCTGAACACTATGGGGTAATTTAGCATGACCAATCCACCCTAACCTACACATCCTTGAACACTATGGGGTAATTTAGCATGGCCAATCCACCCTAACCTGCACATCCCTGAGCACTATGGGGTAATTTAGCATGGCCAATCCACCCTAACCTGCACATCCCTGAGCACTATGGGGTAATTTAGCATGGCCAATCCACCCTAACCTACACAACTTTAGACTGTGGAAGAAACCAGAGTACTGGGTGGTAACCCACGCAGACACTGTGCAAACTCCACACAGACAGTTGCCAGAGGGTGGAATCTAATCTGGGTGCTGTGAGGCAGCAGCACTAACCACTGAGTCACCGTGCCACTATATAGACCATTCTGGCAAATTATGTAACAAGCTGAAAATGTGTTGCTGGAAAAGCGCAGCAGGTCAGGCAGCATCCAAGGAGCAGGAGATTCCATGTTTCGGCATTCCTGAAGAAGGGCTCATGCCCGAAACGTCGAATCTCCTGCTCCTTGGATGCTGCCTGACCTGCTGCGCCTTTCCAGCAACACATTTTCAGCTCTGATCTCCAGCATCTGCAGTCCTCACTTTCTCATAGAAAATTATGTAACGACTGCATCAAACTTTAGTGAGACCATGTTTAGAATACAGTTCTGGTCACCGCATGATCAGAAGGACGTGGAGAGGGCACAGAGAAGATTTACCAAGATGTTGCCCAGTTTGGAGGGTTTTAGTTCTAGGGAGTGGTTGGATAAACTTAAGTAGTTTTCACTGGAAAGACCGGCTGAGGAGCAACCCGATCACAGTCTACAAAATTCTGAGAGACATAGGCAAGGTGGATAGTTAGAGCTTATTCCCAGGGTGGAAAGGTCAGCTACAAGAGGGCACAGGTTCAAGGTGAGAGAGGGAAAGTTGTGGGGAAATGTTTCATCCAGAGTGCCAGTGGGGGTGGTGAAAGCAGCATGTTAGAAATGTTTAAGTTATATCTTGGAAGATTCATGAATGGGAGGTAAACAGAGGGACAGAAACTGCATGGGGCAATAAGTAGTCTCAGTAAGGATTCAGAATCGACGCAGGCTTGGTGGGCTGAAGGGCCTGTTCATGGGCTGTATTGAATTGTATTTTTTTCACATGCCGAGGTTCCAAACTCCAAGTATAAAACAGTAATACACCTGGAAATCAACTTGGGGCAATTAAACTCATTAAAGATGCAAAGTTAATTCAAGTTATTATAGGCCAATCAGTATTTCCAGCCAATTCTGCTGTCAGAATTCAGCTCTTATCTTTACTGGTCCCTGAAAGGAACAGTTCATCTTGCCTTTTTTCCCATGGCCCTTTGCAATGTTCCATTTTGTTGTCTATGGGCCTTGAAAGATCTATAAGGGTTAATTATTAAGTGCAAGTACAGCACCCTCAGGGATGATGTCATTGGGCATGGTGGGAGAATAAAGTTGGATTTTGGACAAGATGGTCCTCAGACTAAGTTGTCCCCACAGTCTGTGTAGTTCGTACAGCTAGAAGTAGCTTTCAGGTCTGTTTTGTTCACTCTGCCAGATAGTTCTCAGTACAGCACAGGGAGAATTGCTGCTGACATTGAGAATGAAGGGAGTGGAGTGGCCCTTGAACTCTGACTACCATACTGTCCCGGTGCACTATGGGATAGCAGAGATGAATGGAGACCCAGGTTCTGCTGCACAGACACGCACAAACACTCAAGACACACACCATGCTCACACACGCACTCACTCGTTCACACACACATGCTCACATAAGTGCGTACACACATAAACAAATACACACGCACTATCTGTCTCTCTCTCTCACACACACACTCACATACACACACACACTCTCTTACGCGCACATTCATGCACTCACACACCCATGCACCCATACACGCACGCAAGCACACACACACACTCTTTCTCGCACGCATGCACACGCACTCTCACACACCCTTGAGTGGTCCTGCCTCCATCACACTCTCAGGCAGTCCACTTCACATCCTGACTATGTGCTGTATACTTGTCTTGTTATCACTTCACCTGCAAAACACCTTCAATCCGTGCCTTCTGGTTCTCCATTCTTTCAGCAATGGGAACAGTTTCTCCCTAACTACCCTGTCCAGACCTATGTATTTAGATAGTGCCTGATTTGTATCTCAACTCCATTTACTCTCATTCCTGTGTTCATAACTCTTAATATTAACACTTAAATCTTAGACTTAATAATCTGACCACTTGCTTGGATAAGTGGACCCCCAACAATATTCAAGAGCCATCCAGGAAGCAGCCCACTTGATTGGCACCACATCTACTCTGCCCATCACCGATGCTCAGTAGCAGCAGTGTGTACCACATACAAGATGCAGAACTTCACAAAAGATCCTCAGACAGCACCTTCCAAACCCATGACCACTTACATCCAGAAGGATAAAGGGAGCAGATACATGGGAACACCACCACGGCCTGCAAGCCACTCACCATCCTGACTTGGAAATATATCGCTGTTCCTTCATTGTCACTGGGCCAAAATCCTGGAATTCCCTCCCTAATGACATTTTGGGTCAACCCACAGCCGCGTGGACTGCTGTGGTTCGAGAATGAAACTCACCACCCCCTTCTCAAGGGGAAACTGGGGATGGGGCAATAAATCCTGGCCCAGCCAGTGACATCCACATCCCATGAATGCATTAAAAAAAAATTTATGCTTTAGCAAGTATGGTCCCAGAACTCTCTCTTGGGTTGGTCCACAAGGGGTTAATTAACGTTCTTTCTTTCATCCAGTGACCGTTCCTCATCACTGGTGTTGCTACTTTTCCTCTTTTGCATTCTCTGAACAGGGAGGGAATTTAAAAAAAAATGCACGTGACAAAGAGTAGAACAGTCCAGGCCTGTTGAAGGAGCGCAGTTGTTAAAACACATAGCAGCTGCTCTTGGGTAATTGCTAGCTGGGAGCTTGCCGGAACTTTCTCACAGGTTTAGGGTTTCTTTAGCAGGGATGCACTGCTGTCGGAGCCATGGGTGACACAGCTCCCCCCCCCCACCACCTCCTTCCCCAAAGGGCCAAGGGGACTCCGCTGAAGAAACTGGGATTGCATTTCACAGCCCTAATGTGGTCCTTCTTACTCCAGAGCATCGGAATTTAAATGGGATTTAATGGATTTGAGAAGGTTGGGATTCATTCAACCTCCCGGTAGTACGGATCGGATGATAAATACACAACAAAGAAAACGAAGGACACTGGAGAATCTTACAGAGCAAGAGGAGGCCATTCAACCTCTAGTACATTTACTAACTCTTTGAAAGGTCGAGCCAGTTTGTCTCACTGACAGACATGCCCTGCAATCAAATAGGAGCCAGAATAAAAAGGAGGCTATAATTCATGTGTGACCTCCTGTTCAGATTGCCCCTTAATCTGTTTGTCTCCAGAAACCCATCCAATCGTCATTTCAGCCTGTTTAGAATGGCCACTTTGTAATGACCGCTTGTAATGCTGTTCATTTATAATGTCCATTGGCCATGTTCATTTGTAATGTCCATTTTAAATTGCACAAGCCTTGGGTGCTAAGATCTCCGCCTGGTTTCCCTCTGTGCCCCCTCGTTTGAAGCGAGTGGATGGCTCATTGGGATTTGTATGGGAGCTGGAAACCATTCCTTCCCACAGCTGTCGCACATATTTGAAATGCAACAGAAATGAATATCTATTCTGCCATCAATAGCACAGCTTGTCCAAATCTCAAGTATCCTCTTCTGCTCTACGGAGGGTGTCCTAATTACCCGACTGGAGAGAGTGAAAGAGAGATAGAGAGAGAGAGAGAGAGAGAAACTGAACAGAGACTGCTGCCATAAATCTAACCATCTGTATTTCCTCCTGGGCTTATATGTCATTGACCATGATGGTCTTATATGTCATTGACCATGATGGTCTTGCCCAGACTAGTACACTATAAATAGCTACACCGAGACGACAGGGAGAGAGAGAGGAGTGAGGCGCGGTGGAGGGAAATAAGATTTGACAACCGATTTACTGAGAAGGTTGGTGGGAGTGTTGGGTTTGGAATGATTAGGCTAAGTGATGATTCCAGGCAGAAGTGAGTACTGCAGATGCTGGAGATCAGAGTCAAGATTGGAGTGGTGCTGGAAAAGCACAGCAGGTCAGGCAGCATCCGAGGAGCAGGAAAATCGATATTTCAGGCAGGAGCCCTTTGCTGGGAATGATTCCTGATTATCTGGGTGGTTTTAGGCAGAAAACCTCATGACATTTCCAAGGTACTTTGACATGAACTTGAGATGCCATAGCCCCTATTGGTCAACAGCTGGACAATGGGATTTGGCATGCTGTCTTTGTCAGAGTTGAATGGTCCCCATCCAGTTTATAAATATCTCCAATTCTATGGATTTGGAAACTTACACCAGAATACTGAAGGCATAATGTGGGAAAAGAACTTAAAACTTAAACCACAGGCAATAGTCTTTAAATCTTAAGCAATTTCTTCTTCCTCTACGCTATACAAAATAAATGCATGATATTCTCAGGACTCGGAGGGATAAGGAATGTGTTGCGTTGAGTGTGTGGAAGAAACCAGGCCATTTAGTCATCCAGGTGTTTATGTTCCATGCAAATCCTTGGTTTTCATACGATCAGAATATTCCTGCCAACTCTACGGTGACAATTTGAAGGATCAGTAAAGCCTTGAATTTATGCCGTGCCATTCATGAGTTCAGAATGTCTCAAGCACTTCACAAGAAGTTGGGGCGTCGTGCTATGCCTGTAAGTCCACATTTGGGAACTCAAGACAAGTCTGGCTGCCCTGCTATAGGAAGGATGTTATTAAATTGGAAAGGGTGCAATGAAGTTTCACAAGGATGTTACCGAGACTGGAGGGTTTGAGTTATTAAGGAGAGGGTTGTTAGGCTGGGAGTTATTTCCCTGGAGCGTCAGAGGCTGAGGGGTGACCTTATAGAGGTTTATAAAATCATGAGGGGCATGACTAGGGTCAACCGCTAAGGCCTTTTTCCCAGGGTATGGGAGTCCAAAACTAGAGGGCATAGGTTTACGGCGAGAGGGGAAAGATTTAAAAGGAAACTGGAGGGGCAACTTTTTCACACAAGAGGTTGGTGAGTAAATGGAATCGGGAAGTGAAAGAGGTGAGTATGTTACAACATTTAAAAGCCATTTGGACATGTACACAGATCGGAAAAGAATGTGGACCAAATGCAGGCAAACAAGACCAGTTCAGTTCAGGACATTTGGTCAGCATGGATGAGTTGGACCTGTTTCTGTGTTCTATGACTCTGACAAGTCAGTGTCGTACTTTTGAAATAAGTGGAAATGCAAGAAATGTTGCTGCTGAATGCAAGAAATGTTACATTCTTGTAAGGCAGCACAAACAATTCTGCCATAAATGGTCTGAGCTTTTTTTCTTTAATGTGGTTTGTTTGAAGAATAAATGCTGAATAATTGTCTCACTGACCCACCAAATGATTACTCCTTGAGTATTTTACATTTACATCACAGAGTGTTAGGGACTACTCATTCGTTAAGAAAAGGGGTCAACATTCAATGCATTGAGACTTGATAAGAATGTTGATGCACTTTTGCTGTTTGCTTTAGATCTACTCATGGTGAATAAATGCGCTGCTTTTTAATCCAGACGCGGTGTACCTGCTCTTTAAACAGCAGTCAAGGTTGAGGGTGTTTCCAAGTGTCATTACGTTCTGTTTGTCCCATCTCAATCCCTGATCTGCGAGAGAAACCAGGTGGGAGGAGATTGTAACTCAGCAAAATAATGGGAGTTCAGACCTGGATCACTTCCTGGTGTGTGGCCCAAGAAGCAATATTCAGAGGCCATTATCTGCACAAGGGAAAACAAGCCACACACTCGGTATCTAAACAAATAAAACCTTGCGTTTATAAAGTGCGTTTGACATACTCAATTTGTCCCACAAAGGACTTGCCAATCAGTGAATTGCTGTCTGTTTGACGTGTTGTCATTGTTGCAGTGAATTTATACTCCACAAGATCCCAACATCAAAATTAATTTCTGAGGAATGGTCACTTGACTCGAGACATTAACTCTGATTTCTCTCCACAGATGTTGGCCAGATCTACTGAACTTTCCCAGCACCATCTGTTTTTGTTTTTGGTTTACAGCATCCACAGTTGCTTTGGTATTAATTTCAACTCACAGTCCTTTTTAATTTTAAATCTTACCCACAATAATTTGTTGCTGGATGCAATGTGTTTAATCTGCTTCCACCATATCTATGTTGTCGGTTTCTAGGTATAGAGTTTTCAAAGAGTGTTTTTATATCCAAACAGATCATCTGTTTTAGAGATAATGTATGAACGATAAATACAGGATTCCCCCGTACCTGCCGGAGATATGTTCCAGGACCTACTGCAGAACGCTGAAACCCTGGATAGGAGTGAAGCCATTTATTTAAATGAGAAACATACCTTCCTGGCAGCCTCCTGGCTCCTAGTTCCAAAACGTTCCCATTTATATGTTCGGGCCATGGGAAACCGTGGGTAGGTGAAACCGCGGTAACTGGACCTGTGGATACAGGGATCACCTGGTATTGGCCAGGAGAGTTAGTAGCACTGTCCTGCTCTGTTTCCAACTAAAGTAATAGGAATCTTTCTCACGTTGCAAGCAAAGCATCAGTTAGGTTCCTCAGCTGAAAAATGATGTTCTATCAGTATAGCTGTCCCTCTGTGCTATACTGGACTATTACATTGGGCTGCAAATGTGTTGCTGGTCAAAGCACAGCAGGCCAGGCAGCATCTCAGGAATAGAGAATTCGACGTTTCGAGCATAAGCCCTTCATCAGGAATAAGAGAGAGAGAGAGAGCCAAGCAGGCTAAGATAAAAGGTAGGGAGGAGGGACTAGGGGGAGGGGCGATGGAGGTGGGATAGGTGGAAGGAGGTCAAGGTGAGGGTGATAGGCCGGAGTGGGGTGGGGGCGGAGAGGTCATTGGGCTATTTGCTCAGGTTTCTCTCAAGGGACTTGAGCTGACAACCTTCTGAAGCAGAATTCTATGCTACAGAACACTGTCAGGCATCATCAGGAGGTTTCATTTGTGTGTAGTTTAATGTTGCATTTTTGTTACTAGCTCCAGTGACTTCTGAAGCTAAAACAGAAATTGCTGGAGCAACTCAGGAGGTAAAGAGTTCTGAAGAAGGGTGACTGGACTCAAAATAGTATCGCTGCTTTCTTTGCACAGATGCTGCTGAGTTTCTTCAGCAATTTCTGTTTCTGTTTCAGACCTGCAGTTCTTTGTTTTATTCCAATAATTTTCTTTTTAATTCTCTTCCTGACTGTATCATTGCTTTTATGAGGCTGGGGCTGTTTTCTCTTTAACATCCGAGGCTGAGGGGTGACCTTACAGAGACTTATAAAAATCATGAGGGGCATGGATAGGATGAATAGCCAAGGTCTTTTCCCTGGGGTGGGGGAGTCCAGAACTGGAGAGTTTAAGGTAAGGAGGAAAGATTTAAAAGGGACCTAAGAGGCAACTTTTTCACACAGAGGGTGGTGCATGTATGGAATGAGCTGCCAGAGGAAGTGGTGGAGGCTGGTACAATTACATTTAAAAGGCATCTCAATGGGTATATAAACAGTAAGGGTTTGGAAGGATAAGGGCTAGGTGCTGGCAAATGGGACTAGATTGGGTTAGGATATCTGGTCGGCATGGACGGGTTTCAACTGAAGGGTCTGTTTCTGTGCTGTCCATCTCTATGACTGTATTGTCATCTTTTACTATCAGGGCTCCTCCTCCACCATTCCCAGTCTTTCTGGAATTTTCAAAATGTTGTGTGACTTGCAAAGCTTATTTTGCACCCTTGGTCACCTTGTAACCAGGTTCCTATAGTGGTGATTAGGTGGAATTCTTAACCTCCATTTGTGCTGTTCGTTTGTCTGCTTCACCATGAATGCTTTGTGAGAGAGTAGAGATTATGAGCATAAGCCCTTCATCAGGAATAAGAGAGAGAGAGCCAAGCAGGCTGAGATAAAAGGTAGGGAGGAGGGACTAGGGGGAGGGGCGATGGAGGTGGGATAGGTGGAAGGAGGTCAAGGTGAGGGTGATAGGCCGGAGTGGGGTGGGGGCGGAGAGGTCAGGAAGAGGATTGCAGGTTAGGAGGGCGGTGCTGAGTTGAGGGAACCGACTGAGACAAGGTGGGGGGAGGGGAAATGAGGAAGCTGGAGAAATCTGAATTCATACCTTGTGGTTGGAGGGTTCCCAGGCGGAAGATGAGGCGCTCCTCCTCCAGCCGTCGTGTAGTTGTGTTCTGCCGGTGGAGGAGTCCAAGGACCTGCATGTCCTCGGTGGAGTGGGAGGGGGAGTTAAAGTGTTGAGCCACGGGGTGATTGGGTTGGTTGGTTCGGGCGGCCCAGAGGTGTTCTCTGAAGCGTTCCACAAGTAAGCGGCCTGTCTCACCAATATAGAGGAGGCCACATCGGGTGCAGCGGATGCAATAGATGATGTGTGTGGAGGTACAGGTGAACTTGTGGCGGATATGGAAGGATCCCTTGGGGCCTTGGAGGGAAGTGAGTGTGGAGGTGTGGGCGCAAGTTTTACATTTCCTGCGGTCGCAGGGGAAGGTGCCGGGGGTGGAGGTTGGGTTGGTGGGGGGTGTGGATCTGACAAGGGAGTCACGAAGGGAGTGGTCCTTGCGGAACGCTGATAGGGGAGGGGAGGGAAATATATCCTTGGTGGTGGGGTCCGTTTGGAGGTGGCGGAAATGGCGGCGGATAATACGTTGTATGCGCAGGTTGGTGGGGTGGTAGGTGAGAACCAGTGGGGTTCTGTCTTGGTGGCGGTTGGAGGAGCGGGGCTCAAGGGCGGAGGAGCGGGAAGTGGAGGAGATGCGGTGGAGGGCATCGTCGATCACGTCTGGGGGGAATCTGCGGTCCTTGAAGAAGGAGGCCATCTGGGCTGTGCGGTGTTGGAATTGGTCCTCCTGGGAGCAGATGCGGCGGAGACGAAGGAATTGGGAATATGGGATGGCGTTTTTACAGGGGGCAGGGTGGGAGGAGGTGTAGTCCAGGTAGCTGTGGGAGTCAGTCGGTTTATGAACGCTTCAGAGAACACCTCTGGGCCGCCCGAACCAACCAACCCAATCACCCCGTGGCTCAACACTTTAACTCCCCCTCCCACTCCACCGAGGACATGCAGGTCCTTGGACTCCTCCACCGGCAGAACACAACTACACGACGGCTGGAGGAGGAGCGCCTCATCTTCCGCCTGGGAACCCTCCAACCACAAGGTATGAATTCAGATTTCTCCAGCTTCCTCATTTCCCCTCCCCCCACCTTGTCTCAGTCGGTTCCCTCAACTCAGCACCGCCCTCCTAACCTGCAATCCTCTTCCTGACCTCTCCGCCCCCACCCCACTCCGGCCTATCACCCTCACCTTGACCTCCTTCCACCTATCCCACCTCCATCGCCCCTCCCCCTAGTCCCTCCTCCCTACCTTTTATCTCAGCCTGCTTGGCTCTCTCTCTCTTATTCCTGATGAAGGGCTTATGCTCGAAACGTCGAATTCTCTATTCCTGAGATGCTGCTTAACCTGCTGTGCTTTGACCAGCAACACATTTGCAGCTGTGATCTCCAGCATCTGCAGACCTCATTTTTTAGTAGAGATTATGACACCTGTTTCTGCCAGATATCAGTGAATCCATTGCCAGTTTTTACTTTTATCATCTTTGTGACTCTATTTGTTTTTGTCAAATCTGTCATGTTGTGATACGGCTAACAAACTCCCCTCTGGGAATAGTTAAAACTCCATCCTGCTTGTGCCAACATGCACAGAGTTCAAGAGTAATGTGTGAGCACCAAAATCTCTAGGAAATCTCATTCTTCCCATTTACTGCATTACTCTGATATTTTCTGTGTTTATGCTCCAAACTAATTGACAGTAGATACTGTCCAATCTACAGTCAGATTTTGTGTGACTACTTGCAGATATTTTATGCAGGATTGATTTCAGTTTTCCCCTGGAATATTCACAGAAACACACCTGAGGAGAATTAGTTTCCTACAGGCTGTTCTGAGGAAGACGGAGCATCCCTCCGTAAGTCCCTTGGAGGAAGTTGCAGATGACAGCCCACCCACCTTTCCTCAGTATAACTCGTTGTGGACGGGTTTCCTCTCCCCTCACCCATCTGCAGGAATGGAGACGGGTATTTATGTTGAGATCATGGAATCGCAGAATGGTTATCATGCAGAAGGAAACCATTTGGGCCATTCAGCCCATGCTGCAAGCAACTTGCCCTGCTCCTCTGGGAATATTGGACCAAATATAGGCCATTCAGCTTATTCCAGCATTCAATGATCACAGTTGATCAAACACTTCAATACCTTTTACTCCCCTCGCCCCATAGAATCACTACAGTGCGGAAAGAGGCCATTCAGCCCATCACGTCTGCACCCTATGAAGAGCATCCCAACCCCCTATCCTATCATTGCATTTACCATGGCTAATCCACCTAAGCCTGCATATTCCTCAATTCTAACAGGACAAGTTAGCATGGCCAATCCATCTAAACTGCACATTTTTGGACTGTGGGAGGAAATCCATGTAGACACGGGGAGAACATGCAAACTCTACGCAGACAGTCACTCAAGACTGGAATCGAACCCAGGTTCCTGGTGCTGTGAGGCAGCTGTGCTAACCACTGAGCCACCGTACCAGCCCAGATCCATAATCCAGTGCACGAAGTTTCTCCCCATGGCCTGCCATTTTGTTTCTCTCTAGATAATTCTCCTTTAAAAGCCTGTACTGAATCTGTCCCCTCTATAGTCTCAGACAGTGCATTCCAGATCCTAACACTCTCTGTGCTGAAAAGTGTCTTCTCAAATCTTCAATGTTGCTTTTGCAGTTTGTCTTAACTTGGTGTCATCCGCCTCTTGAGCTTTCTGCTAATGAAGGCTCAGTTGGCTGGATGGCTGGTTTGTGATGCCAATGGGAACAGTTTCTTGCTGTTTTTAATACCTAGATCGCTCATGTCTCCTCTCAGCCTTCTCTTCTCTCAAGTGCATACCTTAAACAGAATAAAACTTCCCAAAGTGCCCAGGCTACGTATAGGGATGTTATGATGGATGTCTGACTGTTTTAAGAAATGTCTTTAAAGAGGACCGAGAGAGAATTAGACAGGCCAAGAGGTTCAGGAACGGAATTCTGGAACTTGAGGTCTGATGATGGAATGATTAAAATTCAGGGGAGCTGAGAAGTTGGGAATTCAAGGCTAGAGTTACCTTAGAGGTTCCCAGGACTGGAGAAGATTACAATGGTAGGGAAGGTTTGGTACTAGGAGCAAACTCATAGAAGAACCAGTCCCCAAGAGGCAATTTGAGAATGTTGGATGGCACGGTGGTTAGCACTGCTGCCTCACAGCGCTAGGGACCCGGGTTCAATTCCTGCCTCGGGCAACTGTTTGTGTGGAGTTTGCACATTCTCCCTGTGTCTGTGTGGGTTTCCTCCAGGTGTTCTGGTTTCCTCCCACAGTCCAAAGATGTGCAGGTTAGGTGAATTGGCCATGCTAAATTGCCCGTAGTACTAGGTGCATTAGTCAGGGAGGAGAAAGTGAGGACTGCGGATGCTGGAGATCAGAGCTGAAAATGTGTTGCTGAAAAAGCGCAGCAGGTCAGGCAGCATCCAAGGAACAGGAGAATCAACATTTCGGGCATGAGCCCATCACCTAAATGGCCTCTTCTGTAATGTATGGTTCTATGATTCTACGATGAGGCTGGTTGGACAGAAGGAGATTTGAGTAATCCATGTTCTTGCATATTGAGTGTTTGCTTTGCCTGGGTAAGTTTTGGCCTGTGTCCATCTAATGGTGTGTTTCTGGTAATGCCAGGAGAGGTGTGATGGCCAGCTGGAGGCCATGCCACCATGTTACCACCGGGAGAGCGGCTCAGCATCTGTCGGGCTGAGCTGCACCAAGAGGTAAAGAACCAGAGCAACTCCAGAGGATGTCGCTGCTAATTTTCAACGTCAGCTACAACGTGTCCAACATGGCAGCCTCCTTCTTCAGCTTGACACCTGAAGCAGACCACAACAACATAACAGACAAGATGGCTTTGCAGATGGTAACTGTGCTGACAAATGTCACCAATGCGACTGGTATTCCACCACCTGACGTAGAAGGGAGGTCAAGTATGGGGATGGTGCTTGTACCAGTTGGAATTATCACCGTTATAGCATTAGCTGTGGCGATGGTAAGTCAGGTAGTTTATCTTGCCTTATTTCATCCTGAGATATGCAGCTGAAGAGGAGAATTTTCCAGGCCAATGGGGAAATGGAAAGGCAATTAATTCGACAGTTCTTTCAAAGGGGCAGCCCAGAGGCAGAGTGCTTTCCTTCGGTGCTATCCCATTCTATCTATTCTTGTTTCCTTTTTGTATTTTAAGCCTCCCCTTCCCACAATCCCACCACCCCTCACTTCTATATGTTCAAAGTGATTCTGCAGTTCTGCAGCTCTCTTGAAACAGCCAAAGACACCTGTACGAAACTATGTCCTTCCCATTGGTCCACTCCCCTATTGGTGATGTGCAGCTAGTTCCTGATTTTCCTCAGAGCTGTGGCCCAGTACTCATATCATTACGTGATGGTAAGCTCAAATGTTAGCAAGACAACACTTGGCATATTGGCATTCTGTATTCAGAATTAACAACATTGTCTAGGAATCCTCAAGTGATGGAATCTCCACTAATGATACCGGAATGCAGAGTAACATTTTGGAGTCAGTCAAACTTGGAGATGTGGCAAACAATGAGGATGATGCCAGATGAAGGGAAGGCAAATGGAATGTTGGCCTTTATATCAAAGGGACAGCATCTCTGAATTAAGAGGTCTTTTGCCATAACTATACAAGGCAGTAGTCACCTGGGAGAATATCAAAGGAAAGATATACTGGGAGGTTTAATAAGCTGATGCCAGGTATGGAGGGACTGTCTTCTGAGGAAAGATTGAGGAGGTGAAATATGGAAGACTGAGAGATTACCTTAATAAACGTGCATAATTCTGAGGGCAGTTCACAGAGCAGAGATGGGAGGTTGTTTTCTCTTGTGGGAGAGTCTAGGATCATAGGGCATCCCCTCAGAATAAGGGTCTAAGGCAGAGGTGAGGAAGAATGTCTTCTCTCAGAAATCAGTGATTTCTGAATCTGTATCACTGTGAATCAGTGATATTTTTGAACACAGAGGTCATAAACTATATTCAAGGCTGAAATAGACAGGTTTTGAATCAGTAGAGGTTAGGGGGAAAAAGAAGGAAAATGGAGTAAAGGACTACCAGAGCAGCCATGATCTTATTGAATGGTGCAGCAGACTCGATGGGCTGAATGGTCTACTTCAGCTCCCTTGTTTTATGGTCTTATGCATGAGGACATTGATAGGCTGGTAGAACGGGTGGACAAGGAGCAGATGGAATTTAGTACAGAGAAATGTGAGGTGATACATTTTGGCAAGAGGGATAGGCAGAGGCAATGTTGACTGAATGGTACAGTTCCAAAGAGAATGTGAGGGCAGAGTGACCTGGGGGGGCGCGGGGTCATGCTCAATGAATTGTGTAGGTGACAGGACAGATTGAGAGAGAAGTTAGCGATGCATTTGGGATCTTGGGATTCATCAATAAAGGTATTGAACACAAGGGCAGGGAAAATTTACTAACGTTAATAAAATTCTGCTTCGGCCACAAGGAGAGTATTTTGCCCAGTTCTGGTCACTGTGTTAGGATGAATGTGAGGGTAATTAACAGGGAGCAAAGGGGATTTGCCAGAATGGTTCCAGGAATGGGGAATTTTCACAGCAAGGTTAGGTTGGGGAAGCTTTGTGTTGTTCTCCTTGGATAAAGGAGATTGGGGAGAGATTTGATCAAGGTGTACAGACTATGATAGGTTTAGGTTTTAAGCAGAAACATTGGTGGTCACTGTTAGTTAGTGGTACAAGGCCTATGAGGATCAGATAAGAGATTTTAGGCAGGACATGCAGAAGGGTGTTAAAGATCATTTAGCAACTGGTAATGACCTAAAACTATTGGCTACAGGGGATGGTGAATGATTTCAGAAGGAAATTGGATCAAGACCTGAAGGAATTAAATTATCAGAGCAAGATCATGGGATTAGTTGGATTGCTCTACAAAGAGCCAGCTCTGACTGGATTGGCTGAATGGCAACTATACTATTTTATTAAACAAATTACAAAAGACAGTTTACAAAAAACAGTTAACATTTACAGCTGTATGCAACAGCAATTTTACAAGGGAGAGGAGTAGCAAAGCCAGGCCCCAAATCCTACCGTTCAACCAGTTTACAGGGAGATGAGGACAAACCTCAAATCCCAGTTTCACAAATAAAAAGACACAGTGACAATGACATTTGTACATGAAAGGACAATCCAGTTACATAAAAAAGTGCAGACAATACAGACCCAGCAAGTCCCTGGCTCTGCCACCTTCCGACCACTCTAAGGCAGCCCGCCCCTACCCACCTTCCGTCTGAATGGCCACTATATAATGCCTCTGTCACTCTGGCTTAACTGCTTATTATTATGACTGTGTTAAACCCAGTACCCAATGTTTGAATGAGATTAATGACAGCTCCCCACCTAAGCCACCACTCTGACTTTTATCTTCATAAACAGTGAAATACCTGCTGAGCTTTCCCAGCATTTTCTGTTTCTATTTCACATTTCCACTGTCTAGCATTCCTTCCTGAAATGCCCTGTGTTTCTGCGGTTACAGTATCCTTATCACTGCTCAGTATTGATTTTTTGCCCTTTCCTTGTCGTTGCTATATTGACACTAATGAGTAATCTTTCCTTGAATTTAGGTTCTATACATCAGGAAAAGGAAAAGGTGAGTGTTCTTGTGTTTTTATTTGAAACTTTGGCAAAGTCTTCCTGGATATAGCAATTTTCTTTGTGTACTGAACAGTTTAAGAGTGGGGTGTGGGAGTTTAGGTTTCACAGCTGGCCAGCAGACTTTAACTCAGTGCTCTTCCTTGATTTGCAAGAGATGTTAACCCGTGGATTGCTGACTGGATCAGTTGGTCCATGAGGAATTTTAACTCCCTGGGATGGGTTGAGGGGAACATTAAAAATAGGAATGAAAGGCAACACTTCCCACACTTCTGATTGTCAAGGGGAGTTGGGATGGGGGGGGGGTGGGAAGTTGTGGGATGTGTAATCCAAGATGGCAAGTTTGTTCTTCACATATTTCAAGGAGACTGAAGGCATCGTGTTGAATGTCATTTGTTATTTTCAACACTTGTATGTTGGGCTTCTTGGGAGTGTCTATTTTTCATTCAAACACAGGATGTGGGCATCGCTGGCCAGGCCACCATTTATTGCCCATCCCTAATTGCCCAAAGGGCAGTTAAGAGTCAGCCACTTTGCTGTGGGCCTGGAGTCACATGTAGGCCAGACCAGGTAGGGATGGCAGTTTCCTTCCTGAAAGGACATTGTGAACCAGATAGGTTTTTCCAAATGTTGTCCCATGGGTCATCATTAGACTCTTAATTCCAGGTTCTTTATTGAGTTCAAATTCCACCATCTGCCACTGGCAGTATTTGAACCAGATACCTGTTAGCTGGGTTTCTGGATTAATTGTCTAGCGGTAATACCAGGAGGCTATTGTGAGGGGGACTCTGCAGCTGGAGGGAGGTCCTCAGGGTGGATCTGTCAGTTGAGTACTTTTTCCCACAATGCATGAGGACCAAGAGCAAGTGGGTCTCCATCTCCACGTCCCCCTCGCCCCCCCCCCACTGCAGCCTCCATCCCAATCTGACCGAACTCCATTCCTCCCAGTCTGAGGCCCTCCTCCTCATCACTCAACCCCTCATTGAAACCTGCTGTGACCTTTGACCTATACAGGCTGTCAGTGCTCACTCTGACCAGCGACTACCGGGAAACATAATTACAAACTAAATCACAGTCTGCTGTTAAACTGGGCAGGAACTCCTGCAGATTCTCCTTGTGGGGAGAATCTAACACCCCCGAGAGGCACACTTTCAAAATAAGGGATTTCCCATTTAACGTGGTGATGAGGAAGAATATCTCACAGGGTTATTAAGTTTCAGAATTTTCCACCTCCGAGAGCAGTGGAGACTATATTCAAGGCTCAGTTAGTTAGATGTTTGAGCTACAAAACTGTCAGTTGTTAGAGTGGAGTTAGGGCCAGAAGTGGATCAGCTATAATCTTATTGAATGGCAGACTAGACTCAAGGGACCAAGTGCCTGCCTTTGCATCTTATATCAGTGGTAATCACTTTGCCCTCATTCCCCACTCCTCTGGCTTCATTGGTGACATTTACTCTTTCAGCCAGAAAACACCAGTTTGACTGTGAGAGGGTCAAAGACGTGAGATGGAAAGGAACATCAAGATTGACCAATGTTGTCTTCCACATCCACTGAACATAAGCTTTACAAACAGCAGACAGGAGCGCCAACTACTGCTTTCCATTTCCCATGAGTCAGTGGTGCTGATTCCAGGTGGATCATCTCATCACTGGCTGGGCTAACTCCCACAATGCAGTGCAAATTTTGAAATTGAATGCAGATTACATTGTTAAAGGCAGGATTCTTGGCAGTGTGCAGGAACAGAGGGATCTTGGAGTCCATAGATCCCTCAAAGTTGCCACCCAAGTTGATAGGATTGTTAAGAAGGCATATGGTGTGTTGGCTTTCATTAGCAGGGGGATTGAGTTTAAGAGCTGCGAGGTTATGCTACAGCTGTATGGAGCCTTGGTTAGATCCCACTTGGAATATTGTGTTCAGTTCTGGTCGCCTCATTATAGGAAGGATAGAAAATAGGACATAGAACATAGAAAAATACAGCGCAGTACAGACTCTTTGGTCCTCGATGTTGCACCGACCCAAGCCCACCTAAGCTACACTAGCCCACTATCCTCCATATGCCTATCCAATGCCTGTTCAAATGCCCATGAAGAGGGAGAGTCCACCACTGCTACTGGCAGGGCATTCCATGAACTCACGACTCGCTGAGTAAAGAATCTACCCCTAACATCTGTCCTATACCTACCTCCCCTTAATTTAAAGCTATGCCCCCTCGTAATAACTGACTCCATCCGTGGAAAAAGGTTCCATGGTCAACCCTATCTAAACCCCTAATCATCTTGTACACAAAGCTGTGGAAGCTTTAGAGATGATGCAGAGGAGATTTACCAGGATGCTGCCTGGAGTGGAGGGCATGTCTTATGAAGAAAGATTGAGAGAACTAGGGCTTTTCTCATTGGAGTGAAGAAGGGTGAGGGGCAACTTGATAGAGGTGTACAAGATGATGAGAAGCACAGATAGAGTGGATAGTCAGAGACTTTTTCTCAGGGTGGAAATGGTTATCATGAGGGGGCATAATTTTAAGGTGACTGGGAGGAAGATTAGGGGAGATATCAGGGACAGGTTCTTTACACAGAGAGTGGTGGGTGTGTGGAATACACTGCCAGCAGTGGTAATAGAGTCCTGAAGAAGGACTTATGCCCGAAACGTCGATTCTCCTGCTCCTTGGATGCTGCCTGACCTGCTGCACTTTTCCAGCAACATATTTTGCAGTAATAGTATCAGGTACATGGGAAATTTAAGTGACTCTTGGATAGGAACATGGATGATAGTAAAGTGAAGGATGTGTAGGTTAGTTTGATCTTAGAGTAGGATAGAAGGTTGACACAACATCAAGAGCTGAAGGGCCTGTACTGTTCTATGTTCAAACCAATGGTTACATGGGAACACCACCCCCTGCGTGCTCCCCTCCAATCCATTCCTGATTGGAACTATATTGTTGTCCTTAACCATCACTGGGACAAAGACCTGGATTTCTTCCTTGAGGACATTGTGGGTGCACCGATATCACACAGACTGCAGCGGTTCAAGAAGGTAACTCACCACCACCTCCTCGAGGGCAATTATGGATGAGGAATACAGCCAGTAAAATCCACACCCTGTGATTGAATAAACTAAATATAGAAATACTTTGAAAATGATATGGGAAGATGAACGAGGTAGGATTGCTTCGATAGCTCTTTCAATGGAACAGTACCTCTGTGCTGTAAGATTCTGTAGTTCTGTTGTCATTAGTGCGGAACCACACTACTCACTACCTCTTTAACCTGCCCCAGTGCTATAACTTTAAGGGGCTGAAGCAGAGGAAGTGCTTCTTATGGCTGAAGAATCTAGAACCTGAAGCCCCAGGCACTCTGGGAAATCGGCACTCCTCAAACCCAACCTGGGAGGAAGTGCCTTGCAGGTTGGGATTTTATTCCGGGGTCGTGGAATTCTCTGGGGTTCAGGCTGGACAATCCAAGGTGGGTGTAGAGACTGTTAGATGTGAAGGTGGGTTGTAAGGAGGTGGGGTGGTGTTGGTCGGGGGCGTGGGGGGAATAGGGCTCTGGCAGTGTAAAGATTTCCTAAAAAAAACAATAAAACAGCCCTCAAATCCTCACACTTTCACTTATGCTGCGTCCATGCCAACCCATGCAACCCTGGCCCTTCATCCATATCCCACAGTCCCTTATAGATTCCATGCGAATCAAGGCCCCTCTGCTCTCTCCATAGCCCTTCAGAGTATCAATGCTAACTTAGTGCCAAGTTGTGCCTACTCGTACCCCTACTCATGACCCCTTCCACATTACACCTACATGCCAACTCACTGTCCACCATTAGCAGTCCTGAGGAGCGTACTGGGATACAGTAAAATAAAGTTCCACGGCTGGATTCTCATTGCTGTCTCGAGGCAGAATAGACTCCTGTTCCATGAACCTACCCTTAGAAAATGGCTACCCATACAGATTGTTCTCCTCTAATGTGATAGTTGCATTCCCCTGTGACCTCACGCTTTAGAAAATTGCGCTATGGAAAGCCCTTATAGAAAATTAAGCTGTAGAGGACCACTAATAGAAAATTGCTGTAGCAGAAAGTTCACGTTATCCAAACAACATCTAAAATTCATCAACTGCGTTATAGCCAATTTGCGCTGAAGAAATGTGTGTTATACCAGAGCGACCTGTACCTCCCATTCTTGGCATGGGGAGGGTTGGGGTGATGGGCAGAGGGTGTGGAGGTGGGGAGGGGAGTGGGGGTTGTGGGAGAGGAACGGACTGATTTGGGGAGTTTGGCAGGTGACCCAGGAGCTGCAGGGGAAGTTGCCTGTTCCCGCAGTGGATGAGGAGGCAGGCATGTCTGATAAGGCCTTTCATACCCCAATGCTAACCCTCTGTCCATGTATCTATTTCCCATGTTCCCCTCTAGCCCACTATGCTCCCAAATAATCTCAAACCAACTCCGTTCCAATTCATTCCTCCCACCTTTCTGACCCCCACACTCCCCCACACCTACGCCCCCTCTCCCTTTGACCTGTCTTTCCCAATCCAAATCACCTGGGATTGATTTTGGGACAGAAAATAATTATTGTTAATTATTGAAAAGCATTCAACTAATCCCTTATGAAAACATACATTTCACTTAAGTGTGTAATCCTTTATGTAAATAAACATTCCCATTTCATAATCAGTCATAGAATCCTAAAGATGTGGAACAGGCCATTCAGCCCACAACACCCCTCTAAGAACGTCCCACCAAGACCCACCCCTCTACCCTAACCCTCTATTCCTACATTTCCCATTTCTAACCCAGCTAACCTGCACATCTTTGGACTGTGGGAGGAAACCTGTACAGACATGGGAAGAATGTGCAAACTCCACATAGTCACTGAGGCTGGCATTGAACCCAGGCCCCTGGTGCTGTGAGGAAGCAGTGCTAAACACTGAGCCAATATGCACCTAGATGAAATGGTCAATGGTCAATGTATTTATACACATAAATATTTATATTTCTTCTGCTATTTGTTGTATATTTATATAGCTGGTCTGGTTGAGTTTGTGGTCAATGGTAGCTCCCAGGGTGTCGCCAGTGGGGGATTCAGTGACGGCAATGCCATTATTAAGGTGTGAGGGTTAGATTTTCTCTTATTGGAGATGGTCATTGCCTGGCATTTGTGCATTTTCTATGTCACTCATTGCTTATCAGCCTGAGCTTAATTGCTGTCCAAGCATATGGGCACAGAGATTGAGAGAAGAAATCGGTACCACTTTCTCCTGGCACTTGGGAAATTGTTGTGCAGGAGAAAAGGAAAATCGATGACCCTGTAGCTTTGTTGAGACATGGCTAGCTGAGGGTGGGATTAAAAAGCCAGTCATAGAGTCATATAACATGGAAACAGATCCTTTGATCCAACCAGTCCATCATCCCAAACTAAACTGGTTCCACCAGCCTGCTCCTGACCCATATCCCTCCAAACCTTTCCTATTAATGTACTTATCCAAATGGCTTTTAGATGTTGTAACTGTGCCTACATCCACCACTTCCTCTGGAAGTTCATTCCACACCCAAACCACCCTCCGTGTAGGAATGTTGCCCCTCATGCCTTTTTAAAATCTTGCTCCTCTCACCTTAAAGATGTGCCCCCTAGTCTTGAAATCCCCCATCCTGGGGGAAAAGGCAACTACCATTAATTCTAACCGTACCCCTCATGATTTGATTTGAGGTCAGGTTGCCTCTCAACCTTGGGATGTCCCAGTGATCTAAGAGAAAAGCCCACGCTCTCATCAGTATTGCATTGCCACCTATTATTCCCTGCATCCATTGCTGCACAAAATTTAAAAAAAAGCCTTCTGTAGGGTAGTTTGTTATGAATGAATTATTTTTTTTACAAAAGCAGATCACTTGTCGAGATATTTATTCCCCTGGTGCTGTGGTTGAGGATGGAATTCAGCATTGGCCACAGCGGTGGACTTTTTACATCTCATTCACAAACGGTCCGGGCAGGATATCCGAAATATCTCGTTGCCAGCTCACCTCCAACTGAAATTCTGCAGCTGCCTCTTGGTCTGCTGGCAGCCTGTGACTAGCAGAGGCCAGGAGTGAATGACATATCCTTGTCCCTGGTGTCCTGTGGTTTGTACAGTCTGCTAGGCTGAGGTGATGTTTACTTACATTGGGCCATCAACCACAGAAACCACTGTGACTTTTGTGGCTGGGCTCCCCCTCCCTGGTTTGTTTTTATAGACATATATATATATCCCCTTCCTCCCTGTGAATCCATTCATTAAACTGCAGACACGTGCTAACTGAGATAAGAGAGAGGAGATGGCCAGGACCTCCTACACTTCCTCTGGCTAGACTTCGTTCCACCCACACTGTTCCTCCCCCTGCTTCCATTCATGAACATAGATCATTCAAGATGAAAGAAGGATCATAAAACTTCTTGCTGCTATGACCAGGGCTGGGAGGGAAGCCTTTGAAATGACTGAAGGGGGATAGTTTTAAACACCAAACCCAAGGAAGAGCTGCAGTTGCTGGAACTCAGAAACATAAAATAAAACAGACGTTGCTGCAGCATTTGTGGAGAGAGACAGCAGGGAGTTTAACGTTTCAAGCCCAGTGTCACTTTTTTCAGAAGGTCATAGCGTTTCTCCAGCACTTGCTGTTTTTTGTCGTCTGGGACAGATGGCTCTTTCACCTCCCCCCTACCCCCTCCAAATGAAAGGTGGACACCGAGATCGTAGTAGAATTGAAAACACGTGGCCACTAATTCAGGACAAAGCAGCTAATTGTTTAGCATTGAGATGAAGAGAAATAGCTTCAGTCCAAGGGTTGTGGACTGTGAGAGCTCTCTTGCTTTGCCAAGCGGGTTCTAAATACTCCATCGTGGACCCAAGGGTTCGGGTCTTGGAGGGAATCAAGGGAAAATGGGGGTGGGTGGTGTACATTAAAACTTAGCATCAGTCAGGCCTGTATGGAATGGTGGATCAGATTGGACTGGTATGGTCTACTGTTCTTATTTTTGTGTTTGTGTGTGGCTGACGGGGCTTGGGGGCAAGTGAAGGCAAGATGGTGAGTTGTTTGAGGTGAAGATCCAATTGAATGACCCTACCCTTCCAGGAAGCAAAAGGAGGTTTTAGCTGCACTGCCCACCCAGGCCCCAGGTCAAAATTAGAGTCAGGCCCTGAACAGAGAGGGGGGGGCGTCAAAAAGTGTGGCTCTGGAAAAGCACAGCAGGTCAGGCAGCTGATGAAGGGAGTTATGCCCGAAACATTGACTCTCCTGCTCCTCAGATGCTACCTGACTTGCTGTGCTTTTCCAGCGCACACGCTTTATGCCTCTGACTCTCCAGCGTCCAGAGTCCTTGTCCTTACTTTCTCCTGAACAGGGAGGGACAATAGTTGAGGGCAGTCTAACCCAGCAGGCAATCGTCTCCCCCTCACATTATGCATCCCAGGATGACTTGAGAAAGGATGGTAAAAACAATGACTGCAGATGGGCGGCACGGTGGCACAGTGGTTAGCACTGCTGCCTCACAGCGCCTGAGACCCGGGTTCAATTCCTGACTCAGGTGACTGACTGTGTGGAGTTTGCACGTTCTCCCCGTGTCTGCGTGGGTTTCCTCCGGGTGCTCCGGTTTCCTCCCACAGTCCAAAAATGTGCAGGTCAGGTGAATTGGCCATGCTAAATTGCCTGTAGCGTTAGGTAAGGGGTAAATGTAGGGGTATGGGTGGGTTGCGCTTCGGCGGGTCGGTGTGGACTTGTTGGGCCGAAGGGCCTGTTTCCACACTGTAAGTAATCTAATCTAATCTATATAAAGATGCTGGAAACCTGATTCTGGGTTAGTGGTGCTGGAAGAGCACAGCAGGTCAGGCAGCGCTCCTCAGATGCTGTCTGACCTGCTGTGCTCTTCCAGCACCACTAACCCAGAGTTGTGAAAGGATCTCCTAGCACTGGAGGGGTTGCAGGGGACGTTCACTGGGTTGATTCTGGAGTTGAGGGGGGTTGGCTTAGGAGGAGACACTGAATAGACTGGGATTATATTCATTGGAATTTAGAAGAATGAGGGGTCTCTTGTAGAAACATATGAAATTATGAAGGGAATAGAGGAGACAGAAGCAGTGAGGTTGTTTCCACTGGTGGATGAAACTAGAACTAGGGGCATAGCCTCAAAATAAGGGGGAGCAGATTTCAGACTCAGCTGAGGAGGAACATCTTCAACTAAAGGGTTGTGATTCTGTGGAATTCCCTGCCCAGTGAAGCAGTTGAAACTACCCCATTGAATGTTTTAAACGCAAAGATAGATTTTTGAACAGTAAAGGAATTAAGGGTTATGGTGACTGTGTGGGTAAGTGGAGCTGAGTCCGCAAAAAAGGTCAGCCGCGATGGTATTGAACGGCAGAGAGGCTCAAGGGGCCAGATTGCCATTCTCCTCCTCCTATTCCTTATGTTCCCTATCCAGCTTGCCAGGGTCAGTGTTCCGCCAGTTAATGCAACATTTGCAAAAGGCTCCTGTCCGGGTCCTCCACAATCTCCCACTTTTGGAATACTGCATTCAATTCTGATCTCCCGGCTTTGTAAAAGATGTTGTGAGACCTGAAAGGATTCAGGAAAAATTTACCAGGATGTTGCCAGGGTCGGAGGGTTTGAATCAAAGGGAGAGGCTGAGTGGGCTGGGGATATTTTACCTGGAGTGCTAGAGGCTGAGGGGTGACCTTATAGAGGTTTATAAAGTCATGAGGGGCATGGAGAGAATAAAAAAGACAAAGCCTTTTTCCTGGGATGCGGGAGTCCAGAACTAGAGGGCATAGGTTTAGGGTGAGAGGGTAAAGATATAAAAGGGACCTAAGGGGCAATGTTTCATATAGAGGGTGGTGGAATGCAGAAGTGGTGGAGGCAGTTAGTACATTTAGAGTCATAAGAAATGTACAGCACGGAAACGGAGCTTTCAGTCCAACCCATCCATGCTGACCAGATATCCCAACCTCATCTGGCCCCACCTGCCAGCACCCGGCCCATATCCCTCCAAACCCTTCCTATTCATATACCCATCCATTTGCCTTTCAAATGGTGTAATTGTACCAGCTTCCACCACTTCCTCTGGCAACTCATTCCATACACGCACCACCCTCTGTGTGGAAAAGTTGCCCCTTAGGTCCCTTTTAAATCTTTCCCCTCTCACCCTAAACCTATGCCCTCTAGTTCTGGACTCACCCATCCCAGGAGAAAGACCTTATCTACTTACCCTATCCATACCCCTCATGATTTTATAAACCTTTATAAGGTCACCCCTCAGCCTCCGATGCTCCAGGGAAAACAGCCCCAGCCTATTCAACCTCTCCCTGCAGCTCAAACCCTCCAACCCTGGCAACATCCTTATAAATCTTTTCTGAGCCCTTTCAAATTTCATAACATCCTTCCTATAGCAGGGAGACCAGAATTGCACAATCTGGATGGCTATATGAATAGAGGAAGGATTTAGAGGGATATGGGCCAAATGCTGGCAAATGGGACTAGGTTAGGTTGGGATATCTGGTTGGTAGGGACGGTTTGGACTGAAGGGTCTGTTTCTGTGCTGTGCATCTCTTCGACAGTAAAATAACAGAGGAAGCAAAGCAAAAGCGATGAGGGAGAGAGAGAAGCAACAATATAGAAATAATAAGGCGGGTCGGGCCGAACTGTGGAGTAACCACTTGAGAGATGGCACTGTTTTTGGGGCCATTAACCAACCCACCCATCACTTTATGAATTGCTCCAACCCAATGAAACACCAACACCAACACTGATTGACCCCGGCACTTTCTTAGTTCTCTGTCTGTGTATAGAATGTCAATCGGTGCTGATACTGAAGGTTCTGAGTTCAAATTCAAATTCAAATCCAGGACACAACCGAACAATCTCTAACGGACAACCTGTGCTTAAACCCACTTGCACCTTTGGCAAACATGTGTAAGAATTCTAAGACGTACCTTTTAATACAGAGATGGCACAGCTCCCCCTTGCATTAAGAAAATCATAAAATGCTGGAAAAGCTCAGCAGTTGAACTCTGCTTTCTCTGGACAGATGCTGCCAGACCTGCTGAGATTTTCCAGCATTTTCTAATTTTTTTCCCATTCTTTGGGAGTTTTTTTTTGTGCATTACCTGCCTGTTCCCCCATGGATGAAGGGCATGGACTGGAATAGAATTTACAATGTGCGTTGCATTGATTTTTAATTGAATAATGGGGTAGAAGGAAGTGCTGGTCACAATTCAGATTGACTATTTCCCTTGGAACATGCAGAAGGAATTTACAGAGATTAGAAGGTCAGAATTGTGGAAAGGTCTTGCTGTTTCGTGCAAAGGTCCCTGACTCCAATTTTAAAGATACTTTGGAGCAACTTCAAGGGCTCTGGTTATTTCTGTGGCTAACCCCTGACCTGTATCAGTTCCAAGTTCAAGGGTTAAGTCTCAGAGCTTCCTCTGATTTCTGTCTGCCAGCACACTTGAGTCGTCAGGCTACAGACCACTAGATGGAGTACTACACAGATGAGATGAAAAGTTGTACATTTATATAGCACCTTGTTAGTTCCATACAATTTCACAGGGTGCTTTATGTTCAATACAAGGAAAATAAAGGCTAACAGTTATATTGTGCCTTTTACGATCATTAGATCATAGCGTCCCTACAGCGTGGAAGCAGTCATTCAGTCCATACTGGACTTCAAAAGAACATCCTACCCAGACTCACCCCTCTATTCTATCCCTGTAACTCCCATGGCTAACCCACCCAGCCTGCACATCCTTGGGCAATTTAGCATGGCCAATCCACCTACATCTTCGGACTGTGGGAGGAAACTGGAGCATGCCCACGCAGACACGAGGAGAATGTGCAAACTCCATAGACTGTCGCCTGAGACTGGAGTCGAGCCCAGGTCCTTGGCACTGTGAGACAGTAATGCTAACCATAGTGCCACTCAGATAGGTTAGTATGCTATTGTGATGTAGAAACCACATCAGCCAGTGTGTGCACAGCAAGATCCCACAATTAGCAATCTACTAATGGTGCGATTAGTGATGGCTATTCCCAGGATAGCAGGCAGAATCCATCCCACTCTTTTTCCCAAGTTTGCAATGGCATCCTTTATGTCCATCCAAGTGGGGAGACAGGGCCTGAGTTTTATGTTGTCTCCAGGAGGCTGCACCCCTGATTGTGTGCAGCACACTCTCAGTGCGGTACTCCCAGCCTCCGATTTGGTCCCCAAGTCCTGCAGAGGAACCTGAACCCAGGAAACAGGAGCATGTTACCCTTAATCAAACCTGTGGGGGCCGGACAGACTCAGCAAGCCTGCCAGCTCCAGAGACAGAGTTAATGCCTCACCCTTGATGTGCAATCACTGCTGTTTTGCACAGCAAATATCTAGGTTATGAGAGAAAAGAAATGTGAAAGAGAATGAGAGATAAAGAAAACAAATAAGAGAAAGGAAATTGAGAAAGAAAGAAAAATCAGAACTTGCACTGATTATGGTTTCTCTGGATAACCTGAAATGTCTTACAGGCCTTGGTGTAGTTGGAAATGTGGCTGCTCCCTGAATGTGGCCACCTTTTCTCTTTACAATGCTGTACCTTCACGTGTGTGTGTGTGTGTGTGTGTCTCACTGCAGGGATATTTAATAATAGTTGAACACCTTGTAAAGAGAAACCTGATATTTAGAAACTAACGTGTCAATATTATTCTTCTCCCACTTTCTCTTCCTGTTCCATGTAGGTCCCACTGTCAAGCTGATTGCCTGGATTCCACTGTCCTTTAGCAACTCATAGAATCCCTACAGTGTGAAAGCAGGCCATTCAGCCCATCAAGTCTCACAGCGACCCTCCACAGAGCATCCCACTCAGACTGACCCCCATCCCTGTAACCCTACATGTCTTATAGAATTTTTATAGAAATTGTTTATAGATTCCTTACAGTGTGGAAACAGTCCCTTTGGCCCAACAAATCCACACTGACCCTCTGAAGAGTTATCTACCCAGATCCATTCCCCTACTACTCCACGTTTACCCCAGACTACATCTACACTATATATCCCTGAATACAATGGGCAATTCATCATGGCTAATCCACCTTACCTGCACATCTTTGGACTGTGGGAGGAAACCAGAGCACCTGGAGGATACCCACGCAGACACGGAGAGAATGTGCAAACTCCACACAATTAAAAATCACACAACACCAGGTTATAGTCCAAAAGGTTTATTTGGAAGCATGAGCTTCAAAAGTTAGTGCTTCCAAATAAACCTGTTGGACTATAACCTGGTGTCGTGTGATTTTTAACTTTGTCCACCCCAGCTCCTTCAAATCAAACTCCACACAGACAGTTGTCTGAGGGTAGGATCAAACATGGGTCCCTGGCGCTGTGAGGTAGTAGTGCTAACCACTGACCCACCAAGTCACCTCCATTCCTAGTGCCCACTCTTCACCTGTATATTGAGGCAGGGAGTGCCATCGGGATGGTTAACCATGAAAACTGTGTGAGATTATAGCAGAGACCTTCAGACAGTGGTCAGAACCTGGAACTGAGTGTGACTTCCCCTCACCTTTGACAAGAGGGACTGCTGCCAATTGTAGTGTGTCTATGATCTGGAGAGATTTGGTTGAATAATAATTTGTAACTCTGCAGCGGAATAGGGCTGTTGAGTTCACTGTTGTACCGAGTACTGTGTTAATAAAATAAGAAACACGTGAGGTTCACACTGAAATCCAGGCACTTTCTGAATACGCAACCGTGCACTGTTCCTGTAGCATTTATAATTCTTCTGATTATGTTGTAGCATTGGTCACGAGTGTCAGCTTTTGGAAAAATATCTTCAAATTGAGCCTTTTTGTTGTATTTTTCCCATCCGGCAGATTGGAAAAGCTTCGTCACCAGTTGATGCCAATGTACAACTTTGATCCTGGCGAGGAACAGGATGAACTAGAGCAGGAGCTACTTGACCATGGCCGTGACACCGCTTCCCAGGGCCCGCAGAGCAAGGTAAGGTGGGCAGCTAAACCAGCGCTCCAGTCATACCAATCACAGCCAATGGTTCAGAGACTGCCTCCTCTGTACTCTTTACCTTCGCCTTTTGATGGTGACCTCTTCTGCCATGTTTGATCAGTGTCTAGACTCAGGACACCCTGTCTCAGTGTTCATTTCCCAAGTGTGTGGAGCTTGGCAGTATGGGATGGGAGTGTGGGTTGGAAATGCAGTTTCTGAGAGTATTGGGCTGTGAGGATTGGCAGTATGGGATAGGAGTTTGGGTTGGAAATGCAGTTTTGGAGAGTATTGGGCTGTGAGGATTGGCAGTATGGGATGGGAGTGTGGGTTGGAAATGCAGTTTCGGAGAGTGTTGGGCTGTGAGGATTGGCAGTAGGGGCTTGTCTTTTATTCCACTTGTGGGATGGAGGCATTGCAAGCTAGCAACATTTATTGTCCAACCCTTACTGTCCTGGAGAAGATGATGGTGACTGCAGTTCATGGGTGAAGTGCTACGCCCAGGGTGCTGTAAGTGAGGGAGCACCAGAATATTGACTCAGTGACACTAAAGGAACGGCAGTGTATTTCCAAGTAAGGACGCTGTGTGGCTTGGAGGGGAACATGCAGATGGTAATGTTCCCAAGTAGCTGCTGTCCTTGTCCTTCTCAGTGGTTGATTTTGGAGGTTTGGAAGGTGCTGTTGATGGAGCTGTGGTGAGTTGCCGCAGTGTGTCTTGCTCAGGGTGCAGACTGCTGAGACAGGTGGAGGGTGGCCGACGTGGTACCAAGCAAGTGGGCGGCATTTCCCTAGATGGTGTCAAGCTTCTTGAGTGCTGTTGGACCTGAACTCATCCAGAGTGAATTAATATTCTGTCACACTCCTGGTATGTGCCTTGGAGATGCTGAATAGGTAGTGGGGCAGTCAGGAGGTGAGTTAACTTACTACAGGATTCCCAGCATCTGATCTGCTCTGCCAGCCACAGGATTTATATGGCTGGTCTAGTTCAGTTCATTGGTAATCAAGTATCGATAGATGTTGATAGTACTGTGGATTCAGTGATTGCAATGCCATTGAATGTGTAGGTGACATGGTTAGATTACATCTTGTTTGAGATGCTCATTGCCTGGCATTTGTATGGTGTGAATGTTAATTGCTCCCTATCAGCCCAAGTCTGAATGTTGTCCAGATTGTACTGCATTTGGACATGGGCAGCTTCAGTAGCTAAGGACTTTCAAATGGTGCTAAACAGTGTCGTATCTGTACTGGAACAGCTTGGCAAGGGGAGCAGCAAGTTCCGGTGCACAAGGCTTCGGTCCTGTTGCCGGGATGTTGTCAGGGCCCATAGCCTTTGCAGAATCCAACCATTTTTTGATATCACATGGAGTGAATCAAATTGGCTGAAGACTGGTATCTGTGATGGTGGGGACCACTGGAAAGAAGCCCAAGATGGATCATGTACCTGACACTTGTGGCTGAAGGTTGTTGTGAAAGCCTCAGCTTAGTCTTTTGCGGTGATGTGCTTGGCTCTTGTGTCATTGAGGATGGGGATATTTGTGGAGCCTCTTCCTCCAGTGTGTTGTTTAACTGTCCACCACCGTTGATGGCTGGTTGTACGATTGGTTAGCACTGCGTATGCTGCTTGACACCAAGTAATCCTGTGTTTTCCCTCTTGTTGGTTCTTTCATCATCTTACACTGAGTCAGTCTAGCAGCTCTGTCTGTTAGGGCTTGACTACTGAACTACAGTTGGAGATGTACATTCTGCATCCTTGTTACAAGTAATGATCTTTTCAATGTGGTTATCAACATGGAGGAAGCACTGATTTATCACCTGAGAAGGGGGCAGTATGTGGTAATCAGCAGGAGATCTTCTTTCCCATGTTTGACCTGGTGTGATGAATCTTCTGGGATCCAGAGTCAATGTTAAAGACTCCCAGGGCAGCTCCCTCCCACCTGTACAGTATGATTCTGCTGTTGCTGGTTACTCATAGCACTCCATCGATTTCCCATTGTGATTTGCTAGGTCTGTTTAAACTCTATCTCACTTAGCACAGTGATCGTGGTACAGAGTGTGATGGAGGATATCCTCAATGTGAAGATGGGGCCTGTACTCCACAAGGTGGTCATGTCCAACAGCCACCATCTCTGCTGGGTCTGTCCTAGTGGGACAGGACATACCCAGGAATGATAATGGTCGTGTCATTTTATTTATTCATTCATGAGACATAGGCACTGCTGGCTGGACCCAGCATTTATTGCTCATCCCTAGTTGCCCTTGCGAAGGTGATGGTGAGCTATCTTCTTGAACTGCTGCAACCCATGTGCTGTAGGGTGACCCATGACACCCATATGGATCATGATGAAGGGCTCATGCACAAAATGCCGATTCTCCTGCTCCTCAGATGCTGCCTGATCTGCTGTGCTTTCCAAACCCTTGACCATGATACCCGCATGGCGGGAGATCAAGGATTTTGACCCAGCAACAGTGAAGGAACAGCAATATGTTTCCAAGTCAGGGTGATGAGTGACTTGGAGGGGAATTTGCAGTTGGTGGAGTTGCCAAGTATCTACTGCCCTTGTCCTTCTAGATGGAATTGTGTGTTTGGAAGGTGCTTGTGAATTGGTGAATTGCATCTTGTAGATAGTACACAGTGCTGGTACTGACCATCTGTGGAGAAGGGAGTGTATTTTTGTGGATGTGGTGCCATTCAAGTGGGGTTGCTTTGTCCTGGATGGTGTCAAGCTTCTTGGGTGTTGTCGGAGCTGCACCCATCCAGGTAAGATGGGAGTATTCCATCACACTCCTGACTTATGCTTTATCGGTGACTGATGGGCTTTGTGGAGTTGAAGAATGTGGTGCTGAAAAAGCACAGCTAATAAGGCTTTGTGAAGTCTGTAGGTGAGTTATTGTCTACAGTATTCCTAACCTCTGACCTGTTCTTGTAGCAACTGTATTTATGTGGTGAGTCTATTTGAATTTCTTGTCGATGGTAACCCCCCAGAATGTTGATAGAGGGCAATTCAGTGATGGTAACATTGTTGAAGGTCAAGGGACAATGGTTAGATTGTGTCTTACTGGAGATGATCAATGTTATTTGCCACTTGTCAGCCCAAGCCTGAATATTTTCCAGATCTTGTTGCATTTGAACATGGACTGCTTCAGTATGTGAAACGTTGTCAATGGTGCTAAACATTGTGCAGTAATCGGCGAACATCGGAGGGAAGGTATTTAGATTAAATTAGACTCCCTACAGTATGGAAACAGGCCCTTTGGCCCAACAAGTCCATACCAACCCTGTGAAGAATAACCCACCTAGATCCATTCCCCGACCCAGACCATATTTACCCCTGACTAATGCACCTAACACTATGGGCAATTTAATTAACATGCACATTCTGGATTGTGGGAGGAAACCCACGCAGATACGGGGAGAATGTGCAAACTCCACACAGCCGTGTCGCCCGAGTCTGGAATCGAACCCAGGTCCCTGGTACTGTGAGGCAGTAGTGCTAACCACTGAGCTACCATGCTGCCCCATTGATGAAGCAGCTGAAGATGGTTGGGCCTAGTGATGAAGTTAGTGAGGATTAGCAATGAGGATTAACGGTGAATGTTAACATTGAAGGTGGCAGAGAGGGTTGATTATTTATTAATTTCACGTGATACACCATAGATAAGCCCATTTCATCTTAATTTACTCCTTGAAACACCATTTTCAATCAAGTCAAAATGGGCTTGTATCTTGCCTTGATGTAAACGAGTGGATAGAGAATTTTGTCCATTCTAATATTGATTAACATCAATGGAGATAAAAGGCAGAAGGAGCTGATTGACACAATCATTTGTGGAAACAGTGAGGACATCCAGTTTGGACATGTAAGAAATATAGATCAGAATATTGTCTCAACGGTGAGAAACTAGGAACTGTGGTGGATTTGCTGGCTGTAGTACAGGAAAGGAGGAGATCTGAAGGACTGTTTGTGTGTTCCTCAAGTGAAAGTCTCCACCAATGAGTTTATATAACTGTGGTAATTAAGGTCCATCTCTACATCATTGCAGCAGAAGAGACCTTGGACTAGTATAACCTGGGCAAATTTGCAGGAGACAGAACTTGAAATGTGAATACAATGGATAACGTTTAAAACAGGCACTACATCCCCTGCTCAATAATGGACCAAGTGGAGCCTGATGAGTGAAAATTCACACCCATCCTAAGAGTGAACCAATGGGAGTCTGTTGGAGTGAGGAGCATGTCAAAATCTCCAGAGTGGAGGGAGGGGAGGGATGTAAACTTTGACCAGTTGCTAGCTGACTCTCTTCCCATGTTTTATTCCCCTAGATTCTGATGCCAAGTCAAGGATCCTTGCAGAGGCCCAGCAGACTTGTGTTCACCGATGTGGCCAATGCCATCAAAGCCTGAATGAAATTGGATTTTGCTTCATGCTCCAACTTGTGAAGGTCAATCTGTGCATGGTCGTGTCATCTGCTTCCAGTCATATATCGATATATAGTCCTCTGGATAGCCTGCTTCCCCACTCCCCCAGACCTCTAAGATGTCAGTCACTTTGGGTACACCCCCTGACATGCATTTCAAGAGAAGAAATGGCATTCTGAGCAGGCAGTAAGAGGACAAAATAGAAGCCGTTGGCTTGGCTTGGGATTCACAATATCGGGGAGTGGAGCAGGGGATTATTGAACCCATTTCCTGTTCAATGTGAGTCCTGTTTCTTAGCTCTTGTGGTACCGGGCTGAAATTTGGGGGCTTGGTGGAGCAGAGGGGTGAAGCCATCTGCGCCCTCCCCCCTTTCCCACCCACTCACCATCCCTGAAAATTGCAGAAAAGGTTTCCCCTTTCCATTCTCTCTGGGTGGGGCAGTTCCCCCAACACCCCCACCCTGCGCTCACACTACTTGGATGGAATCCCTCAGTCTGTGCCCATTTCAAAAGCAAACAAGATGTCCCATGACATATACAAGAACCAGCCTGGTCACGCGGTAGAGAGCTAGACTGGGCTGAAGCTACTAACAATGTTTAAATAGGAATATTTCACAGAGGCAGTGGGAGAGGTGCAGCTTCTGAAACCTCCACTGAAATACCGAGGGTTCCTGCCTCTCCAATCCATTTTTTGTTCCTGATCTTTATTCTTTCATGGGATGTGGGTGTCACTGTTAAGGATGGCATGTTTGTTTTGCCCATCCTGGTTTCCCATTGGCTGATTAGCTTGCTGAGCCATTTCAGATGTCAGTTAAGAGACAACCGCATTGTGGTGGGTGTGGAGTCACATGTAGGCCAGAAGATTTCACTTGACTGGGTAAGGACAGCAGATGTACCTCCGCCACGGCAACCCCCCCTCCCCAAATGAGGAATTGATGAACTAGCTGGGATTTTTACAAACAATCAACACCAGTTGTTGTGGTCAAGTTGACATTTATTAATTGAGTTCAAGTCCCACTTACTGCCGTTGAGAGATGTTAAACCCCTGAACTCAGAGGATTAGAGTGGGCCTCTGGATCACCTCTGCTCTACAGACATGACCACAATGCCAGCATCTCCTCCACTCCCTACTCTACCCCTTAATTTGTCTCTTCCTGCTCACCCCCCATTACCCATCCATCAACAGCTGCCATCAGCACTTCACCCAAAGCCTGACGTTCCCACCAACGCTCAGCCACTCAAAGGTATGAGCTGGCTGGAGGGATGAGGAGATGGGTTTGGGGGCAGGGAAGGGTGATGTTGGTGTCTCCTTGCTTCCAGACGGCCAGCATCAAAACTTAAACCACAACTGTTTCATGTTGTCTTGTCCCTTTGACTCTGGGCTGCCATTTTGTATTTATCAGTCAATTTCACAGCCAGGAAATTGTGGGCACTATTTGATAGCTCTCCCCTGTAGGTCAAAAGACTGAGATTTCAATTCGCTCCCCAGGATTTTAGCACGAGATCTAAGCCAACCGGGGGAATACTGCATCGTCAGAGGCACCACCTTTGGGATAAGACTCTAAATCCAGGACCTGTCTGCCTTCTCAGGGCATGAAAAAGTGAAAGAGGAAGCAAGGTAGTTCTCCCTGGTGTTCAACATCATCTCGGTAGACTGCCTGGTCAATAATACATTGTTGGATTTGCTCTCTACAAATTGGCTGCTATGGTTCCGAAGTTACTGCATTTCAAAAGAACTTAATTGACTCAAAAGCACCTTGGGTTGTTCTAGGGTCATAATGGGTGAATATGAAGGTTTCTTTTGCTTTACAAGGACCTATCCTTTGTGTTCAGTTACTGGGCTAAATATATGGACGTCTTTCCAGATGGAAACTCTATTGAAATAAATGCATATCAACGTGAAACTGTCTTAAGATGTTCAAACACGAACCAAGAAACAGATGGAATAACTCTGCAATTCTCTACCCATTCAGATCACTGTTCAAAAAAATCACACAACACCAGGTTATAGTTCAACATTTAGATCCACTGCATAGCCCTTGTTATTAATGTCGCAATGCAGATGCAGTTTCAAGGATTCCAGTCATAATTACTTTATTCTTTCCACTGTGAATTCTGATCAGAGAACAGTGAACAGGCCCTTGATGTTGTGCTGAACAGCGCAGTACTGGCCCTTGGGCCCTTGATGTTGTGCCGAACAGCGCAGTACTGGCCCTTGGGCCCTTGATGTTGTGCCGACCTGTGAAATTAATCTGATGCCCGTCTAACCCAAACTGTTCCAATATTACACATTTGTATGTCCAATGCCCTTAATGTCGGCAAGTCTACAACTGTTGCAGGCAGGCTGTTCCATGTCCCTATCACTCTCTGAGTAAAGAAACTATCCTAATATCTGTCCTAAATCTCTCACCCCACAATTTAAAGCTATGTCCCCTCCTGTTGGCCTTCACCATCCGAGGAAAAAGGCTCTCGCTGTCTTTGCCATTGATAGACCAACCTTCCTGGCCAATGCTGGCCCCCTATTACATTACCCCCATCTCCTGCCAATGACAGAAACTGGCTGTAAGGTAAAGGTGACAGAGTCTTACCAGACCACTGGGCTGCTCTCTTGTTAGAGAGGGAGAGACAACCAGTGGGAGTTTAACCTGAAGCTCACCACGCCTCGGACAGGGGAGTGGTTAAGAAGGAGGGTCGTTCATGGTAACCTCAGCTGATCCAGTCAAGAGTCACATGACACCAGCTGATAGTCCAGCAGGTTCATTTGATATCCGAAAGCTTGTGATTTCCAATAAACCTGTGGACTATTACCTGTGTCATGTGACTTCTGACTTTGTCCACCCCAGTCCAACACCAGCACCTCCATATCATCAGTTGATTCAGGAATTGAACCCACATTGTTCGCCAACTGAGCTAACCAGACCCCAGGAAACCGGGAGAAAGGTACAACCACAAATAAACTGTGGGCAACATTTGAAGAAAGAACACAAGTAAAATACGTTCCACTGAAAACCGGAGAAGGATCTATGTGTGACTTTCTCAGGAAGGAAAGGATAGTGCTAGATTAACAGACATTTATAAGATTACAAAGAATAATAGCATGCCTTGGGATTGGGAGGTTCTCAGTAACTGGCAAAGGGTCATTGAAAGGTTAATTAAAAAGGAAGACGTTAGAATAAGCAAGGTGTCTGGAATATAAAAATAGAAAAACTTATTATAAAAACGAAACGAACTGTAGATACCCATTATAATTAAACCCATTATAATCTTTGCCAAGTTTTTGGATTTGATAAGTTGCTGTACAAAATGCTAATAGACAAGACCAAGCACTTGTGGGGTTGAAAGTAATATATTACAATGGATGGAAGATCGGTGAGTGGACAGGAAACCGAGAGGAGGCATAAATAGACCATTTTCAAGTTGCCAGGCTGTTACTAATGGAGAGTCTCAGTGGTCAGTGTTTGGGGCTGCAGCTATTTACATTCTATATTAATGACTTCGACAAAGAGTCACAGAGTAATGTATCTAAGTTTGCTGATAATGCAAAGCTAAGTTAAAATTTAAGTTGTGAAGGTGTTTACAGGGAGGTTGTGAGGAAGTATAGACAGGTTAGATAAGTAGACAACAAGATGGAATTGAATATGGGGAATATGTCAAGTTATTCGCTCTGGTGTTAAGGACAGAAAAGCAGGATATCTTTTAGAAGATCTGACTCTTGTAAACGTTGATGTTCAGAGACCCTTGTGTGTTTTTGTACAAGGAATTGAGAAGATTAGCATGCAGGTTAACACAAGCCGTTAAGAAGGTCAAGGACAAGTTGTCCTTCAGTGTAAGGGAACTGGAATCTAGGAGTAAGGAAATTTTGGTTACAATTTCACAGGGAATTGGTGAGCTGACACCTGGACTATTATGTGCAATTTTAGTCCCCACATTTAGGGAAGGATGTACTTGCATTAAAGGCAGTCCAGTGAAGGTTCACTAGACTGGTCTATGGGAAGAAAGGGTTGGACCTATGGTGAAGCTAGGCAAATTGGGCCTGCATTCTCTGGGATTTAAAAGACCAAGAAATGATCTCACTGAGACATGCAGGATCTAGAAGGGTCTTGGTAAAGTTGATACTGAGATGTTGTTTCTCCCTGCTAGGGGAGTCCAGAAAACAGGGCACAGTCAGGGGAGAACAGGGATGGGGAGAGATTCCTTTACTCAAAGAGTCCAGAGGCTTTTGGATGCTGCATCACTGAATATATTTGAGGTTGAGCTAAATGGGTATTTGGTCTTTTAGGGAATCAAGGAATATGATGGGAAAAGTGGGAAAGTAAAGATGAAGTTGGAGATCAACCACGATTGTACTGAATAGTGAACATCTTCATTGGGCTGGTTGGTTTTCTCATACTCCTACATCTTGCATTGTTATCTTATCTCAAGGCTAGTCATCATGACAACCATCCAATTGTAATTCACTCCTCAGTTGGCCCATTATAGACCAGAGGCCCAGTCCCAAGGGGAGTGTCAAAGTTCACCATTAAGGATTGGGCCTCTATTTGAAAAAAAAGGACACACTCATATTTCCACCACCTCGCTACCCAAAACCCCCTTTATCAGGAGTAATTTAATATCAATATTAAGATGTTTGGCAAATCAATCAATTACTTCAGTTGGATATGATGATCGGAATTACAATCCCTTAGTCTGACTATGTCAATGACTGTTTATATCATGGATTGCAGCAGTATTAAAGTACCAAGAAAAGACTTGATGAGACTAATGTTGATTCTTATGCTTGCTATTTCTTGTCTTCCCCTTCTGTGTTGCCCTTTCATGTCACCAGGAGATTATTGTTTGGGGTGTGCTTCTAGAAGGTTATTGTGTTGGTGAAGCTGTTTTATTCAAACAAGTGTGAATGAAGTGCAAGGTCTTTACTGAGATTGGAATATACAATAGCAGTTACCCGTTTACCTATGTGTACCACAGAGGGGCTATAATGCTCGCGCACCACACAATTGCCATCAAGGTGGTGCTGAGATAAAACCAGAAGGTCGAAAATGAAGAAGGGTTTCTACTGTCACTCCCCTTTACAGTGAGTGAGCTACACTCACTGTTTTCCACTGCAAACATGGTATTGACTACCAGTAATTTTTCATGTTAAACATCTTGCATTTGAAATTGTTATGAGTTATTTATTTTTAATCGGATGAGGGTATTGCCGGTCAGGCCAGCATTTCTGTCTCATCCCAGTTTGAGTCAACCCCATTGCTGTGTGTTGGAGTCACATGTAGGCCAGAGCAGGTAAGGATGGCAGTTTCCTTCCCTAAAGGACATTAGTGAACCAGATGGGTTTTTCCTAATAATTGACAATGGATTCACGGTCATCATTAGACTCTTCTTTCCAAAATTTTATTGTACTCAAATTCCACCATTTGCTGTGATGGGATTCAAATTCAGGTCTCTGAAACTTTGGTTGGGTCTCTGAATTATCACTTTAGTGATAATATAACTGGGCCATCACCTTCCCTTCTATCCGCTAACCCACTCAAGATTTTGCAATAGATGGGGCTTTACAGCTTTTGGATGTATAGGTTTGGGCTTAATATTCCTGTGCATTGCTTGGTTCTAGGCCTTGCGGAGGGAATGAGCTTAGTTTGTGTTGTCTCAAGGATTGCAGGCCTAAGTTTTCTCCACCACCGAGTACAACGCCAACAGTAACCATGGTAATGAGGCTCGGAGGAGCGGCGGCTGCCTCATCTCCCACACCTCGCATTCCTCCAAGCTGCAAGCTTGACCACATGGGGATCAGAGTGCCCACAGCTGCTGTGCTTTGGGCTGTTTGTGGACCTGTTTTTCTGAGGCAGCAAAGCAGGAAGGTGGGGGGTTGGGCAGGCAGCAGTGACTCGCGAGGGTGAATCCTTCTGCAGTCTCTCTAAGGCCTCTTCCGGCCTTGAGATGTCCTGGTTCCTCGTCACTAACAGAAACTGAGAGGTCACAAAGATCCTGCCAGTTTGCAAACCTTCCTGACCCTCTGGTGCAGTGATACCACGTTGAGATTTCTCCGTTCTCGACCTGAGGTAATGCAAAGTGGGTCCACGTACAGAAGGCCATTCAGCCCATCATTCCTGTGATTAGCTCTGCAACCCTTCTTTCCAGTGTGGATCCTGTGCTCTTTTGAAAATTGACATCTTCCAGCAGCATTGTAGTCCCCTCTGTCGTAACTTGTTGTGCAAAAATATCGTTCCTTACACCTCTTCGTAGAGTCCTACAGTGCAGAAAGAGGCTGTTCAGCCCATCCAGCCTGTACTGACACTCAAAGAGCATCCCACCCAGCCACCATCTGATTCCCATAATCCTGCATTTAACATGGGAAACACACCTAGCCTACCCATCCCTGGACACTATAGCATAGCCAATCCACCCTAACCTGCACACCTTTGGAATGTGGGAGGAAACCAAAGAACCCGATGGAAACCTACACAGACACGGAGAGAATGTGCAGACTCCACACAGACAGTCACCCGAGGCTGGGTCCTTGTTGCTGTGAGGCAGCAATGCTAACCGCTAAGTCATTCACTGGCACTTCTCTCCCTTTTTCCAAAATGCCTTGAATTTTGTCCGTCAAGTTTCCCCATGATCTTCCCTGCTCTTGGGAGAGCACCCAGAGTTTCTCTAGTCTTGCCCCATGACTGAAGTCTATTGTTCCTCATATGTACATCTTCCGTGAGACTGATACCTTTCTTAAAGTGTGGTGCTAGGAGGAGGCCACCATGATGTATGAATCAAAAATTTCATGCGGGCATTCCAGTGGCGAGTCGCTTAGCTACTTGTTAGCTAACACAGAGAAATGTATGAAATGAAACGGCTTCAGTCCAGAGCTTAAGTTACATGTTTAATGGAAAAAAGATCAAACATTAATCTCACATTGACACAACTACTTCTTCCATTGTTAAGAGGTAAAAATCTCCAACATTTTTAGAAGGCAAGGACCCTATAAGTTGAAGAATAAAACAACAGAGAATGTTCTACAATACAAAGAAATATAGTTTTATTAGACTATGTAAAGATAAAATCAGAAAAAATAAAAGACTTAAAAAAAACCCTTCACTTCTTAATCATACACTGCAGAGGAACAGACATACAAAATTATCTCCCAATATATATATCTCAATTCTAATGTTGTTCCATCTAATTCAGTGCATTTCGTAATTATTTCATTGTTTTCTTCTGACACATTGTGGTTGCTGAGGTAATCGAGGGCTGGTATAACATATATATAAAAAACAAAAGCATCACCCCAGAGGTCGCGAATGGATACTGCACACGATGCAGGTGTGGGTTAATGAAGGAGGACTATACTCACACAGACAGGAAGACAATGCCCAGATAGGTCACAGGAATTTCCAAATTAAGTCTGAATGGGTTGGCTAACACTCATTTCAAGGAGAATGCAATTAGAATCCCCAACAAGAGGCCATTCGGCCCATTGAGTCTGCACTGATGCTCTGAACAGCATCCCACTTATCCCCATAAGCCTGCATTTGCCCTGATGAATCCACCTACACATCCCTGGACAATTTAGCACAGCCAATCCACCTAACTTACACATCTTTGGATTGTGGGAGGAAATCCAAAAAGATGGGGAGAATGTGCAAACCCCACACAGTCAGTCACCCAGGGCTGGAATTGAACCCAGGTCTCTGGCCCTGTGGAGTAGCAGTGCGAACCGATGAGCCAACCTTTAGTTATGTTGTAACTTGTGTTCCATTTATTAAATCTTTGTTCCTCTCTCATTAGGTTTCAATATCAGGGAGCCATTAGCAGAACATCAGAGATTGGGACTGGGGAACTTATACCATGACTTTGGACAGGTTGTTTGTCCAAAGCAGACTATGATCCCTCACCACATGCTTATACACTTCCGCCATTTCATCCCTCTCATCTTTCCATTTCACATTCACCAAGTTAGGATCTATCCACAATCTAAGTTGGTTGACGCTATTCTTATTGCTTGGCATTGGAACTTGCAGGTGCCAGGGAGTCAAGTCTATACATATTATTGTCACACACAACAACTTGCATCTACATAGCATCTTTAACATTGCAGATCTTCCCAAAGAACATCACAGGTGTGTTAATCAGATTACAATTTGACAGTGAGCCACGTGAGATATTTCAAGGAGGTAAGGTCTAGTGAGCACCATAAATAGAGAGAAGGGAGGGAAAGAGATTGAGGGATGCAATTCCAGAGATTATTGCTTAGGTAGCTGAAGGCAGGCTCAAAGAGCCGAATGGTGCACTGGCCATGGACAGACAGGGAAACACAGATGAAAATGCCAAACACAAAATACTGATAACTGGGAACCTACGTAGATCGGCGAACAGAGGGGTGAACAGGAACAAATGCAAGTAATGGCCATCAGCTTTTTTAAATCCAATTGGGGACATGGGTGTTGCTGGCTGGGCCCAGCATTTATTGCCCCTTCCTAGTTGCCCCCTTGAGAAGGTGGTGTGAGCTACCTTCTCAAACCACTGCAGTCCATGTGCTGTGGGTGGACCAACAATCCACCTTCAACGATGGATGGTATAAAACATTTGAAGTCTGACAGAATGCATTGAATCGTCAACTCTGGATGTAACAAAAGCCTGGATGGGGTGCGGGATAAGATTAGCTGAGGCAGAGATGGTGGTGCAAAATGGAAATACCTCACCCTTTTGTGACCAACCAGTTGATTCAAATCTCCCAGCCCACAGGTCGCCACCTCATCCTTCATCTCTGCTGGGCATGGTATGTAAGACACACGGTCAATGTCTCTACCCGCACTGTGCATGGAACTGAGGTCTGTCTTACTCTAACACCCCGTGATGTTTTTCACCAGCAAATCGCCAATGTTCCCACCTCCAGGAGTGTAATGAGTTGAGTTGCCCAGTGGGTTGAGGTGGTCACGTTGCACCCCCACACAGTTCTGATAAGGATGGCTGAGTGAGTTGGCCAGTGGTACTGCCAACTGTCTGACAGCACCTGGCATTTCCAGTGTTAGGTTTAGGCAAAAGAAACACAGGATTAACAAATGTAACTGGTGTCTATCATGACTCAATCTGCAATAGGTCAAAGCTGAACCTTACTCAATTATCGAGATTTGTGGCCCATCACACTGTGCCAGTTCTTTGAAAGATCCATCCTCCCTACCCTCCAATTCTTTCTCCACATCCTTGGTATATTTGGTTCATTTTCAAACATTTATCCTTTCCCCTCTTGTAAGTTATTGTTGAGTCTTCTTCCATCACCATTTCAGACAGCACATTCTAACTTACTGTGTAAAATATCATCAAGCAACTTTGTTTAGCTACTTGAGTTGTACAAAAATGGAAATTCTCTTTTCACAAGATAGATATATTTAGCAACCTCTAATTCTGTTCAGACTCCTTCATTGGGCAGACTAGGGGCTAAGCTACAGGATGTTTGAGGCCTACTCCTGCTAGGTTTAAGTGGGGAAGGCCTCTGGTAGGCCTTGGGATTACAGGGCCTGAAAACGCATATCAAACCTACCACCACTAATTGAATCATGGATCAGTAAAAGTGATAGCTAATAGACGCAGATTACAAAATTAAGGAGGGAGCTGTTGTCGACAGTTGGATATGTACTTTAGCTGCCTAATTGTAATGAAACCTCCCCCATGTTTCGGAGGCAGCCATTTGTGAGTTCAAAATGTTACCCCAGTTCGTGGAAGGAAGAATTCGGGAGTGGGGGAAGGTGCATTAACCTACAGAGAAACATATGCGAAATCTTCACACAGTTTTAAGATGACTCCCTGTTATAAAACCAATGGAATCAGATGCAACCCTTGCTTTTTTGTTAAACATCCTCTCTGAGCTTAAATATGAAGAGGAAGGTGCCAGCTGTAAAATCATGGCTTCACGCAGTTTCAAAATGTGAATTCAGGTAAAATTGTACCTCTCTGTCCCCCACTCACCTACATTAGCGAGTGTACAATGCAGACGAAAATCTAAAATGTCAGAACATGTTCCCTCCTTAATCGTCCATTCTGCAGTGTTCTGAACAATCTCACTTTTACTAATGTCTGTGTTTTTTCCCTTCCACTCAAATGCCAGTCATTCAGCAAATGTAACACACTCATGATTTAACTAGTGGTGGTAGGCCTGACTTGAATCTGAAAGGCCTAAGGCCCGTAGTGGGGCTTTCCCTAGCCACCCGTTTCCTTATCAGTTCCTGCTCACTCAACCGTCATGTTACAATTTGGTCATACACTACCTGGAATGAGATCACCAGAATATAAAACAAAATCACTTCAGGTTAAAAGTTCACTTGCCATGGAATGGTGAGAATCACAGTGGGACTCCAACAGAATCTACTATGCTAAAGAGCAGGAGGATATAATTCCTTGGAACAGAAGGTACTGGTAGGTTATTAGGAAGAGCGGGATGGGGGCAAAATCATTGGTCAGTCAATTCCTAGATGGAAAGACCAGTAACGTTTGTGAATGGTGTGGATTGGTCTGAGTTAACGACTTCAAAATGATGGTCTGACCAGTACACTAATTTCCAAGTATTCCTGGTTTTTCTGGTCTGCAATGACTTTATGACCAAATCCTGACATAAAACCAGACCGAGAGAGGAAAACACAGCAGAATAGCTTAAAGCATCAAGTACATCCTGGCTACTCAGTCAAAGAGGGGTTAAAGGCTATGGGGAGAACAGGGTGTGGAGTTGGATGACAGGGCAGACTCAATGGGCCAAATTGCCTACTGCTGTTTCCATTTGCATGACTGTCTCCTGTATGTTGGATGAGCATTGCTTTTTAAATAACATCAGAGAGCTAGCACACAATTTGCTGTGATCACAAGAGATGTTAAGTAACCCTGTGGTGGTGGGAATTCCACCCTCTGCTCTATCCCCAGGCTCGAATGAGTTAGAGTCTCATACCCGCCCGGTAACTGTCTGTGGTCACCATGCAGCTGCCTCAGGCCCAGGAAGTGAGGCCTGAGGAACAGGGAATGTTGCTGTTTCCATCTCCTCACACTCTAGGACGAGAAAGAAACAGTGGTGATGAGAGAGAGAGGGACACGTACCTCAGCTGCAGAGAGGGAAACCCCTTGCAGGCTACAGGAAATTGCTCATCAGTCTCCTCGGTGTAGGAGGCTTCATTCTCTCTGTTTCTGAGTCAGTCAGCTAGGGACACAGGGCACCTGAAGCCCCTAGTCATTGCAGTCTCTAACTCTTTAACCAAACTGGTCGTGACTGGTTCACCATGTGAAGAATGGCTCAGCCACTCTGCACACTGGGTAGGTTAGAGAATGATCACCAAGTCCCATTTCCTCCTCACATGGGCAAATCTCCCACAATTCCACTGAGTTCCCATCAACCTTTGAACCTGTTCCCCCATCCCCCCCCACCGCCCCTGTGGGATTTGGTCATTGTGTGCTAACCTGCCAGTGTGATCCGAACATGAGAATAATTGCTCTTGTGCTGTATGTCAGCTAGGCCATGAACCTTGAGTGAATTAGAAAGCAGAGGGAAGGGACTCCAAATATTGTGGCAGGTCATGGCATATGCCCTGTGCTTGTTTGTCAAAGTCTTGCTTTTCAAAGCAAAAGGTAATACAACTGGCGTTTGGATTCATTTCCAATTATTTGGGGCTCTGGGGGATACACATGCCAGTACCTTCCATTTTAATCTAGCACCAACTCAAGCCAAACTGAGTCAGCTTGACAAAGATATTCGAGAAAATGAAACAAAAGTCTGGTTGGGTGTACAGCTGTCCAAATTAAAGATTGTACTGCATCCAAGAAGGAATAACACGTGCAATGGCCAATTCGCTGCTTATAACGTTCCCAAACAACAGTGAAATACTGCGGAATGCCGGAGATTGGAAGTAAAAACTATAAGTGCTGGAGAAACTCAGCAGGTCCGGCAGCATCTGAAGGGACCAAACCTCCAACGGCCTGCTTCAGGAAAGACATTGTTAAACTTGAAAGGGCGCAGAAAACATTTACAAGGATGTTGCCAGGGTTTGAGCTGCAGGAAGAGGCTGAAGCTGTTTTCCCTGGAGCGTCGGAGGCTGAGGGGTGACATTATGAAGGTTTATAAAATCATGAGGGTCATGGGTAAGGGTGAATAGTCAGGATAGGGGACTCCAAAACCACAAGGCATAGGTTTAAGATGAGAGGGAAAGGATTTAAAAAGGATCTAAGGGACACCTTTTTCACGCAGAGGATGGTGTGTTTATGGAATGAGCTGCCAGAGGAAGTGGTTGAGGCTGGTACAATTACAACATTTAAAAAGCAGCTAGATGGGTATATGGATTGGAAGGGTTTGGAGGGATATGGGCCAAGAGCTGACAAATGGGACTAGATTAATTTAGGATATCTGGTTGGCATGGATGGAAGGGTCTGTTTCAACTGCTGTATTATCAGTCTGGAGACATTAACCTTGTTTCTCCACAGCTGCTGCCAGACCTGCTGAACTTCTCCAGCACTCTGTGTTCTTATTTTCTTGTAGAATGCTATCAATGTGGTTGAACCCACTTGAGTTCACCCGGTGTAACTGAAACAGGGATACAGAGGAGGTGGTCAATCTGCAAGAGGAAGATGGAGCCATGCCAATGGATGGGCGTTCATTTTGCAGACGGAACATATACAGGTTAGGAACCCCAGGGTCAGGAGAATTTTGGAATCCAGTCTCAGCTCAAAGTGCTTGGAGGAAAGGTTAAGCACAAGCACAAGGCTTTACCTACAATAGACTTTAACCACAATATTACTCTGCACCACAGCGGTCCAGTGTTCCCAATTCTTAGAATTCCAATAGCTTCACTGAACTTGGGGGAAAATTCCAGATGGTTTCAAACTGAATCTATCAGGAGCTGCTTTGAGACAGCATCAAGCTCACCCTTGCTCAGTGAGAATGGCAGAGGATGGTCCATCTGGACTAGACTACAACCCAGATTCCTGCATATTCCATTCACTCTCATCATCCATGGCCTAGCGAAAAGATATGGCAAAGGCAGTCAATGTCCCACTCCTCCCTGGACACCATGGAACCCAGCTTGGCGGTGTTGCTCTGTTTTTTTTTCCATTTCAGTAACACAAATACAGAAATCGGATGAGGTGGAGCCAGTAGTACAGACGTATTTCCCAGGAAGGAGCTGTGTGCGTCCCTTGGACATTACCACATTGGTTCTCTGATCAAGAGAAAAACACAACAACAAAACAGGAATGCAGTGTTATGTCAAAGACAAGCAAATATATCCCTCCCGTCAAGCTTTGGTTTGACTCAAGTTTTTTTGTTGTTGTATTAACAGCCTCAGGTGATTAACACAAAAGAGAACACGATTCAACTGAGAGACAGGAGGAGTCATAGACCACAGCTGGAATATTTAAACTGCATGCTGTGCCTCCCAGTCCTGGAGGAGTTATATTTGTTGTTAGGGAGCATTGAGCTCTCCTTCCCAGTCAGGAACACTCTTACTGTGTTTGTCCAGTGCAGGAGACAGACTGGTAACAGTGAAGGAGCGCTGAGCTCAGTAAGTCATCTTCTGGACAAAGGACAGCATTCAAACCATTCCTCAAGCCCGAGAAGACAGTTTTAATTTTGGTTGGGGTGGATGGTGATTGGGGAGGCATGTGATAATATTTCTCAACTTCCGAATTTTTGTTTTGTCGTGAAAGCTGTTTGCAAAGCAACAATACCACAGGGGCGCAGGCACCAGGTGAGAGGTGCATCGGGTGGGCTGAGCAGACATAATGGGCCATACTGCCTCCTTCTGCACTGCAACAGTTTAAAGTCAAGATGTGGTTTCACAGTTATCTCCTCGTTCAAGCATAAATGGAAATAATAACAAAACACTTGCAATATTTTTCTGATGTGGTTGCCCTGCTCTGAATCGTACAGAACAATCGATTCAAAACTTCAAAGCGCAGTCACAATTGTCCAGTATTTTAGTGGAAAAAACAATTCAAAGAGAAACGAGAAGTAGGATTATTAAAGCCATAAACAACAGCGTAAAAATACACACACACAGACATCTCCCCCTGCCCCGCCATCCCATCTGTACTCTTGACCTATAACAAACAACACCGACCCTTATGATGAACTTGTCATTAAAATAGAGGAAAAAAAGAGCTTGCCAATTCAGCCAGTCCCACACAAAGGTAATCACAACTTTGTCCAGTCCTTCATTTCAGCCAGTTTGATATGAGGCAGGTTTATGACTTAAGGGGCAAAGACAGTGTGTTTGGAGGCCAGAAGGTCAATTAATTAGGCAGGGCAGGGTACCCAAACTTATACTTCTACCAGGTTGGTCAAGTTAGATATCGTTAATCAAATGGGTCAGATACAAGATGATAGCCCTTGGGACCAGAACCTGGCCTTCCTGGCCCATAGGTGGGGACATTACCACTGCACCGCAAGAGACCATGCCCAATGGTGGGCCTATTCATCCCACCACCAATTCAGGCCCTAAAGTGGCCAATTTAGATGCACTTAGAAGGCCCAGGCTGACACTGCAGGGATTGACCGAGCCACGAATAGACTGGTTCCCAAGCTGTGGCATAAATAGCTATTATCCTGGGGAAAGCAGGTCAGGGAAGGGAAGAGGAAGGGTTCCCTCAATCAAATACACTCTGTAGCTGATCGATTGACTGACAATGGTTAGAAAAGCATCTGCTGGGAACAAGCATACCCCTCCCCCCCATTGTCACATCTGACTGTCCTGCTCCATTGTGACACCCAAGTCACTACAACTGACCCTAGGTCTTGTGTGAGCTTGGCACTCTGTGAAATTGGTTACTGTAACAACTACAGCCCACTCCATGATGATGCTGAGGGTCAAGAGCTGTCGCTCTCGATTGGCTGACATATGGCACTGGGTACACCCCCACCCCCCTGAATCCTGAGGAAGGCCTGACCACTGCCAGGTTGGTGTTTGGCTTGGGCAGACTTCCTTGAAAGCTCAAGATGCAGGTCTCTCACTGGTTCTCCATTGGACTGAAAAGACGCACAGGGCACCATCTCACTCTGTCCTACTGATGAGGGGAGAACAGAGGATTCACAATCTTGTCTTAAAGGGGTTGCTGGACTGTATGTGGAGTGTGGGTCACCTAACTTTGTCTCCCTCCATCTTCATCAGCACAGGCTCCTTGGCACTGCCTAAAGACCTTGAATGGGGACCACTCTGACCAGGGGTTAGATTTTATGAGCACAAAGAATGAGCCATGTCAAAAATCATTCAATGATTGTGAACTGTGCGTATTTACAGGAGGAGGCATACTCAGCTCATCTTCATCTTGGATGAGCCTGCGACTTTGAGCCTCACACAGATATGATGGGCCGAATGGATTCCTAAGGTGATACTGGAGCCGATTTCTTTGTTTTTAATCAAGGCAAACTTACAACCAAAGAGCGATTGACTAAGCTACCAGTAACGTGAAACACAAAATCCAAGTCAAAGGATGAGGTTGCTTAATTTAAGATGTAACACTCTTGGCTTTGCCAATGAAATTAATTCTCCTTTATGTTCAAACGAGCCCAAGGGAGTGGTATGATCAATTTGGCCATGAATAAGGTTGTTGCTTCATTGGTGACTATCTGACAGGGCATTACTTTGGTCTCAGATGGCCAAGGAGCAGTGGATTAGTGGTTAAACAGCTGTCTGTGAACTCCCCAATGGGAGCAGGAGACCAGTCAGCTTCATCAGGTGAAGCAGATGGGCAGAGACAGTAGGTTACGATTCACAGTGATGAGGAGGCAGTGTGTTCCCCAACACTGAAGTACCTGCTCTGAGCTTAGGTTCAGTCCAGAGGCAGACCACTCAGTGTAAAGTCAGGAGGGGGAGGTACAAGGGAGGACACAGGTCCATCTGGCTCTTGGTTACATCCAGGCTGCCACTATTAGAAATGCTGGGAAATGCCAGGCAGTGAGTCCAGCTGTTTGGCAAGGCCTGCAGTGCAGGCTCTGAGATCCCTGCTGACTGTCTGAAAGGACATAAGACCGGGAAAGTACCCTGTGTCTTTTCAAGCCGACAGTCTGTCAGGGAAGTTGTAGGCCAACCACTTGGAACTTCTTACAAAGAAGCTGCATTGAAACCCAGAACAAATGTCATGGAAGATCTGAGACCGTTCAGAGGAAAATGCCTCAACTCCTTTCTCAAGCTCTGTGTCTCTTTTGGTTGGTTTTCAAACAAGTTACTGGGTGCTGAATATTCTGTACAATGTGGCTCAGTATGGGTTGGGGAGGCAGGGGGAAGGGATTAAGGTGACACGTCTCTGTGGCACCAATCACCAATGATGAGATCGAACCCAAACAAGATAAAGATGCAACTGTGGACACAACCATGCTGTGTGTGTAATACTTTTCCAGAGCATGCATCGTGGGATGGGACTTCCCACAGTCTAACTTAGGAATCTCTTAAAAGACACGTGGGTTTGGAGGTGGTACAAATTTGTGAAGCCATGCCCTCTGGCTTGGTATTCTTGAGGTAGGCACAGTACGAGTGATTGAGGATCCATGCAGTGTACCCATTAACTGATTATTGTTCTTTTGCATAGTGAATAGTGGTTTAATCTAGTTCACCCAGCTTGGGTTTACGCTTATTTCCTGGCAACCCAAGGACTACAGACTAAAGAGCTTTCACACTTTACTGGCATTTAAAAGTGGGCCAAGAAAAACCCCAGAGTGCCCAACTTGTGCCATTTTAACTGGCAAATAAAGGGGGAATCCCATGGCTGTCATGTGAGGGAACAAGTTGGGTGCACGTTAGGGTTGGTGAGGGGGAGGGGCGTGAGTTATTCCAGAGTCTGGTGACACCCATTTAAGCTAAATTATCATCTGAACCCTGAGATTTGATCACTGTCTTGAGGAACCATGCCTAACATTGTCTTAAACCTGTACATATTGAGGACAGCTGAGGTAACGGAAATTTTATTGCAGTACAAACCTGCTGCAGTGATAGCTGTTTTGTGAGGCAATAGTTTCAAGGGATACAAATCCAAGGTGGAAAAAATGGGGTTGGGATATGGATCGGCCATGGCCCAACTGAATGGCAGAGCAGACCTGAGGGAGCTTGAAAGGCCTACGCTTAACCCCATGTGCCCCAATCTGAGGTTATAACAAGGCAATTCCCTGCATTTGTATCAAACACTGTCAAAGGAGTCAAACGGTCAACACACATCACATCACTGACTGCCACTGAGTTTAGAGACTGGCAGTACAGACTTGAAAGTTGCTGGGAAAAGGGGACATGCTGTCAGAACCTTTCATCTTGCCAAAGGGAAGATCAATTTAAACTGAGCAAGAAGATTGATGCTGATTGGTTGGCAGTTGGTTGAATCATTGGGGTATGGAGAATGCATCAGGGAACAATTAAATGCCAAACATTTGCTTAAATTCAAACTAGACAAGTCAGCTCTGACTGATCGAAGCACTGCCTCAGAGAATGAACTGAGGAATAACTGCTCCCACCATGCAACACCTTACCCCCTCCCCCCCCCACCCACTCCCCCCCCCACCCCACTACCAGCTTTTGTTTAGTTGGACAAGGCACAATTGAATGGAGATCTAACCTACTTGTCAAACAATATCGGCACCCTCTTCTCAAGCCCTGTAGATTATTGCTCCGAACATAAACAGAAATTGCTGGCGAAATTCAGCAGGAACAGAACCCGAAATGCTAACTCTGCCTTCGCTCCCAGCAGATGCTGCCAGATCTGCTGAGTTTCTCCAGCAATTTGTTTCAGATCTCCAGCAGCTGCAGTCCCTTTGTCTTACTATCAACTATTGTTCCCTTTGTAATTTGGGGTCCTTGTGATTCGGTCCTGATGAATGCAGGGTTAAAAGCTTCAAAAGCATGCCTCTTCTCTCCAAAATATACCAGAGACTGCCGCAGTTTATTAAGATGCGACTTGTGGTTGCTTCCTGTTGAAGGAGAGAAGGTTTAACAGCGAAGGATCAAGCATTAATAAGGGACTACAGACTGACAAGTCCTGAACTGTTCTTTCACGAGTGAAATAAAATGAAGTTAAAGCGACTCTATGGACTGAGAGGGACCCTGAAGTCCATGACAATTGATATACACATATAAATGTTGATATACAGTACAGTTTGTGTGTCTCGATTTCTTGTTCCTTTTATCTCAGATGCTGCACTTTTGAAATACATACTGAGGTAGTTGTGGATTGTGGCCAAAATCAGTTCAACTATATTAAAAAACAAAAAAAAGTGCTCAAGTGAAGTATGTAAAACCTGACCATGAAAATAATAAAACACAGTTTTTCAAGAGTTTGATGTTCCTGAATTGTTTGAGTTACCTGAAAAAAAAGATTGCTGTCTGATAAAACAATGAAGATGAAAATATCTTCTCACCGTCTCTAAATACTGCTTGCAGTCCGTTTCAAAGCCTACTAAGAGTTGGTGGTCCCCACTTAGCTGCTGCTGGTGATAGGCAGGCGGAAATCAAATGAGGTAAGAGATGTCTCTCAACCTTGGCACTGCCCCTTTCTGAGAGGTGCACACTGCCAGCAGCAGCCGGTTGGGGAATCAACCTAGTTTCTTCCCAGTTCTCTGTGCCCGATGCACCTTAACGTATAAAAGCATCGGATCCCTCTACCGCGGTCTTACTTTCAGCTTGCTGCAGTCTGTCAACTGAGTGACAGCCAGAAAGGCAACAGGGTTGGCAGAGGTGAGCTAAGGCAGCCTCCCCATTTCTTTTTAATCCCCATCAGAGATCCCGTTTTTGAAAACCCCATTGAAAAATTCAAATAAGCTTTCTCTGTTCGTTTTCTTGTTGTTTACAGTTTCAGTGGCGCATCCTGTTGACATCATCAAAAGGGGCAAGTACAACGCTGTTCTGATCTATACACAAGACTCATGGCCTCTCCGATTCTTGCACGGTGGGCCTTTAACTCTTGGCTATCATTCCTCAACGAACAATAGAAATACTAAAGATGGATGGGCCTCGATTCTGCCTGTTTAATCCTGTTTCTAAGCTTCAGAGATGTCCTTCGATGATGTCATCACGCGCAGGCCAAAATTGTTTCCAATTCTTTGAAATTGCTCATCTACACACGGTTCCCGTGATGGGGATAATTGCCTCTCTGAGCAGTAAATTTAGGTCATCCCATACCCTCCTCCCCAATATTGTAATAAAAGCAAGTCAGTAGTCTGCTTGCCATTTATAAACTGAGGTTTTTCTGAACCTCTTCAACCACTTGAAAATTGCGCAATGCGTCTTCAATTGTTTAATACACTCTTCCCACTATTAAATGTTAGTCCTTTATGTTCAAAGTCCTCAGTGGTAAACTGCAGTAAGCTGTGGTATCGAAATCTCTGCAAGGCCACACAGTGTTGGCCATTTATATATAAAAAAGAAACATCTACTGACTACTCCTCATTTCAATTCCCATCTTTGGTTTCCCATAAGTTTCTAGTACTTATCTAGGATTGCTGAACCTGTGATAGTATACAGTAGCTAATTTTTTTGTGGCTATAATATAGAAAGAGAATGAGGCCTAGTAACTAGTTACTTTTTAGCAAGGTACCCTACACTCAAGCACAGACACATTCACACGTAAAATGACAAACCTTATTTCAAAACACATAAAGCTTAAGCAGTCTGCTGTATGACAGGATTTAACAGTGGGCACAAGGGTCTCCAGTGAGTAATACACTCGGCACACCTGGATTTTGGGTCCCCTAGTCTTGCCTGATTTGAGTGGTTGGGAGCCAAACCCAGCGGTGCCATCTCAGCCCAAGTGATGGGTGATGGTTTCATGAGAGTTACACGCATTATGACAGCACTCGTCGTCATGGGAACGCAAACACGGACCCCCTGCCCAAACGTAGAACAGCGTTTCTCTGTATTGTAAAGTTGCAAGGGGTAAGGGGCTGAGTGTTTTGCTTCTTTGAAGGAGGGGGTGCCTCACGTGTAAACCTCAGGTCCATCCCCGTAACTGGTTGAGGACGCTGATAGGGGTGTTCCTGTCCGACTGAGATACACTATGAATGGGGTCAAGAGACCAGACTCTCTGGAGTTTTGGGTCAAATGTTGCAGTAACTGCATGGCTCTGAAACACATCACCATACACAACTGATTAAATCAGAATAAAAATATATACCCTTCCCTTTCCAATGAGGGGAAGGAGTAAATTGGTTTCTTTTCAAATGCTTATTCAAGAGTGTCGAAATGTATAAACAATGCGTTACAGTCCAACAACTCCCAGCTAGTTTGACAGGTGTCATTTCCATGCAAGATATCACTTGTTACTTAAATACATATCACATATAATTTTCAAGAAGTTCCATCTAATATTACACTTTAACCATGATGTCTTTGTCTGCCCTGACCTGTTTTTTTTCTGGCCTTAGCACAAATATACGCAAGAAGTTGATTTTTAAAAAGTTTCCTCTCTGCTTGTCTGAAGAAAGAATGAGGTCAGGTGGGATGGATATGCAGCTTGGTTTTGGGGGAAACCTGGCGGGCGACATTGAGGAAGGCAAAACTGAGGGCTTTGTCGCACAGTCACTCATGCTGTGAAGTGTTCAAAGGCAGTTCATAGTGGTAGAGGTAGCCACAGGAGAGATTGAGACTATCTTTAAGCATTGAGACCCAGCAGAGATGGGAGGGGCTAAATAATTTTTAGGCAATTAGTAGCACCTTGAGGAACTGAAGGGGAGAGACGTATAAGAAGGATCTGTGATGAGGGTCCAGCAATAGATATGTCTTTACTCACTTCATGGAGCACTTGAGAGTTAAATACACTGTGCCAAGGAGGAGATGTTTGGCACTGGGTTTGGGTCACTATAGTCTCACGGAATGATTGTCCACAATCAAAGAATCCCTAGAGTGTGGAAGCAGGCCGTTCAGTCCATCAAGTTCACACTGATCCTCCGAAGAGCAGCCCATCCTTGTAGCCCTTTATTTTCCATAACCAATCCACCCTAACCTGCACACCTTTGGACTGGGGGAGAAAACCCACGCAGACACGTGGAGAACGTGCAAACTCTGCACAGGCAGTCACCTGAGCATGGAATTGAACCGAGAGCATGGAATTGAACCGAGATCCCTGGTGCTGTGGAGCAGCAGTGCTAACCACCGTGCCACTGCAGAGCTTGGTGCAGTGTGTTGGGTGGGCCACTAGGCATGGGTTAGGGTTTGCCTTTTTGTGAAGATTCAAATTGATGCCATTTACTGGATTTCATTTCTGCTTGAACCAATACACCTCTCAAATCTATCCCAGATTATTCAATGGGATTTGGAGCTAACACTAGTCTTCTGTTCCCACCTTCCAGCTCTCCTAATAGTAGACAAGCTTAGCCATTTTTAAAAACAGAATGTGAATAAGTATGTGATTCAGCTAAGCACAACTGATTTGAATCTTGAAAACCTAACTAGAATTTTGTTTGGTTTTACAGAATTTGAAATCACTGAAGAGAGAACCGTGTTACTGAAACCTTTCATCCTACATTCATCAGGACCAATACAAGAATGCCAAATCTCAAACAATCACAACAATTTATATTACAGGAGAAAGGATGCTGATTGTTTGGCAAGTCATCTCCAGTTGGCTGAGGTGTTGCCATGGAGGAAGCATGGGGAAGTCTAGGCTCCCAGCTCATTCAAATCAAAAGTTTCCGGGCTTGAACGTATTTCTTTTGTTTACAGAGCCTTAGAAAGTGGCATTCTTGCGGATATCCTGATGAGTGCAGGTTGAAGCTCTTCGGCAACATGCCTCACTTTGCAGTGAGATACAAACAAGTCCTTTGGTTAAGGCACATGCAATTCCAAAAAACAAAATGGAGGCATAGATATCCCAATGACACCTGTCAACACAGCTAACTAATGTTGTCCTGGTAACCATTTTAAATATGTATTTTCTTAAAGGAAAGGAAGACCCTGTGCCCACATTAAAGAAGATGTAAACTGGTGCTTATTCATTTTCTTAAGTATATGAAACCCACTTAGTTTCCTTCCCAAGGCACCAATGTTGGCACTTGGCAAAGGCTTTATGTTGGTTTTTGAGGTTGCTGTCCAACATGGCAGTGGCACAGTTGAGGCAGAAGGAAACTTATAATTAAAAAAAGACAAAAAAAAATGTTTAAAAACTTTCTTTTTCTGTTGTTGCAATCTTCATGGCTTGCTAGACAGCGGCTGCCCAGCCAATGAGGTAGAATTTTACTGTGAGGTGCTCATTTGCCTCCTGAAGTTGAGGGCTCCTCTGGTCCTTCTGCAGTCGCCTCCTGCTGGTTGGAGACACAAAAAGCAACAGGTTATCATCGCCCATCTCCACAGCTACCTCAGCTCATCTCACTCAAACCTTTGTAACCTGGAGGTATGACTGTAGCCTTTTGCGGGGCACCCATCTTGCACCTTCTGTCAACTTGAGTAATTCAAAACTCTGTCATTTGTACTCTGGCTCACTTTGTGCCATTCACCTCAGTGTTCACTAACTTACATTGGCTCCAGCTTGGCCTACAGACCTCATCCACGTGTTCTAATTTCTCCATGCCCTCACCACTCCTGATCTCTGTAACCCCCTTGAGCCTTACATCCTCTAAGATTAGGTGCAGCATGGTGGCTCAGCAGTTAGCACTGCTGTCACACAGCAACAGGAACCCTGGGGTTTTATTCAAGACTAGAGTGTGGAGTTTGTACCTCCTCTCTGTGTCTGACTGGGTTTCCTCTGGGTGGACCGGTTTCCTCCCATAATCCAGAAATGTGCAGGTTAGGTTAGGATTGGCCATGCCAAATCGCCCCAGAAATGTGCAGTTTAGATGGTTGCGCCATAGGAAATGTAGGGTTACGGGGATGGGGTTGGGTCTGGATGGGATGCTTTTTTTTTACCATTTGTGAGGCTTGGGCTGTACAGGACTTTGGTTAGGCCACATTTGGAGTACTGTGTGCAGTTCTGGTCGCCTCACTTTAGGAAAGATGTGGAAGCTTTGGAGAGGGTGCAGAGAAGATTTACCAGGATGTTGCCTGGAATGGAGAATAGGTCGTACAAGGATAGGTTGAGAGTTCTCGGCCTTTTCTCGTTGGAACGGCGAAGAATGAGGGGTGACTTGATAGAGGTTTATAAGATGATCAGAGGAATAGATAGAGTAGACAGTCAGAAACTTTTTCCCCGGGTACAACAGAGTGTTAAAAGGGGACATAAATTTAAGGTGAAGGGTGGAAGGTATAGGGGAGTTGTCAGGGATCGGTTCTTTACCCAGAGAGTGGTGGGGGCATGGAATGCGCTGCCCGTGGGAGTTGTAGAGTCAGAATCATTGGTGATCTTTAAGCGGCAATTGGATAGGTACATGGATGGGTGCTTAATCTAGGATAGATGTTCGGCACAACATTGTGGGCCGAAGGGCCTGTTCTGTGCTGTATTGTTCTATGTTCTATGTCTATTGGGCATTGCTGGCTGGGCCGGCACTGATAGCCCATCCCTATTTGCCCTTGAGAAGGTGGTGGTGAGCTGCCTTCTTGAATCACTGCAGTCCACTTGCTGTGGGTTGACCCACAATGGCATTAGGGAGGGAATTCCAGCATTTTGATCCAATGACTGTGAAGGAACGGTGGTATATTTCCAAATCAGGGTGGTGAGTGGCTTTGAGGGCAATTTGCAGGGGATGCTGTTCCCAATTGCCTGCTGCCCTTGTTCTTCTGGGTGGAAGTGGCTGTGGGTTTGGAAGGTGCTGTCTAAGGATCTTAGGTGAATTTCTGCAGTGTATCTTGTAAATAATACATGCTGCTGCTACTGAGCACCGGTGGTGGAGGGATTGAACATTTGTAGATGTGGTGCCAATCAAGCGGGTTGCTTTGTCCTGGATGGTGTCAAGCTTCTTGAGTGTGGAAGTGAGGAGTGTTCCATCACTGACTTGTGTCTTGTAGATGGTGGATAGACATTGGGGTGTCAGGAGGGGAGTTACTCGCTGCAGTATTCCCTAGTCTCTGACCTGCTCTTGTAGCCACTGTGAGGCCAGTTGAGTTTTTGGTCAATAGTAACCCCAAGGATGTTGGCTGTGGGGGATTCAGTGATGGTAATACCATTGAATGTCAAGGGCGGTGGTTAGAGTATCTCTTATTGGTGATGGTCATTGCCTGGCATTTGTGTGGCATGAATGTTACTTGCCACTTGTTGGCCCAAGTCTGGATATTGTCCAGTTCTTGTTGCATTTGAGCAAGGACTGCTTCAATATCTGAGGAGTCACGAATGGTGCTGAACACTGTTCAATCATTGGCTAGCACCCACACTTCTGTGCTTATGACAGAGGGAAGGTCATTGATGAAGCAGCTGAAGATTATTGGGCCTAGGACACTACCCTGAGGGACTCCTTCAGAGATGTCCTGGAGCTGGGATGACTGACCCTCTATAGCCACAACCATCTTCCTTTGTGCCAGGTATGACTCTAACCAGCAGAGTCTTTGCCCCTTGATACCCATTTAGCCAGGGCTCCTTAAAGCCGTACATGGTCAAATGCAGCCTTGATGTCAAGGGTTGTCACTCTCACCTCACCTCTGGAATTCAGCCCTTTTGTCCATGTTTGAACCAAGGCTGTAATGAGGTCAGGAGCTGAGTGAAGGGGCCGGAGGGTCAGTGAAGACTCAATGGACCAAATGTCCTGCTTGTGCACTGTCGAGATTCTGCGAGATCTCTGCCTTGCTCCATGTCTGGATACTTGAGCTTTCCTGGTGCATAGTGCTCCTCTAATTTTGGCCTTGCCTTCAGTTGTCCTGGCCCTAAACTCCCTCCATAAACCTCTCCACCATTCTGAATCCCTCTCCTTAAAATCTACCTCTTCAAGCAAGCTACCTGTCCACAAATTGCCCAATTTTCACTTGGTGACAGATTTCGCTAGATTGCACTCCTGTGGAGTGTTTTGGGTCAAGTTACTGTGTGTTGAAGGCACTACAGGAACACAAGTTGTTGTCATTTGATTTGTCCCAAGTCTGAAACAGATTCGTCAGAATTTCTGAATCTGGCTCAGGCTCTAGACAGACATACAAAGATAAACAGCAGAAATAAATATCATCTGTAATGATCTAACACCTTTCCACAATGTACAGAAACATCTCAATGGTCCTATTGTTGCTGATAAATGCACCAGATGTTTCGCATTCAGTAAAATTGTATGATGAATGATGAATGTTGAGTTATGTCTCGCAATCGATATATCTTGTTCATCTTCATGATATCATCACTGCACTGTAGTATGTAACTTGATGGTACGAAGGTCTCATACACCATTCTCCCTCAGATCACTTGAAGTACAACACTCCAAGGCAAGTATGCCACTTTGTTGTGACCTTACAGCTTAATATTAGTCCTAGACACTTATGTGCCTGAGGAATGTAATGTTTGTGTGTGTTAGTTGTAATAAGTAACTGTTGAATTTTTCAATACCACTGTATACATGCCCAGTTTCTTATTCTACGGTAAATAATATGAGCATTGCTGCATCGAGTAAAACACGTGTTGGAGGTAACTCACACTAGTGAAAAGATTAGCATTTTTTTGGAGTATTTTCTGAAAGACATCTTGTTATCGGGAAGCAATGGCCTCGTGGTATTATCGCTGGACTGTTAACCTAGAGACTCAGGTTCAAATCCTGCCATGGCAGATGGTGGAATTTGAATTCAATAAAAACCTGGAATTAAGAGTCTAATGATGACTATGATTCCATTGCCAATTGTCGGAAAACCCATCTGGCTCACTAATGTCCTTGAAGGATGGAAATTTGCCATTCTTACCTGTACTGGCCTACATGTGACTCCAGACCCACAGCAATGTGGTTGACTCTTAACTGCTTTCCCGGCAACAGATGCTGACTAATGATGCCCTCATCCCACGCATGATTAAAAGAACAAAGAACAAATGAGAAGTACAGCACAGGAACAGACCCTTCAGCCCTCCAAGCCTGTGCTAATCATCATGTCCTAACTAAACTAAAAAACAAACCTTCTGCCTTTATTTGGTCTGTATCCTCCTATTTCCTCCCTATTCATGTAGCCATCCAGATGCCTTTTAAATGTCTTCGAGGAGAAAGTAAGGATTGCAGATGCTGGAAATCAGAGCTGAAAATGTGTTGCTGGACAAGCGCAGCAGGTCAGGCAGCATCCAAGGAACAGGACAATCGACGTTTCGGGCATACGCCCTTCTGGGCTTATGCCTGAAGCGTCGATTCTCCTGTTCCTTGGATGCTGCCTGAACTGCTGCGCTTTTCCAGCAACACATTTTCAGCCTCTTAAATGTCACCAATGTGTCCGCTTGCACCACCTCTTCTGGCAGTGCATTTCATGCTCGTACTACTCTTTGTGTGAAAAATGTCCCTTGAACATCTCCCTGAAACTTGCCTCCTCTCAGTTTGAAGCTGTGTCCCCATGTGATTGCTATGTTTTGAATATCACTGAAGCCAGTGGATCATTTGCTTAATAGACACCTCTGGTAAAAAGGCATTACACTGGGTGCAGTATCGCACCGTCCATGTCCTGCTCTGGGTGCAGTATCGCATCGTCCATGTCCTGCTCTGGGTGCAGTATCGCATCGTCCATGTCCTGCTCTGGGTGCAGTATCGCATCGTCCATGTCCTGCTCTGGGTGCAGTATCGCATCGTCCATGTCCTGCACTGGGTGCAGTATCGCATCGTCCATGTCCTGCTCTGGGTGCAGTATCGCATCGTCCATGTCCTGCTCTGGGTGCAGTATCACATCGTCCATGTCCTGCTCTGGGTGCAGTATTGCACCATTTAAGTCCTGCACTGGGTGTGGTATCGCACCAATAAAGTCCTGCACTGAGTGCAGTATCACATTGTCCATGTCCTGCACTGAGTGCAGAATTCCACTATCCACGTCCTGCACCGGGTGCAATATTAGACCATTTAAGACCCTGCATTGGCATTTCAATTACATGGCCCTTGGATACAAACTGAGTGGTATTACAAACTGAGGTCAACTGGGAATCATTAGTTGATGTCAATGTCTCAGAAAAGTAGAGACTCTGAATGGACTACTAAAAGAAATGATGAACAGAACAGGTTTGGTGGTGGGCTCCTGTTCTGGGCAAGCCAGCCCACCAGGGAATTTCTTGAGAGGGACTCACCCCACAACCAGGTCTGTTGCAACAGTCCATCGAATCTCCCGATTACCAAAATGACTGCAATGGAAACCTTTTAGAAAAGGGGCGAGCACTCTGTTCTTTTTTTGACGTTTCAAGCAGCGAATTAGTTTGATTCTATCTTTGCAAAACTTTCCCTTTGCTGCATTTTTGTAACAGATTGTGACGGTGGCCATTGGTGCAGGACCGGCTCAGCTGGCCAGGGGGCGGAAGGGGGTGGGGGGATTGCACTGAAGGGGATGGGATTCCCCCTGCGTGTTTCCTCAGTTTATTTTAGACTTCAGATTCGTGCTCCCCCAAACCCCTTGGGGTTGCTTGATGTGTAGCGATATAACAGAATTTACCACAAAGTACATGGGGAAGAACCAGCCCATTGTGTCTGTTGCCTTTAGATAAGCTGTATTATCATTGTCATAGTCATTAGCCTACCTCGTCACCTCTGCTCTCCCCGCCAACTCCCTAAAACCCCCTGATAATAGCCGGTAATCTGTCTAAGTGTCTAGGTTAGAGTGGTGCTGGAAAAGTACAGCAGGTCAGGCAGCAACCAAGGAGCAGGAAAATCGATGTTTCAGGCAAAAGCCCTTCATCAGGGATAGATGGCCTCTATTCTTGATGAAGGGCTTTTGCCCGAAACGTTGATTTTTCTGCTCCTCGGTTGCTGCCTGACCTGCTGTACTTTTCCAGCACCACTCTAATCCAGACACTGGTTTCCAGCATCCGCAGTCCTTGTTTTTACCTAGGTAATGTGTCTAAGACAAGTTTTATGAAATGCATTGCACAGGACAAATGTCAACCGGGAAATGAAACCCTTGGGCAATTCATGGATGAATCTCAGCAAATTCCTCTCCAAACTCTGAAGGGAGTCAGCCATGATTTGAAGAAGAATCACTGGACTTGAAACGTTAACTCTGGCTCTCTCTCCACAGATCTGGCCAGACTTTCTGGGTTCCTCCAGCAACTTCTTTTTTTGTTGGAGTCAGCAACATTACAAGAGAGTGAAGGGACTGATGCCAGGTTAGACCCATGTCCCTTCTCAATGAGATGTTCACCCACTTGTATGTTGGAGGTACATTCACCTCATGCTCTGGAAATCACTTCTAGAGGTCGATGCTCTTTGTCATAAGAAATTCTGCCTGGCATCTGACCGAACTCTACATTTGTGCATTTTGTACTAATTTAGATTAGATTACTTACAGTGTGGAAACAGGCCCTTCGGCCCAACAAGTCCACACCGACCCGCCGAAGCGCATCCCACCCATACCCCTTACCTAACACTACGGGCAATTTAGCATGGCCAATTCACCTGACCTGCACATCTTTGGACTGTGGGAGGAAACCGGAGCACCCGGAGGAAACCCACGCAGACACGGGGAGAACGTGCAAACTCCACACAGTCAGTCGCCTGAGGCGGGAATTGAACCCAGGTCCCTGGCGCTGTGAGGCAGCAGTGCTAACCACTGTGCCACCGTGCCGCCCAAATGTGCTCAGGTCACCATGTACACATCACAAATAACATAATCCCCACCAAAGACAACCCTATTAAAGGAACATAGCCTCTTGAAGCAACTATTTCTTCAGTATAAGCTACTTCCCATGCCCTGAACGTATCCCTCTGGATCACAAGCCTGCTCTATCACGAGAGAGAGAGAGAGAGAGACAGACAGACAGACAGAAAGAGAGATGAATGGTGGTGGTTTAACCTGAGGGTCACCACTCTGCAGGTGAAGGGAGAGGTTGAGAAGGAGAGTCCTTGGTAACCTCAGCCCGTGCAGGAATTGAAGCTACACCACTGGCATCACTCTATATCACAAACCAGCCGTCCAACTATCTGACCCCCCCCACCCCCATCCCAGTAATTAGGGGCTGTTCCATTTCAGATAATTCTAGTGGCCCGCCTCTAGACTTTTACAATGCCTGCACACCTCTAGCCAGGGGAGAGAACTGAAACAGAATCACAGAATTATCACGGACAGGTGGAGGCTATTTATCCCATCGGGTCAGCACTAGCACTGTGTGATACAGTCAGTGCAAGATCAATGGCATAGGATGAGATGGAATTCCATTTGTATAACCTGAACTCAGAGACTAATGCAAGCAGATCATGGGTTGACTGTAAACCCACATTCTGCTATCCAAAAGTTCAAAATGTTTGGGCTCAAAGACTCCCACATTGAAAAGATGAGCACCGCATTTCATTTCCTCTTGGTCCTTTCCTGGAATGTGGCATCACTGGTAAGAGCAACACTTGTTGTCCAGTCATGACTGTCCTTGGACTGCCCTTGGTCATGCCCAGTGTAGGGGAGTCCAGAACTAGAGGGCTTAGGTTGAAGGTGAGAGGGGAAAGGTTTAAAAGGGATCTGAGGGGCGACAGAGGGTGGTATGGGAATGGACTGAGCTGCCAGAGGAAATGGTGCAGGCTGTTACAATTACAACATTGAAAAGTCCTTTGGCTGGGTATATGAATAGGAAGAGTTTAGGGGTATATGGGTCGAGAGTGTGGTGCTGGAAAAGCACAGCAGGTCAGGCATCATCCGAGGAGCAGGAGAATCGATGTTTCGGGAATGATGAATGGCTTTTGCCCGGAACATCGACTCTCCTGCTCCTCGGATGCTGCCTGACCTGCTGTGCTTTTCCAGCACCACACTCTCGACTCTAATCTCCCAGATCTGCAGTCCTCACTTTCACCTTTAGAGAGATATGGGCCAAGTGCTGGCAAATAGGACTGGATTAATTTCAGATATCTGGACAGCACGGACAGGTTGGACCGAAGGGTCTGTTTCTGTGCTGTACATCTACATGACCTTATGCTAGTCTAGAAAACTAATGAGACAATAGCCTGATCTTGAGCAATAAGAGTGGGTTAAATCGTAAGGAGCTACGAGGAGGGAGAAATCTTAATTTGATAGAATTTTACATTGAATTTCACAGTGATTTCGTTAATTAGTCTGTCTTATTAAGGTTCATGTGCCTATGTAATTAGAGGGGGTGAGTTAGCTCAGGTAGATTCGGAAACTACACTAAAAGATGTGGCTGATTCGCAATCTTACAAATGAATTCAAAATCTGTAGCAAATAAACACTTTCTTAAGAAATAAAAACCCCTTGGGAAAAGTGGTCTAAACGTGGATAACAAGAGAAGTGAGGTGGACTTACATATGAGCCTAACTGGCAGGTTCCTGTACCAAAATGACACGAATGAATCAACTGGGTTTTTACAAAAAACTTTCAGATTCATTTTTACTCAAATGATAAAGAGCACAACGAAGCTCTGTACCAGAAAATTAGCCCGTTAAGATCAATAGATTTACTTGATTCTTTATGTACCACATTTCAAAGTAATTAATTGTACAATACGCGACAATAAAGGATATTCTACTCTGTACAATGAAGTGTTAAGATAGACAGATAGAACGCAGGTAGGAAGAAGCTGTTCCCAATCATTAAAGAAACAAGTGAGAAGGTACAGATTTAAAAGAAGGAAGGGTGATGTGAGGGAATGCTTTTTCATCTGCAAGTAGGGCATGGAATGCACTAGTCAGTTTATCCATTTGAGCAGGACATTGGAGGATTATTTGGATAGAAATAGTGTGCATGGTATGGGAAAACATCTGGAGATTGTCACTGGGTAATGATGCTCGTTTGAATAGCTGGTCCAGATGTACTGAATGGCCTCCCTCTGCTATCCTGTGATGCTGTAGGGATAAGCATTACAATACTATTTCAACATTCTGTCACGGTCATTCTCATTTCAGTCGGTTGAGCCCCTGACGTTCTGATTTAAGAGCTGCTTCCACACTCCCTTACAAAAGCAAACTCCCAGCTGAAAAGACTTCGTTCTCGAACAATGCCACCATTTTATTTGAATTGCTGAGGTAATCTCTGCCTGGCTGAGGGGGTGCTGCATTGTCGTGGGTGCCATGTTTTTGTGTGAGACGGTATAGGCCCGGCTTTCTCAGACATCAAAATACCCCTTGGCTCTAACTGGAGGAAGGCAGTGTTGGGGTGATACCTCTCCCTGGGGAACCTCTAGTGTGGAGGTCCCAGTGTTGGACTGAGGTAGACAAAGTAGGAAGTCACATGACACCAGGTTATGGCCCAACAGGTTTACTTGAAATCACAACGCTCTGAAAGCTTGTGATTTGAAATAAACCTGTTGGACTATAACCAGGTGTTGTGTGACTCCTGACTTGGGGAATGTCTGACCTAATGTCAAATCTTTCTGATCGCCACATTTCAAAGTAATTCATTGCTCGTGAAGCATTTTCCCATGGATTTTGAGTGATGCAAACATAAGCACAAATCTTCAAGTCTTTCTCTCAGGTTTGAAAGTCAACTCCTCTCTTATCTCCTTGGGGCAGGCTGAGATTACTTTGTCAAACATGGATATCTTTCACTGCCAATCCCCTCTTCGGAATAGACACGCCTTATCAAAATGGGCTGGCAGTTTCACATTTGTGATAAATTGCTCTCATACAGAGAGTAACAGATGCTTCAATGGGGGAGCTACAATATTCAAGACCCACCTACTGCTGGCTTCTAGTGCTGTTCCAATTTTAGTCGGAGTTTTAACAAAGTCTTGTCATTCTTGTCTGACAGGCCCCCTGGTGCGCTGTTAACAATGGGCATAGATTGGGAGGTCAGGGATCAACTACATAACCAAGGCATTGCACTGAGGTTAAAGTGTAAATCAAAACAGCATTCGGTGGTGACACTGAGTGCAAATTGGACAGGAGGGGGAAGAGAGTCAGGGATGTTAACAGGTCAGAGTTCACCATGTTCTGGCCATTGAGTCACTGTTATCACTAAACCGTGTCAGTGGGGCTCTTGTGGTGTAATGGTAGTGACCCTGTCCCTGAGTCAGGGAGCCCACGTACATGTCCCACCTGCTCCACAACATATAGGAGCAGAATGAGGCCCATTTCACCCATCAAGACTGCTCCATTGTTCAATGTGCTTCTCAACCCTGTTCTCCTGCATTCTCCCTGTAACTTTCCATTTCCCCCTTACTAATCAAGAACAATCTCTGTTTGAAATCATGCAATGTAACATTGTCTCTAAACAGGTTGAAGAGGAAAATTTAAATCAAGCAGTGATGAAGAGAGCAGGCAACAGAAGTGTAACACATTCTTGGCACAATCCCACAGTCATAGGGCTGCTAGTCACATCACACAAAGGGTAATAGAGTGCGGTCAAAGTTACAACAGTCCAGAAGATGTGATACTGAAAAACCAAATCATTCCTCTCGTGGTTAATTAAGCAAATGAGACAATCCAGCAATGGAACAGTTCCAGAAAAGGAATCATAGAACCTCTACAGTGTGGAAGCAGGCCATTAAGTCCACACAGACCCTCCGAACAGTAGCCCAGCCAGACCCCCTACCCTATTCTGCATTCCCCTGGCCTGCACATCTCTAAACACTATGGGCAATTTAGTGTGGCCAATCCACCCAACCTGCACGTCTTTGGGATGAAACCTGCACAGACACTGGGAGAATGTGCAAACTCCACACGGACAGTCACCCAAACCCAGGTCACTGGTGCTGTGAGGCAGCAGTGCTAACCACTGAGCCACTGTGCCACCTTGCCTCTGTTTTGATCACCAGCTTGTACTGGACTAGTATTAAGAGTGGGTTCCAATTGGCTTCAATGCCACTATACTACAGAGAGGATTTAAAAAGCCTGAAATAGATCTTACAGCTGGGTGCTCTCTAAAACGTGTGGGTGTTGGTATCAAGTGAGGAGAGGGAGGTTTAGATGGTGATAAACATTGCAGTCAAATAGCACACTAAAACTCAGTCAAAGTCAGCGATTTGAGCACAGGGTGAATGTGTACAGAAATAACATGTGAGTTCAATCTACACCCGTATTGTATTAGGAGTAAAAGTACAAAGTAACTGCGACCAACATATTCATGGAAGTTTTAACCAGCAGACTGGGAAATTTCACTCAATTAACTTTGTCCAGTATGGAGACCACATCGAAAACACAACTTCGTTCTCAGCTAGAATGTCATGCACAGTCCTGGGTGCCACGCTTTAGGAAGGAGGTACACGAATTACAGTGAGTGCAGGAAAGCTTTATGAGACTGGCTCCAGGCATCGGAAGCTTCAGCCACGAAGCCAGACTGGAGACGTTGGGACTATTTTTCTTCCATAGAGTCAAAGAGATGTACAGCATGGAAACAGACCCTTCGGTCCAACTCGTCCATGCTGACCAGATATCCCAACCCAATCTAGTCCCACCTGCCAGCACCCAGCCCATATCCCTCCAAACTCTTCCTATTCATATACCTATCCATATGCCTCTTAAATGTTGCAATTGTACCAGCCTCCACCACATCCTCTGACAGCTCATTCCATACGCGTACCACCCTCTGCATGAAAAAAGTTGCCCCTTAGGTCTCTTTTATATCTTTCCGCTCTCACCCTAAACCTATGCCCTCTAGTTTTGGACTCCCCCACCCCAGGGAAAAGACTTTGTCTATTTATCCTATCTATGCCCCTCATAATTTTGTAAACGTCTACTAGGTCAAACCTCAGCCTCCAACGCTCCAGGAAAACAGCCCCAGCCAGTTCAGCCTCTCCCTGTAGCTCAGATCCTCCAACCCTAGCAACATCCTTGTAAATCTTTTCAGAACTCTTTCAAGTTTCACAACATCTTTCTGATAGGAAGGAGACCCAGAATTGCACGCAATATTCCAACAGTGGCCTAACCAATGTCCTGTACAGCTGCACCATGACCTCCCAACTCCTGTACTCAATACTCTGACCAATAAAGGAAAGCACACCAAACACACTATCCTATCTACCTGCGAGTCCACTTCCAAGGAGTTATGAACCTGCACTCCAAGGTCTCTTTGTTCAGCAACACTCCCTAGGACCTCACCATTAAGTGTATAAGTCCTGCTAAGATTTGCTTTCCCAAAATACAACACCTTGGAGGAGAATACTAAGAGAAGATTAGGTTCAAGGTTTCAATGTGAAGCCTGGAGAGATTAGAAATGGAGAAACTGTTTCCACTCACAACAATTCAAGAATGAGAAAGCCGAAGTTTTAATGCAGATATGACTTACAAAAGAAGTAAATACGAGACTTGAATGAAAACTTTGTCATGCTGCAGTTTGGGAACACTCTGCCTGGAAGGCTAGTGGAGGCAAGCTCAATAAAAGCATTCGAGAAGCAAGAGACAATTATTTAAATTGAAAGTGTGCGGGCTGATGAGGAAAGTGGAGGCGATTGGCAATAAGGCAGGAGACTCATTTGGAAAGCTGAATAGCCGTAACAATTCTGTGAATTCAATCACACCTAGTGATTTTCCTCGACCACTTCAAACCAAGTACAACGCTGTTGATCCAGCCAGAAATTGAGGATGGTAGCAGCTCTCTATCCATCCACATGTTATTAAGACCAAAAGACCATCAGACCGAGAAGCAGAAACAGGCCATTCAGCCCATTGAGTCTGCTCCATCATTCATTAAGATCAAGGCTGACTCAATAACCCTCAACTTCATTAGTGTCATAGAGGTGTACAGAACGGAAATGCACCCTTTGGTCCAATTTGTCCATTCCGACCAGATATCTTAAATTAATTTTGTTCCAGTTGCCAGCATTTGGCCTATATCCCTCTCAACCCTTCCTCTTCACATACCCATCCAGATGCCTTTTAAATGTTGCAATTGTACCAGCCTCCACCACTGCCTCTGGCATCTCATTCAATACATGCACCACCCCTTGTTTCCCTTACTGATTAAAAATCTGTCTCAGTCTTGAATATACTTAATGACCCAGCCTCTACAGCCCTGTGTTGTGCCACAGATTCAGTCCGCTCTGACAGGAGAAATTCCTCCTCAACTCTGTGTTCAATAGGTGATCCCTTGTTCTGAGGTGATGCCCCATTGCCCCATAGACTCTGCCAACAAGGGCAAACAACCTTTCCCAAAGAACCTTATACATTACAAGGTCTCCTCTTATTCTTTTAAACTCCAGCTACAAGCCTCACCCACTCAACCTCACCTTGAAGATCCCTCCATCCCCAGGGTCAGCTGAGTGAACCTTCTATGACCCACCTCCAACGACAGCACATCTTTTATGAGATAAGGGGACCAAAATGGTAGATAGTTTTTTAAGTGAGGCCTACCTAGCCCCTTATGTAGTTTTAGTGAGCGTGTGGGCAAGATTGAGGAGAAAGTGAGGTCTACAGATGCTGGAGATCAGAGCTGAAAATGTGTTGCTGGAAAAGCGCAGCAGGTCAGGCAGCATCCAAGGAACAGGAAATTCGACGTTTCGGGCATAAGCCCTTCATTTAAAGCGTCGAATTTCCTGTTCCTTGGATGCTGCCCGACCTGCTGCGCTTTTCCAGCAACACATTTTCAGCTGTGGGCATGATTGGTATTGCATGGTAATGTACTATTGAAGGCGCCTTCTTCTGCTGAGGATCCACCTGTCTACAGGGATGGATTTAAGAGGTCCCATGGTGTTATTTCAAAGAAAAGGATGTAGCCTAATTCCTGAACAAAAGACATCCCTCAATCCGACAAAAAAAAAGAGCCGCAGAAATGCTGGAGATCGGAAACAAACACAGAAGTAGCTTGGAGAAACTCAGCAGGTCTGTCCGCATCTGTGGGCTGGAAGAAACATTGACTTAACGAGTGCGGTGACCCTTCATCAGACTCTTCCCGAGATGCTGACTCTGCCGTCACACCCCCCACCACTCCCCCACCCCCCCACCCCCACAGCTGCTGCTGGACCTGCTAAGTTTCTCCAGCTATTCCTGTTTTTATTCCCTCAGTACAGTGTCAGAATTACCTCGATGTTGTCACAGAACTGTTTGTGGGAGCTTGCTCTGCACAAATTGGGTGGCCTGTTTCCAACACTTGTAGCAGGGGCTACACTTCAGCAAGTTATTCATTTGGCTATAAAATGCCTTGAGACATGCGGCAGTCCCAAAAGGTGCTCTATCAATGCAACTCTTCCTTTGAGGTCAGTGTCAATCATGAAGTAAAGGGAGGAGTGATGCTTCCTTTACTGCAGGCCTCTCGCTACATGACCTCACCTTCGATGTAAACAATATATTCCGACACAGAGCTGGAGCAGAGAATACTGTAGTTACTTATATAGTTATGCGCCCAGTCTGTGTATTGAGGGATGGGGCCTATCTGATGATGCTCAGTCTGTCCCACGGGTTTTATGTGCAAACTTTTTTTGCGAACAGGTGCGAATTTCACCCTTGGTGGCTCTGGGTGACTTACAGGTGTCTATACCTTCAGTATATGTCCCAAGATGCTGGTAAAATCAGCCGCCATTTTCTATTGGAAGGATTTGAAAACAAGGCAAGAATTTTAAATATGGTTTGACCAGGAGGTCAGGTAGGTTAGCATGCAGAAGGTGGAGGTGATGGGGGAACAAGACTTGGTGTGAATGAAGACTTGAGTTTACTGAGGGTACAATGTGAGAAACTGGCCACTAACAATCCAGGCTGGTCCATCCATGTTGATACTATGATCCAAACAGCACACCAAGGCCTCTACTTCCTGAGAACGACAACCAGGAGCTGTTCGTTGACTTCAGTAAGTGGCATGGAGGGCAAGCCCATGTCAGCATCAATGATGCCGAAGTGCAGAGGGTTGAGAATGTCAAGTTCCTGGGATTGACAATCATCAACAATCTGTCCTTGTCTACCCACGATCGACGAGATGGTCAAGAAAGTACATCATTGTCTCAATTCTTCAGGAGGCTAAGGAAATTCAGCATGTCCACAATGACTCTCCTCAATTTTTATAGATTCACAATAGAAAGCATCCTATCCAAATGTATCACAGCGTGGTTTGCCAACTGCTCTGCCCAAGACCAATAGAAACTACAGAGAGCCATGAACACAGCCCAGTCCATTATACAAGCCAGCCTTCCATCCATTGACTCTGTCTACACTTCCTGCTGCCTCAGGAAAGCAGCCAACATCATCAAAGATTCCACATACCCTGGTTATAATCTCTTCCACCCTCTTCCGTTGGGCAGAAGATATAAAAGTTTGAAAATCTACATACCAATAGATTTAAGAACAGTTTCTTCCTCGATGTTATCAGACTTTTGAACAGACTTCCCATGAATTAGAGTTGATCTGTCTCAGCACTTTCTCGGTAGGTATAACATAAGATTCTGCACTCTATCAACCTGATGTACTTATGCAAAACAATACTTTCACCGCATCTCAGTACATGTGACAATAATACATTAAATCAAATAAGGAAATAGAAAATCTTGTTGAATTCCTGGAAGCTCATCTCAGGGTCAATCAAAGGCAGCATCTGTCGCTTTCTCTGATTCTCTAGTGGTTCAGATTCACTGTTGTGGCACCAGTTCGATTCCCAGTCAGGGAATGGGACTTCTCTGGTGCTCATCTATCGTGCTGACAGCATTCCTAAAGCAGGAAATGATGCATGTCGCTCAGAAGTGCTCAATCAAAGGCCCTGACACTTCCTGGCCCATTGAAGGCAGGGTAGGAGGTGGGCAGACTGACAATCTGATGGGGGGAAGCTGTGCCAACCTGTGCCATAGCATTAGCAGTGGCATGACTGCCAACTCAGCAGCCAGTGGTGCCAATTATCAGCTCATTTACAAGAGAATGCAGGGTGGATGAGGAACTGACAGTGGGAGGTGGGATGAGCAAATGGAATAGAGTGCTGGTTTTGGAAAGTACAGCGAGTGGAGGGGTTGGGGGTGGGGGCGGTGTGTGGTGGGGAACTTTGCCCAAGTTCTTTACAGGGAATAGCGAGAATCCAGGCAGCTGTGTTGTCAAGGTTTGGGACATGTGCTCAGGCCGGGACTTGCGTTGGAAGGAAGGGGATTGAGTCGCTGTGGTTGATGTAAACATTAATGTCACCAGTGAACACAAGGAAAGAGACTCTTGCACTAACCTGCGTAGAGAGCGAGACAACAGGTTAAGAAATAGAATCTCAAGGCTTTTAATGACTAGATTATGACTCTGCCACATGCGAATTGGCATAAGGCAAATAAGATTAGAGAAATGAATCCTGTGGAGTACAGTGTCCAGTTCTGGTCACCCTGTGATAGGAAAGGTATTATTAAGCTGGAGAGGATTTAGAAAACATTTACCAGGATCTTGCTGGGATTGGATGGTTCAGTTAAAAGAAGATGTTGGATAGGCTGGGACTTTTTCACCGCCGCCTAGGAGGTTGAGGGATGACCTTAAGGAGCTTTATAAAATCATAAAGGATGTAAATAAATGAATGGTAAGTGACCCAGAGCCACCAAGGGTGAAATTCGCACCTGTTCGCAAAAAAAGTTTGCAAATAAAACCCGTGGGACAGACTGAGCATCATCAGATAGGCCCCATCCCTCAATACACAGACTGGGCGCATAACTATATAAGTAACTACAGTATTCTCTGCTCCAGCTCTGTGTCGGAATATATTGTTTACATCGAAGGTGAGGTCATGTAGCGAGAGGCCTGCAGTAAAGGAAGCATCACTCCTCCCTTTACTTCATGATTGACACTGACCTCAAAGGAAGAGTTGCATTGATAGAGCACCTTTTGGGACCGCCGCATGTCTCAAGGCATTTTATAGCCAAATGAATAACTTGCTGAAGTGTAGCCCCTGCTACAAGTGTTGGAAACAGGCCACCCAATTTGTGCAGAGCAAGCTCCCACAAACAGTTCTGTGACAACATCGAGGTAATTCTGACACTGTACTGAGGGAATAAAAACAGGAATAGCTGGAGAAACTTAGCAGGTCCAGCAGCAGCTGTGGGGGTGGGGGGGGTGGGGGAGTGGTGGGGGGTGTGACGGCAGAGTCAGCATCTCGGGAAGAGTCTGATGAAGGGTCACCGCACTCGTTAAGTCAATGTTTCTTCCAGCCCACAGATGCGGACAGACCTGCTGAGTTTCTCCAAGCTACTTCTGTGTTTGTTTCCGATCTCCAGCATTTCTGCGGCTCTTTTTTTTTGTCGGATTGAGGGATGTCTTTTGTTCAGGAATTAGGCTACATCCTTTTCTTTGAAATAACACCATGGGACCTCTTAAATCCATCCCTGTAGACAGGTGGATCCTCAGCAGAAGAAGGCGCCTTCAATAGTACATTACCATGCAATACCAATCATGCCCACAGCTGAAAATGTGTTGCTGGAAAAGCGCAGCAGGTCGGGCAGCATCCAAGGAACAGGAAATTCGACGCTTTAAATGAAGGGCTTATGCCCGAAACGTCGAATTTCCTGTTCCTTGGATGCTGCCTGACCTGCTGCGCTTTTCCAGCAACACATTTTCAGCTCTGATCTCCAGCATCTGTAGACCTCACTTTCTCCTCAATCTTGCCCACACGCTCACTAAAACTACATAAGGGGCTAGGTAGGCCTCACTTAAAAAACTATCTACCATTTTGGTCCCCTTATCTCATAAAAGATGTGCTGTCGTTGGAGGTGGGTCATAGAAGGTTCACTCAGCTGACCCTGGGGATGGAGGGATCTTCAAGGTGAGGTTGAGTGGGTGAGGCTTGTAGCTGGAGTTTAAAAGAATAAGAGGAGACCTTGTAATGTATAAGGTTCTTTGGGAAAGGTTGTTTGCCCTTGTTGGCAGAGTCTATGGGGCAATGGGGCATCACCTCAGAACAAGGGATCACCTATTGAACACAGAATTGAGGAGGAATTTCTCCTGTCAGAGCGGACTGAATCTGTGGCACAACACAGGGCTGTAGAGGCTGGGTCATTAAGTATATTCAAGACTGAGACAGATTTTTAATCAGTAAGGGAAACAAGGGGTGGTGCATGTATTGAATGAGATGCCAGAGGCAGTGGTGGAGGCTGGTACAATTGCAACATTTAAAAGGCATCTGGATGGGTATGTGAAGAGGAAGGGTTGAGAGGGATATAGGCCAAATGCTGGCAACTGGAACAAAATTAATTTAAGATATCTGGTCGGAATGGACAAATTGGACCAAAGGGTGCATTTCCGTTCTGTACACCTCTATGACGCTAATGAAGTTGAGGGTTATTGAGTCAGCCTTGATCTTAATGAATGATGGAGCAGACTCAATGGGCTGAATGGCCTGTTTCTGCTTCTCGGTCTGATGGTCTTTTGGTCTTAATAACATGTGGATGGATAGAGAGCTGCTACCATCCTCAATTTCTGGCTGGATCAACAGCGTTGTACTTGGTTTGAAGTGGTCGAGGAAAATCACTAGGTGTGATTGAATTCACAGAATTGTTACGGCTATTCAGCTTTCCAAATGAGTCTCCTGCCTTATTGCCAATCGCCTGCACTTTCCTCATCAGCCCGCACACTTTCAATTTAAATAATTGTCTCTTGCTTCTCGAATGCTTTTATTGAGCTTGCCTCCACTAGCCTTCCAGGCAGAGTGTTCCCAAACTGCAGCATGACAAAGTTTTCATTCAAGTCTCGTATTTACTTCTTTCGTAAGTCATATCTGCATTAAAACTTTGGCTTTCTCATTCTTGAATTGTTGTGAGTGGAAACAGTTTCTCCATTTCTAATCTCTACAGGCTTCACATTGAAACCTTGAACCTAATCTTCTCTTAGTATTCTCCTCCAAGGTGTTGTATTTTGGGAAAGCAAATCTTAGCAGGACTTATACACTTAATGGTGAGGTCCTAGGGAGTGTTGCTGAACAAAGAGACCTTGGAGTGCAGGTTCATAACTCCTTGAAAGTGGACTCGCAGGTAGATAGGATAGTGAAGAAGGTGTTTGGTATGCTTTCCTTTATTGGTCAGCGTATTGAGTACAGGAGTTGGGAGGTCATGTTGCGGCTGTACAAGACATTGGTTAGGCCACTGTTGGAATATTGCGTGCAATTCTGGGTCTCCTTCCTATCAGAAAGATGTTGTGAAACTTGAAAGGGTTCTGAAAAGATTTACAAGGATGTTGCTAGGGTTGGAGGATCTGAGCTACAGGGAGAGGCTGAACTGGCTGGGGCTGTTTTCCCTGGAGCGTTGGAGGCTGAGGGTTGACCTAGTAGACGTTTACAAAATTATGAGGGGCATAGATAGGATAAATAGACAAAGTCTTTTCCCTGGGGTGGGGGAGTCCAAAACTAGAGAGCATAGGTTTAGGGTGAGAGGGGAAAGATATAAAAGAGACCTAAGGGGCAACTTTTCCTGATGAAGGGCTTATGCTCGAAACGTCGAATTCTCTATTCCTGAGATGCTGCCTGGCCTGCTGTGCTTTGACCAGCAACACATTTGCAGCTGTGATCTCCAGCATCTGCAGACCTCATTTTTTACACAAACTACAGCAGTGTGAGTCATTTCCACTTTCAGAGAGACCTACTGAATTCTCAGGGCTTAACAGGATGCAGCCTTCAGAAGGCAAAGACACCATTGCCTCTTAGCAGTCAGTGAAGAGCTGGTAAGTCCTATTCGCCTCCCTCGGATGACTGTCTGTGTGGAGTTTGCACATTCTTCCCCTGTCTGCATGGGTTTCCCCCAGGTCCTCTGGTTTCCTCCCACAATCCAAAGTCATGCAGCTTAGGAGGATTGGCTATGCTAAATCACCCCATAGTGTCCAGGATATGCAGGCTAGGTGGATCGGCCATGGGAAATCTAGGGTTACACAGATGGGGTCAGTCGGGTTGGGATGTCCTGTGGAGGATCACTGTGGACTTGATGGTCTGAATGGCTTGCTTCCACACTGTCGGGATTCTATGAGTTACTAAAGGAAGTGGAATCAGCGTCCAGGGATGTGCAGGCTAGGTGAATTAGCCATGGGAAAGGCAGGGTTACACGGATGGGGTGGGTCTGGGTGGGTTGCTCTTCAGAGGGGTGGCCTGGACTCAATGGGCTGAATGGCCTGCTTCCACATGGTAGGGATTCTACGATTACAAATCTGAGTTGCATAAGGAATCAATGAATGGGAGTGGAATGGTGTCAGAGCCAAGTTGTTTACAACCCAATTAACAGGAACACTTCCTTCCCATCAATGCTGTGGCCCTGGCAGCAGCCCCAAACTCCATCTATATCAACACTTGGGACAAGGCAGCGCAAGTGCGGAAACCAAACATTTCTGTAATACTTCAGTCGGAATTCCCACACTGGTTGCCAGGTCAACATGGGAGAGCTCCCAGGCCATGGTGAGGGCCAGCTGCATACTCGGCTGATTAAAGACAGAGGCTCCATCTCATTCAGTATATATTGTCTCACTTGGGCGATGAAAAGCCCCAGTGTTGGGGAAAGAGCAGGGGTACACGAGTAATGTGCCACTGGACAAATAAGACTCAGACTATTGCAATAAGCTCAAATCCCATCCCCATCCCCCACAGCACAAAATAGATCCTTCAGTCCATACCGACCAGATATCCTACCTAATCTAGTCCCATTTGCCAGCATTTGGCCCATATCCCTCCAAACCTGTCCTATTCATGTACCCATCCAGATGCCTTTTAATACTGTAATTGTACCAGCCTCCACCACTTCCTCTGGCAGCTCATTCCATACACACACACACACACACACACACACACACACACACACACACACACACACACACACCACTCTCTGTCCCTTAGGTCCCTTTTAAATCTTTCCCCTCTCATCTTAAACATGTGTCCTCTAGTTTTGGACTCCCCCAGGGAAAAGAACTTGGCTATTCACTCTATCTTCATGATTTTATAAACTTCTATAAAGTCACCCCTTATTCCCAGAATTAAATTTATTTCATATAAATCTGGAATTATAAAGCTGGTCTCCCCTACCTGGGCTGAGACCTGTCTAACAGAGGGGTGTTATTAGATGTCCAAGCACGTTGACTAAGAATAACTGAAGGTGACACTCACAGTCATGGTGATCAAAAGAAAAAATTAACAACTGCTGTAAAGACCCATCTGGTTCACTGATGCCCTTTAGGGAGGGATATCTATCATCCTTATATGGTCTGGTCTCCATGTGACTCCAGACCCAAAACAATGTAACTGGCTCCAAACTGCTATCTGAAATGGCCAAGCAAGCCATTCAGTCCAAGGGCAATTAGCCACGGGCAACAGCGACGGATCCCATTAATGAATAAAGAGTTTGGGTTTCGGCCTCATGTTACTGCAGAGACTGCCAAGGCAAGGGGACAGTACCCTGGAGAAATCTGTGTGGGCACAGGACACCCATGACAGTTCTTCCAGTAAGCGTTCTGGATGGAATTGGCAATGGGCTAAGAACAAGATGATGTTTAGGGTCATGAAATTGTGAGGATTCAAGGCTCTTCTGTTTCCTAAGGATCTACATCCCTCTGCTCCTCACCTACTCATGCATCTGTCCAAACACACCTTAAGTGAACCTACCATACCTGCCTCTATTACCTCTGCTGACAATGCGTTCCAGGCACCTACCACCCTCTGTGTAAAGTACTTTCAATGTGTATCCCCCTTAAACTTTTCACCTCTCACCTTGAACGCATGACCTCTTGTTATTGAATCGCTCACCCTGGGAAAAAGCTTATCTCTATCCACCCTCTTTATACCCTTCATGATTTTATAGACCACAGTGAGGTTTCCCCCTCAATCTCCTTTTTTCTAATGAAAACAATCCTAACCTACTCAACCTCTCTTCATAGCTAGCAGCTTCCATACCAGGCGACATCCTCATAAACTTCTCTGCACCCTCTCCAAAGCGTCCACATCCTTTCAGTAATGTGGCGACCAAACTGTACATAGTATTCTAAATGTGGCTGAACCAATGTCGTGTACAATTTTAACATGACCAGCCAGCTCTTAAACTGAATACCCCGTCCAATGAGGGCAAGCATACCATATCTGCTGCAAATGTGTTGCTGGTCAAAGCACAGCAGGTTAGGCAGCATCTCAGGAATAGAGAATTCGACGTTTCGAGCATAAGCCCTTCATCAGGAATAAGAGAGAGAGAGTAGCCGAGCAGGCTGAGATAAAAGGTAGGGAGGAGGGACTAGGGGGAGGGGCGATGGAGGTGGGATAGGTGGAAGGAGGTCAAGATGAGGGTGATAGGCCGGAGTGGGGTGGGGGCGGAGAGGTCAGGAAGAGGATTGCAGGTTAGGAGGGCGGTGCTGAGTTGAGGGAACCGACTGAGACAAGGTGGGGGGAGGGGAAATGAGGAAGCTGGAGAAATCTGAATTCATACCTTGTGGTTGGAGGGTTCCCAGGCGGAAGATGAGGCGCTCCTCCTCCAGCCGTCGTGTAGTTGTGTTCTGCCGGTGGAGGAGTCCAAGGACCTGCATGTCCTCGGTGGAGTGGGAGGGGGAGTTAAAGTGTTGAGCCACGGGGTGATTGGGTTGGTTGGTTCGGGCGGCCCAGAGGTGTTCTCTGAAGCGTTCCGCAAGTAAGCGGCCTGTCTCCCCAATATAGAGGAGGCCACATCGGGTGCAGCGGATGCAATAGATGATGTGTGTGGAGGTACAGGTGAACTTGTGGCGGATATTCCCGCCGCACCCAAAGCCCTCCGCTTCTTCCTTTCCCGCCGCACCAAAGCCCTCCGCTTCTTCCTTTCCCGCCGCACCACTCAAAGCCCTCCGCTTCTTCCTTTCCCGCCGCACCACTCAAAGCCCTCCGCTTCTTCCTTTCCCGCCGCACCACTCAAAGCCCTCCGCTTCTTCCTTTCCCGCCGCACCAACCAGTACCCTTTCACTGACACCCTCCTTCGACTGACTGAACTGGTCCTCACCCTGAATAACTTCTCTTTTCAATCCTCCCACTTCCTCCAAACTAAAGGAGTTGCCATGGGCACCCGCATGGGCCCCAGCTATGCCTGCCTCTTCGTAGGATATGTGGAACAGTCCATCTTCCGCAACTACACTGGCACCACCCCCCACCTTTTCCTCCGCGACATCGATGACTGTATCGGCGCTGCCTCGTGCTCCCACGAGGAGGTTGAACAGTTCATCAACTTTACTAACACCTTCCATCCCGACCTGAAATTCACCTGGACTGTCTCAGACTCCTCCCTCCCCTTCCTAGACCTTTCCATTTCTATCTCGGGCGACCGATTCAACACAGACATCTATTATAAACCGACTGACTCCCACAGCTACCTGGACTACACCTCCTCCCACCCTGCCCCCTGTAAAAACGCCATCCCATATTCCCAATTCCTTCGTCTCCGCCGCATCTGCTCCCAGGAGGACCAATTCCAACACCGCACAGCCCAGATGGCCTCCTTCTTCAAGGACCGCAGATTCCCCCCAGACGTGATCGACGATGCCCTCCACCGCATCTCCTCCACTTCCCGCTCCTCCGCCCTTGAGCCCCGCTCCTCCAACCGCCACCAAGACAGAACCCCACTGGTTCTCACCTACCACCCCACCAACCTGCGCATACAACGTATTATCCGCCGCCATTTCCGCCACCTCCAAACGGACCCCACCACCAAGGATATATTTCCCTCCCCTCCCCTATCAGCGTTCCGCAAGGACCACTCCCTTCGTGACTCCCTTGTCAGATCCACACCCCCCACCAACCCAACCTCCACCCCCGGCACCTTCCCCTGCAACCGCAGGAAATGTAAAACTTGCGCCCACACCTCCACACTCACTTCCCTCCAAGGCCCCAAGGGATCCTTCCATATCCGCCACAAGTTCACCTGTACCTCCACACACATCATCTATTGCATCCGCTGCACCCGATGTGGCCTCCTCTAATTTGGGGAGACAGGCCGCTTACTTGCGGAACGCTTCAGAGAACACCTCTGGGCCGCCCGAACCAACCAACCCAATCACCCCGTGGCTCAACACTTTAACTCCCCCTCCCACTCCACCGAGGACATGCAGGTCCTTGGACTCCTCCACCGGCAGAACACAACTACACGACGGCTGGAGGAGGAGCGCCTCATCTTCCGCCTGGGAACCCTCCAACCACAAGGTATGAATTCAGATTTCTCCAGCTTCCTCATTTCCCCTCCCCCCACCTTGTCTCAGTCGGTTCCCTCAACTCAGCACCGCCCTCCTAACCTGCAATCCTCTTCCTGACCTCTCCGCCCCCACCCCACTCCGGCCTATCACCCTCACCTTGACCTCCTTCCACCTATCCCACCTCCATCGCCCCTCCCCCTAGTCCCTCCTCCCTACCTTTTATCTCAGCCTGCTCGGCTACTCTCTCTCTCTTATTCCTGATGAAGGGCTTATGCTCGAAACGTCGAATTCTCTATTCCTGAGATGCTGCCTAACCTGCTGTGCTTTGACCAGCAACACATTTGCAGCTGTGATCTCCAGCATCTGCAGACCTCATTTTTTACACAAGCATACCATATGCCTACTTGGCCACTCTGTCCACCTGTGTAGCCACCTTCAGGGTACAATGGACCTGAACTCCCAGATCTCTCTGCTCATCAACTTTTCCCAAGGCTCTTCCGTGTACTGTATAATTCACTCTAGAATTCGGCTTACCAAAATGCATCACTTCACATTTGTCTGGATTGAACTCCATCTGCTATGTCTCCGCCCAACTCTCCATTCTATTTACAATCTCCTGTATTCTCTGACAGTCCCCTATGGTTTCTGCTACTCCACCAATCTTCGTGTCATCTGCAAACTTGCTGATCAGACCAACAGTGCCCTCTTCCAGATCATTTACAGATATCACAAACAACAGTGGCCCCAGCACTGATCCCTGTGGAACACCACTGGTCACCTTTCTCCATTTCAAGAAACTCCCTTCAACTACTACTCTCTGTCTCCTATTGCTCAACCAGTTCTTTATCCACCTAGCTAGAACACCCTGCACACCATGTAACTTCACTTTCTCTAATAGTTTACCATGGGGAATCTTGTCAAATGCCTGTAAAGTTCGTGTATATGACATCTACAGCCCTTCCTTCATCTATCAACTTGGTCACTTTCTCAAAGAACTCTGTTAAGTTGGTAAGGCACGATCTCCCCAGCACAAAACCATGTGGCCTATCACTGATAAGTCTAGAATGGTGAAATAAAGTAAAGAGATCAGAGGGTATTCAGCTGCAGGAGAGGATAGGTAGAAAGAGGAAAATTAAGTGAACGAGACCAGGGATCGTGTGAGACCAGTATAAGCCAAGACCTAGCTCAAGGGGAGAGCAGAAAATACAGAAAGTGAAAACCAGAGGATGGTTGGAAAGAGATAATAAAGTTAAAGGTTTAGAGGCACAAGACAGGATGGGACTGAGACAAGTTCAGGGAGAGAGGGAAACAGAACAAGAGGGAGAGGGAGACAGAGTAAAATGTACAGGGAGTGACTAAGGTATGGATGGTGTGAAATAGGCAAAAAGGGAGAGCCAGGCAAAGATAGAGAAGGGGAGGCAGAGAGAAAAAAAGGAGAGTGGAAAATGCAAACGTGAAGGGAGAGAGAGGGTGAAAAGAATGAGATAAAGTGAGATACAGGCAGAGAGACAGAGTGTGTGTGTGTGAGAGAGAGAGAGAGAGAGAGAGAGAGAGAAAGGTTGAGACAAAAACAATAACAGCCTCCCCCGAGGAAGACAGAGCATGACAGAAGTGTTTGGCAGTGTACCAGTATGAATTGTATGCCATTGTGTCACTTAGCATTCAGTTCACTACGTAATAAGTTTACTCATCTGCCAGGCACTTTATTGTAATAGTGAGACTTGTCAGAGAACTGAAATGAATGGAGAGAATTGGCTAACAGTGTTAGGAATAAGTACATAAATATAAACTTTGGACTGCATCTCAAGGGTTAACATTACCAGATGAGAATCTAAAGTTACAGCAGCTGCAAAGTACTCAGATAGAGATATTTACTTTCAAGAAACTCTTTCAGGAGTCATTGTTAGAATGTACATTATACCTTTTAGAGATGTTATTTACAGAAAAAAATTAAAAACACACACTAATGCACCCACCCACGAACACACTCTTTCTCTCTTACTTCAACCATCCTCTATTGCTTATACACTTTCTCTCAGACACACACAATCTCTCTTACACAAATGCACTCTTTCAGACAGACACACTCTCTCTCTCACACACACACTTTCCCTCTCTCAGACACACACACACCCTCAGACACACACTCTCTCACATAGACACTCTCTCAGACACACATATTCTCTGTCTCTCATACACACACACGTACACTCACACACACATGCACACTCATACACACACTCCCTCACACGTACATACACACTGTCTCATACACACATACACAGAGACACACACACATGCATACAAACACACACTCTCTCACACACACACACACACACACACGCATACAAACACACACACACACACACACACACACACACATTATTTGACTGTCACAGAGACAGGTTACTAAAGGAAGGGGTATTAACCAGGAGATGTCCATCCCTGCTGGGGCTGCTGTCAGATAGTCAGCCTGCAAACTGCACATTGACGTGGAATGGCAACTGGAAGCTGGCAAGTGAAGTGTCAGAAACTGTTTGTAACCCACACTCCAGCAGCAATGCTTTACGTCTGTATGTTGATACGCTAGGACAAGTTGAATAAAAAGAAAATTGTTTGTCAGCTGGTTTTTGGCTTGTAATCTGCTATCTTGCTTCCCATTTTTTTTAAAGGGGGTATCTTTCTGTCACAGGCACTGGATTGTCTACAAAGGGCTGGGAAACATTCCCGTCTGTACTCTGTCCGACAATCTTTCCTTCAATTCAGTCAACTTTCACGAGGAGGGAGAGGAACTGCACCACCACAACATCAAGGCCATTCAGCCTCTCGAGCCTATTCTATGCCATTCCACGAGATCATAACTGATCTGGACCTGAATTCTCTCCGTTAAAATTGACTCCTTATTCCTTAATACACTTGACTAGCAAAGAAATCTTTCAATCTCAGATGAGAAGTGATTAGCCAAGCTGCCACATGTTGCAGTGCGTTCCACGTTCATTCACCATTTGAGATGTTTGAAAATTTCTCTCCTGAATGAACTGGGCACTGATTTTGAGGATTTGTGTTTGTTTCATTCTAGACTTGCCATCCCAGTGGAGAAGTCTGTCTCTGTCTCCCCTATCAGTTCCTTTCAATATTTTCATAAACCTGAGTGAGATCACCCTCCCTTTCTGTTGAAGTAGACCGTGGGTTACTGCAGCTCCATGAGTTTAGGGAGAGTCAGGATGCTGTTTGACAGCTTGGGAACACCCCGTTCAAAAGAAAATTCAGACCAAATTCACGACATCACAGAATCGCTCCAGTGTAGAAGAAGGCCATTCAGCCCATCATGCTAGTAAGGCTCTCAGTAGGAGCAATTCACTCAGTGCATTCTAGTGCTATCTCCCCCTAACTCTGCACATTCTTTTTTTTCCCCATTAGAGTCTAATTCCCTTTTGCACGCTTTAACTGAACGTGTCTTGAATTGTCTCTCGAATTAGAGACTGCGTATATGTGTATATTCACAGTGTGTTCCAAGCCCTAACCACTCACGGCATGGCTTCTTGCCCTTTTCAGCTTGATCCTTTCATGGGTGGGAGCAGTTCCTTCCTGCCCCCGCCCCAATGCCAGCTCGTTTCAAACACCCTTCATAGAACCCCTACAGTACAGAGAGGCCATTGAGCCCATCAAGGCAGCACTAACCTTCCGAAGAGCATCCCACCCAGACCCAGACACCTACCTAATACAGTAATCCCACATTAACCATGGCTCACCCACCCAGCCTGAATGTTCCTGGAACCTGAGGGCTATTTAGCATGGCCAATCCACCTACGTTGTCTAAGGTATATGGGTCTAGTGTTCGAGATCCCAATTTCAACTTCTTTTTGCTTAATGCTTATTACGCTCCTCAAAGCATCTTCTTCTGCAAGACCAGGATGAGGCAAAACCTGCACATCTGTGGACTGTAGGAGGAAACCCACACAGACACAGGGAGAATGTGCAAACTCCACACAGATAGTCACCCAAGGCTGGGATTGAACCAGGGTCCTTGGCGCTGGGAGGCAGCAGTGCTAACCACTGTGTTACCATGTCACCCTTGTCAATCTGTTCTCAGACTTCTTATCTCCAAGGACAAACAGTCCCAACTTCTCCATGGCAACTTCACAATGGAATTTCCTCATCCCTGGAATAAATCCCTCCAATTTCTCTACGCATTGACCATTCGACATAAAAGCAGAATTAGGCCATTTGGCCCATTAAGATGGCTCTATTATTCCATCATGTCTGATACGTTTCTCAACCCCATTCTCCTGCATTTTCCCTGTAACCCTTGATCCCTTTACTAAGCAAGCACCTCTGTCTTTAATACACTCTCAATAACTTGGCCTCCACAGCCCTCTGTGGCAATAAGTTCTTCAGGTTAACCATCCTCTGATTAAGGACATTCCTTCTCATCTCATTCCTAAAGGGTCATCCCTTAACTCTGAGGTTGAGCCCTTGGATCCTAGTCTCACCTACTAGTGGAAACTTTGTCTCCACACCCATTCTATCCGGTTTCAATCAGATCCTCCTGAACTCCGTTGAGTACAAACTCAAGAGTCCTCAGCCACTGTTTCATGAATTGAATTGAATTGAGAGTGTAGGTTTGCTCATTGAGCTGTAGGTTTGTTATCCAGATGTTTCATTACCTGGCTAGGTAACATCATCAGTGGCGACCTCCAAGTGAAGCGAAGCTGTTGTCTCCTGCTTTCTATTTATATCGTTCTCCTGGATGGGGTTCCTGGGGTTTGTTGATAGATGCCATCTATCAACCCCTCAGAAAACGAACAGGAAATGACATCACCACAAACCCCAGGAATCCCATCCAGGAGAAAGATATAAATAGAAAGCAGGAGACAACAGCTTCGCTTCACTTGGAGGTCACCACTGATGATGTTACCTAGCCAGGTAATGAAACGTCTGGATAACAAACCTACAGCTCAGCGAGCAAACCTACACCCTAAACGTCAACCTGAGCTACAAACCCTCACAAACCTTGCGAATTGAATTGAATTTATTGTCACGTGTACTGAGGCACAGTGAAAAGCTTTGTCTTGCGAGCAATACAGGGAGATCACAGAGTTAAATAGCATAGATAATAAATTAATAGGTAAGCAGCAGCAAAAACAAAACACAGGTACAGGCGAATGTTAAGAGTTTGTGAGTCCATATGCCCAGGATCATTCTTGTAAACCTCCTCTGGATACCTTCCAATGTGGGGGAATCACCACTATTGCCTCTATAATCTCCTCAGCTACCTCCTTCAGAAGTCCGGGGTGTAGTCCATCTGGTCCATATATATTTTTCTATATATCCATAGGGTATAGGAATCACTGGCCAGGCCAGCCTTTATTGCTTAGCCCTGATTACACAGAGTGATGTTAGGGATCAACCACATTGCAGTCGCCTGGAGTCATACGTTCTGCTTCTTGAGCTCTGAGCACCAGCTTCACTGGATCGTCAGTCCTGGCCAGGGGAACATCACATCACAGAATGGCTACAGGAATGTTGAAGGAGGCCATTTGACCTGCTGTTTTCCTGCTGGCTGTCTGCAGCTAGACAATCAGGAGGCTGGAAGGACACAGCAAACCAGGCAGCATCAGGAGATGAGGACGTTGACTTTTCAGCTATAACCCTCCTTCATTGCTCCAGCATCCACTGCTGTTGAATGGAACAGAGCTCCAAATGTCTACCAACCTTTGGATTAAGAACTTCCCAATCATACTCCGAAAAATGTATTTTCAGGCTGCGGCATTCAATCTTACATCTCTCAATCAGTGGAAAGAGGTTCTCTCTATCTATCCCATTCTCCTTAATATCTTCAGGCCTAAAATGAAATCACTCCTTCAATGACTAAATCCCAGGGGAATACACCCAGATTTGTTTAAGCTGTTAGCTTAACCTCTGCAATGTGAAGCTTCCCATTTTCCAGATGTGTATCTGGACGATATTGTTCACATCAGAATAGGAAGTACTGCTTAAATCTTCTCACAAACCTCTCTAAAGGGGATAGTATAGGAGTTGGTGTGTCATGTTGGGGTTGTACAGGACATTGGTGAGGCCTCTTCTAGAGTACTGTGTGCAGTTCCTGTCACCCTGCTATAGGAAGGATTTTGTTAAGCTGGAGAGAAAAGATTTACCAGGATGTTGCCAGGAATGGGTGGTTTTGAGTCATAAGGAGAGGCTGGGAGTTTTTTTTAACTGGAGTGTCGGAGGTTCAGAGATGACCTTATAGAGGTCTATAAAATCATGAGGGGTATAGATAAGGTGAATGGGAGGTGTCTTTTCCCTAGGGTGAGAGATTTCAAGACCACGGGGCATATTTTTAAGGTGAGTAAAAAAACATGAGGGGCAATGTTGTTACACAGAGAGTGGTTTGTTTGTGGAATGAGCTGCCAGAGGAAGTGGTGGATGTGGGTACAGCTACAACATTTAAAAGACATTTGGATAAGTACATGAATAAGGAATGTTTGGAGGGATATGGGCCAAATGCAGGCAGGTGGGACTAGTTTAGTTTAGGAACATGGTTGGTGTGGACTAGTTGGACCGAGGAGTTTGTTTCTCTGCTGTATGACTCTCTGACTCGATAATAATGTGTATATTTTAAGCGCCTTTAACACAGCACAAGGATGTCAGTAGCTGTAGCAGCGTTGGCAGTAATGATTGCCTGACTGAACCAAACAGTCTTTTTCTTGTTGGTAATTGGCAGCGTACAAATCTTTCTCAAGTAGCTCTACTTGAAAATCGGAAACAGGATATATAGTGTTAGATGTGAATCTGTGATGAGGCAGTATTTACTGAACAATCCCAAGTGTACTAATAGTTACATTAACAGCAGACTTAAGAATATCATCAGAACTTATATCGTTCCTGACTGAATTGCTAGAAGGCAAAAACAAAGACTGCAGATGCTGGAAACCAGAGTCTAGATCAGAGTGGTGCAGGAAAAGCCCAGCAGGTCAGGCAGCATTCGAGGAGCAGGAAAATCGACGTTTCGGGCAAAAACGCTTATCAGAAATAGAGGCAGGAAGGCTCTAAGGTGGAGAGATAAATGAGAGGGGGGTGGGGGTGGGGAGAAAGTAGCATAGAGTACAATAGGTGAGTGGGGGTGGGGATGAAGGTGATAGGTCAAAGAAGAGGGTGGAGTGGGTAGGTGGAAAGGAAGATAGGCAGGTAGGACAGGTCATGAGGGCGGTGTTGAGCTGGAAGGTTGGAGCTGGGGTGAGGTGGGGGGAGGGGAAATGAGGAAACTGGTGAAGTGTTGCCCTGGGGTTGAAGAGTTCCGAGGCGGAAGATGAGGCGTTCTTCCTCCAGGCGTCGGGTGGTGAGGGAGCGGTGGTGGAGGAGGCTCAGGACCTGCATGCCCTCGGCAGAGTGGGAGGGGGAGGTGAAATGTTGGGCCACAGGGCAGTGGGGTTGATTGGTGTGGGTGTCCCAGAGATGTTTTCTACAGCACTCTGCTAGGAGGCATCCAGTCTCCCCAGTGTAGAGGAGACCACATCGGGGAGAACGGATACAATAAATGATATTGGTGGATGTGCGGGTAAAACTTTGATGGATGTGGAAGGCACCTTTGAGGCCTTGGATGGAGGTGAGGGAGGAGGTGTGGGTGCAGGTTTTGCAATTCCTGCGGTGGCAGGGCAGGGTGCCAGGATGGGAGGGTGGGTTGTAGGGGGGCATGGAGCTGACCAAGTAGTCACGGAGGGAATGGTCTTTGCGGAAAGCGGAAATGGGTGGGAGGTGTCCATTTGGAGGTGACGGAAATGTCGTCAGATGATTTGGTTTATGCGAAGGTTGGTAGGGTGGAAAGTGAGCCCCAGGGGGGTTCTGTCCTTGTTATGGTTGGAGGAGTGGGGTTTGAGGGCGGAGGGGCGGAATGTGGACGAGGTATGCACATTCATATGCATAAACGTATTCATATGCATAAACTCAATCTCTGCAAACGAAAGGATGATATAGTGCTCCTTAGTGAAACCCACTTGAGTATGGCGTGTAATTTGAACATTGTCCAATGCTTTTATGAGAAGATTGTACTGCCAATTAAATTGAAGAAAACTAGAGGATATCATTTTTTGCATAAAAATTATATATAATGACCAAAGGAATTGGAAGATCAGCAAGAATGAAATCCAATATATTGTCCTGGGTGAAGTGGAAAGATATTTGGGAGCACAAATAGACCCATAGATTGGCATAGATTGGCACCGTGGGCAGCACGGTGGCGCAGTGGTTAGCACTGCTGCCTCACAGCGCCTGAGACCCAGGTTCAATTCCCGACTCAGGCGACTGACTGTGTGGAGTTTGCACGTTCTCCCCGTGTCTGTGTGGGTTTCCTCCGGGTGCACCGGTTTCCTCCCACAGTCCAAAGATGTGCGGGTCAGGTGAATTGGCCATGCTAAATTGCCCGTAGTGTTAGGTAAGGGGTAATGTAGGGGTATGGGTGGGTTGCGTTTCGGCAGGTCGGTGTGGACTTGTTGGGCCAAAGGGCCTGTTTCCACACTGTAAGTAATCTAATCTAATCTAATCATTGATGGGCTCAAGTAGGAAGATAAACTGAAAGAATGGGCTAAGAATCTTACAACACTTACATCACTTTTTTTAAGTAACCTGGCGCCCGTAGTTCACTGTTGTTTTTTTCTATGACAATGACTCAACCAGCCAGAGTAAACTTGTCAACCAATCAGCACCTGAAGTATAAATTTGAAATGTGAATTTCTTGCTTTTTTTTCCTGATGAGTGGAAGGCAAAAGGTTTCAGCAATACCTCTCTCTTTTAGCAATGTTCAATTTCTACGGTGAAGCGTTAACTTTGTTTCATTATCCATCCACGATGGATTTTCGGATAAATCAACTTTTGTCCCTCCACACACCTGCAGTTCGATGCAGCCTTTTTGTTTTTGGTTTTATTTATTCATGGGAGACATGTGCAGCCAGCAGTTGGGAAAGCAACTGATATATTGGCCTTCATTGCAACAGGATTTGTGTTCAGAAGTAGGAATGTCTTACTGCTGTTATATGATTGAAACGTCTGACTGGGCTGGAGACACTAAATGCAAGAAAGGTGTTTGACCTGGTTGGGGGTCACGGTTTTGGGTTAGGAGGTCAGACATCTAGGACTGGATGTAGAAACATTTCTTCACTGAGAGGGTGACCAGCCGGTGAAATGTTCTCCCCTGGATAGTTGGGGAGGCCTTCTAGAAAGCAGATAGATAATTTTCAGATATTAAAAGCAGCTTAAAAATGTGTTGCTGGAAAAGCGCAGCAGGTCAGGCAACATCTGTGGGCGGCACGGTGGCACAGCGGTTAGCACTGCTGCCTCACAGCGCCCGGAGACCCGGGTTCAATTCCCGACTCAGGCGACTGACTGTGTGGAGTTTGCACGTTCTCCCCGTGTCTGCGTGGGTTTCCTCCGGGTGCTCCGGTTTCCTCCCACAGTCCAAAGATGTGCGGGTCAGGTGAATTGGCCATTCTAAATTGCCCATAGTGGTAAGGGGTAAGGGATAATGTAGGGGTATGTGTGGGTTGCGCTTCGGCGGGTCGGTGTGGACTTGTTGGGCCGAAGGGCCTGTTTCCACACTGTAAGTAATCTAATCAAAGGAACAGGAGAATTGACATTTTGGGCATAAGCCCTTCTTCAGGATTCCTTTTTAAGCTCTGATCTCCACATCTGCAGTCCTCACTTTCTCCTAGATATTAAAGGCATCATAGGATGTGGGGAGAGAGCAGTGAAACGCATTGAGATACAGGAAATATTGAAAGAGGAGGCTTGCAGAGCTAAATGGTCTACTCCTTCCCAATGTTTCTCAGATATATTACGAAGACAGAGTGGTGACTGAAAATACACATCGTGCTGTTCCACCACAAACTACACTACAATATTATCCTGTCAACAGGATGACAAACAAGGCTATGAACCTGTGGCGCGTAACCATTAGATACCGATTAACCAGGCAGAGAAAGCTCACTTTGCTCCATCATAGACTGATGCTGTGCCTCAAAACTGGTCACTGATTTGTTGATGATCCAGCGTGAGCCACGTGGGTGGCAGTTTTTGGGTCAGTGATAGTTATCATTGCCTTTCCCACTGAGGGGCCGAGGGAGGAGGCAGGTCCCAAGCTCACCCGAGCTGAGCATGGGAATTGAGCCTGTGTTGTTGGTGCTATTTTAAAACACAAGTTAACTGTCCAGCCAACTGAGCTAATCAGCCTTCCCCAAAGAAATGGCGATCTTCTCTGTTTAAGTATTGATCAGAGTGATGAGTTTTGCTCATTGTCAAGTATCCTCGCTGGCACCTAACATTAAGATTCGGAAGTTCTTCAAATTTTAATTAATGTTGGCGATCTAAAAAGAACAAAACTAAAATACATAATTTTACCTTCAGTGTCTTTTATCTCCCTCTGCAATTCAACCTTTCCCTCCCCACCTATTTTGTTTTCCAAGAGTGATTTTATATTAAATTGAACACTGTAACTTGTATTTCCTGGCTTCGACCTTTTGAGTGTCAGTAAAGATTCTTTCCTTGCTTGCACTCGCCATTCAAAGGACCTGACCTATTGTTCAATGCAATCATTGAAGAGCTGTGCCCTAACTCCATGTACCTGCTTTTGGCCCAGATAGCTTCATAATTTTGCTTAACAAAAGCTTATCCATCTCAGATTTAAAATTTAGAACTGATCGAGCATCCTCTGCCGATTCTGGGAGGAGAGCTCCAAACCTTTATCACTTTGGTGTATAGAGGTACTTCCTAACATCTCTCCATCATGGTCTGGCCATAATTCTCAGACTATGCCCCTAGTTCTAGAGTATCCAACCGGTGGAAATAATTTATCTTTATCCGCTCTGTCTTTTCCTGTTAAAGTTAAAAATCACACAACACCAGGTTATAGTCCAACAAGTTTATCTGGAAGCACTAGCTTTCAGAGCGCTGCTCCATCATCAGGTAGCTGGGGAGCAGGATCAGAAGACACAGAATTTATAGCAAAAGGTTTCAGTGTAATTCAACTGAAACGATATATGGAACAAACCAGGCTGTTGTTTTGGACTGGAGTTGCAGATTTCATTAATATGCAAATCCCAGAACTTCTTTCCTGTCATATTCTCGAGATAACTTAAGGTTTTATAAAAACATACAGAGTCATTGTGTCATAGCGCTGTACAGCATGGAAATAGACCCTTTGGTCCAACTGTCCATGCATCCCAATATCCTAAAATAATCTAGTCCCGTTTACCAGTATTTTGCCCATATCCCTCCAAACCTTTCCTATTCATATACCCATCCAGATGCCTTTTAAATGCTGTAATTGTACCAGCCTCCACCACTTCCTCTGGCAGCTCATTCTGTACACGCACCGCCCTCTGTGAAAACATTGCTCCTCAGGTCGTTTTTAAATCTATCCCCTCTCACCTAAAACCTATGCCCGCTAGTTTTGGACTCCGCTACTCTGGGGAAAAGACCTTGGCTTTGAGTTTTTGAATGATTTGCAGCTCAGGTTGTGGATGAGGCTGTGGACTGTCCTGCTTGGTATTGGACTGGAGGGACAGACCACCAACACTTTATCGAAGACTCACTGACGATGTCACCTAGTGAGACCACAAAATGTCAGCAGGAAGGCACACTGATCAGCGAACGAACCTATGACCTCAAGGCCTTGGCTATTCACCCTATTCATGCCCCTCATGATTTTATAAACCTTTATAAGGTCAACCCTACACTTTAACGTTCCAGGGAAAACAGCCCCAGTCTATTCAGCCTCTCCCTATAGCTCAAACCCTCCAACCCTGCAACATCTTTGTAAATCTTGTCTGAACTCTTTCAAGTTTCACAACATCCTTCAGAGGGAGGGAAACTAAACAGCAGAGGGTCAGCATTGGTGATTCACCGCCTGGTCAGACAGCTCTGCAAGTTTACTTCTCTGCTTTATTCACCTCCCACATGGGCCCTGCACTCTCTCTCTCTCTCTCTCAAAGATTTTGATCAAATCATCCCTTAACCGTCTAAATTCTAGAGAAAACAAGCCTCATTTGTCTAATTTCTCCTCATAACTTAACCGCTGATGCCCAGGTGTCATTCTTGTAAACCACACTGTATTCCCTCCAATGCCAGTGCCTAAGGTACGATGGCCATTTCTGCTCACCGTCTCCAAGTGGGTTTCATATAACTGCATCCTTACATCGGTCACTGTGCTGTTTCCGACACCTGACGACAGTACATTGTTAAACAAAAGCCCACAAAAGGCCTGTGCAGTGACCTGCGAGCTCCCTTTGTTCATTGTTGGCCTCAAACAGTGGAGTCACGATGTTAATATTTAAAACATCAATGAACCTATGAGTGCAATTATTTTGCAATAAACTCTCTAGAAGTGCTGTCTCAAAGTTGTTTGGTAATGAAGGCATCTCACACTTACTAGACTAGTAGTATTATCACTAGACCATTAATCCAGTCGCCCAGGTAATGTTCTGGGCACCCAGGTTTAAATTCTGTCCTGGCAGATGGTACAATCTGAGCTCAGTAAAACCTGGAATTAAGAATCTACTGAAGACCATGAATCCATTGCTGAGGACGGACCCATCTGGTTGATTAATATCTTTTAGGGAAGGAAACAGCCATCCTTATCTGGTTTATTCTACGCATGACTCGAGATCCACAGCAATGTGATTGACTCCTAACTGCCCTCTGGACAATTAGGGATGGGCAGTAAATGCTGGCTTGGCCAGCAATGCGCTCATACGATGAATGAACTTTAAAAATTACTGCACATGCGTTGGGCAAGGTGAGAGGCTCTCATTTGGCTAAATGGCCTCCTTCTGTACAAGGTGGCTCATCGCACCAGGACACAGGTTCGATTCCAGCCTTGAGCAACTGTCTGTGTGGAGTTTGCACATCCTCCCCGTGTCTACATGGGTTTCCTCTCACAGACCAAAGATGTGCACGTTAGGTGGATTAGCCACGGGAAATGCAGGGTTACAGGGACAGAGTAGGGGTGTGGGTCTGGGTGGGGTACTCTTTGACAGGTTGGTTACGACTCGATGAGCTGAATAGCCTGCTTTCACGCTGTAGGGATGCTGCGATCAGTCCTGTGATCCTGCAGCCAGTGAGCAGATTGGTTAATGCCTCTCAGACATAAAGGGGGGATATCCCAGACGATGGCTGTCACCCCATCCGCTCACACTGACCCCACATTCTCGTCCCCAGTTCCCCAGTAATGTCAAACAGCTTGTGGTTTGGGGCTAGTTTCTGGTCAAGTTAGGTGGACTGAGATGGACACCGTCTTTAGCCACAATGACAACTCCAAAACGAAGCCCTCAGAGAATGTTGGGTAGCTGTGAGAGAGAGAGAAGTGTGTGTTCCAAGATTCCCCTTGCAGGCCCAGGCTCGATAAGAACTGTACATTATTAAAGACTTACGGTTCCTCTATTTTCTTTTTTGCAGACCCCATAAAAATGTCCCTTGCTTCCTGATTTTTACAACTTCCGATTGTTACTCAAATTCATTCACAATCAAGCCTTTGGTTTCTCTCTGGTGGAGCTGGGAGTGGAGGTGGGGGGGGACCCCTCTACTCCTGGTTAAATAAACCGAGATGAAAGTATTTGATTCCCAAAGGCAGGAATCGAACATAAATTACATTAGTTCGACATGAAACATGGAACATTAGTAATCTCCCTCCCCAGCCCAGCTCCTTGCCTCCCTTTCCCTGTCCAGCTCTGCTCTTAAGTTGAAGCCAGACAGGAAGCGACAGGAGTGAACCGGGGTTGCCAAGGGAGGGGGTGGGGGGAGGGTGGGTGATAGTTTTGATTGGTAACAAGTGACTAAAAGATCGCGATCCCGCTCCACTCTTCAACGTTGCTAGCTGACTGATCAAAGCAGTGTGTCTAATCCCAAGGCTGGGTCAAAGTTCACAGCAGCTATCTCCAATCCTTCTCCCTTAGCAGCTCTAATGGGGCATCAAGGGGTTATAAAGAATTAAAACAAAGGGAATAATTGAAAGGAGAAAAGAGTTTAGCACCAGCCAATTTGGGGCCGAAATTCATTTAAACCCATTCCTGAGGGTTAAGCCTGGACCTCCAAATTATTTTAAAATTCTTTGGATGAGGATCTCACTGGTTAGGAAGCATTTATTGTCCATCCCCAATTACCCAGACGGTAGTTAAAAGGCAACCACATTGCTGTGGGTCTGGAGTCACATGTAGGCCAGACCAGGTAAGGATGACAGTTTTCTTCCTGAAAGGACATTAGTGAACCAGATGGGTTTTTTCGACAAAGGGTTCATCGTTAGGTTCTTAATTCCAGATTTTTACTGAATTTAAATTCCAGCATCTGCCGTGGTGCGATTCAGACCCAGGTCCCCAGAGCATCATTGGGGTCTCTGCATTAACAGCCCAGCAACAAATACCACGCAGGCATTGCCTAAGGCATTGCAATTGTCGGTTTCCAGGGCTGTGCTGTTGATGTGGTGGTCTTTCTGCCTCTGAAGGTACAGTGATGGTGGGAGGGGGAGAAGTGGGGGAGGAGGTGGGTGGGTGGGGCTGCTGAACCTCCTGATGAGTCCTTGCTTCCTGAGGAAATGACTGCTGTCGATATTGGTTGTGGTCAGAGGGGCAGAAGATGGCAGTTGAAAGAGCTCAGCCTTCCTGAGGAGGACACCCATATCACTTCTGTCCCACAGCCTACGCTGGTGGACACCTCACCCACCTACACAACAGAAGGTCAGTGCAGGGACATGGTGGCACAGTGGTTAGCACTGCTGCCTCACAACACCTGAGACCCGGGTTCAATTCTCGACTCAGGCGACTGTGTGGAATTTGCACGTTCTCCCCGTGTCTGCGTGGGTTTCCTCCGGGTGCTCCGGTTTCCTCCCACAGTCCAAAGATGTGCGGGTCAGGTGAATTGGCCATGCTAAATTGCCCGTAGTGCTAGGTAAGGGGTAAATGTAGGGGTATGGGTGGGTTGCGCTTCGGTGGGTCGGTGTGGACTTGTTGGGCCAAAGGGCCTGTTTCCACACTGTAAGTAATCTAATCTAAACCTGCTGTCCACCCTCACCCACCTCCTTGAAGAGACTGCTTCATATCTACCGCTCTGACCAGAGCTGCTTCTCTCCTCCCCTCATATCTCCTTTTACTTGATTATCTTGGGATAGCAGTCAGAAAGGGTGGTGCTGGAAAAGCACAGCAGGTCAGGCAGCATCCGAGGAGTAGGAGAGTTCAAGCATAAGCTCTTCATTCATTCCGGCTGTGCCTTTCCAGCGCCACCGGTTTGACTCTGATCTCCAGCATCTGCAGTCCTCACATTCTCCTATCTTGGGATAGTATATGAGAATAAAGGTTACAAGCTAAATGGCTTGCTGTTGAGCTGACAGAACCATACGATCTCTCCATTGTGAAAGAAGGCCATTTGGCCCATTAAGTCTCACCGACCCTCTGAACAGCATTCCACAAAGATCCATTCCCCGAGACTATCACTGTAACCCTGCATGACCTATAGCTAATCCCCCTAGTCTGAACACCCGTGGACACTTTGGGACAACTTAGCATTGCCTGTCCATCTAACATACACATCTTTGGACTATGGGAGGACACTGGGAGAATGTGCAAACTCTACACAGACAGTCACCCGAGGCTGGAATTGAACCTGAGTCCCTGGCGCTGTGAGGCAGCAGTGCTAACCACTGAGCCACCATGCCACCCACTGTTGTTTCCCAAAAGCACATGCGGGTCGGACAGATTAAATAGGGTGAAGCTGTTCCCATGTATAGAATGGGAAGATGCAGATGTAAAATGAGTTGATGGTTAGGTTAGATTCCCTACAGTGTGGAAACAGGCCCTTCGGCCCAACAAGTCCACACCAACCCTCCGAAGAGTAACCCACCCTGACCCATTTCCCTCTGACATAACACTATGGGCTATTTGACGTGGCCAATTCACCTGACCTGCACATCTTTGGACTGTAGGGGGAAACCAGAGCACACCCACACAGAGGATGTGCAAACTCCACACACAGTCACCCAAGGCTAGAATCGAATCTGGGAGCCTGGAGCTGTGAAGCAGCAGTGCTAACCACTGAGCCACCGTGCCTCCCCAGTGCAAATGAGGAAAACCCTTTTCACTCAGTAGTTGGCTGGGGAATGGAAAGCACTGCCTGGAAATGTGCTGGAAAGGCTGGTATTCAAGAGGGCATTGATGGTTATTTGGATGTTACTGGTGTGTGGAAGGGTACGGAGAAAAGACAGGGGCCTGGCACTGGACAGTCGAGCAGGTACAGGTGTGATGGTCTGAACAGCCTCTCCTTCTGAACAGTAATAATGTCGGGACTCTGCTACTAACCTGTCTTTGGAATAACTGCAAAACTGTAGATAAATGGTGAAGCTCATCATCCCTACTTGCCTATCTCTGCATTTCAGGGACACGGTGTCTTCCAAAATTGCACTGAAGGTAGGCTGTGCCCCTAACACTGTCACAGGGGCAAAATCCTGGAAACTCCCTCCCAGCAGGAATGGGGCTTCATCTACACCAGACAGCGGTTCAAGAAGTCAGCTCATCACCACCTTCCCCAGGGTAATTAGGGATGGGCATTAACTAGAATTAGAATCCCTACAGTATGAAAACAGGCCCTTCAGCCCAACAAGCCCACACCGGCCCTCTGAAGAGTATCCCACCCAAACCCATTCCCCTACATTTACCCATGTACTTAGCCCATACATCACTAGACACTATGAGCAATTTAGCATGGCCAATTCATCCTAACCTTCACATCTTTGGATGACGGAAGGAAGCCAGAGCAAACCCGCACAGACACAGGGAGAATGTGCAAATCCCACACAGACAGCCACCCGAGACTAGAATCGAACCCAGGCCTCTGGTGCTGTGAGGCAGCAGTGCTAACCACTGAGCCACCCCCAACTGATGACCCCGCGACAGTCAGACCTTGTGAAAAAATTAGAAAGAAACTATCCCGATATCAAATAATTAAGCCAGAGAGAGTTTCCATTTATTTCAGGGTCTTAAAGAAGACTCTTAAAATTAAGTTTTGTTTTTTCAGGTATATGTGCAGTATTGGCAGCTTTTCAGTAATTTCCCTGTCAGTTTCTATAAAATGGCTATTGAACACTAATGTAAGTAGCAACAGGTTTGTTATATATTTTTATTGTCATGTTCTGCTTTTAAAATGGGTTACAAATGTTTTTATTTTGTGACCAATGCGTTTTCAGTTGAAGAAATGAACCTAAACTGGGATTCCACTCTGAAACATATCCAGGAGTATTTTCTAATGCTTTTTTTAGTTTTATAAAAACAGTATTTATAAAGACCACCCCGTGTGCTGGCCAGTGGAAGATTTTATGTGGGGCAACAGACAAGTGAGTTTGAAGAGAAACTTGAACCAAAAATGTACTTTGCAAAACTTGAGCACTTTGAGTGGAAATTGCGCCCGCATCTGATTGTGTTCAAAGAGGAAATTTCTGTCCAAAATGTGCAAGCATCAATCTTGTGCATGTGCAGTTCCAACAGAGTTGGGAAAGTATGCCAGAATATTAAATATCGGGAGAGCTGGAGGACGTGTTCAATGACTTCACACCAGCTATAATCAGGAGCATTGGCCCTGGCCTTTCTTTCCCAGCTCAATTTCTCGGCTTCTGCCAGGTACTTGCCGTGCAAGCTTCTTCACTGCGACATTTTTATTCAAGCTTTCCAACTCTCAACTCCGTACTGTCAGAGTGCCTGAGTAAATCATGGCCTAATTCTTTTCTTTTCCATCATGCATTGTGACTGCCTGGGCCAGCATTTATTACCCATCCCTAGTTGCCCAGGGGAAGGCGCTGGTAAGCTGATTTCTTGAACCTTCTGCTTTCTGGAAGTCCAGATATACCACGTCTACAGGATCCCCATTATCTACTTTGCTCATTCTGAAGTACTCTAGCAAATTAGCTACACACAACGTAACCTCCACAAAACTGCGTCACCTCTGATAGATTGTGCTTTGACTTTCCAAATGTCCTGTTACTACTTCCTTAATAATGACAGAGTTAAACTCACTGGTCTACAGTTCCCTACTTTCTGTTGCCTTTTCCTTTTTGAATGAAGGTGCGACATGAGGATTTTTCCAATCCACTGTAGCTTTTGGGCTATCGAATATCTTCCTCGCAACACAAGGCCTTCATTCCAGGTCTCAGGCATAGAGTATTACAGCACAAAAACAAACCTTTCCAATGAGTCCACACTGACCATGTTCCCAAATTAAACCAGTCCCACCTGCCTGTGTTTGGCCCACATCCCTCCAAACTTCCTTGTTCATGTACTTATCCAAATATCTTTTAAACGTTGCAACTGTACCTACATTCATTACTTCCTCTGGCTGTTCATTCCACACACGAACAACGCTCTGTGTAAAAATGTTGCCCCTCATACTCTTTTTAATTCTGTCTCCTCTCACCTTAAAAATGTGCCCCCTAGTTTTGAACTCCCCACCCGCGGGAATCTACCCTCAATCTTAACCTTATCCATGCTCCTCATGATGTTATAAACCTCTATAAGGTCACCCCTCAACCTCCTACACTCCAGTGAAAAAAAGGCCCCAGCCTATCCTTCTCTCCCTAAAACTCAAACTCACCATTCCCAGCAACATCCTGCCTTTCCACTCCTGGCCTTCTGCTTATCACTCCTTCCCACCTGCTTTTCCGATGCTCACTGAGACTGGAGTAACTGGTGTGTAACTGTGTCTCATATCAGCCCCATAACTCATCTCTCATCAGAACCACAGTCTTTTCTATATAACATTATGGTTGCATTCTTGTGCAACCCTGCATTAGAGAAAAATTGCACTTTTGAAAGTGTTGGCAATGTAATTGCGTGACAGCTAACATACATCTTGAGAGTTTGTGCTTTAGAAAGTGTCCCCAATTCGTTAATAGTGTTACTGCAAACTTGCGTTGATGAAACGTGCAGAATAACCTGTAGTTAATATCCACCAATGGCAACAGGCCATGCCTCTACCTTTGGAATATAATTGGAAATGACACCTTGTGAAGAGAAACATCTGAGCGTGTCTGTCAGGAACCAACTCCAGCTTCAGAAAGCATTCTGTCTTCCCAAGCTCAAATGCAGAAATTTGGAAAATGGTGTGTCCCATTCCTTTGACTGAATATAGGATTTATCGGCACGGAAACACTGTGTTTGATGTGCATGTGACACGGTTACTGCTTAATGCATCAAGCTCTGTGATAGGAGGTATAGGATAGAATCACAGTACACTCCAGTACAACAGAGGCCCTTCAGCCCATTGAATTTGTGCTGCCCAAAATACACTACAAACTGCATTTCACACCAGGCAATGCGCACCCCATATAGAAAGAATGGAATAAATAGACAAAGTTAAAAATCACACAACACCAGGTTATAGTTCAACAGGTTTAATTGGAAGCACACTAGCTTTCGGAGCGACGCTCCTTCATCAGGTGATAGTGGAGGGCTCAGTCCTAACACAGAATTTATAGCAAACATTTACAGTGCGATGTAACAGAAATTATACATTGAAAAATTGATTGTCTGTTCAGCCTTTCATCTGTTAGAATACAGTGATAGTTTCACTTCTTTCATGTGTAAATCACAAAACCTTTTTTTAAAAAACTTGCATTCCCAGGTTAGCTGTTAACAATGGTGATAGCTAGACAATATGTTGAAGGTGTTGGCCCCCTGTGTTCTCTGTCTATGACCTGATGTTTAGATTGATTCTAATCTCAAAAGTGAGATAACGGAGTTTTACATAAATTCATGCAGTTTTTGAGCTCAGAGTTCTACATGAATGCATGCAGTTTTTGAGCAAAGTACAATGTAACTCTGCAAGTACAAATTCACCCCACAAAATATATGTGTGCATATGGGTCTTTGTCTGTGTGTGTGTGTGTCTGTCTGTCTGTCTGGGGTGGGGGTTGTGAGTGTGTGTGTGTGTGTGTGTGTGTGTGTGTATCTGTGTGTGTGCACAGTGCAATGGTGGTTACCTGTAATGTGACATAAACCCAAGGTCCCGGTTGAGGCCCTCCCTATGGGTACCGAACTTAGCTATCAGCCTCTGCCCGGTCACTTTTCTCTGCTGCCTGTCCCGAAGTCCACCTTGGAGGATGGTCACCCGAAGGTCCGAGGCTGAATGTCCTGGGCCACTGAAGTGTTCCCCAACTGGGAGGGAACCCTCCTGTCTGTAGATTGTTGTGCGGTGCCCATTATCCATTGTCGTAACCTTTGCTCGGTTTCCCCAATGTACCATGTCTCCTGGCATCCTTGCCTGCAATGTATAAGATAGACAATGTTGGCTGAGTCACATGAGTACCGGCCATGTACAAGGTGGGAGGTGTTCCCACGCATAATGGTGGTGTCTATGTCCACAATCTGACACGCCTTGCAGCTTCTACCGTGACAGGGTTGTATGGAGTTGTCCTGAGGGCCAGGCAGTTTGCTACGAACAATGATCTGTTTGAGGTTTGGCGGTTGTTTATAGGCAAATAGTGGAGGCATAGGGAAGGTCTTGGTGAGGTGCTCATCCTCATTGATAATGTGTTGCAAGTCACGAAGAACATGGCATAATCTTTCAGCTCCTGGGAAGGACTGAACAACGAAGGGTACCCTGTCGGTTCCGGCACATGTCTGTCTCCTGAGGAGGTCATTATGGTTCCTTGCTGTGGCACGTCGGAACTGGTGGTCAATGAGTTGAGCATCAACCGCCAGTTCCGACGTGCCACATCAAAGAACCGTAATAACCTCCCAGGAGACAGACACGTGCCACAACCGACAGGGTACCCTTCGTTGTTCAGTACTTCCCAGGAGCTGAAAGATTATGCCATGTTCTTCGTGACCTGCAACACATTATCAATGAGGATGAGCACCTCACCAAGACCTTCCCCACGCCTCCACTACTTGCCTTTAAACAACCGCCAAACCTCAAACAGATCATTGTTTGTAGCAAACTGCCCGTCCCTCAGGACAACTCCATACAACCCTGTCATGGTAGAATCTGCAAGGCGTGTCAGATTGTGGACATAGACACCACCATTATGCGTGGGAACACCTCCCACCTTGTACATGGCAGGTATTCATGTGACTCAGCCAACGTTGTCTATCTTATACATTGCAGGCAAGGATGCCCGGAGACATGGTACATTGGGGAAACCGAGCAAAGGTTACGACAATGGATAATGGGCACCGCACAACAATCTACAGACAGGAGGGTTCCCTCCCAGTTGGGGAACACTTCAGTGGTCCAGGACATTTGGCCTCGGACCTTCGGGTGACCATCCTCCAAGGTGGACTTCGGGACAGGCAGCAGAGAAAAGTGACCGGGCAGAGGCTGATAGCTAAGTTCGGTACCCATAGGGAGGGCCTCAACCGGGACCTTGGGTTCATGCCATATTACAGGTAACCACCATTGCACTGTGCACACACACAGATACTCCTACACACGCACACACACAGATACTCCTACACACACACACACACACACACACACACACACACACACATACACACACACACACACACACACACACACACACACACACTCATGCACACATATATTTTGTGGGGTGAACTTGTACTTGCAGAGTTACATTGCACTTTGCTCAAAAACTGCATACATTCATGTAGAACTCTGAGCTCAAAAACTACATGAATTTATATAAAACTCCGTTATCTCACTTTTGAGATTAGAATCAATCTAAACATCATGACATAGACAGAGAACACAGGGGGGCCAACACCTTCAACATATTGTCTAACTATCACCATTGTTAACAGCTAACCTGAGAATGCAAGTTTTTTAAAAAAAGGTTTTGTGATTTACACATGAAAGAAGTGAAACTATCGCTGTATCCTAACAGATGAAAGGCTGAACAATCAATTTTTCCATGTATAATTTCAGTTACATCACACTGTAAATTTTTGCTATAAATTCTGTGTGTTAGGACTGAGCCCTCCACTATCACCTGATGAAGGAGCGTCGCTCCGAAAGCTAGTGCGCTTCCAATTAAACCTGTTGGACTATAACCTGGTGTTGTGTGATTTTTAACTTTGTACACCCCAGTCCAACACAGGCATCTCCAAATAATAAGTAGACAGAAACTGAATTTATATAGCACCTTACACTTTAGCGCCAGTTACATTTATAATCCACGCGATAGCCAAATCATGCACAGAAAGCTCCCACAAAAACAACAGGACGATATTGACGAGATGATTAGTTTATGTTTGTTTGGATTAAGAGATAAAGATGACTGGGGTAGGGAGAGAATATTCCGAGTTCCTTTCGAAAATGCTTTGGGCAAACTTTTGCATCCTACCGATTGGCCTGACTGAGCCTCAGCTTAGCACCCTGGCTCGTTCCGCACTCCCTCAGTCCTGCCCAAGTCACATGTGTGCTTTCAAAGTTCCTCTGAAGTCTTTGTTATTTCTTGCCATTAATGGGAATTGTGTCAACTTTAAACAAAAGCACACTGCACTATTCAATAACACAAGATATTGGATTCGTGGTGCTGGAAGAGCACAGCAGCTGCTCCTTGGATGCTGCCTGAACTGCTGTGCTCTTCCAGCACCACTAACCCAGAATCTGGTTTCCGGCATCTGCAGTCATTGTTTTTACCTCGTTGATAATAACACAAGATAGCAGTGGCATGAGTCAGCATTCCAACACAACGGGAAATCGGGGTGGTGGTGGGGAGTTGGGAGGTGATGTTAGTGAGTCACAAAGTGAGTCACAAGAGGAAACACACATCGTAGCCCAAGGAGGGCTCTTTCAGAAACAATGGCAGGGTGAAGGGGTCCCAAAACACAGCAGGGGGCGGCTGGAAAAAAAATGTAATCCTGAATTAAACCACCATTACAACTCCCAAAACCATGAGTACTGATTGCTTACAATTCCTTCCACAATGGCAAATTCTTTCACGTAACACATGTGCCTCTCACATACAGCCCTGAAGACAGGGCCCCTGCTTGTCAAAGCTCGCCAAGCTCTGAAATTACTCATTCACAATTATTGAGATTTTTCGTAGACGGAGGTGAAGTGTGTCACCCAGAGACCACACACAAGCTGGAGTGTGTCAGACACACAGAGGCATGTGCAGGGGTGCACTGGGTGTTACATAACGCAGAGTGCCGACAACAACTTGCATTTGCCTAGCAACCTTCTGGCGGGTGAATGTCGCTTCACAGGTTTGCCTGGGCAGGTCTTCAGTGCAGAAGTAGGCCATTCAGCCCTTCAAATCCACTCTATCACTCATGGCTGAAGGGGCTGTGGTCTCAACCTGCAACTCAATCATCTTATGAAATTCAATAACCCAGATTCGGCTGCTTTCTGGGAGCGAGGTAGAAATGCACAGATTGGCTACTCACAAATGAGCATATTTAAATTTAGCCAATTAAATAATTAAGCTGCTGTCAGCAATATTGATCAGGTATGACACAGTCTGATTTCAATACAAATTGAAGATGGTGGCCTACAGCTACTTATGTCTGCGTGATTTCGCACACAGGATCTGTCTGATTTACTGAGTGAAGAATATCTACTTCTGTATTTGATGACTTTTTTTATACTCATCTGTGGGATGTAGGTGCCGTTGGCTGGGCCAACATTTAATTCCGTCCCTAGTTGCCCCTTGAGAAGGTGGGGGTGAGCTGCCTTCTTGAACTGCTGCAGTCCACCTGCTGTGGGCTAACACTCAATGCCATTAGGGAGGGAATTCCAGGATTTTGACCCAGCAACAGTGTAGGAATGGTGATTACATTCCAAGACAGGATGGTGAGTGGCTTGGAGGTGAACTTACAAGGGGTGGTGTTCCCATGTATCTGCTGCCCTTGTCCTTCTAGATGGAGATGGTCACGGGTTTGGAAGGTGTTGTCTGTGGACCTTTGGTGAATTTCTGTACTGAGTTCAGTTAGGTAGCCCGAATCTGACTTCCCTGACTGGGGCAGTTAATCTGGTCCAATCAGGGAGCCCTGGCAGACAGATATAAATGTGTCAGAGGTTCTGTTCACTCTGAGAGCTGGCTCTGAGGGAGTGGGATCAATGTCAAGGACTCTCCATATATAAGTAAAGGGTGACTTGGTGATGGGATACCGGCCTCTGTGGAGTTATTATACTGCGGCATCTGTTTCGCTACCAACTTTCTGTACCTGGAGAGGTGGGATGCCTCCTAGAAATACTGCAATGCTGAAGCTAATAGAACAGTGACAATAGCATACCTGTGTCCAACAGCCACAGATGTTAAATTTCAAACCTTTTATATTTCTGCCTTTAAGAGAATGGAACATCAAGTAGCAAGAGATGGTAATAGGAGAGGTATAGGCTATTCAGCCCATCGAGTCCCTGCTGACTCTCCAAAGAGCATCCAACTCAGCCTCGCCTCACCCCCCCCCCGTTACCTCGCACTTCCAATGGCTAATCCACCCAGGCTGCACATCCCCGGACACTATAGGTAAACTTTAGCATGGCCAATCCACCCTAACTTGCACATCTTTGGACTATGGGAGGAAACTGGAGCACTCGGAGGAAACCCACGCAGACATGTGGTGAATATGCAAACTGGGCAGGTGGGACTAGATTGGGTTTGGATATCTGGTCGGCATGGAGGAGTTGGATTGAAGGGTCTGTTTCCGTGCTGTACATCTGCATGACCCTATGAAATGTGCAATTGTTACTGAGTTTAAAAAAAAGAGGCCACTCATTTAAGACATGATGGGATAGATATGGAGCAATATGGAGCAAACACAGGCACTAGATTAATTGTGAAAACTGGACATGTTGGGCCGAAGGGCCTGTTTCCGGACTGTAAACCTTGATGAGAAAGATTGCATTTTCTCTCAGAGGATTGTTTTTGGAATTCCTTCCTCAAAAGGCAGTGGATGCAGAATCTTTAAAGATTTTTAAGGCAGAGGGAGATAGATTCGTGGTGACCGAGGGGATGAAAGATCATTGGGGAATATGCAGGAATGTAGAGTTGAGGCTAAAATCAGATCCGCCAGGATTGCATTGAATTAGAGACAAAGAAAACTGCAGATGCTGGAATCCAAGGTAGACAGGCAGGCGGCTGGGAGAACACAGCAAGGCAGGCAGCATCTTGAGGTGGAGAAGTCGATGTTTTGGGTGTAGCCCTTCTTCAGAACTGGGGGTGGATGTAGGGGGAGCTGCAGATAAAGGGGGCAGTGGGGGTGGGCAGGGTGGTGAGGTAGGAAAGGGATAGGTACGACCTGGTTGGTCGATGGGAGGAATGAATCCGATTGGTAGCTGGAAGGAAGAGTCCATCAAGAATGGAAGGCAGAGGGAAGGGGCTGGGAAGGGAGGTTACTTGAAATTGGAGAACCCAATGTTGAGATCTCCGGACTATAGGCTGCCTAGGCGGAAGATGAGGTTTGGTTCCATTGAATGAGAGAGCAGACTCGAAGGGCTGAGTGGCCTCTTCCTGTTCCTTGTCCATAAGTTTCAAACTATTTTCTCTCTGTTTGCATAGCAGTGCTCTCTTAGCAATAACTCTGTCCTCCAACACCAACACCACGCCTAAAACACCCCCCCCGGACACCCCCAAAACAACCACTGCCAATCCACAGTGTCACCAGAAATGAAAGCAGGTAACAGTCACTTAGGTTGAAACAAAGAACTGTGGATGTTGGAGATCTGAAACAGACACAGAAACTCCTGGAGAAACTCAGCAGCTCTGGCAGCAGCTGTGTAGGAAGAGAGCAGTGTTAACATATCAAGACCGGTGACTATCAGAACTCTGATGAAAAGCCATCAGGCTGGAAACGTTAATTCTGTTCTCTTCCCACTGAGATTTCGTCAGACCTGCTGAGTTTCACCAGCAGTTTCAGTCACTCATGATAGACAGTTAACCAGAGGCAGTATCACTGGAGTAGTAATCTACAGCCTCCCATGTGTACACTGGGTTGGTTAGCTCAGTTGGCTGGTTTGACACCAACAGCATGGGTTCAATTCCCACACCAGTTGAGGTTACCACAAAGGACTCTACTCCTCAGCCTGTCTTTAGGCAGGGGGATGGTCAGGTTGATCCGTGATCTGTCTCTAACAAGACAGTAGAGCTATCACGTTTATATATGTCATGGGGTGGCTCAGTGGTTAGCAGTGCTGACTCCTAGTGCCAGGGCCCTGGGTTCAATTCAACCCTTGGGTGACTGTCTGTAGGGAGTTTGCACGTTCTCTCTGTGCAGCTTTCATCCCACAGTCCAAAGATGTGTGGGTTAGGATGGATTGGCTGTGCTATATTGTGCAGACAAGGTGGGTTAGCCATGGGAAATGTCAGGAAGAGAATCAAATCCACCTACCAAGCTGATAGTCTTCTAAATGCGAAGAGAACTCTTTCTGGGATAACAAGTAAACCCGACTTTGTAAACCTGACTTGAAAATAGGAGTAGGCCATTCATATCCATGCTGAAAATGTGTTGCTGGAAAAGCGCAGGAGGTCAGGCAGCATCCAAGGAACAGGAAATTCGACGTTTCGGGCATAAGCCCTTTAAATAATATTGAAAAAGGGCTTCTGCCTGAAACGTCGAATTTCCTGTTCCTTGGATGTTGCCTGACCTGCTGCGCTTTTCCAGGAACACATTTTCAGCTCTGACCTCCAGCATCTGCAATCCTCACTTTCTCCCCATTCATATCCATAACAAGTATTGTGCGTCTGCAATTTCCCCATACCCCTTGACATCTTTAGCTTCAATAAATTTTGGTGGAACATGGAGTACTGGTAAATATGCACAAATGCGTCATATTAATATTGAGAACAAAAATTGTGGGGAGATGTCGTATATGGGCTTAAAAGCATTCCAACTGAGCAGGGACATGGGCATCACACACGATGACGATGTCATATGGACGTGCATGTGAGCTGAGTGATAGAGACCCAACGTCAGGTCAGCTTCGAAGAGACTGCCATTTTATCCAACGTATCGATGTCATCTGTAAGGAGTTACTAACATACAGTAGACTCTATCGTGTAAACAATTCGAATTAGACAAATGAATGGTTTTCCTCCACAACACTCGACCAGGCCCTGGGGCTTCTGACACCTGAACAGGCTGGGAGCAGCATGAGTGACAGCCCATACAGTGCCGTGAGCTGGCGTATCCATGACAATATGAAGCACTGGCTCAGCAGCGGTTATGAAAGGACAACAAATGCCAGTCCTGCCAGCCACATTCTGCCAAAAAATAAACAGAAAGAAGTCAGGGATTGTAGCTTTCTGTGGAAGAATAAGCTCACTGGATATCAGATTGTTACCCTCACTAGGCCACCGCACACTTGTGGCCTCAGTGTGGCTCCAGTGAGGTGTCCTCTTGTTCTGGTCTGATGGTCTCCCAGTCTGGCATGGTGTCCTCTCATCTCGGCATGGTGCTCTCGCAGACCAGTATGGTGGTCTCCCAGTCCAGCATAATGGTCTCCCGGCTGGCGTGGTGGTCCTTTGGCCAGATATAGTGGTCTTTTGTCCCGGTATGCTGGTCTCCTGGTCGGGGGTGGTGGTTTTTTGACCTGATATAATGGTCTTCAAGTCCAATGTGGTGGTCTTCCAGTCTGGTGTGGTGATCTTTCAGGCTGGTGTGGTGGTCTCCTGATCCTGTGTGGTGATCCATCGATCTGGTGTGGTGGTCTCCCAGCCTGGTGTGGTGGTCTTTCGGCCTGGTGTGGTGATCTGCCAGTCCAGACTGGTGGTCTCCCAGTCTGGTGTGGTGGTCCCTCAGCCCAGTGGGGTGGTCTTGGAACCCGATGTGGCCGTCTCTCAGCCCAGAATGGCCTCAGTGTAGATCTCCGGTCTCAAGGTGATTCCAGGCAGCATCCGAGGAGCAGGAAAATCGACGTTTCGGGCAAAAGCCCTCCATCAGGAATAGAGGCAGAGTGCCTGAAGGGTAGAGACCCCATCCCTTCAACCGTAACAAGGACAGAACCCCCCCGGTGCTCCCCTTCCATCCTACCAACCTTTGCATAAACCAAATCATCCGACGACATTTCCACCACCTCCAAACGGGCCCCACCATCAGGGATATATTTCCCTCCCCACCCATTTCTGCCATCTGCAAAGACTGTTCCGTCCGTTGTCAGGTCCCCGCCCCCCTACAACCCACCCTCCCCTCCTGCCACCTTCCCCTGCCACCGCAGGAACTGCAAAACCTGTGTCCATACCTCCTCCCTCACCTCCATCCAAGGCCCCAAAGGAGCCTTCCACATCCATCAAAGTTTTACCTGCACATCCACTAATATCATTTATTGTATCCGTTGCTCCCGATGCGGTCTCCTCTACATTGGGGAGACTGGACGCCTCCTAGCAGAGCGCTTTAGGGAACATCTCCGAGACACCCGCACCAATCAACCACACCGCCCTGTGGCCAAATATTTGAACTCCCCCTCCCACCCTGCCGAGGACATGGAGGTCCTGGGCCTCCTTCACCACTGCTCCCTCACCACCAGACGCCTGGAGGAAGAACGCCTCATCTTCCACCTCGGAACCCTTCAACCCCAGGGCATTAATATGGACTTCACCAGTTTCCTCATTTCCTCTTCCCCCACCTCACCCCAGCTCCAAACTTCCAGCTCAGCACTGTCCCCATGACCTGTCCTACCTGCCTATCTTCCTCTCCACCTATCCACTCTACCCTCCTCTCTGACCTATCACTCTCATCCCACACCCATCCATCCATTGTACTCTTTGCTACCTTCCCCCACCCTCCTCCCTGACCTATCACCTTCATCCCCGCCCCCACTCACCTATTGTACTCTATGCTACTTTCTCCCCACCCCCACCCTCCTCTCATTTATCTCTCCACCCTGCAGGCACTTTGCCTTTATTCCTGATGAAGGGCTTTTGCCTCGATTTTCCTGCTCCTCAGATGCTGCCTGAAGTGCTGTGCTTTTCCAGCACCACTCTGATCCAGAATCTGGTTTCCAGCATCTGCAGTCCTTGTTTTTACCAAGGTGATTACAAAGTAGTCTCCCAGCCTTGAGAGCCCCAAGGTGAAGCCTGGCACAGTCTGGAGTCAAGGCCCAGTGCAGTCCAGGGTGTAGGTGCCCAGTGAGGACTGTGTTGGAAGGACTATTGTTCTGAACTTTTGGTTTCTCCATATTCAAACTTATTCCTACAATCTGTAATGCTGGACTTCTTATTTCTCTATTTTTCTGTTTATTTCCAAATAACTTGTACGGAAGAATCTGTACCTAAGTACCTATGTGCCTAAGATGATATGCCAAGTGGCGCCATATGAGTACATGTGACGACAAAGCTAATTTAATCCAATTCAATTGTTAGCCATGCTCTGTGAGAGGGGCAGGTCTGGATAGGCTAGTGCTGCAGCACCCAACGCAGTCTCTCACTGAGTAAGAGAGACCTCAACCTGACTCTGTGGTTAGGTCATTCCAGTCCAGAGGCAACGTCTGCAGAGTAACCTTGAAGCTTTAGTGTGTACAGTTACCATTAGTGGCAGGACGGATCAGCAACGCGTTAGAGAGCGGATCTTACGGGAAAACCCCACTGCTACATGAAACCAAACTACTGAGTGAGAAGTGCAGGGAAAGCACAGCAGGCCAGGCAGCACCCGAGGAGCAGGAGAATCGACGTTTCGGGCATAAGCAGTTCATCAGGAAGGGCTTATGTCCGAAACACTGATTCTCCTGCTCCTCGGATGCTGCCTGACCTGCTGTGCTTTTCCAGCACCACACTCTCGACTCTGATCTCCAGTCCTCACTTTTAGCTATTGGGTGGGAAGGGCAGGGGAATGGGACACAGGTCTGGTATGGGCATGATGGCTTAGAGGTTAGCACAATTGCCTCACAGCACTGGGGACCTGGGTTTGATTTGTCCCTTTGGGCGACTGTTTGTGTGGAGTTTGCACATTCTCCCCGTGTCTGTGTGGGTTTTCACCAGGTGCTCCGGTTATCTCCCACAATCCAAAGATGTGCCGGTCAGGTGGATTGGCATTGCTAAATTGCCCACTAGTGTTCAGGGATGTGTAGGCTCGGCAGATTGGCATGGGAAATGGAGGGGGGTGGGTCTGGGTGGGATTGTCTTCGGAGAGTCGGTGTGGACTCAATGGGCTGAATGGCCTGCTTCCATACTGTCGGAATTCTCGGTTTTATTTAGCTTGGGTGGATTCCTAAGGTGCAGATCCAGCTGGAAAGGAGCGACTTCAATCCAAAAGCAAAAAGAAATTGAAAGTAGGAACGAGAAAGCGAAAAAATGAAAAAGAAAGTTGAAATGGGTGAACCTCCACAGTTTACGACCCTCAAGAATAATGATCTTTGACAGTCCGTCTGGATGAGGGTTGACCCGAGGTCTTGAGGTGAAAGAGTTAGTTGTGTCATCTTAATCTTTCCCAACTTCTAAAAATAAATAGTATCGATAGACTCCTGGTTACAAACCATTGGGTTTTTTTTACATTTCTTTCTCCCTCCCTCTCACTTTTCCCAAGTAACAGCAATGAATGAAAATCCAAAAATAACTGTTAAAGAGCCCACCGTGCTGCATTCATCAATGAAGCAGAGCCACAGGCAAGAGCAAGTGCCCTTGTACATGCTGAAGTCATCTATTAGTAACAGGAGGCTCTTGTTCTCTGTCTTAACCCCACCAAACAATTAACTTCCTGTCAGTATGGGAAGCAATTCAAAGCAATGAAGCCTGGAGGAAATTGTATTCATTTTATAGCAGAATGATTGAAACCAGAGGCCCCACGGTGTTATTACTTGTTTAATCTAGGAGCTGGAGGTCCTTTGCTGAGGAATTCTATCTGCCAACTCGCCAGTGCAGTTTGAGTACAGGAACCTTTAAGTGGTTTCCTTCGTGTAACTGGGGTGGGGGAGGGGGAGGGCAAAGGTGCGAGTTGACAAAAGTGGCAAAGAAATGTTGATAAGGAAGTTAACTATCTCTGCGGAGGCCACCATCATTTCCTTCTGCCTTTTTAAAACTCTGACAGCCAACACTTATGGTGCAGTGGCTGCCTCCCTCCCTCCCGGGTAAAAGCAATATGGCACTGACTGACTAGTTGGTCCTCAGAAAATACAATCCCTACAGTGTGGAAGCAGGCCACTCAGCCCACACCGACTCCCATCCAGACCACCCCCTCCCCCCACTCCATTTCTTACCCTTGTAACCCTGCATTCCCCATGGTGAACCCCTCTAGCCTGCACATCCTTGGACAGCATGGCCAATCCACCCTCACCTGCATATCTTTGGACTGCAGGAGGAAACCAGATTACCTGGCGGAAATGCATGCAGATATGGGGAGAATGTGCCGACTCCACACAGAGAGCTGCCCGTGGGTGCGAATTGAACCCAGGTCCCTGGTGCTGGAAGGCAGCGGTGCTAACCACTGAGCCACCGTGCTGCAAATGCATATGCACAGATCCATCATTGGTTACACACAAACGGGGGACAGCCACTCTCCATTCACACGCACTGCCCACCCCAATCCCTCTCTCCCACTCATGCCCCCATTCCACTCGCTCCTACAGTGCAAATCTTTGCTTGACGAGGCTCCTGTTTTGCTACATTCACAGGCACTACAGAAACTCAAGTTGCGATTTGTTGTTGCTGCATTGGATGGGCCAGCTATAATGCAATGGCTATAATGCTGTGCCCATGTCTCTCTGGAGTGGGACTTGAACATACTGGCTCAGAATCGTTTCCACCTTTTGAAAAACACACCCTGGTTTCATGTGACTTTATATAATTCGAATATGTACAGCTTCCTGAGCATTAAGGAAGTTGTGCGTATCTTATGGTTAATGTGCCTTTTTGGGCTTAACAAAGTGTTTTAATTCTTGATTATTCCAATGCCTATAATCCCAAAGACAGGTACAATTTCTGAAAAGCTACAAGTTAGGAAGCACTTAAACATGACTTGATACTGAGCCATATCAGGAGATATTAGGATAAGTGACCAAAAGGAAGATACAAAAGATCAGGAAGAGTTTTCTGAAGCATAGGGGGCAGTACTGAGAGGACACTGCACTATCAGAGGTGAGAACATTTGGGTCAGCTGACAAACTTAGGCCTCATTTTCCTCTCGAGCATTTGTGACAGACCTCACCCTGGCACTATTTTCAAGAGAGGCTCTGCCTGGTGACCTGGCCAATATTTATCCCGAAATCAAAATCAGATACAAAAAAAACTCAGGTCATCTGGTCATTGTTACATGTCTCTTCTAGGAATTTGCTGTAAGCCAAATGCCTCATTTTCCACATTATAGTGACTACATTTCAAAAGCTGGAAGCAACACATAGAGTGGACAGTAGGAAGACATTTCCACGAGTAGGAGAGACTAGGACCCAAGGGCACAGCCTCAGAGTGAAGGGGTACAGCTCTCAGGAGGAATCCCTGAAATTATAAGGAAGGAGCAGCTGTACATAGAGCATAGAACAGTACAGCACAGGAACAGGCCATTGGAACTGAGCTGAGGAGGAATTTCTTCAGCCAGAGAGTGATGACTCTCTGGAGGCCAAGTCATTAAGACAGAGATAGATGGATTCTTGATTAGTAAGAGGGGATCAAGGGTTATGGGGAGAAAGCAGGAGAACGGGGTTGAGAAACGTATCAGCCATGATCAAATAGGGGAGCAGACTCAATGGGCCAAATGGCCTTATTCTGCGAATGTGTCTTATGATCTTATGTTCTCAAGACAACAAAGTCTCTCTTTGTCGTTGCAAAAACATGATTTGCAACCCTGTGTAATAAAATTGCTTTTTAAATTATAATTTATTATTTCAATCTGCTTTACCATCATCCATTTCCTCACTGCATTCCCAATTAATGCTTTCCATTTTGCCTAATGTCTGGGTCAATTTTTTTGTTCTTCAGAAGGACTTGACTTCCAAGAATTCATTCCATTTCTGCCTGCTGTTTTGACTGCATGTGGAGCTGACCCTCTGGGCGAGATGAAAGATTCTGTAGGAGCAGCTCTCAGGAGGTGAGAATCCCTGAAGTTAGAAGGAAGGGGCAGCTATACATAGAACATAGAAGAGTACAGCACAGGAACAGGCCATTCGGCCCACGATGTTGTGCTGTACATGATGCCAAGTTAAATTCATCCCTTCTGCCTGATCATGGTCGAAATCTCTCCATTCCTTGCAGAGTCACATGCTTATGTAAAAGTCCCTTAAATGCAACAATCATATCTGCCTCCACCAGCACCTTACATTACAGATTCCTCCACACTCTGTGTAAAAACACTTCTCTCTTCACATACCCTTTGAACTTGCCCCCTCTCACTGTCGTATTAGACATTTCAACTCTGGGAAAAAGATTCTGACCGTCAACCCTATCTACGCCTCTCATCATTTTATAAACTTCTGTCAAGTGTCACCTCAGCTACTGCTGCTCCAGAGAAAACAACCTGAATTTTTGTAGCCTCTCCTTAGAGCTCATACCCTCAAATCCAGGCAACATCCTGGGAAACCTCTTCTGCACCCTCTCCAAAGCCTCCACATCCTTTCTGTAATGGGGTGACCAGAATTGAATGCAATACTCTAAATGGGGCCAAATCTTTACAAAACTGCAACATCACTTCCTGACTCTTGGATTCAATTCCCCAACCAGTAAAGGCAAGCATGTCATACGCCACCTTTACCATCCTATCGACTTGTGTGACCACTTTCAGGGAGCTGCGGACTCAGGCCCAAAAATCCCTCTATACGTCAATGCTGTTTAGGGTCTTGCATTTGCCTCAAGTCATGGACGTGCCCTTCTAGACCAAACACTGGTGGTAGTGTAGTGGTAACCCTACAGGGTTAGTAATCAAGAAGCTTTCGTTCAGTCCCTGAGAATGTGGGTTCATATCCTGTGGCAACACCTAGGAGGGTTCAGTTTAACTATAATCGCGTCTCAATAGTGGTGGGCATGACAATCAATATTTCTTGAGGGGGAAGAAAGCACATCTCATTCACTCATGTCCTTTAGGGAAGCAAATCTGACATCCTCACCTGGCCTGGACTACATGTGACTCCAGATCCATAGCAACGTGATTAATTCTCCATAAGGTACAGCAGCAGAAAAAGGCCATTCAGCCCTGTCTGCCATTAAAGCAGGTCAGAGTAGATCTGATAGTCCTCAACTTGCTTTGATTCCCCTACTGATTAAAAATCTGTCTGTCTTAGCCATGAATGTATTTAACGACCCAACCCTGATAGTCGTCTGCCGTAAAGAATTCCACATTCTCCCTGTGTCTGCGTGGGTTTCCTCCGGGTGCTCCAAATTCCTTCCATAGTCCAAAGATGTGCAGGTTAGGTGGACTGGCCATGCTAAATTGCCCATAGTGTCCAGGGATGTGTAGGTTAGATGGATTAACCATGGGAAATGTAAGGTAGGGGGTGGGCCTGAGTGGGATGCTCTTCGGAGAGTCAGTGTGGACTCAATGGGCCAAATGGCCTGTTTCTGCACAGTAAGGACTCTATGGAAATATCAACTGCTCATGTTCAGGCAACAACTTATTTCTGGTTAAAAAGGCAACGTGTTATTTAGTATTCAACAAAACGGGCACAATCCCTGCCATTGAAGCTCTCCCCCTTACAATGCAGGTGGGAACCATGAGGAAAACCGATTATTACTAAGTCAAAAACCTGTGGGATGCTGGAAAACCTGAAACAGAAAACAGAAACTGCTGCAGAATGCATGTTCTGGCCTGAATCAGCACCCATTGTGATGACTGCCATTTGCTGGTATCATGGAATAATAACGAGAGCATTGTCATCTCAAAATGGCCGAGGCAAATGTAGAATTAGGACAAGATTGGGTCGGGAATGGTCGATTATTAAAATTTCAATGCTGCTGAGTAGCACTGATCAGTCCAAACCTGTCGTTTTCCATCAAAGCACTGCTGCCTGACTCAGGTTCAATTCCTGACTCAGGCGACTGACTGTGTGGAGTTTGCACGTTCTCCCCGTGTCTGCGTGGGTTTCCTCCGGGTGCTCCGGTTTCCTCCCACAGTCCAAAGATGTGCGGGCCAGGTGAATTGGCCGTGCTAAATTGCCCGTAGTGTTAGGTAAGGGGTAAATGTAGGGGTATGGGTGGGTTGCGCTTCGGCGGGTCGGTGTGGACTTGTTGGGCCGAAGGGCCTGTTTCCACACTGTAAGTAATCTAATCTAAACTGTTTCTGCTCCTCTTCCCAATGGGATTGTGCTGATCAGACCCTCCCCATGAAAACCTCAGAAGAACAGCTTTTGACTTAATCTCCTAATGACCTCAACATACCCCTGTTGAGACAGATGTCTTTGCTTGCCCCACTCACTGCCCAGCTCCCACCTCCTGGTGCCCTGGCATCAAGGAAGTCTGTGGAGACAGATCGCCAAACCAGCCAGGTTTTTGACCATTCTCCCTCTGCCCTGTCCCAATTCAGTCTCCACTCAATTGGCACAAATCCAAATTTGAAATGGCAAAGAAATCTGTTTGGAACCATTGTTAAGATGACTTTGCATGTTGGTTAAATTAAATAACCGAGACAGGAATTGCGGCAGAGATGGCAGATTTTTCTCAAGAGTAGATATTTTCTCCTTTTCTGATTATTGATGGACATCCAAAGAGCAGAGCAAAAGAACACTTTTATTTTGAGCTTTCTATGACCACGAGGCATTGTGAAGCGTGTTATAGATCATTAAGTTCTCTTTGAAGTGGAATCACTAGGAAGCCAAGTTATGCACTGTACGCTCCCACAGATGGTATTGAATACTGCTACAGATCAGCCATGATCATCATGAATGGCCAAATAGACTTGAAGGGCTGAATGGCCTACTCCTCCTCCCATTTTCTCTGAAAACAACTCTATCGAAAGCTGAGATGCTGGGGAAAATGTCCCAGCTCTTTTTCAAACTTGTCTCCATGGGCTATTATTCACTGATCTAAATGGGCAGAAGGACCTCTCATTCTATTTTGTTCAAAACACACACCAACTGCAGGCAGTTAAAGCAGACAGCCAATCCATATCACATTTTATAAATTCCTACTTTGGAAATAGAACCAGTCTGACTCAAGATTGGGATACAGACAGATTCTAACCTCACACCTCTTCTCCATTGTCTGAGCTGAGACGTCACGTTTTTTCGTCACGAAAAGCACAGCAGATCAGGCAGCATCCGAGGAGCAGGAAAATCGATGTTTCGGGCAAATGCCCTTCATCAGTCATTCCTAAGGAAGGGCTTTTGTCTGAAACATCGATTTTCCTGCTCTTCGGATGCTGCCTGACCTGTTGTGCTTTTCCAGCACCACTCTAATCTAGGCTCTGATCTCCAGCATCTGCATTCCTCATTTTCCCCATATCCCTCCATACCTATCCCACCCATCTCCCTGTCTAAATATTTCTCATATGACAAGATTGTACTCGCTTCCACCACTACCCCTCACAGCCTACTCCACTCACCAGCCTCCGCCCCTTTTTGAATCTCTCCCCTCTCACCTTGAACTTATGCCCTTTAGTTTTAGGCTCCCCTACCATGAGGCAAAAGTGTTGGCTGTCAGCCTTATCTATGCCTCTCATGATTTCATAAACCTCTTATAAGGTCACTCCTCACCTGAGAGGCAGAACTGGGTGGATTGGCCATGCTGAATTGCCCCATAAGTGTTCAGGGATGTGCAGATTAAGTAGATTGGCCATGGGAGATGTAGGCTTACGTGGGGAATTGGTCTAGGTGGGATGGTCTTCACAGAGTCAGTGCAGTCCACACTGTATTCACTATTATTCTCTATCAGGCTTATGTTATGTTCCGTGTATTTACAATAGAGAACAGGAGCCATAGAAATATTACCAGGAGTACGTGTAGGACAGGAATGTTCACATTCACTAACTGTGCTCTGGATGCCATGGACTATATGTCTTCCAAACTGCATACGTCAACAGGTTTGAAGCTACCAGAACAAGAAATACTCCTGAGGGTTGTCAAGCAACAAAGTCTTGAGTCTTCTCTCTGTCTCAAATCTGGCAGCTGTGATAGGGTTACGGTTAGGGCTAACGCTCACCGCACTGTTGGAGATACCACCTTAGGATGAAGTGCTCACATGAGTCCTTTCCGAGCTTAAAGGATCCCCTGGTGTTATTCAAAGAGAAGGAAAGCATTTGTCACCAGTGATCAAAGGACAAAGAGCTGTGGATGCTGGAAATCTGAAACAAAACCAGAAATTGCTGCAGGTCTGGCAGCGTCTGTGGACAGAGAGAGAATCAGCGTTCTGAAACGCTAACTCTTTGTCTCTCTCCACAGATGCTGTCAGACCGGTTGAGTTTCTCCAGCAGTTTCTGTTCTTGCTGGTGTGCATTCTTTTTTGGGAGATGTTGACTGAGCATCGAGAAGGAGACTGGGGATCAATCTCTTGCTCTTCTTCAAAATGGTGATTTTGTAAAACCACCCGAGCAGGTAAATGGTTCAACTGATGACGGCACCTCTGACAGTGCAGCACTCCAGTGCGCGTACACCTCCCAAGCGGTTGAACATTGCTCAAGATCGGGAACTGGATTTGAACCCACAGCCTTCTGATGGAGAAGCAAGAACAACTTGAGCCACAATGACTCATTAAATTCCTCCTTCATGTTTTGATCGCTGTCTGCAAGATTCTCGAGAGGCTGAATGACCTCATGTTGTGTCAATGTTTTTCTGCTTCTCTCCACACGATCTTAACACCACCCTGAGCCACGACAGGAACTAAGTGGAATCCCAATCTCATTCTTATTCAGTGTGTCATTCGATAACAACAACTTGAACTGATATAAAAACAAATAAAACAGCACACACGACAAACACACATTTCGGGTGGCTCGGTGGTTAGCACTGCTGCCTCAGCGCCAGGGACCCGGGTTCGATTCCACCCTTGAGCGACTGTCTGTGTGGAGTTTGCACATTCTCCCCATGTCTGCTCCGGTTTCCTCCCACAGTCTAAAGATGTGAAGGTCAGGTGAATTAGCCATGCTAAATTGCCCATAGTGTGAGGTGCATTAGTCAGGGATAAATATAGGGTAGGGGAATGAGTCTGGGCGGGTTACTCTTTGGAGGGACAGTGTGGACTTGTTGGGCCAAAGGACCTGTTTCTATACTGTGGGGAATCTAAACTACTCTAAACACACACCACAAATATGTGCACATAAAATAAACACACACACAACAAACACAATCTAAAACTATGGCACTGGAAAAGCACAGCAGGTCAGGCAGCATCTGAGGAGCAAAGAGAGTTGGTGTTCCGAGCCCTTCATCAGGAATGTGCTCAATGCTCAAAACATCGATTCTCTTGTTCCTCGGATGCTGTCTGACTGGCTGTGCTTTTTTTCAGCACCACACTTTTTGACACTGATCTCCAGCATCTGCAGTTCCTCACTTCCTCCGAGTTAATCCAACAAACACACAGTCACATGTTGGAGGCATGGTGCCTCAATGGTTACTGCTGCTGCCCCGCAGCTTAAGGGTCCCAGTTTCCATTCCAACCTTGAGTGACTGATTCGCACGTTCTCCCTGTGTCTATGTGGGTTTCCTCCCACAGTCTGAAGATGGGCAGGTTAGTGAATTGGCCTTGAGGAACGCAGGGTGACTGGGATTGGGGGGGATGCCCTTTGAAGGGTTGGTGGGAGTTGAGTGGCCTGCTTCCATGTTGTAGGGATTCTACACATACACGCTGGAGCTTTTTCACGTGGTAAACAGCTTCAGTCAAGCTACAGATTCAGAAACTTTGGTGGAACGTTGGAAGGGAACAATATGGATAATTTCAGCTTTTAGTTGCTTAAATTCTAAGGAAGCTCCACCATCAGCTGATTTACCACTTGTCAAAATTGGCCACTGACTGGTTGGTTCCTGTCGAACAATAACTATTGAAACCTTACGGTGAGGACACATCATTTGGCCTCCGGGGTTGAAAGATGTTTACCAGCTCTTGCAGAGTCAGCCATTGAGAGTGTTTTCATGTCCGTGGACCGTCTGAGACTGGACCAGGGGTTGGCAACTTTTTTGACCTGAACAGCCCTTTTAAAAACAAATTGCCGAAAATAAAAGTGATTGGGACCCACGGGGCAAAAGGTCAGCATTTCGAAACATAAGCGATGTGGTCCCTATGTGGAAGGTGTGATAAGCAAACCAGTGTGGGGTGACAGGGACAGGGCCCTGTCTGTAGGCCATTGTGATTGAGGGGCCTGGTCTGAGGAAGGGAAGGGGCCTTTCAGAAGCATCCCCTGCTCCCTACATCCATCTCGAACTCTGTCCTACCATTAATCACCCCTGACTTGGGATCCATCAACAATCCCAATTCTTCCGGCTACTGCATCCTACTTCTAAAGCTTCTAAAAGCACATCTAGAATAATTTACTGTGGCAGCGCTACTAGAATTAGTAACAGTCGCCATCATAAAACCAGTACATTGCTGCCAGGGTGTACACATAACACGCAGACAGGTTTATTTACTGCACTGTGAATTTTGTTTGTTGTGAAAATAATGATTGGAAACCCTAAGGGGTGTTTTATTTAATCACCTTTCATCCCCACAATAAAATCTTGCTTTTCATCGCACATTGTTTAAGGTTTCTTTTGTGTTAAAATGGTTGAACCGGAATACATTGAGCTGCACAATTGTGTGGGGATGTTACAGATGCTGGAGGCTTTGCCTCGGATCAAGAATTCATCTCCTTAGCCTCGGCCCTGGGTCTCCATGTGACTGAACAGGCCACTTCTTGACCCAATGGGTCTTTGTGGGCGTGTGGGCCAGGACGCCCCATCAGGTGGTGGGATTCAGACAGCAGGTTTGTCTTCCTATTCTTTCCTTTCACTGCCAGCGCTCCACCTCATCAGTAAGACAACGGCATTCAAACGTGATGCAACTTGACAACTAATTGTCGCCATTTTGAACGATTGTGAGTGAGTTCCTCCCGATCCTTAACATCAATGCTGCTGTGCTTCACCAAGGGCTGCAGAGGGACTTTGTGGAGTTCTCGTTGTCCGCCCTGGGATACCAGCTGCATGAGAAAACAGGGCCTGGCTTTGACAAGGCAGGGCCGCTGAGACAGAGCTCAGATCGTCGGAGTTGATTTTGCAGTGGTTTTTCCCAGAACACTTGAGGAGACTTTTTCAAGAAGGAAGCTAGTATTTATGACGAGGGAAAAGAATCCAGGAAGTGATTTCCTGTTGCTTTCTTTGTGTGAGCTTAAAGGAAATCAAAATCTTCTTCCTGAAAGATCCTCCAGCCATTACCCCCTCGAGATCCCAGCATCACATTAAAAATCCATTGGCCATTCTCTTATAACCCTTAGCACGGAATCCCAACTCATAAAAAGGTTGGGTGGAACCTCACAATGATGGAGGATGAAGGATCGTTGGTGAAGATCACCAACAAGGTTGAACTGGCCATACGCTAAGGCATGGGAACTTGCTAAAGAAATTATTGAAGGAGGATGAAAGGGACTTGGACCAGGGAGAAAGAATATCATGAGGTTAGACAATGGGAGACTCAAAATTGGAGATTTCCAAGAACAACAGAAGAGGAAGGGTGTGGGGAAATGAACAACGGACCTGCCCTTAAGTAAAGCATTGTTACAGTATAGGAGGCCATTTGGCCCATTGTGAATGCACTGGCTTTCCAAACAATAGCTTACTTTGTTTCATATGGCTGTCCCCTCTCCGCAACACTCCAATTCTTCCTTTTCCGATGAATTCCCTCATGAAAACCTTCATTGAGCCCACCCTCACCACATTCTCAGGCTGAACCACTTGCTCTTGTACCGTATCACCCTATGAGAAAAAGCCCAGGACAGTGTACGCTTTACTAACCTGTCCTGCCACCTTCAACAGCACATAAACACTCAAGTAAAAGGAAAATATTGTGGGTGCTGGAAATCTATGGTTTCCAACACTGTTCAGTCATACCGGACTTGAAACATTAGCTCTGCTTCTCTCTCCATAGATGCTGCCAGACTTGCTGAGTTTCTCCTGCATTCCTTGTGTTTGTATGCACATTCACAGCCAGGTCCCTCTACACCCTCAACCCCTTGAGTGAAGTTTATGGACTTACAGATCGTGGAAAGTTGAACATATGCAATTGTAGACTTCAATCTTAGATAAGCAAACTGACATTGGTAGTTGTGTGGCATAATAACTCAATGGATGTAGAGTAACAAGGCCAGACGACCTCAACCTTGACATTACAGATGTATGGATTTGGTAGATATTGGACAGTTATACTTTGAACAATCACTGGCAGACCTTAACCTGCCCTTTAATTCCAACATTGTTTCTAAATCACTCACGGGATATGGGTGTTGCTGGCTGGCCAGTACTTATTGCTTGCCCTTAGTTACCTTTGAGAAGGTGGTGATGAGCTGTCTTTTGGAACTGCTGCAGTCCATTAGCTGTAGGTACAATGGCATTAGGGAGGCAATTCCAGTGACAGTGAAGGAAAGACAACATCGTTCCAAATCAGGATGGTGCGTGGCTTGGAGAGGAACTTGCATGGGGTGGTGTTTCCATGTGTCTGCTGCCCTTGTCCTTGTAGATGGAGGTGGCCGTGGGTTTGAAAGGTGCTGTCTGAGGAGTTTTGGCGAATTTCTGCAATGCATCTTGTAGGTAGTACACACTGCTGCTACTGAGCATTGGTGGTGGAGGGAGTAGATGTTTGCAGATGCGGTTAAAACAAGGACTGCAGATGCTGGAAACCCGAGTCTGGATCAGAGTGTAAAAGCACAGCAGGTCAGGCACCATCTGAGGAGCACGAAAGTTGATGTTTCGGGCAAAAGCCCTTCATCAGGAATAGAGGCAGGGCGCCTGCAGTGGAAAGATAAATGGGAGGAGGGTGGGTGTGTGGAGAAAGTAGCATAGAGTACAATAGGTGAATGGGGGTGGGGATGGAGGTGATAGGTCAGGGAGGAGGGTGGGGGAAGGTAGCAAAGAGTACAGTGGGTGGATGGGGGTGGGGATGGAAGTCAGAGAGGAGGGTGGGGTGGATAGGTGGAAAGGAAGATAGGCAGGTAGGACAGGTCATGGGACAGTGCTAAGCTGGAAGGTTGGAACTGGGGTGAGGTGTAGGGAGGGGAAATGAGGAAACTGGTGAAGTCCACATTGATGCCCTTGGGTTGAAGTGTTTGTAGATGCGGTGTCAATCAGGCGGGCTGCTTTTTTCGGGATGGTGTCAAGTTTCTTGAGCGTTTTTGGAGTTGCACCCATTCAGGCAAGTGGGGAGTACTCCATCACACTCCTGACTTGTGCCTTCCAGATGATGGAGGTGAGGACTGCAGATGCTGGAGACCAGAGTCAGGATTAGAGTGGTGCTGGAAAAGCACAACAGGTCAGGCAGCATCCGAGGTGCAGGAAAATCGACATTTGAGGCAAACCCGAAACCTTGCTGGTGACAGTCAAGCTTTGGGGAGTCACAAGGTGAGGTACACGCTGCAGAGACCTCAGTCACTGACATGCTGTTGGTACCCACTGTATTTATATGGCTGGTTCAGTTCAGTTTCTGATCAATGTGACCATGTGAAAAACACCCATGATAACTTATGCATCATCACCATGTGCCCAGTGACTATATGAGATCTATTGGAGTTGGGACAGAGACCTAACCAAGCTATTCAGCACAACTCCGAAGATAAGATTGACCTTACTGTATCCATATAGGACTGTGAGGATAACACAGGGTGCATTGTACCAGACCTCTGTATACAGTCAACTTTCACCTAGTGGGTATTGCCACAGAAGCTGGCATTGTGAGACATATTAGTCACATGATATTCAATAGAAATAAATGAGATGTCTTTTTACAGATAGATAGTTACATGAACTGGATGAGGCCAATCGGCCCAAATTATCTATTTCTATATGCTTATGCCCCTTCCCAACCAACCCCATCAGCATATGTATTATAGAATCCCTACAGTGTGGAAACAGGCCCTTCAGCCCAACAAGTCCACTCCAACCCTCCAAAAAGTATCCTACCCAAACCCATTCTCCTACCCTATTATTCTACATTTTACCCCTGACTAATGCACCTAACCTACACATCCCTGAACACTACGAGCAATTTAGCATGGCCAATTCACCTAACCGGCACACCTTCGGACTGCGGGTGCGAACCCGGAGGAAACCCACACAGGCAGAGAGAGAAGTTGCAAACTCCACACAGATATGTAGCCTGAGGCTGGAATTGAACCCAGGTCCCTGGTGCTGTGAAGCAGCAGTTCTAACCACTGAGCCACCATGCCACCCATATCCATGTTCACCTTTCCCCCTCATTCACTTACTGAGCTTCTCCTTAAATACACTAAGAACTGTTCACTTCCACTGCTCCACGAGATGGTGAGTCCCACATTCACATCGCTCTCAGAAGAAAAATTCAGTACAAATGAGACCCATTAATCCAACATGTATCTCAAAATGGAGAATCAGCAGGACTAGTCTGTTCAGTTCCAAATACTTCTTTGAAATGGTCATTCTTTCTGAATATCCCATTGGCTGTATCCCATTGACCATCTTACATTGCTGTCCCCTCAGCTTTGGTACCTTCACTCTCCACCCCCGTCCACATGGTTTTGTCTACATCTGTCAAACCCTTCTAAAGCTAAAGGCTTCGATAAGCCCCTCATCTGTCTCTTGCATGGAGTTCCTGTGCAGTGAAAATTACTTCCATGCGTACACTTCACTGACCCAGAATCCTTCCTGCGACAATGGCTTGTGCCACTCGATAGTACCACGTGATTCCAGGCATCTACCAACCCTGGGCTCTGTTGTTCAGCTCAAACATTTGCCTTACTTACCTCGTAAACCTGCTGAGTGAGAACGTTTAATGCATACATTTGCTTGAATTAAAAACAAAATGTAACTCCACGACCTTATTCAGCGAGAGGAGATGGAGTCAGGAGAGAACCCCCCCTCAATAACTACCCCCGTCCCTTGAATGACACCACAAGTTTCCTGATGACTGCTATGCATAAATTATTTTTGGGTTGGAGTGGGGGTGGGTGGGTGAAAATTGCTGGGTCTGCATTGGTGATACTCCCCTCCACCCTGCCTTCTGCAATCAATAGTATCCCCCATCTGGGTTGAATTAATCTAAATGAAGACCACATGAAACAGATATAGAGTTCATGAAGCCTTCACGGGAATGATTTATGAAAAAGAGAGGTCATCCAGGAAACCAAGTGGATTTGAAAGCCAAAGCCTTGACTCTCCAAGTATCTTCCCTGAGTCTTTTCTTTCTTTTCACTGCCCTGTTCCCCTCCCCGTCTGGGGGGTTGTTACCATTTGGGCTTTTCTTGGAGGTGCAGGAGGGAGAGCTAAAGGAACGGGAAGGCAGAAGGTTCCAGAGGCTTGCTGTCAATGCCATGGACTCCACCCGCCTCCTGGGCTTGAAAGGGATCACGTGGCGTTGAGATGGAGGATCAGTCACAAATGGCGGAGTGGGGCGATGGCCTGAATGGCCTACTCCTTCTCTCAAGTTCTGAGTTTCCACACGTGGGAAATGAAGTCAGTCTTGACTTGAGGTGACAGGCAATAGACAAGTCTGGGCCACCTCACACCTCTCCCAACAGGTACAATGACTTAATGGAAATGACTGAGACGCAAAGATGGACTGCAGTCCACCATATTACACTGTTACAGTACGAGATGGACTGCTCCATGAAAGATTTCAAGTCATTTTGCCCATGAGAAGGTATATTTTATGTCATTTTTGATCCAGAACCAGTGAACACAAGAGTCAAAGAAGGGGTTGCAGCCTCAGAGACATTTGGCCCTTCCTATCCGTCCTAGCTCTTTGGCGCAAACCAGAACTCATGGCTCTGATCTTTCTTTGAATATCCCTGTATCTCCCTCTGCTTAAAGCAGGCCTTCCAAATAAATGGAAATCCATCTGCCATAAGGGAATTTTCAGATGTAGGTCCCTGACTCCCGCAGCCCCCTGTGTAAGGGAGAATTCTGGGTTTGTGTTTGGTCCTTGCTCCTTCTGAGGGGGCAGGGGATGGGGTGGAGCAGGGGACAGCTGCCTTTGTTTTTGGATCGGGAGCCTGGCCTAATCTTCCAATCCTTCCTTCCTGGTTTGGCAAAGAGTACGACGTAGCATTGTGCAGCTTTCCCATCTCAAGCAGGGGCTTGGAAAGGGAACCCCTCCTGGAGAGGGCCCCTCCCATGATGACCACCTGACACTTTGGTTCTGAGGCTGTGACTGGGAGCTGGGAGCAGGGGTGCAGGAATGACTGGGATCCTCCTTTACTGCCCTGAGGAATATACAGGTTGGGATTGAAGGAAAATGCAGGATGACTCAACTGGGAATGAAATGGAAAACCCCCACTTCCCAACCCTTCCATCTCATTTTCTTTGTATTTTCATCTCAGGTAACATGGAGAATAATCATTCAATTAGAGTCATAGCGCCAAACAGCACAGAGAAAGGCCCTTCAGCCCAACTCATTCCTGCCAACCAATTTTCCCAAACTGAACTAGTCCCATTTGCCTCCGTTTAGCCCATATCCCTCTAAATCTTTCCTATTCATGTACCTGTCCGAATGTTTTTTAAATGTTGTAACTGTACCTATCCCGACCACTCCCTCTGGCAGTTATCCTACATTCAAACCAACCTCTGTGTGAAAATGTTACCTCTCAGGTCCCTTTTAAATCTACCTCTCACCTTCAAACTATGCCCTCTAGCTTTGGACTCCCTACCCTACCTTGGCTATTTACCCCACCCATGCGCTTGTGTTTTTCTAAACCTCTATGAGATCTCCCCTCAGCCTCTGACGCTCCAGGAAAAGCCCCAGCCTACCCAGCCTCTACTTTTAACTCAAACCTTCCGGTCTCAGTAACATCCTTGCAAATCCTTTTCACATCCTTTCTACTTTATTGGATTGGTATTAAATTAAAACCGTCACAAAGCGTTGTTACACATTTTGAAGTGTTTGGATTGCTGAGCTTTAAGACGTGACCTCACGTCAAAGGCACGGTGTATGCAGACACTGGGTGGCTGAGTTGCATTCTGGGAAACCTGCCCACTTTGAGGAGGTTATAACAATACCTTCAGTGACAAGTTAACAATCTTGAAATAATGATGACGGGGGCTTGAATTGATGGGTGGGACAGCAAAAGAACACAGTTCAACACCTCACATTTACCACCAGGAATGTCACTGTGTCACAGATATTGAGCGCTATTAAGAGACAGTGCTTCAGAAGAAGGTTGTGAGAGTATCCCTACCTGAGGTGCTTCTTCTTCTTCCTGTTGTGTTCGTTGAGGCTGTTGGAAGGAAAAGAAATTGCATTAAGGACAGGTCTGGGTAACATATGTATTGCATTGTCATCCATCATTCTTATAATTCTGCCCAGTGCTGAGATGTGGAGGGCTGGGGACGAGAGGGTGCACTGAAATCCCAATATATTTGAGGGAAAATCCCATTCCTCAGCATATCCCATTTCCTGATGAACAAAGTTAAAAATCAGGCAACACCAGGTTATAGTCTAACAGGTTTATTTCGAAGTATAAGCTTTCTGATTTTACTATAAATTCTGTGTTCTATGATCCTGCCCCACTCACTACCTAACAAAGAAGCAGCGTTTTGACATCCAAATAAAGCTGTTGGACTATAGCCTGGTGTTGTGTGATTTTTAACTTTATTGACCCCAGTCCAACACCAGCACCTCCACCTGCTGTACAATGGACTGGTACAGAGTGTGGTCAGCGCTGTTTATGTGATCAGCCTGGCAGCTAATGTCCTTCAGGGAAGGAAAACACCATCACTGTCAGGCCTAGCCTACATGTGACTCCAGACCCACAGCAATGTGTTTAACTCTGGGCAATTCGGGATGGATAATAAATGGTGGCCCAGCCAGCGATGCCCACATCCTGTGAATGAATTATATATAAAAAAAAAGCATAGTGCCTTAAAGAGTGAACCAGATGAACAGTTGGGTTAACATGCGGACCCGAGGGAGAAATGTTGGCCAGGAAAATCAGGAAAACACCTTGCGTACTTCTTCAAATAGCACCACAGCCTCCGAGCCTCTCCATTCCTGCCCTTGGCATAAAGGACAAGCAAGACATCCCTCACAGGGATAATGAGCAGGGGCTGAGACTCCCCTTCCACATCACTTCAGGTGGTGAGACTCAGTTGGTATCTCCACCAATTCTCCCACTAGGAGATAAATAAATTCATTGCAGATTGGAGTGATATTGTCCCTTTCTGATCTGTCATGGTCACCAAAGGAGTTTCAGGTGGGATTCCCACTGTCTAAAGATAGCCAACTTGTCAGTATTTCCAAGTAGAGCAGCTTCAAATCAATATGTTCTAACCACTGAGTGGCACGGTGGCTCAGTAGTTAGCACTGCTGCCTCACAGTGCCAGGAACTTTGGTTCGATTCCACCCTCCGGTGATTGTCTATGTGGAGCTTGCATGTTCTCCCCATCTCTGGATGAGTTTCCTCCCACAGACCAAAGGTGTGCAGGATAGGTGGATTAGCTATGCTAAATCACCCATAGTATCCAGGAACATGCAGGACAGGTGAATTAGCCACGGAGAAAGCAGGGTTACAGGGATTGGGTGGGATGCTCTTCTGAGGGTTGGTATGGGCTGAATGGTCTGGTTCCGTTGTGGGGATTCTATTCTATGCCTCTTCCCTCAAGGATAAATCTTATTTCAGCCAAGTGAAAGATACAATGAAAACTCTCCATCAGATGTAATTCCTCACTTATGATTGAGAGATGAGGAACAAGGCCCAGGTATCATTGGTTATTCATTCTCCCTCTGACTGATGTTAGCCCCCTCATTCTGCCAGTAAACAGCACTGGAAAAATGATGGCAACATCCATTGAAGTGCAGCTGACAACTCCATCCTAAGGAAAACGTCTGAAACACTCCCAACACTAAAAGAACAGAGAATTGTATTTTTGTATGGTTTCATTATATCCCTCCGTAATAGTCCTCAGACAACACATCATTTTGAACTTCAGTCATTGTTTTGCGTGGAAAGGAAAGCGGTGGCCATTTCGGACACAGGAGGATCCCGCAGACATATTGTGATGAATGATGGGTCCCTCTGGAGGTTGTGAGTTGAGGGAGGAGTGTTGATCCCAAAAAAGACCTTTCCACTTTTTAAAAAGAGACTGCAGTTGGGTCTCTCATGTCCTTCTGAGGCACCAGAATGAGGTGTTCCTTTGTCCCATCCACGGGATGTTCATACTCCAGACCTGAGAGAGCGGGTGCCCAGTGCTTTACACCTTGTACAGTGGCCCACTGTGTCTGCGTTGAAATGCCCGCACTCTCAGTGAGGCCATTCCTTGTCGTGTGACAGGAAGATTCAGGAGGGGAAAAGAAGGAAGAATCCAAATAAATCTGCCAAGGTCCCTAGTCCTTCTTACCACGCACTGAGGCCTGCTCTTAGCTCCAATGTAAAGGAAACCACACTACAGAGACCTTCAGAACATCCGGTGAGGGACGGTCGTTTAAGAGGGATTTATTCATCCACTGGGATGGGGAGTTGGCAAGGAGCAGAAAATTGGAAACTGAGGAACCAACGTGAAGCAGTAGAAGAATCACAGATGTAAGTGAGAAAAGATTGGATGAGGGGGTGGGACCAAAACAGAGTCAAGATTAAAAAGAATAACTTCAGTTGGGCAGAAAGGGTCGGCACAGTGGCTCAGTGGTTAGCAACTGCTGCCTCACACAGCGCCAAGGACCCGGGTTTGATTCCAACCTCGAGCGATTGTCTGTGTGAAATTTGCATGTTCTCCCCGTGTCTGTGTGGGTTTCCACTGGGTGCTCCACTTTCCTCCCATAGCCCAAAGACTGCTGCTTCACATTGGTTCCTCAGTTACAGGTTAGATGAACTGGCCATGCTAAATTGTCCATAGTGTCGAAGGAAGTGTAGGTTGGGTGCATTACTCAGGGAAAGTGTAGAGAAATAGGATAGGGGAAATGGGTCTGGGTCTGATGCTTGGAGGGTCGGTATGGACTTGTTGGGCCAAATGGCCTGTTTTTAAAATAAACGAGGCTGACCCGATGGTTCAGTGGGGTAATCCTGTTTGTGGAATTTGGGAAGGGGATAGACGCAGGCTGTGTGGGGTTGGGAGGGCTATGAAGTAGGCTGGTGTGGACACTCCTGGAGTGTCCAATGGTGGGGTAATGATCTGCAGAGAGTTTGGAGGAAATGTGGGAGAGTTTGTGGTCAACTTTTGTAAGGTAGATGTCAGCACATCAGACAATGACTGAACCAGCTTTACCAGTGGAAGGTTTTAAAAGTTTAATCATTGTGGTGTTGGAGGAAATGCAGCAGCAAATTTTGCTCACAAATGATTTCACAAACCTGATAATAATCAGCTAACCTGCTTTTACTGAAGGAATAAACGATGTTCACGGTACGGGAGAGGAACTCCCCGGCATTTCTTAAAATTAGCACCCTCCAATCTTTCTGTCTGATCTGAGAGGGCAGACAGAGTTTCAGCTTAACCTCTTACTGGGGAGACTGCACCGCTGACAGTGCAGCACTCTGCAGAATGGCCCCAGGAGTCTCGAATCTAGTTATGAAGCAAAGTGTCTGGAGTTGGACTTGTGTAGTAAAATGAATCCTCAGTATGTTGTGTGAGCTCTCTAATAGATTTACTGCTGCTGTCCTCTTTCCTGGTAGGGATCTACACGTATTGAAATCCACTTGGCTAAGTGTGGGAGAGGCTAGTGAACCCACATCTTTGGACTGCAGCAGGAAACTCATGCAGACACACACAGATAGTCACCAGAGGGTGGAACTGAACCCTGGCGCTGTGAGGCACGAACCACTGAGCCACCCTGCGACAAGTTACGCTGATAGGATAGCTATTGTGACATGGGCTAAAAAAGACTCAAATGTTAGCTCTTACTCTTCCTGCCCAAAGCATAGATGTGACAGTACCGTAGCAGGTGGTGGTTAATGCAATCCTCAGCACTAACCCTGCCAGACCCTGACACTCCCTTACATCTCTCTCCAAGCGTTTGGTTTCCATTATTAATATTTACACATTTGTAATATAAGTGGTTCTATCACTACCCCATCGTTTCACCCTTCTCCCTGGTTGTGCTGCCTTTGGATTTGAAAGATTGATCAATGTCTGGATTGAGGAGGGTACTCTTTAGCATTAACCCTTTCAGACCCATACACTCTCTCACACTTTCAAACCATGGAGTCAGCGTTCCAGTGCACTGTGCCTCTCTGTCCAGTAAACAAATGAAATCCTGATTAAAATTTGTGGATTGTTTTACTCTCATCTTCTTCATTAAAACGTCAATACCATCTTTGTCACAAATAGTATCTGATCACACTCCATTCACCTGGGAATGGCTTAATCCAACACCTCTGAGTCTTACGTGTTTCATACTAACTTAACCGCAATCCAATCATGGAGTCATAGAGGCACACAGCACAGAAACAGGCCCTTCAGCCCAACCTGCCCCTGCCAACCAGGCATCCCAAACTGAACTACTCCCATTTGCCTGTGTTTGATCCATATCCCTCTAGATCTTTCCTATCCTTGTACCCGACCAAATGCCTTTCAAATATTGTGATTGTACCAGTCTTTACCACTTCCTCGGGCAGCTCATTCCACATACGAACCACTCCTTGTGTGAAAAAATTGCCCCTGAGTTCCCTTTGAAATTGTTCCCTTCTCAGTTTCGTTTAGTTTTGGACTCCCCTATCCTGGGGAGAAGATCTTGGTTAGTTAGTTACCCTATCCATGCTCCTCATGATTTTCTAAACCTCTATAAGATCTCTCCTAAGCCTCCAAAAAAATGTCCCAGCCTACTCAGCCTTTCCTTAGTAACTCAAACCCTCCAGTCTTGGTAATGTCCTTATAAACATCCTATCGGATGCGGTGAGGCCTGGACAACGTTGTTAATCGTTGTTTGTGTTCTGGCACCTCATGCTTCAGATGCCAAACACAGAATTGGCACCAACAGCCTCCCCTCAGTTTGGATTCATCTCACTAAGGGATTACATCATGAGCTGGAGATGTGAACAGCATTGCCAAGGTTCTGCCCATGACATCATTGTTGGAACTAATTTACTGTCAAACTAACGTTGCCCCTTTTAGTCACCAGTTAAGCAGTTCAGCAGTGCCATCATGTGCTGGAAAACCAGCTTAAGGTGGCACAAGCTGCCTACCTCAGCTTTGGTGTGCTTGACTGCATTTGTGGCCCTGAATGCAGGCTATAAACACGTGGTGGTGAAAGACACAGTAACATGTGAAATAACTCCACAGAGGCCATATCCCATCACCCCTAATTTACATATGGAGCATCCTTGACACTGATCCAGCTCTCTCAGAGCCAGCTCTCACAGTGAGCAGAACCTCTGACACTCCTGTTAATTTTTGTTTGATGGTATCCTTACACCAAGTCACCCTTTATTTACACACGTATAGTACTGGACACTGGTCTGGCTTCCTCACAGCCAGCTCTCAGAGTGAACAGAACCTCTGACACCCTGTTTTTTTTTACCCCTCTTCCCACACACTATCACCTAACAGCAGTAGTGCTTATATTTTCCCCAGCACCCATTTCGTGTGTGTGTGTGTGTGTGTGCAGGGGTCGGACACAGTGAAAAACAACAAGTTTGTGAATCTTTATTGATATTCCACCACCAGGAAGCAAGGAAACACCCGAGTGGCCAGTGACAAGCAGTGCCCTTCTTGAGAGAGAGGGCAATGCTGCATGATCAAACAGTGAAGGGGAGAGCAAGGATTTAAGTTCTGTTTATGTCTGTGAGCCAGGGCTCCCTGATTGAACCAGATTAACACCCCCAGTCAGCAAACTCATATTCTATGAGGCCTGATAAAGGGCTTTTGCCCAAAACGTCGATTTTCCTGCTCCTCAGATGCTGCCTGACCTGCTGTGCTTTTCCAGCACCACTCTAATCTAGACTCTGATCTCCAGCATCTGCAGTCCCCACTTTTGCTTTCTATGAGGCCCACCTGATTGACCTCATTACAATCACTATCATGTGCATACGGCTTATGTAAAATCTACTTTAAAAGTAAAACTTGTTAAATACTATGAGCAACAATACTTGGTACAGTGGATAACACTGTTGCCTCTGAGCCAGAGCATTGGGTGTTCAAGCCCTGCTCTGAGACTCGAGTTGACCTTCATTCCAGCACAGTACTAAAGGAGTGTTGTAGAGTCAAAGGAGCTTTCTCTCAAAGGCAGTCTTATCCTCAATCCCTGCCCCTACCTTCTCAGGAGGGTGTGAAAGACATATAGAGTCACAGAGATGTACAGCATGGAAACACACCCTTTGTTCCAATTCATCCATGCTGACCAGATTTCCTCAACTAATCTAGTTCCATTTGCCAGCACTTGGCCTATATCCCTCTAACCCTTCCTATTCATAAACCCATCCAGATGCCTTTTAAATGCTGTAATTGTACCAGCCTCCACCACTTCCTCTGGCAGCTCATTCCATATAAGCATCATCCTCTGCATGAAAAAGTTGCCCTTTAGGTCCCTTCCACTCTCACCTTAAACCCATGCCCTCTAGTTCTGGACTAATCTCCCTAGGCTCCTGTAAAGTATTTCTCTCTCAATCAACATCACAAACAGGAAACGCTGTCTCATACTCTATGTCAACAAGATCTCCAATCTCTTTCGATAGCACACAACCCACAAAACCAGCCAAACTTGTCAATGACACATACTGATCTGACTTGTCTTGAGTACCTTAAAATGGTGGCCTAGTATTTTCATTTCCAAATCTGACTGGAATCCCCCTTTGGGAATCCATCATCTTCACTGAATAACCTCAGTAACAGTTTCCTCAGTGAATTCCACAACCATCGGAGAGAAGTGATAGAGCTCACAGATAGAGGGTGGTTCTAACATTTGTTGTGAAGCAATTGTGGCCCTCTCCTCCACAAGTTCATGTCAACGCGCAACAATATCAACCTGCATTTGCGAAGCATCTATAGTATTTGGTCTGGTGCAGACTGGTGCCAAAGCTCAGTGCGGTGTGGAGCCAAGGCCCGGTGCTTCTGGAGCCAAGGCCCGGTGCAGACTCGAGCCAAGAACCGGTGCGGGCTGAAGCCAAGGCCCAGTGCGGGTTGAAGCCAAGACCCGGTGAGGGCTGAAGCCAAGGAGATACATCACAATCTGGAAATCAGTTTAGCTCAGCTGGCTGGATTGCTAGTTTGCAGAACAGTATGATACCAACAGTGTGGGTTCAATTCCCATTACTGGTTTGAGGTTCCCATGAAGGACTCTCCTTCTTAACCTCTTCCCTCACCTGAGGTCTGTGGCCCTCAGGTTAGATCACCACAGTTGCCTCTCTCTGTGCCCTATGCTCTGGCAAGACTATGGTGAGACACAACACCACAATCTAACCATAGAGAGTGGTATTCCTGACTCTGATTCGGGCCCTTTCATTACTGTGGTGGAGATATCAGCTTGACCAGTGGAGATTCAAGGCATTCTTTAATTAATCTATTCAGGGATGCTATTATACTGCTCTGGACGCATTAGGACTTGAACCCAGGCTTGGAGGCAGGAACACTACCACTGCACCACAAAAAAAACACCCTCTCTCCCAGAAATTCAAACAGGCAGTCATTCCTGGGACCTGAGTACAGACTCTGTGCTGATATTCCACTGTAGTCCTGAGGGACTTTGGCATTGCTGGAGACACTATCTTTCAGATGATATAACAAGCACAGGTGCAAATGTGTTGCTGGTCAAAGCACAGCAGGCCAGGCAGCATCTCAGGAATAGAGAATTCGATGTTTCGAGCATAAGCCCTTATTCCTGATGAAGGGCTTATGCTCGAAACGTCGAATTCTCTATTCCTGAGATGCTGCCTGGCCTGCTGTGCTTTGACCAGCAACACATTTGCAGCTGTGATCTCCAGCATCTGCAGACCTCATTTTTTACTATAACAAGCACAGGCTCCACTTGATGCTTGGGAATGAACCCACAACAGTTTTTTTAGATTGAGCAGACGAGTGTCTGCTGAGCCCCCTCCCCAGCCCAACATTTAGTCCTCAAACTCCATCTCTAAAAGGGGGCCTCGTTATTGATTCCACTTCCCTTTGCGAGGTTGCGTTTCCAGTAAGTTGACTGCAGTGATGACCGCGTGACAATGTTTCATGATGGCTGCAAAGGATGTGCTGAAGTAATGAAGGGCGCTACATAAATGGAGGCCTACCCTACCTTTCTTCTTCTGTATCTTAAAAAAAACTTTCTATTTGGTTTTGACCTGGAATGCAGCTTTTGTGGGCGGCACGGTGGCACAGTAGTTAGCACTGCTACCTCACAGCGCCCGAGACCTGGATTCACCGTTAGGTAAGGGGTAAATGTAAGGGTATGGGTGGGTTGCGCTTCGGCGGGTCGGTGTGGACTTGTTGGGCCAAAGGGCCTGTTTCCACACTGTAAGTAATCTAATCTAATCTACCCACCCACCCCCGAAACGATAACCCTACTCTTGAGTTTGCTGTTTCTCGCCTGTTCTGAGCGCTGTTTGTCTTAATGTTAAAGTGCAGTCAATGGGCACCATCTCCATTCCCTTGGTATCTAATTTTCCGGCCTCGGGCGACTTTCTGTGTGGAGTTTGCACATTCTCCCCGTGTCTGCGTGGGTTTCCTCCGGGTGCTCCGGTGTCCTCCCACAGTCCAAAGATGTGCGGGTTTTGTGAATTGGCCATGCTTAACTGCCCATAGTATTAGGTGCGTTAGTCAGAGGGAAATGGGTCTGGGTGGGCTAATCTTCGGAGGGTCAGTGTGGACTGGTTGGGCCGAAGGGCCTGTTTTCACACTGTGGGGAATCTAATCGAATCTAATGGTGGCTCGGTAGACCTTTGCCTGGACTTGAGTCCACGTGACGGTAAATTCCAATTCACCAATTCTCCTCACGGAGTTGAGAAGGGAGAGGTTTTCTGAACGCAGACGCGTTTGTGTTCCACGTACTGGCTCGCAGGTAAAAAACAAATTCCAGCTCATTTGCAGCCAGTAGCTTAGGCAAGGCTGTATTCCTTAAGCTAATAAACGTTTACCAGATGGAATCTTGCTCCAGGGCAAAACTGGCATGGGTCCAGTCCTTTAGTCTCAAGTACAACAACCACCTCCTCCCCCGCCCCAGTCTTCCAATCATCTAACCTCCTCCCCACAACCCCCCCACAACTGCCATCCCCACCCCCCCCTACCCCGTCTCCCCCTGTAACCATCAGGAGAGATTACAAACAAGCACAAGCTGTTCTGGCAGAGCCTGGTTTCTGTTTTATGAATGAGGAAAGCTTGGGTCGTTTCCACCTTCAAACACTGCTCAACAGGAGAAGCAGATTTTCCCAGGCTTCCTCAGAGCTCGAGAGAGCTCGAGAGAGAGAGAGAGAGGGAGGAAAAACTCTGGACAGCAAAAACAAAATAAAATAAACAGAGAGAAGGCCAGCTTGCAATTTTTTTTTCCCTCTCAGATTGTAGTTGGAATGAGCCTGGGTCAGGGAAGCTCCAGTAACCAATGAATTTAAATCCTCAAACCCACGGATTTTGAACTCTTTTATCAAGAGAACTTAAAGGGCCTACTGAGGGTATAAATCAGACTCCTGACCAAGGCCAAGACACCTGTTATTGTTTATGACACTCTCTGAACGGAAGCCCAAACTAACCAGAAGACAGGGAGGTGGGCTGTTTTCTCAGCCATAAGCATCCATTCTCAATCTGCCAGCCTAAGTTTTGACGGTCCATTCAGCATTTTGTTTTTGGCTTGCGGGATGTGGGCATTGCCAGTCAGGCAACATTTGTTGCCCATCCCTAATTTCCCAGAGGGCAGTTAACAGTCAACCACATCACTGTGGGTCTAGAGTCAGATGTAAGCCAAACCAGATAAAGGTGGCTGGTTTTCCATTCTCAGAAGGCTGTAGAGAACCAGATGGGTTTTCTACAACAATTGACTTTGGTTATATGATCACCATGAGGCTAGCATTTCATTCTGAATTTTTATTGAATATAAACTTGGCCATTTGGCTGGCTTGGATTCAAACCAATGTCCCCAGAACATGAGCCTTGGGTTCTGAACAATGAGGCAGAAGTAGGTACTGCAGATGCTGGAGGTTAGAGCAAGATTAGAGTGGTGCTGGAAAAGTACAGCAGGTCAGGCAGCATCCGAGGAACAGGAAAAATCAACGTTTCGGGCAAAAGCACTTCATCAAGAATTCTGGATAATGAGTCCAGTGACTATGTCACCACCACTGTTTCCTCCTCATTATATTGAATAGCTGCCACCTCAGGAGGCCACTTGACACAACTGAGTGGCTTGGTCGGCCATGACAGAGTCAGCCATCTTGCAATGGAGGGCTAGAGTCATGTGTCAGCCAGACTGGGAAAGGACAGCAGATTCCCTCTTATAATGGACAGAACTAGTGAACCTGACAGGCTGTTAACAACAATCTGGAAGATTAAGAAACATTGTCACAGAGAGTGGTTAATTTTTAAAATTATTGCTTTATAAATTGATTGAACCTAAGCTTGCACAAAACCAAACACAGAGGAGCAGAAGTAGACCATTCGGCCCATTGATTCTGCTCTGCCATTCAATCGGATCATGGCTGATCTGATCATCCTCAACTCCATTTAACCTGCCTTCTCTCCATAATTCATGATTTACTAATTAAAGAATTTTTTAAAGCCTGGAATATACTTAATTCTCTACAGTCCTCCATGGTCAAGAATTTCACAGATTCATCACCCTCCAAATGAAGAAATTCCTCCTCATTTCTGCTTTAAACGGATGACTCCTTGCGCTGGGATGATGCCGTCTGGTCGTGGACTCGCCCACAAGGGGAAGCAACATTTCCACATCTACTCTGTCAAGTCAACTCAGAATTTTGCACATTTCAACAGGGTCTTCCTCCTTAATTCTTCTAAATAAGAACAACAACAGGCCCAGCCTACTCAATCTCTCCTCGCAAGACAATCCTTCCGTGCCTGCGACGAACCGACTGAATCTTCTCTGGACTGCAATAGTTGTCCTGATAAGATGCGAACACATGTAACGCCTACAACAGTTTGGGGCCTTTGGATAACCCTGGTAACTGCTTCCAGCTGGTAGTGGCCAATTCAAGATGACAAAGGGGATCGACAAAGTGTGAACGGAGAGCATGTTTCCACGTGTGAGGCAGTCTACAACGAGACGTCATCATTTCAGGATGCGGGCGGAAGATCCAAAACAGAGATGAGGAGAAATAACCCCTCTCAAAGGGTTACAAATCTAGGAATTCATTACCCCAGTGTACAATGGATGCTGGGTCACTTGTTAAGTTTAAGGAGGACACCATTTTCAAGGAAATGTGCGCCTGCACTCCAAGAGTCCTGGGACAGAGGACTGTCCCCCACAGGCTTAATTTTATGAAAAGAATCATATCAGAACTTTTTTCTTTCACATCCATTTCTTAATGTCTTTGGCATCCCAATTCTACGCTGTGGTACCGAGGACGGATGGAAAGATTAACAAGATCACAACAACGTGAGAGTGAGATTGGAGAGTATCATAAAACCTGTGCCCTAAGGAAAATCTGTGTGTGTGTGCCTGTGTACCTGTGTCTGTCTCTGTGTGTACCTGTATCTGTGTGTGTGTGTCTGAGTGTGTGTCTGTGTGCCTGTATCTGCATGTGTCTGTGTTTGCGTACCTGTGTCTGTCTGTACTTGTGTCTCTGTGTGTACCTGTATTTGTGTGTGTGTCTCAGTGTATGTATCTGTGTGTATATCTGTGTATGTACCTGTATCTAAGTGTGTGTATGTGCGTCTGTGTTTGCATGTCTCTCTCTGTGCCTGTGTGTGTCTCTTTACGCTTGTGTACAACTGAGTCTGTGCCTGTGTGTGTACCTGTGTGTGTGCCTGTGTGTGCGCTGTGGGTGTATGTGTGTCTCTCTGTGCCTGTGTGCATGCCTGTGTCTGTATGTGTGTCTCTGTGCCTGTATGTGTACCTGTGTGTCTATATCTGGATGCACGTGTGCAAGTCTCTCTCTCTCTCCCACTCTCTCTGTGTCTGACAGATCTTCAATTTATTTTCTACAGCTGGTTACCCATTTACACTCTCACCAGTTGAGCTGTGTGTGCGGATGGGGGGAAAGTGGGGGGAGGCTTTTTAAAAAAAAAGTAGCAGAAAAAAGTCCTGGGAATATCTAAAATTTAACAATGCTTCAGTGATCAACGCTTTGTGAAAATAGACCATCTCTTCAGTAATGTGTGGCGCAGTTACAATGTTACGTGGGAATTGGCTTACAGAGAGAGCAAGAGAGAAAGAATGAATTCATTTTTTTTTAGAAAGTGGGATTCCGAAATTCCAACAGCTGCTTTCATAATCAAATTGGATGCGGTCACCAAGAAGTCATGGTTATCTTCAATCCCCCATAACCTGAAGGATTAAAACCTTAAAACAGGCTTACTGTGTGCAGGCAAAGACTGAAAGAGCTCTGGTGAGGACAAGATAGGAATAGTTTCTCTGTCCCCTCCTGTTACCACATTCAGTTCATTCAGTTTCTTCTGCTTGTTGCAATGGGGGCCCTTGGCGTCTTTGGTACATCTCCCAGTGACAAAGCCCTGAGTGGTCAGGAACCAAGTCTGGTCCAGCAAACTGCAAACACAGCAGTGCTCCCTCACCACTCCAAATCGATGATGTGCCTCAAGAGTACTGACTGTGCCCTCATTTGCTCTGGCTGTGACAGGTAGACACCCCCATGGCATTGCTCACAATAGCTGCCTGGTTGTGATCATTTGGAGCTAATCTGGGCCTGTCCTGCAGAGACCTCACTCCCACTGAGAGTTTGGATCAAGAACAAATTGCATTGAGTTGCAACATGGATGCTGCACATCAAAGACAACGCCCTCCCTTTCTCTGGTGCCTTTACTATCATTAAAACACTCTGAGGAGCTTCACCTGCAGCATTATCAGAAAACCAAAAAATTGACACTGCGCTACATAAGACCTTGTCCGCTCCCCAGAGGATAGATTGGGATACAACATTAACAGGAGCCTTTCACTGAAGAACAAACAGAGTTGCAGCAACCTGGAATTCCAACAATCCAAAGGTGCACAGAGTTGGCTTTTGATGGCCCTGAATCTAAGCTATCCCATTTTCCTGGACCTCCCCAGTGCTGCATCTCCATTGGTAGCTTTCAGAGGGGAAGAGTATGAAGGAGCCTGTGGAAAATCCACATTGAATGGCCATTATTTCAATGCTACCTTTGTCCTGATCAAGGATATTCTTCCCTTTTGAATCCTGCATTTCAAACTACTATACACGGCATTTAAGCCAATGGTAGAGTGGGATAGCATAGGTGTATGGTCATTTGACTTTTTGACCCTGTTTCACTACTCAACAGCGAATGTGTGCTTCAATCTCATTTATCCTCCATGATGTGACTGATCTCCCTCTCCAAAAATACACTTGACATTTCCAAGTGGATCCCTGTGCCCATACCACCACCCTCTACAGCGTTTTGTCTGGCCAGGGGTGAGGAAGCATGAATTCAGGAACACTGTGGGAACTGGAAGGCCTAATGCTCATTTTAAGGTTACACCTCCTTGTTCTGCACGCCAGGACCTACAGGAGGCAGTGCGAGCATTTTCAGTCAAGAGTGCGGTGCTGGGAAAGCACAGCAGGACAGGCAGCATCCGAGAAGCAGGAACATCGACACTTCGAGTAATCAGGAATGAGGACTGCCCGACCTGCTGTGCTTTTCCAGAACCACGCTCTTGACTCTAGTCACCAGCATCCGCAGTCCTCACTTTCGCCAAGCATTTTCAGGCAGATTCTTCTGGCTCCACTTGTCTTTGATGGGGCGGAAGTGCAGAGGCCGCTTTTCGCCTGTAGGTGAGGATGCGGCCTAGCGAGCAGATGGCCTGGACTGTGCAGCAAGGGAGGGCCTAGCAGGTTTTAAGCAAGCAGTTCACGGCAACCCTTTGCAATTTAGGGAGACTGATCCCCTCCTCTGGATCTCCAAGATTGTCAGGGAATCTCCAGGAATGAATGATCTAGCTGAAGGCCACTCTCGCTGATAAGGCTGGGATAGCATTGAGCCTGAGGAATTCTCTGCCACAGAAAAGAGTTGAGGTGAAAACATCGAAAGTTTTCAAGAAGGAGTTAGATAGAGTTCTTTAGGGATTGAAGGGTATAGGAAAAAAGCGTGCACAAGGTATCAATGATCAGTCATGCTTATATTGAATGGTGGTGCAGGTTCAAAGGGCTGAATGGCTTCCTCCTCTATTCCAGCAATTTTCCAGAACTTTTGTTCCCGCTCCTGCTCCCAGTATCTGTCGTTCTAAACATTACAGGCGAGTGCATGGGCAATGAAAACATGAACTGGATGAGGGGACAAAATGACAACAGAAAGAAGTCACACAGTGTTTGGACTCTTCTATGCATGGGGAGGGAGGGATTGGGAGTGAAAAGGTGGCTCAGTGGTTAGCCCTGTTGCCTCACAGCACCAGGGTCCCAGGTTTGATTTCAGCCTCGGGCGACTGTCTGTGTAGAGTTTGCACATTCTCCCCGTGTCTGTGTGGGTTTCCTCCGGGTGCTCCAGTTTCCTCCCACAGTCCAAAGATGTGCAGGTCAGGTGAATTGGTCATGCTAAATTGTCCGTAGTTGTTAGGTACATTAGTCAGAGGGAAATGGGTCTAGATGGGTTACTCTTCAGAGGGTCGGTGTGGACTGGTTGGGGTGAAGGGCCTGTCTCCACACTGTAGGGAATCTAATCTAATCAATCATGGATGGTGGCATCTCAGAATAAGGCTACCTCATTGGGGTGCACCTATGAGCTGCAGCAGTTCCCCCACCTTCTCCCGGGCAACTAGGAACAATAAATGCTGGGCCCAGCCAGTGAGGCCTGTGTCCTATAAATTAATTTAAAAAAAAGGAATTATTGATCATCAGAAAACAAAACCATCTGGTTCACTAATACCCTTTAGGGAAGAAAGCTGCCATCCTTACCTGGTCTGGCCTACATGTGACTCCAGACCCACAGCAATGTGGTTGACAATTGACTGTCCTCTGGGCAATTAGGGATGGGCAATAAATGCTGCCGAACTGGCAACACCCTCATCCCACAAATGACTAAAGAAAAAAAATTAGCTGAATTGCACTTGCAATGAGCCAGCACAAAAAACAATGGGCCGAATGGCCTCCCTCTGAGTTGAACCTGTCCTATGATTCTATTAACAAACCTTGCGATCTGCTCTCACTGTAAAGGATTTCAGTGACTGTAGTAAGCGTGTTCTTGAGAGCTCAGAATTAAATCTTTGATCAGGATGCTTGTGGATTATTGGCTGCTCCTGTTACAAGAGCTAACACACTGAATGTGTTAGCTCTTCACTATCTCTTCCTGCCCTTCCTGTTTGCAGTATCTGTTAAAGACTGACTTCCTCTGGCCCATTACAGCTATCTCAGCTCATCAGCTGCAACACAGTCCGCCAATAAATTACCATCTTCCTGAAATAAATTACACTTTGGTAAAACAGAAACATACAAGGACAAATGGAATGAACTGAAAGAGACAGCAAGATAGAAAGGGAGACAGAGGGAGAGAACGATGGATGGAAGGAGAATAAGAAAGACTGGGGTCGTAGAGAGAGAGAGATAGAGGAAGGGAAAGAAAGAGAGAGAACAAAAGAAACAGTGAGAAAGAGAGACACAAGAAAACAAGAAAGTTAAAAAAAGAGAAGTAAATAGAAAAAGATAGAAAGGAAAATAGAAAACAGGATTCAGTGATGGTACGAAAGATTAATATAGGATGGACAGTTGGTGAGAGAGTGAGGAAAAGAGATAGAGAGAACAAAAGACAGAACTCAGAGAAAAACTGAGCGATCCACTGAAAGTGACTGATACAATAGCACAATTGAGGCACAGATATTAGAACAGGAACAGATGGAGGGAGAGAGCGAGCGAGCAGGGAGAGAAACACAAATAGGTTCAGTTGGAATGTAAACCATAAGAGCCTCAAAAAAAGGGCTATGGAGAAAGACAAATATCGGGATTGCAACTGGAAGAGGTCGAGAGGAAGAGAGAGATTGATACACGGAGATAGATACACAGGGCAAGCTAAAGGCTTGACAGTCTGAAGAGGAGAGAAACAGACGGGGGATAAAGAAAGGGAGAGAGAGACACACACACAAAGCCAAACACGTTATTGCTGTTATTGCAAGGAGCATTTTGTAAATATTTAGCAGCATGTGGAAATTCTCTCAAGATGTTTCAGCTCAGAAAGCGGACCTGAGTCATTGAGTTAAAGCATTTCCTTAGATACAAAGTCAGGGAAATGGCAGCCACCCAAAACAGCATCATATCCATGTGGAATCTACAACGCACCAGGACTCAAAAGAGAAGCATGCAGGAAAATGAAAACGAACTTTGTAAATAAGTGAGCGCATGAAACTTGCTCCTGTTGGCTTTTCCACTTTGCTTTCTGTTCAGTACAGTCTACCTCTGGATTACTGCCTGAAACCAATGTTATGCTATTTTTCAGTGCTAAAGCACTTAGTCCCAACCCGATTATGCCTGTCGGAATTAATGTTGAGGGGAATCGCAAGATATTTTACCACAACCAAACTGCAGCATTTTTAGAAACTGTATTCTTATCTTACTGGGGAGTCTCTGCAGGTGCAGCCAAAGCTAGTGTTAGAAATGCAAAAACTACTCAGTATCTAGATACTGAGAGCACTGCGCCAGATGCAATGGCAGGGATCTCCGAAATTAGCGTTTTTATTCTTGGTCGTCCCGGTTTTAACCCCACCACTGGGATTAGTGAGACTAGATTCCCTACAGTGTGGGAACAGTCCCTTCGACTCAGCAAGTCCACGCCGACCCTCCGAAGAGTAACCCACCCAGACCCATTTCCCTTTGACTAACGCACCTAACAGTACGCGCAAGTTAGCACGTCCAATTCACCTAACCTGCCCATCTTTGGACTGTGGGAGGAAACCGGAGCACCTGGAGGAAACCCACGCAGAAACGGGGAGAATGTGCAAACTCCACACAGAGAGTCGCCCGGGGCTGGAATTGAACCTGGGTCCTGGGCACTGTGAGGTAGCAGTACTAATCAATGAGCCACCGTGCCGTCCTGACAACATTGCTTCAGGGTTAGTTGCTGCTTGTCCACTTGATACCTAGAAATCAGTCCCTAGTTATTTTGATTTTGATTTAATTTATTATTAGCACATACATGGATGGCACATTGGTTCAGTGGTTGGCACTGCTGCCTTACAGCGCCAGGGACCCGGGTCTGTGTGGAGTTTGCACATTCTCCCCGTGTCTGCGTGGGTTCCATCTGGTGCTCCAGTTTCCTCCCACAGTCCAAACACATGCAGGTTAGGTGGATTGGCCACGCTGCATTGCCCCTTAGTGTCCAGGGATGCGCAGGTGGGTTAGCCATGAGCAATGCAGGGTTACAAGGTCGGAGGGAGGGTGAGTCTGGGTGGAATGCTCCTTGGAGGGTCGGTGTGGACAGGATGGGCCAAATGACCTCCTACCACACTGTAGGGATTCCATTCTAGGTACAGTGAGAAGTATTGCTCTGTGTGCAGTACAGATCACACTATACAAAGTGGATCAGGGTAATAGGACAGAGTGAGGAATACAATGTTACGGCTGCAGAGAAGGTGCATAAAGAACGAGATCAACATGAAATTTAAAATTTTAGAAGTCCATTTAGAAGGGTAATAATGAATCTGTTGGTTCATGTGTTTAGGCTTCTGTATCTTCTGCCAGACAGAAGAGGTTGGAAGACATTATAACCGAAGTGGGAGGGGTCTTTGTTGACATTGGTTGCCTTCCCAAGGCAGTGGTAAGTACAGGTGGGTCATGGACCTGGTTGTATTCACAACTCTGTAGTTTCTTTCTACCCACCAACGAGAGGAAACAAGCTTTCAGCATCTTACCCAGACAAATCATCTTAAATGCCTGAACAAGATCATCTCTCATTCTTCTAAGCTCCTATGGATATAACGTATCTCCCACCTTTCTCCTCACAATAGCCCCCAAGATAATCAACCCCAATCCCAGGTATCATTTGAGAGATCAAAACCATCATCACACACAACATGAAATGTTTTTGCTTCAATTTCCTGCAGACACAGGCAGTCAGTGGCACAGAGTGCAACTCAGCAGTTTAGAACCAGCAGTGCGAGCTGTCTCTATTACAACCTTCAAGTTTCTAAACCTTTTTAAACCAGTCTGTGGTATGGCCGTTGAGTAAAAATGAAAGCAGAGTGAGGCACTGGGTTCTCCTTATTCCAGATGTGGAAGTCTCGGAGACTGCACGTTTTCTATTTATATGGGACTGGACCCATCACAGGCCAGTCTAGACAGACAATTGGTTTGTCCTTTGATAGCAGCTGTACCACCCAGAAAGACAAGGTTGGGGGGGGGGGGGGGGGGGAAATATGTGGAAGGCAAAAATAAGTAAAGTTGCCATAGTCTTACTAGACCATAGGGCTGCTCTCTTCTCAGAGAGAGATGATTGGTGGTGGTTTAACCAGAGACGCAAAAGTAAGGACTGCAGATACTGGAAACCAGAGTCTAGATTAGAGTGGTGCTGGAAAAGCACAGGTCAGGCAGCATCTGAGGAGCAGGAAAATTGATGTTTCGGCCAAAAGCCCTTCATCAGGTTTAACCAGAGGATCACCACACCTCAGGCGAGGGGAGAGGTTGAGAAGGAGAGTCATGCATGATAGCCCCAGTTGGTGTGGGAACTGTACCCACACTGTTGGCATCAGTCTGAATTGAAAATCATCAGGCCACCATAGAAGAACCACCCCCTGCAAGTTCCCCTCCACACCACACAGCATGCTCACTTCAAATTATATCATTAGCCTCGCAGAGTTAGTGGGTTCAGATTTCTTCTGAGTAGCATTGTGGGTACCGTACACCTCAAAAGCACTCCCTCATGCCTACCCAAGGACTGCAACAGTTCAAGAAACTTTTTCAAGGACAAATAGGGATGGGCAGCAAATGCTGGTCCTGCAAGTAACTTGTGAAAGAATAAAAAAAAAACTTGTGCTTTTTTTTTCCCTTTATTTATTCACGGGATGGGGACAGTCCATCCCCAACTGCTCAGAGTGTAGTTAAGAGTCAACCAAATTGCTGTGGGTCTGGAGCTACATGTAGGCCAGACCAGGTAAGGATGGCAGTTTCCTTCCCTAAAGGGCATTCGTGAGCCAAGTGGGTTTTCCCAACAATGGTTTCACAGTCATCATTAGATTCTCAATTCCAGAACCCTTTCATCGAATTCAAATTCCACCTGATTCTGGGTAATCCAAGATGGAGGACGGGAAAAATTTCTGGCTGTAAGAGCTGCTCCTTTCTTTGAAGTATTTTAGGTGTTGGAGGTGATTTCCTTGAATTCCAGGAGCAGCAATTACTGTTTTATATGCTGTTCCATTGTTTTGGAACTTTGGAACAAAAAAAGTCAAAACAACAGCAGTTTAAACGGGAGAAGCACATGGTGAGGACAGTGCAGGAGAGAGAGAGCTACCTTTGTTGTTTGAATTCATGTGTTGCTGGACATCGGAGTGCATCTGGGAAAATTAACAAACAGTAAAATTCACAACTAACCTTGGAGGAACTGTTGGGCGAAGTTCACAGAACAGAATCAGATAAGTTAATTGTTGTTTTAAGTCTGTCCAAGAGAAAGGCTGCAGTCGTGAGTACAGTGGATTGTTTTTTGATTATATGTTTTTGGAGATAAGTCTCTTGATTAAACTTAAAATATAAGCCATAGCTATTAATTTAACCAGGGGCAGTGTTTGTAGAGGAATAAGTCGGTGTTATTTTTCTGGGTCTGTAGATTGTAAAGGAGCAAAAATGGCCTTTGCAGTGATATGTACTTCTTGTCAGATGTGGGAGTTTAAAGAGAGTTGAAGGGTTACTGTGGATTATATCTGCCATAAATGCTGTTGGATGCGAATGTTATCAGATCGAGTGGATCGGTTAGAGAGACAGATAGAAGTGATGAGGAATTTGCAACAGCTACAGTATGTGATGGATGGCAGTTATAGAAAGGGAGGAAAGTCTCGGATATAGTCACATAGATGGGTTAACTCCAGGAAGGGTAAGAGAGGTGGGCAGCTAGAGCAAGAGTCTTGTGTGGATATACCCATTTCAAAGAGGTATGCTGTTTTGGAAAATGTAGGGGGTGATGGATTCTCAGGGGAACGTAGCACAAACAGTTTCTGGTATTGAGACTGGCTCTAATGCAACAAGGGATACGTCAGCTTCCAAGAGATAAATTGTGTTCGGGGATTCTGTAGTCAGAGGTACAGACAGACGTTTCTGTGGTCAGCAGCGAAAAATCAGAATGGTCTCTTGTTTCCCTGGTGCCAGGATCAAGGATGTCTCAGAGAGGGTGCAGAATGTTCTCACGGGGGAGAGGGGCCAGCAGGAGGTCATTGTCCACATTGAACCAACGACATTGGAAGGGAAAAGATTGAGATTCTGAAGGGAGATTACTACAGAGAGTTAGGCAGAAATTTAAAAAGGAGGTCCTCAAGGGTAGTAATACCTGGATTACTCCAAGTGCTACTAGCTAGTGAGGACAGGAATAGGAGGAGAGAGCAGATGAATGCATGGCTGAGGAGCTGGAGTATGGGAGAAGGGTTCACATTTTTAGATCATTGGAATCTCTTTCAGGGTAGAAGTGACCTGTACAAGAAGGATGGATTGCACCTAAATTGGAAGGGGACTAAGCTAGAACTGCTTGGGAGGATTTAAACTAGTGAGGTGGGGGGGTTTGGGACCCAGGGAGATAGTGAGGAAAGAGATCGATCTGAGATGGATACAGCTGAGAACAGAAGTGAATCAAACAGTCAGGATAGGCAGGGACAAGGTAGGACTAATAAATTAAACTGTATTTATTTCAGTACAAGGGGCCTAACAGCGAAGGCAGATTAACTCAGGGCATGGTTAGGAACATGGGAGTGCGATATCATTGCAATTACAGAAACATGGCTCAGGGATGGGCAGGACTGGCAGCTGAATGTTCCAGGATACAAATGCTACAGGAAGGATAGAAAGGGAGGCAAGAGAGGAGGGGGAGTGGCATTTTTGATAAGGGATAGCATTACAGCTGCGCTGAGGGTGGATATTCCCAGAAATAAATCCAGGGTGGAACTGAGAAATAAGAAAGGGATGATCACCTTATTGGGATTGTATTATAGACCCCCTAATAGTCAGAGGGAAATTGAGAAACAAACGTGTAAGTAGATCTCAGCTATCTGTATGGTCGGGGATAGTTATGGTCGGGGATTTTAACTTTCCAAACATCGATTGGAACTGCCATATTGTTAAAGGTTTAGATGGAGAGGAATTTCTTAAATGTGTACAAGACAATTTTCTGATTCAGTTTGTGGATGTACCAACTAGAGAAGGTGCAAAACGTGACCTATTCTTGGGAAATAAGGCAGGACACGTGACTGAAGTGTCAGTGGGGGAGCACTTTGAGGTGAGCGACCATAATTCTATTAGATTTTACAATCGTGATGGAAAAGGATAGACCAGATCTAAAAGTGGAAGTACAAAATTGGAGAAAGGCCAATTTTGATGGTATTAGGCAAGAACTTTGGAAAGCTGATTGGAGGTAGATGTTCACAGGTAAAGGGACGGCTGGAAAATGGGAAGCCTTCAGAAATGAGATAACAAGAATCCAGAGAAAGTATATTCCTGTCAGGGTGAAAGGGAAGGCTGGTAGGTATAGGGAATGCTGGATGACTAAAGAAATTGAGGGTTTGGTTTAGAAAAAGAAGGAAGCATATGTCAAGTATAGACAGGATAGATCAAGTGAATCCTTAGAAGAGTATAAAGAAAGTAGGAATATCCTTAAGAGAGAAATCAGGAGGGCAAAACAGGGACATGGGATAGCTTTTGGCAAATAGAATTAAGGAGAATCCAAAGGGTTTTTACAAATATATTAAGGACAAAAGGGTAACTAGGGAGAGAATAGGGCCCCTCAAAGATCAGCAAGGCGGCCTTTGTGTGGAGCCACAGAAAATGGGGAAATGCTAAATGAATATTTTGCATCAGTATTTACTGTGGAAAAGGATATGGAAGATATAGACTGTAGGGAAATAGATGGTTACATCTTGCAATATGTCCATATTACAGAGGAGGAAGTGCTGGATGTCTTGAAACGGTTAAAGGTGGATAAATCCCTAGGACCTGATCAGGTGTACCTGAGAACTCTGTGGGAAGCTAGAGAAGTGATTGCTGGGCCTCTTGCTGAGATATTTGTACCATCGATAGTAACAGGTGAGGTGCTGGAAGACTGGAGGTTGGCTAATGTGCCACTGTTTAAGAAGGGTGGTAAAGACAAGCCAGGGAACTATAGGCCGGTGAGCCTGACCTCGGTGGTGGGAAGTTGTTGGAGGGAATCCTGAGGGACAGGATGTACATGTATCTGGAAAGGCAAGGAATGATTCGGGATAGTCAACATGGCTTTGTGTGTGGGAAATCATGTCTCACAAACTTGATTGAGTTTTTTGAAGAAGTAACAAAGAAGGTTGATGAGGTCAGAGTGGTAGGTGTGATCTATATGGATTTCAGTAAGGCGTTCGACAAGGTTCCCCATGGGAGACTGGTTAGCAAGGTTAGATCTCATGGAATACAGGGAGTAGTAGCCATTTGGATACAGAACTGGCTCAAAGGTAGAAGACACAGGGTGGTGGTGGAGGGTTGTTTTTCAGACTGGAGGCCTGTGACCAGTGGAGTGCCACATGGATCTGTGCTGGATCCTCTACTTCTTGTCATTTACATAAATAATTTGGAGGTGAGCATAAGAGGTACAGTTAGTAATTTTGCACATGACACCAAAATTGGAGGTGTAGTGGACAGCGAAGAGGGTTACCTCAGATTACAACAGGATCTGGACCAGATGGGCCAATGGGCTGAGAAGTGGCAGATGGAGTTTAATTCAGATAAATGCAAATTGCTGCATTTTGGGAAAGCAAATCTTAGCAGGACTTATAAACTTAATGGTAAGGTCCTAGGGAGTGTTGCTGAACAAAGAGACCTTGGAGTGCAGGTTCATAGCTCCTTGAAAGTGGAGTCGCAGGTAGATAGGATAGTGAAGAAGACGTTTGGTATGCTTTCCTTTATTGGTCAGAGTATTGAGTACAGGAGTTGGGAGGTCATGTAGCGGCTGTACAGGACATTGGTTAGGCCACTGTTGGAATATTGCATGCAATTCTAGTCTCCTTCCTATCGGAAAGATGTTGTGAAACTTGAAAGGGTTCAGAAAAGATTGTAAGGATGTTGCCAGGGTTGGAGGATCTGAGCTACAGGGAGATGCTGAACAGGCTGGGGCTGTTTTCCCTGGAGTGTTGGAGGCTGAGGGGTGACCTTATAGAGGTTTACAAAATTATGAGGGGCATGGATAGGATAAATAGACTAAGTCTTTTCCCTGGGATTGTGGAGTCCAGAACTAGAGGGCATAGGTTTAGGGTGAGAGGGGAAAGATATAAAAGAGACCTAAGGGGCAATTTTTTCACACAGAGGGTGATGCGTGTATGTAATGAGCTGTCCAAGGAAGTGGTGGAGGCTGGTACAATTGTAACATTTAAAAGCCATTTGGATGGGTATATGAATAGGAAGGGTTTGGAGGGATATGGGCCAGGTGCTGGCAGGTGGGACTAGATTGGGTTGGGATATCTGGTCAGCATGGACGGGTTGGACCAAAGGGTCTGTTTCCATGTTGTACATCTCTATGGCTCTATCTGCCGTGGTGGGATTCGAACCCTGAAGGGGCAGATTTACACCGGGGCACATTACCATGAGCAGCACCTGTATTTGCTCTTGTGGCTATTTACCCCATTAGGGGGGAGATGTGTCGCAAGGCTGTTTGTGTGGGAGTGGAGAAGGCTCGCGGCTGAGAGATTGCTATGAATGTTTTCCATTGCCTGTCTTGCCTCTCTGCTGCTAAGATCCTGTGGGACTGAGGAAGGTATTTTCTGTGTGGAATGAACTATCAGAGAAAGCGGTGGATACAGTTACAGTTACAATATTTAAAATACATTTGCATAAGTACATGAATAAAAAATGTTTGGAGAGAAATGGGCCAAATGTGGGCAGATGGGACTAGTTTACTTTGGGAACATGGTTGGCGTGGACAAGTTGGACTGAAGGGTCTGTTTCTGTGCTGCATATCGTTATGTTCCTGGTTAATGGCCATTAGATATCCCTGCCATGCTGCCATCGATATCTGTGGGACCTTGCTGTGTACGAATCGGACTCTAAATTTCCTAATTTGCCAACAGCCGGCTACTTTTTAAGCAGGTATCTCATTGGCAGCAAATTGCTTGGGATGCCCTACCTGGACATGACTGGCGCCAGGCAAATGCAGATCTTTTGTTAACACGGACCTGAGTGACAATTTGGACCCTTCCTTGGGATTAGTCTTGGGCCTGTTTTTGGGGTAGTTTGCTTGTTTGGATTCAGCCGAACCTTATGCGAGTCTGTTCCCTGCCACCACCCTCACCGACCCGTGCCTGCGGCCACTTCTCCCAGTGCTGCTGTGACCAACTCCCCCCACCCCACCGGCAACTGTCAAGAAAGTCACTGAGGAGCTGCCTACACTCCTGATAAATGACCGAGGTATGTGGGTCAGTGGGGGGAGGGAAAGATCCACTCCCTTCAAATGAAAGGAAACAGAATAGAGCTGAAAATCTTACTTAAGTCAGGGCTTGCCTTTTCCAGAGAGGATGTTTGAGTTGGCAACACTTTGAACTGTGTATTCAGACAGTATAGCAGACACAACTTCCTGTGCACAGGGTGCAAGGCTATGGCACTTTGTAGACCGTAATAGTGAGTCTCGGTGCTATTCCATTTCTCTATCATAGCATGGGGAGTGGGGGGTGGAGGGGGGCAGGGGGAACAGCTTCTTTTCTGATGAGATTCTTCTGATTAACTGTGACCAATGTTTCACTGTTCCCTCTACAACCTCCCAAAACCTTACTCTGAAATATTCCCTTCTTTGCAATATGGACAGAGCTATAGCAAACCACAGACACTAATGGGTAGGCTGCTTAATGTGGCTTTATGTTGGAGCCAATGGACCATCTGCCCTCATCGCTACTGGAGCTTGAGCAGATGAATTAGGAACAAGAGTTCAGCTCCTCACGCCTGCTGCTCGATGTAATAATTTCACAGCCGATGTTATTAAGGGTTACAGGAGCAAGCTCAGTCCCCATCACTCAGTTAGGAGGTAAAGGTAAAGTCTCCATACTCTTACCAGAACACAAGGCTGTTCTCTCATTACAGAGAGACGATTGATGGTGGTTTGACCTCAGGGTCACCACACCTCAGGAGAGGGGAGAGATTGAGAAGCACAGTCCCTCACCGTTACCTCAGCCAATGTGGGAATTGAACCCACACTGTGTGTGTGAGTCTGTATGTTGTGTGAGTGTAAGTATTGTGTGTGTGTGAGTCTGTATGTTGTGTGAGTGTAAGTATTGTGTGAGTCTGTATGTTGTGTGAGTGTATGTATTGTATGTGCGTGTCTGTATGTTGTGTTCGTGTCATTATGACCTGGGGGAAGGGGGAAAAGGATAGCTTCATTTGACAAAGTTCTTGCGATCAAATCAAATCAGAGAATGTCAGGGCAGGCCATTCAGCCCATCGAGTCCACTATGACCCCCCGAAGATCACTGTGAGAGTGGTAGCACTGGGGCTCATATGGTCCCACACTCACCATTGCCTGTAACATCTACCCCGCCCCCTGCTGTCACCCACTCCAAACCCCAACACCACTCACCCTGTATTCCCTGTCTGTGCTGCCAGCTCCCCAACTGCCGCAACAGAAACAGAAATCCCAGCTACTTTCACCTCCGATAACACCAGGCTGTCTTTCATTCCAGCAGGGAACAAGCCTAGAGTAGGGCAGCGAGAGTCACGATGGCTGCTATGTCATTGGGCCTCACAGCCTGCGATGAGGAGAGGATTCTGACACTGAGCAGCCCGGGCAGACCCTGGAGCCTCCCCTCGACCGACCGTGCTGAGAATCCTGACAAAAGGCTACTCCCCTCGACTTGACTGAGGATTGCAGGCAACTGGGACAAGATTCTTGTCTTTGTGTCTGTGCTAAAAGACAAAAGGCAAGACAGCAGTTCGACAAGGAGAAGGAGGGCAAATGCAAAGAAGAAGGCAGGGCGAGGCGGTGCAAGGCAGGGACGCCGTGAGGTATCCCGGTAGGCCCACAGCACAATGAGAGATCGTGGAGAGCCTGGAGATAGAGCCTGGTCCAGTCCATGAGCTCAGTGTGTCTCCCTGAATGCACGGTGACCTTGCTGCAGTATTACCGCAAATGAAGTTGGTACAGCACTGTATCACAGAGGCTCCCTCTCAGTGGATTGGATGTGGAGGAGCCGGTGTTGGATGAGGGTGGACAAAGTCAAAAATCGCATGACACCGGGTTACAGTCCAACAGGTTTATTTGACATCACAAGCTTTCGGAGTGTGTGTGTGTGTGTGTGTGTGTGTGTGTATGGGTGTGTGTACATATTGTGTGTGTGTGTGCGCGCGCACATGAGTGTCTATATACAGTGTGTGTGTGTCTGTATGTTGTGTGTGTCTGTATGTTGTGTGAATGTATATATTGTGTGTGTGTGTGTGTAGTGTGTGCTTGTGTGTCTATATATAGTGTATGTGTATCTGTATGTTGTGTGAGTGTAAGTATTGTGTGTGTGTGAGTCTGTATGTTGTGTGAGTGTATGTATTGTGTGTGTCTGTATGTTGTGTGAATGTATGTATTGTGTGTGTGTGCACATGTGTGTCTATATATAGTGTGTGTGTGTCTATATGTTGTGTGTGTGCCTGTATGTTGTGTGAATGTATATATTGTGTGTGTGCTTGTGTGTCTATATATAGTGTGTGTGTGTCTGTATGTTGTGTGAGTGTGTGTAATGTGTGTATCTGTATGTTGTGTGAGTGCATATATTGTGTGTGCGCACACGTGAGTGTGTGTATTGTGTGCACATGTATATACATGGACTAGTGGATTGGAGATGCTCCATGAGCCTGGCATGTACTGGATGCTAATGTAGGTGCATGTGGCCAGTGCCCACGGAGCGTGCCCTGAGGCATTGGTGCCTGGGGTCTAACATGGAGATCACTGGGAGCAAGCAGCAGGCTCCATCCGCCAAACACCCGCTCTGGATTCCACGTCGGGATTTCCTGCATCCAGTTTACTTGGGCAAGTTTGAACCAGAATGTTAACGAGGTGAGCCGGACCATCAACAAGGACAGTAACACCTGGCGATCGCTGCCAGTTAGTGACTTGCTGTGAGAATCTTGGCACCCCGCGTGCAAACGGTGCAACAGACAGAACAAGATAACATTGATGGGAGGTGGGTCTCAGTGCACTTCCTGTCTAAACCTGCCACGCAACTCGCTGTAGGCCCCATCGTTCAGACTCCAACAGGATTCCACCCAATCTCTCAAAGGACAGGGAAGTGGAAGTGTGGCATGTTGGAACAGCCACAATCCTAGAGATTGGCGGAAAAGGCTTGAGGGGCTGAATGGCCTCTTCCTGTTTCTTATCGTCTCTTCTTAGTGACATTTACATTGTATATTACCAAGAAATTATACATAGAATCTTACAGCACACCAGACAACCATTTGGCCCAACATTGATGTTCAGAAGATTGTGTGGCTGGCATGGATCTGTTAGGCCAAATGGGCTATTCCTGTTTTCCATATACATAGCAATCGTGCTGTTCTGATTTGAAGGATTTGCCAGTGTAGCAGTTGCCTTACACCTAATTCCTTCAGTGGCCATTTGTTATGTGTGAGTCATAGACTGCAGACTAGTGTGTGCGTGTGTGCATGTGTGTGTATTGTAAGTGCGCAAGTATGTATATATATATATATATATTGTGTGTGTGTGTGTTTATATGTATATTGTGTGTACAGTATTGCCTCGACATACGAACGAGCCCATTCACGAACAAATCGGTTTACGAACAGGATTGTACGTAAAATTTTGCTTCAATGTACGTACGAAATTCAAGGTACGAATGAAGGTACGAACGCAAAAAGCCCGTGGTTTCATTGTCATTGTTCTGCTTTGCTACGCGTGCTTTGAATATCCGAACAATGGGAAAATTGATTCAGTTTGCGAACTATTCGGTTTGCGAACTGGGTCCCGGAACGGATTAAGTACGTGAGTCGAGGCGCTACTGTATATATTTTATGTGTCTGTATATTGTGTGTATGTATGTATGTATATATATAGTGTGTGTGCACGTGCGTGTGTGTATATGTGTGCGTGCATATATATATATAGTGTGCATATATATTGTGTGCGCACGTGTGTATACATTGTGTGTGTTTACATATTGTGTGTGTGCGCGCGTGCGTATATATTATGCATGTGCACGTATGCGTGTATATATTGTGTGTGTATATATTGTGTGTGTGTACATTGTGTGTGTGTGTGTGTGTGTGTGTGTTGTGAACATTGCAAGCCAGTCATGCCTGATCCCATCTTCATTAAACACACAGAGTTGCGTGAGTTATGTTTTCCAGGAACTGACACTGAGAAACATGTGAGTCATGCAGTAGATTGGCAGCGTTAATTCCTGTGTACTCAGTGTCCCTGCAGTGAGACATACATGAGTAATTCAGGACCGGACCTGAGTCAGTTGTCAGCCTGAGGCCAGTGTGTACGGTGCATGTGCCCGGAACTGACACTGACATAAACACAATTCACACAGCAACTGAGAGTTGTCAGTTACAAATGAAACTGCTCAGAGTGAATCTGAAACTTTCAGCACACATTCAAACCTGCCACCAACTCCCACATCCTTAATGCACTTTACCCTGATTTTCATTGCTCTTGTATATTTTCTTGCACCCACACGAAAGATTGTGGAGTGAATGAAACAGTTTCGTGGTTTTCCGAGTCTGTTCTGAGTCGTGTATTTTGGAAAACGACCAATCTCACACCATGGTCCCTGCTTCATACCCTCACTGGCTTTTCCATGCTCAGGTCTGTTCTGCTCTCCTTCTGCCAGATCTGACGAGGAGGAACACAATCCCTTGCTCTTTCTTAACATCCACTGTCCTGAGACGCATTCTGACTGACAGTCTGAGGGGCTGTTTTATCAGCAGAGTGAACAACGAGAGGAGAAACAGCACAGCAGGAACTCCAACAGGAACAGTAACAATGTGAGTGAGAGCAGGCTAAACAGTACAACACAAACAGGGGCAGGGAGGATCAACAGGAACAAGATTACAGGGGCAACAAAAGAGCAGACTGTAGTATAGTGGCAGTGTAACCACCTAGAACCCAAAGACCTGGATGAATGCTCTGGGGATGCATCTTGGGATGCAACCTAAACTCTAGAATTGATATCCTGTCTCAGGAATGGTGGTAATATTGACTGTTACTAACGGTCTGTCTGCTTTGCTAATGATGTATGTGCATTCTCCCTGTGTCAGTGAGGGTTCCCTCCCGCAGTCCAAAGCTCTGCAGGTTAGGGTGGATTGGCCATGCTAAATTGCCCATAATCTCCAGGGAGATATAGGTTAGGTGGATTAGCCATGGGAAATGCAGGATAGGGTGGGTGTGGCTCTTCAGAGGGTCAGTATGAACTCGATGGGCTGAATGGCCTGCTTCCACATGAAGGATTCTATGATCCTACTGTGCAAATGTCAAACCTGTGTAGAATGGTCCACACCTGCAGGTGAAGTTGTGAAAGTGCTTCTGTTGTGAACATGGGGTGATTCAGACACCACACCGAACTCCCTCTGCCCACAACGCACACACATCTTTTTTGTGTGTGACCTTCTTGTTCATAGTGTTTTGGGTTCACGGAAGATCCATGAAACAGTGTGGCCCACATGGAATCGTTTTGCTCAGTGAAGGGGAGGAATTGAGTCTGCTTTTCCTGAGGGTCTGTGTGCTGTTGCTGTGCAGACCCATGGCACAGAGGTTAGACTGGGTTAATGAGAGACTTCAGCCAACCTTCCACTCTGAACCCTCCGACCTTGAGCTGTTCCAATCAAGTTCAACATAATCACAAGATCCAGCCTTTCAGCTTTTGATTAGCCCCTTTACAACCTCCTAACTTCAATAATTGTTCAAGTTCAACGATTTGAGCTTTGGCCTTGTGTTCCCAGTTTGATAGGTCGCACCTCTTGCTGGTAGAACCCTTACGGTGCGAACACAGGCCACTTGGCCCATTGAGTCCACACCTACCCTCCAAAGATCACTCCACCCAGACTCTCTGCCCGATTCTATCCCTGTATCCCTACATTCCCCATGGCTAATCCAACTAGCCTGCACATCCATGGACACAATGGGCAATTTAGCGTGGCCAATCCATTGAACCTGCACATCTTTGGACTGTGGGAGCAAAGTGGAAGTACCCAGAGGAACCCCACACAGACATGGGGAGAATGTGCAAACTCCACACAGACACGGGGGAGAATGTGCAAACTCCACAAGACATGGGGAGAATGTGCAAACTCCACACAGACACGGGGGAGAATGTGCAAACTCCACACAGACACGGGGGAGAATGTGCAAACTTCACACAGTCATCCAGAGGGTGGAATCAAACCCAGATCCTTGGCGCTGTGAGTCACCGTGCAACTTCCTCTGAACTATCTGTCATTTCTTTACACGTCCAATTGTCCATCCCCTTTTAACTGTGCTTGCACTCCATCCCTTTCGAATACCTTCCCTTTCCTTCTTCCTCATTCCACCATTTTCTCTCGGTCGGTCCTTACTGAAAAGGTGCTACCCTCCTGAACCTTTCCAGTCCTGATGGAAGGTCACTAACTCACAAAGTTGGGTGGATGTTTCTTTTTTAAGATTAAGTTCAGAGGCAGGCTGATCAGAATGGGAGCGTCCTTCTGCTGGGGTGCATGTTGGATTTTCCCTTCAAGTACGTTGACCCTAAGCTTCGACAGATATTCATGCACAGGTAAAATGCCAAGTTCCATGGGTGGGAGGCCTTGAAGCCTTCCAGATGCCAACATCCATATTTACAACCACCCAGACACTTCTTCGATACCTACAACTCATTCAACCTCTGACAATCACTCTCACCCACCTTGGAGATGGTAGAAACTGGGCAAAATGGGCTGACATACTTTAGCAGTGCCTCCCTTCGGGTTCCCCTGTCCAGGGGACAAGGGAGAATTCTTTTCCCTGTGGCTGGCAACTGACAACTGACAAAGACATGGAGGTGTTTGTGGAGGACAGCACTCTGGGAGCCTCATGGCTCCAATGCTGCGAGGTGATGGATGGACAGCTGTGCTCTACCAGGGCATGTACCAGTCAATGTTCCTCAATGCTTCACACCTCTCGAAGTGAGAGTTACCATTGCCAGGTCACCGCTGCCTTTGACTATCACCACAGGAGGTAGGGATTCCAGACATTTCTGTTAAATACCTCATATACAATTGGCGTGTCACTTTGTTGCAGCTACCAATGTAGTACGGCTGGCACCACATTGGCAGTGCCTCTTACACCTCTGCCAGGCTTCGCACTCAGCACAGAAAAGGAGCAGCATTAAGCAGCTCACCCTCCATCGGGTCACTGTCCTTTCTTCACGACCGGGAGAACGTCCACGTGCTGACAGCTGTTCACCACAGGCTTGGGTGGGGCAAGGGTGCACCCAGAAAAACAGCCCCCTTTGGGGTTCAGGCCCCCTCCCCATTGCTCTGCCTCAGTCGGGTTTACTGGGGTCAGTCAGTGCGGATGCCTCAGGTGGACAGGCTGCTTGGCCAGCACAGCTTTCACCCCTAACACTGTCAACGTTTCACAACAAGCTGATCGACACGGAGAGGCTTCATCACTAACCCCGTCTGCATTTTGCACAAATAGCTGCCTCCTTTATGACCCAGCCAGCTGGCTGGAGCAGGGTGGACCTGGTGGAGGTGGGAGGAGGTCTAGCCAGCTCCAGACGGGGGTTGGGAATACGTCATTCCCATTTTTGGGAAGAAGATTGTGCCCGTGAGCCTAATAATTCCTGATGGGATGGGGTGTTATCCACGGCACGAGTGTGGAACATTTTCCCAGCTGTGAAGGTCAGGAAAGTGGATCTGCCTGAAAGGTTCTGAGAGTGTCACAGCAAGACCTCAAACCGCCATCGGGGAATCTGAACTTCTGATCCCCACCCTCATGATTAAAGTACCCCGTCCATCCTTCAGAATCCCCAGGCGGGTTTCCCCATTACTTCTGCGTGTAACTGCACAGAAGCTGACAGACCAGCTGAGTATGTTTGGCCTTTCCTGTTCCGCATTTCCGGCATTCCCAGTATTTCACTCTTCCATACAGATTGAAGGCATTTGTGTTGAACAAAGAACAGCCCAGGAACAGGCCCTCCAGCCCTTCAAGTCTGAGCCGATCCAAATCCACTATCTGGACCTATCACCCAATTCCTAAGTATCTGTATCCCTCTGCTCCCCACCAACTCATGCATCTTCCAAACGCACCTTAAATGAATCTACTGTGCCTGCCTCTGCTGGCAACGTGTTCCAGACACCTACCACCCTCTGAGCAAAGTACTTGCTCATTTCTCAGCTGACCTAGTGCTCTCTTTCTGAAAGGCAGTGAAATCTTTGTCTAATCACTGGTTGCCTATATATATATTAGATTAGATTATTTACAGTGTGGAAACAGGCCCTTTGGCCCAACAAGTCCACACCGACCCGCCGAAGCGCAACCCACCCATACCCCTGCATTTACCCCATACCTAACTCTACAGGCAATTTAGCACGGCCAATTCACTTGACCCGCACATCTTTGGACTGTGGGAGGAAACCGGAGCACCCGGAGGAAACCCACGCAGACACGGGGAGAACGTGCAAACTCCACACAGTCAGTCGCCTGAGTCGGGAATTGAACCTGGGTCTCAGGCGCTGGGAGGCAGCAGTGCTAACCACTTGTGCCACCGTGCCACCCATATATATATATAAAAATGATACAGATGAAAATGTGGGGAGAATGTTCAGTACATTTGCAGGTGACAGCAAGATTGGTAACAGTGAAGAAGATGGTTGTAGGTTACAAGAAGATATGGATGGGTTGGTCATACCAGTGGTAGATAGTATTTAACCCTTATAATTGCAAGGTGATAGTGTGATGCTAGAAAAGCACAGCAAGTCAGGCAGCATCTGAGGAGCAGGAGAATCGACATTTCAGGCATCAGCTCTTCATCAGGAATATGCCCGTAACGTCGATTCTCCTGCTCCTCAGATGCTGCCTGACCTGCTGTGCTTTTCCAGCACCACACTCTCGACTCTGATCTCCAGCGTCTGCAGTCCTCACTTTCTCTAAGTGCGAGGTGATGCACTTTGTAAGAAGAAACGAGATGAGGGAGTATTAAATGAAAGACAGGACACTGGGTAGCTCAGAGCAACAGAGGGATCATGGCATAATTATCACAGATCCCTAAAGTCAGCAGAGCACCAGAATACAATAGTTAACAAGGCATATGGGACACTTGCTTTCATAAGTCAATGCATTGAGTACAAGTGCAAGGAGGTAACGCTGGAGTTGTACAGAGCGTTAGCCAGGCCACAGCTGGAGTACTGTGTGCAGTTCTGATCCTATCCTTCTGATAGGAAGGGTGTGACAGCACTACAGGGGATATACAAGAGGTTCACCAGATTACTGCCTGGGATGGAGAAATTGAGCTCGAAGGAGAGACTTGGATTGTTGTTTTTAGAGCAGAGAAGACTGAGGTGGGACATGATTGAGGTGCATAAGATTATGAGAGGCATGGACCGGGTGAATAGAGAGCAGCTGTTCCCCTTGGTTGAGGGGTCAGTCACAAAGGGGCATAGTTTTAGGGTAAGGGGCAGGAGATTCAGAGGGGATTTGGGGAAAAACATTTTCACTGAGTGGGTGGTGGGAATCCAGTGTGCACTGCCTGGGAAGGTAGCAGAGGCTAGAAACGTTAAAAAAAATTTGAATGGATATTTTAGACATCATAATATTCAAGGATATGGGATGTGGGCAGGAAATTGAGATTAAAGCACCTGTAGTGGCAGTTATATTGGTGCAGACTCAATGGGCTGAAGGGCCTTTTTGTGCCATGTGAATCTATGAATATCACCAGAAAACTCCCACCTACCATTATCACCATCTTTTGCCACAATTACACGAAAGGGATTGAATAGAAAAAGTAACATTACACAATTAAGATGTAAAATGGATAGGCCATGAGACAGCCAGCCCTCTAGTTTATAAACCTCACAAACAGTATTAAATAATTGAGACTATTATGAACTTATGAACTTGATAACATTGGATCCATTCCTTTCGATGCAAAACATGAGTCGTGTTGATCTTTCAGGTTTATTCTGTAAATTAAGGAAAACGGTATTTTGCAATGTATTGGAATTACTTTGTATGCTCAAATAGCATCATTGTGCAATCCCATTTTGTTATTTTATATTTTGTTTTTACATGACTGAGCTTTGATGCGAAGTAGTGGAATTCCCCCTAAAAACCTCTCCACCTCCCTTGCCTTCCTTTAACATATTTCAGGAGACCTAATTCTTTGGGAAGGATCATTTGTCCAAAGCTCTCTTTAAGTGATTTGGTGTCAAATTCTATTTTTGATGCTCTTGTTAAATGCCTTGGGGCTCTTTACTACATTATGGACATCATATAAATCCAAGTAGTTGTTACTTCGCTACTTCACAAAACCAAATTAGAGATTTATCACCACAATCTTTTACCTCTACTAATATTAGATAATTAGCTACAATGGGGGAGGAGGTTATGGTTCTGTAGGGGATCTGTGTTCACAAATCAATGTTGAGGAATTTGCATTGTATTTAACTTGTGCTTGCTTTTGAACACTGCTGGTCCGCTATGGGGCAGGTGCAATTTTGGGTGGAGTCTGGTCCACGTACTTTTTATTAAATTGTTAATTTTTCACTGAAATTAGTGAAATCACATTCCCCCACCATTGCCCCCACCCCCAACATCTCAATGACTACTCCCCTCCATCATTATGAAAGTCTTTGGGAGGTTAGTCATGGCTAACATCAACCCCAGCCTCCCAGATTGCCTTGATCCCTTGTCATTCACCTCCCATTGCAACAGATCCACAGCACACGCCATTGCCCTGGCCCTGCGCTCATCCCTGGAACATTTGGATAACAAGGATACCTACGTCAGACTCCTACCTACTGGCTATAGCTCCGCCTTCAACACCATAATTCCAAACAAAGACATCCCTAAGCTCTAAGACCTCAGCCTCTGCTCCTCACTTTGTAACTGGATTGTCAACATCCTGATCCACAGACTGCAATCAGTGAGAATAGGTGACAATACCTCCTCCATGGTAATCCCCAAAACCAATGCCCTGCAAGGCTGGGTACTCAGCCCCCCACTACACTCGTTATACACTCATGACTGTGTGGCCAAATTCTGTACCAAATCTATTTACAAGTTTGCTGACGACACCTCTATTGTAGGTTCGATCTCAAAAAACCTGAAGAAGGGCTCATGCCCGAAACATCGATTCTCCTGCTCTTTGGATGCTGCCTGGCCTGCTGCGCTTTTCCAGCAACACATTTTCAGCTCTGATCTCTAGCATCTGCAGTCCTCACTTTCTCCTGGATCTCAAAAAACGACAAGACAGAGTGCGGGGAAGAGATTGAGTCCATCTATTAGCGTGAAGATGTAAACACAACAATATCTCCACCTACATCAGCAAAATGAACAAGCTGGTCATGGACTTCAGGAAGCAAGGTCTGCATCTGTCTGCATCAATGGTGCTGACCTGGAGATGGTCCAGAAGTTCCTGGTAGTGACAATCACCAATAATCTGTCCTGATCCACCCATGTTGATGCTACGGTCAAAAAAGCACAGCAACGTCACTACTTCCTCAGGAGGCTAAGGAAATCGGTATGACCATAAAGACTCCTACCCATTTTTGTACATACACCTTACAAAGCATCCTGTCTGGATGGATCACAGCTTGGTATTGCAACTGCTCTTCCTAAGACCAATTGAAACTACAGAGAGTTGTGAACACAGGCCTATCCATCACACAAATCATTCCCGATGAAGGGCTTTTGCCCGAAACGCCGATTCTCCTACTCCTCGGATGCTGCCTGACCTGCTGTGCTTTTCCAGCACCGCTCTGATCTAAAATCTGGTTTCCAGCATCTGCAGTCCTCACTTCTGCTTTTACACAAAACAGCCTTCCATCCATTGACACCATCTATACTTTCCACTGCCTCGGGAAGGCAACCAACATCATCAAAGACCCCTCTCACCCCAGTTATACTCTCTCCCACTCTCTTCCATTGGGCAGAAGATAGAAAAGTTTGTATACACATATGAATCGATTTAAGAAGGGCTTCTTTCCTGCTGGTATCAGACTTTAAAATGGACCTCTTTAACGTTAATGTTGATCTCTCTCTCTGTGCACCTTCTCTGCAGCTTTAACACTGTATCTCGCACTCTGTTCTGTTACCTTGATGCATGTTGTACAGTATGACCTGCTTGTATAGCACGTGAGACAACATTTTTCACTGTAGCTTGGTACATGTGACAGTAATAAATCAAATCAAATCATGACAGAAAAGTCAGTGGAAAATCCAGTGGACAATCCAATTCCACGTCCTTACATGTCCAGATTCTTATCACTTCACAATTGGTGGCTATGTCTTCACCGAATCTCAACCCTATCCCTGCGGTATGCTCTGGAACTTCCCTCTGTGCAAACCTCGATTCCTTTCTCTCCTTTGTGAAGATGGCTCTTAAAACCTACCACCAGAGCCAGGCTTTTGATTGTATGTAGTAATATCCCTTAATAAGGATTTGAACCATATCAGATTCTAAAGGGGTTTGACGAGGTAGGAGCAGAGGCAGATGTTTCCCCTTGTAGAGCAACTACAAGTAAGAGGCATCATCTAAAGATAAAGGTGTCTCCTGTAGTGACTGGAAAGAGGTTGGCCAAGTGGATCTCTGAGCATGAGATCCCTGATTGGCCCAGGTTAACAGCCCTAATCAGGGAGCCCTGGGTGACAGATATAAACATGCCTTGGTGTGCCCATTTGCCACCGGGCAGTGGTCATCCCCAGTGGAGGGCTCTCTACATGGGAGTCCTCCCCCTTTCTCTCGGGAATCTGGGGTGGAGGGTGCTGCATGCAGCGATCCCCTGCAACCGCAGATTGCGGTGGTTCACGGACTCCCAGCCCAACTGCTTGTTCTGTGGCGCTGTGGAGTCCATGGACCATGTGTATATTGGGTGTGGGCATTTGCACTCCCTTTTTGATTTTCTTAAAAACCTTCTCCTCTGCTTTTGGTTGCACTTCAGTCCCACGCTCCTGATCTTCGGTTTGGAGGACGGAGGGCAGGTCTGAAGACCTCCTCGTCTGCTCCTGCCCCTGGGCCTGGCCAAACTGGCCATATACAGGCCCAGGCAGCGGGCCGTGGAGGGGGTCATTAGGGCCGACTGCCTGCACCCTTCTGCAGTTACGTTAGGGCCCGGGTGTCCTTGGAGAAGAAGCACGTGGTCTCCACCAACACCCTGGATTATTCAGGAAGAGGTGGACATCGCTGGGAGGGGAGTGTATTATTTCCCCCTCCAACTTTATTTTGATTTGATCCCTGCCCTCCCCTTTACTGTTTGATCATGCAGCATTGTCCTTTGATGTGAAGGGCACTGCTTGTCACTGACCACTTGGGTGGTTCCTTACTTCCTGGTGGTGGAAAATTGAATAAAGATCCGTGCACCTTGTGTCTCTCACTGTGTCTCACACGCACACACATACAACATGGATGCTGGGGAAAATATAAACACTACCACAGTTAGGCGGTAGTGTGGGGTTTAATAAAAGAAAGAGAAAATAAAAGAAAAAAAAATGAGCATGATGCTGCCTGACCTGCTGTGCTTTTCCAGCATCACTCTAATCTAGCTATAAACAGGAGTTTCAGGGATGCTCCTCACTCTTGGGACTGGCTCGGAGCTGGCTGGTCAGAGTCCCTGTACAGTGCACTTGTAAATAAAGGGTGACTTTGTGATAGGTTACCAGCTTCTGTGGAGTTATTTCACTCCTAGAACTGAGGGAAAATGTCTTCCCTCAGAGGCTTGATACACTTTAGAATTCTCTTCTGTAGCAAAGGTTGGATCATTTCATACATTCAAGGCTGCATGGGACAGAATTTCGATTGACAAGGGAAACGGCAAGAAAGTAGATTAGATTAGATTCCCTACAGTGTGCAAACAGGCCCTTCGGCTCAACAAGTCCACACCGACCCTCTGAAGAGTAACCCACCCAGACCCTTTCCCCTCTGACTAATGCACCCAACCTATGGGCAATTTAGCATGGCCAATTAAGCTTTCCTGCACATCGTTGAACTGTGGGAGGGAACTAGAGCAAACCCACACAGACTTGGGGAAGAACGTGCAAACTCCACACAGTCACCAGAGGCTGGAATTGAACCTGGGTCCCTGGTCCTGTGAGGCAGCAGTGTTAACCACTGAACCACCATGCCACCACTGTGCAGGCCACATTCAGAGCTTATTAAACAGCAGAGCAGGCCTGATGGGCTGAATGGCCTCCTCCAAATCCTATTTCTCGTCATCGCCTGATCTTGATGTCAAATTTAGCTCAATAACGCTCCTTGGGACAACTCCCCTCTGAAGCATTGTAAGTGCACAGTGTTTTCGGTCTGGTACAGAATGGGTTAATCCACAGCTGTACATATTTGGCAAAGGCTACTTTTTTTAAAAAAACTGGCGTTCCCGTTTGCTGAAGTAAAAATGCTTGGAGTCACCAGATCAGTGACCCACCTCCCAGTCAAGCACACTCCCATCGCCCCAGCTGCAGTGACCAGTGAACGCTGAAGACGACTCCAAACAGGCAGCCACCTTGAGCTGGCTCTCTCTCTCTCTTTCTCTCTCTCTCTCTGTGCCAAAACACCACCGTAAATCTCCTGAAAATCCAGTGACTTCACTGCAAAGGAATTCTGGCACAACACGAAAAAAAAATGTCAAGTTTGTTCCTGATGCTCACAATGAGGCCAGGAATCTCCTTCCCTCCCTCTGTTTCCCAGCTGGTTTCGACTTTACGTTTTCTCTTCAGGCCTGTCATAAGTGGAACTATCGCCAAATATGACCTCTTCCTTTCTCTCTCTCTCTCTCCTGCTTTCCACCTGTAGCTCACATCTGGGAACAACAGCTGGAGTGGACAAAACGCACATAGGCAGAGAAATGCACACAGATGTACAGTGACACAGAGCCACACAGAGATGCAGAGATATACACAGAGGCACACAAAGACTTATGGAGACATAGAAATTAACACAGAGACATACAGACATACTGAGAGACTACGAGACACATAGACACAAATACAGACATACAGAGACACAGGGACACGTACAGACATATAGGGACATCGAGATACTTACAGGGACACAAAGATACAAATAGAGTGTGGGTTAACTTTGGGTGCACCAGTTTCCTCCCAGAGTCCAAAGATGTGCAGGTTAGTTGGATTGGCCACGCTAAATTGCCCATCGTGTCCAGCGGTGTGTAGGCTAGGTAGGTTAGCCATGGGAAACAAGGGGTTACAGAGATAGGGTGGAGGGGGTGGGTCTAGGTGGGCTGTTCTTCGGCAGGTCAGTATGGACTCAATGGGCTGAATGGCCTGCATCCACACTGTAGAGATTCTATGATATACAAAGGCACAGACATACACACATACACATATGCAGATAGACAAAGACACAAAGATATGTGAAGTTACGTACAGAGACTGAGGCACAGTCAAAGCAGGACAGTACAGAAAAAAAACAATAAAATACAAATTACACAAACAAGACTGTGCTGGCCCCGAGATTCATGTGGTGGTGTGATGTGTGATGAGCTGCTGTATAATTGGTGATGGAGATGTGATGGGGTCACAAGATCCTGCCAATCAAAAAGGCAGGTTCCCTTTAAATAGGGGGATCAAGGTGGCACAGTGATAATACAACTGGACCAATAGCTCAGAGCCTTCAGATAATGCTCAGGGTGGACAGGTTCCAATCCCATCATGGAGCTAATGGGATTTCAACTCGATGAATAAATCTGGAATTATAAAGCTCGTCTCAATGCTACGAAGACTATTGCAAAATCCGACCTGGTTCACTAATGTCCTTTAGAGAAGGAAGTCTTCAGTCCATACCTGGTCTGGCCTACATGTGAGTCCAGACCCACAGCAATGTGGTTGACCCTTAACTGCCCTCTGAAATGGTCAGAGGAAACCACAGAGTTCAAGGGCAATTAGGGATGGACAGAAATACCAGTCTTGCCCTCAATGCCCAGGTCCCATGACAGAATGAAATCTTTATAAAACACAGACCTGCAGAGGGGGTGGGTGGGAGCAGAAGGTTCGGGAGATGAAGCCACACCCAGATGGGATATTCTCCACAAGTGAGTGGGAGGAGGGTTTTACAGAGGCCTGTGTTATTTGTACATCTGTGTCTCTCCATATTTGCATGCGTCTGTGTATTTTTCTCTGTGTCTGAGCAGCTCTCCCTCTCTGTATCTATGTACCTCAGTCTGAGTGTGTGTATCTCAGTCTGAGTGTGCGTGCCTCAGTCTGAGTGTGTGTGCCTCAGTCTGAGTGTGTGTACCTCAGTCTGAGTGTGCGTGCCTCTAAGTGTGTGTACCTCAGTCTGAGTGTGTGTATCTCAGTCTGAGTGTGCGTGCCTCAATCTGAGTGTGTGTGCCTCTGTCTGAATGTGTGTACCTCAGTCTGAGTGTGTGTACCTCAGTCTGAGTGTGCGTGCCTCTGACTAAGTGTGTGTACCTCAGTCTGAATGCGCGTACCTCAGTCTGAATGCGCGTGCTTCTGTCTGAGTGTGTGTACCTCGGTCTGAATGTGCGTGCTTCTGTCTGAGTGTGTGTACCTCAGTCTGAGTGTGCGTGCTTCTGTCTGAGTGTGTGTACCTCAGTCTGAGTGTGCGTGCCTCTGTCTGAGTGTGTGTACCTCAGTCTGAGTGTGCGTGCCTCTGTCTGAGTGTGTGTACTTCAGTCTGAGTGTGCGTGCTTCTGTCTGAGTGTGTGTACCTCAGTCTGAGTGTGCGTGCCTCTGTCTGAGTGTGTGTTCCTGCACATTCCTGCACGTGTGTCTCTGTCTGTCCATATTTAACAATAGGTAAAAACAATGACTGCAGATGATGGAAACCAGATTCTGGAGTAGAGTCGTGCTGGAAAAGCGCAGCAGGTCAGGCAGCATCCAAGGAACAGGAAATTCGATGTTTCGGGCATAAGCCCTTCATCAGGAAACCTTTCCTGATGAAGGGCTTATGCCCGAAACGTCGAATCTCCTGTTCCTTGGATGCTGCCTGACCTGCTGTGCTTTTCCAGCAACACATTTTCAGCTCTGATCTCCAGCATCTGCAGACCTCACTTTCTCCTGCTGGAAAAGCAAAGCAGTTCAGGCAGCATCCGAGGAGCAGGAAAATCGACATTTTGGGCAAAAGCCCTTCATTTTGCCCGAAACGTCTATTTTACTGCTCCTCAGATGCTGCCTGAACTGCTGTGCTTTTCCAGCACCATATTTAACAATAGGACCAAAACAACAGGAACAGAAGTAGACCATTCAGCCCATCAAGTCTGTGCTGCTATTCAATTCTGGACGATATGTTTCTCAAGCCCATTATCATGCCTTTTCCCCATAACCCTTATTAATGTTTGTCTGTCTGTTTTTCTGTATATTTGTGTCTATCTATATAACTGTGTGCATCCCTTTCTGTCTGTGTGTCTGTCCATATATCTGTGTGTCTCTCTCTTTCTGTCTGTGTGTCTCTCTCTGTATATCTGTGTGTGTCTCGCTATCTGTGTGCATGCCTGTCTATATATCTGTGTCTGTAACTCTCACTGTCTGTGTGTGTCTCTCTCTCTGTATATATGTGGATGTCTCTCTCTCTCTCTCTGTGTCTCCATCTCACTCTCTCTATCTGTGTGTCTCTATCTGTGAGTCTCTCTGCCTGTCTCTGTCTCTCTGCGTGTTTCTCTCTCCCACTCTCTCTCTCTATGTCACTCTCTAATCTGTCTGTTTCTCTGTCTCTCTCTCTCTCTGTATGTCTGTCTCTCTCTCTTTGTCTCTCTTTCTATCAGTGTGCCTCTCTGTATATCTGTGTGTCCCTCTCCCTCCCTTGGTCTGTATGTGTCTCTATCTGTCTGGGTGTCTCTCTAACTCTGTGTCTCTCTGTATATCTGTGTGTGTCCCTCTCTCTCTCTCTGTCTGTGTCTCCCTCTCTCCCTGTCTATGTCTCTCTCTCTCTGTATGTGTGTGTATCTCACTTACTCTCTCTCTCTCTCTGAGTGGATGATGTTGATCAACCCCAGGCTGGTCTCAGGTTCTGAAAGTTTCTAAACCAAGATCTGACAGTCTCCTGACTGTTAAGCACAGTGTTTTGAAGGCTGGGTTTTCATCTTATCTTTGCATTGTCGGCTGTGAGGGTCTCTCTCTTTCTCTCTCTCTCTTCGTGACTTCACCCCCTCCAGAGCACCTCAATGACAGAATCGAAGGAACGCGTTTCTGACTTAAATCCCGCTTCCCCTCCCCCACCACTTCAACATTCACAGTACAATACAGCCACCAACTCCCTTCGCTATTTCCATCGCCCATAAACTGCCTCCAAACAGTGTGTCCACAGGAAGCTGCTGGCATCTGGAGGCCTGCAGTGATCAGCTTCAGGCAGCCCCCTCTCCTCCCCTCACACCACCGGACACCCCCTCTCTTCCCCTCACACCACCGGACACCCCCTCTCCTCCCCTCACCCCACCGGACACCCCCTCTCCTCTCCTCATCCCACCGGACACCCCCTCTCCTCTCCTCATCCCACCAGACACCCCTCTCCTCTCCTCATCCCACCGGACACCCCCTCTCCTCCCCTCACCCCACCGGACACCCCCTCTCCTCCCCTCACCCCACCGGACACCCCCTCTCCTCCCCTCACCCCACCGGACACCCCCTCTCCTCTCCTCATCCCACCGGACACCCCTCTCTTCCCCTCACCCCACCGGACACCCCCTCTCCTCCCCTCACCCCACCGGACACCCCCTCTCCTCCTCTCATCCCACCGGACACCCCCTCTCCTCCCCTCACCCCACCGGACACCCCCTCTCCTCCCCTCACCCCACCGGACACCCCCTCTCCTCCCCTCACCCCACCGGACACCCCCTCTCCTCCTCTCATCCCACCGGACACCCCCTCTCCTCCCCTCACCCCACCGGACACCCCCTCTCCTCCCCTCACCCCACCGGACACCCCCTCTCCTCTCCTCATCCCACCGGACACCCCCTCTCCTCCCCTCACCCCACCGGACACCCCCTCTCCTCCTCTCATCCCACCGGACACCCCCTCTCCTCCCCTCACCCCACCGGACACCCCCTCTCCTCCCCTCACCCCACCGGACACCCTCTCTCCTCCCTTCACCCCACCGGACACTCCCTCTCCTCTCCTCACCCCACTGGACACCCCCTCTCTTCCCCTCACCCCACCAGACACCCCTCTCCTCCCCTCACCCCACCGGACACCCCCTCTCCTCCTCTCACCCCACCGGACCCCCCCTCTCCTCCCTTCAGCCCACTGGATACCCCCTCCCTGGTTTCTGAGCTCTCCCCCAAACCAACTCCTCCCCACCCGATCCTGACCAGCACAGCTGCAGTTCCCAACAACAGATCCTTGATATCTTCCTCTGCCCATGGGAGCTGGATCTCTCTGTAGACGGGACGCCCCTCACCTTGCATTTCAGGTCTTGATCCACTCTCTGTCTCTAATACTGGGAGCAGCTGCTGGGATTTTGCCTGCAGCGTCACCACTGTCACTGACTGACGCACAGACGCACCTCGCCAAGCAGGTGAGCAGTTAACCGAGGTCCAAAAAAACACTCCCTTTAGGGATCAGAACACGGGCATCCTCATGACCATGTGAATCACCCAGGAGTCACTCAGCCCCTTTCGCCTGCTATGTCATTTGGCAGTGGCGGGAGGGTACCATGGCAAAATGGAATGCGCCAACAGACTCCAACATTGGTGTGCCTGGCAGTGACGATGGTGAATCGGCCCAACAGTGAGAGATGGCACGTGAGGATTGGTGTTTTTGATGTTAGCTGGGTTTGGTGAGGTGGTGGTGGTTGGTTGGTTGGTTCAGAACCCAGACGTAGATGGATGTATACGGGCGGCACAGTGGCACAGTGGTTAGCACTGCTGCCTCACAGTGCCAGAGACCCGGGTTCAATTCCTGCCTCAGGTGACTGACTGTGTGGAGTTTGCACATTCTCCCCGTGTCTGCGTGGGTTTCCTCCCACAGTCCAAAATGTGCAGGTCAGGTGAACTGGCCATGTAGTGTTCGGTGCAGGGGTAAATGTGGGTGGGGGTGGGTGTGCTTCGGTGGATCGATGTGGACTTGTTGGGCCAAAGGGCCTGTTTCCATACTGTAAGTAATCTCTTTAAGCTATATCACTCTATTTTCCTTTATTCTTAAACTACCAAAATGGTGCCGGGTTATGGCAACAAATGAAAGATTTTCACTGTATTTTATTGTATTTCACTGTAAAATACACGTGACAATAAATATTACTCATTCATTCAAAAAGATCATGGTTGATCTGAAATGTGAAGTCTGCATTCCTCCTAATCCTCACGACCTTTCAATCCTCTTGCATACCAAGGATTGACAGGTCGCTCTGCTATAATGCAAACGTTTGGGGCAGCATGGTGGCTCAATGGTTAGCACTGCTGCCTCATAGTCCCAGGTTTGATTCCAGCCTCGGGCGACTGACTGTGTGGAGTTTGCACATTCTCCCCGTGTCTGCGTGGGTTTCCTCAGGGTGCTCTGGTTTCCTCCCACAGTCCAAAGATGTGCAGGTCAGGTGCACTGGCCGTGCTAAATTGCTCACAGTGTTAGGTTCAGAGGGAAATGGAATCTGGGTGGGTTACTCTTCGGAGGGTGGGTGTGGACTTGTTGGGCCTAAGGGCCTGTTTCCACACTGTAGGTAGTGTAATCAGTTCCTCTGCTATGGAAAACTGCTGTAGAAAATCGTGCTAGAGAAGATCACTAATAGAAAATCACTATTCCCGTTCCATAGAAAGTCTGCATTATCCAAACAGTGTCAATTCATCAATCGCGTTCGTGCTGACAAAACCCACATCAGAATGACCTGTCTCCATCTCTGCTTCAAAAATATTCCAGGGTTCTACTTTCAACTCTACTCTGCTATCACATGCAACTAAGTGTCTTTTGTTTCCCACCACTAAATCGCCTGTGGCAACTTCTCTACTTATAAACCACCACCATTAAATCATCAATATCTCCAAACGACCCTTCCTCTAAATCATTTATTTCAATTGTAAACAGTTACAGTCCCAGCACTGATCCCCGAGGAGCACCACTCACTATATCTGACCAATTAAAACAAGACCCATACAGACCAGCACTGGTAGCCAACCAATCTTCTATCCATGCCAATCTGCTAACTTCGACATCGATTCTGAGAATCCTTACAATGTGCAAACAGGCCATTCAGCCGATGAAGTCCAGACTGATCCGCTGAAATAGTCCTATTGGAAGGATGTTGTGAATCTGAAAGGATTCAGAAAAGATTTACAAGGATGTTGCCAGGATTAGAGGATTTGACCTATAGGGAGAGGCTGGGGCTGTTTTCCCTGGAGCGTCGGAGGCTGAGGGGTGACCCTATAGAGGTTTACAAAATTATGATGGGCATGGATAGGATAAATAGGCAAAGCCTTTTCCCTGGGGTGGAGGAGTCCAGAACTAGAGGGCATAGGTTTAGGGTGAGAGGGGAAAGATATAAAAGAGACCTAAGGGGCAACTTTTTCACACAGAGGGTGGTATGTGTATGGAATGAGCTGCCAGAGGATGTGGTGGAGGCTGGTACAATTGCAACATTTAAGAGGCATTTGGATGGGTATATGAACAGGAAGGGTTTGGAGGGATATGGGCCGGGTGCTGGCAGGTGGGACTAGATTGGGTTGGGATATCTGGTCGGCATGGACGGGTTGGACCGAAGGGTCTGTTTTCATGCTGTACATCGCTATCACTCTAAATACATCGCCCCCACCCCCAAACCCACCCCTCCTACTCTTTCCCTATAACCCTGCATTTCCCATGGCTAACCCACCTTGCCTCCACATCTCTGGACACTATGGGCAATTTAGTATGGCCAATCCACCCTAACTTGCACATCTTTGGACAGGTAAAACCGGGGCGGGAGGGGTCTTTGATGATGTTGGCTACTTTCCCGAGGCAGCGGGAAGTGTAGACACAGTCAATGGATAGGAGGCTGGTTAACATGATGGACTGGGCTGTGTTCATGAATCTCTGTAGGTGCAAAGAGCAGGTACCACACCATGCAGTAATGTATCCAGATAAGAAGCTTTCTATGGTGCATCTGTAAGTATTGTGGACATGACAACACTGGCTCGGCCAGCACTTACTACCCATCCCTAACTGCCCCTTCAACTCAGTGGCTTGCTCTGCCTTTTCAGAGAGCGGTTAAGTCACATTGCTGTGGATCTGGAGTCACATGTAGGCCAGACCAGGTAAGGATGGCAGTTTCCTTCCCTCAAGGGCATTAGTGAACCAGATGGGTTTTTCTGACACTTGGTAATTACTTCTTCATCATTCCAGCTTTTTTTCATCGAATACAAATTTCACTATCTGCTTGACAGCAGGAGTCGAACTGGGGTCCCCGGCTCAATTTCTGGGTCTCTAATCTCATGACAATACTCACTAGGCCTATGCTTTCCAATAGCTGGGCAAAAGCCCTTGGGGGCTGGACAACATTCACTCTGCCACACCATTGGGAAAGCAGGCATTTTTCCCCTGGCCCCCCCTATCTCTCAGCCATTCAGCTGAGGATTCATCCCACTACTCCCAACCAGGACATTCGGGCCCTAGGCACCGCTCAGCAGTGTTCTGGAGAACAGTCACCCCAGAGTCAAAACGCTAATTCTCGTTTCTCTCTAGATAGGACCTGCTGAGTTTCTCGAGCCTCCCCTGTGTTTGTTTCAGTAGCATGAAAAATGGTGGCTCAGTGGTTGGCACTGCTGCCTCACGGCACCAGGGACCCAGGTTTGATTCCAGCTTCAGATGATTATCTGTGTGGAGTTTGCACGTTCTCCGAGTGTCTGTACGGGTTTTCGCCGGGTGCTCCAGTTTCCTCCCACAATCCAAAGATGTGCAGGTCAGGTGGATTGGCAATGCTCAATTGCCCAGAGTATCTAGGAATGTGCAGGCTGGGTGGACTAGCTATAGCAAATGCAGGGCAGGGGAACCCGTCTGAGTCAGATACTCTTCGGCTCAGTGGTTAGCACTGCTGCCTCACAGTACTAGGGACCCAGGTTCGATTCTAGCCTCAGGTGACTGTCTTTGTGGAGTTTGCATAGTTTCCCCGTGTCTGCGTGGGTTTCCTTTGGGTGCTCCGGTTTCCTCCCACAACCCATAGATGCGCAGGTTAGATGGATTGGCTATGATAAATTGCCCACAGTGTTAGATGCATTAGTCAGAGAGAAATGGGTTTGGGTGGGTTACTCTTCGGAGGGTCGGTGTGGACTTGTTGGGTCAAAGGGTCTGTTTCCACACTGTAGGGAATCTAATCTAATCTTTGGAGGGTTGATGTGGACTCGATGGGCCAAATGGCTTGCTCCCACATGTAGCGATTCTATAAAGTGCCGACACCTCCACACGAGTTTTCACTGGATGTGACAGGTGTTATGCCAAATACAGAAGTGGGGCCATTTAATTTCCACTACTACCCCTTGGATGGTAACGTCCTCGCTGTCAACTTCCTAGCCAGCTGTTAGAGCTTCACAGCCCAAGCTGATGTTTCTAAAACAAAACTCTCCCTTCTTAGCAGCAAGAACTGGAAGTTTTACTGCAGGCTCCAGCTGCCGGTAGGTTAAGCAGTATAAAACCACCCTGTATTACTGAAATGAGTCATGCATTTCATTAAAACAAAGCCATCGAACAAGAGCAAACATTTGAACAAGCCACTCTTTTTCAGGTTTAATTCAGAACCTTGTTATTTTTTTAAAAATTCTCCTTTGGAAAAGATCCCTAGATAAGAACAGGCATATACTACTCATTTCCCGACTGTCAGTGTTGAAAGGAGTCCAAGGTTTATATACCCTTTAAAGCAGAACAGAGTAATCAAACCCAGAGTATTGTGAGCTCTTAAAAGGGCAATGACCCTATTAAAGCAAATGCCTGAAAAAACCCCACAATCAACATTGGGGAGTATTGGAATGTAAAAGATAGATTTCAGTTTGGAAAAACAAATTAGTATCCAATTTTTCCAGCGTTTATATGTGCTTACTAATATTGTGCCTCGGTCTCCCAGGAAAAAAATTGGAAATTTTACATCTAATGGGGGAGGTATTATCTCTTTGAATCCTAATCAGGTCTATCTGTGCTAGTGGTGTTGCAGCGCCAATTCCCCACTCCCCAGTAGAAACCCCAAGGCACAGCACTGGGGGCTAGTTAGCTTAGCGAGCTGGATGGCTGGTTTCCAATACAGAGTGACGCCAACAGTGTGGGTTCAATTCCTGTAGCAGCTGAGGTTACCCTGAAGGACTGTCCTTCTTGGAGGAGAAAGTGAGGACTGGCGATCAGAGCTGAAAATGTGTTGCTGGAAAAGCGCAGCAGGTCAGGCAGCATCCAAAGAGCAGGAGAATCGACGTTTCGGGCATGAGCCCTTCTTCAGGAAGGGCTCATGCCCGAAACGTCGATTCTCCTGCTCTTTGGTTGCTGCCTGACCTGCTGCGCTTTTCCAGCAACACATTTTCAGCGACTGTCCTTCTTAACCTCTTCCCCTCCCCTGAAGCATGGTGACGCTCAGATTAAACCAGCATTAGTTGTTCTTCTTTCTCTCTCTCTCATGGGAGAGCTGCCCAAAGGTCTCCAGTACATCTTTGGTGACCTTACCTTAGCCAGCAGATCTGTATTCAGTGTTAGTTAACACAGGGAATAAAATAACTAAGCGCCAAGGATTAAATGGTCAAGCAATACCACATTTCAAACATAAAGAATGCATTTTTAAATGGGGTGCTGGAGAATGGCCAGTGACTGTAACCAGTCTCCAGGCAGGGTCTATATCTTTAAGAGAATACATGGGTTACATACATGATAGAGAAAAATAGGAACAAGTGTTGATGAGAGTGAGACATGGGGGTGATGTAAAGAATCATATAGTCATACAGCACTGAAACAAACCCTTCGGTCCAACCAGTCCATAATCCCAACTAAACTGGTCCCACCTGCTTGAACTTGGCCTATCTCCCTCCAAATATTTCTGGTTTGTCCCTGTCCAAAGGTCTTTTAAATGTTGTAACTGTACCTGCGTCCACTACTTCCTCTGGAGGTTCATTCCACACACAAACCACCCTCTGTGTAAAAACGTTGCCTCTCATGTGTTTTTAAAATCTTTCTCCTCTCACCTTAGTCTTCAAATCCCCCACCCTATGGAAAATACATCTGCCCGTCACCTCATCTCTCTCCTCATGATTTTATAAACCTCTATAAGGTCACCCGTACGCTCCAGTGAAAACAAAACTAGTCCATCCAGCATCTCCTTATAACTCAAACCTTCTGTTTGTGACAACTGGTAAATCTTTTCTGAAGCTTATTCAGATTAGTGATATCCTTCTTATAACAGGGCGACCAGAACGCAAAATACTCCAGAACAGGCCTCACCAACATCCTGTACGACCACAACATGCTGTCCCCGCTTCTACACTCAAAGGGCTGAGCAATGAAGGCAAGCTTGCTAAACGCCTTCTTAACCACCCTGTCTATATGTGACACAAATTTCAAAGAATTATATACCTGAACCCTTAGGTCTCTGTTCTACAACACTACCCAGGGCCCTACCATTATTGGTCACGGAGTCATAGAGATGTAAGCATGGAAACAGCCCCTTTGGTCCAACTCGTCCAAACTGGCCAGATATCCTAAATTAATCTTGTCCCATTGGCCAGCACTTGGCTCATATTCCTCTAAAGCCTTCCCACTCAGTGTGGCACGGTGGCTCAGCAGTTAGCACTGCTGCCTCACAGCGCCAGGGTCCCAGGTTTGATCCCAGCCTTGGGTCACTGTCTCTGTGGAGTTTGGACATTCTCCCCGGGTCTGCATGGGTTTCCTCTGGGTGCTCCTGTTTCCTCCCACAGTCCAAAGACGTGCAGGTCAGGTGAATTGGCCATGTTAAATTGCTCATAATGTTAGGTACATTAGTCACAAGGAAATGGGTCTGGGTGGGTTACTCTTTGGAGGGTTGGTGTGGACTGGTTGGGTGAAGGGCCTGTCCCCACACTGTAGGGAATCTGATCTAATCATATACCTCTCCAGAAGCCTTTTAGCCCCTGTTTGTTTTACCAGAATGCATTACCTCGCATTTATCCAAATTAAACTCTTCAGCCCATTGATCCAATTGATCAAGATATTTTTGCAATCTTAAGATAACCTTCTTCACGGTCCACTATGTCACCAATTTTTGTGCCATCTGCAAACTTACTCACCATGCCCTCTATAATCTTATCCAAAGCATTAGAAAAAGAGAGATTGTGGAGAAGGTTACATTAACACAATCATGAACACAAGACAAATGACCAATTCCTGAGCTGTAAATTTCACCGAAAATTGGCAAATTGGGCATCAGAAAAAACTAAAACAAGATTCTAGCCGAAGACGTCTCCTCAATGGCCATGGTTGGGAAATGTGGATGTGTGAATATAAAAAGGGGACACTGCGCAGTTCCATGGAAAAGCTAGAACTCAATCTCAAAGGGACAAGATCTTCAGGGGAAAAGTGGACACAAGCAACTTCAGGGAAAAAGCATCATTGTCTTTAAGATTTAAAAGATTTTTCACATCTAGCCATGAGACATTCAAAGCACACACCTACATCTCTTTTCTGTAGCTTATTCTGAGCAGAACAGGGTTGTTAGTCTGACCTGAAGCCAGGGCGTGATAACAGAAGACCATAAGAACTAGGAGCAGGAGTAGGCCATCTGGCCCCTTGAGCCTGCTCCCCCATTCAATAAGATCATGGCTGATCTTTCCATGGACTCAGCTCCACATACCTGCCCACTCATCATAACCTTTGATTCCTTTACTGTTCAATAAATCTATCCTTGCCTTAAAGCCATTCAACGAGGTTGCCTCATCTGTTTCCCTGGGCAGGGAATTCCACAGATTCACAACCCTTTGGGTGAAGACATTCCTCCTCAGCTCAGTCCTAAATCTGCTCCCTCTTATTTTGAGGCAATGCCCCCAGTTCCATTTTCACCTGCCAGTGGAAACAACATGTCTGCTTTTATTTTATCTATTCCCTTCATAATTTTATATGTTTTGATAAGATGCCCCCTCATTCTTCTGAGTGCCAATGAGTATAGTCCCAGTCTACTCAATCTCTCCTCATAAGCCAACTCTCTCAACTCTGGAATCAACCTAGTGAGCCTCCTCTGCACCCTGTCCAGTGCCTGTTACATCCATATTCATTCACCAAAATTGGTCAAATGTTTCTCTTTATTACCATTAATTAGGACAAAGGAGACTATCACAAGATTTCACAGCAAACTCAAAAATAATGCTTTTATTTCTGGCAAACTTATTCTTTAAACAAGTGGCAAACCATGAAACAACTCAGCTACTTTGTGAATGACACTATACATTCATTTTCCACAACACGTACACACAACATACACAGACAGGATGAAAACATACACAATTCTACAGAGTTATTATGGGTGGGAGAAAAATTAAACACAAAGAAGAAACAACACAACTCCCATATATCAAGATATATTCTGTCAGAAAAGAGGGTTGATGTCTCACAGCTGCTTTCAATTCTTCTCAATGTGATCTGATTTCTGACAATCAAAGAATAACTGGTAATTTTCAGATTCATCTCAGAAACAGGAGTGCTGAAATTGAAACTTCAAATTCCTTCAAATTACTGCACTCGGCAAAATTTAGAGAGTGCTGGTCTATTCCTATGAAGGGCTTTTGCCCGAAACGTCGATTTTCCTGCTCCTCGGATGCTGCCTGAACTGCTGTGCTTTTCCAGCACCACTCTACTCCAGAATCTGGTTTCAGCTTCAACCTTTGACTGTCACTGACACAGAAAGACAGTACTGCGTCTTTGAAAATCTCTCCAGCAACTGGAGATTGCAGAGTATTTGAGAGTGCATGGTAAAATAGGATGGAGTCAGCAAGGCTTCGTTAAGGGGAGGTTATGCCTGACAATCCTGTTGGGGATTCTTCGAGGAGATAACAAGAAAGTTAGACAAAAGGAGAACTAATGGACGTAATCTGTTTGGATTTCCTGAAGGCTTTTGACAAGCTGCCGCAAACGGTGTTGCTAAATAAGTTAAGAGCCCATGGTGCTTGAGGTACGGAACAGACATGGATAGGGGACTGGCTGATTGGCAGAAGACAGAGAGTGGGGATAAAGGGGTCTTTTTCAGGATGACAACTGGTGACTAGTGGAATTCCACAGGGGACAGTGTTGGAACCCCATCTGTTCACTGCTGAAAATGTGTTGCTGGAAAAGCGCAGCAGGTCAGGCAGCATCCAAGGAACAGGAGATTCGATGTTTCGGGCTTCAGCCCTTCTGATCTCCAGCATCTGCAGACCTCACTTTCTCCTCGAAGATTTTAACCTACTGTGAATCCTCTTGCAAGGATGCCTTTCTTGAAGAAGCTCTCTTCCTCCCTCTAAAACTGATCTCCAGCATCTGCAGACCACACTTTCTCCCCTTCTGTTCACTGTCAACATTGTTGATCTGGATGAAGGAACGGAGGACCTTGCTGCTAAGTTTGCAGATGACACAAAGATAGGTGGAGGGTCAGGTAGTGTTGAGGAGGTAGGAAGGCTTCAGAAGAACTTGGCGAGATGAGGAGAGGGAGTAAAGAAGTGGCAGATGGGGAAAAAAAAGTGGGAAAGTGTGAGGAAGAAGAGGTAGGAAGAAGAGGTGTAGACTATTTTCTGAATGTGGAAAGCTTAAGCACAAAATGACTTCGGAATTCTTGTTCAGGATTCTCTTAAGGTTAACATGCAGGTTCAGTTGGCAGTTAGGAAGGCAGAAGCAACATTAGCATTCATTTCAAGCAGACTGAACTACAACAGCATTAATATACTGCTGAGACTGTACAGGGCTCTGGTCAAACTGCATTTGGAACATTGCGAGCAACTTTGGGCTCCACATTTAAGGAAGGATGTGCTGGGATTGGAAGGGGATCCAAAGGAAGTTTACAAGAATGATCCCAGGGATGAAGGGCTTGTCACAGGAAGAGTGGTTGAGGACTCTGGGTCTGTACTCAATGGAGTTTAAAAGGATAAGTAAGATCTGATTGAAACTTACAGCTTACTGAGAGACCTGGATAGAGTGGAGGTGGAGGAGATATTTCCACTCGTAGGGGAGACTAGGCATAGCCTCAAAGTGAAGGGATGATAATTTAGAACTGAGATGAAGAGGAATTTCTACAACCAGACAGTGGTGTATGTGTGGGACTGATTGCCGCAGAGTGTATTTAAGACGAAGATAGATAGATTCTTGATTAGTAAGGGGATTAAGGGTAATAGGGAGAAGGCATGAGAATGGGGTTGGGAAATAAATCAGCCATGATCGAATGGCAGAGTAGACTCAGTGGGCCAAAAGGCCTGATTCTGCTCCTACATCTTATGGCCTTTACCTTTTGTTCAATTATGTCTTTGATCTCTAATATCTCACCCTCTAATCTTTCCAACACCTTTTTTGTATTCATTGACAGGATGAGGGTATCACTGGCTAGGCCAACATTTATTGCCCATCCCTGTTTGAGGTTGAGAGTCAACCACATTGCTGTGGGCCTGGAGTCACATGTAGGCCAGGTCAGGTAAGGTGGCAGATTATCATTCCTAAAAGACATTAGCGAGCCAGATGGGTTTTTTTCCTGACAATCACGGGATTCAAGGTCATTATTAGACACTTATTTCTAGAATCGTATTGAATTCAAATTCCACGATATGCCACACTATGGGATTCAAACCTGGATCCCTGGAACATTTCCTGGGTTGTGCAGCGATAATCCCACCAGGCCATCTCCTCCCCTTGGAGAAATTGAGGACTGCAGATGCTGGAGATCAGAGGCGAGAGTGTGGTGCTGGAAAAGCACAGCAGGTCAGGCAGCCTCCGAGGAGCAGGAGAATCGACATTTCCAGCATAAGCTCTTCCTGATGAAGGGTTTATGCCTGAAACATCGATTCTCCTGCTCCTCAGATGCTGTCTGACCTGCTGTGCTTTTCCAGCACCACATCTCCTCCACTTGTTCCATTTAGCTTTCTCCATTTGTTCAACATCATGAAACCCATCATATTTCCACTTCCCTTTTGTTCTGAAGAAGTCATACTAGACTGCAAATGTTGACTCTGTTTCTATCGCCAAAGATGCTGGCAGAGCTGCTGAGTTTCTCCAACACTTAATCTTTTATATTTACTATCTTTAAGGGAACTGCAAGAATCTGGTCTGGGAACAAGGGTCAGAACATTCAGTCAGAAGTGACAACTTTCTCTGGAGAAAAGAGACGGACATTTTCACTATAAAGTAATAAGATCTTCTGGAGAAACAGACATCGTCAGGAGATCTTACAAATGACAGCAATTGAAAACATTGGACATGATTTCCTCAAGGAAAGACCCTCAACTCGGACACAACCTTAAAATTAGAGCAAAACCGATTATGGAGTGAAATCAGAAAATATTCCTGAAGACAGAGAGTCGTTGAGATTTGAAACAATCCCACAAAAGGCCTTAGTTCTGGTGCATAACCAGAATATTTTCAGTCTTAGATTGATGGATTCCCACTTAGTAAGAGCATTAATGGATATGAAGCAAAATGAAGCTGAGAAGCAAATCAGCCGAGGATCTAATTGCTCAGGTTTGATGGGCTGAATGGTCTCGTGGTCATGTTTTGCTTTAAAATGGAGTAATGTAATGTGAGAAGACTTTCAGATGATCACATTAAGAGTTCATAGACTGGTATTCCAAGTACCCTTGTTGTTAAATCCCTCCACAACTTCTCCTCTTCCTGAATCTATAACCTTCACATTCCCCCAAGATTTCTATATTCCTACAATTCCAGTCTCTTGTGGATTTCTGATTTAAATTGCCCCACCATAAGTGGTCCAATCAGCTGTCCAGAAACTCAGCTCCTGAACTCTCCAGTTATATCATTCCAGCTCGCTGCTCTCCTTTAAGATGCTTTTTAAAGCATACATTTTTGACCAAGATTTTGTGCCATCATTCACAATATCCCCTTACGAAGCTTGATCTCCAGACTTTGTTTGATAATTTTCCTGTGAACTGCTTTGAGGTATTTCACGCCACTAAAATTGCTTCATAAATGCAGTTTGTTGTTGATAGGATTTCAGAGCAACTGGGATCTTTGGGAGTGGTGCAGCAGGAGCGGTGGCATGGTGGCTCAGTTGTTAGCACTGCTGCCTCACAGCACTAGGAATCCAGGTTCAATTCCAGTCTTGGGTGACTGTCTGTGTGGTGCCTACACATTCTCCCCGCATCTGCCTGGGTTTCCTCCTGGTGCTCCAGCTTCCTCCCACAGTCCAAAGATGTGCAAGTTAGGTGGGTTGGTCATGCTAAATGCCTGTGGTGTTCAGGGATTTGTAGAGTAGGCATATTCATCAGGGGTAAATGTAGAGTAATGGGGAATGGGTTTGGGTGGGATGTTCTTCAGAGGGTTGGTGTGGACTAGTTGGGCTAAAGAGCCTGTTTGCACACCGTAGGGATGCTATGAGCGAGTTGTTTCTCTGATGAAGAGTCATGTAGACACACAATGTTAGCTTGCTCTCTCTCCACAGATGCTACCTGACCTGCTGTGATCTCCAGCGTCTTTTGTTTTTAGATTAGATTAGATTAGATTCCCTACAGAGTGGAAACAGGCCCTTCCGCCCAACCAATCCACACCGACCCCCCAAAGAGTAACCCACCCAGACCCATTTCCCTCTGACTAATGCACCTAACACTAATGAGCAATATAGCATGGCCAGTTCACCTGACCAGTACAGATCCCAGTATTTGCAGTAATTTACTCTGACATGGTTTCATAATCAGCCCGTCGCTTAAGAGGGCCACTAAGAACGAGTGAGGGGTTGACGGGGAAGCTCGCTCATGCAATACCACTTCAAGCACACAAACAAAGCCACCTCCATTAGAAAAAGCAAACGTCCGATACCCGCCTCGATTAAGATGAAAGAGCCAGGCTGTGAAAACGCCGGGCAGCGTCCTTGCAAAGAGCAGAGTGAGCAGTATACCCAGGCCCAGCGAGCCTTCAGGTATTGTCTCTTGTTCTCCCAAGAATGCACACACTGTGGAGGCGGGTGGGGGGGGAGGTATGGCTGAAAGGTGAGAGGGAATACTGGCAGCTGGTGTCCTGATGTGTGGTATCCCTGGAATGTTTATCCCAGCTGAGCACTTCCTTCACTAATAGTCCACATTTCCTCTTCCCCACTGATTCTCCAGCACACAACTGGCACTAATAACCTGCAAGATTACTGCACAGCCCCTCTCAGTCTGTGGCTGGGAGGATTCCACAAAACCTGCCTTTGTTGACTGTTGGTTTTGCCATGAGTCGATTGGTGGTGGTGGTGGGGGGGGGGGGGGGGGGGGGGGGCTGGCGGAGGAGAAGTTTCCCTGGGAAGCGTCTATTTGGCTCCCCCCCAACACCCTCTTCTCTGTTTGACCTGTTCGGGCCTGAGCTGACAGATAAGAGTGAGGCAGTCGCGAGGAGTCTGTTCCTGTTAAAACCTGGTTGGAGATTTGGTGTGGCAGGCAGCAGGGGGTTCAATTGGTTACATTAAAGTGTTTGAAAAGCTGCAGGGGAGCGGGGCCTCCAGATATTCCTCCCTGAATGTAAGGAGCAAACCCAAGATGGGATAAAAGCTGAGCACTATGAACGGTCCTCTATTAAAACACAACAATGACACATTTAGATAAATAATGCAGGATGATGGGGCTGATTAAATAACAGCTGAAAAATGCGTTGCTGGGAAAGCGCAGCAGGTCGGGCAGCATCCAAGGAGCAGGAGATTCGACGTTTCGGGTGTGAGCTCATTAAATAACAACAATTATTCATGATTTGGAGGTGCTGGTGTTGGATTGGGGTGGACCAAGTTAAAAATCACACATCACCAAGTTATAGTTGGGCGGCACGGTGGCACGGTGGCAAGCACTGCTGCCTCACAGCGCCTGAGACCCGGGTTCAATTCCCGCCTCAGGTGACTGACTGTGTGGAGTTTGCACGTTCTCCCCGTGTCTGCGTGGGTTTCCTCCGGGTGCTCCGGTTTCCTCCCACAGTCCAAAGATGTGCGGGTCAGGTGAATTGGCCATGCTGAATTGACCGTAGTGTTAGGTAAGAGGTAAATGTAGGGGTATGGGTGGGTTGCGCTTCGGCGGGTCGGTGTGGACTTGTTGGGCCGAAGGGCCTGTTTCCACACTGTAAGTAATCTAATCTAGTCCAACAGGTTTATTTGGAAGCAGTAGCTTTCGGAGCAGCGCTCCCTCACTAGTGCTTCCAAACAAACATGTTGGACCTTAACCTGGTGTTGTGTGGTTTTTAACAATTATTCTGGTCACCCAGGTGCCTTACTCATTCTCAGTGATATGCCTAATCTGAATGATGCAATTTAGGGGACAGGGTTGCAGTGATAATGTCACTCCTCTGGTAATCCAGAGGCCCAGGCGAATGATCTGGGGTCCTGGGTTCAAATCCCAGCACAGGCAGCTGGTGATGTTTAAATTCAGGGTCGAAATGTGTGGCGCAGGAAAGGCACCATCGGTCAGGCAGCATCTGAGCAGCGGGAGAGACGACGTTTTGAGCTTATGCCACACTTTTTGACTCTGACCGCCAGCATCTGCAATCCTCACTTTCTCAAAGTTTAAATTCAAGTTGAAGAATCTGCGTCTGGTGATGCTGACTGTGACAACAATATCACCGATGGTTATCAAAACCAATCTGGTTCGTTCATGCCTTTTAAGGCAAAGAATCAGCCAGCCTTTCCTGGTCTGGTCTCACACTAACGTGGCTGACTCATAAAATAGTCCCTGAGCCACTTGAAAAAGGGGAAATTAGGGACGGGCAACAAATACCGGTCTTATCAGTGACAATAAAGAAAATAAACTGAGCCAGGTATGTTGGCTTATAAAGTTTAAATTTCTCACATGAGTCACATATCAAGGAACTGAAGGAGTTGGTCTGTCGCTCCCACCTCCCTTTCTGCATCTAAAAGGGCAAGGGCAGCAGGTACATGGGAACACCACCCTTTGTAAGTTTCCCTCCAAGCTACTCACCATTCTGACTTGGAAATATATCACCGTTCCTTCCCTGTCGCTGGGTCAAAATCCTGGAATTCCCTCCCTAACAGCACTGTCCCTATATCCCAAGCACTGCTTCAATCCAGGAAGGCAGCCCCCTCTGACATGGATAATCACGCTGGGACTTGCCAGTGATGCCCATAACTCCTGAATGAATAAAGAAAATTAAAAACTGGTTGCAAAGATGTGTCCAGTTGTTCCTGGCTGCTCCTTGCCAATATGACAGCTTGTCACTCTCCCCCTGATTAAGTGTCAGGGATTAGTGTTCAGAGGGGTCCTCCCTACCCAATCTCCAGCACCATCTCCAGGAAATTCAGGGATTCCTTTATCAGATTCAGTTGCAATGCTGTCATCCCTCTATTTCCACTTTAAATGGAAATTGATGGGAAGAATTGGACAGAGTTTGCAATTATTTCTTCAATGGAGTGGGATCATTTTGAGGCTAAAATGGTTACACATGAAAATCCACCATCTGATGCCTATACGGTTTAGAAAAGCTTATATTTTCACAATGCCACACAATACACTCAGAAACATCTCAATGTTACCTCACAATATGAGTTATTTTGAAATGCAGTTGCTGTCATTATACAGTCAAGTGCAGGAGACAGTTTTCACACAGCAAGATCTCACACATAGCAATGTACTTACTATGCAGGGGCTAGCACTGGGGTGTCCCCATTTACACTGCAGGGGCTAGCACTGGGGTGTCCCCAGTTATACTGCAGGGGCTATAATTGGGGTGTCCCACTTACACTGCAGGGGCTGTCACTGGGGTGTCCCCAGTTATACTGCAGGGGCTATAATTGGGGTGTCCCACTTACACTGCAGGGGCTGTCACTGGGGTGTCCCCAGTTATACAGCAGGGGCTGTCACTGGGGTGTCCCCACTTAGACTGCAGGAGTAAAGCAGTGAAGTGTTACTTGCCCATGTGTCTAGCCTTAAACTATCCTGTGCTGGGCTGGTGCTTGTGTTACATTTGCATGTAATGAGGACTCATCAGTGTGAAGCTTGTTCTCCTGGCAGCATGACATGGTTTGAAGTGGCGTGCACCAGTTAGCTTTATGCACTTTGTGTGGAAGGGCCAGCAGCTTCCCTCTTTCCGGGGAATTCCGCCCCCTCAGGTTGTGGAGGGGAAATAGGAGAATGGCAGCTTGCAATGGAGGCTCAGAGAGCGAAGGAGAGGGAGACAGGTACAGACTGGGGTCAGGGGGACAGAGCAGTGGAAGCAAGCTGCAGGGAAGGGTGAGATGGGAAACATGGAGGTGTGAGATGGGAAAGACCTGGCATCTGGGTGTGGGTAGAACAGTCAAGACAAGGAAACTTCTTTTTCATTCATTCATGGAACATAAGTGTGGCTGGCTGGGCCCAGCATTTATTGCCCGTCCCTAGCTGCCCCTTGAGAAGGTAGTGGTGAGCTGCCTTCTTGAACTGCTGCAGTTCACGTGCTATAAGCAGACCCACAATGCCCTTAGGGAGGGAATTCCAAGAATTTGACTCAGTGACAGTGAAGGAACGGTGATATATTTCCAAGTCAGGGTGGTGAGTGGTTTGCAGGGGTGGTAATCCCATGTTATCTGCTGCGCTTGTCCTTATGGCTGGAAGTAGCTGTGGGTTCAGAAACTGCTGTCTGAGGATTTTTGGTGAATTTGTAGATGGCACAAATTGCTGCTACTGAGCGTCGGTGGTGGAGGGAGTGGATGCTTGTGGATGTGGTGCCAATCAAGTGGGGGCTGCTTAGTCCTGGATGGTGTCAAGTTTTTGGAATATTGTTGGAGCTGCAACTATCCCGACCAGCGCAGAAAATTCCATCAGCCATTTGACTTATGCCTTACAGATGGTGGACAAGAAATGACTTACTCACTGCAATATACCTAGGCTCTGACCTGCTCTAGTAGTCACTGTGTTTATGTGATGAGTCCAGTTGAGTTTCTGGGCTGAAAATGTGTTGCTGGTTAAAGCACAGCAGGTTAGGCAGCATCCAAGGTACAGGAAATTCGACGTTTCGGGCCAGAGCCCTTCTTCAAGAATGAGGAGAGGGTGCCAGGCAGGCTAAGATAAAAGGTATGGAGGAGGGACTTGGGGGAGGGGCGATGGAGATGTGATAGGTGGAAGGAGGTCAAGGTGAGGGTGATAGGCCGGAGTGGGGTGGGGGCGGAGAGGTCAGGAAGAGGATTGCAGGTTAGGAGGGCGGTGCTGAGTTCAAGAGAATCGACTGAGACAAGGTGGGGGGAGGGGAAATGAGGAAACTAGAGAAATCTGAGTTCATCCCTTGTGGTTAGAGGGTTCCCAGGCAGAAGATGAGGCGCTCTTCCTCCAACCGTCGTGTTGTTGTCTGGCGATGGAGGAGTCCAAGGACCTGCATGTCTTCGGTGGAGTGGGAGGGAGAGTTAAAGTGTTGAGCCACGGGGTGGTTGGGTTGGTTGGTCCGGGCGTCCCAGAGGTGTTCCCTGAAGCGTTCTGCAAGTAGGCGGCCCGTCTCCCCAATATAGAGGAGGCCACATTGGGTGCAGCGGATGCAATAGATGATGTGTGTGGAGGTGCAGGTGAATTTGTGGCGGATATGGAAGGATCCCTTGGGGCCTTGGAGAGAAGTAAAGGAGGAGTTGTGGGCGCAAGTTTTGCATTTCCTGCGGTTGCAGGGGAAGGTGCCGGGAGTGGAGGTTGGGTTGGTGGGGGGTGTGGACCTGACGAAGGAGTCACGAACGGAGTGGTCTTTGCGGAACGCTGATAGGGGAGGGGAGGGAAATATATCCCTGGTGGTGGGGTCCGTTTGGAGTTGGCGGAAATGACAGCAGATGATACGCTGTATACAGAGGTTGGTGGGGTGGTAGGTGAGAACCAGTGGGGTTCTGTCTTGGTGGCAGTTGGAGGGGCGGGACTCAAGGGCGGAGGAGCGGGAAGTGGAGGAGATGCGGTGGAGGGCATCGTCGATCACTTCTGGGGGGAATCTGCGGTCCTTGAAGAAGGAGGCCATCTGGGCTGTGCGGTGTTGGAACTGGTCCTCCTGGGAGCAGATGCGGCGGAGACGAAGGAATTGGGAATATGGGATGGAGTTTTACAGGGGGCAGAGTGGGAGGAGGTGTAGTCCAGGTAGCTGTGGGAGTCAGTCGGTTTATAGTAGATGTCTGTGTTGAGTCGGTCGCCCGAGATAGAAATGGAAAGGTCTAGGAAGGGGAGGGAGGAGTCTGAGATGGTCCAGGTGAATTTGAGGTCAGGATGGAAGGTGTTGGTAAAGTTGATGAACTGTTCAACCTCCTCGTGGGAGCACGAGGCAGCGCCGATACAGTCACCGATGTAGCGGAGGAAAAGGTGGGGGGTGGTGCCAGTGTAGTTGCGGAAGATGGACTGTTCCACATATCCTACAAAGAGACAGGCATAGCTGGGGCCCATGCGGGTGCCCATGGCAACTCCTTTAGTTTGGAGGAAGTGGGAGGATTGGAAAGAGAAGTTATTCAGGGTGAGGACCAGTTCAGTCAGTCGAAGGAGGGTATCAGTGGAAGGGTACTGGTTGGTGCGACGGGAAAGGAAGAAGCGGAGGGCTTTGAGTCCTTCGTGATGGGGGATGGAGGTGTACAGGGACTGGATGTCCATCGTGAAGATAAGGCGTTGGGGACCAGGGAAGCGAAAATCATGGAGGAGGTGGAGGGCGTGGGTGGTGTCCCGAACGTAGGTGGGGAGTTCTTGGACTAAAGGGGACAGAACCGTGTCGAGGTACATGGAGATAAGTTCGGTGGGGCAGGAGCAGGCTGAGACAATGGGTCGGCCGGGGCAGTCAGGTTTGTGGATTTTGGGCAGGAGGTAGAAACGGGCGGTGCGGGGTTGTGGGAATATGAGGTTGGAGGCGGTGGAGGGGAGATCCCCTGAGGTGATGAGGTTATGGATGGTCTGGGAGATGATGGTTTGGTGGTGGGAGGTGGGGTCACGGTCAAGGGGGCAATAGGAGGAGGCGTCCGCGAGCTGGCGTTTGGCCTCAGCGGTATAAAGGTCGGTTGGCCAAACTACCACCGCGCCTCCCTTGTCTGCGGGTTTGATGGTGAGGTTGGGGTTGGAGCGGAGGGAGTGGAGGGCTGCACGTTCTGAGGGTGAGATGTTGGAGTGGGTGAGAGGGGTGGACAGGTCGAGTCGGTTAATGTCGCGGCGGCAGTTGGCTATAAATAGATCGAGGGCGGGTAAGAGGCCAGCACGGGGTGTCCAGGTGGATGGGGTGTGTTGGAGGTGGGAGAAGGGGTCGTCAGAGGGTGGGCGGGAGTCTTGGTTGTGAAAGTAGGCACGGAGGCGAAGGCGGCGGAAGAATTGTTCAATATCTCGCCGCGTGTTGAACTCATTAATCCGAGGGCGTAGGGGAATGAAGGTGAGGCCTCTGCTGAGAACTGATCTTTCATCCTCAGAGAGGGGGAGGTCTGGAGGGATGGTCTGCCGGTTTGATGGTGAGGTTGGGGTTGGAGCGGAGGGAGTGGAGGGCTGCACGTTCTGAGGGTGAGAGGTTGGAGTGGGTGAGAGGGGTCTGCCGGTTTGAGGGTGAGGTTGGGGTTGGAGCGAAGGGAGTGGAGGGCTGCACGTTCTGAGGGTGAGAGGTTGGAGTGGGTGAGAGGGGTCTGCCGGTTTGATGGTGAGGTTGGGGTTGGAGCGGAGTTTAGTTTCTGGTCAATGTCTATGTTGATGGTGGGGGAATTCAGTGATGGTAACACCACTGAATGCCATGGGATGTTGGATAGGTTGTTTCTTATTGGTGATGGTCGTAGCCTTGCATTTGTGTTGCTTGAATGTTCTTTGCCACTTATCAACCCAAGCCTCGCCATTGTTCAGATCTTGTGTTTGAACACGGACTGCTCCAGTATCCGAGGAGTCATGAATGGTGCTGAATATTATACAACCATCAGCGAACATCCCCACTTCTGACCTTATGATGGAGGGGAGCCCTTGATGTGGGCTTATGAAGATGGGTTAGTATCAGTATTATCCAAATGTGGGTCCAGCTCAAGGGAACTGGCTGCAAAATCTTGGCAGGCTGTTGAGTTCACTTACAACATTTCCGTTCCCATTCCCCAGCCCATCCTTGCTCAGACTGCGACAGTCTCCTTTCCAATGGAAGGAAAGCCCAGCCACATCCCACACAGAGCGGTGAGTACAACGCTGGACACAAGCAAGAACTTTCAATAGCGAATGAGCAAAAAGCAAACCAACATTATTCCTTCACAATAAGGCAAATATCCTTGGCTTTTTTGTGACAAGCACACACCCAACCACGCGTGTGCACCAATACATTTAGCTCTCCAAGTAAAACAATCTCAAAACTAATCTAATGTACTTTAGGGAAGAAGATCTATGATCCTTATCTGGTCTGGACTATGTGTGACTCCAGACCCACAGCAGTGTAGTTGGCTCAGAACTGCATTCTGGGTAATTAGAGATGAGCAATAAATGCTGGTCTGGCCAGCAAAATCCACATTCCGTGAATGATTTTTAAGAAAAAAATTTTAAAAGTGAAATCTTTGTCACGTGAAATATTTACAACTGAAATTTAATTTTGAAGTAGTACACTTCTACTGGCTGTACAGGACATTGGTGAGGCCACTGTTGGAATATTGCGTGCAATTCTGGTCTCCTTCCTACCGGAAAGATGTTGTGAAACTTGGAAAGGATTCAGAAAAGATTTATAAGGATGTTGCCAGGATTGGAAGATTTGAGCTACAGGGAGAGGCTGAACAGGCTGGGGCTGTTTTCCCTGGAGTGTCGGAGGCTGAGGGGTGACCTTATAGAGGTTTACAAAATTATGAGGGGCATGGATAGGATAAATAGACAAAGTCTTTTCCTTGGGGTAGGGGAGTCCAGAACTGGAGGGCATAGGTTTAGGGTGAGAGGGGGAAGATATAAAAGAGATCTAAGGGGCAACTTTTTCATGCAGAGGGTGGTACATGTATGGAATGATCTGCCAGAGGAAGTGGTGGAGGCTGGTACAATTGCAACATTTAAGAGGCATTTAGTTGGGTATATGAATAGGAAGGGTTTGGAGGGATATGGGCCGGGTGCTGGCAGGTGGGACTAGATTGGGTTGGGATATCTGGCTGGCATGGACGGGTTGGACCAAAGGGTCTGTTTCCATGCTGTACATCTCTATGACTCTACGTTTTTGCTCTCAGGTTTCATGTTAATGGCAATGGAGTTGGCCAGGAAACGTGTAGCCATGATGCAGAGTTTCCCTGGTTTGACCAGGAGACTCTTTAATAGGTTGCTATATTGCCAGCTGATGCCAAGTTTCAAGCACTGAAATAGCTTCCCTCATCGTAGGATGGTATGGCCTGTCCCTCATGCATCTGGCACTTAAAACATTAAATGGAATCCCATGGGAAGTGGGAAATAGCAGACAGTGTTTAGTTCTGGTTAGGCTGTTCCGAACAGCACACCGACCTTGACAAAATCTCTTCCAAGTCTTGGATCTCTCCAGCTCCAAATAGTCATGCACAAGGCTACACTTGCTGGATTTCAAAATAACACACTCACCTCTGATTTGCAAGCTTGTGGGTTCCTGACCCACTCCAGAAATCGAGGCTGACCACTTGTGGTGCTGAGGGCATGCTGCAGTGTTGGGTGTGCTGCTGTATAAGACATAGGAGCAGAAGAAGGCAATTCAGCCCATCGAGTCTGCTCCACCATTCAATGAGATCATAGTTGATCCAATAATCCTCAGCTCCACTTGCTTACCTTTTCCCCATAACCCTTGATTCCCTTATTGATTAAAAATCTGCCCTTCTCAGCCTTGAATACACTCAGGGCCCAGGCTCAACCCCCAAAGGATCCTTCCACATTTGCTCAGAAATTTACCTATACTTCTACCAATGCCATCTACTGTGTCCGTTGCACCCGGTGTGGTCTCCTCTACATTGGGGAGAGGGGATGCCTTTTTGCGAATTGTTTCAGAGAACATCTCTGGGACACCCACACCCACCAACCCCACCGCCCTCTGGCTGAACACTTCGAGTCCCTCTCCAACTCCGTCAAGGACATGCAGGTCCTGGGCCTCCTCCATCGCCAAACCATTACCACCCAACGCCTGGAGGAAGAATGCCTCATATTCCACCTTGGGACCCTCCAACCACATGGGATAAATGCAGATTTCAACAGTTTCCTCACTTCCTCTCCCCCCACATTATCCCAATCCCAAGCCTCCAACTCAGCACTGCCCTCCGGAACAGTCCATCACTCCCCCCTCTGACCTATCACCTTTTCCCTCACCTTCATCCACCTATCGCTTTCTCAGCTACCTCCCCCCAACACCACTCCTTCCCATTTATCGCTCAGCCCCCTTGGGACACAAGCCTCATTTCCCAAGAAGGGCTTTTGCCCGAAACGTCGATTCTCCTGCTCCTCGGATACTGCTTGACCTGCTATGCTTTTCCAGCACCACGCGCTCGACCCAGACTTAGCAGCCACAGATTCACAACTATCTGAGAAAAGAAAGGCCACTTATCTTTGTCTTAAATGTGCGAGCCCTTATTCTGAGACTATATCCTCTGGTCCTAGATTCTCCCATGAGGAGAAACAACCTTTCTGTATTTACCCTGTCAAGGCCCTCAGAATCCTGTGAGTCTCCACAAGGCCTTTGGATTCGATGTTGACCAAAGACAAGTGTGTTGGCCAACATTTACCTCTGTGCCAACATCAAAAGAAAGGATTATCTGGCCATTTGCTGTGTCAAAATTGATACCCATGTTTAGGAACTATTAGATTAGATTAGATTACTTACAGTGTGGAAACAGGCCCTTCGGCCCAACACGTCCACACCGACCCACCGAAGTGCAACCCACCCATACCCCTACATTTACCCCTTTACCTAACACTACGGGCAATGTAGCATGGCCAATTCACCTGACCAGCACATCTTTGGACTGTGGGAGGAAACCGGAGCACCTGGAGGAAACCCACGCAGACAGTGGGAGAACGTGCAAACTCCACACAGTCAGTCGCCTGAGTCGGGAACTGAGCCCGGGTCTCTGGCGCTGTGAGGCAGCAGTGCTAACCACCGTGCCGCCCACAAATATTGTAATATTAATAACTCTACTTCAGTGATGTAAAGAATTTTGAGATGTTCAGTTCTGACCTCCCTACTACAGGAAAGATGTTGTTAAATTTGCAAGGGTTCGGAAAAAAATTATAAGGATGGTGCCAGGGTTGGAGAGTTTGAGATCTAGGGAGAGGTTGGGGCTGTTTTCCTTGGAGCGTTAGAGGCTGAGGGGTGACTTTATAGAGGTTTATAAAATCATGAGGGTTTTGGATAGGGTAAACAGACAAGGTCTTTTCCCTGGGGTGGAGGAGTCCAGAGCTAGAGGGCTTAGGTTTAGGGTGAGAGGGGAAAGATATGAAAAGGACCTGAGGGGCAACTGTTTCACACAGAGGGTGGTACGTGTATGGAATGAGCTGCCAGAGGAAGTGGTGGAAGCTGGTACAATTACAACATTTAAAAAGCATCTGGATGGGTACATGAATAGGAAGGATTTAGAGGGATATGGGCCAAGTGCTGGCAAATGGGACGAGATTAATTTAGGATATCTGGTTGGCGTGGACAAGTTGGACTGAAGGGTCTGTTTCAGTGCTGTTCAACACTCTTGCCTAGGTTAGCTACGAAAATTAAAATCTAATATCACACCAAAAAAGGTAGTACCAGAGTGGCAATGTCAGTGGACTATTAACTCTGAGACCCAGGCTAATTCACGGGGAAGCTGGGTTAAAATCTCACCATGGAATTCAGATTTAATGGTTAAATCTGGAATTTTGCAACTAACTCCAAGTCTTTGTCAAATAGCCAGGATAGGTACGAGGGGAAAAATGGCCTTTATTTGTGATAATTCTGCTCCATTTAAGCTTAGCTCAGGTCTACTTCCCTTTCTGACCAAGGTCCAAACACTCCTGCTGGAGCTGGGTATTTCTCTGGTTTAATATGGGACTGCACAAACTTGTTAAAAGCTTGAACGAGGCTAATTGAAAGCACACTACCTGCTGCTGCGCAATAAATGTCAGAAAACACTGCCTGTTAAAGTCCCAGATGGGAAATAAATTACAGTTGTTTACGGGGGATGTTGTTGTGATGTTTTAATTGCATTCCGATGTCCACCAATTATTGCCCTCAGTATCCGCAACATTGCATTCAGTGCACTTCTTACAATTAATTAAAAACACATCAAAAATCCCCAATAAACTTCCCTTATTTCCATCTGTTCTGTGAACTGGGTGTTTGGTTTGCCAGGAGAAAATCACTTCAAAGAGGCAGGCAAGGCTTCATTTTTAAAGTTTTCTTAATTCACGCACAGGATGTGGGCATCGCTGGCCAGGCCAGCATTTATTGCCCATTCCTAATTGCCCAGAGGGTAGTTAAGATTCAGCTATATTACTGTGGGTCTGGAGTCACATGTTGGCCAAGACAGCAGTGTGCTTCCCTAAAGGGTATTAGTGATTCAGATGGGCGTTTCCTGACAACCATCAATGCTTTCATGGTCATCATTAGACTCTTAATTCCAGATTTTTATTGGATTCACATTCCATTATCTGCCATGGCTGGATTTCAACCTGCGTCCTCTGAACATTACCTGGGTCTCTGCATTCATAGGCCAGCAGCAATACTACAAGGTCATCACATCCCTTTTTTCTTCAGGAACAGGCTCGTTTGACTTCTAGACCCACCGACTTCGACAGGAAAGTGGGCCGACACTTTGGGAGTTCTTGATGTATTGTGGACTTAAATATTATCTAAAAATTGTGCAGTGTTTTTACAGAATCCCCAGCAAGGTTTACAGGTAACAATTTAATCCTACGAATCAGTCAGATGCTGTATTTAGAATCCCCACTGTGTGGAAACAGGCCCTTCAGCCCAACAGTCCATGCTGACCCTCCAAGGAGCAGCCCACACAGATCCATTCCCCTACATTTTATCCCTAACCTTTACGTCCCTGATTATGACAGACAATTTAGCATGGCCAATTCACCTAACCTGCACATCTTCAGATTGTGGGAGGAAACCAGAGCACCTGGAGTAAGCCCACGCAGACACAGGGAGAATGTACAAACTCCACACAGACAATCACCAGAGGCTGGGATCGAACCCAGGTGCCTGGCACTTTGAGGCAGCAGTGCTAACCACTGAGCCACTGTGCTGCCCCTATGGGCTGTATATGAGTCATGGAGTGAGTTACAGGCTGGAATCTAAAGAGTTGCCTGTTGATGTATATAATAAGGGATATCGCAGACCTGGGTACATCCCTAGGATCTAACAAAGAGATTCAGATCATTTATACACTTAATCATGGAGAACTGGGAATGTGTTCCAAGACATTGATCTAATTGAGGAGGTTTAGAGGGCTTAGGTATGGATGGTGGATATTTGACAATGATTTAGATTCTACAAGAGAATTTGGTCTGTGGCACAGTGGTAAGTTTGACTCGGTTGCCCAGCAGTCAAATCTCATTTCAAGACAAGATGGCCGCTGCTGAGAAGTCTTCATGATGTGATTCAACAAGCCTTTCCTCACACTCACAAAGGAAATAAATTATGTGATACGTTTAACAAAAGTATCAAGGGGACCACATCATCCAACAAACTCTAAGAAGGAAGTAACTGGTGGGTTTAAGATTCCACAGAAGTGTGGAATTAAAAGTCCACTGACCATCATGAAAACATTATTGTTTTTTGTAAAAAAAATCCACCTAGTTTACCAATGTCCTTCATTGACTCTTAACTGCCCTGTGATCTCCTGATGAAGGGTTATGCCCAAAACGTCAACTCCCCTGGTCCTTGGATACTGCCTGATCTGGTGTACTTTTCCAGCACCTCACTCTTTGACTCTGATCTCTAGCATCCGTAGCCCTCACTTTCTCCTTTTAAATAACCTCCCAGTTATATCAACTGCTGGAAAGGATGACAAAGAAATGAAATGAGACACACCACTTGGTATCCACTCTGTCCCTAATGATGTTGTGGGTGTCCCTACACCAGACAGACTGCAGTGTTTCAAGCAGACAGCTCACCATCACCTTAAAGGCAACGATGGATGGTCGATAAATACTGCTCCGACCAGCGACACCCACATCCGTGAAGGAATAACAAAACCAAACCTGACACAACCTTCATTAACCCAATAATTATACTCGGTAGCAAATAGAGCTGGCCACCTGAACAAAGACAAGTGGGTTAAACAGACCCCTGTAACATGACCTCGGTCACTCATAGCCTGTAGACTCCATATATACAAAGAAAATAAGTTAAGGTAATCTATTCCTGAAAGGTTTGGGCAGGGAGCAGGTTCTCTGTACTTGTGGAGATTAGATCAGAGTGGTGCTGGAAAAGCACAGCAGGTCAGGCAGCATCCGAGGAGCAGGAAAATCGACGTTTCAGGCAAAAGCCCTTCATCAGGAACCTCTCTGTACTTGTACTCAACAGAAATTAGATTCCAACCTACAACAGCAGCTTTGTTCCAGAGACCAGTATCTGATACCATCACGGATAGAAAGTGAGAACTCAATGTCCATCAGTTTGAATAGAAAGTGTAAAAGTTGTGTTTTTTTCTGCTTTTATTCTTTCATGGTGATGTGGGTGTCAATGAGAAAGTCAATGTAGTTGTCCATCCCTAACTGCCCTGGAACTGAGTGGCTTGCTTCACCATTTCAGAGAATAGTTAAGAGTCAACCATTGGCTTGGAGTCACACATAGGCCGAAGCTGGAGTCAATGGCTAATTTCTTTAACCTAAAGGATATAAGTGAGCCAGATATGTTCTTATCCCAGGCACCAGCTTTCAATTCCAGATTTATTCATTGAATTTAAGTTCCACAAGCTACAAAGGGGCTGTAACTCAGGTCCCCACACTATTAGTGACATTAGTATGATGACACCACCTTAAACTCTTATAAAATCAGAGAATTGTTACAGCACTGGAGGCCATTTGGCCCATCATATGCTTACTACTTCTCCTAAAGAGCAATTCACATGAGACACTCCCCACATCGATGTACATTCCCCTCTTCAGTGACGTCAAAAATTTAGAAAATAAAGAAGGATTTATGGCAAAGTGAGGCCACTTTGTGTCAAATTGTTGGTCATAAATTTACAAGAATGTTACTCGGACTTCAGGGGTTAAGTTCTGAGGAGATATTAGACAAATGAAGCCTGTTTTCTCTAGAATTGCGAAGGTTAAGGGAAGATCTGATCAAAATATTCTAGATAATAACAGGAAAAGACAGGATAGATAAAGAGAAACCTTTTTCCACTGGTTGGGGATTCTACAGCTAAGGGTCACAGTTTGGGAATTAGGTCCCCAGGAGAGATGTTCAGAAGTTCTTCTACACACAATGGGTGGGAAAGGTTTGGAACTCTCTTTCACAAATGGCAGTAGATTCTAGATCAGTTGTTAACTTTCAATCAGAGGTAGATACATTTTTGTTAAGCAAAGGTTTTAAGGGATATGCGGCAAAGGCAGGTATATGGAGTTAGGTCATAGGTCTGCCATGATCTTGTTGAATGGTGGAACAGGCTAAAGGGGCTGAATGGCCTACTCATAGATTCAAACAGACTCTTTGGTCCAACCAGTCTATTGCAACCATAATCCCACACTAAACTAATCCACATTCCTGTGCCTGGCCTATATCCTTCTAAGCGTTTCTTATTCATGTACTTGTCTCACTCCTGTCTCTTTGTTCCAAAATCTCTGAGTATATGACTGCGGTTGTCTGTAGTGGCTGACACAAGTTAATTCAAAACAAGATCTCTTTGATATTAACTTTCATATTAACATGTTGTTGGTTCACTGAAATACTTGCTTCCCTCGCTGGCTTGTTTTCAACAAGATAAAACCCCCATGCAAATGACATCACTGAGGACTCAGCTAGTTAGGAACAGCCTACAATAAATCTATGATGGGCCAAATTACCTCCCTCAGGCCTGCAACAAAACATGTACCTCCTTCTCACTGACTTTCCCATTATTGGCAGGGTGCTTGTAAATGAAAACATGGGGAGGGATATTGGAGAATCCAATACCATGGTCCCAGAGACCACTGAGAGAATTAAAGCCCTTTAACAACAAGGAAGTAACTTTGTTCATCGTATTGTATGCCACTCACCCATTTTCTCGGTCTCCCTCTAGGCCGTTTCACTCGAGGTGGCTCTGCTTTCTGTAGATACAGATAATTAGACAACTTAATTAACAAGGGGTTCAATTATTCAAGCACATTCATGCATTTCAGAGTTGTGTTATGTCTCACGGTCAATATGTCAGCCAATGATAAAAGATGTGCTTGCAGTAGCATCACTACATTGTATTGCGTAACCTGTGAGTATACAAATCTCATTCTCCATCTTACCCTGGATCACTAATACACTATTGGGAAACATGCTCCTCTGTTACAACACAGCAGCTTAATATTGGCCCAGATACTTATATGGGAGGAAAAAGTGAGAACTGCAGGTGCTGGAGATCAGAGCTGAAAATGTGTTGCTGGAAAAGCGCAGCAGGTCAGGCAGCATCCAAGGAACAGGAGATTCGACGTTTCGGGCATAAGCCCTTCTTCAGGAATCATTCCTGAAGAAGGGCTTATGCCCGAAATGTCGAATCTCCTGTTCCTTGGATGCTGCCTGACCTGCTGCGCTTTTCCAGCTACACATTTTCAGCCAGATACTTATATGCCTGAGGAATGTAAAACTTGGACATAATAGTTAGATGTAATAAATGTCTATTAAGTTCTTCAATACCACAATATCCATATCCAGTTTCTTACCTTATTGGATAATATATGCATTGTCACATCAATTAATTACACCCTGTTGGTGACAAACCAATTGCTCCCAATCATTGAATCCTATGAACTTATACCTGATGCCATTTTATTTGGCGAAATATGTAACATTATCCAGCATTAACATCCATTGCAGGAAAACTCATGTTTTCTGTGCCATCTGCCTATCTGCCCTTCATGAGGATGTGTGTCTCCTCCATGAATTGATCCTTCCCACATTGTGGTTCATGCCTTTCCTACAATGAAAACAGAGTCCCTCCGAACTCAGTTCAAATGGCTCTCTGTTGAGCTTGGGTTTCTCACCAGTGCTGCAGTCACAACGCCAGCCCCTTCTCTGCTGGCATAGGTGCAGCCTGCTGGAAAAGGAGGAAATCACACCCTGACGTGATTAGATTAGATTCCGTCCAGTGTGGAAACAGGCCCTTCAACCCAACAAGCCCACACCGACCCTCCGATGAGCCACCCACCCAGAACCATTCCCCTACATTTACCCCTGCACCTAACACTACGGACAATTTAGCATGGCCTTGTCTCAATGAGAATCCAGTCTCAAGTTTTTTGTCATTTCAGAATGTATTTGAGTAAATTTAATTATTTGATGTAACTGATTTTAAAATACCTGCTGTGGTTGGATTTGAACTCTCACCCTTGCAGATAATGAGGATTAATCATCCTGTATCATAGTCACCATGCTGCCATTTCATATTGTTGTGCCACACCACCCCCTGTACCAGGACACTAAGGCTCCACGTCACTGATGTGAAAACTTGGTGTACTGACTGTAAATTGTACACTGAAATCAGACAGTTTTAATTAAAAGTCTGCCCCTTTGAAGTCAATTTTTATTTTAGACATTGCTGTTGCCATGTTATTTATGCTGGTAAATTCAAATAACCATCCCATTCATTTTTAATGCAAATGACAAGACTTTCAATTAACAGAACCTGTCTAACCATGACGAAGGACAAGCTCTTGAACTTAACACAGAATTATGTCAGAAAACCCGCGTCTTTCTCTGATTATTACATTACCGTGGTTATTATTTTACCATGGGGTTCTGTCCTGTGAGGTTAAGGAAATTGGGATCTTGCTTTCTTCAGAAACAGGGAGCCTTTGAGGTCTCCACGTTGACTTTTCCAAGTTTGTGAGGCGGTTCATAAAAGTTAATCCAAATTGTTCACCAAAGCAGACAGCTCAAATTTCAGGGGATTGGAGTAAATAAAAGATCAGGGGCTTTGGAGGATGAAGGGAAGTCTGATCAACAATATTTTTACACACACACACACACACACAAACAGTAAAAGAGTTGATGCCATACTTAAGTTGATAACATACTTTAAAATGCTTGGGTCACATAAATCAATTCAAGGTCCATTTAGATGTGTCTGTGGATTGGGAAGATGGATGGGTGGGCTTGACTTCAATCAGGAAGAACCAAGCATTTATTTTAATATGTTAGAGTTTCTTGAGCAATGTTTGGCACAAAGGGACATGAGAACATAGAACAAAGAACAATACAGCGCAGAACAGGCCCTTCGGCCCTCACTGTTGCGCTGACCTATGAACTATTCTCAGCTCGTCCCCCTACGCTATCCCATCATCATCCATGAGCTTATCCAAGGATTGTTTAAATCTCCCTAATGTGGCTGAGTTCACTACATTGACAGGCAGGGCATTGTTGGAGGTTTAGTGCCGAGGGAGGGCTGTACTATTGGAGGGTCAGTGCTGATCGTCCTCACTATCCTGTTGAACTTGTCATTGGAGTATGAAGACAGTTTTTAACACTCCTGGATTTAGTGAAGGTTTATCCTGACACTGTTGCATTGGCCCCCCCACCCTCCAGGCTTGGTCCTGGTGTCACTAAGAATTGAACATTAATCTCCAGAACACTACAGTGGGCAAAACAAGAGAGGGATCATTGTGGGGAAATTAAAACACACAATTTATTGTTTTCTGTCAATACAGTTGTTAATTGTAAATATATCGCTGGATATTTGACTCATCAGGAGAAATGCAAAAATGCAAAATTTATCCCACAGGAGCTGACTGGTTGGCAAGTCAATTCCAAATCACCAGGCATTATCTTACAGGAAGCACCAGGGAACTACAGGCTCTCTAATCTTCTGGGTAACTCAAAAATGTGCCTGGCTAGAGCACATTCCTTTTATTTGAAGAAATAGATCCCAGCAAATGAATACATATTGCTTCTAGCAAATGAAATTGAGCCACCTTACGAGCTCAACTGATTATAAACTGGTCATTAGCCTGGCTATTGGCACTTTCAGGATAGTTCAGCCAATGCTGTCCAAACACAGAATCACACAGAACAGAAATATGGGAGATGGAAAATTGCTTTGTTGACTCTGCAGAGCTGGGAGGTGCAGTAATAAGTACATCCATCCACTGGCTACCTGGAAACGAATTAAGGCTGTGTCTATTAAAATATAAGTAAAAAACGCCTTTCCAAACAGGTACCTTTCGGACTGCTCGCGGTTCCTTGTTCTTGCTGCCTATCGGTCTTCCTCGAGGTCGCTTAGGTGTAGGAGGTCCAGTAGGTTCCTGAAGGACAAATTACAAGCGAGAGTTAACATTGACAAAGTTGAGAAGCTTTCAAAGGTGTGTATCCTTTGAAATAATATTCTACATATAAATTAATGAATGTATGTATATGTTGGGAGAGATTGATACACTTTTGATAGCAAGCAGTGATTGGTACATAGATATGAGAGTGTGGCACTAGAAAAGCGCAGCAGGTCAGGTAGCATCCGAGATGCAGGGGAGTCAACGCTTCCTGCAAAAGCCCTTCATCAGGAAAGCCCTTCATCGGGCTTTTTGCCCCCAAAACATCAATTCTCCTGCTCCTCGGATGCTGCCCGACCTGCTGTGCTTTTCCAGCACCACACTCTCGCCTCTGATTTCCAGCATCTGCAGTCCTCGCACTCTCCTGGTACATAGGTATGTCAGTAATACGCATCAATATCCACTAATCTCATGGCAATTCTCAGTGCTCCTGTCATAAATGTCTTGAAGAACTCATGGCAATAGGAAAAGGTGTACGTTTTCTGCTCAGTGGATTGATGTACTGGCTTGCATGATTACTGTGTGCTCGAACAGAACTAATATATCAACGAGAAAGGATGAAAAATATTTTGTTCGTAGTTAGGGATAGGAGAGTCAGTTTTTAAGCGGCATGTTGTGACTGGGGAAGTGCTACCTGAAAGGGTTGCTAGGGCAAAGAGATTTAGATAAATGCTTGAAGGGAGAAACGTTGTAGGTTTATGTGAGCCAGGCAAGGAAGTGGAGCTAAAACCAATTGCTCTCTTAAAGAACGATACAGTCAGAGCAGAGTAGAGCTTAATGACTGGGTGACATCTGGAGGAACAGGACCTTCCTCCCGTCACTCAACCCGAAACGTTAACTCTGATTTCTCTCTACAGATGCTGCCAGACCTGCTGAGCTTTTCCTGCAATTTCTGTTTCTGCTTTTGGACAGACAGGAGTTGGTCATTCAGCCCCTCGAGCCTATTCCACCTCTCACCAAAGTCTGGACATCTACCTATCTTTGACCCAACTTCCTTTGACTCTATATCCGTTGTCAAACAAAACTGCAACAAAAAAGTCAAACAGAGCAAAGTACACATAATAAAATGAAATGAAATATTTTCCACCCACTTTTGTTTTTAACCATTCCTGCTCACTATGAAGACATCAAGTCTTAAACAAGCAAAACTTCCATTTAGTCAATCCAAACGGGAGCCCACTGAATGGGAGAATCAAGCCGTAATTGACAAGATGGAGGCAAATTGCCATAGATTTGCTCTTACAACGAAGTTTGACGCACCACAGTCTGAAGAAACAGTGCATATGTTTCCAGTGTTAACCGTGGAACTATGTGCCAAGGGTGGGCCCTTGCTGGGTTCAACATAATTTCCAACTTCTGCAGGCCCCAACAAAGCTGGCTGCTGTTCCTGCTACTCCGATATGGAAAATATTCCATATCCCTATATCCCAGCGTTTAGACTCAAATGGAAATGTTTTTAAAGTTTGCCAGAATTCCTTTCACTTGGTCAGATTTATAGTGAGATCCAAGTACTAAAGACCACAATGCATTGGAACATTGGTCGGCCATTCAGTTCATTGAGTCTGCTCTGCCATTCAATTCAATATGGCGGATCTGATCATCCTCAACTCCACCTATCTGCCATTTCCCCATAATCCTTGATTTCCTTATTGATTCAAATCTGCCTATCTCAGCCTTAAGCAGACTTAAGGACCCAGCCTCAAGCAGACATAAGGACCCAGCCTCACCCAACCTTCTGTGGTAAAGAATTCTACAGATCCATAATCCTGACTGGAGATCTGCTAAACTCCCACTGGCATTCTCTCATGTTGAGTTGGTTCTGCTTCATGGATGGCTTGGTAGGATGCATTATGGTCTTTAGTGTTTGGATTTCACTATAAATCTGACCAAGTGAAAGGGATTCTGGCAAACGTGCAAAACATTTCCATTTGAATTTTTGACAGTAGAAGGGAGTGATCAGAGCTTGTTGAGAGGTCACTGAGCCCCCACCTTAGCCTGTACAGGAAAATAGAGCTGAAAATGTGGTGCTGGAAAAACGCAGCAGGTCAGGCAGCATCCAAGGAGCAGGAGAATCGACGTTTCGGGCATGCGCCCTTGTACAGAAAAACAACACATACAGACCAAATATTGAACTACAGAAGCAATCATCGAAACATCCACAAATGAAACTGCATCAGAACGTTATTTCAATGTGCCAACACAATGAGCCAACACACAGTGCACCACTGAGGAACTGTGAACAGCAGAGGAAAATCACCGATATCATGTATTCAAAAAGAATAGGTACCCAATGAACACAGTCCGCCGATCTCTCAACAACAAGCGGCCAAAACACATCCAGAAACCCTAACCACTCTACTCTACATCAAAGACATCTCGGAAATGACTGCCAGACTACTCAGACCCCTTGGCATCATGGTAGCCCACAAACCCACCAACACACTAAAACAGCAGCTAATGAACTTGAAACACCCTTGAAACAAGCAAAACTAATGTCATTTACAAAATACAAACAGTATTTTGTTTGTACAGTAACAAACACTATATTGGACCAACAGGCAGAAAACTAGCCACCAGGATATATGAACATCAACTAGCCACAAAATGACATGACGCTCTCTCACTAGTATTCTTACACACAGATAAGGAAGGACACTACTTTGACTGGGACAACACATCCATCCTAGGACAAGGCAAACAGAGACACACACGAGAATTCCTAGAAGCATGGCATTCCAACTGGAACTCTAGCAACAAACACATCGAGTTAGACGCCATCTACCACCCCCTGAGAAAAAGAACAGGAAATTACATCACCACCGGAAATGACATCACCAACCAAAAGAACCCCAAACATATAAATAGAAAGCAGGAATTATCAGCAATGTTTCGCTCGGAGGCCCACTGAAGACGTTACCTAGTAAGGTAAAGAAACGTCTGGAAATGAACCTTCCCACCCAGCGAGCAAACCTACATCCAGAGGTAGTCAGAGGCTGGCATTCTGCAGCAAGGAATGTGCCTCCTGACTCCACAAAGCCAGACTACCATCAAGAAGGCACAGGTTAAGAGTGTGATGGAATACTCCCCACTTAATGGTAAGGTCCTAGGGAGTGCTGCTGAACAAAGAGATCTTGGAGTGCAGGTTCATAGCTCCTTGAAAGTGGAGTCACAGGTAGATAGAATAGTGAAGAAGCATTTGGTATGCTTCCTTTATTGGTCAGAGTATTGAGAACAGGAGTTGGGAGGTCATGTTGCAACTGTACAGGACATTGGTCAGGCCACTGTTGGAATATTACATGTAATTCTGGTCTCCTTCCTATCAGAAAGATGTTGCAAAACCTGAAAGGGTTCAGAAAAGATTTACAAGGATGTTGTCAGGGTTGGAGGATTTGAGCTATAGGGAGAGGTTGAACAGGCTGGGGCTGTTTTCCCTAGAACATCGGAGGCTGAGGGGTGACCTTATAGAGGTTTACAAAATCATGAGGTGCTTGGATAGGATAAATAGACAAGGTATTTTCCTTGGAGTGGGGGAGTCCAGAACAAGAGGGTATAGGTTTAGGGTGACAGGGAAAAGATATAGAAGTGACCTCAGGGGCAACATTTTCACACAGAGGGTGATGTGTGTATGGAATGAGTTGCCAGAAGAAGTGGTGGAGGCTGGTACAATTGCAACATTTAAAAGGCATTTGGATGGGTATATGAATAGGAAAGATTTGGAGGGATATGGGCCGGGTGCTGGCAGGTGGGACTAGATGGGTTGGGATATCAGGTCTGCATGGACGGGCTGGACAGAAGGGTTTGTTTCCGTGCTGTACATCTCTATGACTTGCCTGGTTGGGTACATCTCCAATAAAAACTCAAGCAGCTCAGCATCATCCAAGACAAAGCAAACCACTTGCCTGCCACCCTGCCACCACCACCTTAAACATTCAATCCCTCTGCCACTGACACACAGTGTGGACCATCTACAAGATGCGCTGAAGCAACTCACCAACTCGACAGCATCTCTACTACCTCGACAGACAAGGACAGAAAAATGCACAGGGACATCACCACCTGCAAATTCTCCTCCAAACCACACACTATCCTGAATGGGAATATATAGCAATGTCTCCTCTGTGGTTGGGTCAAAGTCCTGGTACTCCCCTCTGAATGACACTGTCGATGTAGCTACACTTCAACAAGTGCAACTGTTTATGGAAATGGACCACCATTGCCTTTTCAGGAGCAATTCATGATGGGTCATAAGTGCTGGCCAAGCCAGTGACACTCACATCCAAGAACGAATAAAATTATACGTATAAGGGCCAACAGTTCACTGACTCTCCCTGTATATGTCCTGGCATAGTCGATATTCTGATCCCCATACAGCCCCTGCTTTTTTACAAATGTGGGTGCTCCCCTGCAGTACTATGTATGAGGCAGAGCGCACGCTGTTTTATAACAGTCAAGATTTAGGGAATCCTGAGGAAATATTGCAGGATTCGATGGAACTTTGCGAAAAATGCATACGCTGCATACCAGATTTTCAACATTTTACTCATTTGATCATGGAGAGTCTGGGCGGACATAATCTTCATGTGAAATTGGACGACAAGGTGGGAAATAATTGGACTAAGGTCCATCGATAGAATTCAGCCCCCAGTTGAAGGGTAAACATAACTGCCTTAAATAACGGCACAGAGGCCCGTATCCTGTCAATGAGTCACTCTTTTTAAACATGTTCCGAGTACATGGGCTCTGGGCTGGCCGGTGAAGAATTCCTGATGAAGGGCTCACGCTCAGAACGCCGACTCTCCTGCTCCTCGGATGCTGCCTGACCTGCTGTGCTTTTCCAGCGCTACACTCTTCGACTCTAATCTCCAGCATCTGCACCCCCTCTCACTTTCTCCTCGTCAGAGCCAGTCCCTCGGACCAGGAGGCTCTCTCAGACTCCTTTGTATTTTTTATTTCTTGTTTAAACCTCTGACACTCTTTTTTTTGTTTTTGTTTCTCTCCACGCCCCCCCCCCCCCCCGCGCCCCACACTACCTAATTGCGGTGGTGCTTATTTGAGACTCTTGTTTATTTTTTTTTCTTTCTTCTGCACAGACAGCCCTTCACTGGGGATCCCCACCACCCAGTAACACTCCTGTTCTTTTTTTTGTCAGGACCTCTGGCAGTCCTGTCTTTTTTTAACCCCCACACCACCGCTTAACTGTTTATATCTGTCAGCCAGGGCTCCCTGATGGGTCTGGGTTAACAGCCCCAGTCAAGGATCTCAGTCAATGAGACCCTCCTGGCCCACATTCCAATCACTACACTGGCCTTTTATTAAATGTAATTATACGATAAATTACAATATGCACACGTTCATTGTGGTCTGTATCAGAGACAAATGGATGTACTGTAATTACACTCTTCAACCAGGGGCGGTGCTGCAGCGCTTCTTTCCACACAAGAGTGAGAATGAGACGGGTTTGCAGAGTTTCCATTAGACATGTGGACATAGACATTTTACAATGGAAAAAGCTGACAGATGTAAGATTTTGAATACGTTATAAATCATTACTGCAGCCTTGAGTGAAAATAGCACCAGCCCCAAGATCAATGAGGTTCTCAGGTCCGAGCTGAGCGGTTATAGTCTGTGGGTATTTGAAACAAACACACACCAACGATTCTAAGTATATGCAGACTTTACAGATGTGCTAGTGCCCATCAGTGACCTAATAGATGCAAAGTACCGTTTCTGTTCTGGCATTGTTCTAATTGCAACAGTTTCCATTCTCACTTTCTATTCCTGTGGTTAAGTTTGAACTATAAGCCCCTGCTCGAACAAACTTTGCAGCTGATAAAGTGCCCATCAATATGGTGACATTGAAAGATTGACACACATCCATATGCATGTTTGAGCGATAGTAATGTCATGTCATTTACAAAGTATAGGTGGCCCAACATGTGTTGCTGTTCAAGACAGACTGGAACCAGAAGGAGAGACTTGGGCGGCACAGTGGTTAGCACTGCTGCCTCACAGCGCCAGAGACCCGGGTTCAATTCCCGCCTCAGGCGACTGACTGTGTGGAGTTTGCACGTTCTCCCCGTGTCTGCGTGGGTTTCCTCCGGGTGCTCCGGTTTCCTCCCACAGTGCGGGTCAGGTGAATTGGCCTTGCTAAATTGCCCGTAGTGTTAGGTAAGGGGTAAATGTACGGGTATGGGTGGGTTGCGCTTCGGCGGGTCAGTGTGGACTTGTTGGGCCGAAGGGCCTGTTTCCACACTGTAAGTAATCTAAAAAGACTTGGTATGATGGGCTGGGAACTGTCAAAGAGTTCAACAGTAGAGAAGAGGACACAAGAGTGTGGTGCTGGTATAGCACAGCCAGTCAGGCAGCATACGAGAAGCAGGAGAATCAACGGTTCAGACAAAAGCTCTTCATCAGGAATAAGGCTGGTGGCCCTAGGGGGCTGAGAGATAAATGGGCGGAACGAAGCTGAGAGTGTGATGGGTAGAAGGTGGGAGAGAGTGAGGACTACTGATGCTGGAGATCATAGCTGAAAAATGTGTTGCTGGAAAAGTGCAGCAGGTCAGGCAGCATCCAAGGAGCAGGAGAATCAACGTTTCAGGCATAAGCCCTGCTTCAGGAATGAGGAGGGTGTGCCAAGCAGGCTAAGATAAAAGGTAGGGAGGACGGACTTGGGGGAGGGGCATTGGGAATGCGATAGGTGGAAGGAGGTTAAGGTGAGGGTGATAGGCCAGAGTGGGGGTGGGGGCGGAGGTCAGGAAGAAGACTGCAGGTCAAGAAGGCGATGCTGAGTCTGGGGGGTTGGGACTGAGATAAGGTGGGGGGAGGGGGAATGAGGAAGCTGGAGAAATCTGCATTCATTCCTTGTGGTTGGAGGGTTCCTAGGCGGAAGATGAGGCGCTCCTCCTCCAACCGTCGTGTTGCCATGGTCTGGCGATGGAGGAGGCTAAGGACCTGCATGTCTTCGGTGGAGTGGGAGGGAGAGTTAAAGTGTTGAGCCACGGGATGGTTGGGTTGGTTGGTCCGGGTGTCCCAGAGGTGTTCTCTGAAACGTTCTGCAAGTAGGCGGCCTGTCTCCCCAATATAGAGGAGGCCAGATCGGGTGCAGCGGATGCAATAAATGATGTGTGTGGAGGTGCAGGTGAATTTGTGATGGATATGGAAGGATCCCTTGGGGCCTTGGAGGGAAGTGAGGGGGGAGGTGTGGGCGCAAGTTTTGCATTTCTTGCGGTTGCAGGGGAAGGTGCCGGGAATGGAGGTTGGGTTGGGTTGGTGGGGGGTATGGACCTGACGAGGGAGTCACGGAGGGAGTGGTCTTTCTGGAACGCTGATAGGAGAGGGGAGGGAAATATATCCCTGGTGGTGGGGTCCGTTTGGAGGTGACGGAAATGACCAAAGAATTTGATGTCTTGCCGTGTGCTGAACTTGTTAATCTGGGAGCGTACGGGGATGAAGGTGAGGCCTCTGCTGAGGACTGATCTTTCATCCTCAGAGAGGGGGAGGTCTGGAGGGATGGTGAAAATACAGCAGGGCTGGGAGCTAGGACCTGGTATTCGATGTCTTGCCGCATGTTGAACTCGTTAATCTGGGAGCATAGGGGGATGAAGGTGGGGTAAAGATGAAAGGTCAGAGAGGAGGGTGGAGTGGATAGATAGGTAGACCTGCCGCACTCTCGACTCCGATCTCCAGCACCGGCAGTATTCACTTTCTCCTTGTATACAAAACGAGAATGAGGCTGCACCCACCGTCCACATTGCCTCCCACCGTCTATACTCCCTCCACCGTCTACACTCCTCCCACCGTCCACAGTCCCCCCACCGTCCATAGTCCCCCCACTGTCCACACTCCCCCCACTGTCTACATTCCTCCCACCGTCCACACTCCCCCCACCGTCCACACTCCCTCCACCGTCCACACTCCCTCCACCGTCCACACTCCCACCACCGTCCACACTCCTCCCACTGCACATACCCGCCCCAACGTCCACACTCGTCCCACCGTCCACACTCGTCCCACCGTCCACACTCGTCCCACTGCACACACCCGCCCCAACGTCCACACTCCCCCCACCGTCCGCACTCCTCCTACCGTCCACAATCCCCCACCATCAACACTCCTCCTACCGTCCACACTCCCCCCACCATCAACACTCCTCCAACCGTACACACCCACTCCACTGTCTACACTCGCCCCACCGTCCACACTCCCCCCACCGTCCACACTCCCCCCATTGGCAATACTCCTCCCACTTCACATACCCGCCCCACCGTCCACACTCCCCCCACCGTCCACACTCCCCCCATTGGCAATACTCCTCCCACTGCCCACACACCCGCCCCACCGTCCACACTCCCCCCACCGTCCACACTCCCCCCACTGTCCACACTCCCCCCACTGTCCACACACCCGCCCCACCGTCCACACTCGCCTCACCGTCCACACCCCTCCCACTGTCCACAATCCTCCCATCGTCCACTCACCTCCCACCGCCCACTCACCTCCCACCGCCTACACACCTCTCACTGTCCACACCCCACCCACCGCCCACACCCCTGTCACCGCCTACACCCCTCCCACCGTCCACACCCCCTCCCACCGTCCACACCCCCTCCAATCGTCCACACCCCCACCGTCCACAGCCCCTCCAATCGTCCACACCTCTCCCACCGCCCACACCCTTCCCAGCATCCACACCGGTCCCACCATCCACACTCGCCTCACCGTCCACACCCCTCCCACTGTCCACAATCCTCCCATCGTCCACTCACCTCCCACCGCCCACTCACCTCCCACCGCCTACACACCTCTCACTGTCCACACCCCACCCACCGCCCACACCCCTGTCACCGCCTACACCCCTCCCACCGTCCACACCCCCTCCCACTGTCCACACCCCCTCCAATCGTCCACACCCCCACCGTCCACAGCCCCTCCAATCGTCCACACCTCTCCCACCGCCCACACCCTTCCCAGCATCCACACCGGTCCCACCGTCCACACCCCCCTCAAGGTCCACACGCCTCTCACCGTCCACACCCCTCCCACTGTCCACACTCCCAACCCCCCCACCATCCACACTCCTCCCACCGTCCACACTCCTCCTACCGTCCACACTCGCCCCACCTTCCACGCTCCTCCTACCGTCCACATTCCCCCCACCATCAACACTCCTCCAACCGTACACACCCACTCCACTGTCCACACCTCTCCCACCATCCACACTCCTCCCACTGTCCACACAAACCCACCATCCACATTCCTCCCACTGTCCACACTCCCGCTCCCACTGTCTACACCCTCCCACCGTCCACACCCTCCCACTGTCCACACCCCTCCCACTGTGCACACACCCCACCACCGTCCACAATCCCCTTCCACCGTCCACAATCCCCTTCCACCGTCCACACCCCTCCCACCATCCACTCCCCCCCCACCGTCCACTCTCCCCTGCCCGTCCACACTCCACGCCCCACCGTCCACACTCCCCCCACACTGTCCATACTACCCCCACCGTGCACACCCCTCCCACTGTCCAAACACCCCCATCGTCCACACTCACGCCCCCACTGTCCATAAAACCCCATCGTCCACACCCCTCCCACCATCCACGCTCCCCCCCACCACTACACTCCCCCCCACCATCCACATCCCTCCCACAGTCCACACTCACTCCCCCGCCAACCACACTCCCCCCACCCTCCACAATCCCCCTACCGTCCGCACCCCTCCCACCGTCCACACACCTCCCACCGTCCACACCCCTCCCACCGTCCACACCCCTCCCACAGTCCACTCTCGCCCCCCCGACCGTCCACACTCCCCCCCACCGTGCACACTACCCCCCCATCTTCCACACATCCCCTACCGTCCACACCCCTTCCACCGTCCACTCCCCTCCCACAACCGTCCACACCCCTCCCACCTTCCACACCGAACCCACCGTCCACACTCCCCACCACCGTCCACACTCCCCCCACCGTCCACACTCCCCCCACCGTCCACGCCCCCACCGTCCATTCCCCTCCCACCGTCCACGCCCCCACTGTCCACAATTCCCCCACCATTCACACTCCTCCCACAGTCCACCGTCCACACTCCCCCCACTGACCACACTCCCCCCAACCGTCCACACCACTCCCACCGTCCACCCTCCCTCACACCATCCACTCCCCTCCCACCTTCCACACTGAACCCACCGTCCATACTCCCCCCACAGTCCGCACCCCTCCCACCGTCCACACGCCTTCCACCGTGCACACCCCTCCTACAGTCCACACTCGCCCCTCCCACAGTCCACACTCGCCCCCCCCACCGTCCACACTCCCCCCACCGTCCACTCTCCCCCCCACCGTCCACTCTCCCCCCCACCGTCCACTCTCCTCCCACCGTCCACACCCCGCCCACTGACCACACTCCCCCCAACCGTCCACACCCCTCCAACTTTCCACACCCCACCCACCGTCCACACTCCCCCACTGTCCACACTCCCCTCCCACCATCCACTCCTTTCCCACCGTCCACACTGTCCCCACCGTCCAAACTGTCCCCACCATACACACTACCCACACCGTCCACACTCCTCCCACCGTCCGCACTCCTTCCACCGTCCACACCCCGCCCACTGACCACACTCCCCCCAACCGTCCACACCCCTCCAACTTTCCACACCCCACCCACCGTCCACACTCCCCCACTGTCCACACTCCCCTCCCACCATCCACTCCTTTCCCACCGTCCACACTGTCCCCACCGTCCAAACTGTCCCCACCATACACACTACCCACACCGTCCACACTCCCCCCATTGGCAATACTCCTCCCACTTCACATACCCGCCCCACCGTCCACACTCCCCCCACCGTCCACACTCCCCCCATTGGCAATACTCCTCCCACTGCCCACACACCCGCCCCACCGTCCACACTCCCCCCACCGTCCACACTCCCCCCACTGTCCACACTCCCCCCACTGTCCACACACCCGCCCCACCGTCCACACTCGCCTCACCGTCCACACCCCTCCCACTGTCCACAATCCTCCCATCGTCCACTCACCTCCCACCGCCCACTCACCTCCCACCACCTACACACCTCTCACTGTCCACACCCCACCCACCGCCCACACCCCTGTCACCGCCTACACCCCTCCCACCGTCCACACCCCCTCCCACCGTCCACACCCCCTCCAATCGTCCACACCCCCACCGTCCACAGCCCCTCCAATCGTCCACACCTCTCCCACCGCCCACACCCTTCCCAGCATCCACACCAGTCCCACCGTCCACACTCGCCTCACCGTCCACACCCCTCCCACTGTCCACAATCCTCCCATCGTCCACTCACCTCCCACCGCCCACTCACCTCCCACCGCCTACACACCTCTCACTGTCCACACCCCACCCACCGCCCACACCCCTGTCACCGCCTACACCCCTCCCACCGTCCACACCCCCTCCCACTGTCCACACCCCCTCCAATCGTCCACACCCCCACCGTCCACAGCCCCTCCAATCGTCCACACCTCTCCCACCGCCCACACCCTTCCCAGCATCCACACCGGTCCCACCGTCCACACCCCCCTCAAGGTCCACACGCCTCTCACCGTCCACACCCCTCCCACTGTCCACACTCCCAACCCCCCCACCATCCACACTCCTCCCACCGTCCACACTCCTCCTACCGTCCACACTCGCCCCACCTTCCACGCTCCTCCTACCGTCCACATTTCCCCCCACCATCAACACTCCTCCAACCGTACACACCCACTCCACTGTCCACACCTCTCCCACCATCCACACTCCTCCCACTGTCCACACAAACCCACCATCCACATTCCTCCCACTGTCCACACTCCCGCCCCCACTGTCTACACCCTCCCACCGTCCACACCCTCCCACTGTCCACACCCCTCCCACTGTGCACACACCCCACCACCGTCCACAATCCCCTTCCACCGTCCACAATCCCCTTCCACCGTCCACACCCCTCCCACCATCCACTCCCCCCCCACCGTCCACTCTCCCCTGCCCGTCCACACTCCACGCCCCACCGTCCACACTCCCCCCACACTGTCCATACTACCCCCACCGTGCACACCCCTCCCACTGTCCAAACACCCCCATCGTCCACACTCACGCCCCCACTGTCCATAAAACCCCATCGTCCACACCCCTCCCACCATCCACGCTCCCCCCCACCACTACACTCCCCCCCACCATCCACATCCCTCCCACAGTCCACACTCACTCCCCCGCCAACCACACTCCCCCCACCCTCCACAATCCCCCTACCGTCCGCACCCCTCCCACCGTCCACACCCCTCCCACCGTCCACACCCCTCCCACAGTCCACTCTCGCCCCCCCGACCGTCCACACTCCCCCCCACCGTGCACACTACCCCCCCATCTTCCACACATCCCCTACCGTCCACACCCCTTCCACCGTCCACTCCCCTCCCACAACCGTCCACACCCCTCCCACCTTCCACACCGAACCCACCGTCCACACTCCCCACCACCGTCCACACTCCCCCCACCGTCCACACTCCCCCCACCGTCCACGCCCCCACCGTCCATTCCCCTCCCACCGTCCACGCCCCCACTGTCCACAACTCCCCCACCATTCACACTCCTCCCACAGTCCACCGTCCACACTCCCCCCACTGACCACACTCCCCCCAACCGTCCACACCACTCCCACCGTCCACCCTCCCTCACACCATCCACTCCCCTCCCACCTTCCACACTGAACCCACCGTCCATACTCCCCCCACAGTCCGCACCCCTCCCACCGTCCACACGCCTTCCACCGTGCACACCCCTCCTACAGTCCACACTCGCCCCTCCCACAGTCCACACTCGCCCCCCCCACCGTCCACACTCCCCCCACCGTCCACTCTCCCCCCCACCGTCCACTCTCCCCCCCACCGTCCGCACTCTCCCCCCCACCGTCCGCACTCCTCCCACCGTCCACACCCCGCCCACTGACCACACTCCCCCCAACCGTCCACACCCCTCCAACTTTCCACACCCCACCCACCGTCCACACTCCCCCACTGTCCACACTCCCCTCCCACCATCCACTCCTTTCCCACCGTCCACACTGTCCCCACCGTCCAAACTGTCCCCACCATACACACTACCCACACCGTCCGCACTCCTTCCACCGTCCACACCCTGCCCACTGACCACACTCCCCCCAACCGTCCACACCCCTCCAACCTTCCACACCCTGCCCACCGTCCACACCCCACCCACCACACTCCCCCACTGTCCTCATCCCCCCCACCGTCCACTTCCCTTCCACCGTCCACACCCCCCACCGTCCACACCCACCACCCCTCCCACCATCCACACTTGCTCCTTTTTGCAAACCCTTCATTTCAAACTGAACCTGAGTAAATTGTGTAACTTCTGGGCTAGCACAGGATCAATTACAAATAAAAATCTAATGAAGCAACATAAAATCCCAAAAGATCGTCAAATGTACTTCAGGAAGGCAAGCTTGTGTGGCTTCCATGTGAATCCCATCCTGTACCTGTCCTGAGGTACAGTGAAAAGTGTTGTTTTGAGTATTATTTGAGCAGACCATTCCAAACAAAGTGCATCAGGGTAACAGAACAGAGTGCAGAATACAGTTACAGATGTGGAGGAGGTGCAGAGAGAGAGAGAGAGAGAGAGTGAGAGGTCAGAATTAACATTGGAGAGGTCCACTCAAAAGTCTGATAACAGCAGAGAAGAAGCTGTTATTGGACCTGTTCCTGTGTGTCCTCAACCTTTTATATCTTCAGTCCGATGGAAGAGAACATGACCAGCGTGGTAAGGGTCTCTGGTGGCTACTTTCCCAAGGCAATGGGAAGTACAGATGGAAGTTGTGGGGAAGGAACATTAACTCTGATTTCTCTCCACAGATACTACCAGACCTGCTGAGCTTTTCCAGCAATTTCTGTTTTTTGTCTCTGATGTACAGCATCCGCAGTTCATTCTGCTATCAGTGAATGGGGGAGGCTTGTTTGTGCGTTCACAACTCTGTCGTCTTTTATGGTTTTGGGAAAAGCAGATGACATACAAAACCATGATGCATCCAGATAGGATGCTTCCAATACTATTTTGGGGCAATAACTACATTCCAATTGTAAGAGATCAATTATTCCTTAGTGGAGCCATAGCTCAAAACTGCTCTAAACTGTCTCCATGCAATGGCACTCTGACCTACAACACACCCACTGTGAGAATGGACAAGATTGGTACCAGGCCAGATCCCCTTGCATTTAATTCCATCGTTTCCTTTTGTGGAATGGACATGTGCAAACTACCAGGGGCACCCCTCCCAGGTGACATCTCCTCACCATTTCCTGACCACTCACAGTAATATAAAAGAAGGACATTGCAATTGTCCAAAGCTAGAATCTGGAATCCAGTCCCTTTTTGGTATGCTCTCTGCAGTAGCGTAGAAAACAGGGCAACCCAATTATAAGCGATTTGTACACTGCTCACCCCCACCTCCCCCAGGGCAACTGGGGAAGGGCAATAAATGCTGGCCCTGCCATCAATGACCATGACCCATGAGTGAATAAAAGAAACAGCACGATGATAATAACCAGAACACCATGAAATTGTGCCACGGGATATTTCAGAGTCACCAGTTAGACCTGATTTGGAGATGCCGGTGTTGGACTGGGGTGTGCAAAGTTAAAAATCACACAACACCAGGTTATAGTCCAACAGGTTTAATTGGAAGCACACTAGCTTTCGGAATGCTGCTTTTTGACAATCACCTGATGAAGGAGCGTCGCTCCGAAAGCGAGTGCTTCCAAATAAACCTGTTGGACTATAAACTGGCGCTGTGTGATTTCTAACCAATTAGACCAGACAGGACCTCAAATTAATTTCTGATCTGAACAATTGTAACACATCGGAAGCTGATTTGGGGAGATGTAGCATAGAGTCAATATCACTGAGCAGGTAAACAAGTGGTTTCTGGTCCAGAAACCTGGGGGATTGGGGGTCATATCACACCAGGGTGAACAGCAAAATGTGAATTCCATTCATAAATCAGAAATTAAAATCTGGTCCAGTGGTGATTATGAAACCATTGTCAGTTATAAAAACTCATCTGGTCCACAGATGTCCTCTGAAGAAGGATATCTGCCATCTTTACCCAGTTTGGCCGACATGTGAACCACAGTATTGTGCTGAATTCTTAAATGCCCTCTGAAATGGTGAAGTGGGCTGTGTATTGAATCGCGCTGTTACAAAGTCCAAACAAAGGAATGAAACTGGATGGACCACATGGCACTAACCCTAGCTCTGGGAGAGATCACAGCACATACATGCCTGACAGATCCTCTCCATTGACATCAGGGGCCTTGAATCTAAACTGGTGATCTGTCCCATAGACTAGTGAAACACCAGCCTGACATTGTCACAGTCACAGAGACCCCCCGCCCGTCCTTCTAAACTCCATCAGACCCACAGTCCACAGCTGCTCTTCATGGTACAAGCCCTTCATCCCCGGGATCATTCTGATAAACTTCCTCGGGACCCCCTCCAAGACCAACATATCCTTCCTTCAAAACAGGGCCCAAACTGCACACAATATTCCACAGGGCCAGGGCCTTGTACAGCCTCAGCAGTTGCTTTCTTCCTTCAGCTCACCTTTTGGCTTAAAACTGTTAAAATTGCCAGTTCTGATGTAACATCATTGAACTGAAACACTGGACAAAATTGTACCATCCCCTACAGCCAAATTTGCAGATGATACTAAAATAGTCAGTTGCAATAAAGACATTTACAAATGGATTTGGACAGGTTAGGTGAGTGGACCAAAATACGGCAGATTGAGTCAAACGTGATTAAGTGTGAGGTTATCCATTTTGCTCAGAAGATAAAAATGCAACTCATTATCCAAGTGGAGGGAAATTTCAGAGTGCTTCAGTGCAGAGGGATCTGGGTGTCTTAGTGTATGAATTGCTAGAAACTAGTATGCAGGTACAGTGGGTTGTAAGGAAGGCAAAGGGAATTTGGACATTTATTGATAGAAGAAAAGAGTAATCTCAAACTTTTAACATTCGCCTGTACCTGTGTTTTTGTTTTGCCGCTGTTTACTTATTATTTACTATCTCTGCTAGTTAACTCTGTGATCTGCCTGTATTGCTCGCAAGACAAAGCTTTTCACTGTGCCTCAGTACACATGACAATAAATTCAATTCAATTCATAAACATAAGCAGGTGTTGTTGCAACTGTACAACTCATTAGGTGTGAATGCATCTGGAGTACTGAGTATAGTTTTAATCCCGTTACCCCGGCAGTCCAGAAAAGGTTCACTAGATTGATTGCAGAGGTCAGGGCTTGTCTAATAAACAGAGGTTGAGCAGTTTAGGTGTAAACTCTCTGGAGTTAAGAGGAGTGAGAGGAGTTCTACTTGAGGAATAAAAAACACCAAAAGGATCGACAAATTGGATGGAGAGGTGTTTCCCCTCATGGGGCCAAGGTAGAACGAGAGGTCGTAGTTTTAGGATAAGGGGTGGCAGATTTATAACAGAGATGAGGAGAAATTACTGCTCTCAAAGGGTGGTGAAGCTGTGGAACTTACTACCCCAGAATGCAGTAGATGCTGAGACACTGAATAAATTGAAGGCGATAGACAGATTTTGAATTTGTAATGGGTTAAAGGTTATGCAGAACAAAAAGGAAAGTGGAGCAGAGGCCGAGATGGGGTCAGCCACAACCTGTCAAATGGCGGAGCAGGCTTGAGGGGGATGAATTGCCAGTTCCTTGTCCTTATGTATCTGATGCCCTTCGAAGTGACAGATGACGTAATTGTGCTTTCAATGGAGCCTTGGTGAGTTACTGCTGTGGACCTTGTGGATGGGTTCGTGCTGTTGTCATTATGTGTCAGTGGTGAAGGGGGTAAATATTAAAGGTGGTGGATGGGGTGCCAATCAAGTGGGCTACTTTGTCCTGGATCTATTGAGCATCTTGAGTGCTTGTAAGAGTTGCACCCATCCAGGCAGATGGATTCCAAACTGACTTTGTTGAGTGCTTATCCAGCAAAGAAGAGGTAAGAGATTGATTTTTGTGGTGTAAATTGTCAGACACACAAAAGTAGGCTTGGATCTGTCCTGGAGATGGCCAAGTCAGTGTTACCCAATGAAGGTACTGCTTGTGTTGCTAGGGAAACCCAAAGGCTTACTTGAGGCTGCTTCTTGGGCCTTCCTCGTCCTCTCCTCACGGGTTCAGCTGCTGGAGCAGGCTGTTTGGCAGCTGCTGCGGCCTGTCTGGATGGTCCCTCTCTTGCCCCGCTGTTGCTCATTGCTCTTTTAGTTTGGCTGGGGTGGGGAGCTGGGAGGGGGGAGGGGGGGGGGAACAGACACTTCCTGAGATCTTCAGAACAAAAGAGGGCGGGAGCTGATGCTGCAATGACGACTGTTTGCCCAAGAGTTGGAAGGCCCCACACCTGAGCAAAAGGCTGACTCTTCAATCCAGTTAAAAAAGAAACGTAACCTACAAAGAGAAAGAAAGATCGGTCAATGCCTAATTCTGACGACAACTTCTATCCAGACAGACTTTGTGTAGCAAAAGATGGTTCCCACCCTTCCTTCGCCAAGCGGTTTATAAGAAATTGAAGGTCAACTTATAGACAAACGTGATGATGGAAAGCACAGCCGAAGAGGCAGATACTTAGAAAGGACCTTTAGAAGATGAAGATGGGAAAAGAGAGGCAATAAGGAGGAGGAAAGGGCTCCAGATTACTATTGTTCCAGAAGGCTCCACCACCAGTAAGCATTGATGAGGCCGCAGCTGATGTACTTATTGTACAAAGATATTATACCCATTCAACAAAGTCACACAACCATAAGAGAGAGAACAATTCTCATCTCAATCCTAAAAGGGTGATTTTCAACCAGTGCCCCCAGTTCCAGACTCAGGAAACTTTCTCTTTCTGTGTCCATCTTGTCAAGATCACTCAAGATATTGCAAACTTCAGATTAGATGTCCTTATTTATAGAAAATTACAGATGTCCTTATTTCTGGAGGAAAATACTTGCATTGGAAACAGTTCAGAAAAGGTACGCAAGGCTGATTCCAGAGACAAAGGCAATGTCTTAGGAGGAAATATTGAGCAACTTATTCATTCTTTCATTGCAGTTTAGCAGAAGGATGACATTATTGAAAGTGAATATGGTGGCCGACAGATGCTGGTAGGTTGTTTTCCCTTGTGGGAGATTCTAGAACAAAAAGAGCATAATTTCAGGATAAGAAGTTTCCAAGTTAGCAATGAGGAGAAGTTTCCACTCCCAGGGCATCATGAATCTTTGGAAATCTGGAAGAGACCTGGCTCATTGAGCAGTTGAATACCAAAATGGAATGGTCATTGATCTATAGAATCTATAGATCATTGATCTAAAGATCTATGTGCATTAGGAATCTGGTGAACTTGAGGCCAAGATTGGGTCACCTAGGATGCACTGAATTGCAAAGCAGGCTCAAGGGGCTGAATGGTCTCTTCTCCTCCTATTTCTGACTGTGGAAAGGAATGGGACACATCATAATGAAAGTCAGGAGGAGTTGGTGGGTTAAAGCTTGGCGTGGCCTGAAACAAGGAGGTCTCATGTGGGAAAAAGAAGAACTGAGACTTTAAAGGAAATTGAGGATAGAGAGTGATGAGGAGGACGAGGAGCTTGGATGGACTGTCCGAACAGGTTTGTAGAGAATGAAATGTTTCCCATACCCAACTCTCTATTTTATGATCTGTGTCATGATAGTCAACAATCCAGTCGTCATAATATTGCATCTGCTCCAATCACTGACCAAATGGTTACATTTATGTTAGAGGCTGGCTAGGGACCAGCAAGTTTTGTTTTCAAAGTACACAAAGTGTGAAATCCAGTAGCTATACTAAGGAATAAAGCCACACGATTCCGTGGCTTTGGATAAACAGTGACACATTCTACTATACTATGTCAGAACTATAACACAATCCCTAGGACATATGTATTTCTAACAGCCAGAATGCAGGTGTTAGGTATGGGTAATAGATTGTGGTCAAATACCGCACAAAATAATTAGCGCAATTAAGACAGATTCCCCCCTGATTTCTCAATACACCCCCTCCACCCACCCCCGGTCAGGTCGTAATGATGTAATCAGTCATGAAAATTTACTAAATTTCCCAACAGATCGCAATTCTTCACTTTTGCTGATTTAGCTTTGAAATTCCTTTTCTCGAGCTGTTCACCCACGGCTAACTCAATGCCTGCTCCCCTTCTAGATCATCACCCTCCTTTCCTGGATCTATGCTCCCCCATGCCTGTATGTCAAAACTGCACTTCAATAGTTTACAATGAAAGCCTGAGACTTCGCAGACAGCTAGCTTCACCGAGCTAGAGCTGTCCCTGGGAATTCCACCATCCACCCCCATCCCCCACCCCCCCGCCCCCAGCCCCACTTTCAAGACAACTCCATGCTTGCAGCCTGTTTCCATGACCCTCACATCTTCCTCCAAAGGAGAGGAACAGTGAACGTCCCAAGTTATTAGCTCCGCAGGATTAGTTTTGAGTTCTGACTCCAACACTTCACCGTATGCTAATTCCTAGAACCTCTCCCTGAGTTCTGACTGCAGTGAGGAATTCAACTGCTCTGGACTTCTTCCTAATCCCAATCATAGAAATGGTGTAGTTCAACTGGCTTCCCAGCAACACAATGAACTGCAGCACTTCTAACATTATTGGAGCAAATTACCGAAGATGCTGGAATCTGTACTGATAGCAACAAATTGCTGGAGATCACAGCAGGTCAGGCAGCATCCATGGAGAGAAAGCAAGCTAACATTTCGAGTCTAAGTGGCCTGCTTTTTCTCCATGGAAGCTGCCTGACCTCATGTGATCTTCAGCAATTTTTGTTTTCATTCCTAACATTGGCTTCATCTCAAATCCTTACTCTGTACCTGTGACCTTTGAAGAAATAGAAATTGCCCGAGTTGACCTTTGGAAAACCTGATAACTGGCCCTCCCCTGTTGCTGGGCAGAATTGAATATTGTCACCATGCATCTCTTGGAGAATTCTGTACCATGAATGTTACTGGTCATAGAATGCTGACTTGCTCAGTACAAAGAAAAAGGACATAAATAGAGGAATTTGTTGCACATCACTAAGGTGGCTTATCCTTGAGTTGCATCAGATAGCTCAAATTGTTTTACCACAGGAATCCCTTCACACTGCAAAGCCCTTTCTGTTGCTCTATGCATTTTTACAGACTGGCATTTTAAAATGGATTAAGCAGCGCTAACAAAGGGACCTCTGCAAATGGTTTGCCTGGGAAGAAAGGCTTTATTCTCCTTTCAGGAAAGAAAGCAGAGCTTTAACAAGAACCTAGCCAGGCCACACTTCAGAGAAACTGTATAAAATGGGAAAGAGAAAAAAAAACCCAGTTGACACATTACAATACTAGCAAGATTAGACGTCCAGTCACTCACAAATTTCCCCTTCCCACACAGTTGTCTCATTCTGAAGTATGAAGTACACAGTTTGTATGTATTTTCCTAGTACCTCGAACATTATGAATGTTCCTGTTGCGTTACAGAATTGATAAATAACCTATGTTACTCTGCATATGGTTTTAATTGCATCAATGAGAAATCTTTAAAGGCAACGGGCATTGACTGAGTGTGTTAATCTGATTAATTAAGAGTCATTAGGGATGATGCATTGCAACACCAATATTCAGTCCATGATTCAAAAGGTTAATGGTCTTAAATGTTTATTGCTTTTCTTGTCCCCTTTTCATTTCCCTTAAGGCTAACAACTAGCAGTGATGAAGAATGGATCATTTCCTGCTGTACATTTTGTAACACTTCTGTCCTTATTCTCCTAGGACTGGTTAACAAAGGTAGTGAACATGAATGCTTGTTGAGGGGGAAACAGTCTAACGTAGGGTCATGGTTCACAAATCCCTATTATTATTAACTTTCTTGTGTTAATGTCAGACATCACACGACACCAGGTTATAGTCCAACAGGTTTACTTTAAATCACAAGTTTGTGGTTTCAAATAAACCTAGTGGATTACACCTTGGAATAGTGTGATGTCTGACTTTGTCCACACCAGTCCAACACTGGCACCTCCATGTAACGGCTACCATTTCTTGTGTTATTTATCGACGTGTCTCCCTCTGTTCAGTTTTTCCGACAGTCTCGGGAACGAGAATCATTCTTCTGTCAATTACCTTCTGTAATCAGGAACAAAAAACTGGATTACTACCTTTGTGGAATTGACCTCTCCCTTGTCTGAAAGATTTGTGAGGAGGACTCATGATTCCAGTCAATGCCTACCTCTGGAATGGTTTCTAGGCTCCATCTAGTCTTGCACCTAGCTCACATTTTTCATCCAGCTTCACTTTTTTCCCACGGTATCCATGTGTGTCGCTGATGTCCACCATCTTGCTCACCCACATTCCCATATCTACCCATTGCCAGTGGCTGGGGTCGCATATTCTTGATGGGTTATCCTTCACAGGAGGTGAGTTCTATATTTTTTTAAATTTGAGGGGACAATCCTGAAGTTGACCACTCCTCATTGACTCTCCAAGATTAAATACATGAAACCATCAATAAACAATTATCATTCTGATCTGAAATTAACAATGGCATTGCAACTTAGATCTGCATCTTCAGGTTAATTCACATTCTTTCGGAAATATCAAAAGTCTCCAGCAGATTATCCAGCTCAGGTGAGAAAAAAAAAGAAAAAAACCACCAGACACGGGAATACAAAAGTGAACTATATTTCAGGTAACTGCTTTGGTGTAATGAGAGAAGGAAAGATGGGTTGGTAATATCAGAACTGGAAGACTCTCTCCGTTTCTCAGTCTCTCAACACACCTGGTTAAAAAGCAAATTCAAGAAATAACTATTCACTAAGAACTCAAAGATATTGACAAATTCCACAAGTGCTGAGGATACAAGTAATTAATTAAATAACAATGGTCTCAGCTTAAATCCTCACACCTTAAGGACTCCAACAAAATATTTTTACTTTTGACTTTTCATTTTGTACTGACCACCTTTCCTCTTTGTGATGGAATATCGTGTGATTGTGTATTTGATGGAATATTGTGTTATTCTTCCCAGAGCTAGTAATTAATACAATTCCTCTTTCACGCTAGAAAATCTTTGTAATTGGCTTTTTAATTTTGACTTTCATTGAAATGTGATTTAGTGGTGCTCTGAAAAGAATTAAAAATATTTCTTGCGGCTAATAAAGGAGGTCATCGATTTAACCTCAACTAGCCATAACAGCATTCAAAGATGCTGACGTATCACCTCTGTGCTCACTGACTCAAGATCCAACAACAGCCCAAACTTTACAAATTCCATCCTCTCATTCAAAAACCTTCATGATCTCAACCACTCTCTCTCTCACCCCTAGCTCCGTGAACTCAAGTGTTCAGACTCCTGCAATTATGAATGCTTGATCTTTTCAAAGTCTTCTCACTCTCTGTCTTCAGCTGCTTGGACCCTAAGTTAGATGAAACTTGGCCTTCCTTTATGTAGCACCTCCCAGAGTCCTTGCTGCCCTTAGAAGGTGGTGCTAGATCTTTTGCATAGATCTATAGATTCTCACAAGAGTGTAGTGGGTGTCTTGCACTCAAACAGCCTGTCTTGTGTTATATAATGACTTTAACTCAAAGTACCTCACAGAAGCATTTAGATTTGATTAGATTCCTTACAATATGGAAACAGGCTCTCTGGCACAAGAAGTGCACATTGATGCTCCAAAGAGTAACCCACCCAGACCCACTTCCATCTGACTAATGCACCTAACACTACGGGTAATGTAGCATGGCTAATTTACCTGACCTGCAATCTTTGGACTGTGGGAGGAAACCGGAGCACCCGGAGGAAACCCACGCAGACACGGGGAGAACGTGCAAACTCCACACAGACAGTCACCCGACGCTGGAATCGAACCTAGGATCCTGGTGCCGTGAGGCAGCAGTGCTAACCACCGTGCCGCCCAAATATTTACACAGAATATGATGCAGAAAAATGCATTAGCATATTCGCGATTGTGGAGAGAAGGGGGAAGGCAAGATGCAGAGGTGTAGAGGTTAAGAGAGGGAACTCGAGAGTCTGACATGTAGTCAGCTGAAGGCATGGTCCCCAGTTGTGAAGTAATTAATTAAAACGTGGGGTGCTCACAAAACTAAAATTGGAAAAATGCAGACATCTCCGATTATGGGGCTGCAGGGGATTAAAGAGACGGGTAAGGAATGATGTCACGTGTCGATGTGCAAACAAGGATAAAGAATTCAAAACTGAGGATATTGCTTGACCAATGTAGTTCAACAAGCACAGGACGGATGGGGTAAGGGGACTAGGGACAAGTTAAGGCAAAAGCAGCAGCATTTCGGGAACCCTTAAGAATATGACAGATCAGTCAAGAGTCCATTGGAAAACCATATGATGTTTGAGTATCGTTGATTCCATGTACAAGTCAACTCTCCCCCACTGGTGTAAATCTACTTAAATCATATAATAGCACCCCCACCAGGGCAGCTGTTCAGATCTTCATGTTTGCATACACCAATATGTAATTCCTCGGTGACCACCTTTTAAAATTCATTTATGGGATGTGGGCAGTTATTGGCTGTCCCTAGTTGTCCCTTGATGACCTACTGCCCTGAATCACTGCAGTCCACATGCAGTAGGTTGACCCACAGTGCCTTCGAATTCCAGGATTTTGACCCAGCGACAGTGAGGAAAGGGTGATAAATTTCCAAGTCTTTGTTCTGGATGGTGTCAAGCATTTTGAGAGTTGTTGGAGCTGCACGCATCCAGCCAAGTGGTGGGTGTTCCATCTGACTTGTGCCTTGTAGATGGTGGACAGGGCTTTGGGGAGTCTGGAGGTGAGTTACTCGCTACAGTGTTCCTAGCCTCTGACCTTGTAGTTACTGTGTTTATGGGGAAAGACCAATTGAGTTCCTGGTCAATGGTAACCCCAAAATGCTGATAGTGATGGTAACAGTTGAATATCAAGGAGTGGTGGTTAGATTGTCTCTGACTGGTGATGGTCATTGCCTGGCAATTGTGTGCTATAAGTGTTATTTGCCACTTGTCAACCCAAGCCTGGACATTGTCCTCGGTCATGTTGCATTTGGACACAGACTGCTTCAGTACCTGAGGAGTCCTGAATGGTGCTGAATATTGTGCAGCCATCAGCAAACATTCCCATTTCTCACGTTATGATGGAGGGAAGGTCATTGTTGAAGTAGTTGAAGATGGTTGGGCCTAGGACACTACCCTGAGGAATTCATGCAGAGACGTCCTGGAGCTGATATTGCAAACTTCCAATGGCTGCAAGCATCTTCCCATGTAGCAGGTATAATTCCAACCAGCCGGGAGGTTGCCCCGGTACCCAGTGATTTCAGTTTTGCTAGGGCTACTTGATGCCTTACTCAGTCAAATACAGCCTTGATGTTGAGGGCTGTCACTCTCCCCTCACCTCTGGAACTCAGCTCTTTTGTCCAGGTTTAAACCAAGGCTGTAATGAGGTCAGTTCCCTGGCAGAACCCAAACTGGGTAAACCCAATGCGCATTGCATTCCTAACTCTCCTGCCTGCGAACATGGGTAAGGAGAGATTGATCCACATCATAGTTTAAGCTTAAAATTCGAAAATGAAATAAAGGACTGCAGATGCTGAAAATCTGAAACAAAAATCTAAATAGCTGGAGAAACTCAGCAACTCCTGCAGCATCTGTGGAGGGAAAGTGAAATGAACAATTTGAGTGCTTTCTGGAGAAGAATCAAATACAATGGTTTCAGTTTTCCCAACGTTTAATTGGAGATCATTTCTCGTACTGCACAGGATGTCAGACAATCAATCTGATAATGTACTCACAGTGGAGGGAGTCGAGTGAGGCGATAGTGAGGAAGAGCTGGGTGTTTCCAGTTCTTATGATCTCAGCTGACATTATTACTGGACAAGTCAGATCCCAGAATTAACTCTGGCTTGTTTGATCTTATTTTACTTTTAATCTTCATTTAAAGAGGCAGTCTTTCACTGAAACATAACCTCACAAGGCTGCAGATTGGCTTTTAACAATAACGCGGAAGTGCATTACACAAAAGAAATAAAAAGAAAATAAGCCAAGCAATCTAAATATATCGCAGTCTGGAAAGATTTCAAAAGCACAGCATAATAAAAGTCTCCTTACAGTTTAATCATACGCCTGAGAAACTTCCCTTCCCTGTAGGTATCTGGTGGGTTGACCAAACTTTTTCTTCTCAGTTCTGGTCCTGTAAGCTGTGAAATCTCTTTCTTATATGTTCATACAATTGAGAGCATAGACTTTCTCAGTATTTCAATAATCCACAGGGTTCTGGCCAAATACGTTACTGAGGTAACTTATTTCCTCAACTGCTTTTCACACAAATCTCTTTTTGTACATGAAACTTAAAAAAAAACACTTATGGAATGCAGGTGTCACTGGCTGGGCCCCATATTTATTGCCCATCCCGAGCTGCTCCTTGAGAAGGTGGTGGTGAGCTGCAGTCTTGAATTGCTACTGCCCATGAGCTATGGGTAGACCCATAATGCTATGAGGGAGCAAGTTCCAGGATTTTGACCTAATGACCCAATGGCAAAAAGGGGACATGAGATAGCTTTGGCAAATAGGGTTAAGGAGAATCCAAAAGGTTTTTATAAATACATTAATGAGAAAAGGGTAACTAGGGAGCGAATACAGCCCCTCAAAGGTCAGCAAAGCAGCCTTTGTGTGGAGCTGCAGGAGATGGGGAAGATACTAAATGAGTATTTTGCATCAGTATTTACTGTGGAAAAGGATATGGAAGATATAGAATGTGGGGAAATAGATGGTGACACCTTGAAAAATGTCCAGATTACAGAGGAGGAAGTGACGGATGTCTTGAAATGCATAAAGGTGGATCAATCCCCAGGACCTGATCAGGTGTATCCTCGATCTCTGTGGGAAGCGAAAGAAGTGATTGCTGGGCCTCTTGCTGAGATATTTGTACCATCAATAGTCACAGGTGAGGTGCTGAAAGACTGGAGGTTGGCTAAGATGGTGCCACTGTTTAAGAAGGGTGGTAGGACAAAGTCAGGGAACTATAGACCAGTGAGCCTGACCTCAGTGGTGGGCAAGTTATTGGAGGCAAGGCAAGGACTTATTTGGGATAGTCAACATGGCTTTGTGCATGGGAAATCATGTCTCACAAACTTGATTGAGTTTTTTGAAGAAGTAACAAAGAGGATTGATGAGGACAGAGCGATAGGTATGATCTTTATGGACTTCAGTAAGGCATTCAACAAGGTTCCCCATGGGAGACTGGTTAGCAAGGTTAGATCTCATGGAATACAGGGAGAACTAGCCATTTGGATACAGAACTGGCTCAAAGATAGAAGACAGAGGGTGATGCTGGAGGGTTGTTTTTCAGACTGGAGGCCTGTGACCAGTGGAGTGCCACAAGGGTCAGTGCTGGGCCCTCTACGTTTCATCATTGACACAAATGACTTGGATGCGAGCATAAGAGGTACAGTTAGTAATTTTGCAGATGACACCAAAATTGGAGGTGGAGTGGACAGCGATGAGGGTAACCTCAGATTACAACAGGATCTGGACTAGATTGGCCAATGGACTGAGAAGTGGCAGATAGAGTTTAATTTAGATAAATGTGAGGTGCTGCATTTTGGGAAAGCAAATCTTAGCAGGACTTATACACTTAATGGTAAGGTCCGAGGGAGTGTTGCTGAACAAAGAGACCGTGGAGTGCAGGTTCATAGCTCCTTGAAAGTGGAGTCGCAGGTAGATGGGATAGTGAAGATGGTGTTTGGTATACTTTCCTTTAATGGTCAGAGTATTGAGTACAGGAGTTAGGAGGTCATGTTGCGGCTGTACAGGACATTGGTTAGGCCACTGTTGAAATATTGTATGCAATTCTGGTCTCCTTCCTATGGGGAAGATGTTGTGAAACGTGAAAGGGTTCAGAAAAGATTTACAAGAATGTTGCCAGGGTTGGAGGATTTGAGCTACAGACAAATGCTGAACAGGCTGGGGCTGTTTTCCCTGGAGCATCGGAGGCTGAGGGGTGACTTTACAGAGGTTCATAAAATCATGAGGGGCATGGATAGGGTAAATAGACATGATATCTTCCCTGGAGTGGGGGAGTCCCGAACTAGAGGGCATGGTTTTAAGGCGAGAGGGGAAAGATATAAAAGGGACCTAAGGGGCAACTTTTTCATGCAGAGGGTGGTGTGTGTATGGAATGAGCTGCCAGAGAAAATGGTGGAGGCTGGTACAATTACAGCATTTAAAAGGCATCTGGATGGGTATAAGAACAAGAAAGATTTAGAGGGATATGGGCCAGGTGCTGGCAAATGGGACTAGATTGGGTTAGGATATCTGGTTGGCATGGATGAGTTGGACCGAAGGGGCTATGACTCTATGACTCTGAAGGAATGGGTAGTTTGGAGGGGGACTTGATGATGGTGGTTGTGTGGGGGGATGGGGTGTTCCCATGTATCTGCTGACCTTGTTTTTGGAGATGGAGGTGGTCCACTGCATAGACACACCTGCCATGGACTGAACCAAATGAAATGGAACCCAAACATTTTGGAACTAAATTGAGAAAAATAAGTTGCTGATCCTACGTTCTGCTACATGAATGGCTTTATGATCTTTCTCTCCTGACATAAACCACAGCACAACAAACTTCCATTCACACTCCTGGAGGCCTGTGGTTACCTGATCTCACACATGTACTGTAGTCGCTTGAAAGTCATAGTTCTGGAAAGACTGATCTAATTAATTAGAAACCCTTTCACAAAAAAACAAATCCAAACTCTAAACAAATGATGCTAATATATGGCACATCTCTGATCAGACACCTTACAAGTTGATATTACAGAGATAACCGATTTAAGAACATCTAATTTACGAACACAGTCCCATACAGGATTGTAACTTTAAATATCTGACATGTGAACATTTCTTGTACTTACAAATTACTATTTGTAGAAATTTGTCCTGCATTATTTTCTGATTTGCCTACAATTCGCCTTGTGAATGGATTCAGGAACAGAACCTATTCACAACCAGGGGGACTGTCTGTATTGCTGCACATCCACATGGGCCTCCAGTAACTGCACTTCTCCAATAGGGGTCACTGGATAGCCATCAAGGAGGGGAGCATCATCTGATTTACTCCTCCCTGTCTCCCGGGTAACAGATGTACACTCATTAGCAAGGATCAAACTTAACCAATCAGAGCAAGATCAATTCTTCGAACATCCAATTGCAAAAGTGAGGAATAAAATCAGTCAGTTGGGAAAAGTCCCTTTTTGAAAGATATTTCGGTTAGAACAGTACCAATCATTCCAATATAATTTTGTGGAAAATTAAACATCTTGCAGCTTTAAGGGAGGCCATTTGGTCCATTGAACCTGTGCTGGTTTTGAAGCAGCTGTCCAACTAGACCGACCACTCCCTCCCTTCCCTGAGAAATGTTTCCTCTTCTAGCATTGGTCCAGTTACATTTTGAAAACCAGGGAGAATGGTGGAAATTAGATTAGATTCCCTACAGTGTGGAAACATGCCCTTTGGCCCAACAAGTCCACACTGACCTTCCGAAGAGTAACCCACCCAGACCCATTTCCCTCTGACTAATACACCTAACACTACGGGCAAGTTAGCATGGCCACTTCACCTAACCTGTAGATCTTTGGACTGTGGGAGGAAACCAGAGCACCCAGAGGAAACCCATGGGGAGAACGTGCAAACTCCACACAGACAGTCACCCGAGGCTGGAACCGAACCTGGATCTCTGGTGCTGTGAGGCAGCAGTGCTAACCACTGAGCCACCATGCTGCCCCTTTATAATCTTTCAAGTATTACATTCCAGATCACAATCACTGAAAAAATGCATTTACTTCAAAATGGCATTGCCAGATCGCCAACATTCTATCCAATGCAATGACAGAAAAAAATACCATTTCCTCTTTAAGGTACTGGGCGAGCAGAGGTATTTAATAGACTGTAAAAAATGAGCAAAGGTTTCACTTTGTGCAAATTAAGCTCTGTTTAGCTGTGAAGCAGAAACATAATGGACTGGCAGTAGAAGGAGGAAGATGAATGATCTTCAGTAGTGACGGGGCTCTGTGGGCCTGACCAGTCTGCTTGATCCCTCACGCGTATCACAAATCCAATTGGTTAATCATTACATTGGTGCTGTACAATAAAGACTAGCTCCACTGTCAGTGAACTCATCTGCTGGTCCCAGAGTGTGCTTACTAACTCACACAATTCCTAATCACTTACCTGACTCACAGTGTCCCTTCCAAATCACTCACCTGTCTTACAGTGCCCCTTTCCAATTCATTCCTGTCTCACACTGCATCTTTCCAATTCACTCACCTCTCTCATAGTGCCCCTCCCAAATTTACCTGCCTGCTCTTCAGACAACTCCAATAGCTCAGTAAAGTATGATTTCCTTTTCACAAAAACATACTGGCTCCATCCGATTATTTTGAAACTACCTGATTGCCCTCCTATAACTTTATTAAAATGTTCTAACAATTCCTCTACGGCAGATGTTAAGCTAACCACCCAGATGTTTCCTGTTCGCTGCATCCCTCCCTTTTTAGTAAAGAAAACCTCCTTGCCACCTTCCAATTTAATGGGACCTTCCCCAAATCCAGGGAGTTTCGGAAAATTAAAACCCATGCATTTGTTCGGTATTTCTTTCAAGACCCAGGATGTTGTCAACTGTAGCTCCAACAGTTTACTTGGTATCACTTTTTTGGTGATTGTGGTTTTTTTTCTTATTCCTCGGTTGGTGCTGCTTCTGGAATGTTCCTTATGTACTTCATTGTGAAAACTAATGTAAAATACCTGTTCAATTCATCTGTCACACCTTTAGTTTCCATTTCAGATATACAATCCATTTCACAAAATCCTTGTTTTTTTCGGAATACAGAATTTTTCAGATTTCAAAATAAATGATATTTTCACAGTGAAATAGAGAAAAAAAATGACCTAACAGCAGGTGCCTATGTGAATAGTACAAGCTCCAAGACACAACTGATGCCTCCCAGTGCTGGGCCGTGCTGTCACGTCACATCTGAGTGACGGGGTTCAAGTGGATGTGGAGTTGGGTCACCTGTTCACAGGTCAAAATGTCGCTCTTCACTCCACAAACAAATGTTGGATTTCAGAGCTTTTCGGATTTCAGAATTTCAGATAAAGGATTGTGTATCTGTATTAATTCTCCATACGTAGTTTCTTTGGACCAACGCTCATATTGTTAACTTTCCTTTTTAAAATATTTATATCTTCTTTCATACTTCTAGCTAGATTTCTCCCATATGAAAGGAAAAAGTTGTAACATCAATTTTTAAAAACCTATTTTTAATATATTCTGCCCATATAGAGAGGATGACATATTACATCTTTTTAACAAGATGTTGGCATAAGCAGTATCAGAGCTTAAAAATGTGTTGCTGGAAAAGCGCAGCAGGTCAGGCAGCATCCAAGGAGCAGGAGAATCGACGTTTTGGGCATAAGCCCTTCTTCAGGAATGAGGAGAGTGTGCCAAGCAGGCTAAGATAAAAGGTAGGGAGGAGGGACTTGGGGGAGGGGCGTTGGGAATACGATAGGTGGAAGGAGGTTAAGGTGAGGGTGATAGGCGGGAAAGGGGGTGGGGGGCGGAGAGGTGGGGAAGAAGATTGTAGGTCAAGAAGGCGGTGCTGAGTCCGAGGGTTGGGACTGAGAAAAGGTGGGGGGAGGGGAAATGAGAAAGCTGCATTCAGGCAGTATCAGCCAGTCATCACTATTTATTTATTGCCTATATCATAGAATCCCTACAGTGTGGAAACAGGTCCTTCAGCCCAACTAGTCCACACCGACTCTCCAAAGAGTACCCCACCCAGACCCATTCTGGGAATCTATTACTCTACGTTTACCCTTAACTAATGCACCTAACCTGCACATCCCTGAACACTATGAGCAATTCAGCTAACCTAAACATCTTTGGATTGTGGGAGGAAACCAGAGCACCCGAAGGAAACCCACACAGAGAATGTGCAAACTCCACACAGACAGTCACCTGAGGCTGGAATCGAACCTGGGTCCGTGGCGCTGTGAGGCAGCAGTGCTAACCACTGAGCCACCATGCCTCCTGCGCCATGGCATATACATGACATCAGGCCTTGCACTGAAACCTATCTCAATACTCATTAGTGTGGTGTGTAGAGTGCACTTTTGGCGTGATAGCACCAGGTCTGTTCCTGGAGAAAACCACAGGTTTGTTTTACTACTAACTAGCAACATGAGATGTGTTCACCTCACCTAAATGTTTGCAACACCTCCCCCTGTCAAGGTCACTGAGGGCAAACAGACGATTTCAGGGCATAACACAGTGGATGATAATCAGGATATCACGCAGGATTGTTTTGATAAACTCCATCTCAGCACCAAGCTTATACAATAAATAAATGTCTCAGTCCCTGTTCATGAGGTTGCCAACACGGTTGAGTTTGTAACATGTGGGACTGGAGGAACCGTAAATGTGTACCCTGATCAGAGAAGGTAAGCTTCCAGCGGAGAACCCATTGGCAGATTCGCAACAAACACGTCAAGCAAACGCAACTTGTTTGACTGCTTTATTCCGATGGCATATTTGGGTGCAGGATGGAATTCATTAAGCTGAGCAGAGAAATTCACTGACAAAGCTGCAGATTCAAATATTGCAAAGATGTGATTTATGTATTGGAAGTGTGCAAGGGGTTGGAGCTTAGTGATCATTCCATTGAAGACATGCTCCTCATCGCAGTCAATGAAGATGTTAGCAAACATTGGGCCTGGGGGGGGGACTCCCTTGGCAATGCCATCTATTTGAGCATACAGTGTCATTGCAATTGAACTCAACTGCAAGTTGCTACATCCATGAGCTCAATGACAACAGTTTCAGGCACCAAGGGAACAATATTTTGTGTTTTAATATAAGAGTCACAGGATGCAAAAGCTGAGAGTTGGTGGTGAGCCTTTATAAACCTTGCAAGAACCTTGGTTAGCGTAATGCAGTGATTGACCTCCACACCATAGGAAGGACATTTGAGAGGCTATAACAGAGGGCTGTCTGATATGAAAAGAATCAAACATTAAGAACGATTTGCAAACTTGCTTTGTAGTTTGTAGACTACAGGTTACAGGAATAAACTGAAAGCATTTAAAATGATGAAAATGTGTTGTGGGGCAGGTAAAGAAGACTGTAATTAATGATCAAGGACATTGGAAAGAGCAGGGATTGAGAAAAAGCTCAATCTAAGATACTTAGAGCAGAGAGCAAGACAGAAACCCCGTACACCAAGTTTGTGCAGCTGTGGAATTCACTGCCACAGTTCGACGCTGAGGTGAAGGGTGGGCAATGCTGAGGATTAGATTATGCAGCTGGCTGAGGAGAAAGAGAAATAAAATTGACCAAAACTGTTTGCTTGCACAGTGAGTAAACGCCAGCATGCATGAGTTGTGGCAAATACCTGAGTACTGTAACTTTCACATATTGCTACATATCTAACCATCATAGAATCCCTACAGTGCGGAAACAGGCCCTTCGGCCCAACAAGTCCACACCGAAGAGTACCTCACCCAATCATTCCCCATTACTCTACATTTAACCCTGACTAATGCAACTAGCCTACACATCCCTGAACACTATGGGCAATTTAGTATGGCCAATTCACTTAACCTGCACATCTTTGGATTGTGGGAGGAAACTGGAGCACCCGGATGAAACCCACGCAATGTGCGCACAGACAGTCACTGGATGCTGGAATTGAATCTGGGTCCCTGGCACTGTGAGGCAGTAGTGCTAACCACTGAGCCACCATGCTGCCCAATCTCTTTTATTTAAACTTTACTTCATCCCAATTTCTAGCAACTTTCATACTAAGGCCGAGTGGAGGCCAATACACAGTACATTCACAAAAGAGATTGATAAATGTTTACATATTAAAGGTCTCAAGAGGCATGGGAAGGAAGTAGGAGTATAGTACTGAAATAGAGGATGATCAGATTAAATGGCAGAGCAGGATTGGAAGCCAGAGGCCCACAGCTGCTCCTAGTTCATAAGTTTCTAGGTTCTATAATTGCCAAGAATTTACACAGCAGAATCCAGGCCTCTAATCAAACTGAAATACCTTTGCTTGAGCCACTATGCCAAATATAATTCACCTATCTATTTTCATGTTTTATATTGAACAACAGGATTCATGGGGTCATACAGCACAGAAACAGACCCTTCGGTCCAACCAGTCCATGCCGAACATAATCCCAACTTAAACAAGTCCCACCTGCCTGCTCCTGGTCCATATCCCTCCAAATCTTTTCCGTTCACGTACTTATCGAAGTAGCTTTTAAATGTCGTAACCGTAGCCGCTTTCATCACTTTCGAGAGTGTGGCGCTGGAAAAGCACAGCTGGTCAGGCAGCAGGAGAGTCGACATTTCGAGCGTAAGCTCTTCATCAGGAAAGCTTATGACCGAACTGTTGATTCTCCTGCTCCTCGGATGCTGTCTGACCTGCTGTGTTTTTCCAGCACCACACTCTCGATGCTGATCTCCGGCATCTGCAGTCCTCACTTTCTCCCAGCGTTCATCGCCTCCTCTGCTGGTACCTCTCTTCTTTCTTCTGCACATCAGACATAGTATGATCATGCAAGTCTTCACAGTCTGATGGTTGGGGAGATTCATTCTGCCCCTGTAATATACCACCAGGATCGTTCTAAGCTTACCATTTCACTACTTTATTATAGAGCTGTAGCTTTGGTAACTACTCAGAGACTGAAGCAGTCTGTGCCAAGCAATAAGTGACATTCGTGTCACTAAAGTACCAGGCAATAATCATCTTAATCGAGAGAGAATCCAACCTCCTCCATTTGACACTCAATGCCATTACCATCACTGATGTTCCCCATCCAGGGGTTAGCATTGAGCAGCAACTGAACAGGAACAGTCATATAAATACTGTCGGTTGCAAACGGAAATTGGAGAATTATGGAATTGAGAGACAGAGAAAAGTGACTTCCTGACTCCCCATCTACAAGGCTCAAGTCAGGAGTGTGATGGAATATTCCCCACTTGCTTGGGTGGGTACAGCTCCAACAACACTCAGAAAGCAGTGTATATAATTAACACACCATCTGCTACCTTCACCATTCACTCCCTCCTCCACTGATACACGGTGATAGAAGTATACACCACCTACAAGATACTGCACAACAACTCACTACTGAAAGGACCTTTCAACCCCATGACCCAGATACACGGAAGAACTCGCCAAATGCAAGTTCCCCTCCAAATCATTCACCATCCTGATTTGGAAATATATGCCTGTTTCCTCACTATCGTTGGGTCAAAATCCCAGAACTCCCTCCCTAACAGCATGGAGAGTCTACCTACAAGAGATAGTCTGCCAGTCCAAGCCAGCAGCTCACTAGCTTCTCCAGAGCAGTTAGGGATGAGCAATAAATGCTGGCTCAGACAGCAGACCCGTGAAAGAATAATTAAAAAAAAACACAGTAGACAAACTTGTACAAATCCTGGTTAGACAGCAATTATAAACAAATTTGGACACCACTGGATGACGCAGAATGTCAATTTACCAAAATGATACCTGGACTAGAAAGGTTCGATTATAAATGAGAGTATATCCAATACTAAGGTTTATTCCCCAGAAATTAGACAATGCAGAGGTGATTTGAAGATATTTTAAGGTATTATTTGGCACCGATAGAGAAAAACTATTTCCACTGGTTGGGGAGAACCCAGGGTTTTTGACTTAAACATTACAACGTGACCTGTCAGAAGTGTGGTTAGAAAACAGTTCTATGGACAAACTTTGGCAGGGACTTAGCATGATCATCTGTAAAACGGTCGCTGAAGCAGGATCAATTGTTAATTTTAATTCTCATTGATAGATTTCTGTTGATCAAAGGTATTAAGGGCAAGGGAGGATTGTTAGCTGAAGTTCAATCCCAGGTCAGCAGTGGTCTCACTGGATTTCAAAGCATGGGGCTAAGCACACTCCTTTTCTTCCTGTGGGGTAGAAAATGGATGCATGAGAACGATGCAGCCTGCATACCTTCACCGTCATGCTGATACATTCACTCTCTCTCTTAGAGGCTGTCTGAGCTGCTGAATGCTTCGGGAGTGTTCTGCTTGATTTCTTTACCAGGAAGGTCTTGGGAACAGCAGGTCAGGCATAGTGTCAAACAGGTATGTGGTATATTCTGCATCCCAATTTGAGACCAATTTCAGCTCCAGTTAAGTAAGGCGTACAACGAACCACTAGAAAGGCTGGGCATATTGAGAACTTGGATCTTAACACTGGTTGTTACTTCCAGATGTCATCTGCTTAACCACATCACCAGCTGAGTCTAACTTCATGAATCAATTGACTCACATATTGCAACTCAGCACATGACATTGAAGAAAATGCTCTTGGTTATTAAAACCAAATAACAGGTGGCCGAGAGGAGATATTTTCAAGCATTTTCACCAACTCCTGTATCTTCAAGTTGACTTGTGCTTATTTTGAATCTCCTCACTCCCCTAAAAGGACTCTGTGACATTCCACTCCCCAGAATACACCAGCAGCTGTCCGACCCCCGCCATCAACATCCCTCTGCCTGACACAATCCTAGCTTTCCCTCTCCCCTCCCACCAACTCTACAGCAAAGTCCTGAAAGTGTCCAACAGAGTGCTTTGTGACTTCTGACCTGGTTCAGCCCTCCCAGCTGCTGCTCAGCAGAAGCTGAAAGCTAATTGTGAGTTCAGCCGAATCAAAATCCTGCTGAATACCATGTCCCCGATGTAAACTCACCTTCCAAACACACCCTCTACCCGCAAATCAGGGAGGGAAAAAAACACACACAACTATTGGAGACAAGCACTGACAAAGCTGGAGAAACTCAGCAGGTCTGGCAGCTTCTGAGGAGAGAGAAACAGAGTTAATGTTTCAAATCCAGTGAACCTCCATCAGGATTGAAAGGTGCTGGAAAATGGCAGTGTTTTTACACTTTTGAGTGAGAGATGCAGGAGGAGGAACAAGTGGAACAGATTGCCCCCCCCCCCACCACAGTAAATAAAACCATCTTCCTGACCATTTCCAGTTCTGAAGAAGAGCTGGGCAGCACGGTGGCACAGTGGTTAGCACTGCTGCCTCACAGTGCCAGAGACCCAGGTTCAATTCCTGCCTCAGGTGACTGACTGTGTGGAGTTTGCACGTTCTCCCCGTGTCTGCGTGGGTTTCCTCTGGGTGCTCCGGTTTCCTCCCACAGCCCACAGATGTGCGGGTCAGGTGAACTGGCCACACTAAATTGCCCATAGCTTTAGGTAAGGGGTATGGGTGGGTTGCGGGTCGGTGTCGACTTGTTGGGCCGAAGGGCCTGTTTCCACACTGTAAGTAATCTAAAGAGTCATATCAGACTTGAAATATTAGCTCAGTTTCTGATGCTGCCAGATCTGTTCAGTTTCTCCAGCATTCTGTCTGTTTGTCTCAAATAGTCATTTGTTTCCAGATTTCCAGCATCCACTATCTTTGCTGTTATTCAATTATTTGAGACGAACATCCAAAACCAGCAATGATTGAAAAAGTCAAAACTGCCCTCAGTACCTCAGTGTGAATTTGAGGTCAGTGCTTACCCATCAGTGCAGTAAGAGTCTCTACAGCTGAACGGTCTCTCAATAACACTGCATCGCGCTCCCACTAATGCTCTACAGAATACTGGGAAGCCTGGATGGTACACATGGAGGAGATGTTTCCATGAGTGGGAGAGATTAGGGACCAGAGGGCACAGCCTCAGGGTGAAGGGATGACCCTTTAAAACTGAGAAGGTGAGGATTTTTCCAGCTACAGCATGGTGACTCTGTGGAGGCCAAGTCATTCAGAGCATTTAAGACAAAGATTATTGATTAGTAAGGGGATCAAGGGTCACAGGGAGAAGGTAAGAAATTGGTGTTGAATAAAACACCAAACCTTTATCGAAAGGCAGAGCAGACTCAGTGGGCTCAGTGGGTAAGATTCTGCTGCTATATCTTACGGTCTACAGTCCACCCTCACCTTCTCACTGCAGTGGCATCATTTAATCCTTTCAAGTTTTGGTCCCAGTGTGAATCCAAAAGACAAACTCCAACCCCACACAAAGGATGAAGGGTACTCTGCCATCAAATCCCTCCCCACCCCACCTCTCCTCATCAAGTTCAAACAGGCCAAGGTATTTGGACCTTTCAAGATGATGGTCCATCGACTTTAGAGTATGGTACCATGGCAAATCGCAGTGAAGCTGTAGGTCTGTGCTCCTGTAACTGAAGATAGCAACAGGTTAGAGGGGCTGAAGGGTCACCGCCTGTCCTACTATCCCTCTATTCCAATCTTAGGAAAAGATGAATCAGGAGCAGGAAATGTTTAACCCTGAGGGTGGATGTGGAGGAAGATGTCTCCTTCTTTTATGGGGGAAATTCAGAATGAGGAGCCACTGTTTGAAAATATAGGGTTGCCCATTTAAAGCAGAAATGAGGAGACTGTTTTTTTCCCTTCTTGGAGGGTCATGACTATTTGGAAAAGGCAGTGGAAGGCAAAGTCTTGTGGCAGAGATGCTTGATAGGAACGGAGATGAAAGGCTATTGGGGGTAGGCAGGAATATGAATGTGTGGTTACCATCAGAGCAATCATGACCTTGTTGACTGGTAGCAGAGGCTTGAGGGGCCGAATGGCCAGAGACATGAACAAGGAGCAGGAGCAAGCCATTCGGCCCTTCAAGCCCACTCGATTATTTGATATGATCACAGCTGCCTGCCTGTCTGCCACCAGTAACCTTTGAGTCTGTTATTCATCAAAACCCTGTGCACCTCCACATTACAAAGTTTTGACACCCCACCTCCACTCCTCTGACATTTCTTGTGACTTGTGCAGCTACTTTGTTTTATGTATTCCATCAAACCTTTTATATGACCAGTTCATGCTGAATTGTAAAATAATAAACATTCTCACGAGACGCCGAAACCACACTGGTTGACCTTATTTTCAAGGAACTGTTTTTGCAAGTCAACTGTTTAATCGATCACACATGGGTCAGTAAAGAAAGAAAGACTTGTATTTACATAGTGCCTTTTACAATTGCAGGACAGCTCCAAGTGCTTTACAGCCGATTAAGTAGTTTTGAAGTGTGGTCACTGCTTTAAGAGATTATGGTTACCAGTATGTTTTATGAACACACTGTGTTTACTCTGCCTTGGGTGCGGAGTCCCTTCATGGATTGTATACTCTCTTGGCTCTGCATGTCCTGGGTGTCCGCACTTGTACTGCTACAGATGGCTCTGTTTTCACTAGACTGATGCTAGTGAACTAGTAGAGAAATGCTCTCTCGCTCTCTTCAATATTCTAACACATCTATAAATACAGCACAGTGCCTCACTTTTACACTCATCTCTCTCAGTCACTACTCTGCTGAAGTCATTGTAGCAGAATCATAAGACCATAAGACATAGAAGTGGAAGTAAGGCCATTCGGCCCATCGAGTCCACTCCGCCATTCAATCATGGCTGATGGGCATTTCAACTCCACTTACCCGCATTCTCCCCGTAGCCCTTGCCCATATCTGAACTGAGATGTCATCTTTTTTTTATAAAACCTTACGTTTCCTCGAGAATGTGACTTAAAAGAAGTTTTGGGATTTACATATTAATGAACTGAAACCTGCAACCCATTCTAAAAGATGAAAGACTTAACAGCAATCCAGGTTTGTGCAATATATTGTTTCAGTTGCATGTTGCTGTAATCTTTTGCTATAAATTCTGTGTCTTATGGTCTTATTCTCCACAAGTATCTGATGAAGGAGCAGCTCCCAAAGCTAATACTTCCAAATAAACCTGTTGGACTATAACCTGGTGCTGTGTGATTTTTAAGTTTGTCCACGCCAGGCCAACACTGGCACCTCCACATCATATCCCATTACAGTACAGTCACTCTTACGAATGGAACAAACACAGCAACCAATTTGCACACAGCAAGGTCTCACAGTTGTTTGGTAATGAGCAGGTAATCTGTGGTTGAAGGATGAATATCGGCCAGGGATAATTCTCCTGCTATACAGCGCTTTTTTGCTACAATGTGAATTGGCCATAACACCCTTGATGAATAGATGAACACTATTTGTAAAACACAAGCTTGTAAAATGTGTGTTGTCTATTATGCGATTCCATCTCTAATACTTTGCATTTTTTTATTGCGCAATTTTCAGATAGCGCGAGGTCGCACAAGAACACAGCCATGAGGTTACAGCAGAAAGCACTGTAAATATTACCATAACCTCAGGGCAGAACGGACCTCTGCTTCATTTTTGGTCTGGGAGATGGTACCTCTGCTGTGTACTGGTCCCTCAGACCTGCAGTGGAGAATCCAACTCAACTGAGTTGAACTGGGACATGAACCCAGGAGCCTTCTGAAGGAAGGTAAGACTGTAATCCAAACCGTGCCTGACGATCAACTGAGTTTAAGGGCAGATCACCAACTTGTAAGGTGACCACAAGTGATCAGGTTTACTGCATTCACTTGTGCAGCTTGGCCCAGTTTGCCTTTGACATCATAACCACAGGGTGATCACACATGCAGTACCAGGCTGATGGTGATCTGTTGATGGCGTGTAACTAGTTCAGTTGATCTTGCAGACAACCAGCACTGTTACCAAAGGCCAAATGGCCTCCTTCTGTGCTGTAACCATTCTATTTATTCATTTAGAACATAGAACATAGAAAAGTACAGCACAGAACAGGCCCTTTGGCCCACGATGTTGTGCTGAGGATAAAATAACAACCTACGCACCCCTCAACTCACTGCTATCCACGTGTCTGTCCAGCAGTCACTTAAATGTCCCCAATGACTTTGCTTCCACCACCACAACTGGCAACGCATTCCATGCATTCATAGCTCTCTGCGTAAAGAACCTTCGTCTGACATCCCCTCTATCCCTTTTTCCTAATATCCTAAAACTATGACCCTTCATGCCAGTCAATCCTGCCCTGGGGAAAAGTCTCTGGCTATTAACTGTATCTATTCCTCTCATTATCTTGTACACCTCGATCAGGTCACCTCTCTTCCAACTTCTCTCCAGAGAGAAAAGTCCGAGCTTAGTCAACCTCTCTTCATAAGACACGCCATCCAGTCCAGGCAGCATTCTGGTAAACCTTCTTTGCATCCTCTCCAAAGCCTCTGTATCTTTCCTAATGTAGGGCGACCAGAACTAGACACAATATTCCAAGTGTGGTCTCACCAGGGACTTGTAGAGCTGCAGCAAAACCTCGCAGCTCTTAAACTCGATCCCCCTGTTAATGAAAGCCTAAACACTATATGCTTTCTTAACAACCCTGTCCACTTGGGTGGCAACTTTGACGGATCTATGTACTTGAACACCCAGATCCCTCTGTTCCTCCACACTGCCAAGAATCCTGTCTTTAATCCTATATTCAGCATTCGAGGTCGACCTTCTAAAATGTATCACTTCGCATTTATCCAGGTTGAACTCCATTTGCCATTTCTCAGCCCAGCTCTGCATCCTGTCAATGTCGCGCTGCAGCCTGCAATAGCCCTTGATACTATCATCGGCACCTTCAACCTTTGTGTCATCTGCAAATTTACTAACCCACCCCTCAACCTCCTCATCCAAGTCATTTATAAAAACTACAAGAACAGAGGCCCAAGATCAGAGCCCTGCGGGACCCCACTCAACACTGTCCTCCAGGCAGAATACTAACCATCTACAACCACTCTCTGCCTTCTGTCAGTCAACCAATTCTGAATCCAGATAGCCAAATCTGCCTGTACCCCATACTTCCTGACTTTATGAATGAGCCTACCATCTGAAAACTGATCAAATGCCTTGCTGAGTCCATATACACCACTTCCACTGCTCCACTGTCGTCGACCTGTCTTGTCACCTCCTCAAAGAACTCAATAAGATTTGTGAGGCATGACTTGCCCCTCACAAAGCCATGCTGACTGCCTTTAATCACGCTATGCTTTTCCAAATAGTCATAAATCCTATCCCTCAGAATTCTTTCCAAAACTTTGCTGACCACAGACATGAGACTGACTGGTCTGTAATTGCCAGGGATTTCCCTATTACCCTTCTTGAAAAGAGGAACAACATTCGCCTCCTTCCAATCCTCCGGTTCGACTCCTGTGGAGAGAGAGGAGGCAAATATCCTCACCAGTGGCTTAGCAACCTCGTTTCTCGCTTTCCAGAGCAGCCTGGGATAAATCTGGTCTGGCCCTGGAGACTTATCCATTTTAATGTTTTCCAAAATTTCCAGCACATCAACTTCATCAATCTTGATCTCGTCAAGACTGTATCCCAGCTCCTCTAAGTTTTCATTTAGACCAAGGTCCCTTTCCTGAGTGAAAACCGAAGCAAAAGCTCATTTAGGGCTTCCCCTATCTGCTCAGACCCCACACACAAGTTCCCTCCACTATCCCTGATCAGCTCTACCTTCTCCCTGATCATTCTCTTATTCCTCACGTATGAGTAAGTACTTATTTCACTCACGGGCTTTGGGCACCTCTGGCCAAGGCAGCATTTATTTCCCAGAGGGGAATTAAGGAGTCAACCTCATTGCTATGGGTCTGGAGTCAAATGTAGGCCAGACTAGGTAGGGACAGCAGATTTCCTTCCTTGAAGAGCATTAGTGGACCAGGTAGGTATTACTTGCCAACACTCAACAGAATCAATCTTAACACTAGGCCCTTTATTGATTTCAAACTCCACTATCTATCAAGGCAGGATTTGAACCCAGTGAGCAGCACGGTGGCACAGTGGTTAGCACTGCTGCCTCACAGCGCCTGAGACCCGGGTTCTATTCCCGCCTCAGGCGACTGACTGTGTGGAGTTTGCACGTTCTCCCCGTGTCTGCGTGGGTTTCCTCCGGGCGCTCCAGTTTCCTCCCACAATCCAAAGATATGCGGGTCAGGTGAATTGGCCATGTTAAATTGCCCGTAATGTTAGGTAAGGGGTAAATGTAGGGGTATGGGTGGGTTGCGCTTCGGCGGGTCGGTGTGGGCTTGTTGGGCCGAAGGGCCTGTTTCCACACTGTAAGTAATCTAAAAAAAAATTACCTGAGTTTCTGAATTAATAGGCAAGTGATAAAACCATTGCCTCCCCAATGATGCAACATGTGTGTCTGTGTGTAAATTTATGAATGAATAGTGGAATTAAAATGTCCAGACATTGCAACACTCAGAAATTTTGACGGGCACAACTATCAAGCTTACGATGATCAACAAACTCAACTCAAGTATTGAACCCAAGCCCCATCAACACTAGGGAAAACTTAACCCTGTTACTTGGAGCATACAGCCAGTTAGTTTTGAAAAGTGCCTCAGTAACACATGAGAGAGATTTGTTGAAACCAGCGGTTTTTAAATTGTTTGGTTTCTGACCTTCTGCAGCTTACTGTACTGATCTACCCCAGGAAATACATTGTAAAGCCTGACACATCCCCTATAAATGCAGATACATTTTAGGGGAGAATATAAAAATAGCAAAACGAAAGAGCTGATTGCCAACATCAGGAGGCAAGGTCGAGGGCACACACCTATCTACACCAGTGGAGCTGAGGTGGAGATGGTCAAGAACATCAAGTTCCTAAGAGTATCTATCACCACCAATCTGTCCTGGTCCATTCACTTTGATGCAATGGTCAAGAAAACACAGCAATGCCTCTACATCCTCAGGAAGCTAAGGGAATTTGGCATATCTGTTAAGACTCTTACCAATGTTTATAAATGCACCATAGAAAGCATTCTACAAGTCACTCTGCTATAACACGCGTTCCGTTAATGCAAATTCACTATAACACAGTTGACGAATTGGGGACACTGTTTCTAAAGCGCAATCTTTTAAAGCGTGTATTGTTTATAATGCAATTTCAGCTCCATTAGTTTAAATGGTACTTCCATTACACGGGATTGCATAAGAACAAAATTACTGCATGATAGCAGAAACAACTGTAGGACCTTAAGAAACTACAGAGATTTGTGAACACAACTCTGGCCATCACACAAGCCAATCACCCATCCATGGACTCCATCGAGACTTCTTGTTGCTTTGGGAAAGCAACCAACATCATCAACGCCCCTCCTATCCCATGGTTTGGAGATGCCGGTGTTGGACTGTGGCGTACAAAATTAAAAATCACATAACATCACGTTATAGTCCAACAGGTTTAATTGGAAGCACACTAGCTTTCGGAGCGACGCTCCTTCATCAGGTGATAGTGGAGGGCTCAATCCTAACACAGAATTTATAGCAAAACTTTACAGTGTGATGTAACTGAAATTATAATTTCATCCCTAATGGTTCCTGGGAAGGTGGCAGTAAACGATGTTGCCTCTCTGCATTCACTGACATGATAATATGCTGGCACACAAATTGCCAAATTAAATCATCCCCACAAGGCTGCATACTCAGCCTCTTACTATACTCATAGAGTCATAGAGATGCACAGCACAGAAACAGACCTTTCAGTCCAACTTGTCCATGCCAACCAGATTACTGACATTAATCTAGTCCCATTTGCCAGCATTTTGCCCTTATCCCACTAAACTCTTCCCATTCATGTACCCATCCAGATGTCTCTTAAAATGTTGTAATTGTACCAGCCTCCACCACTTTCTCTGGCAGCTCATTCCATACACATACCACCCTCTGTGTGATAAGTTGCCCCTTAGGTCCCTTTTGAATCCTTCCCTCTTACCTTAAACCTATGGCCTAAAGTTTTGGATTCCCCCCACCCTATCCATGCCCCTCATGATTTCATAAACCTCTATAAGATCACCCCTCAGTCTCTGATGCTCCAGGGAAAACAGCCCCAGCCTATTCAACCTCTCCCACATTATTCCTATATTTGGAATATTGTGTGCAATTCTGGTCTCCTTCCTATCAGAAGGATGTTGTGAAACTTGAAAGGGTTCAGAAAAGATTTACAAGGATGTAGCCAGGGTTGGAGGATTTGAGCTATAGGGAGAGGTTGAACAGGCTGGGGCTGTTTTCCCTGCAGCATCGGAGGCTGAGGGGCGACCTTATAGAGGTTTATAAAATCATGAGGGGTATGAATAGGATAAATAGACAAAGTCTCTTCCCCAGGGTCGGGGAGTCCAGAACTAGAGGGGACAGGTTTAGGGTGAGAGGGGAAAGGTATAAAAGGGACCTACGGGGCAACGTTTTCACACAGAAGGTGGAACGTGTATGGAATGAGCTGCCAGAGGAAGTGGTGGAGGCTGGTACAATTACAACATTTAAAAGGCATTTGGATGGGTATATGAAGAGGAAGGGTTTGGAGGGATATGGGCCGGGTGCTGGCAGGTGGGACTAGATTGGGTTGGGATATCTGGTCGGCTTGGATGAGTTGGACCGAAGGGTTTGTTTCCATGCTGTACATCTCTATGACTCTATGACTCTAAAGGAGGGAGACCAGAATTGAATGCAGTATTCCAAAAGTGGCCTAACCAATGTCCTGTACAGCCGCAACATGACCTCCCAACTGCTGGACTCAGTGCACTGACCAATAAAGGCAAGCATACCAAACACCTTCTTCACTGACCTATCCAGCTGGCACTCCACTTTCGAGAAACAATGAACTTGGACTCCAAGGTATCTTTGTTCAGCAACACTCCCCAGGAGCTCGGCGAGCAGAACCACAACAACTCCCCAGGACCTTACCATTAAGTTTACCATTATATTCTTTATACACTCGCAACTGTGTGGCCAAATTCAGCTCTAACTCCATTTGCAAATTTGCTGATGACACCAAATAAGAACGAAGGGCTTATGCCTAAAACGTAGACTCTCCTGCTCCTCGGGTGTGCCTGACCTGCTGTGCGTTTTCAGCATCACACTCTGGACTAAAAGTCTGCAGGGGTCTACCCTCCAGCATTGACAACTAATCTAAACAATAAATGCTGGAGATCACAGTGAGTCAGACAGCATCCATGGAGAGAGAGAGATGAAGCTAACCTTTCAAGTTGAAAACATAACCTTTTGTTCCAACACTACAAATGGGGAAGGTAAAGAGATAGTTGCCTTTTTACATCAATAGAAGATATTGCAAAAGCAATTTTTAAAATTAAAATGGCTTTGAACAGTGAGGGCAATAGCTCAGCCATTTCATTATATCAGCAAGCAATATCTAGCAATGATGAAGAGTCTCCATAAATTTGGAAAGAGATTGGGTCTTACGAATCCGAGGATAAAAGACAGAGTCACAGACCCGGATTTTTGCTCACAAGGTATGCAGCGAGAAATTTCCCACTTCAAAAACAGCACTCTAAGATGTCCTGCAGTAGCATTGTATGACAGTCATAGAATCACAGATACTTACAGTGCAGAACAAAGGCTACTTGGCCTATAAAACCTGCATTGGTCAAAAAATAAGCATCTGACTATATTAATCCCATTCTCCAGCACTTGGCCCAGACCCTTGTTAACACATAGCTTTCTTTGCTCTCTCTCTATCAACGCAATAATCAAGGCAGTTCCCTGCACTGTCAAAGCAGTCAAAGACTACACATTATATGTGAGTTGATGATCACTTGTTTATAAGGTAAGTTCTAATCTCACGACATAGAGTTTGTTAGCTTGTGTTTTTGCAGGACACCTAACTGCATTTGAATGTTGCTGAAAAGGAAACCATGTTCCCGAAGGCTTTCATCTGACACCCATCAGGATTAAAGCAAGAATGCCAAAATTCTGACCATGGCGAAAGGGAGGACTGCAGATGCTGGAGAGTAGAGTCTACATTAGAGTGGTGCTGGAAAAGCACAGCAGGTCAGGCAGCATCTGAGGAGCCAGGAAAATCGACGTTTCGGGCAAAAGCTCTTCATCAGGAATCAACACCCCAAAAGAACTTTGGGTTTTCCTGCAAGTATGAAAGGTGTTATATAAATGCAAGTTGATAAGGCACTTTTTCGAGGACAGTCTGTAATTACATAGCAGCCTTCACAATCGACAAAGGAAAGGATGTATTTTTTAAAATGCAGTCACATTAGTGATAGAAACGCGGCAGTAATAATGCACACCCAGCTCTCTTAAACAGCAATGAGTCAGTTACAACTGAACTGAAGGAGTCTATTCATCCCATCGAGTCCATGTAAAGGAATGCAGTCTGGCCCATTCTCCTGCTCTGTCACTGCAACCCTGTATGCCTATTTCCCTCAGTCAGCTGCTGATTTCCAATAAAAATTGTTCACAGTATTTACTTTCACCAACCTCATAGTCAGGGCTTTCCAAGTCATTTAGCCACAAGGGCTAATTTCCTTCCAATAGCAGGGTGACCAGGACTGCACACAGTACTCCAGATGAGGCCTCACCAATGTTGTGTACAACCTTAACATGATGTCCCAACGTGAACATGGCTCAAAGGTCTGACCAATAAAGGCAAATATGCCAAAGGCCTTCTTAACCACCCTGTCTGTTTGTAACGCAAATTTTAAAGAATTATGCACCTGAACCTCGAGGTCTCTGTTCTACAACACTACCCAGGGCCCTAATTGTATAATCCTGTCCTTGTCTGTTTTACCAAAATGCAATACCTCGCTTTTATCCAAATTAAACTCCACTGCCACTCCCCAGCCCATTGACCCAGTTAATCAAGATCTCTTTGCAATCTTTGATAACTTTCTTTCACTAACCACTACACCACTAATTTTGGTATCAGCCGCAAACGTATTAGCCATATCAATATTCTCATCTAAATCATTTATATAAAATAGCAAAATATATTTTGTTTAAGTAAACAAAAATGACCCAGTACCAATCCCTGATGAATACTGCTGGTCCTAGGTCACCAGTCCAAAAAACAACCCTTCACCACCACCTATTGCATTTCCAACGCCCCTCCCCCAGGTCCCTCCTCCCTACCTTTTATCTTAGCCTGTTTGGCACACTTTCCTCATTCCTGAAGAAGGGCTCATGCCCAAAACGTCGATTCTCCTGCTCCTTGGATGCTGCCTGACCTGCTGCGCTTTTCCAGCAGCACATTTTCAGTCCACCATCCTCTATTGCCTACTGTCAGAGAGCAGAGGCCAGACTGAATCTGGGAACAGTGTAAATAGTTAGTGTTGTTAACAAATGTTAAAACCTCTGCCTAAACATGAAGTCCCAGAGCTGTGGACAAATGCAGAGGGAAGCACTCAGGTCATATGACACTGACAGTGGGTTTTCACCTTTGTTACATGGAAAAAGCTAATGAACTCACGAAGTTCACCTCCCAAGTGTTCAATCTTTCCCAGCGAGGTTCCTGAATGCCTTGGTGTATCCTAGCCTGTCAGGAGTTCTCCTCCCCACAGCGTGGTGGCAGAGGCATTCAAACATTTTAAGAGGGAGACGTGGTTAGATTCCTGACTCACAAAAGGAGAATAAGATTACTGGGGGGAGACAGGAATGTGGCGTTGATGCCAGAATCAGATCGGGCTGAAGGGGCTGAATGGCATACATTTATAAACAACTTCTATTCAGCTTCCAGTAAGTGCAAAGCTATCCCCAATGTGATGTAATTTGCCAACAACACTCAGAGGCTACATGACTAACTTTACGTGGGGGAATGTGAACAGGGGATTTGCAAGCATTTGGAGGTAAAGTACATTGTTGGGTTTTGTTAGCTTTAATCTGAATCTATTGTTCCAGGAGTGTATATTAGTGGATGCCTGAAATTCACAGCACTACCATCTCCGAACCTGATGAATACAATATTAACTTGGACAACTTCCCTCATCACATCTTGTGCTGTGATTTGAAAATGTGCTTAATATCGTGCTCGGCTTCCTGTGGAAGTTAATACCCATTGGGCACTCGATGTAGACCTGGAAAAGCAAGGGCAGAGGGAATTTAGCCCCCCCTTCCCTTCCCCCAACCTCCTCCGCCACAGCCTAGCTCCATCCAACCTAAACATACAATCATTATATAAACCAAAGCAGTAAAGTGTAAACAATGTCTATCACTTCAGGAACTGAAATGCTCTTTAAATCCAAGGGGGTTAAGCATTGTAGAATATCTAGGAACATGGTTACTGAAGGGACATTCAATCTCTCTGCTCTGCAATTCATTTATATCGATACTGATTTGGAGCTTAACTCTCTTTACACACCTTGCTCCTGGAACCCTGAAAAGCTTAAGCTTAAGCTTAGAGCAGCACAGTGGCTCAGTGGTTAGCACTGCTGCCCCAGGGAACCGGGTTCGATTCCACCCTCGGGCAACTGTCTGTGTGGAATTTACACGTTCTCCCTGTATCTGCATGGGTTTCCTCCGGGTGCCTCTAGTTTCCTCCCACGGTCCTAGGTGTGCAGGTTAGGTGGGTCTGCCTTGGGAAATGTAGGGATGGAGGTGGTGGGTCTGAGTCTTTTTGTCTCTTTCCACACTGTAAAGATTCTAAGAAAAAAAGATCAGCCACAGGGGAGTAAATCTTGCTTTTACAGGTTTACATTGAGGGCCCAGAGGGTATTAACTTCCACAGAAAGGTGAGCACGATATTAGGCACATTTTCAAATCACAACACAATATGTGATGAGGGAAGTTGTCCAAGTTAATTTTGTATTCATCAGGATTGGAGGTGGTAGTGTTGTGAATTTCAGGCGTTCACTAATGTAAAGTATTGCTGGATCAATGTGCCCCAGGTTAAAGCTAACAAAACCCAACAATATACTTTACCTCCAAGCGCCTCACATTCTCCCACAGTTTTGGATATTTTCAATATCACATCCTCCCATTCTTTTTATGGAAGGATTTTAAAGTGTGCAGGGAATGGAAAAAAGTCAGCACAGTGAAAATCAAACTTTAGAGTTCATGAGTTATACAGCACGGAAACAGACCCTTCGGTCCAACCCGTCCATGACGACCAAATATGTTAACCTAATCTAGTCCCATTTGCCAGCACTTAACCCTTCCTATTCATAAACCCATCCAGATGCTTTTTAAATGTTATAATTGTGCCAGCCTCCACCACTTCCTCTGGCAGCTCATTCCATACAATCACCATCTTCTGCATTAAAAAGTTGTCCCTAAAGCCCCTTTTAAATTTTTACCCTCTCACCTTAAACCTATACCCTCTGGTCTGAACTTCCCCACTCCAGGAAAAGAGACTGTCTATTTATCCTATCCAAGCCCCTCATGATTTTATAAACTACTATGAGGTCACCCCTCAGCCTCCGACGCTCCAGGGAAAACAGCCCCAGCCTATTCAGCCTCTCCCTATAGTTCAAACCCTCTAACACCAGCAACATCCTTGTAAATCTTTTCGGAACTCTTTCAGGTTTAACAACATCTTTCCTAAAACAGGGAGGCCAGAATTCCAGGCAGTATTCTGAAAGTGGCCTCACCAATGTCCCGTACAGCATAACAACTTCCGAACTTCTGTACTTCTGTCCAAAGAAGATAAGTGTGCCAAATGCCTTCTTCACCACTCTGTCTACCTGGGACTCCACTTTCAAGGAACTATGCACCTGTATCCCGAGGTCTCTTTGTTCAGCAACACTTCCCAGGGCCCTATCATTAACTGAATGAGTTCTACCCTGATTTGCCTTACCAAAATGCAACCCTCACATTTATCTAACTTAAACTCCACCTGTCACTCCTTGACCCATCGGCCCATCTGATCAAGGTCCTGTTGGACTCTGAGGTAACCTTCTCTACTACACCACTTATTTTGGCATCGTCTGCAAATTTACTAACCACACCTCCTAGATTCACATCCAAATTGTTTATATTAATGATAAAAAGCAGCAGACATAACACGGATCATTGTGGCAAATCCGCTGGTCACAGGCCTCCAGTCTGAAAAGCACCACCCTCTGTCTCCTACCTTTAAGCCGATTTTGTATCTAATTGACCAATCCCCCCTACCCCAATCCCTTGGGGTCTAACCTTACTAACCGGTCTACCATGCAGAACCTTGTCAAATGCTTTGCTGAAGTCCATTTGGATTTTTTTAAAAAAAATTCACTCCTGGGATGTGTGTGTCACTAGCCTTTGCTGCCCATCCATGGTTCCCCTTGAGAAGGTGGTGGTGAGATGCCTTCTTAAACCGCTGCAGTCCATGTGCTGTAGGTGCACCCACAATGCCCTTAGGGAGGGAATTCTGGGATTTTGACACTGAAAAAAACTTCGGTGCCACACTTCGGTTGGTGTACACGAGCTATCATTAAAATTAATGCCTGGCTTTGGTAATTAAGTTTGAAAGTGATTTTCTTCCCCTGTTCAACATTGATTTGGAGGAGCTGGTGTTGGACTGGGGTTGACGAAGTTAAAAATCAGCCATCACCAGGTTATAGTCCAACAGGTTTATTTGGAAGCAGTAGCTTTTGGAGCGACGCTCCTTCATCAGGTGGTTATAGAACAGGACCATAAGATGCAGAATTTATAGCGAAAGATTACAGTGATATAATGATACATTTAACAAACCTAGATAGTTAAGTCTTTTATCTTTTAGAATAGATAGATGAATGCCAGTTTCGGTTCTTTAATACGTAAATGCCAGAACTTCTTTTAAGCCACATTCTCAAGATAACTTAAGGTTTTAGAACAAAAGGTGACATCTCAGCACAGACAATACATTAAAGGTGTGAGGTTAGAGTTTGTCTGTATCCTAATCTTGACTCAAACTGGTTCCATTTCCAAAGTGGAATTTACAAAATATTACAGAAAGTGCGGGTTCTGAAGTTTTGAGCAAAATAGAATGTATCTGCAAATACAAATTCACCCCATAAATCTATGTGTGTGTGTGTGCATGTAGAAGAGAGAGAGAGAGAGAGAGACAGAATGAGTGTGTGCATGTGAATACACATGAGAGAGTGTGTGTTTGCATGTGTACAAGCTTGGTAAAGTGTGTGTGTGAGTGTGATGTGGTATAAGCCTGTGAGAGGATGCATGCATGGGTGTCACTGGGGGGGATTGTATACGTATGCATATGAGAGAGAGCTTGTGTATGAGAGAGGGTGTGCATGCGTGTGTGAGTATGTAAGAGTTTGTGTGTGCATGCTTTAGAGAGTTTATAGTGAGGTGGGATCACCTGTAGTGTGACATGAACCCAAGGGACATTGCTGTGGTCTAGAATCATATGTAGGCCAGGCCTGGTAAGGCAGGCAGTTTCCTTCCCTAAAGAACATGAGTGAACCAGATGACAACAGATTCATGGTCATCATTAGACTCTTAACTCCAGATTCGTTTTTACAGAACTTAAACTCTATCATCTGCTATGACAGGATTTGAACCCAGGTCCTCAGAACAGAACCTGGGTCTCTGGATTAACAATACTAATAGGCCATCACCTCCCCTCCCTGCTTTTGGGCATGACATTCTAAGATTGGTTCCCACCTTCAAGCAGGGACTGATGTTACTAATTGAGCTCCTTGCTCACCTCCTGATTATTTGGTGGCTTCAGATTTCAAAACAGCTGGGTTAATCTGGGGTTCCACACTGAAAGTCCAGCCCATCGTCTTTGAAGAGACAAGCTGCTGATTTGTTGAGATTAAGACAACGACTACATATCCTGTGATGACTAACGTATGGCCAGAGCTCCTTAAAAAAGCTTTACCCATGTGTTGTCTCTGTATCTAATGGATTTAATTCTGTGGAATGTTATGATGTAAAGACTTGTGGGCAGTACAGCTTAGGATTCCTAAGGAGTGAGACTAACATCTGATCCTCTTCAAGATCTCTGTAACAATGTTTATTGAATTAATGTAACCTGTAGCTAGTTACTAACATGTAATAAACTATTTCGTATTAACTAGAAGAGACTCTTCCCGTTTTCCTCTACCACACTGGACCAAGCAGCCCAGGCAGTGTCCCACACTTAGAGATGATGGTGACTCATGAAGAATCTAAAGAAAAACCAGAATCCTTTAACAATAGTTCCATGGAAATAGGAAAAATGGCTTCATATTGTAGATGAGATGGGATCAATTTTAAAAGCAAGATACCACGGACTTTGGAAATCTAAAACAAACAGAGAGCTGGAGAAATTCAGCAGGTCTGGCAGCATGTGTGCAGAGAGAAACAAAGCTAAGGTTTCAAATCTGACAAGACTCATCAGAATTTCTGAACTCCTGTTGCATTCTCCTTGTCTCCCACAAGAAATGGCACTTTAGACTAGAATTGCACACTTCTTAAAGTTTATCGGCTTGAAATGGCCTGGTGAGCTATTTGCCCAGCTCCCTGTGCTTGAAATATGTGACCTTTATCCCATCGCCCTCTTGGTTTGATTTCCCACAGTCAGTACCCACTTGCTGTGGGGATGATGTGATCAGAGGTGCCCCTCATTTGGTTTGAATTACTGCCCTATCAGCCAGGATTATTGCACGGCTTGTGGTCTGCACTTTCGTAACAGGGGTACTTGGTGTTAATCTCACGTCAGCCTCATTAGTAGGTCAGCTCAGTGGTTCAACTACAAGGTGTGTGGGATTCATTCTCGTCAGCTAACTGTTTGTCTTGAAGTTTTCACCCACATGTTTCCTCTGTGTTTTTTCACCCCTTCTTGAAGTCTAATTCCTCTTAGTTGGTACCATTTGGATACAATGTTAGTCACCATGACTCACTATATGGTGACTGGGACCCCACTGAAACCACTACCCCACCCCTCACTGTGTGGTGACTGGGACCCCATTGTAACCACTACCCCACCCCTCACTGTGTGGTGACAGGGACCCCATTGTAACCACTACCCCACCCCTCACTGTGTGGTGACAGGGACCCCACTGTAACCACTACCCCACCCCTCACTGTGTGGTGACTGGGACCCCACTGTAATCACTACCCCACCCCTCACTGTGTGGTGACAGGGACCCCACTGTAACCACTACCCCACCCCTCACTGTGTGGTGACAGGGACCCCACTGTAACCACTACCCCACCCCTCACTGTGTGGTGACTGGGACCCCATTGTAACCACTACCCCACCCCTCACTGTGTGGTGACTGGGACCCCACTGTAACCACTACCCCACCCCTCACTGTGTGGTGACAGGGACCCCATTGTAATCACTACCCCACCCCTCACTGTGTGGTGACAGGGACCCCATTGTAATCACTACCCCACCCCTCACTGTGTGGTGACTGGGACCCCATTGTAACCACTACCCCACCCCTCACTGTGTGGTGACAGGGACCCCACTGTAACCACTACCCCACCCTTCACTGTGTGGTGACTAGGACCCCATTGTAACCACTACCCCACCCCTCACTGTGTGGTGACAGGGACCCCACTGTAATCACTACCCCACCCCTCACTGTGTGGTGACTGGGACCCCATTGTAACCACTACCCCACCCCTCACTGTGTGGTGACAGGGACCCCATTGTAACCACTACCCCACCCCTCACTGTGTGGTGACTGGGACCCTATGGTAACCACTACCCCACCCCTCACTGTGTGGTGACTGGGACCCCATTGTAACCACTACCCCACCTCTCACTGTGTGGTGACAGGGACCCCATTGTAACCACTACCCCACCCTTCACTGTGTGGTGACTGGGACCCCATTGTAACCACTACCCCACCCCTCACTGTGTGGTGACAGGGACCCCATTGTAACCACTACCCCACCCCTCACTGTGTTGAATGTGGTATTCCTTTAAGCTTGAAGTGGTCTCCAGTAGAACCTCGATTATCCGACGAGATGGATGGGGAGAATTTGGTTCAGATGTTTGCTCATTCGGATAATCAATTTGATTGTAAACAAGCAGTAATTTATGAGTGCTGGTTATCCGAACATTTCTCGGTTATCTGGCAATCCATCATGCCGTTTTATGATAACTGAATGCTGAGCTGCCTAATGACGTTTTTACAATCTTGTTCAGACAACCCAAAATTTGGATAACTGATGTTCGGATAATCGAGGTTGTGCTGCAGGAGCGCCATCTTTCTGATCTAACTAGAAGAGCCATCTCAAGTAAACAGGAGGAAGTTGATTGCAACTATTGGCAGGTGTGACCTACATTGCTCCAGGGACTGTTCGAACCCACCAACCTCAGATCTGTCCTTCTAAACTCCACAGAATATTGCTTCAATTTTCTCATCCTCTCATCGCAACTCCAGCTTGTCATCCCCGAGATCAGTCTAGTGAACCTTCACTGTACTGCCTCCAATGCCAATATATTGGCAGCAATATAGTGGGGTTGGCACAGTAGCTCAGTGGTTAGCACTGCTGCCTCACAGTGCTGGGAACCCAGGTTCAATTCCACCCTTGGGTGACTGTTTGTGGGGAGTTTGCATATTCTCCCACAATCACAAAGATGTGCAGGTTGGGTGAATTGGCCATGCTAAATTGCCTGCAGTGTTAGGTGCATTAGTCAGGGGGAATGGGTCTGGGTGGGTTGCTCTTCGAAGGGTCGGTGTGGACTTGTTGGGCCAAAGGGCCTGTTTCCACACTGTAGGGAATCTAATCTATTCAACATGCTGAAGTCAGACGGTATCACAGCTTTAAAAAGGCCTAAGTAAAGAAAGGATATAAAGCAAGAAGGATGGGCCAAAAGGCCATTTGGCCCATCACGTTTGCTCCTTGCACAGATCACACGTCCCATTAGAAGATGTACCCCAGCTATTTTTGATCGCCATATTTAATTGAACAATCAGGAGACTGGTCTGTGGGGACAGAAGGTTGAGCTATGATGAAGCTGAGAACATTGTAGCAATGTTCTGTGGAGCTTGAAACGAAAGGCTCTCTCATTAAAACATATAAGATTTCAAATGAGATTGTTCGGGTTGAGACCAAGATTGCTTTCCCTTGGCTACAGAATCTACAACAAGGGGAGACAGTTTCAGGATAAGGGGCCAATTGTTCAGGACTGGGATGAGGAGAAAATGCTTCATGCAATGAGTTATGAATCTTTGCTGTTTTCTACCCCAGAAGTTGGGAATGCTCCATCGCTAATGCATTTAAGTGTGCACTAGATTTCCAATCTTTCAAGGAATCAAGGGATATGAGGAACAGGTGGAGTTGAAGCCAAAGGTTAGTCCTCATCCCACTGATTGGCAGAACAGGCTCAATGGCTAATGGTCTAATCCTGTTCCTATTTCTTATCTTTTCACAATAACCAACATTGTTGGCACTCCCAAAAAAGTGATGGAGACATCCCTTGGAGTTTAGGGCAAAGATAAGTCAGCAGTTCAAGCATTAACTTTCGCAAGGCAAACTGATTTTAAAAAAGTGTGTCTAAACTTAGGGGCGAGTCCATAAACTCGACGACACTTTCAGTGCATTATTGCAGGAGCTCTACATTTTAAAGGTACTGTCACGAGGATATTCCCTCATTATTTCGATAAGGTCAGAGGTGGGGATGTTAGCTAATGACTACAATGTTTGGGATTACTTGCAACAGATACTGAAGCAGTCCATGTCCAAATGCAGAAAGCCCTAGACAATATCTATGTCTGGGCTGATAATGGCAAGTAACACTTAAATCACATAACTGCTAGGCTATGACCGTCTTCAACAAGAGAGAATCTAACCATCACCCCTTAACATTCAATGACACGATTAACAGCCCAGGGGTGTCCATCAACCTAAAGCCTAACTGGTCTGGTCATATAAATGCAATAGCTGCAAAAGAAGGTCAGATGCATGGAATCTTGCAGTGAGTAATTCCCCTGCTGATTCCATAAAAATCTGCCCACCATCTACAAGGCACACGTCAAGACAGCAATAGCATACTACACCATTCCCTGGATGACTGCAGCTCCCATAACACACACAAAATTTTATGCCATCCAGAACAAAGCAGCCTGCTTATTGGCACCATATCCACAAACATTCACTCCCTCCACCACCAACATTCAGTAGCATCGACGTGTACCATCTAAAAGATACACTGCAGAAATTCGCCAAAGATCCTTACATAACACCTTCCAAACTGACAACCATTACCATCTTGAAAGATAAGGTCACCACATTCATGGAAATACCATCACCTGCACGTTCCCCTTCAAGCCACTCAACATTCTGACTTGGGAAACATGTTACTATTCCTTCAGTATTGCTGGGTCAAAATCCTCGAACTGTCTTCCTCATGGCATTGTGGAATACCGACACCAAATCAACTGCAAAGATTGAAGAAGGCAACTCAGCACCACCTTCTGCAGGGCAACTCATGTTATGGACTAGGCCAGACCACTCAAAACATTCATAAGCAGGTAGCCATAGACCTAACTTTGCAATTTGTTTCGGTAAGTGTACAGTGAAAATTACCCAGAGTAAGATAGCTAGGTTGACTACTAGATTTTAAAACAGACAAAAAAATTTATTCACAAAATTATACAATGAAACACAAAGAACAGAATAATGAACCCCTACAGAACTCAACCTATCCAGCTAGACTTAATTATGCTGTTCCAAATACACACAACAGTCCCAATATGCAAGCTCCCTTTAAAAACCAGTATAAATGCAACACAAGCTTACAGGTTGAAGTTAAAGGGCAGAAAAGAGAGAGAGAGTGTCCACAGAGCTCCCTGTTGAGCTTCCCAGTTCAAGACTGAACGAAAACTGCTCAGCTCAGCTCAGCTACAGAGCTGACCACTCCCCTTTCTTTATACAGGTCACTTCTAAAACATGACCACTTTGGCCTGAAGCATCACGTGTTTACATACAAACAAAAGGCCTCTCAAAATCCTTTCCATCTTTGTTCCAGACCGGACTGATCAGAGCCTGACCTGGCTTATTGCCCCCCTGAAACAAATCAAGGACAGAGTCTCCTTGAACCAAGGAACAAGTTTTAGAAAAAAATGGACTAGCTTTGTGACACTAGAAACAGGCAAGAAATGCTGGCTTGTTTTGACTGACTCTCATGCTTATGCTGATATCAGGTACGGAGGGGCTCTTTTATGAGGAGAGGTTGAGTAGGTTGGGTCTGGAGTTTATAAGAACAAGAGGTGATCTCACTGAAACATTCAAAGTTCTGAGGAAACTTGACAGGGTTAATATGGAGAGGCCATTTCTCCTTCTGGGAGAGTCTTGACCAGAGGGCACAATCTCAGAATAAAGGGATTACCACAATTCAGACAGATAAGGGAGAATCTCTTCTCTTTGAGGGTAGTGATTCAGTGGATTCTTTACTGCAGAGGGCTATTGAGGTTGGCTGGTTAAATATACTCAGGGCTGAGGGAGATTTTTAATAAATAAGGGAATTGAGGGTTATGGGAAAAACACAGGAAAGTGGAGCTAAGGATAACATCAGAACGTGAGAACTGGGATCAGGTGTAGGCCATTTGGCCACTCGATCCTGCTCCACCATTCAATAGGGTCATGGCTGATCATTTCGTGGACTCAGCTCTACCTACTTTAAAAAGAAGGGTTTTGTGATTTACACATGAAAGAAGTGAAACTATCACTGTATTCTAACAGATGAAAGGATTAACAGATAATTGATTTTTCAATGTATAATTTCAGTTACATCACACTGCAAATGTTTGCTATAAATTCTGTGTTACGATCGAGCCCTCCACAATCACCTGATGAAGGAGCGTCGCTCCGAAAGCTAGTGTGCTTCCAATTAAACCTGTTGGACTATAACCTGGTGTTGTGTGATTCTTAACTTTGTCCACCCCAGTCCAACACCGGCGTCTCTGAATCATGATCACCTACTCTCAGCTCTCACTCTGTCCCTTAATCCCTTTATTGTTCCAAGAAAATCTATTGTAGATTTGAACTGAACTAGCGTTAGCTACTTCACTGGGCAAGGAATTCCATGGATTCACAGCCCTCTGGGTGAAGAAGTTCCTTCTCAATTCAGTCCAAAATCTGCTCCCCCTAACTTTGAGGCTATGCACTCTTCTCCTAGTTTCACCCGCCAGTGGAAACATCCTCTGTACTTCTACCTTATCTATTCCCTTCATAATTTTATATGTTTCTATGCGATCCCCCCTCTTTCTTCTAAATTCCAATGAATATAATCCCAGTCTACTCAGTGTCTCATGAGCCAAGCTTCTCAACTCCGGAATCAACCTAGTGAACCCCCTCTGCACCCCCTCCAGTGTCAGTACATCCTTTCCCAAGTAAGGAGATCAAATCTGCACACCGTACTCCAGGTGTGGCCTCACTGGCTCCCGATACAGCTGCAACATAACCTCCCCACTTTTAAACTCGATCCCTTTAGCAACAAATGATAAAATGCCATTTGCCTTCTTAATTACCTGTTGTAACTGCAGACCAACTCTCTGTGATTCAGAGTGATCAGATCACATCAGTCGATGGGCTGAATGGCCTACTTCAGATTCTGTGCCTTATGTTTAATGGATATCGCAACACTGGAGTCACTTCAAAGTAACTCATTAGAGACGAAGCGCTTTGAGGCAATGTGAAACAATGTACTGTGGGTTATATGTTATCTATTATCAGTAAAAGAAGTGAAGGAAGCAATATATTTATGGAGCAATTTTCACAATCGCCAGATGTCTTGAAGCACATTACAACCAATGAAGTATTTTTGAACTGTCGTCAGTGTTTCAAGACAGGAAATGTGGCAGTTAATTTTGGACACAGCAAATTCTCACAAACAAATAATTTGAAAATGACCAGAAAGTCTGTTTTTTTTGTGACACTGACTGAGGGTTAAACGTTGGTCAGGGCACTGGGGATAATTGCCCATTTTTTAAAATTCGAAATAATAGTGGGAGATACTTTACACTCATGAATGCAGATCAACGGCAGCTCAGGATAATGTTTCATTGACAGGCAACACCTGTAACAGTACAGCACATTGCCAGTTCTACACTTGTCAGATTTGGGGGAACTGCAGTCGGATTTGAACCATGTGACTCCGAGTGCTTTCAACAGAGCTACAACTGACACGCACAGCTACTCCTTAACTCTGATGGGACTCTGATTCTGGAACGTTGAGATGGCAAGTACGGTTCAGGGAACCATTCACCCTTTGCTATCATTCAGTGCAGGATTTTTAAGGATCTTCAAAGGCTACAAGGAGCTATGGGAGGTCCTGATAGAAACGTAAAAAATAGGAGCAGGAGTAGGCCATTCAGCCCTTTGAGCCTAGACCACCAATCATTACGATCATGGATAATCATCCAAATCAATGGCCCCAACCCTGCTTTTTCCTACATATCCTTTCGGTCCAAACTCCACCTTGAAATCATTCAATGATTCCACCTAGACTGCATTTTGTGGCAACAAATTTCATAGGCTCACTGGGTGAAGACATTTCTCCTCATCTCAATCTTAAAATGGCCTACCCTGAATGTTTAAACCGTCAACCCTTGCTTCCAACCCCTGCTTTTAACCCCTGCTTTTAACCCCTGCTTCTGGACTCTCTAGTCAGCCAGAACACCCTTCCCACTTTTAGTCTGTCTGGTTCAGAAAGAATTTTGCAGGTTTTGATGATATCCCTCCCCTCATTCTTCCAAACTCCAGTGAATACCGATTCAATCTCTCCTCATACATAGGTTCTGCCATCCCTGGAATCAATTTGGTAATCTTCCTCTACAGCAAGAAAATCCTCCCTCAGGTAAGGAGACCAAAACCATACACAATATTCCAGGTGTGAGCTCACTGAAGCTGCAGAATAACTGCAGCAAAATATCCCTGCCCGCAAGGTCCTGAAAGGTGGTACATAAATAGTCTATCCTCTCTTTCACGTCAGGCGAGATGATGGTACAGTAGCACTGACTCAAAAAATGCACTTCAAATCCCACGTTCGGCAGATGGTGGAGTTGGAATTTGGTAAAACCTAGAGTCAGGCTGAATTGATTGTTGTTATAAAAACAATCACTAATGTCTTTTGAAGAAGGAAGTCAGCCATCTTCCACAGCCTACACGTGACTCCAGACCCACCTTGATGCAGTTAACCGTGCACTGGGCGAATTGCAACGGGCAATAAATGTCAGAGAACACACATCCCAGGATCAAAGTTAAGAAAAGGATTAGCAAATAAGGGAGTCACGATTCAAGAACTGTTTGTGAAGGGTGAAGGCCAGAAACAAAAGCCAGTTCAGGCTTATACAAACTACTCACGAATGAGCAACTGCATTGGAATCTGGAGATGGAATAAAATACTGCAAGGGAGGGGAGCTCTTAACATTATTGATGTGTTCAAGGCCATAAGTCAATGGACCAGAATTAGGCCATTCAGCCCATCGAATCTATTCCATCATTCAATCATGACAGCAATGTTTCTCAACCCATTCACCTTTGTCTCCCTGTAACCCTTGCTCCTCTTAAAAATCATGAATCTTTGACTCCACAGATAACCACCCTCTGGCTGGCTAAATTCCTCCTCATCTCAGATCTAAAGGGTCTTCCCTTCCCTCGGAGGATATGGCCTCGGGTCCTAGTCTCTCGTATTCAGTGGAAACATCTTCTCCACTTCCATTCTATCCAGGCCTCTCAGTATTCTGTAACTTTCAATCAGATTCTCCCCCTCATCCTTCTGAACGCCAAGCACATGACCAGGGTCCTCAGCTGTTCCTCAGATAAGCCCTTCAGCTCCAGAATCATTGCTGTAAACCTCCTCTGGACCCCCTCCAATGCCAACACATCCTCCCTTCAACACAGGGCTCAAAACTGCCCACAATATTCCAAATGCGATCTGCCCAGAGCGTCATACTGCCTCAGCAGTACACACACCCCATTGCAAGTAAAGAAAACAAGATAAGGCCAACATAAGAGATCTCACAAATTTGTCTCACAACAGAATAAAATGCAGAAAATGATCATTGCTATTTTTAAGTCCATACACCAGAGAAGTCTCAAGCGACTTTGACACGAGGCAGTTTCAGACACATCAGATAGGGAAGTGAGGAATAAAATTGGAGGCAGAGATTGTGAAAGCATGAAGCAGGGAAACAATTTTTAAAAAATCATCTATTCCTCCCTCAGGCAATAGGATCTCCCAGAGTCCCACTGCAGACAAGCCCCTTTGGCATTGAAACAAGAAGTCACTTTTGAAACTTGAGATTAAAAAAGTTACAATTCCATTCAATTATCCAGGAAATTAAGAGTGCCAAATGAATATGAAGGTGCATACTTGAAAAAAATTTCACTTTGAAGACTGAACAGATTGTGGAATGGGACTCGCTCAGAGTTAAAATGTGAGCAGCAGGGTTTTGGACCACCTGAATTTTAACAGGGGATAGAATGTGGGAGATCAGCCAGAAACGCAGTCAGGTCTAATAGGAACAAAGGCGTGAATAATGGTTTCAACAGATGAATTGTGACAAGAAGAAAGTTAGGTGTCTCTTAGCGATGGCATCAATATGATTTCTGATGATCATCACAGGATCAAATTAAGCTCCAAAGTTATGAAGAGACCAGCTTAATGTCAGACTATAACCAAGCAGACAGATGGAGATGGCAGCTAGGGAATGTGTTTGCAGAGGGAACAGAAAATAATACCTTTTGCCTCCCCAATATTTAATTGGAATGAATTTAAATGTATTTAATTTCATTTTAGAAAGTGTACTTTAAACATACATCTGGAAATTAGCTTGGGCCACCATAGAAGCCTGTTTATATAGCTGCTGTTAACGTGAAAATGAGTAGTAAGCACTGTCGATGTTCAGCACAAGGATCTATCAATCACGAGCTCAACTCCACCATTTTCTCTCCCCCAGGTGTTCAGTGGAATCCCTCAGACACAAAGAAAATAGGAGCAGGAGTAGGCCATATGACCATCCGGCAGCATCCAAGGAGCAGGAGAGTCGACGTTTCATTCCTGAAGAAGGGCTCATGTCTGAAATGTCGATTCTCCTGCTCCTTGGATGCTGCCTGACCTGCTGCGCTTTTCCAGCAACACATTTTCAGCTCTGATCTCCAGCATCTGCAGTCCTCACTTTCTCCCATATGACCGTCCGAGCCTATCCCTTTACTCAAAAGGTCATGATCCAAAGGTGGATTTGAACTCACAAGCTTTTGGAGCGCTGCTCCTTCATCAAATGAAATAGCTCACCTTCAGAGAAGGGGCTTGTCGTTTCAAATAAACCTGTTGGACTATAACCTGGTGTCATATAACTTCTGACCTTGTCCACCCCAGTCCAATAGCAGCATCTCCATCTATTATGATTATGGCAGATCATCCAACTCAGAACCCTGTTCCCACTTTCTCCCAATACTCTTTGATCCCTTTAGCCTTAAGAATGATATCTAACTCCTTCTTGAAAATATTCAATGTTTTGGCCTTGGCTGCTTTCTACGGCAGAGAATTCCACAGGCTCCCCACTCTCTGGGTAAAGACATTTCTCCTCAGCTCAGAGGTATATGGCAGATCACGTTTCATTAGATGGGTGACCCCTGGTTCACAACAACACAAACCCACACAAACCCCTGGTTCACACAAATCCACATGCACGCATACATATGTGGGGTGAATTTATACCTGCAGAATTACATTGTACTTTGCTCAACAACTGCATGAATCCATGTAAGATTCTGTTAATTCATTTTTTAGATTAGAATCAGTCTAAACGTTATGGTACAGACAGCAGCACACAGGGGGCTAACACCTTCAACACATTATCTGGGCTGACACCAATTGTTAAAGTTAACCTGAGAATGTAACTTTTAAAAAACTGTTTGTGATTTACTGATGAAAGAACTGAAACTAACATGGTCACTCTAACAGATGAGAGATTTAACAAATAATCAATGTATAATTTCAGTTACATCACACTATAAACTTTTGCTATAAATTCTGTGTCTGACAATTGTGTCCTCCACAACCACCTGAAGGAGTGTCGCTCCGAAAGCTAGTGCTTCCAATTAAACCTGTTGGTCTATAACCTGGTGTTGTGTGATTATTAACTTAATCATATTAGAATGTTATAGATTTCGATAAGATTTCTATGAACCTCAGTCTTAATCAATCCAGTTTTTTTTTCATGTGTCGGTCCTGCCATCCCATGGGATCAGTCTAGTCAACCTTCCCGGCACTCCCTCTAAAGCAAGAACCTCCTTCTCCAGAAAAGAGAAGCAAAACTACATACAATATTCAAAGACCCTGTATGAGATATTCCTGCTCCTGTACTTGAATCCTATTACTATGAAGGTCAAAATGCCATTTACCTTCTTCACCTCCTGCTGCACCTACATGCTTACATTCAGCCACAGGGACATCCAGGTCTCAGTGTACCTCCTCCTTTTCCCAATCTACCACCATTCTGATTACAACCTTTCTGCTTTTGTTACCAAAGTGGATGAATTGTGGTCTTAATTTTTAAAGTTAATTACCATTAGTTTTGAATTTTTTTAAAAAAAATCACATAATACCAGGTTATAGTCCAACAGGTCTATTTGGAAGTGCTAATTATGTGAGTGCTGATCCACAGCTCCCTCATTAAGGAGCAGCACTCTGAAAGCTAGCACTCACAAATAAACCTGTTGGACTATAAACTGGTGTTGTGTGATTTTTTTAAACTTTGTCCACCCCAGTCCAACACTGGCACCTCCACATCATTAACCTTTAAAATCAACTACTTCAGGTAGAGATTCCACTGCGACACCACAACAGCCCTCCTGCTTCAGATATACTCAGCGACTGTGCTTTCTGAAGCTACCTGTGACTTCAGGTTCCTTCCGGCTTTGGCTAGTTACAGAGCTATGATTGTTAAAACCCACTGCACATATCAAAATGTTTGACCTGCATCAAAACTATGTCTGTTGTCATTAATTGGTCGAACTTCCATTCAATGAAGGGTGCCAATTCTTCCCGTGATCTACAGCAAGGAGAGCATTTAAAATAACTTACTGAATCAACTTATGTTAATTTTCCTTTCTCCTCATTCCATTGTTCTGTGCAAACAGGAATCAGGGTGGTTTGGAAAGGATAAGTTAGTCTTAAGATGTAAAGGCTACAAGGGTGTAAGTGTGAGGAGGCTCTGCAAACTAAGCTTGTATTTCCTGGAATATAGTTCAAAGGATTTCAAATCACATTAATAGGTAAATTACTAAATTTGCAGATGTCACAAAACTTGGAAGCATGATAAAATGCAAGGAGGATAGATTAACAAGGACATAGAGAGGCAGATGTAATTTGATACAGAGGTTTATGAAAAACAGGATGTTTGAAAGCATCAATGATTTTAAAGCATTCCACTCCCGTTAGATCGTAAGATGTGGGAGCAGAAGTAGGCCATTCAGCCCATCGAGTCTGCTCTGGTATTCAATGAGATCATGGTTGATCTGTCAACCCTGAACTCCATTCTCCTGTCTTTTCCCATCACCTTAAATTCCCTTGCTGATTCAAAATCTATCTAGCTCAGCCTTGAGTAGACCTAAGGACCCAGCCACTGTAGCCCTCTGTGGTAAAGAATTCCACCCTCTGAGAGGAAATTCTTCCCACCTCTGCCTCAAATGGGCTCCCTTTTATTCAGGCATGATGCCATTTTGTCCATGAATCACCCAGAAGAGGAAACAACTCTCCATACTCATCCTGTCAAGTTCCCTAAGAGTCTTGTACATATCAGTAAGGTCACCTCCATACGTCTGAATGCCAATGAGTACAGGCTCAACCTATTTAACCTGCCCTGCTGAGACAGCACCTCCATACCTGGCATCTGTCTAGTGAACCTTGTCTGGACTACCTCCAATGCCATTGCCTCTTTTCTTAGATATGGGAACCAAAACCTATTCACAATATTTCAGGTATGGTCTAAGTAGTGCCTTGTACATTTGCTTTTAAGCAAGACTTTGCTATTTTCACAATAAGAGACCAACATTTGATTTGACTTCCCCACGACCTGAACTTATATGTTAGCTTTTAGTGAGTTATGCGTGATGACTCAACTCTTTCCATGTTGTACTGCTCTGCAACCTTTCTCCATTTAAAATAACATTCAGCTCCTCTATTTCTCTCATATCCTCAGGTTTCCCACATTGTATTTCATCTACCCAAGTTTTTGTCTGTTCAGTGAACCTGCCCACATCACACTGCAGACTCTTCATGTTATCCTCACCACTTGCCTTCCCTTTTATTGCATCCTCTGGCAAATCTGGCTACAGCTCACTCACTTTCCTCAACTAATTCATTAATATCTCTATATGTCAGACAACATAAACTAAAGCATGTAGTACTAGAGGGATTGCAGGGACATGGGGAACTGTGGGTGTACATGGTTATCAAAGCAGTTCATTAAAGCTCCGGGATTCTGGCTATAGCTCACTCAGTTTCCTCAACCAATTCATTAATATCTCTATATGTCAGACAACATAAACTAAAGCATGCAGTACTAGAGGGATTGCAGGGACATGGGGAACTGTGGGTGTACATGGTTATCAAAGCAGTTCATTAAGGCTCCAGGATTCTGGGCTTTACAAATAGAGGCGAAAGCACAAACACAAGAAATTGATGACAAAGCTGTATTAAACTCTGCTTTAGCCTCATTGCGTCCAATTCTGGCAACACATTTTTTTGAAAAGGATGTGACTGATGGTATCTAATCTTGTTTACAGGATGATAAGTACATAAATAGTTATTGCATTAAACTGCATTATGGCTTTTGTGGGACAGCGGTAAATGTAGCCATGAGCCAGGGGGCAGACTTTAGGACCCACTCGCTCCATAGAAGTGAAACATCAGCTCTGAACTGTCTACTGAAGTGTATTTAGGGCTCTTGTGGAACAGTGATAGCATCGCTACCCTCTGGGTCAGGAAGCTTAGGTGAAGACCCACCTGCTCCAGTGGTATGCACCAAATCTCTGAGCAGGTCGGTTAGGAAATCCACGACCTAAACCATTATCTACCGTGGTCGAATGGTGGAGTAGACTCCATGTGCCGATTGGGCTAATTCTGCCACAATATGTTATGGCCTTACGGAGATCCTTACTGAAGTGCATTGAAAGGGTCTGGTGTGATGCAATAGTAATGTCTGGATTCTGGGCCCTTTTTCAAGTCCCACTTGCTACAGAAGGGTGGAATCCCATCTCTGAACAGATTGATTAAAGATCAGACTAAAACCTTACCCAGATTACTGGAAACCTCCATGAGGAGCATGGTACGCATCTGATTCACTAACGCCCTTTAGGGACGGAAACTGCCATCCTGACCCTTACATGTGACATCGGGCCCACAGCAACCTGATTGACTCTCAGCTGCTCTCTGGACAGTTAGGGATGGGCAATAAACATTGGCTTGGCCAGCGCTGTCTTCATTCCAGGTATGAATAAAAAAAAGTAATTATTTGATAGCTTAATGTCAGTCCAGACACTTATGTGCCTCTGAAACTAATGTTTGCAATATGGTATGCATTGAAGTGTATTGACTCTTCTGACACAGCGGTAGCGTCTATATCAATGGAACAGATGCCTCAGAGGTATATCATAACATATTTTACACGGTGCGTATTTTGATAGATGCAGGGGCTAGGGTGTATTATTTCTAGACCAATTAAACTTTGATTTGATTCCATAATTTTTTTACAGTGGCCAATATTCTTTATTTAATTATTCTAAAGTCAGTTCAATTTGGATATTTGGTTTTTGCAAAGAGTATCAAAGCACACGTGAAGAAAGTTCAGCCAGGAGAGGCACAGATCAGAAACGTCCAGGGATCAGAAATGACCAGAGATCAGAAATGGCCAGAGATTAGAAACGACCAAAGATCAGAAATGACCAGCGATCAGAAATGACCAGAGATTAGAAATGACCAGAGATCAGGAATGACTAGAGATCAGGAATAGCCAAAGATCAGAAATGACCAAAGATAAGGCAAGACCAGAGATCAGAAACGACCAAAGATCAGGAACGACCAAAGATCAGAAATGACCAAAGATCAGAAATGACCAAAGATCAGAAATGGCCAGAGATTAGAAACGACCAAAGATCAGAAATGACCAGCGATCAGAAATGACCAGAGATCAGAAAATACCAGAGATCAGAAATGACCAGAGATCAGGAATAGCCAAAGATCAGAAATGACCAGAGATCAGAAATGACCAAAGATTAGAAATGACCAGAGATCAGGAACGACCAGTGATCAGAAACTACCAAAGATCAGGAACGACCAGAGATCAGAAACGACAAGAGAACAGAAATGACCAGAGAACAGAAATGACCAAAGATCAGAAATGACTAGAGATCAGAAATGACCAGACATCAGTAATGGCCAAAGATCAGGAACCACCAGAGATCAGAAACGACCAAAGATCAGAAATGACCAAAGATCAGAAACGATCATAGATCAAAAATGGCCTGAGATCAGAAATGACCAAAGATCAGAAACGATCATAGATCAAAAATGGCCAGACATCAGAAATGACCAGAGAGCAGTAATGGCCAAAGATCAGGAATGACCAGAGAGCAGTAATGGCCAAAGATCAGGAATGACCAGAGATCAGAAACAGCCAAAGATCAGAAATGACCAAAGACCAGAAACGACCAGAGATCAGAAATGACCAGAGATCAAAAATGACTAAAGATCAGAAATGACCAGAGAATGGAAATGACCAAAGATCAGAAACGACCAGAGATCAGAAATGACCAAAGATCAGAAATGACTAGATATCAGAAACAGCCAAAGATCAGAAATGACCAAAGACCAGAAACGACCAGAGATCAGAAATGACCAGAGATCACGAATGACCAAAGATCAGAAATTACCAAAGCTCAGAAATGACCAGAGATCAGAAACGACCAAAGATCAGAAATGACCAATGATCAGGAATGACCAGAGATCACGAACGACCAGAGACCAGAAACGACCAGAGATCAGAAATGACCAGAGATCAGGAACGACCAAAGATCATAAATGACCAAAGATTCGAAATGACCAGAGATCAGAAATGACTAAAGATCAGAAATGACCCAAGATCAGAAATGACCAGAGATCAGAAATGACCAAAGGTCAGGAACGACCAACGATCAGAAATGACCAAAGATCAGAAACGATCAGAGATCAGAAATGACCAGAGATCAGAAATGACCAAAGATCAGGAATGAACAATGATCAGAAATGACCAGAGATCAGAAATGACTAGAGATCTGGAATGACCAAAGATCAGAAATGACCAAAGATAAGGCAAGACCAGAGATCAGAAACGACCAAAGATCAGGAACGACCAAAGATCAGAAATGACCAAAGATCAGAAATGACCAAAGATCAGAAATGGCCAGAGATTAGAAACGACCAAAGATCAGAAATGGCCAGCGATCAGAAATGACCAGAGATCAGAAATTACCAGAGATCAGAAATGACCAGAGATCAGGAATAGCCAAAGATCAGAAATGACCAGAGATCAGAAATGACCAAAGATTAGAAATGACCAGAGATCAGGAACGACCAGCGATCAAAAACTACCAAAGATCAGGAACGACCAGAGATCAGAAACGACAAGAGAACAGAAATGACCAGAGAACAGAAATGACCAGACATCGGTAATGGCCAAAGATCAGGAACCACCAGAGATCAGAAACGACCAAAGATCAGAAATAGCCAGTGATCAGAAATGACCAAAGATCAGAAATGACCAAAGATCAGAAACGATCATAGATCAAAAATGGCCAGAGATCAGAAATGACCAGAGATCAGAAATGACCAGAGAGCAGTAATGGCCAAAGATCAGGAATGACCAGAGATCAGAAACAGCCAAAGATCAGAAATGACCAAAGACCAGAAATGACCAGAGATCAGAAATGACCAGAGATCAAAAATGACTAAAGATCAGAAATGACCAGAGAATGGAAATGACCAAAGATCAGAAATGACCAAAGATCAGAAATGACCAGATATCAGAAACAGCCAAAGATCAGAAATGACCAAAGACCAGAAACGACCAGAGATCAGAAATGACCAGAGATCAGAAATGACCAAAGATCAGAAATTACCAAAGCTCAGAAATGACCAGATATCAGAAACAACCAAAGATCAGAAATTACCAAAGCTCAGAAATGACCAATGATCAGGAACGACCAGAGATCACGAATGACCAGAGACCAGAAACAACCAGAGATCAGAAATGACCAGAGATCAGGAACGACCAAAGATCATAAATGACCAAAGATTCGAAATGACTAAAGATCAGAAATGACTAAAGATCAGAAATGACCAAAGATCAGGAACGACCAACGATCAGAAATGACCAAAGATTCGAAATGACCAGAGATCAGAAATGACTAAAGATCAGAAATGACTAAAGATCAGGAATGAACAATGATCAGAAATGACCAGAGATCAGAAATGACTACAGATCTGGAACGACCAAAGATCAGAAATGACCAAAGATAAGGCAAGACCAGAGATCAGAAACGACCAAAGATCAGGAACGACCAAAGATCAGAAATGACCAAAGATCAGAAATGGCCAGAGATCAGAAATGGCCAGAGATCAGAAACAACCAGAGATCGGTAATGGTCAAAGATCAGAAAAGACCAAAGATCAGAAATGACTAAAGATCAGGAACGACCAGAGATCACAAACGACCAGGGATCAGAAATGATCGGAGATCAGAAACGACCAAAGATCAGAAATTACCAAAGCTCAGAAACGACCAAAGATCAGAAATGACTAAAGACCAGAAACGACCAGAGATCAGGAACGACCAGAGATCAGAAATGACCAAAGATCAGAAATGACCAAAGACCAGAAACGACCAGAGATCAGAAATGACTAGAGATCAGAAATGACCCAAGATCACGAACGACCAAAGATCAGAAATGACCAAAGCTCAGAAATGACCAGAGATCAGAAACGACCAAAGATCAGAAACGACCAGTGGTCGGAAATGACCAAAGATCAGGAATGAACAAAGATCAGAAATGTCCAGAGATCAGAAATGACCAGAGATCAGAAACGACCAAAGATCAGAAATGACCAAAGATCAGGAAAGACCAGAGATCAGAAATGACCAAAGATCAGAAATGACCAAAGATCAGAAATGACCAAAGATCAGAAATGACCAGAGATCAGAAATGACCCAAGTTCAGAAATGTCCAGAGATCAGAAACGACCAGAGATCAGAGATGACCAGAGATCAGAAATGACCAAAGATCAGAAATGACCAGAGCTCAGAGATGACCAATCCAGGATGTTTGAAGTAGAAACAAAAGCATCACAAGCAGCAAACCTTTTCTGTTAACACCATGCGTATTTAAGGTCTGGAGTGTTTTCCCTCAGAGTGTGGTGGAGGCAGATGCAATCATGGTGTTGAAAAGGATAAACAAGTTGAAGAGCAATCATAGAGGTATGCAGAAAAGGCAACGGAATGGGGTCGGTGAAGTTGCTCCTGCAGACAGCTAGCACAAACTTGATGGCCTTCTGTGCTGTAACCATTCTATAATTTCAAAATGCTTGTGCCCTACTACCACCCTTTCTTAAAACATTCTTCGAAATGATTTTTTATGCTGAACCTTTGCCAAATTCTTCCAATATTTCCTTCTTTGTTCCATGTCCTTTCTCATCAGCTCCTGGGAATTATGATGTTAGGAATTATGACAACAACTTGGCTTTAGGTATTACTTATAAATGTGAAAGGCACAAAAAGATTTGGTAAATTGTTACCAGAACGGAGAGGTTACACCTATCAGAAAGAACTGAACAGGCGGGTCTCTTTCCTAGAAAAGACAAGGCTGAGGGTGACTTGATAGAAGGCTTTATGTTTACGAAAACATTTAATCAAATGGCTACAGTGATACAGCACTAAACAAATCCTTCAGTTCCACTAGTCCATGCTGACCATAATCCCAAACTAAACTAGTCCTACCCACCTGCGTATAGCTCATATCTCTCCAAACATTTTTTATTCATGTAGTTATCTAAATGTCTGTTAAATGTTGTAACTGGACCCACATCCACCAGAATATTTTTCCTTTCAGCCTCATGCAATAATCTAGCTTCCCCCATATATATACACAGAGGCACAGAGACTCAGAGATGCAGACACACAGAGGCACAGAGACACAGACGCATAGAGACAGAGACACAGAGACACACACCCTTACAGATTCTCTGGAAATTCATTCCACACAACGAACCACTCTTTGTATAAAAGAAATTGCCCCTCCTGTCTTTTTTTTCAAATCTTTCTCCTCTCATCTTAAAACCATGCCCCTTAGTTTTGAAATCCCTCGGGAAAACACACCTGCCATTCACCTTATTTATAACTCCTCATGATTTCCTAAACCTCAAGATGGTGTTTGCCAGATGTGAAGGCAGACCAAAATTAGTGGCCATAAATATTAAAAATCATTAATACATCTAACAGGGAAGTCAGGAAACAGAAACATTTCACCCAGAGTGGTTAGATTGGGGAACTCACAGCCATAAGGGTCTATTGAGGAGAGTGATCTGTAAGGGTGTGTGTCTCTGTGTCTCTGTGTCTCTATGCGTCTGTGTCTCTGTGCGTCTGCGTCTCTGTGCCTCTGTGTATATATAGGAGGGAAGCTAGATTATTGCATGAGGCTGAAAGGAAAAATATTCTGATCAGGTTAGCTGCAGAGAATTGGGAGAAGGCTCAAAGATAGCATAAATTCTAGCATTGACCAGTTGGGCCAATTGGCCAGGTTTGTTTTAGATGCAGGGGCTAGGGTGTATTATTAAAATAAAAGCAGCTGCTCTACATGAATTAAATGTAAGATTTTTTTTTAACTTTACTGCTAAAAACCTAGGGGACTTAGATTTAAATTAAGGGGTGATAGATATAAGACAAATATCAGAGGTAGTTTCTTTACTCAAAGTACTAGGGGCGTGGAATGCCCTGTCTGCAACAGGAGTGGACTCACCAACCTTAAGGTCATTTAACTGGTCATTGGATAAACATATGGATGAAAATGGAATAGTGTAGGATAGAAGAGCTTCAGATTGTTGCAACGAACTGTGGAACCATCGAGAGCCGAAGGGCTGTATTGCGCTGTAATGTCCAATGTTCTAGAAGGCATTAAGAAATGATACAAGGTCCAGAAATTGTAGCAATCCTCCAGGTGGACAATGATAGATTAGGTGAAAGGCCAAAATTAAGCAGGTGGAGTTTAATGTGGAGAAATGTGAGGCTACCCATTTTGGTCAAAGAAATGGAAAGACAACTTATTTTCTCAATGGAGAGAAATGTCAGAGTGCTTTGAACTAGAAGGATATGGGTCATCGCATGCATGAATCACAGAAAACCAATGTGCAGGTACAACAGATAATAAGGAAGGAAATGGCATTTTAGAACGTATTGCTCAAGGAATAGAGTATAACAGTAAGGAAGTGTTGCTGCAATTGTGCAAGGCATTAATGAGACTACACTAGGGAGTATTGTGTACAATTTTAGTCTCCTGACTTGAGGAAGGATGTAGATACATTGAAGCAGTTCAGTGAAGGTTGACTAGATTGACTCCAGACATGACGAAGGGGATTTGTCTTATGACGAGAGAGGAGTCGTTTACGCCTATACTGTGGAGTTGAGAAGAATGAAGAGATTCAATTGAGGTATGTGAGATGACAAAGGGGAGTGACAATGTAGACGTAGAGAGGATGATTCCTCACATGGGGTGATCTAGAATGAGAGGTCATAGCTTCAGGATAAGGCATAGCAGATTTAAAACAGAGATGAGGAGAGATTCCTTCTCTCAATAGGTCATGAGTCTATGGGATTCACTTCCCCAGGATGCAGTGGAGTGGTGCTCGGCTGTGGGGTAAATTTAAGGAGGAGAAAGACAGATTTTTAATTAGTAATGGGTTAAAGGGGATGGAGAGTGGGTAGGAAAGTGGAGTTGAGGCCGAGATGATATCTGCCACGATCCTATCAAATGGCAGAGCAGGCTTGAGGGGTTGAATGGCCTAATCCTGCTCCTAGCTCTTATACTCCGTGCTGTTATGAGTAACATTGTTGTGAATGTTACTTATGCACTCTCAGCATTGGAAAAGACAATTCTTCAATTTTGAAGACAGCAAAGATGGACTGTGAAAAGCCTAGGAATGAGAGCTAGGTGCAATGGTCCCAGTTGATCACATCTATGAGTTTATCCATAAGGACATTTTCTAGACACTAGATATGCTACTTCTGCATTTACCAAGCCACAGTTTTATATACTTTAATGGGAAAGGATTATATGGAAGCATTCTCATAAAACCACTGTCTAAGATTCTATTGATTTAGCACTTCAGATATGTAGCAAGTCTTAATAATAGAGTGGTGAAACTGTGAAGTTCACTGCCACACAGGGCTGCGGAGACCAAGTCAGTGAGTGTCTTTGAGATAGATATTGATCAATCAATATCTGGGTAAAGAAGCTTCTTACTAATACCCTGTTGGATTTATTAGCAAGTACTCTGGGGGCGGCACAATGGCTCAGTAGTTAGCACTGCTACCTCACAGCACTAGGAACCCAGGTTCGATTCCAGCCTCAGGCTCATGGTGTGGACATTGCACGTTCTCCCCATGTCTGTGTCAGTTTCCTCCGGTTTCCTCCCACAGTCCAAAGATGTGCAGGTTAGGTGAATTGGCCATGCTAAATTGCCCGTAGTGATAAGTGCATTAGTCGGAGGGAAATGAGTCTGGGTGGGATATTCTTCAGAGGGTTGGTGTGGACTTGTTGGGCCGAAGAAAGGGCCTGTTTCCTACACTGTCGGGAATCTAATCTATAATTATGGGCCACAATTCAGGTCTCTCACACAAGAGGAGTTAATGTGTGACGCGGCATTGCCTCAGAATAAAGGGGCACCAATTTAAGACTGAGATGAGGAATTTACTCTCTCAGCGGGTTGAGAGTCTATGGAATTTTTTCCACTTTGGAGGCAGAATCATTGCATACATTTAAGACAAAAACAGAAATTGTTGGAAAAGCTCAACAGGTCTGACAGCATCTACTGACAGAAATCAGAGTTAATGTCTTGGGTGATTCTTTCCACAGATCTGCAGAGCTTTTCCAGCAATTTCTATTTTTGTCTTTTATTTACAGCATCTGCAGTTCTTTTGCTTTTTATTGCAAATATTTTGGTCTGATATAGACTCTTGATCTGTTGGGGAAATCAAGGAATATTGGGAAATGGTACAAAGTGATCATGAAGAATGTTGGATCAACCTCATATTGAATGGTGGAGCAGGATCGAGGGACTGAATGGCCTTCTCCTGTTACTATGGCCTTATGATCAATGGCCTTAGATGTTGTACAAGGTAAAGGTTCTGAGGGGCTTAACGTTCATGTTATATTGGCTTTTGATGGAGGCACAAGGAAACCACTCAAACTTTTGGAAGGAGCAGATGTATCTGGACCAGTTCCCTCAAGTTCCAGCAATTCTGTCTAACTAAATGTAGTCCCACATATTGCTATCATAAAACCATCAGTTGTTGGAGCACAATTAGGCATTTCAACCCCATTCTCTAGCCTTCTCCCCGTGACCTTTGATCCCCCTACTAATCAAGAACCTACCTTATGTCATGCAACAAATCGTACTATCAAAGAACTGTGCCTCTTCTGTACATACTCAATGATGGTGATAATCACTCGATGACAAATGGAGGATCAATGGTAGAGAACTACATCAAATGATCCTCATCCAACACCAAGGGCTGGCAGAGGTGTCAAATACCACAAAGTACTAGATTAGATTCCCAACAGTGTGGGAACAGGCCCTTCGGCCCAACAAGTTCACATTGACCCGCCGAAGCACAACCCACCCAGACCCATTCCCCTACATTTACCCCTTCACCCAACACTAGGGGCAATTTAGCATGGCCAATTCACCTAACCCGCACATTTTTGGACTGTGGGAGGAAACCGGAGCACCCGGAGGGAACCCACACAGACACAGGGAGAATGTGCAAACTCCACACAGTCAGTCGCCTCAGGCGGGAATTGAACCCGGGTCTCTGGCGCTGTGAGGCAGCAGTGCTAACCACTGTGCCACCGTGCCGCCCACAAATTACTAGTTGTGGTAATTTGGGGAAATACCACAAGTGGATTTTTTTTTTACATTTACCCCATCATAAAATGTTTACAACATAGGCAAAGGCCCTTCAGCTAACTGTCTACACTGATCGTTAAGCATCTCTCTGTTCTAGCCTCATTTTCCAGCACTTGATCTGTAGTCCCATATGCAATGGCATTTCAAGTGCTTGTCTAAATACTTCTTAAATGTCTTGAGGGTTACTGCTTCTATTATCCTTTCAAGCAGTGAATTCTAGATTCCCACGACCCTCTTGTTAAAAACAGTTCTTCCACAATCCTCTCTATACCTCTTGCTCCTTCACCTGAAACTATGCCCAAACCCACCCCCTCACCCTCAGTATTGATCCCTCTACTAATGGGAAAATATTTCTTCCTATCTACCTTACCTATACCCCTCAATATTTTGTAAAACCTCAAATCAGGTCCCCTTAAGCCTTCTCTGCTCTAAAGAAAACAAGAGCTGAAAATGTGTTGCTGGAAAAGCGCAGCAGGTCAGATAGCATCCAAGGAGCAGGAGAATCGACGTTTCGGGCATGAGCCCTTCTTCAGGAATCTCTAAAGAAAACAACCCCAGCCTATCTAACCTCTTAACAGCTGAAACACTCCAGCCCAGGCAACAGCTTCATGAATCTCATATAAACCTCTCTCTTGAGGAATAACATCCTCCCTATCATGTCGTAACCAGACCTGCACACAGCATTCCAGCTTCAACCTAACTGATGTGATATACAATTCCATCCTAACCTCCTTGCTCTTGTAATCAAGGCTAATAAAGTTAAAACTCACACAACACCAGGTTATAGTCCAACAGGTTTATTGGAATGTACAAGCTTTTGGAATGCTGCTCCATCAACAGGCAGCTAGTGGAGCAGAACCATTTATCTTTTACTGTAAATTCTGTGTCCTATGACTCTGCCCCACTAGGTACCTGATGAAAAAGTAGCACTCTGAAAGCTTGTACTTTCCAATAAACCTGCTGGATTATAACCTGTGTTGTTAAGTTTTAACTTTGTCCACCCGAGTCCGACACCGGCACCTCCACATCTTGGTTAATAAAGACAAGTATACCTTATACTTCCTTAACCACTTTATCTACCTGCCCTGCTGCCTTTGAGGATCTACGGACATGCACACCAAGGTCTCTCAGATCCTCTGTACTTCCCAGGGTCTTCCCATCTGTCATGTACCCACTGGCTTTGCTGGCCTTCCCAAAACGCATCACCTCACATTTTTCATGGTTAAATATCAAATCCTTTTACAGTTTAAAAAAATAAATTCTAATTTGTCACCTTTCAGATCTAGAGTAAACTGCTGCTGCCAATTCAATCTTTCCTGATCTATATAACCTGGGATTGGCTTTATGAATCCATTTCACAACTTCTCCAGCTTGTTAACATTCCTGTTTGGAGATCAGATCGGTTTGCAATAACCTGGGTGTGGTCTGACCAAGGTTCTATACAAGTTGACCATAACTGCTCTGCTTTTCACTTCTATCCCTTTTGGAAATGAACCCCCTTGCTTTCTCTGTGTTTTTGTTGAATGGTCTTATTACCCAGTGTTACAAATTTTAATGATGTGTTTCTGCTGCCCCCAATCCCACAACTTCTTAATCTCATACAGATACTTCTCCCCGCTAAGGAGCATGAGGTTCACTATTGTTTCCACCAAACATTACCACCTTATATTTGTTAACTACTTTTTGCTTGAAGCATTACTTTCTGACCTACTCACTAATTTTTGGGGCTGTTCTCATTGGAGAAGAGAAGGTTTAGGGGAGATTTGATAGAGGTGTATAAGATGATTAGGGGTTTAGATAGGGTCGACACTGAGAACCTTTTACCGCTAATGGAGTCAGGTGTTACTAGGGGACACAGCTTTAAATTAAGGGGTGGTAGGTATAGGACAGATGTTAGGGGTAGATTCTTTACACAGCGGGTTGTGAGTTCATGGAATGCCCTGCCAGTAGCAGTGGTGAACTCTCCTTCTTTATGGTCATTTAAGCGGGCATTGGATAGGCATTTGGAAGTTATTGGGCTAGTGTAGGTTAGGTAGGATTCGGTCGGCGCAACATCGAGGGCCGAAGGGCCTGTACTGCGCTGTATCTTTCTATGTTCTATGTTCTATGTTCTAATTATCTACTCCTCCTGAGCTCCATTCCACAAGAACTGAGAGCAAGAGGAGACCATTCGGCCCCATGAACCTGCACTGCATTTGGATAAGAGCGTGGTTACTGCTGTAGTGGTGCCAGTTCCACTTTCTAGGCTCACCCCCATACGCCCAACACCCCAAAATTCACTTGTCAATCAAGAAATCCAACTCAACTTTACTATCAAGAGAATAGCAGCAAGTGAGCTGAGCATTCAAGGAGCCAGGGAGGATGCGATGGGTCAAATGGCCACCATCTGTGTTGTAACAACTCTGTAAGTGCACTCAGTGACTGAGTCTGCCTTGGTCTCTGGGGACAAAAGGACGACTTTCCCTTTGAACTACAAAGCATGTCGCTGCATGAGCTCCACACGTGGGAGTCTTTGTCATGAACAGATGGAGCAGGTTCACTTGGGGGGGGGGGGGGGGGGGGGGGGGGGGGGGAGGGCGGTAGGGGAGATAATTAGAGGCAGATTTGTCTACAAATTAACAAGCCCCCCCCCCAACAAGGAGAAAAAACTCATCTCCATCTTAAAATAAGAGACACTACTGAGTGTCCTCAAGTCCCCCACAAGGAGGCATTCACTGTAAAAGTACCCCCGAAATTGTACATTCCATCCTTGGCTCATTATTACTCCTACAACAGTAGCAAAGATAATCAGGAGCTACTGCCCATTGATTAAGATAGTACAACCCCAATGAAGCATTACTTTACAACTGACACCAAACGGTTTTTGATTAATTTGTTAATGGAATATGGGTGCCATTGGCTAGGCCAGCATTTATTGGGACCACTTTGGGTTTCGTAACAATGGACAGTTACATTATCATCGGGGGTTGGTTTACTGCATAGATGGTTTGCAATGCAGACAGATGCCAACAGCATGGATTCAACTCCTACACCAGCTGAGGTTACTACGAAGCACTCTCCTTCTCAATGGGGACAAGGAGAAACTTCTTCAGCCAGAGAGCCCTGAATCTATGGAGTTGACTGCCACAGAAGGCTGTGGAGGTCAGGTCACTGAGAGTATTTAAGATTGAGATAGATAGGTTCTTGACTATCAAGGGGATTAAGGGTTACGGGGAGAAAGTGGGAGAATAGGGTTGAGAAACTTATTCACCGCCAAATTCTAGCCCGACGCCTGGGGGAGGAATGCTTCATCTTCCGCCTTGGAATCCTCCAACCACACGGGACCAATGTTGATTTCACCAGTTCCCTCATCTCCCCTCCCCCCACTTCATCCCAGATCTGACCTTCCACCTCAGCACCGCCCTCTTGACCTGTCCTACGTGTCCATCTTCCTTCACACCCATCCAGTCAACCCTCCCCACCGACCTATCACCATCACCCGCCCCCCGCATCTGCATCCACCTATCACATTCCCAAATACCTTCCCCCATCCCAAACCCCTTCCATCTATCTCTCACCCCACCTTGGCCCCCTCTTCTCACCCCCCCTCCCCACCACATTCCTGATGAAGGGCTTATGCCTGAAACGTCAACCCTTCTGCTCCTTGGATGCTGCCTGACCTGCTGTGCTTTTCCAGCACCACACTCTTTGACTGAGAAAAGTATCAGCCACGAATGAATGGTCAAGCAGACTCGATGGGCTGAATGGCCTAACTTCTGCTCTTCTGTCTTATAGTCAACCTCTCTCCTCCCCTGAGGTGTGGTGACCCTCAGGTTAAACCACCACCGTTTGTCTCTCTGTAATCAGGGAGCAATCCTATCAATGGTGACTTTCATTTATCATGAGGTCAGGTTGCATTCTATATTCTTGGCAGAATTCAACGATCAGGCAGCATCCAAGGAACAGGAGATTCGACGTTTCGGGCATAAGCCCTTCTTCAGGAATGTGGTGGGGAGGGGGGGAGAGAAGGGGGGGGCAAGGTGGGGTGAGAGATTCCTGAAGAAAGGCTTATGCCCGAAACGTCGACTCTCCTGCTCCTTGGATGCTGCCTGACCTGCTGCGCTTTTCCAGCAACACATTTTCTGCTCTGATCTCCAGCATCTGCAGTCCTCACTTTCACCTTGAAGAATTCAACGATCACAATGTGCCATGGTGGGATTTGACCCTAGGTCCCCTAAACATTAACCTGGGGGTGGGGGGAGGGGGGTCTACAATACTCGCTCAGTGACATAATTCTGCCACCACCTCCTTGTTCTAGAACTGGAACAAATTTGGGGGCGATCTGGCTGGAGGTTGGGTCACAATGAAGCCTCATGGGGTGATACTGGAGGGAGCCCACAGGGTCCACCAGGAACTGGAGGTCTCTCTCGGAACCTCCCCCAACCCCCCCACCCTTCAAATGTTCGGCTGCAGGTTCAACGGGTGGGAGGTTCCAAAAGTAAGCGACAAGAGACTGCAAGGAGACCGATGTTAGCAGCTGGAAGCAGATGGGTGAACCCGGAGACAAACAGCTCGGTCCAGAGGACCAGTTTCTACACAGCTTGCAACAAACTGAAGGAAGACTTCCTTGATCCCGTGTCTGATCCTGATTTCCTGAGTCTTCATCGCCTGAAGCGTTTTAAAATGATAATTAAGTCTGCAGAGGGACAGGGCAACATCTGAAGGAAAAAGCGAGTGCACCGAAAATTGCGCTTAACCCAAAAGTCTAACCTTCCTCGCAATCCATCACATCACCGTTTCTTGAGCTGAAAAAGCACTTGCTCAAATATTAACCTTATGAAGCCTTTTAAATTCAGTTTAAATTCAGTAGCCTTCCAACTTCTGCTGATTTTAAGAATCCTCCCCCTCCCCAAGAAAAAAATAACCTTTAAAATCACATCTTTCCAAATAGCGTGCAAAATGACATGTTGTTTGATACGACTCTGGACCAGCTCAAGAGATCGCGGGAAACGGGCAGAAATGGATTTGGAAGCTAACCACTTGCATTTCCAAATTGGTTCCACCGGCTCCTCGGAACCTGTCCCTGCGCCTCAACACCCTCTCCCACCTCCCCCCCACCCCACAGGCAGAAACTCTCAGCTTCACAAAAAGAGACTGTCAGGCACGAGTTCATGTCCTGCAAACTTGTAATTAACCTTTCGACGGTGCAGAACGCAAAAACATATTGCTTTAACACAAACAAACTACACCAAATGGTTTGGTTGCAAAAACTACGTGTCACTGGCTCCCCTTCTCAACCAGACACTAAGTAGAAGTGACTACTCCCTCTGCTGGGACCCTGTGAAATATCCAACTCTCCGGATTAGTTCATGCGCTCTGAGAAATTTCTGGGAATGAACAAATACAAAGGCAACAAAACATTGAGAACATTGAGCCAAGCACCAGGAATGCAAATTATTCAAAAGCATTTTTTTTTGGTTTGTAGTTTTACACCGTGGGCGGCACGGTGGCACAGTGGTTAGCACTGCTGCCTCACAGCACCTGAGACCCGGGTTCAATTCCCGACTCAGGTGACTGACTGTGTGGAGTTTGCACGTTCTCCCCGTGTCTGCGTGGGTTTCCTCCGGGTGCTCCGGTTTCCTCCCACAGTCCAAAGATGTGCAGGTCAGGTGAATTGGCCATGCTAAATTGCCCGTAGTGTTAGGTAAGGGGTAAATGTAGGGGTATGGGTGGGTTTCGCTTCGGCGGGTCGGTGTGGACTTGTTGGGCCGAAGGGCCTGTTTCCACACTGTAAGTCTAATCTAATCTAATAAACTTCCTAAAATGCTCTCTTCTTTAAAACTTTTGGTTGCTCTGCAGTTCATCCAGGGAATGAGTTTCCTGTTCACTGCCTACAACTCGGGAGTGTGATGGAGTACTCCCCAGTTGCCTGGATGGGTGCAGTTCCAATAACACTCGAGAGCCTTGCAGGACAAAGTAGCCTGCTTGACTGGCACCCAGCCAGTGAATGGGTGCAAACATTCAACCCCTCCACCACCATACATCCACAAACATTCAACCCCTCCACCACCATACATCCGCAAACATTCAACCCCTCCACCACCATACATCTGCAAACATTCAACCCCTCCACCACCATACATCCGCAAACATTCACCCCCTCCACCACCATACATCCGCAAACATTCAACCCCTCCACCACCATACATCCACAAACATTCACCCCCTCCACCACCATACATCCGCAAACATTCAACCCCTCCACCACCATACATCCGCAAACATTCAACCCCTCCACCACCATACATCCGCAAACATTCAACCCCTCCACCACCATACATCCGCAAACATTCAACCCCTCCACCACCATACATCCGCAAACATTCAACCCCTCCACCACCATACATCCGCAAACATTCAACCCCTCCACCACCATACATCCGCAAACATTCAACCCCTCCACCACCATACATCCACAAACATTCAACCCCTTCACCACCACACATCCGCAAACATTCAACCCCTTCACCACCATACATCTGCAAACATTCAACCCCTCTATCACCAATGCTCAGTAGCAGCAGTGTGTACCATCTACAAGACGCACTGCAGACATTCAACTAGGATTCTTAGGCAACATTTTCTGTCTAAATTCACACGGCCAGTAATCCATGGAAACACCATCACCTGCAAATTCCCCTCCAAGCCGCTTACTATTCTGCCTTGGAAATAGGTCACTGTTCATTCACTGTCGCTGGGTCAAAATTCTGACAGTCCCTCCTTAATGGTATTGTGGGGGTCTACCTACAGCACATGGACTGTAACAGCTCACTACCACCTTCTCAAGGACAACTAGGGATGGACGATAAATACTGGCCCAGTCATCAATGTTGTGAATGAAATTTTTAAAAATTGTAATGTCAGGGTATTGTGAAATAGACCAAATGTCAGATTTTACTCTGCTAACCGTTAGAAATGATCAGTTCGGCAGCATTCTAAGTGTCAATTGAAAACAAAGTTTAATGGTGGGTCATTCTGAAGGAGTATCACCAGTCTCAAAATGTTAACTGCTTTCACTCCACAGATGATAGCAGCCCTGAAGAGTTTCTCCAGCAATTTCTGTTTATATTTATTATAGATTTCCAGTGTCTGCAGTCCTTCATTTTATCTGTAAAAGTGGGAAACTGCTGTTGCATCATAAGAACAACCTATAAAATCCCACTGTTTTACCTTGTTCTGTTAACTATTATGATGGAGCAAGTGTTTTTACCCCTCTTGCACACCCAATCGTTCAAATGCCAGAATTTTTTGGGGGGACTCAAACGTTATCCACAGAAACTGCCAGACCCCTGTTGAATTTCTCCCACATTTTCTGGTTTAATTCCAGATCTCCGGCTGTAGTTTGGATTATTTTGTATTCTCTCACGGGAAACATGACAGCATTTATTTTCCATCTTGAATTACAGCTAAGGGACTTTGCGGTGGGTCAGGAGTCACGTGTAGGCCAGACCAGGTAAGGAGCGCAGATTTCCTTCCCTAAAGCCATTTGATGGGTATTTACAACAGCCAATTGTTACATGGTGATCATCAGAACAGCTGCAATTCTAGATCTTTGTTTTACTGAATTCAATGGAACCCACATCGTGGGAACATTAGCCTGAGGCTCTGGGTTACTAGCCCAGAGATTTTTACCACTAACCACCAAACTTCTGCCTTCTCTTCTGGAAATTAAAATGCGCTTTTGGCACAGTTTTTTTACATTAGACACCAGCTTGGAAGAGAAGTAGCCCATCATTTCAAAACTGATTGTTACCAAGATGACTTCATTCACATGAAAAGGTTCAGATTTACAAATAATGCCTTACATTTGCTCAAAACATGTTGCAAACTCGCCTCTTTCTTTGAAACCTTTACCAATGGATGCACAAATCTCTAAGAGAGATTTTATCTGAGGAAGAAAAAAAAGCCTCTATCACCATCAATTAGCTGTGATGCTCCATATCTCTTTAATGTAAAAGGCTACCTCACCTCCCTCGACTAAACCTTCTGGAATCCCAAGAATGCCATGGGAGACAAATTCATGGGAATTCCAGGCAGTTTGCGTTTGGCCAGGTTACTGGAGGGGAGCACAAGATTAAAAAACGATTTCGGTCAGTCCCGGAAATGAGTAAGACACAGGCATTTTTTTTTCACAGGAGGTGTATTGTAATTCTTGGAAGAAAAAAATCTGTCCCTTTCCACCCCCCAACACACATACACACACACAAAGGTGACTCGGGGATGAATGGCTGAAGACTTGCAGCTCCGATTTTTCCACGGTTTCAGAGTTTAGTCCTGATCATCAAGTGTGGAACTGAGTCAAAACGCGTAAACCACCCCGGTAAATGACAAACACACATTTGCCTGAAGCAAGTTTAACCTTGCTTTCTTTCGCACGGGAATCGAGAGGATTAAGCATTCAGATTGCAATTAAAACACCCATTGGCATACATTTTGTTTCTGAGTAGGAGGACGGGTATACCACAGAAGGTTTTATTCCCCCCATTTCCCCCTCCCCACCCCCATTCCCTCTCCCCACCCCCAAACAACAAACATTGCTTCAGGTCTTCAGGAGATCTCTTAATAGAAGTTTTAAATTGACTATATTCATGCACATGGCCCACGGTTCCCTTTCCCTTTTGAACCACTTATTCCTTACAAACTAGCAAACTCATCTAGGGAGAGCATAAACCCTCCTGCAGAACTTCAAATCGCTTGAAATTTCACTTTGCAAAACTAGCATAAGGGTGGTTCCATTGCTGGCTAAAAGTCATTGGCAATTGCCACCTAATACCCTATAGGGGGGAGTTAAAACCAAAGTGCAATGCTTTTGAAGCAGGTATTCCTTCCCCCTCCCAACCTACAAAAAAAATTTGAGGAATAGTACTTGAAGTATATGCACACAACTGGTCTGCAAGTGAATACAAGCTTTAGGAAGCATCTACCCTGGCCCCGTCCACCGCTTACGTTCGCTTTGAATCAACTCTGCAAGTTGCCCCCAGTGAAAACACAGAAAAACCGCGCCACAAGCAATTAAACTCCCGACACACACACAATCCCGCTGATCCCTTCGGCGGAAAAGAGGGCGAGAGAGTTCTGTGCAAGACTCAATCTGAATCAGGCGAATTAAACTTTGAAAGCTGGATATCCACGCTGACTGTAATCAACTGTGTACATCAATGACAAAACATCTGAGCACTCTTGTCTAAGTTAGAGACCACGCACTGGTGCATTTAGCAGTAAAGGGGAGCTAGGAGCAAATTAAACAACATTTTAAACCAAAAATAAAGTTCCCCTTTAAAAAAACTCAACAAAACATTTTATTTTAAAACAGACCAAATCGTAAGAAAATGCATGGATTTATTTCACATACACTATCGCAAATAATGCATGCAAATATTGAATTAATCGAGATCTACAACATGCATTAATTATTACTAAAATAGCCATAAACTGTGGTGATAACAACGAGCCAAAAATACTTCACTCAACACCAGGTGATAAAAATTGTAATTTTTCATTCAACTTTTTGCATTTGAAACTCATTCACTTGTATCCTACCAAAACAAAACCACTATCCAGCTTGCAGCGACCATAAACATCAATACTGGCGATTGGCTTTTTAAAGGTAAGAAAGAAAGACAGGGCTGACATGATGTAAACACATCTTTAAAAGACAAACAAATCGACCTGAGTGAGTGATACACACACACACACACACAAACTCAGTTTGTGATTACAGAGGATATAAGCAACATCTTCAAACAGTTGCATCTCCCATCCTAAACAGTCAGGAATGCCGCCGATTAAAAATCATCCCTTTCCTTATTTTTTTTTGCAAAATGAGAATTACCATCAGCATCAAATTAAAGAACGCACCGATCTGACCTTAAGTTTGCACAGCCTGGAAAAATTCCACTAAGTCCAGCAACAAGCGGAGACGCCGCAGCTCCAAGTGAGAAAAAGGAGAGAGAGAGAGAGGAGGGAGGGAGGGAGGGTTGGTGGGAGGCTGGGGAGAAAGGAAGGTTGTGTGTGGGGGGGGGGGGGGGGGGGGAGATCTCCGTATAAAATGTAGAAAATATGAATCAGTTCCTCACTCGATGATCACTGCGCTCAATTCACTGTACTGCGGTCATCATTGAGTCTACAGGCGTTTAACTCTCTCTATTCACACTCACACACTCGCTGCCAAATGCATAACATAGTTATGGTATTAAAGCATAGTTTAAAAAGCAGTTGTAGCAGAGGTTCCCCGCCCCCTGCACCGCCCTTGATTGACATTTCGTGGGCAAAAATAGAGATCTGGATTCAAATTGGTATTTGGAAGTTACTAACTGGGGCCCTTAAAGGGGAAATACACATATGACCTCTTCAAGTGGCAATGTCCAATGGTGTTCCGTTTTAAAAGGGTAACACTGCAGTTTGATTATAAAATAAATCGCTTGCGAGCATTTTTTAAACCCCTAAGCCGGTGTGAGATGGTGCAATTGTCACATCTGTCCCAACGGTTCATGCGTTCTTTTTTCTATAGAGAGAGATTTCCTGCTTTGAAAATGAAGGGACAGGCCCACCAGCCCACCTTCCTCTCCCAAAGATAGAGCCCCTTCACTGCATCTCCTCCAATCGCCAACTCGTGGTTGAGTTTTTAGACGGGGGCGGGGGTGTCTTTTGCTCTTTGCAAACACATCGAGTCATAGAATCGTTCAGCACAGAAACGGAACCTTCGGTCCAACTTATCCGTGCTGATCAAACTTTCCTGGTCATGTGCCTGTCTAAACGTCTTTTCAATGTTGTAACTGTACCTGCATCTACCATTCTATCTGTGTGCATCGTGTCTTGGCACGGTAACTGCTGTGCTCAGGACTATAAGAAATACTGAAAGTTGTGGACACAGCCCAGAACATCACGCAAACCAATCATTGACCCCACCTACACTTCTTCCTGCCTCAGGAAGGCAGCCAACATCATCAAAGACCCCTCCCATCCTGGTTATACTCTCTTCCAATCCCTTCTGTTAGGTGGAAGATGCAAAAGCTTACTCACACACACAGCAACGGATTCAAGAACACCTTCTTGTCCCTTGTTATTGGACTTCTGAGTGGACCTCTCAAATTTCAAACCCCGTGTTGATCTTCCTTTTAGTGTACATCCTGTGCAGCAGTGACTTTGTGTTCCTTGCTCTGTTCAATCACCCGAAGATTTTTGTTTGCTAAGATCTGCCTGTACTGCTTGCAAAACAAAACTTTTCACTATACTTAGGTACATGTGACAACATTAAATCAGATCAAATCAAATCAAAATTCCTCCGTCAGTTCATTCCACATGCACACCATCCTCTGTGTGAAAAGGTTGCCCCTCAGGTCCCTTTTAAATCTTTCTCCTCTTGCCTTGAACGTATACCCATTAATATTGACCTTCCCTACCCTGGGGAAAAGACCTTATCCACAATTCACTTTATCCATGCCCCTCATGATTATATAAACTCTATAAGGTCATCCGTCAGCTTCTGATGCTCAAGTGAAATAACTTGCAGCCCATCCAGCCCCTTTACTCTTTCTGAAAACTTTTCTGTAAAAACAGTACAGCCCAAATACTACTGTTTTCATTCAAGCTAATTTCCCTTGCCAAGTTCAAAGATTTCCTCAATATATTTCCTCAGTAGAAACTTGATCTTGAATCACACTTACAAATGGGGGGGGGGGGGGCGCGGGGCATGGTGGTTCAGTGGTTAGCATTGCTATCTCACAGCACTAGGGACCTGGGTTCGATGCCAGCCTCCGGCAAATGTCTGTGTGGAGTTTGCACATTCTCCCTGTGTCTGCATGAGGTTGCTCTGGTTTCCTCCCACAGTCCAAAGATGTACAGGTTAGGTGGATTGGCCATGCTAATGTGCCCATCGTGATCAAGTAGATGTAGCTTTAGTGGGTTAGCCATGGGAAATGCAGGGTTACAGGGACAGGATAGGGGAGGCAAGTTTGGGTGGATGCTGTTTGGAGAATCAGTATGGACTTGTTGGGCTGAATGGTCCATTCCCACACTATGAATGATTTGCAAGGGATGCCACATGCTCATTGATCTTAATTACAAAGTAGATAATTGGCACATACATTGGTTTTATGAAGGTTAAGTTGTAGCTTCAACATTTTGATCCCCTAGGGAACAGTAAACATAACACTGTAGAATGGAACTTTCAGTTTGAGAGTGAGAAACTTGGGTTGGAACAACTGTACTGAACCTTCGTTTTTTTAAGTTAATTTGTGGGAGTTGGGTGTCGCTTGCTGGGCCAGCACTGATAGCCCATCCCTATTTGCCTTGAGAAGGTGGTGGTGAGCTGTCTTCTTGAATCGTTGCAGTCCACTTGCTGTGGGTTGACTCACAATGCCATTTGGGAGAGAATTCCAGGATTTTGACCCGACAACTGTGAAAGAACAGCGGTATATTTCGAAGTCAGCAAGGCGAGTGGCTTGGAGGGGAACTTGCAGGAGGGTGGTGTTCCCATGTATCTGCTGCCCTTGTCCTACTAAATGGAAGTGGTCGTGGGTTTGGAAGGTGAGGTCTGAGGACCTTTGGTGAATTTATTACATTGGGACGAGGGAAGAGTTGCTGGAGTGGACTCGAAAAGGAAGTTTGCAAAAAGATGGCTGAGGGTACAGTGACAGACATTTAAGATAATAGTTCACGAATCCTAGTGAGAAGAAATGACTTTAGGAAGGGGAAAAAGGAAGAAGTTCAGGATATTATCAAGTTGAAAGAAAATAAAACATAGCAAAGTTTAAAGGGAAACTAGAGAATTAGGAAAGTTTTGAAAATCAGCAAAAGCTGACCAGAAATAAATAAAGCATGAAAAAATAAATTATGAGTCCAATCTAGCAAGTAATATAAAAACAGACAGTAAGAGCTTCTTTTAATGGGCTGGGGAAGTTACAATGGTCAACAAGGAAAAGGCAGAAGAGGTAAAGAGGTTCTTTGACGATGCAAATAGCACTTAAAATAAAACTAAATAATGAACGGGCTAAAGGGAGAAGTAAATGACCACAATAACAATCACTACAGAAAAAGTACTGGGGAATTAATGGGGTAAAGGACAATAAGTTGCCTGAAACTGACGGGGTACAGCTTGGATACTAAAGGAAATAGCTACAAGATAATGGGCACACTAATTGTGATATTCCAAGAATCTGTGAAAAAAATCTAAAATGATTGACAAATTATTATTTTAAAAGGGAGGGGGTGGGGGGGCAAAAGCAGATTACAACAGGCCAGTTACTTTAACATTTGTTATTGGGAAAATGTTAATCCATTATTAAAGGAAGTAATTGCACAGCATTTAGAACTATATAATATTACTAACCAGAGTCAGCAGGGCTCCATGAAGGGAAAAAACATGCCTGACCAATTTATGTAGCATACTTGGATTTCCAGAAGGTATTCAATAAGTAACTGCATGTAAGGCTACTTCATAAGATAAGAGCACATGATGTTGAAGGTTAAATATTAGGATTCACAGAGGATTGACTAACAGAAGACACAGAGTTAGGATAAAGGGGATATGTTCAGGATGGCAATATGTCACTAGTGGAACGCTACAAGCAGTTGTATATATTTATGACTTGGATGACAGAAGTGAATATTCTATCACAAGTTTGTGGATGAAACAAAAATAAGGTCAGAAGTCAGACGACATCAGGTGATAGTCCAACAGGTTTATTTGAAATCACAAGTTTTCGGAGTGCTGCCCCTTCAACTGACGAAGGAGCAATGCTCAGAAAGCATGTGATTTCAAATAAACCTGTTGGACTATAACCTGGTGTCATCTGACTTCTGACTTTGTCCACCCCAGTCCAACACTGGCACGTCCACATCACAAAAGTAAGTGGAAAGGCAAGTAGTGAGAAAGATACAGAGAGTCTGTAGGGGGAATGGGAGGGTTGTGAGTCAGGAAAAAAAAACAAGCTTGGCAGATGTAACATAAAGTGGGAAAATGTGAGATTGTGCACTTTGGCAGGAAAAGTAAAGGACCTGGATGTGACATAAATTGGGAAAGACTGCCGAAAGCTGTAGCACAGGGATTTGGGGATCCTTATGTGTGAATCACAAAAAGCTAGCATCCAAGTTCAGCAGGTAATAAGGGAGGCAAATGGAATGTTGGCCTCTATTTCAAAGAGAATGGGTATAATAGGTATGTCCTGCTAAAACTATATAAGGCACTGGCCAGAACACATATGGAATAACTGCACTCACAAATGGTTTGATGCAATGAATATAAGAACATACAGAAATATATTCTTAAAAACTGTTCCATGAAGTGACTGCCAATCTATCTCTACTGTCCAATTGCCAACCAATTTATAAAAATGTAACATTCCCAAAAGCAATCTTCTATAAACCACTGTTCACAATCAATACTCTCTGATGAAAGCTTTGTGCTTTATATATTTTGAGATCTATAGGAATATTAATTTCATTCCTTATAAGAGTTTGGACTTTAAACTGGTGGTATGTTGGTCTATTTTTGTGAAAGGGTTTAAAAATTAATTGGTTCTGTATTTCTGTAACTATGCCTTTGACTGATATTGGCCAGAGAGAGAGCAGGTAACTGCAAAGAACCCATCAATGTTAAGAAAGTTTGTTTATATTCTGGGGGTTTACCAAAGGAGAGAAGCACATCTTAAGCTATTGATTGTAGTAAAACCCGGAAAGAGCAAGTTTTCTTAATTTAATTCAGAAGTTTCTGGGTTCGATTCTAAGGAAACCTGACAGGTCAGAAGAAAGTGTAATCTTTTCTTGAAAAAATAGATTTTTTTATAAGAACAATTAAGGTAATAAGTATCTCAGTGGAAGTTTAATTTGTGAAACTTCCAGACCAATGCTGTTAGTTAGAATTCCGTATCTCATTAGAAGACTGAGAAAGTCTAAGCTCTCAGTTGCGTGAGAATTCACGCGAAAATACTTCATAGTTCACAGCCCACTGAAGTTGAAAAGCAGCAGTTTAGTCAAAACTACAAATTGGATAGAGAAGGAAAATTTCTCTGAATTTGATGAACCATGAAATGATTGCATTGGCATGTAAATGGGATTTTGTTTTGCTATTTATATTGAAATCGTTCTAATAATGTTATATGTAGATGGCTTGGGGTTTGGTTTATTTTATTCTTATGTCCTTTGTGCAATAAACTTTTGTTTTATTACTAAACTCAAATCCGTGGCCTTTCCTGCTAAAAATTCAGTAAAAGACTACCTCATTAAAACAATATGAACTATGATCCATCAAGCCTGGTTTCATTCTAGAATTAAACTTATCCAGTAATAACATCAACTGGGATCATAACAACACAAAATATTGAAGTGAATCATCATATTTTTGTTGTGTGGATGTCTATTGTCATACAGAAAGGATAAATTCTGTGCCTTACAATTGTGTCCTCCACAACCACCTGGTGAAGGGGCAGTGCTCCAAAAGCTAGTGCTTCCAATTAAACCTGTTGGTGTATAACCTGGTATTGTGTAATTTTTAATTTTGTCCACCCCAGCCCAACACCGGCATCTCCAAACCATTATTTGAGGCTGTTATGTTAAAATTTCTTAAAAAAACAAACATGTGTTTTGAAAAGCAGATAATTTGACATCGTAGCCATAAAAAGTAAACATTTAAAGAGCAATAGTTAAATAGAACATGCATTTTGGCAATATTTTATTTCAGTAGACTGGTAACTGTGTTACATGGGGTTTCCAGCTTAGATGAAAAAAAGCATTCAATCTACCTGGTCCACACAACCATTTGAGATACAGATGAGCCTCCTCTCACTGCTGTATGTCCAAACTTGTAGAATATTTGCTGTTTTAAATCTCTTTCCAGAGAACAAGAACGGGCAGCATGGGAACTCAATGGTTAGCACTGCTGCCTCACAGTGCTTAGGGGCTTAACCCACCGCCATCCTTGAATGATTGACAATGTGCGAGTTTGTACATTCGCCCCGTGTCTGCGCAGAGGTCCTCCAGTTTCTTCCCACAGTTCAAAGATGTGCACATTAGGTTGATTAGCCATGCTAAATTTCCCGTAGTGTTCATGGATGTGCCGGTTAGGCAGATTGGGCTTGGGAAAAGCAAGGGTAGGTGGAGGGGAGTAGAGAAGTTTCACCTGAACTCATTATTATATTTATTGGTGTCTATCTTCTTTGATGTCGAGTAGTCTTCCCCCTAATTAGGACATATCTTCCGTATTAAACCTTACATGCTGTTAGTGAATTTGATCAGATCAAACTTGCTTTTCTCAAGAACCAAGCCTGTTTATGCACTACCCTGGGGGAAAAACCTTCTGTGCAGAATAAGTTGACAGTCGCAGTCCCAGTGGAAATCAGCCTTTGAAGGAAAGGTGGATTGGGATTTATTGCTATTTCAAAGACATTCACAATTCCCTCTGTAAGCCTGGGACCTTTTTCTTACACGTTGGCTTCACGAGAAAAATTTCCATGGATAGTTGGCACCTTTTTCCCAGACTAGACACGTCGATTACCAAGGGACATGGTTTAAGGTGAAAGGAGGTGAATTTAAAGGAGATGTGAGAAGCAAGTTTATACACAGAGGGTGGCAAGTGCCTGGAATGTACTGTTGGAGGAAGCGGCGGAGGCAGATACAATAGCATAACCTCAGAGACAACTTGACAGAAATGAATGAACAGGGAATAGAGGGATGCGGACTGCGTAGAAGCAAGGGGCTTTTACGTTCGAAAGGCAGTCTTGGTGGGCCGAAGGGTCTGTTCCTGTGCTGTTCTGTTCTTTGTTCTTTCTACGGAGGGGTTGGGGGACCACCACTAGTTTGCAGACTTATGATAAATTACTTCAATTAGGATACTGTGTGCATTAAAAGGAAGGAGAGCTGAGGAAAGTTTTGAGTTTTGGACACACTGTTGCATGTCATGAGGTGAATCAGCTCATCTAGTCCATTCCTTGCAGAACACTCCAATCTGTTTCATTCCCCTGTTCCTGGGGAGACAGTCGAGGAATGGTGATGACTCTCAGCTGGTTATCCACAAGGCCTAAAATAATGTCTTTGGAGACAAAGACAAATATTCCACCTTTGCACTGAACAAGGAGTTCAGAATTTGAAAGTAAGTCCATGATCACGAAGCCACCAGCTGCTTATCGTACAAACCCACCTTCTTTAGAGTAGGAAAGCTGTCAACTTTAGGTGGTGCAGGAGGGAGGGTTTCAGGAACAAGGATAATTGGGGAAGGTGGGACCTCTACAGACAGGATGGTCTTCACTTGTTCCGGAGGGGTACTAATATCCCGGGTGGGAAATTTGCTGGTGCTATTCTGGTAGGTTTAAACTAGCTCAGCAGCAGGGTGGGAACCTGTACTGTAGTGTGAGTGCACAGGAGGATAGGAGTCGGGAGGACAGGGACAGGATTTCATGGTCACAGGAGTGTGTTGGCAGACAGCAAGCTGGTTTGAAGGCTGTCTATTTCAACGCCAGTAGTATCCAAAACAAGGCTGGTGAGCTTGCAGCATGGATAGGTACCTGGGACTTTGATGTTGTGGCCATTGCTGAGACATGGGCAGAGCAGGGTGAGGAATGGATGTTGCAGGTTCCGGGGTTTAGATTAAGATCAGGGAAGATGGCAAAAGAGTGGGAGGTGTGGCTTTGTTAGTCAAGGACAGTATAATGGTGGCTGAAAGAAAGTTTGCCTGAGGTGGTATGGACTGAGGTTAGAAATAGGAGAGGAGAGGTCACACTGCTGGGAGTTTTTTTAGAGGCCTCTGCAAACTTCCAGGGATGTGGAGGAGAGGATTGGCAAAATGATTCTGAGTAGGAGTGAAAGGAACAGGGTGGTCATTATGGGGGACTTTAACTTCCCCAACATTGACTGGAAAGGCTATAACTCTAGTATGTCAGATGGATCAGTTTTTGTCCAATGTGTACAGGAGGGTTACCTGACACTGTATATCAAAGGGCCGACAAGAGGGGAGACCACATTGGATCTGGTATTTGGTAATGAACCAGGCCAGGTGTTTGATTTAGTGATAGGTGAGCACTTTAAATAGAGTGATCATAATTCGGTTACATTTAGTTTAGCAATGGAAAGGGATAGATTCATTCCACAGGGCAAGAGTTACCAATGTGGGAAGGGCAATTATAATGCAATTGGGCTAGACTTAGTAGGCATAGAGTGGGGCAGCAAAATGCAGGGGATGGGAACAATTGAAATGTAAAGATGGTTTAAGGAACAGATATGGTGTGTCTTTGATAGGTGGGTCCCTGTCAGGCAGGGAGGAAGTGATAAGGTAAGGGAACCGTGGTTTACTAAAGATATTGTATCTCACGTTAAGCAGAAGAAGGAGACTTATGTGATGTTGAGACGAGTTGGTTCAGATGAGGCGATGGAGAGTTACAGATTAGCTCAGAAGGATTTAAAGATAGAGTTAAGAAGAGCAAGGAGGGGACATGTGCAGTCTTTAGCAGGTAGAATAAAGGAGAACTCAACAGCTTTCCAAAAGCGTGTGAGGAATAAAAGGATGTTGGGAACAGCTTTGCTCTGACTACCTCCATCAATACAACAAGAGAGAGGGTCACTGGGCGTGCACAAACACACACACATGTGCGCGCGCACACACACACACACACACACACACACACACACGCGCGCGCGCACACACACACACACAAACACACACACATGCACAAGCTTTAGATGTAAAAATAAAAGTGATTGGAAGCTTGACTCAAAAGGATGAATAATTCTCGAGTTGCAGCGTTTTTCTTGTATCCCATCCAGGAGTGTGAGAGGTGTTGGAAGGACTTTGCCAAGTATTCAGGTTTTGGATGGATGCATCTTTCTCAGAATGTTAACAGTCACCGAGTTGGAAAATAAGTGGTTGATATGAAATCGGGAGCCAAGCTTTCTCTTTTGTAGCAGCTTCACAAATGCAGGACGTGTGCTGGCTGCATTTTGTCATCATTGGAAGCTGACTGAGATCAGGAACATCAAGACAGGGATCATAGCGTGACTCAAGAATTGCAGAAGGTGATTGTGAGAAACAGAAAATTAAAACAATAGATTGCTGGGCACTAATTATATCAGGGGCACTGGGGACAACACAGGAAAGTGACTTTGAAGATGATCAGCAATGATATAATTTAAATGGTGTAGCAGACTTGATGGGCCAAATGGCCTAATCCTGTTCCTATCTTACAATATTTGTTACTTAGTTGCATTTCAATGTATGTGAAACTGATAAAAATCAAATGTATTTGCTAGGTGATGTGCCCTGAAGACATTATTATTGAAAGACGTTGATAGTGGAAGAGTTGAGTCATCCATGAAAGGTTAGAGAAGGATCATGACTGAACAAAGTTACCGCTGTGAAGAGGGAACCAAATCAAGGAGCTGAGGAAGCCTTGAGAATTCGATGATCCATTGGCGGCCAGAGCTGGAGGAAGTGGTGGTGGTTGGGGGTGGGGGTGTGGTTTGGCAGGGGAAGAGATAGAAAAGTTAACAGTCGCAACACACATCGTTATTTTGAGAGTCATAAGTGTTGCTTTGTGGAAAACTCTACACTGTTAAGCATTTTACAAAATAACCTCTTTGGATTTGGCTATTGCTGGTGAGACTAGTGGATGATGGTGGGTTTTAATCATTGTAGCAAGAGTCTGACCACTGTGTTGCGAGATGGTGAGGTCCAGGATCCTGACTGAGCGGAGATGAAAGAACAGACAATATGCAAGGAGTTAGTTCAGGAGTACAGTGCTTCACCATCGCCCTGTTCAGGTTATGACTCGGACAAATGAAAATGGAGATTATCAGTGCAACATAATCTTGATCAATTTGTTGTGCAGAGATTTAGAAACATTTGAGAGCATGCAGAAGCATGGTTCCAGGCATGAGAAATTTCGGTAATGAGGATAGATTGAAGATTTTGGGAATGTTCTCCTTGGAGAGAAGAAGACTGAGAGCAGTATCCTTACACAGGGATGAGGAAGGACACCACTTTGACATCCATCCTAGGACAAGCCAAACACAGACACAGACAAGAATATCTAGAAGCATAGCATTCCAACCGAACTCTATCAACAAACACATTGACTTGGATTCCATTTACCACCTCTGAGAAAAAGAACAGGAAATGGCATTACCATAGGAAATGACATCATTTCAGGAAATGACACCACCAACCCAAGGGAACCCAAACATACAAATAGGAAGTGGGCTACGCCACCAGTGCTTCATCAGGAGGCTCACTGAAGATGTTACCTAGCATGGTGATGAAACGTCTGAAAAATGAACCTTTCAGCTCAGTGAGCAAGACTACATCGAGAACCTCAACCTGAGCTACAAATTTTCTCAAAACACACTATTTGATTGAGTTTCTAAAATCATGAGTGGGCTGAATGGAGCAGATAGGGAGAAGATGTTCCCATTTGTAAAAGGAACTAGAACGAGAGGGCACAGATTTAAAGTGACACTCAAACAAAGTAAAGGTGAGATGAGTAAAAAACCTTTTCACACAAGTGAGTATTTAGGGTATACAATGCAGTGCCTGGAAATGTGTTGGAGGCAGGTCCAACTGAAGCATTCAGGAAGGACATCAAATGGTTGTTTGGATAGAAATAATGTACATGGATATGGGGAAAAGACAGGAGACTGGCATTAGGAATCGAACCGGGACAGGCACGATTGCCTTCTTCTGCATTGGAACGATCCTGTCATTCTGTGACACTTGGAATAGATATGGGTTTTTGATGTCCAGAAGAGACAGAATCCACAGGGTCATGTCCATCAGATGTTCCTGATCTTTATGAAATCGCCTGGTCTCAGATAGATTCCCAACCCCGTCGCTTCCATTCTTAAAGCTGCATTAGTGACTGGATCAGTGTCACAGTGAGAAGCTCTCAAGAGGCAAATGCAGAGATTATTGGTTTCACCAACCTGAGGGAAACATTGCTGTTGCTTTGTCTACGCGAGCCAATACAGTCTTAAACTGAATTTCAGAAGTGTTCATTGATGTAAGTGGCAACTCTAAATTGACCTTTGATTTTAAAATGCCTACTTCCATTTTCAAATCCTTTGTTCTTCCCTTACTTTGTATTGTCTCCCAGTGACAAACCAATCACGAGTCATGCTCCCCTGTAAATCTGGCTGTGCAAACTCCCCTGATTGTATTATTCCCCTGTTAGTGGCTGTGTCCTTCGTTTCTAAACCCTAGAATTTGATCTTTTAACCTTTCTTCCACTCTAGGTTCCTTTTTGACTTTTCACCAAAGTTTTCCCGTATTCCCACATGTTGTTCAATGTCAAATTTAGCTCTATAGCCCAACTGAAAAGCACCCTGAAGTGTTTAATGACATTACAAGCACTATATAGATACAAGGTATGTTTTTGCCATTGACAAACAATAACTGCTACTGGTAAGATGTTGTGAAACTTGAAGAGGTTCAGAACAGATTTACAAGAATATTACCAGGGTTGGAAGGTTTGAGCTATAGGGAGAGGCTAAATTTTCCCTGGAGCATCGGAAGCTGGGGGATGACCTTATAGAGGTTTCTTAAATCATGAGGGGCATGGATAGGGTGAATAGCCAAGGTCTTTTCCCCAGGTTAGGGGAGTCTAAAACTAGAGGGCAGAGGTTTAAAGTGAGAAGGAAAAGATTTAAAAGTGACTTGGGGACAACTTTTTCACACAGAGGGTGGTGCATGTATGGAATGAGCTGCCAGAGGAAGTGGTGGAGGCTGGTACAATTACAATATTCAAAAGGCATCTGGGTGTGTATGTGAATAGGAAGGCAAAAGTGAGGACTGCAGATGCTGGAAACCAGAGTTTAGATCAGAGTGGTGCTGGAAAAGTCAGGCAGCATCCGAGGAGCAGGCAAATTCCTGGCGAAGGGCTCTTGCCTGAAACATCGATTTTCCTGCTCCTTGGATGCTGTCTGACCTGATGCACTTTTCCAGCACCACTCTGATCTAAACATGTGAGTAGGAAGGGTTTAGAGTGATATGGGCCAAATGCTGGCAAATGGGACTAGATTAACTTGAGATACCTGCTTGGCATGGCTGAATTGGACCGAAGGGCCTGTTTCTGTGCTGTTGACTCTATAGCTGTGTGACTCAAAGTGCTGTTAACACTCTCAGCAGACCACACAATATCTATGGAGAGAGCAACATTTAGATTAATGACCAGAATCATAAAAGTTAAATCATGTTAATGATATATGATATATTATAACAATAGCAACAGTCTAATTTCATAAACTTTGCTTTTTCAGTTTATGACATTTATTTATTGAAGTTTTTTTCTTAGCAGGTGGTCCCCAGCTTCTAGATTCCAAGTCCTATGACATGCCTCTCAACTGTGTATTTGCTAACTTACCAGTATGCTTTACTGGGTGAGGGCTGTTTGAGATAGTTCACTGCCATCAATTTCCTTTTGTCTTTGTTTTGTCGTGGAGCACAAGTGATTAGTGATCAAAGATGCACCACTGTAATATACCACTACAGAAGATGCACTCTTCTTTGGTAACCGGAAGGCTTAATTCATGAGTATAATTACAGTTAGTCAGATGTAATTGCTACAATTAGAATCAACTTTATTGTCACATGTACTCCCATGAGTACGGTGAAAAGTTTACAAATCGCCACTTACAGTGTCTTCTTAGGTACCAAGTTACCTAGGTACAGACTCTGAGGAGAAAACTCATAAAATAAAGAAATAAAAAGTCCAGCATTACAGACCTTCATGTCATCTTCGGATAAAAAAGTACAAAAGCATAGGAATAATTTAGAAAAATAAAGAATAACAAGTTCAGACCAACATTCCTTCAACTCAGTCCACACTCGCACCTGTTGCCCAGACTATGTCGGGTCTTGTTCCAAGCCACTCGAGACCAGGAATTCACGCTGAGGCCGGGAATCCGCTCTGAGGCCGGGAATCTGTGCTGAGGCTGGGAATCCGCTCTGAGGTCGGGAATCCACTTGGAGGATGGGAATCTACTCTGAGGCTGGGAATCTGTGCTGAGGCTGGGAATCTGTGCTGAGGCTGGGAATCCACTCTGAGGCCGGGTATGTGTGCTAAGGCTAGGTATCTGCCCTGAGGCTGGGAATCTGCCCTGAGGCTGGGAATCCGGTTTGAGGCTGGGAATCCGGTATGAGGTCAGGAATCTACTAGGAGGCTGGGAATCTGCCCTGAGGCTGGGAAACTGGTATGAGGCTGGGAATCTACAATGTCTTCACTTAAGGCTCAAGGACAGAAGGGAAGAGAAAAGAAAGAAAAAAAATCACAAGAAGAGAGAAAAGAAAAGAAATGGACGGAGTGGAAAAACTCCAGCTGAGGAGTTCTACTCCACCACCATCAAGCCAAGGTGCTGGACTTTGTGGAGTTGATACAGATACACCTGTTCCCTCTGAAAGCTGGAACGGAACTCCTTGTCTCCACCTACGCTGTGTATGAAACCAGAAGAGTGGGTGCAGCCAATGTAACATGAACATTAATCCCTTTGGAAAAAGAAACTCCAGTCCCAAACTCCCAGCTGTCCCACAGCCATGACTGAATACCAACCTCCCAACTCGCAATTCCCAATTTCTAGCTCTCAAATTCCAGGTTTGAATTCACCATTCCCCATTTCTGATCTCCCTTTGTTGATATCTAGATCTTAATTCTCAACTCCTTTTTCTCAATTCCCATCCCAGCTCCAGACTTTCACATCCCAGATTATTACTCCCAACCACTGAGTTCCCACTCCCAGTCTGGGTTACTGAAGGGTATTAAGGGAGTTTTTTTGAAGAAGTAACAAAGAAGATTGATGAGGGCAGAGCAGTAGATGTGATCTACATGGACTTCAGTAAGGCGTTTGACAAGGTTCCCCATGGGAGACTGATTAGCAAGGTTAGATCTCATGGAATACAGGGAGAACTAGCCATTTGGATACAGAATTGGCTCAAATGTAGAAGACGGAGGGTAGTTGTAGAGGGTTGTTTTTCAGACTGGAGGCCTGTGACCAGTGGAGTGCCACAAGGATTGGTGCTGGGCCCTCTACTTTTTGTCATTTACATAAATGATTTGGATGCGAGCGTCAGAGGTACAGTTAGTACCTCTGCAGATGCCACCAAAATTGGAAGTGTAGTGGACAGCGAAGAGGGTTACCTCAGATTACAACAGGATCTGGACCAGATGGGCCAATGGGCTGAGAAGTGGCAGATGGAGTTTAATTCAGATAAATGCGAGCTGCTGCATTTTGGGAAAGCAAATCTTAGCAGGACCTATACACTTAATGGTAAGGTCCTAGGGAGTATTGCTGAACAAAGAGACCTTGGAGTGCAGGTTCATAGCTCCTTGAAAGTGGAGTCACAGGTAGATAGGATAGCGAAGAAGGCGTTTGGTATGCTTTCCTTTATTGGTCAGAGTATTGAGTATAGGAGTTGGGAGGTCATGTTGCAGATGTTCAGGACATTGGTTAGGCCACTGTTGGAATATTGCGTGCAATTCTGGTCTCCTTCCTATCAGAAAGATGTTGTGAAACTTGAAAGGGTTCAGAAAAGATTGACAAGGATGTTGCCAGGGTTAGAGGATCTGAGCTACAGGGAGAGGCTGAGGGGTGACCTTATAGAGGTTTACAAAATCATGAGGGGCATAGATAGGATAAATGGACAAAGTCTTTTCCCTGGTGTTGGGGAGTCCAGAACTAAAGGGCATAGGTTTAGGGTGAGAGGGGAAAGATAGAAAAGAGACCTAAGGGGCAACTGTTTCACGCAGAGGGTGGTATGTGTATGGAATGAGCTGCCAGAGGATATGGTGGAGGCTGGTACAACTGCAACATTTAAGAGGCATTTGGATGGGTATATGAATAGGAAGGGTATGGAGGGATATGGGCCGGGTGCTGGCAGGTGGGACTAGATTGGGTTGGGATATCTGGTCGGCATGGACAGGTTGGACCAAAGGGTCTGTTTCCCTGCTGTACATCTCTATGACTCTATGGCTGTATGACATAGAATCAAGGCAAGTGTGTGGAATTAGGACATAGATCAGGCATGATTTCGGCGACTGCTGGAACTGAGGGCTTGAAAGAGTTCCTATGAATGTGTCAAACCTGCCAGTGCTTATCAAGAGGGAACCCTAATTGCCAATGAAGGAAAAACTTTCCCTCTGATGTTTCCTGATGGCATTAATTCTTGCTGGTTCCATATGGACCACTCGTCACCTAAGATCCCAACCCCAACCTAAACAATGATAAGCTTCTGTCAGAAAGATATGAGCTCAAACCCCACTCCAGAAAGCTGAGCACAAAGTCTAAGGTGATGCTTCAATGCAGTGCTGAGGGAAGGCTGCACTGTCGGAGATGTCATTGTTCAAATGGCTTAGAAGACTGAGGCCACGGCTGCCATCTTAGCTAACCCACTTGTTGTGAAATTGAGGCAGGAGTTCATAGAGTGAACCTGTTCAATATTTATCCCTCATCCAACATAGTGTCAGCACAAATTATTTTACTTATATCATGATGTGGCAGACCTAAGGAGAGGAACAGGAGAATGGGGTTAGATTAGACTCCCTACATTGTGGGAAAACGGCATTTGGCCCAACAAGTGCATACCAACACTCTGGAGAGTAACCCAAACCTACTCCCCTACCCTACATTTATCCCTGACTAACGGACCTAACACTATGGGCAATTTAGCATCACAAATTCACCTATCCTGCACATCTTTGGATTGTGGGAGGGAACTGGAGCACCCAGTGGGAATCCACACAGGCACAGGGAGAACATGAAAACTCCACACAGGCAGTTGTCTGAGGCAGGAATTGAACCTGGGCCCCTGGCGCTGTGAGGGAGCAGTGCTAACCACTGAGTGACCATGCCACCCCATGCTATTGAGAAACATATAATCTATGATTGAATGGCAGAGCATATTCGATGGACAGAATGGCCTGATTCTGCCTCTGTATCTGTTGTTGTAGCTGTGTCCAAGTTGGCTGCTGCACTATAATAATAACTACACTTAGAAAGCATTTCGCGGGCTGTGAGTTGCCTGAAACCTGCTGAGGCCATGGAAAACACTGAATAAATGCATCTCTCTCTTTGAACTGCGGTAAAATGGGAATTGAAGTTAATTCTACACCTTACCCCTTTGCCAAACTTCAGCCACAAATCAGATCAGATGGAGTTGTCAAGTCTCTAGGATAGCTCAGGAGAAATGAAGGTTTCTGTTCCAGATTTGGCTGCAACTAATCCCAGAGGGAAAAAATATTCTTTGGTCATTAATGTAGGTGCAAATTACTGTAGGTGCTGGAATCTGGACTGAAAGCAACAAACACTGGAGATCACAGTGGGTCAGGCGGCATCCATGGAGAGACAACAATCCATTCTTCATTAGGGCTGAAGTGAAGTGTGGAGGAATAGCATTTATGCTATACTTTAGGGGGTGGTGATAGTGAGGGTAATAGTATGGGATGCTGGTGGAGAAAAGATGTTAGTAGTTTACATGAAGGTTTGAGAAGATTTGTAGCTTAGGTTGAGGTTTTAAATGTAGTCTTGCTCACTGAATTGGAAGGTTCATTTCCAAACGTTTCGTTACCTTACTAGGTAACATCTTCAGTGGACCTCATGCGAAGCAATGCTGAAACTTCCTGCTTTCTATTTATATGTTTGGGTTTCTTTGGGTTGGTGATGTATTTCCTGTGGTGATGTTTTTCCTGTGGTGAAGTCACTTCCTGTTCCTTTTCTCAGGGGTGGTAGGTGGGGTGGTTGATAGAGTTCAGGTTGGAATGCCATGCTTCTAGGAATTTCGTGCGTGTCTCTGTTTGGCTTGTCCTAGGATGGATGTATTGTCCCAGTCGAAGTGATGTCCTTCCTCATCCATATGTGAGAATTATGTCTTTTTGTGGCTAGTTGGTGTAGCAAAGACATGACAACACACTAAAAGAAAGGGAGGAAATGTTAACAATTTAAAGGTGTTGAATTCATATTAAGTCCTCAAGACTGGGAAGTGCCTGGTCTGAATATTTGTCCCTCCACCTTGTATTATGATTCACTGGAACACTGCAGCATACTGAGGACAGACACGTGGGCATGTGAGCAGGACACTGTGTTAAAATGACCGGCTAAGGGAAAGTCGGGATGGATGAAAGTGTTCCACAAAGTGGTCACCCAGTCTGCATTTGGTTTCTCCGATGTAGAGTAGGCCACAGTAGGTACAGTAAATACAATACGCAAGATTGAAGAAGGTGCCGGTGAAATACTGCCTCATCTGGAGATACTTTTAGGCTTTTGGATGGAGAGCAGGGAGGGGGTGGAGGGGCAGGTTTTGCATCTTCTGCAGTTAGATCACTTTCTTTGAAGGTTTCTGCTTATAACTTACAGAAAAATAGGCAGTAAGGAAATATAGGTGCTCTTCAATTGAGCAGGGCAGTTAGACTCTGAAGTTGTGCGATTAAACATCCAATCAGAGATGGCTTTCATTTGTGTAGTTACCACTTTAACAAATCCACTCTAAAGCACAAATCGGGGTCAAATCTGGGACCTTCCCACTCTGTACCAATAGAGAGCATCAACTTCCAGAGCTATAAAGAGAAGCTAAAAGGCCTTTTTTTTAATGAGTAGACTCTCTCTTGGCAACTCCCTCAATTTCCAATGATTAACAACAGCGATGAAAGTGCAAGAAATATTGCAGTGGTCTTTTCCACTGAACTGTTAGTTAGGAAGTCTGTTCTGTTGGCTGGGTTAAGACCTGGTCCTGACACTGACAATAGCAGAGATTTACAGCAATAATTACAAAGGCTTCTTCCTTTGCTAATCCAAGAAAATCCTAGTGAAGATTCCTTTTAAGTTAAGGCAGTAAATCTTTATTATTTTATGTGGGGACCCTTCAGCACAGGCTATGGAGATCCGTGTATTAAGTTACAGAAAACTTGAAGGTACAGATGTACCATATATGCAGAAGACAGGACAAGACAGAGCAGTTTGGAACTTGAACCCCATGACAAAACAATGAAATATGAACTGAAATTTGGTGAGAAAGAAGCTGGAACGAGATCAAGCTACAAAGAGCACCGGTGTTTGCAAGTTCAGATTTATCGTCTTCAATTTTCTCTTGTTCAACTTTGGTCCATTTTCAATGTTAGTGGATGAAGGTTTCTCATATTCACATGTCAGTCCCCGAATATAGTTTCAACAGAGTGTTAGGGTGGATTGTCCATGCCAAATTGCCCATAGTGTCCAAGGAAATGCAGGCTAGGTGGATTAGCCATGGGAAATGCAGGGTTACAGGGATAGGGTTGGGGTGGGTCTGGGTGGAATGCTGTTCAGAGGGTTGATATGGACTGGTTGGGACCAATGGCCTGTTTCTGCACTGTAAGGATTTGATGATTCTTTAACCCAAATAAATGAAAAGGATCCACGCTTGAGCTGTTCCTAGTAACTTTGCAGCTTTGCATGTCTCTCAAGTTTGTCTCTGCTTCCCCCTCATTGTTATCTTCAGCTAAAAACTCATTAAACCGAAAAGGGTACGCTATGGATGGAGGCCACTTGGTCCATGTTGTCTGTGCTAGCCTCATTTTACTTTCCATCTTTTGTGACATTATCCTGCACATTTAAGCAAGTGACAACTCAGAGATTTCAAAATGCAATGAGAGGCATCTATCTTCACCATCCTTTTAGACAGTGAGTCTGAGACACATTCTGGGTGAAACAATATCACTCAACTCCTTCTTTAGGCTTCTCCCAATTACTCCATTTCAGTTTGCCCACTGGCTTATTAAACTATTTGCAAATAGAGTTCTGCCCTACCCTACCATTTCTCCTCACATTGCAGCTTCTGCTTCTCTATTACCCCACATTATTTTTTCCCTTGTCATCCTTTAATATAATTTCTCATTCGATCAATTTCTGTTTCTTCTTCTCTGTTTTATTCTCTTTATCTCCAGCACTTCCTTTCTCTCTTCCATCTCATGTTTCCTCTCTCCTTTTTATTGCAATTCTGTTGGTTTATTTCTTCATTATTGCTATGTTCCTTATTTTAATTTTCCTAGCTACATAGTCTTCCACGTCTGTTCTCTGTACAGTGCATTTCCCAACCCCGTCCTTGTTCCCTCTGTACTTCCACACCCAGCATCCGTCCCATTCCATCCTTCTGACCTCTCAGCACCTATGGTGGGGATTTAGAGAGGTGGGGACTGTCAGAGCACCGATGGCAGAGAGGAGATCGGGGTAGACCATTTAGGACAGAGGTGAGGAGAAACTTCTTCACCCAGAGAGTGGTGGCTGTGTGGAATGATCTGCCCCAGAGGGCAGTGGAGGCCCAGTCTCTGGATTCATTTAAGAAAGAGTTGGATAGAGCTTTCAAAGATAGTGGAATCAAGGGTTATGGAGATAAGGCAGGAAGAGGATACTGATTAGGAATGATCAGCCATGATCATATTGAATGGCGGTGCAGGCTCGAAGGGCTGAATGGCCTACTTCTGCACCTATTGTCTATTGTCTATTGTCTTATCTGACTGGAGTGATCATAACCGTGAGGGGCCGGTGTTAGCAACACAATCCCTTTTTAAGGTCAATCGGAACGGCTCCAGCTGAGGGCTAGTGATGCTATTGGACTTTGGATTTAAGATTTGGATTCTCCTATTGGGGAGCTGGCATGGCGGATGATGCAGACAGCAGTCCCACATAACTGTGGATCACAGCGGGGGTTCACGAGATCCCTGGCCTGCCTGTTGATTCTGCAGTGTTGTGGACTCCTAGACCACACTGATCTTGCTTTTGAGAAGTTGCACGCCCTGTCCTCCTGCATTTTAGCTCAGTAATGATAGGAACCAGGTGGATCTAGTTGACTATGAGATCCTTGCCTAGGGTGAGTTAACCTGGGACTATCCGAGAGCCTTGGCTGACAAATATAAGTAAGGGATTCAGAAACCCCTCAGGCTGGGGACGGATTCCAAGCTGGCTGGAGTCGTGTAACTAAAGGGTGTCAGTCTCCATTAACAGCTAGTCACCCTCCCACTCACATTGTTATCCACTCCTTTGTCTGTCCAACTGTTTTTCTCTCTCTTAGGGCTCTATCCCAAAATAGCACCTAGTCCTTATCCCCTCCACTGCCCTATTCATCTGCATGAAAACCCACACTTTCCTCATTACCATCAGTTCTGAGGAAGGGCCATTGGACCCAAGCCATTAACTTTGATTTCTCCCAGCAGACGCTGCGAGATCTGCTGAACTTTTCCAGCAATTTGTTTCTGCTTTACGGTGTCCGCAGTGCTTTCAGTTTTTGTTTAGTAAATACTGGGTGACTTGGTGAGGGGATACTGGCCTCCGTGCAGTTATTTCTGACCGTTGGGTAAGCAATGTCGGGGGGAATAAGGAGGGGTAGGGAAGTGGTGGAGAAATGTGGGCAGGTCAGAGGACCTGCTCATGGACCTGAAGTAATCACTAGGTGTCAGGCCAGGGAGAGGATCATAAATCCTGACGACCTGCCCTTCTCTTTCAGCTATGTTAGGTCTGGGTGTCCTTGGAGAGAGAGCACATGGGAACCATTGACATTCTCAAGACTTTCAGAGAGAGTTGGGCACAATTATGATTTCATTCCCTCCTTTGTTTTCCCCCTTTTTTTTGGTCTTCTGTTACCATAATACTGTCCCTGGTTAACAGAATTTGTATTTTAATCAATTGGGTGCTTCATTAATTTGGAGATGAATTATAAAAAGCCCCACATCCTCCAGAAGTGTATCACAATGTTTCTGAACAGGTTGATTAAAAAGTATGCATAGTTTGCAGACTCTTTGCTGAGCATAACAGGAATAGCTAATGTATTTAATGTTTTCACATTCCACCTATCATTCCTCAATATGATTTACTATACCTTAACATAATACCCCAATATACACTGTCATAACTCACTCTATCTTAAAATACCCTCGAACATAACTGAATGTGGCTTTTAATATATCTGAATAGAATTTAGGTTCTGAATTTCTTCAGACTGCCTGCCACCATTGCCTGCCATGTCTTTAACTGCCAAACCCAGTTTGGGTGCATCATTTGGGCATCTGTCACACTTTTGTTGAAGTTACATTGATATAGTAACTGAAAGCCTGAAAATGTTCAGGGACCAATGTAACTTTTAACATAACCCTTGCCTCCATTGCTCAGTCCTTTGAGTATAGGAATTCGGAAGTCATGTTGAGGGTGTACAGGACATGAGGCCTTTTCTGGAATACTGTGGCCAGTTCTGGTTGCCCAGTTAAAGGAAAGATATTATTAAAACTAGAGAGAGTTCAGCAGAGATTTGCCAGGGCGTTGCCAGGTATAGAAGGTTTGAGTTATTAAGAAAGGCTGGATAGCTTAGATTACTTACTTACAGTCTGGAAACAGGACGTTCGGGCCAACAAGACCACACCGGTCCTCCGAAGAGCAACCCACCCAGACCCATTCCCCTATATTTACTCCTTCACCTAACACGATGGGCAATTTAGCCTGGCTAATTCACCTAACCTGCATGTTTTTGGATTGGGGGAGGAAACCAGAGCACCCAGAGGAAAACCCACACAGACATGGGGAGAATGTGCAAACTCCACACAGAGAGTCGCCTGAGGTGAGAATTGAACCGAGGTCTCCTGGCGGCGTGAGGCAGCAGTGCTAACCACTGTGCCACCGTACCACCCATAGTATAGGACTTTTTAAACTGGAGCATAGGATGTTGAGGGATGACCTTATAGAGGTTTATAAAATCATGAGGGGTTAGCTAGGGGCTAATGTGGGTGTATTTTCCCGAGGATGGGGGATATTTTTAAGAGGAGAGAGATTTAAAAAAGACATGAGGGGCAAATTGTTTACATCGAGGGTGGTTTGTGTGTGGAATGAACTCCCTGAGGAAGTGATAGATGTGGGTACAGTTGCAACATTTAAAAGACATTTAGCTCGGTACATGAATAGGAAAGGTTTGGAGAAATGTGGGCCAGGAGCAGGCAGGTGGGAGTAGTTTAGTTTGGGATTATGTTCAGCATGGACTGGTGGATCTGTTTTAGTACTGTGACCCTATGCCCCCTCGATGTGACCTAATAATGCTGAGATACATCACCCAGAAGAATACATGACTTTTCAAACAAGAACTGTGTACAGGACTGGCTTAAAGGTAATAGACAGAGGGTGGTGGTGGAGGGTTGCTTTTCAGACTGGAGGCCTGTGACCAGTGGAGTGCCACCAGGATCGGTGCTGAGTCCACGGCGTTTTGTCATTTATATAAATGATTTGCATGTAAGCATAGAAGGTGTGGTTAGGAAGTTTGCAGATGACACCAAAATTGGAGGTGTAGTGGACAGCGAAGGTTACCTTAGAGTACAACGGAATCTTGATCAGATGGGCCAATGTGCTGAGGAGTGGCAGACGGAGTTAAATTCAGATAAATGTGAGGTGCTGCATTTTGAAAAGGCAAATCAGAGCAGGATTCATGCACTTAATGGTCAGGTCCTGGAGAGTGTTGCTGAACAAAGAGACCTTGGAGTGTAGGTTCCTTGAAAGTAGAGTAGACAGGATAGTGAAGAAAACATTTGGTATGCTTGCAGTTCTTGGTCAGTGCATTGAGTATAGGAGTTGGAAGGTCATGTTACGACTGTATAGGTCATTGGTTAGGCCACTTTTGGAATACTGTGTGCAATTCTCATCTCCTTGCTATAGAAAAAAGGTTGTGAAACTTGAAAAGGTTCAATAAAGATATCCAAGGATGTTGCCAGGGTTGGAGGGCTTGATCTAGAAGGAGAGGCTGAATAGGCTGGAGCTGTTTTCCCTGAACTGTCAGAGGCTTAGGGATGACTTTATGGAGGTTTATGAAATCATGAGGGGCATAGATAAGGTACTTTCCCCAGAGTTGGGGAGTCCAAAACTAGAAGGCAGAGCTTTAAGGTTTGAAAGGGACCTAAGGGGCAACATTTTCATACAGAGGGTGGTGTGTGTAAATGGAATAATCTGCCAGAGGAAGTGGTGGAGGCTGGTACAATTACAGCATTTAAAAGGCATCTGGATGGGTATATGGATACAAAAGGTTTAGAGGGATATGGGCCAAATGATGGCAAACGGGGCTGGATCTTTTTAGGATATTGGTAGCATAGATGTGTTTGACCGAAGGATCTGTTTCGGTGCTGTGTATCTCTGTTACTTTGTTACTCTTTTACTCTCCCATTTGTCCTACATATGCTCCCATACATCTTGCATACTCTTTCTCCAGGACATCTTGCAGCCTCTGTCTTCGAGTACCTTGCAAGTACTCACATTCTCACTCCCACGCATCTTTTGTGAACTTGGCGCATGTTCTCTCCCACACACCTTTGATCTTTCCGCAGACACCTTGCTCTCCCACACACACACATTTGTATCAAACAAACACATTGCACTTCCCCTCCAGACACCCACAGACAACCCGCACTCATTCAAGCTCTCTCCCACACATAACTTACTCTCTCTCCCTTCCACGAAAACCAGATATATCTGTCATTCACAGAATTCATTATCAGATCATTGCCTGTGCCAAGCACCCTTAAATAACTCTCTAAAATGACTGCTGGTTGTAGACCAGAAGGTTGGAAGACTGAAAACCTTGGTGGAGGGGGGGTCTCGTTAACAACTTATGTTGTACCATTAATTAGAGGGAGGAAGAAAAAGGCTCAGTAATTATGGGCCAGCCGGCTCACCCTGAGAAAACTGTTGGAAAAGATTCTACACAACAGGATAACTCATCATTTGGAAAGACATATATTAGTCAGTACGCATGGACTTATTCAAGAACATCAGTATGATATGGACATGTTGAGTAACTGGGCAAATGCTGTACAATGTAGACAAATGTGAGGTGGCAAACACCAGAAAGACAGATTATTAGATTAGATTACTTACAGTGTGGAAACAGGCCCTTCAGCCCAAAAAGTCCACACCGACCCGCCAAAGAGTAAACCACCCAGACCCATTTCCCTCCGACTAATGCACCTAACACTATGGGCAATTTAGCATGGCCAATTCACCTGACCTGCATATCTTTGGACTGTGGGAGGAAACCGGAACATCTGGAGGAAACTCACATAGACACGGGGAGAATGTGCAAACTCCACACAGACAGTCACCCGAGGCTGGCATCAAACCTGGGACCCTGGTGCTGTGAGGCAGCAGTGCTAACCACTGAGCCACCATCCTACCGATGATTGGGTACGAGAGAGATGCAGCATGATTTGGGTCTTCTACGCCCTAAGAAGCAGTGAAGAAGACAAAAGGTACATTGTCCTTCATGCAAAAGGATTCTTGTAGAGAAGCAGGGATATTATGCTGTAATTGTACAGGGCCTTGGTGAGACCATACCTGGATTATTGTGTGTGGTTTTGATCTCCTTTTCTGAGAAAGGATGTTCTGGCTATAGAGAGAGTGCACCAAATATTTACCAGAATGTTACCTGTAATGGCAGGATTGAGGTATGAAAAGAGAATATAATTACTGGAATTTCGAAGAATCTTTTTTCTTTATTCATTCACAGGACGAGGGTGTCACTGGCAGCATTTATTGCCCATCCCTAATTACCCAGAGGGTAGTTAAGAGTCAACCACATTACTGTGGGTCTGGAGTCACATGTAGGCCATACCAGGTAAGGAAGGCAGTTTCCTTCCCTAAAGGGCATTAGTGAACCAGATGGGGTTTTACAACAATCGACAATGGATTTATGGCCATCATTAGACTCTTAATTCCAGATTTTTAAAATAAAATTCAAATTACACCATCTGCTGTGGTGGGATTTGAACCCAAGTCCCCAAAACAGTACTTGGGTCTCTAGACTAACACTACAGCCATAACACCAGTCGACCTTCACCTCACCAACAATGGGTTGGGGATAGGTGGAGGGAACGCATAGAAACTTATAAATTTCTAATGGAACTAGAGAGGGAAAAGGGAGAAAGGATGTTTCTGATGACCAAAGAGTCCAGAATCAGGGTGAAAGCTGAAGGATACAGTGTTGGGCTTTTAGGACTGAGAACAGGAGAAATTTCTTCACCCAGTAAGTGGAATTCTCTGCTACAGAAAGTCGTTCAGATCAAAACATTGAATGCTTTTAAGAAGGAACGTATTCTTCCTATTGTGTGGTAGCACAGTGGCTCAATGGTCAGCACTGCTGCCTTCCCAGCACCAAGGAACTGGGTTGGATTCCAGCCTCAGGTGTAAGTTTGCACGTTGCCCTTGTGTCTGCGGGGGTTTCCTCTCACAGTCTCAAGGCATGTAGGCTAGGTGGATTGACCATGGAAAATACAGGCGTAGGGGAGATAGGTCTGGGCGGAATGCTCTTTGGAGGGTCAGTGTGGACTCAATGGGCCAAATGGCCTGTTCCACACTGTAGGGATTCAATGTGACCAGAACTGCACATGGTGGTCAAGCAGTGGTTTAATCAAAGTGCAGCTGAAACAAAGCCTCCCTGCTTCTAGAATCTAAACCTCGAGATTGATAAAGCCATGACGTGGTGTTGGACTGGGGTGGACAAGGTCAGAGGTCACATGGCAGCAACGCTCTGAAAGGTTGTGATTTCATAAAAAAACCTTTGAGAGTATAACCTGGTGTCATGTGACTTTTGGTGACTGATAAAGACAAGTGTCCCATGATACTTCTTAATTACCTTATTAACCTGTGCAGCCACTTTCAGAGCTCCGTGGCCAACCACCCCAAAATCCTTTTGTTCCTCGAGAGCTTCCTCATGTCCTGCCATTCATTGAGTACTCTCTGGACCAGCTATTTCTTCCAAAGTGCACCACCTCACACTTACCAGGGTTAACCTCCATCTGCCACTGATCTGCCCGTTTCACCAATCTGTCTGTATCTTGCTGTAACCTATGACTTCCTTCCTGTCACCGGGTCAGCCTTCATGGTGTCTGAAAACCTACTTACCACCCACCCCAAACGTTCTCCTCTGTATCTTTTAGATAGATCAGATTCAATAAGGGACTCAGTTCTGATCTCTGTGTTATGTCCTGGACACTGGCTTCCAGTCATACAAACAGGCTCGAACCGGCTCATACAAACCACCATGCCCAGCTATTCAGTTAATTTTGGATCAAACTTGCCAAGTTACCTTGGGGTTTGATGCAGGGACAGTAAAGGAATGGCGATATGTCCTCAAGTCAGGATGGTCAGGGAAACTTGCAGGTGGTGGTGCTCCCCTCTAGCTGCTGTCCTTGTCCTTTTTCAGACACAAAATATCTGCAGATGCTGGAGCCCAAGACAGGGCAGGAGGCTGGAAGAACACAGCAAGCCAGGCAGCACCAAGAGGTGGAGAGGTCACCCTACCGCCAAGAACATCTTCCCCACCCCATCCCTCTCTGGCTTCCGCAAGGACCGTTCCCTTCGCCAATCCTCGGATCGTGCCACTCTCCTCACCAGCCCCCTCTCCCTCACATACCTTGCCCCCACCCTCTTCCCCGGCAACCGTAAAAGATGCAAAACCTGATGGTACACCATCCCCCTCACCTCCACCCAGGGCCCCAAACAGTCCTTCCAGGTGAGACAGAGGTTCACCTTCCTCTCCTCCAACTGAGGTTACTGTGTCCCGATGTGGCCTTCTCTACATCAGGGAGACCAAATGTAAACTCAGGGCACGTTTCAATGAGCATCTCAGCCGTGCCCACAGGGGCTTACCTGACCTCCCTGTCACTGCCAATTTTCAATTCCCCTTCCCAATCCCTCTCCGACATGACCATCCTTGGCCTCCACCGTTGCCACAGCGAATCAGACTGCAAATGGAGGAACAACACCTCATCTTCCACCTGGGCAGCCTCAATGTTGAGTTCTCCGATTTCAAATAGCCTCCCTCCCCATCCCCCGACTTCCTTCCCAGCCCCTCCCCCTCCCTTCAACTCCTCTGAACAGCCCTTCCTTCCAGTTACCAACCGGATTAATTCCTCCCATTGACCAACCAAGCCGTACCCTCTACCTGTTGAGAGTGTTGTTGCTGGGAAAGCACAGCAGGTCAGGCAGCATCCGAGGAGCAGGAGAATCGATGTTTCAGGAATAACCTACCTGTGTTCACCTATCCCCACCTCAGGACCACCCCACTTTATCTATCACTTCCCTTACACCCACCCCCAGTCCTGAAGAGGGTTACACCCGAAAACTTGACTTGTCCACTTCCTGATGCTGCTTGGCTTGCTGTGTCCTTCCAGCCTCCAGCTTGTCCATCTTGTCTTCTAGCTGGTAGAAGTTGTGGTTTGGAAGATGCTGGCTAAGGAACCTTGATGAGTTACTTCAGTACATCTTGTAGACAGCACACTCTGCTGCCTGCATTGCTAGTGTCATGAGGGGAGTGAAAGTTAGAGGTGGCAGAGGTGTTGTTAGTCAAGGTGTCTACTTTGCCCTGGAGCTGCGTCCATCCAGGCAAGTGGAGTGTGTCCTATCACATTTCCGTTGTTTGCCTTGAAGATTGTAGACATGTTTTGGGGAGACATGAGTTATTTGCCATATAATTCCCAGCCTCTGATCTGCTCTTGCAAATTCAGTATTTAAAGGTTTAGTCCAGCGTCGTTTCTGGTTAATTTTTTAAATGGCAAAAATATACTTTATTCAGGTAAATGACAACTCCCACAATGTTGATAGTGGTGAATTCATCAATGGTTATGCCGTTGAACATCAAGGGGGTTGATTAGTCTTGGAGGAGATGGTGATTGCCAGCATTTGTGTGCCATAAGTGAGAAGTGCCCCTTTTCAGCATCAAACCTGGATGTTACACAGGGGCACAGACTGCCTTAGGGCCTGAGCTGTCACAGATGGTGTTCGATGCTGCTTAACCATCAGTGAACAGTGTCTTTACCAATCAGAGTCCATTTGTGAACCAGTCAGTACCCTCCTTTCAAACTTAGACTTCTCAAATTTTAAATTTAATGTTGATCTTGCTCTCCAAGCAGCCGTAACATCATGCTGGAAAGAATATTCATATTCAAATTCATTCTGTACTCCTCGCTCTGTTTAGATTAGATTAGATTAGATTACGTACAGTGTGGAAACAGGTCCTTCAGCCCAACAAGTCCATACCGACCCACCGAAGCGCAACCCACCCATACCCCTACATTTACCCCTTACCTAACATTACGGGCAATTTAGCATGGTCAATTCACCTGACCTGCACATCTTTGGACTGTGGAAGGAAACCGGAGCACCCGGAGGAAACCCACGCAGACACAGGGAGAACGTGCAAACTCCACACAGTCAGTTGCCTGAGTCGGGAATTGAACCCGGGTCTCAGGCGCTGTGAGGCAGCAGTGCTAACCACTGTGCCACCGTGCCGCCCACTGTTCTATTATCTTAATGTCTTTTGTGTGGTATAAGATGCCTGTATTGCATGCAAAACAAAACTTTTCACTCTACTGCTGTGCATGTGACAATAATAAATTAAATTAAATCAAATCAAACAATATAAATATTATTTCCACTTTGCTACTTCTTGCAGATTGTCCTGATGATTACAGTATGAAACACTTTGACAAAATGTGTCTCTTTTCAAAAATCTTCACACCAAATCCTATCCACTTGGCTAGACTCTTCTTGTTAGACCAGAAGGTACCTATACTTGCATACACTAGACTTTATTAACCTCTAAAGAGCCCACACACTGAGAAGATATGGTTGGCAGTACATGGAAAATCTTGGGGTGAAATCTTGCTTGATAGTTTAACTATAAAGCACTTTGAGACATTTTACGACATTACCTGTGCCACATAAAAAGACACAAATAATTGTTCTTGTTGTTGGGTAGATTGTTAGCTTTCAGCTTCAAAGCAATGCTTATTTGGAGTTTTGCCTTCACTATGAAGTGGTTTGTAGGTGTGACTACATGCCAAGTCCAGTCCTATGAGACATTCCTTGGGGAATTATCATTGGTAACCTATGTTTCTTCAGGTATCGTTGCTTGGTTCTGCATTAATGACACAAGATCCAAAGTAAATGCACAAGGTGTGGATGAAACTGTCCCCCATAGTCCCTCTGATGCTGAACCTTGTCTTCCTGCTCCACAAGCGTGCAAAAACAGAACCGTGCTCAGGTGGATGCACAAGCAAGGTGTCCAAGTATCCCCTGACCAAGAGTGGGTTGTAACAGACGGAGTGCAGCTTTAAGGAGCTGATTGTACAGATTAAAATCCCTTTGTGCGTAAGCAGTAAAGCTGAAAATCTGACAACCAGTCTGAAAGCAGGCTCAGTAACACCTTTCAAAGGGGGATTGGCCAAGTGACTTGAAGGGGAAGCATTTGTGAAGCTATGGGGTGTGTGAGGGGCTGATTCATTCAAACAGACACTTTAGGCTGAATATAGCCCAGTGCCTTCTGTGCTATGATTTAACAAAAGTGAAAATAACAAGAGTAATGATAATGGTTTTTCCAAACAGTAGATTTTACGAAGCCATGTAAACGGGGGGCTTCGATTACCATATATACTCATAGAACAGTTGATCTTGTGTATAGTTCAACCTCTGACTTTTAGTCACAAATATCAAACTCCTTGTACTTACCAACTACTCACCACCAGTTGTTTTGAACTTGTCCCGATACAAATACACCCATCACCAAAGTAGACCCGCCCTGTCAGAAACCTACTTGACAGAACCATATGATAGAGCACCATTGAAGCTGGTTATTCAGTTCCTGTTTCTTTACTTGTCCCTACAGAGAGCAAGGTTGAAAGGAACGTTCTCTGATACACAATAGTGAGATGGTGTGGGAGAGTAATTTCAGCCTTTCCAAATATATAGGTCACATTAAAGTCAAAACTCAAACTTTTGACTAACCGTTTAGTCTCAGTACCTCGACTGTCATTGAGCTGCTGTGTGTAGATGATGCTTGTGGATGTACCCATTCAGATATCACCAAACGATTGTCAAAGCTTTGCGAGAATGAGATGAGAAAACGGGTCTTAGACTCCACTTCCTGAAGGCAAAGGTTATCCAGTCGCCTGTTTCTGCTGCACAGTAAAGTCCCCCAAATACCATGATCCAAGGTGGGCCAGCGAATAATGGGTGTCAGTTCCTACAGTGTTTCCCTGTCAGGGTAGATATTGACGACAAAATTCAACAGTGCATCCAGTGTGCCAGCCTCTGAGCATCTGAGAAACAGAGTATCTGATGAGAAAGATCTCAAACCCAGCACCAATCGGTTTGATCCACCAACATGCATCAGAGCCAGGGATAACACACCGCTGACACTTCAAATCTCCCAACAAATGTCACCCTGTCATTTCTCCTCAAACCCCTGCAAGATACATACTCCAATATCAGTGTCCTTTCTCATCCCAGTAAACATCACCAGAGTCCTAGTGGACTATAGGCTGTTTTCTCATTAGAGAGAGAGAGAACTGGAGGTGGTTTAACCGGAGGGCCACCATACTTCAGGCAAGGGCAGAGGTTGAGAAGGAGGGTCCCTCATGGTAACCTCAGCCGGTGCGGGAATTGAACCTGTGCTATTGGTCTCACTGTGCATTGGAAACAAGCCGTCCAGCCAACTGATCCCCAATTTGAGGTACTGATGATGGTCAGCCAGCTATACTATGTGGGACACACCTCCTTCATTCCTGACACAAGACTTGCAGAAATGAGCTCTGTTCCCCAAGCTCCGTTATGGACAAGTAGCTGTCAGGAAGCACTTCAGAGGTGTCCTTGAATGCATCTTGGAATAATGCAGTACCACCACCCACCCATGGGAGACACTCATCCAAGGCTGCCTGAACTGGAGAAGGGGCATCTGCCCATGAGCTAACCATTGCAAATGACTGGTATAGTAAGGATGTTGTGAAAATTTAAAGGGTTCAGAAAAGATTTACAAGGGTTGGAGGATTTGAGCTACAGGGAGAGGCTGAACAGGCTGGGGCTGTTTTCCCTGGAGCATCAGAGGCTGAGGGGTGACCTTCTCGAGGTTTATAAAATCATGAAGGGCATGGATAGGGTGAATAGTCAAGGCCTTTTCCCCAGGGTAGGGGAATCCAGAACTATAGGTTTAAGGTGAGAGGGGAAAGAATCAAGAGGGGCCTAATGGGCAATTTTTTCATGCAAAGGGAGAGCCTGAATGGAATGAGCTGCCAGAGGAAGTGGTGGAGGCTGGTACAATTACAGCATTTAAAAGGCATCAGGATAGGTACATGGGCCAAATGCTGGCAAATGGGATTAGATCAATTTAGGATATCTGGTCGGCATGGATGCGTTGCACTGAAGGGTCTGTTTCCATGCTGTACATCTCTATGACTCTAGAACTTTTGCAGAACCAGATGGCGAACAAGCACCAATGGGGGAAGGAGGATGTGAAAACTCCAGTATCCCATCCACAGCAGGAGGGAATCCAGTGTCAGAGTCTCCAGTCCCACACAACCCACAGTCTGAAGAGGAAAGAAATGACTCCCAATCCTAAACAACCGCCTGAGGTGAAGCGAAGCGCGATACAGTCATCGCCTGGTGTAAACGAAGACTCAGCACCTGAAGAGAGTTTCATTTAATTCAGGACACAAATCATTCAGCTATCTCCAGGGCTTCTCCCCGCGTGGCCCACCTGAGACCCACCAGTCCACCAAGAAAGCAGAGTTCCACCAACAGCTGGTGAAATCAATTCCAAATCACAGAAATAAAAGGGAACGCCATCCCACATTTGATAAAGGAAATCATTCCCAGGAGCCTCATGAGGTGAGGCAAGCAATGAGGTGAAATAGAGAAGCACAGATAATAGGAGCAGGACGGGGCCGTTCGGCCCTTCAAGCCTGCTTCACCATTCAACTTAGTACCCTGTACCTGATTTCTTCCTAAATCCTTTGATCCCTTTAGCCCCAAGAACTGTATCTAACCTCCTTCTTGGAAACATTCAATACTTTGTCCTCAACCACTTTCTGTGGCAGAGAATTCCACAGGCTCCCCACTCTCTGGGTGAAGACACCTGTCCTAATTTCAGTTTGATCTGGACTTTGACTCCTGGCTCTGGGTTTCCTGGTCAATGGGAACAATCCTCCTTGCCTTTATCCTGTTCGAATTTTACAGGTTTCTATGAGATCCATCTCATTCTTATAAACACCAGTGAATATAGTTCTAACCAATCCAGTCTGCCATCATACATCGTACCTGGCAGCCCAGGAATCAGCCTGGTACATCTTTGTTGCACTACCTGTAGAGTCAGAATATCCTTCTTCAGATAAAGAGACCAGAACTGCACACAATATTCCAAGAGTGGTCTCACCAGGGTCCTATACAATTCCAGCATTTGCCTAATGGCTGGCATGGTGGTTAGCACTGTTGCCTCACAGCACCAGGGCCCCGGGTTCGATTCCAGCCTCAGGTGACGACCTGTGTGGAGTTTGCATATTCTCCTCATGTCTGTGTACGTTTCCTTCGGGTGCTCTGGTTTCCTCCCACAGTCCAAAGATATGTAGGTCAGGTGGATTAGTCATGGGCAACACTGCGATAAGGGGAGGGGTGCAGTTTTTAACTGGAATGCTCTTTGGAGGGTCGGTGTGGATGTGATGGGCTGAATGGCCTGTTTCCAGACTGTCAGGACTCTAATCTTCCATTTGCCTTCTTCACCACCCATGTACATAGTGTCAGCGACTGGTGTGTTAGGACACCCAGGTCTTGTTGTGCCTTTCCCCTTCCCAATCTGCTGCCAATCAGATCGTAACCTGCCTTCATGTTTTTGCTGCCAAAGTGGATAACCTCACATTGACCCACATTATACTTCATCTGCCACGCATTTGCCCACTCACTCACCGTGAATGTTGATCAACATCACCTGCTGAAGGGGCAGTGCTCCAAAAGCTTGTGATTTTGAATAAACCTGTTGGACTATAACATGGTGTTTTTCTGACATCTCAACTTGAGTGCGATGGAGAGATTTCAAATGACCAAAGGTCTTGATCAGAGAGATAGTGAGAAACTGCTCCCCCTGGTGGGGTGAATCCAGAACCAACAGGAGGAAGCTCATCTTTAACATTTGGTGGGATGGATGTAAGTGGTGTTAGCTCTGCAGTGGAAAGGTTGAACTCTTTCAGGAATCTCTGCTGGAGGTGAGGAGTCAATTAAAAATCTCAGAGCTGAGATTTTCATTCAGCAAAGACACTTAGGTGTTATCCAGAGTTCAGCCGGTTGTCCACTGAACTCTAAAGGTGGGGGGTGGGGGGGGGGGGGTCTGCCCTGTTTTATTTAAAATTCATTCATGGGATATGGGTATCATTGGCTGGGCCAGCATTGACCGCATGTCCCTATTTGTTTCGGAGAAGGTGTTGGTGATTTTCCTTGTGCTGTGGTTTGACCATTAGGGAGGGAATTCCAGGCCTTTGACCCAGCGACAAAGAAGGAATGGCAATATATTTCCAAGTCAGGATGGTCAGTGGCTTGGAGGGGAACTTGCAGATGTTCCCAAGTATCTACTGCTCTCCACTGTTGAGATGGTGAAGATAACGTGGTTTGAAGCCGATGTCTGAGGAGTCTTGGTGAATTTCTGCAATGGAGGCAATGCTGTTCAAGTGGGCTGCTTATCCTTTAATGGGTTCAAGTTTCTTGAGTGTTGTTGGAGCTGCCCCCATCCAGGCAAGTGGGGGGTATTCCAACCAACTCCAGACTTGCGCTTTGTAGATGGTGGATAGACTTTGGGGTCTCAGGAGGTGAGTTAGTCACTGCAGGATTTTCAGCCTCTAACCTGCTCTGTAGTCCCAGTGTTTATTAGTCTAGTCCAGTTCAGTTTCTGGTCAATGGTAACTCCCAGGATGTTGATAGTGGGGGATTCAATGATGGCAATGCCATTTAATTTTAGATTTGGTTAGATTCTATCTTGTTGGAGATAGTCATTGTCTGGCGTTTGTGTGATGTAAATGCTATTTGTCAGTCCAAATCTGGATATTAGATTAGATTACTTACAGTGTGGAAACAGGCCCTTCGGCCCAACAAGTCCACACCGACCCGCCGAAGCGCAACCCACCTATACCCACATACCCCTACATATACCCCTTACCTAACACTACGGGCAATTTAGCGTGGCCAATTCACCTGACCTGCACATCTTTGGACTGTGGGAGGAAACCGGAGCACCCGGAGGAAACCCACGCAGACACAGGGAGAACGTGCAAACTCCACACAGTCAGTCGCCTGAGGTGGGAATTGAACCCGGATCTCTGGCGCTGTGAGACAGCAGTGCTAACCACTGTGCCACTGTGCCACCCATTGTCCAGACCTTGTCACATTTGATCATAAACTGCTACAGGAGTTGGGAATGGTGCTGAACATTTTACAATCATTGGTGAACATCCTCACTTCTGACCTTATGATGGAGGGAAGGTCATTGATGAAGCAGCTGAAGATGGTTGGGCTGAGGTCACTATCCTGAGGAACTCCTGCAGAGTTGCTCTGAGGTTGAGATGACTGACCGTCCATTAACCACAATCATCAATAACTGGGTAATGTTGTACTTGTACTAGAACAGTATGGTTATGGGAGCGACACATTCTGGAGAACATGGGGATAGGAGGCAATGGCCTAATGGTACTATTACTGCACTATTAACCCAGAAACTCAGCTAATGTTCTGGCCAGAGTTGAAAAGTGTGGTGCTGGAAAAGCACAGCAGACCAGGCAGCATCTGAGGAGCAGGAGAATCGACATTTCAGGCATAAGCCCTGCTCCTCGGATGCTGCCTGGCCTGCTGCGCTTTTCCAGCACCACACTTTTCAACTCTGGTCTCCAGCATCTGCAGTCCTCACTATCTCTTAATGTTCTGGCCACCCAGGTTCAAATCCATCTTGGCAGTTGTTGGAATTTGAATTCAATCAAGAATCTAGAATTAAGAGTCTAATGATGACCATGAAACCATTGCTGATTGTCAGAAAAGCTAATCTGGTTCACTAATGTCCATCCTTACCTGGCTTGGCCTACATGTGACTCCAGACCCTCAGTAATGTGGATGACGTTTACCTGCCCTCTGGGTAATTAGTGATGGGCAATAAATGCTGGCCTGGCCAGTGATACCCTCATCCTGTGAACACATTTTTAAAAATCTTCAGTACTAGGATGGTGTAAAAACAATGACTGCAGATGCTGGAAACCAGATTCTGGATCAGTGGTGCTGGAAGAGCACAGCAGTTCAGGCAGCATCCAACAAGCAGCGAAATCGACATTTCGGGCAAAAGCCCTTCTTCAGGAATAAAGGCAGTCAGCCGGAAGCATGGAGAGATAAGCTAGGGGAGGGTGGGTTTTTTTCTTGTTGGGATTGGAGCAGAGGGATTGGAGGGCTACGTGTTGTGAGGGTGAGAGGTTAGAGTGGGGGAGGGGGGGAATAGACAGGTTGAGGCGGTTAATGTCCCCAGCGGCAGTTGGAAATGAAGAGGTCGAGGGCGGGTAATGATGGGGTCAGTGCCTGTAGCGTTTGCAGTATCTAGTGTCTCCAACCGTTTCTTGAGATCACGTGGAGTGAATTGAATTGGCTGCAGACTGGTATCTGTAATGCTGGGGTCCACTGGAGGAGGTGGTGATGGATCATCAACTGGGAGACTTCAGGTGGACATTTGCTGCAAGTGCTTCAGCCTTATCTTTTGCACTGATGTTCAAGCCCCTTTCATCATTGAGGCTGAGGATACTCGGGGACATTCCTCCTCCACTGAGTTATTTAATTTTCTCACAACAGTCACGACTGGATATAATAGGACTGCAGAGCTGAGATCTGGTCTGTTGCTTATGGAATTGCTGAGCTCTGTCTATCACGTGCTGCTAATACTGTTTGGCACGCAAGTGGTCCTGTTTGGTGGCATCACCAGGTTGGCACCTCCTTTTTAGCTATACTTGATGGTGTCCTTGGCATGCCCTCCTGCATTCTACATTGAATTTGAGAGAAGGAAATCTGCCATCCTTACCTGGTTTGTCCTACATGTGACTCCAGACCCATGGCAATGCGGATGACACTTAACTGCCCTCAGCCAGGGTTGATCATGTAGCTTGATGGTAATGAACCAGAGAAACCTTACTGTGCAGATCAAACCCATTCAGCCCACCAAGTCTGCACTGGCCCTCCAAAGAGCATCCCACCCAGCCACACAACATTCCTCTATCCCTGCATTTACAATGGCTAACTCACCTAGTCTGTTGTTATTGAGTGCGGGATATGCCGGGCCCATGAGGTGGTCAAACAATTCTGCTGCTGTTGATGGCCCACAGCATTTCATGGATGCCTGGTCTTGAGTTGCTAGATTTGTTTGAAATCTGTCCCATTTAATACGGTGATAGGGCCACACAACAGATTAAGGGTATTCTCAATGTGAAGGTAGGACAAGGTCAAGTATGTGTTAACCTCTAAACAAAAAAAACAAACAAATTGCAAATCAGAAACAAAACCAAAACACAAATTGCTGGAAAAACTCAGCAGGCCTGGTCTTCCTTAGTACCTGAGGAAGGATCACTGGGCCTGAAATGTTAGCTCTGACTTCTCTCCACAGATGCTGAGGGTAAAATAGAAATTGTTGGAAAAACTCAGCATCTGTGGAGAGAAGTCAGAGTTAACATTTCAGGTCCAGTGATGCTTCCTCAGGTACTAAGGAGGACCAGGCCTGCTGAGTTTTTCCAGCAATTTCTATTTTTCCCTCTTGTTGGCTCTCTCACACGCATATTCAGTCTGGCAGCAATGTTCTTAATCAGCTCAGCCATTGGTGGTGTTATTGAGCTAATCTCAGTGATGGATATGTCCATCACCTAGAGTACAGTCTGTGCTACTGCTGCCCTGAATGCTTCCTCTAACTGTTGTTCGATACGGGGGAGTACTGGGCCACTTGCTGAGGGGATGGAGTAGGGGCTGGGGTGGGGTGTGTACAGTAGATTGAAATCAGCAGAAAATCCCCTCGACCATGTTTGACCTGGTCAAGATTAGAGTGGTGCCGGAAAAGCACAGCAGGTCAGGCAGCTTCCGAGGAGCAGGAAAATCATCAGGGATGAAGGGTTTCGGCCTGAAATGTTGATTTTCCTGCTCCTCGGAAGCTGCCTGACCTGCTGTCCTTTTCCAGCACCACTCTAACCTTGACTCAGATCTCCAGCATCTGCAGTCCTCACTTTCGCCATGTTCGACCTGGTATCCATCAGCAGTGCCCACATTCCCCACCACAATGTGTTTTTACAACAATCAACAGCTGATTCATGGTCATAATTGAACTTTGAATTACAGATGTCCTTTGGATTGAATTCAAATTCCACCACCGGCCATGTTGGGTTTTCAAGCCCAGGTCCTCAGCATATTTTGTGGTTCTCTGAATTCCTGGTCCCAGTCACAATCCCAGAAGGCCTTTAGCGCTGTGAAGCTCATTGGCACAAATCGTGCAGAATCAGATGTTTGATGCATAAACAGAAAATTGAGAACTCTCTCCAGTGTTGTCCATGGTGTTGTCAAACTTTGGAACATGGAATAACTCATTCCCAATTGCTGGTGACATTTGAACAATGCTCTCTGTCAGTCCTGAAGCAGCTTATGGAATGACCTGAACAGAGTCAAAAGCAGAAAAAGCTCAGCAGGTCTGGCAGTGTCAGTGGAGAGAGATCGGCATTAACATTTCCGGTTGAGTCACCCTTCATCAGAACTCAGAATCTATATCAGCTGAAAAGGATATTTAAAATAAAAACTGGGCCAACCTACAAATGATGCTTGAGCGGAGTTAGAGTCATAGAGTTGTACAGCACAGAAACAAACCCTTCGGTCCAACTCGTGGTAGTGTTTCAACCTTTGGACAAGGAGAGTTTCCCATTCCATCTACTCCTAAATATTTTGAGAAGATTTGTAGCTCAGGTTAATACATAAATAAAAAGCAGGAATTATCAGCAGTGCTTCGCCCGGAGGCCCACTGAAGATGTTACCTAGTAGGGTGACCTAACGTCTGGAAATGATCCTTCCAGCTCAGTGAGCAAACCTATATCCAGGACTCCTAAATATGATTGAACAGGTTGACTCCCAATATCTGTCACTAGGGAGGGGTATCGCTTTGGCACTGTGGCAATGTCCCTGTCTCTGAGCCAGCAGATCTGAGCTCAAGTCCCACCCACTCTAAAGGCGTGCAATAACATCTCTGAACAAGTTGGCTAGAAAACATCACCATGAGGAAAGTGAGAGACTGGCTTGCATCTGGGGTTAGCAACGTTAAACAATCTTTTAGGGATTGTGGCTCAAAACGTGGAATTGGGGTCCGGAAATTTGAAAGGAATGTGCGGATGTTAGTTAGGGGACGATGGTCCAATTCTGACAAACCTGTAAGGTGCCCTTATAACCTGATGGGGAACCCTTTACAATTACATTAGGAAACATTTTATTTACTTTGATACGCTTGGGGATTATTTGCTCCTTTCTTTGGCCTTTTCTCCAGTTGCCCACGCTTTCTTGGGGACTGTTTGTATGGGTCTGGAAGCCCTGAGCCACCTGAATTTAATAACTATCCTGCTTGGGTGAGCTTTAACCTATAGTCGCTCATCTAAGAGACCAGGGTTAGAGGCTGCCTGCCTCAAATTCCGCCATCTAGTGGCCTCCACTATCACCGACAGTTTTCATTTAGTTTTGCTTTGGCATTGAATGCTCTTGCCTTGAATTGGCAACGTTATACTGGCGGCACACTTTGCGATGCCATCACAACCATGTTCTAAACAGAGCTGTACTTGGGCGGGTGGTACTCAGAAATTATGGTGTGTTGGATTTGTAAAGCCTGAACACTTACACTCTGGAGAAAAGGAGCATATGCATTTACGTAGCAACCCCAGGATTTTCTGAAGTGTTTCACGGTCGATGAACCACTGTCGGTGCTGTTACATGGCCAGTCTGCTCCCATCAAACACCCACAGGCAACAATTTGAAAGTCTCCTTCCAGTGATGTTGGGATAAGTATTATCCAGGGCACAGGAGGGGAAACTGTCTCTGCAACAGTGCCACCGGACGTTTTGTGAATGGAGGTGGCATTTGAGTTGGACTTCCAATTAGAAGTCAGCACCTGTGGCAGTGCAGCACTGGGGTTGTTCGGGTGAAACTTTGCACTTCAGTCTCGTTGGTAGAGCTTGAACATCAGATAAAGCAGCAGCCATCCAGCCCACCCAGTCCGCTCTGTCATTCAATCATGGCCTCTCCTCATGACCTTTGATCCCCTTACTAAGTAAAATTCTATCTCTCTCTGTCCTCACAGCCCTCTGTGGTAATGAGTTCCACAGATTCCCCAACCTTCTGGCTAAAGACCTTCCTCCTCATCTCAGTTCCAACGGGTCACCCCTTCATTCTGAGGCTGTGCCCTTGGCTTCTGGTCTCTCCTACTAGTGAGACCATCTTCTGGTTCACTGATACCACCCCCCCCCCCGACTACACACCAATTGGTCGCCTCAAAGAAGCATGAAATGAGGTGGGGGGGGGTTTAGAGAACACAGCTCCCACCACCTTTTCAAGGGCAATTAGGGATGGGCAATAAATTGCGATGCCCACATCCCACTAGTACATAAAATAAAAACTGTGCCAACCTACAAATGATGCTTGGGACAGAGTTAGAGTCAGAGAGTCATAGAGTTGTACACCACATAAACAAACCCTTTGGTCTAATTCATCCATGCTGACTCGAAACCTAAATCAATCTAGTCCCATTTGCCAGCACTTGGCCTATATCCCTCTAAACCCTTCTTATTCATGTATCCATTCAGATGCCTTTTAAATGTTGTACCAGCCTCCACCACTTCCTCTGGCAGCTCATTCCATACACCCTCTGTGTGAAAAAGTTGCCCCTTATGTCCCTTTTATGTATCTTTCCCCTCTCACTCTACACCTATAGCCTCTAGTTCTGGACTCCCCGAACCCAGGGAAAAGACCTTGCCTATTTATCCTATCCATGTCCCTCATAATTTTGTAAACCTCTATAAGGTCACCCCTCAGCTTCCGACGTTTCGGGGAAAACAGCTCCAGCCTGTTCAGCCTCTCCCTGTAGCTCAAACCCTCCAACTGTGCCAACATCCTTGTAAATCTTTTCTGAACCCTTTCAGGTTTCACAGCATCCGAACATGTAAAGGCCTGGTTCAGTTGAGCGTGCTGCTCTATTGCAGGGTGTGGCAAGAGCTAAGAGCTTGCTATGTCGCGGAGTGATCCTTCCACATCAATGAGGTGGAAATGTTAAATCTTTCATTTTTGCCTCTGGTCTTTGTCCTGTTGACTTCAGCCCCATTTGCTGCTCATGGACCTTGCCAACAGCGAATTAGATTGTTGTAAATCCTGGAAATTCTGTTTCTGTGTTCACTGTGAATTCCACAGAGGATTCCTGCAGCAATATATCCTTGTCTAGTTCATAATTAACTTTAGAATTGTCCATTGTACGAGTTAGATGTACTGTGGCTTTGTTGTATTTTGGCAGAGGGGAGGGGGAAATTATTTGTGCCAAGGTTAACCATTGGACTCCTGGAGATATATTCATCTCCCTGCACTGCGTATTGCCCCTGTGTTTTGCTGCAGTAGGTATATACAGATTTCTTACAATAGTCATCACTGACTCTCATTTAATGTACAGTTCAACGCTTCATAAATGAGGACAGAAATATGGTAATGTCCTCAGCAGATCAGAGAGCAGGGATACAGTTCTTCCCTCGTCATATAGCCCGGTAAATGACATCCTTGTCTGCCCTGCGAAACAATTTCAGTTTATATTTCAGATTTCCGGCATCACAGGATCATAGAATCCCGACAGTGTGGAACCAGGCCATTCAGCCCCACCAATCCATGCTGAAGGTATCTCACCCAGACCCACCCTATCCCTGTAATCTTGCATTTCCCATGGCTAATCTGCCTAGCCCACACATCTTTGGACTGTGGGAGGAAAGCGGAGCAGCCGGACGAAACCTGTTGCAAAATAAATGTTCAGTTGATCCAAGGCGAAAGTGAGGTCTGCAGATGCTGGAAGTAAGAGCTGAAAATGTGTTGCTGGAAAAGCACAGCAGGTCAGGCAGCATCCAAGGAACAGGAGAATCGATGTTTCGGGCATGAGCCCTTTTTGAAGGGCTCATGCCCGAAACGTCGATTTTCCTGCTCCTTGGATGCTGCCTGACCTGCTGCGCTTTTCTAGCAACACATTTTCAATTCAACTGATCCTGCCAACCTGTTATTAACTCCTTCAACTCCAGACAGAACAGAAGCTTCTTACAAAAGTGCATTTTCGGTCAGACTGATGCTCACTTTGTTACCCCGTGCCCATGTTGTCATTTACCCCGTGTCCGTGCTGCCATTTAACCCGTGTCCGTGCTGCCATTTACCCCGTGTCCGTGCTATCGTTTACCCCGTGTCCGTGCTGTTATTTACCCTGTATCCGTGTTGTCATTTACCTCATGTCTGTGCTGTCATTTACCCCGTGTCAGTTCTGTCATTTACCCCATGTCTGTTCTGTCAATTACCTGGTGTCTGTTCTGTCATTTACCCCGTGTCTGTGCTTTAATTTACCCCATGTCTGTGTTCTCATTTACCCCGTGGACGTGCTGTCATTTACCCTGTGTCTGTGCTTTCATTTACCCCGTGTACATTCTGTCATTGACCCCGTGTCCGTGCTGTCATTTACCCCGTGTCCATTCTGTCATTTACCCCGTGTCCGTGTTGTCATTTGCCCCGTGTCCGTGCTGTCATTTACCCCGTGTCCGTGTTGTCATTTACCCCGTGTCCGTGCTGTCATTTACTCCGTGTCCATTCTGTCATTTACCCCGTGTCCGTGCTGTCATTTACCCCGTGTCCGTGTTGTTATTTACCCATGTCTGTGCTGTCATTTACCCCGTGTCCGTGTTGTTATTTACCCCGTGTCCGTGTTGTCATTTACCCCGTGTCCGTGCTGTCATTTACCCCGTGTCCGTGTTGTCATTTACCCCGTTTCCGTGCTGTCATTTACCCCGTGTCCGTGTTGTTATTTACCCCGTGTCCGTGTTGTCATTTACCCCGTTTCCGTGCTGTCATTTACCCCGTGTCCGTGCTGTCATTGACCCTGTGTCCGTGTTGTCATTGACCCCGTGTCCGTGCTGTCATTGACCCTGTGTCCGTGCTGTCATTTACCCCGTGTCCGTGTTGTCATTGACCCCGTGTCCGTGTTGTCATTTACCCCGTGTCCGCGCTGTCATTTACCCCGTGTCCGTGTTGTCATTTACCCCGTGTCTGTGTTGTCATTGACCCCGTGTCCGTGTTGTCATTGACCCCGTGTCCGTGTTGTCATTTACCCCGTGTCCGCGCTGTCATTTACCCCGTGTCCGTGTTGTCATTTACCCCGTGTCTGTGTTGTCATTGACCCCGTGTCTGTGTTGTCATTTGCCCCGTGTCCGTGTTGTCATTTACCCCGTGTCCGCGCTGTCATTTATCCCGTGTCTGTGTTGTCATTGACCCCGTGTCCGTGTTGTCATTTACCCCGTGATGGTTCTGTCATTTACCACGTGATGGTTCTGTCATTTACCCCGTGATGGTTCTGTCATTTAGCCCGTGTCAGTTTTGTCTTTTACCCCGTGTCTGTCCTGTCTTTTACCCCTTGTCTGTGTTGTCATTTACCCCGTGTCCGCGCTGTCATTTACCCCGTGTCCGCGCTGTCATTTACCCCGTGTCCGCGCTGTCATTTACCCCTTGTCTGTGTTGTCATTTACCCCGTGTTTGTGTTGTCATTTACCCCATATCCATGCGGTCATTTACCCCTTGTCCATGTTGTCATTTACCCCATGTACTTGCTGTCAATTACCCCATGTCCGTCCTGTCATTTACCCCGTGTCCGTGCTATCATTTACCCCGTGTCCGTGTTGTCATTTAACCCGTGTCCGTGTTGTCATTTACCCCGTGATGGTTCTGTCATTTACCACGTGATGGTTCTGTCATTTAGCCCGTGTCAGTTTTGTCTTTTACCCCGTGTCTGTCCTGTCTTTTACCCCGTGTCTGTTCTGTCATTTACCCCGTGTCTGTCCTGTCTTTTACCCCGTGTCTGTTCTGTCATTTACCCCGTGTCTGTCCTGTCTTTTACCCCGTGTCTGTCCTGTCATTTACCCCGTGTCTGTCCTGTCATTTACCCCGTGTCTGTTCTGTCATTTACCCCGTGTCCGTGCTGTCATATACCCAGTGTCTGTGCTTTCATTTACCCCGTGTCCGTGTTGTTATTTACCCCGTGTCCGTGTTGTCAGGCTTCTTAAATTAAGTTCACCCTCTTGTGATGGTTTCTTCCCAAGATGTTGACCAGCAGAGGACCATCTCAACCTTTGATTGCCTGGTTTAATCTCCATATTCTGTAAACATTCAATGAAATTATCCATCTGTTCCTTCAGCCCCTGTGCATTCTCTTTTTGCCATGCGCTTACAAGCTTATGACCCCATTGAAGTAAGGGGAAAAGTCCTGCAAACATCATCCCAGTGAGGTACTCGCATGATCCCAGTTGTAAGGAAAGGGTTAGTCAAGATCATATCATGTCTCAGCCTAACTTCAATACTTGGTTTGCAACATCGCTATTAATGTTCCCAAGACTGTCGTATAATTAGCCTTTGTTGAGTGCGTAAGTATGATTCCATGCTAAAAGTATTGATCACTGAACATTTGGAAGCATGAATAACCCTTGGCTGGTTTGATGTAAAGTCATTGAGGGAAACAAATGAAAGATGAGCAATTCTGAACTGTCGGTGAAGTGTTATGGAGTTGTATTCACTAAATGTGGGTTCAGGAATGACACATTCTCAAGGGCAGTTAGAGATGGACACTAAATGCTGGCCTAGCCTGCAATGCCCACATCCCATGAATAGACACAAAATTAATCTTGCAAAAAAATTGTCTGTTTATAAATAATTATATTGGCCTACTTAGCCCAACTGAGTTAACTGGCAAGGAAAGCATAGGGTCATAGAGGTATACAGCTTGGAAACAGATACTTTAGTCCAACCCGTCCATGCCGACCAGAATATCCTAACCTACTCTAGTCTCATTTGCCAGCGTTTGGCCCATATCCTCCTAAACTCTTCCTACTCATGTCCACATCCAGATGCCTTTTAAATGCTGTAATTGTACCAGCCTTCAGCACTTTCTCTGGCAGCTCATTCCATGCCAACACCACTCTCTGCATGAAAAGATTGCCCCTTAGGTTCCTTTTATAACTTTCCCCTCTCACCCTAAACCTATGCCCATGTAGTTCTGGACTCCCCAACCCCAGGGAAAAGACTTTGTCTATTTATCCTATCTATGCCCCTCATAATTTTGTAAACCTCGATAAGGTCACCCCTCAGCCTCCGACGCTCCAGGGAAAACAGCCCCAGCCTGTTCAGCCTCCCCCTATAGCTCAAATCCTCCAACCCTGGCAACATCCTTGTCAATCTTTTCTGAACCCTTTCAAGTTTCACAACATCCTTCCGATAGGGGGTGGTAGATGGGGTCTGACTCTACCTGATTGTTAATAGAGTTCCAGTGGAAAGCCATGCTTCTAGGAATTCTTGTGCGTGTCTTTGTTTGGTTTGTCCTAGGTGACTCAAAATTTGTTTTTTTTTAACAACCACCTAGCTGCAGTAATGTTTCCACTTTCCCCAGCTAGTAGTTTGTTTTAAGATTAGATTCCTTACAGTACAGGAACAGGCCATGTGACCCAACATGTCCATACCAACCCTTCAAAGAGTAACCCACCGGACCCATCTCCCCTAAAACTGTGGGCAATTTAGCATGGCCAATCCACCTAACCTGCACATCATTGGACTGTGGGAGGAAACTAGAGCACCCGGAGGAAACCCACACAGACACGGGGAGAATGTGCAAACTCCACACAGACAGTCGCTTGAGGCTGGAATTAAACCCACGTCCCTGGTGCTGTGAGGCAGTAGTGCTAACCACTGAGTCACCATGCCACCTATTTTTCTATTTTGTATTTTGAATATATTGAAGACAGAGACGTCATTTCAACAGTGCAGATGGTTAAGACAGGTACTAGTAAGCTGACAACATGATATCCATCTCCTTCCTCATTTCCATAACATTTAATAAAAATGGGGGAAGCTTTTTTTGCACAATCACACATTGTGATAGCCAACAGACGAAAGGCATTTTCTCAGATGATCACTGCTCAACCATGTGATATTGGCCATCTCTGTCAGTACGTGGCTGAAGGGAAAGTTTGCTTGAGACATATTGCTCTCACAGATCTTTCCTTGCCTTTGTTTTGTCTCAGTACTATCTGGTGATTAGTGAGAGGGGTATACAAAACTGTTAAGTACCTGCAGAACAAACAATTTTCTTAGAGAACAAGAAGATTTAATCCAACAGCAATAACTACAACTACATTTGGTTAGGCATAATCATTAGGTAGATGTGGAGCAGGTTCAGATACATCTGCACCTTCCAGAAGCTAACATCGTACTCCACACTGGTTGGTCGAATGGGTGGACCCCAATGTAATGTGACCCTTTCGGAAACATCACCTTCTACAGTAGCAGCCACAAGATAGACAGCCAGGGTCACCTGCACACACACAACATGGGCACTGGGGAAAGAATATGCACTACTGCAGTTAGGGGTGGGGGGGGTAAAAGGGGGGGGGGGGGGGAAATAGACAGGAGTGTCTCTGAGAGCTGGCTCTTGAGGGGAAAAAAATAAAAATGAGTATCAGAGATTATGCTAAAAAAAAATAGAGCTACTTTTGATGGAGCTGGATCAGTGTGTGAAGGACTCTCCTTTTAGTATCAGAGGAGGGGACTGACTCTGAGCTGGCTACCCACCCGGAGGAGGGAGAAACAAGAAGAAGTACACAGCAAGGGTAGAATTTCTGAGAAGGAGCTAGTGTGATGGTTCCTATCTCCCTTACAAACCTCACCACTTCCACCACATCCTTCACACCGGTACTCCGCAAGGCTGTGTACTCAGCCCCTTACCAGAATCCTCATACTGTGTGGCCAAGTTCTGCCCCAAATCCATTTACAAGTTCGCTGATGATCCCCCCCATTGTAGGTCCATCTGAAACAACAATGAGAGATTGAGTGCTTAGCGGCACAGTATAAAGACCACAATCTCTCCATCAACGGCTGCAAAATGAAACAGCTGCTCATTGACTTCAGGAAGTGGCGTGGAGGACACATTGCTGTCTGCATCAATGGTGCTGGGGCGGAGATAGTCGAGATGGTCAAGTTCCCAGCATGAAAATCACAAAGAATCTGTCCTGGTCCACCCACATCGACAGAACAGTCAAGAAAACACATCACCTCCAGAATCATAGAGACATAGAGATGTACAGCATGGAAATAGACCCTTCGGTCCACCTTGTCCATGCCGACCAGATATCTCAACTCAATCTAGTCCCATTTGCCAGCACCCGCCCATATCCCTCCAAACCCTTCCTATTCATATATCCATCCAAATGCCTCTTAAATGTTGCAATTGTACCAGCCTCCACCACTTCCTCTGGCAGCTCGTTCCATACACTTACCATCCTCTGCATGAAAAAGTTGCCCCTTAGGTCTCTTTTATATCTTTCCCCTCTCACCCTAAACCTATGCCCTCTAGTTCTGGACTCCCCCAACCTAGGGAAAAGACTTTGTCTATTTATCCTATCCATGCCCCTCATAATTTTATAAACCTCCATAATGTCACCCCTCAACCTCCGAAGCTCCAGGGAAAACAGCCCCAGCCTGTTCAGCCTCTCCCTATAGCTCAAATCCTCCAATCCTGGCAACATCCTTGTAAATCTTTTCTGAACCCTTTCAAGTTTCACAACATCTTTCTGATAGGAAGGAGACCAGAATTGCACACAATATTCCAACAGTGGCCTAACCAATGTCCTGTACAGCCGCAACATGACCTCCCAACTCCTGTACTCAATACTCTGACCAATAAAGGAAAGCATACCAAACACCTTCTTCACTATCCTATCTACCTGCGACTCCACTTTCAAGGAGCTATGAACCTGCACTCCAAGGTCTCTGTGTTCAGCAACACTCCCTAGGACCTTACCATTAAGTGTATAAGTCCTGTTATCAAACTTTTGAACAAACTTCTTAAATGTTAATGTTTATCTCTCTCTCTCTCTCTCTCTCTCTCTTCCCACACTGTCTCTGTGGCTGTAACTGTGTTCCTCACTGTGTTTTGCTACCCTGAGGCACTTTAAATGGTATGACCTGCCTGTACAGTATGCAAAACAACACTTCTCACTGTATCTCGGCACATGCGACAATAATCAATTAGTCAATCTATCTATATTTATACTTTGTTCAGTAATTTCTTATTTTGTGTTAAACTCTTTCCATTCAATTGAGGCATACTCTGTCTCATCCCATCCGTTCCCTTCTCTCTCCTCCTCTCTCTCTTTGTTCCCTATGCCACCTCTTGCCCCTCACTTTCTCTTGAATTCTTCCTCATTCCTTTCCCTGTTTCCCTCCTTGGCACATATTCAAGAAAACGGAGCACTGGATAGTCCTTTTAGTTATAAGAGCGTAAGACCATTAGACATAGGAACAGAAATTAGGCCATTCAGCCCATCGAGTCTGCTCTGTCATTCAATCATGGCTGATAAGTTTCTCAACCCCATTCTCCTGCTTTCTCCCAGTAACCCTTGATCCTCAAGAACCTATCTATCTCAGTCTTAGATATACTCAGTCACTTGGTCTTCTTGGCCTTCTGTGGCGGTGAATTCCATAGATTCACTACTCTCTGAATGAAGAAATTTCTCCTTATCTCCATTCTAAAAGGTCTTCCCTTTACTCTAAGGCTGTGCCCTCAAGTCCTAGTCTCTCCTACCAATGGAAGCATCTTCCCAACATCCACTCTATCCAGGCCATTCAGTATTTTGTAAGTTTCAATTAGATCTCCCCATATCCTTCTCAACTCCATCGAGTATAAAACCAGAACCCTCAAATGCCCCTCATTTGTTAAACTTTTCATTCCTGGGACCACTCTTGTGAACTCTCTCTGAACTGGCTCCAGGGCCAGTATATCCATCCTGAGATACGGGGCCCAAAATTGTGCACAACACTCTAAATATAGTCTGACCAAAGACTTAAATAGCTTCAGAAGTACATCCCTGCTTTTATATGTAAGGCCAACATTGTATTTGCCTTCCTAACCACTGACTCAACCTGCAAGTTTTCCCTGAGAGAATCCTGGACTGAACCCCCCCCAAGTCTCTTTGTACTTCACACTTCTGAATTTTATCCCCATTTAGAAATTAGTCCATGCCTCTATTCTTCCTCCCAAGGTGCGTGACCTCACACTTTCCCATGTTGTACTCCATCTGCCACTCCTTTGTCCACTCTCCTAACCTGTGCAAATCCTTCTGCTGCCTCCCTACCTCCTCCTGTGCTACCTGTCCCTCTTTGTTTGCAAACCTAGCCAGAATGCCCTCAGTTCCTTCATCTCGATTGTTAATGTCCACCTTCCTGGAAGCTGTTTCTCTCTCGCTAACTCAGACATGAGACCTCCAGAAGCAGGCTTCAACATTTTGTCCTGCCCAGCCTCCCATCATCAATGAAGATCAATGAGAAGAGAACAAGGGTGAAAAGAATTTGTCATACAATTTGTGAAAGTAGTTTCCCACGATCAGTCAGTGAGCGCTGTGCTGGGTGGAGCTGAGAGAAAATCTTTAACACAATGAAATCAACTAAACATATCACAACAGAATGGAACCCATTAACTGTCTGAGCTGGGGTTTGGCACAGACGCTTTCGGACGTAAACACTTTGTTGCAACTCTGACAGTGTATTTAACAATTCCCTGAAATGAAAGCTGCCTGAACAAGTGTTCCTGCTGTCCTGTGATTACTGGATTGTCAGGTAGACGGCAGCGTTTGATGACAATTTGGAAAAGTCTGTACACACTTTGCTGTTTTGTGTGGCGTGTACTTATCCTTCCAAACCCAACTTCACTTCCCCATGATCCCAGGACAACAGTCAAGATGTACACCATTGTCAGGGGTATTGCAATTCTGTACACTAACACGCGCGCGCGCGCGCGCACACACACACACACACACACACACACAGACACATATACACACACACACACACACACACAGACACATATACACACACACACACACATTTATACACATGCAAATATACACATCCATTCACACATAGACTTACACACGCACATACACACACTTACACACATTTATACACACACTCACACACATTTATGGGGGTCACAAATGGGGTGGCACAGTAGCTCAGTGGTTAGCACAGCTGCCTCACAGTGCCAGGGGCCTAGGTTCAATTCCAGGCTTAGGAAGTTGCCTGTGTGGAGTTTACACATTCTCCCCGTGTCTACGTGAGTTTACTACGGGTGTTCCGGTTTCCCCTCTGTAATCCAAAGATGTGCAGGTTAGGTGAATTGGCCATACTGAATTGCCCATTGTGTTCAGGGATGTGTAGGTTACGTGCATCGTTCATTGGAAATGGGTCTGGGTGGGATACTCTTCGGAGAGTTGGTGTGGACTTGTTGGGCCAAATGGACTGTTTCCACACTGTCAGCATTCTATGATAACTCCCCACAAACACCATTCACACCTGCGTGCACACACATGTCTAGACATGAATGTCACCCATTGATTCATTTATATATCTAGAACAACAATGAGAAAAGTTAAAGTCTCCTCCTGTCACTCCCAAGTGCCCAAGGCTGACAGGAGACTCTGGTTGAGCTCTCGTGTGTGGGCATCTACTGACAACACAAAATGGACCAGTGGCTGATGTGAGGAAAGAACTTCATCCTGCCATCTCTCTTGTCTTTTAACTGTATCTTTAACTGACCTCTGCAGCCTCTGTGCACTCATCACACCTTGAGACAGTGTCGTACACTGAAGAGGTGCTATGTCAATGCAGCTCAATGTTGTTAATGCCCATGGGAAAAGTGAAGGGTGAAGTGAAAAGGAATTTTTCCACATGGAGGCGTATTGAACAGGGAAAGTTTGACGACAAGTGGCTACACTTTTAAACCAACCCTGAAACAAATTAAGTCAATTAAATCCATCTTAACTATGGAATTCAGCAGGTCACGCAGGCAACTCACCACAAACCTCTCAAGAACAACTACGGAGAGGCAGTACATGATGGCCCAGGCCATGTCACCCACATCCTGCGAATGGATAAAAAGACACAAAATTGACAGTCCTTAGAAAGGCCTTATAACTGAAGAAAATCCTAAATAAAAATGAAAATTCAAGTTACAATCTAGTGTGGGATGTGCTACGGGTCAGCGCCCATGGTGTCCACTGGCCACAGAGATTCTCAAGAGGGCCAGTGGTCCCTCTCCAAGGATACTCGGGCAAGATGTAACTGCAAAAGAGGACGATGCTCATGGCTACAAGTGGGGACTTTCTCATCAGTTGTTTGGGAATTGGGTCAATATTTGAGCAGCAAGGTTAGACCATAAACAAATTGAAAGACAGAGCAGTGAATGGAGACTGCAGCTCAAACTGGCACAGCCCTCATGGGCAGAATGGTCTCAGATTGTTCTTGAAGTTCCATTACCATGTGGAATTCAATTAATATCTTGTTTCAATTCACCCCCTGAGAATATTAACACATTTTCTGGGACTTATTCTCCCGAGCACATTGCACCCTGTCAAGTATTTGGTACCAACATGGAATAATCATATTGATGTTAAATCTGATAGTGCTGACCTCTGGCGAGGAATCTGAACAAAGGAGAGCCATATTGGACTCAAAATATTAACTCTTTCTCTCTTTCTCTCTCTCTCTCTCTCTCTCTGTCTTTCTCCACAGAGGTTGCCAGACCTGCTGAGATTTTCCAACACTTTCCATTTTTAATAACATAAGGAGATAAGGAATAGGAACGAGAGTAGGCCGAAGATTGCCAAGCCTCCAGGATTGGTCTGGAGTCTTTCGAAATGGAAGATCAATCTCTAGAACCCTGTATGGCACAGGGACATTCAAAAAAGAGTTTACTTTTTGCCAATATTTCCCAGCTGCGAAGAATTTTTTGAAAACGGGGAGAAAGAAGTTTGTTTGGTTGACACTCAGGTAACATCCAATAGGGTTTGAGTTTATATTTGCCTTTTGATTGGTGTAAGAAGACAGTGGGTCACAAAGAATGGATATGTTGGTTGACCAATGGCTGGAAACTGGGCACAATTCAAGTCATGTGAAGAAACATCCCAGGAATTGATTGAACCTCAGTTGGCAACCCTAAGTAGACCATGCAATCTTCTGAGCTGATTTCACCAACCAACGACATCATAGTCATGGAGTCACAGAGATATACAGCACAGGTAAAGCTCCCTCAGCCCATCACGTCCACTGTGGTCAGAGCAGTTAAGCTTCTATACTGAATCCACTTTCCCACCTCACCCCCATATTCCTCAATTACTGGACAGTTGGTTCTGCTGTAAGGCAGTAGTTCCATTCTCATGCAATCCCGTGTTAAAAGAAAATTGCCTAATAGCAGCACCATTTAAACTAATGGGGCTGGAATCACATTATAATCAAAACACACTTTAAAACTTTGTGCATTGGAAACAGTGTCCCCAATTCATCAATCGTGTTATAGTGAATTCACGTTAACGAAACGCGCGTTACAGCAGAACGGCCTTTACGTTCAGAAAGGGATCAATCTCCATGTTGAGTCCATGGCTCTCTATCAGTCTGACTTAACCTCTTCAAAGACAGCCTGAGTCAACATTGACTGGAATTTGCAGGCTTGGTCTTGAATCACCAAACTGCTAGATTCCACAGTCTCTGAGATGAGGAGGAATTCTTCCTCTACAGAGGCTGAGGGTCTATTGAACTCCACCCCAGACAGCGGTGGAGGCAGAGTCATTGAATACTTTTAAGGCAGCAGTTGATATATATTTGACTGACAGGGGAGCGGGGGGACGGGTCAATCGTCAAATCAGGACATTGTGATGTTGAGGCCAACTTAGATATGACTGGGTCTTCCTGAAAAGCATAACAGTACAGAAGTGAGACTGCTCTTGATCCCAATTCATATGTTCATATGTACACTTGTAAGGAGAATGCACAGGGAAATAGCTGGGAACATTGCATCCTAATGCAGTGATGTAGGAATAATGAACACAGCATGTTAACCCTCTTCAGTTGGGTCATCTCAGTTGTGTTAAAAGGGATAACTCGATAGTACAAGGGGCTGCCTTCTGAGGGAAGCTTGGACAGGTTATGCCTGTACCCATGGAAACTTGGAAGAATCGAGGTGATCAGACTGAGCCAGAGAGGAGTTGACAGGTTGGAAACTGTAGGGATGTTTTCCCTAGTAGTAGAGTAAGAGGGCACAGTTAGATGCAAAGACAGTTTCTCATACCATGCTTTTGAAAAGATGGGAGGGAGAGAAGGGGCCATCAACCTGTGGAGTGGGTATGTGGGCTGCATTGTAGATAACAGACATCCTCCACTCTGAGGTGTTAAGCTTCCCTTTTCTCATCCCCACTAGACCTCCAAATCCCGCACTCTGCCTCCTCGAGGTGGGTGTCCAATTGCTTCAAGTGTTAAAAGCCAGAGACTGAGCTGAGTCTGGCTGTTGTTCCTCTTTCTCTCTGAGATGTTTGCAGTTCTGCTATCGGCCCCCACAGAGTCCTGGCGCATCGTTCCTTGGAAGGGGAGTCTCTGGTAGATAGGATAGTGAAGACGGCGTTCATTGTGCTTTCCTTTATTGGTCAGAGCATTGAGTATAGGAGTTGGGAGGTCATGTTGCGGCTGTACAGGACATTGGTTAGGCCATTTTTGGAATACTGTGTGCAATTCTGGTCTGGGAGAAAGTGAGGACTGCAGATGCTGGAGATCAGAGCTGAAAATGTGTTGCTGGAAAAGTGCAGCAGGTTAGGCAGCATCCAAGGAACAGGAGATTCGATGTTTCGGGCATAAGCCCTTCATCAGGAATGAGGAGAGGGCAACTTTTTCACCCAAAGGGCACTTTCCTCATTCCTGATGAAGGGCTTATGCCCGAAATGTCAACTTTCCTGTTCCTTGGATGCTTCCTGACCTGCTGCGCTTTTCCAGCAACACATTTTCAGCTGCAATTCTGGTCTCCCTGCTACAGGAATGATGTTGTGAAACTTGAAAGGGTTCAGAAAAGGATTTACAAGGATGTTGTAAAAACAATGACTGCAGATGCTGGAAACCAGATTCTGGATTAATGGTGCTGGAAGAGCATAGCAGTTCAGGCAGCATCCAAGGATGTTGCCAGTTTTAGAGGGTTTGAGCTAGAGGGAGAGGCTGAACAGGCTGGGGCTGCTTTCTCTGGAGCATCAGAGGCTGAGGGGTGACATTATAGAGGTTTATAATATCTTAAGGGTCATGGATAGGGTAAATAGACAATGTCTTTTCACTGGGGTGGGGGAGTCCAGAACTAGAGGGCAAAGGTTTGGGGTCAGAGGGGCAAGTTTTAGAAGAGACCTAAAGGGCAACTTTTTCTGCAGGGCCAGGGCTAAAGAAGGACCGTAATTCTGAACTTTTAACGTCACCTCTTTATGGTTCTCCTTTGTATTGAAGATTTTGTACCTAGGTATCTTTACATCAAAGTTGGCACCAAGAATGGTGACTTTGTCTTCATTCAGGAAGGGCTCTGGCCCGAAACGTCGTCTCTCCTGCTCCTTGGATGCTGCCTGACCTGCTGCGCTTTTCCAGCAACACATTTTCAGCTCTGATCTCCAGCATCTGCAGTCCTCACTTTCTCCTGGTTGGAGTGAAGGGTCTGTTTCTGTGCTGTCTGACTCAATGGCAATGGATTCATGATCATCATCACATTCTCAATTCCAGAATTTTAATGTATTCATACTGCACCATTGCCATGGTGGGAGTCACCTGCAAACTCCTGATTAATAGTCCAGTGATAATACTGCTAGGCCATTGCCTGCTACAGGTCAACATCAGGTTTGTTGTGAGCTGTTTGCTGATCATTTCTACCTGGCTCCAGCTAGGGGGTTGGTTAGCTCACTTGGCTAGTGGCTGATTTACAATACAGACTAGCACTAGCAAGCATTGGCTCACTTCCACGCTGGCTGAGGTTAGCATTGAGGACTCTCCTTTTCGACCTTTCCCCTTGTGTGAGGCACGGTGACCCGCAGTTTAAACCAGCATCACTGCTGCCTCTCTCTCACGAGAGAATGTGACTTTATCTGTTTATTACTTACCATGCAACGAACTGCATTCTGTCAAGACGAGGCCCTCTTCTCTTTAAGGATCATGAGTGTTTTTCCTCGAGCGCTGCAGCCCAGTGGGGCACCTCGACCCAGTCAAGGAAAGATGGTGTCAGCTGAAAGTTACCTGGCATAGCAACATCAGCTGTGAGCTTTGCAAATCCCTCACTGGTGTCCTCGTGTGGGGAAGAAAGCAGGAAAGGAAACTGGATTGGATTTTGAAATATAACCAGTGAGACAATAAAGAAGAGGAGGCCATTCAGCCCCTCAAGATTGTTCCAACATTCAATGTGATCATGACTGACCTGCAATCTGACCATTGACCCTACCCTTTGTGTTATATTCCTTAGTCGGTGTAAGTCTATAAATTGCAGGTATAACATTTGTACTTGTTGCAACCAGGTCATGGGGGCGGATATGGCCACGTGATATTGTCGCTGGTCTATTAACTCAGAGACCCAGGTAATGTTCTGGGGAACTGGGTTCAAATCCTGCTGTGGCTGATGATGGGGTTTGTATTCAATTCAAAGAGAAGTTTGGAATTAAGAGTGTAGTGATGACCTCAAACTGTCGTTGGGAAAAACCCCATCAGGTTCACTGGTGCTCTTTTGATCTACCTATTGCACTCTCATCTATTTTCCCCCCATCCCCCCACCACTCCCTTGCCTCATAGCCTCATTCTTGATGAAGGGTTTTTACCTGAAATGTCGATTCTCCTGTTGCTCAGATGCTGCCTGATCAGTTGCGCTTTTCCAGCGCCACACTCTCGCCTCTGAGCTCCAGTATCTGCAGTCCTCACTTTCACCGAAACTGCTGTCCTTACCTGGTCTGACCTCCATGTAACTCCAGACCCACAGCAATGTGGTTAACTTTTAACTGCCCTCTGGGTAATGAGGGATGGGCAGTAAATGCTGACCGAGCCAATGATGCCCTCATCCTGTGAATGAATAGGTAACATTTGTTCTGGCTGCAGATTGGACAATTCAAATAGTTAAGCTCCAGATGAGGAGGGATGAGTTGAATTCCCTTAGGGTAGTCAGAGCAAGGTTAATTGGAAAAGGATCTCTTACCTTGTGGATACTGTCCTCCCAGTCCCCAATGAATTCTTGCCTTAAAAGGAATCAATGTCACCGTGATTTGGAGATGCCGGTGTTGGACTGGGGTGGACAAATCACACAACATCAGGTTATAGGCCAACGGGTTTAATTGGAATCATTTACTTTTGGACTGAGCATTCTTGCATTGACAAAAAAAAGTGTTTCATGATTACTAATAAATACTAACATAACACACAGCACAGTGGCACAGTGGTTAGCACTGTTGCCTCACAGCACCTGTAGACCTGGGTTCAATTCCCAACTCAGGCGACTGACTGTGTGGAGTTTGCACGTTCTCCCTGTGTCTGCGTGGGTTTCCTCCGGGTGCTCCGGTTTCCTCCCACAGTCACAAAGATGTGCGGGTCAGGTGAATTGGCCATGCTAAATTGCCCGTAGTGTTAGGTAAGGGGTACATGTAGGGGTATGGGTGGGTTGCGGGTCGGTGTGGACTTTTTGGGCCGAAGGGCCTGTTTCCACACTGTAAGTCTAATCTAATCTAAGAGCACAAAAATCAGTCTATAAAGACGCAAAGCAGGTATATGAAACAGCCTCTGAATTGCCTGTGAAAAGTTGATAAGACAATGTTGTGGCCAATTTTGGATGACACCAGTACAATTGATATTGGCAGATGAGCAATTTTGCATTTCCTGTTTTGCAGGTCAGCGGATTGTTCTGATTACTTTCAGCGGGGACTGAATTCTAGCATTCAGAGTGTGAATCTTTTCCTGAATTTTACCTGCACTGCAGGGGTGTTTGAATGCTTGTTCTCAAAACTCTGGCCCTCACGGCACTCAGTCCATACACAGGGGCTTCTAGCCAATAACGCACACATTAACAGTCCAGCGCTGCAGATAACAATTGAAATTTCTGAAAAAGCTCAGCAGGTCTGGCAGCATCTATGGAGAGAAATCAGAGTTAATGTTTCAGGTCAAGTGACTCTTCCTCAGTACAAAAAGAGTCACTGGACCTAAAATGTTAACACTGATTTCTCTCCATAGATGCTGCCAGACCTGCTGAGTTTTTTCACAACCTTTGTTTTTGTCTCTGAATTACAGCATCCACAGTTCTTTTGCTTTTAGTCTAGTGTTGCAATCAGGCTTCAATCCCTTTCTTTATATCTTCCTGGAAGGTAAGGTGAACGTAGAGTCATAGAGATATGCAGCATGGAAACAGATCCTTTGTCCATGCCAACCAGATATCCTAAATTAATCTAGCCAGTTGCCTGAATTTGGCCCATATCCCTCTAAACCCTTCCTATTCATATACCCATCCAGCTGCCTCTTAAATGTGTAATTGTACCAGCCTCCATCATTTCCTCTGGCAGCTCATTCCATACCCGTACCACCCTCTGTGTGAAAAAGTTGAACATTAGGTCCCTTATAAATCTATCCCCTCTCACCCTAAACCTATGCCCTCTAGTTCTGGACTCCCCCACCCAGGGAAAAGACCTTGCCTATTTACCCTATCTACACCGTTCATAATTTTGTAAGCCTCTATAAGGTCACCCCTCAGTCTCCAGGGAAAATAGCCTCGGCGTATTCAGCCTCTCTCAGCTCAAACCCTCCAACCCTGGCAACATTCTTGTAAATCTTTTCTGAACCCTTTCAAGTTTCACAATGTTCTACGTAGCCAACAAAGAGACAGGCATAGCTGGGGCCCATACGTGTGCTCATGGCTACTCCTTTGGTCTGGAGGAAGTGGGAGGATTCAAAAAAAAAATTGTTAATAGTGAGGACCAGTTTGACCAGTTAGGGAGAGAGATCAGAATTGCACACAATATTCCAAAAGTGGCCTTACCAATGTCCTTTCAGCTGAGAGAGGGGAAATAGCCCTACTCCTTGTTATCTCTTCTCGATAAAACTTTCCCTGTTTGAAGTTATCCTGACATTTTATCAAGTGTAATAGTCTCCATGAGCTTAACACAGGACAACACCAGTCATTGGATCCACAATTTTGTTTGTAATAGTGCTCTTTTTTTGAAAACAATGAATATTTAACAATTCAATGTTAAAAATGTTTGTAAATCCTTTGTGGTTCTGATCTCTTGTTGCAATACAACTGATATAGCATTGTCTGCCTTTAATTACGAGAATTGTGCATTTCTAGAATCTTGGTACAAAGTTATGTTTCCTGACTCAGTGTGGAACCAGGCCATTCAGCCCATCAAGTCCACACTAACTGCCAGAAGAGCATCCCACCCACACTCACCCCCTATCCAATCCCTGTAATTCTGCATTTCCCATAACTAACCCACACGGCCTGCACATCCCTGGACATGACAGACCACTTAGCATGGCCAATCCACCTAACTCACACATCTTAGGACTGGGAGGAGACCGGAGCACCTGGATAAAAACTCACGCAGACACGAGGAGAATGTGCAAACTCCACAAATATAAGCTGGGTCCCTGGAGCTGTGAGGCAACAGTGCTAACTACTGAATTTTCTGCTTCTGTTTTATTTTTGAGTTTACTCCCTTGATCTGAACTCCCCCAACCTATACAGATAGTTTAAAATGGAAAGGAAGGCTGACAGGTTAACTCTGCTTCACCTCACAGATACTGCCTGACCTACCGTACACTTCCAACATTTTCTGTCCTTAGTGGAAAAGAAAGACACTCCCCCTGTCTACCTTGAAAACTTTGATCACATCACCTCTTAAACTCTGAGCTTCACGGCACACGATCCTGGTAATCTTTGCAGCATACTCCTGCCCACGGAACGCACCTCTACCTACCTCGACACTGTCCTATCCCCCCTAGTCCAGGAACTCCCCACATGCGTTCGAGACACCACCCACGCCCTCCACCTCCTCCAAGACTTCCGTTTCCCCGGCCCCCAACACCTCATCTTCACCATGGATATCCAATCCCTCTACATCTCCATCCACCATGACCAGGGCCTCCAAGCCCTCCATTTTTTCCTCTCCCAATGTCCCCAACAGCACCCTTCCACCAACACTCTCATTCGTTTGGCCGAACTGGTCATCACCCTTAACAATTTCTTTTTTGAATCCTCCCACTTCCTCCAGACCAAAGGAGTAGCCATGAGCACATGTATGGGCCCCAGCTATGCCTGTCTCTTTGTTGGCTACGTAGAACAGTTGATCTTCCGTAATTACACCGGCACCACTCCCCACCTCTTCCTCCGCTACATTGATGACTGCATTGGCGCCACCTCGTGCTCCCGCGAGGAAGTTGAGCAATTCATCGACTTCACCAACACTTTCCACCCTGACCTTAAATTTACCTGGACCATCTCTGACACCTCCCTCCCCTTCCTGGACCTCTTTATCTCCATTAATGACGACCGACTTGACACTGACATTTTTTACAAACTCACCCACTCCCACAGCTACCTGGATTACACCTCTTCCCACCCTACCTCTTACAAAAATGCCATCCTGTATTCCCAATTCCTCTGCCTCTGCCAGATCTGCTCCCAGGAGGACCAGTTACACCACAGAACACACCAGATGGCCTCTTTCTTTAGAGACCACAATTTCCCTTCGCACGTGGTTAAAGATGCCCTCCAACACATCTCGTCCACATCCCGCACCTTCGCCCTCAGACCCCACTCCTCCAACCATAACAAGGACAGATCGCCCCTGGTGCTCACCTTCCACTCTACCAACCTTCGCATAAACCAAATCATCCGCCGACATTTCTGCCACCTCCAAAAAGACCCCACCACCAGGGATATATTTCCCTCCCCACCCCTTTCCGCCTTCTGCAAAGACCATTCCCCCTGTGACTACCTGGTCAGGTCCACGTCCCCCTTCGACCCACCCTCCCATCCTGGCACTTTCCCCTGTTACTGCAGGAACTGCAAAACCTGCGCCCACACCTCCTCCCTCACCTCCATCCAAGGCCCTAAAGGAGCCTTCCACATCCATCAAAGTTTTACCTGCACATTCACCAATATAATTTATTGTATCCGTTGCTCCCGATATGGTCTCCTCTACATTGGGGAGACTGGACGCCTCCTAGCAGAGCACTTTAGGGAACATCTACTGGACACCCGCGCCAATCAACCACACCACCCCGTGGCCCAACATTTCAACTCCCCCTCCCACTCTGCCGAGGACATGGAGGTCCTGGGCCTCCTTCACTGCTGCTCCCTCACCACCAGACGCCTGGAGGAAGAACGCCTCATCTTCCGCCTCGGAACACTTCAACCCCAGGACATCAATGTGGACTTCAACATTTCCCCTTCCCCCACCTCACCCTAGTTCCAAACTTCCAGCTGTCCCCATAACTTGTCCGGACTTGTCCTACCTGCCTATCTCCTTTTCCACTTTTCCACTCCACCCTCTCCTCCCTGACCTATCACCTTCATCCCCTCCCCCACACACCCATTGTACTCTATGCTACTCTCTCCCCACCCCCACCCTCCTCTAGCTTATCTCTCCACGCTTCAGGCTCACTGCCTGTATTCCTGATGAAGGGCTTTTGCCTGAAACGTCAATTTCGCTGCACTTTGGATGCTGCCTGAACTGCTGTGCTCTTCCAGCACCACTAATCCAGATCCTGGTAATCTTGTGAAGGGGACTCATCGGAAGTTGTGACTTTTGCTGGAGTGCCCAAGGATAACCATTAATCTGAATGCCCTCCTCTAACCTTGTAATTCTTAATTTATCAACAGGGTGACGCTGTGAGGGTCAGGAACACCACCCACGGGAACTGGCAGCGGAAATTGATGGAGGAGGAGCACAGACATGGGAGGTGAAAATTAATCAGGGTTTTCGACATGGAACTGATTCTTTTGAATGGTTAGTCACGGGGAATTTCCTGAGGTTTGTTTTGATGAAGATGACCTCCATTCTGTGTTCAGAGCTTGTGTTAAATTTAATGATGCCTGTAATCCCAGCCTGTCCCCTTAGACAACTTATTGGCTCACCAGGAAGGAGGTGTTTCCCAATCCCTGATGACTTATACGTCTCGATGGTTTCATGAGAAAGTTAAGGCACTTTCACGCTAAGTGGAAGTTCTCACACAGATGGGACTGAATGAGCGGCATTTAATGAAGGACGTGAAGGGAAGACCTTTCATTTCTGGAGCGCCTTCCCCATCCTCGAGCCACCCATCCAGCTTCCCTGGTTAATTCAGTCGTAATGCGGGAAATAACAGAGCCAATTTGTGCACAGCAGGATCCCAAAACCAGCAATGCAGTGGTAACCTGATAATCGACCCGCCATAGAGATTCACAGCATAGAAACAGGCCCAACTTGTCCATGCTGCCCAGTTTTCACATTTAGCGAGTCCCATTTGGTCCAAATCTATTGCAGCGATAATAAAATAAAACAAGGAGCTGCGGATGCTGGCGCTTTAAAACAAACAAAAATGGAAATTACTGGAGAACCTCAGTAGGTTTTGCAGCATCCACGGAGAAAAGAATTGAGTTAACGCTTCCAATTTCCAGTGACCTTTTTTTTCAATTGGTTGAGCCCAGGGCACAATCCTGAGGAACTCCTGTTGAGATGACTGACCTACAACAATTACAACCATCTTCCTCTGGGCCAGCTATGTCTCCAAATTACAGAGCGTTTTACCCCAATTCCAATTGGCTGCGGTTTTGTTAGGGCTTCTTGATGCCACACTCAGTCATAGCATCATAGAGTCATAGAAATATACAGTGTGGAAACAGACCCTTCAGACCAACTCGTCCATGCCAACCAGATATCCTAACCTAATCTAGTCCCATTTACCAGAATTTGGCCCATATCCCTCTAAACCCTTCCTATTCATGTACCCATCCACATATCTTTTAGATGTTGTAATTGTACCAGCCTCCACCACTTCCTCTGGCAGCTCATTCCATACACGTAGCGCCCTCTGTGTGAAAATGTTGCTCATTAGGTTCCTTTTAAATCTTTCCACAGTCACCTTAAAACTATGCCCCCTAGTTCTGGACTCCCCCACTCCTAGGGGAAAGATCTTGTCTATTTACCCTACTCATAACCCTCATGATTTTATAAATCTCTATAAGATTACCCCTCAGCCTCCGATGCTTCAGGGAAAAACAGCCCCAACCTATTCAATACAGCCTTGGTATTGAGAGCTGTCACTCCCAGCTCACCTCTGGAACTCGGCTCTTTTGTCCAGGTTTGAACCAAGGTTGTAATGAAGTCGGGAGCTGAGTGGCCCTGGTGTAACCCAAACTGGGTGTCACTGAGCAGGTTATTGCTGAGCTGGTGCTGCTTGATGGCACTGTTAACAACACCTTCCATCACTTTCCTGGTGATTGAAAGTAGACTGATGGGGTTGTAATTGGCTGGTCTGGATGTGTCCAAATTGTCAGTTGATGCAAGTGTCGTAGCTGTACTGGAAGAGTTTAGCTGGGGTTGCGGCAAGATCTGGAGCACTAGTCTTCAGTACTGTTACTGGATTAGAGTCAGGGCCAGCAGCCTTTGCAGTAACCAATGCCTCCACCATTTCTTGATGACAAGTGGAATGAACAGAGTTGGCTGAAGACTGGTATCTGTAATGCTGGGGGCGATCAGAGGAGGCTAAGATGGGTCATCCATTCTGCATCTTTGGAACAATCTGAAGTAACTCCACAGAGTTACCAAGTCACCCTATATTTACATGTGCACGTCGCTTCCTCAGAGCCAGCACTCAGAGTGAACAGAACTGCTTGTTTGTATCGGTCAGCCACAGCTTCCTGTTCGGATCAGGTTCATAGCCCCACTCAGGGAACTCATATTCAATGAGGTCCACCTGGCTGACCTTGTTACAATCACAACATGGCCTCGGCCTTGTCTTGTCGTTGTTAGCCATGTGACACCTGTGGAGGCCATTCCTTTTGTCATTTGATTTTGCTGCGTAGCTGTTGTTGTTCTCTGTCTATTGTTGGACTGCTATGGATTCTGGGTAAATTGGTCAACATGTGTTAAATGTCGGTGGTGTGATAATTTCTTCTTGAGCAGCCTCTTGCCTGTTGAGGAACAGCTTCTCCAGTGGCTGTATGTAACTGCGGGTTTGCTGCAGTACCTTGCTGTTCACTTGCATTGCATACAATTGAAGTATGTGGTCTTGAATTGACATTTGGCCTGACATTTGTTGCAATTGTTAAATGCTTCTACTCTGACTGGTTCTCCAGTATTCAACTCTGGCAATGACATTTAGCTTTCTGCTGTTTTACCTTGATACTGCCACTAACACCTGTCACTACTGATTTCAGTAGCTTTTTTTACTGTTGAAAGAATGGTTTGAGTGTGGTACAACATTAGTCTCTGTAATTGACTATTTTCCACATTTTCATTAAGTACATTTCTCCACATATGGATTGCCTTATGTTAAACTGCATGGGATTTGCTCAGTTAGTTTCCTTTGATGGTGGTCATTGCCAACTCAGCCTTTCTGCTTGACTGGAGATAGTGTGCAATCTCGTCATTGAGATTCCTCATCATGAACACACTCTCTAATATATTTAGGAGATAACACTTGGAGTAGTCAGCGCTGATAAACCTTTGAGTGGCACAGTGGCTCAGTGGTCAGCACTGCTTGCCTCACAGGGCCAGGGACCCAGGTTCAATCCCAGCCTTGGGCAACTGTCTACGTGGAGTTTGCATGTTCTCCCTGGGTCTGTGTGGGTTTCCTCTGGGTGCTCTGGTTTCCTCCCACAATCCAAAGATGTGCAGTTAAGGGTGGATTGGCCATGCTGACTTGCCCACAGTATTCAGAGATGTGTAGGTTAGGTGTATTAGACAGGGGCAAATGTAGAGTAATGGGGCAGGGGAATAGGTTTGGGTGGGATACTCTTCGGGGGATCGGTGTGGACCTGTTGAGCCTGATTCTACCCTGTAGGGATTCTATGATTCCACATGGAAAATTTGAAGCATTCCCTTTAACCCTACCCCTTCCCACCTTTGGTGGTTTGGTTGTGACATTTTGAGCTGTAGAGTAAAACTGCTTAATAAAATGTGCTAGCTGTGGACGAGCAGCTTGTGCACTTGGCTCTGAAGAGAAGGTGGGGAGGTTCAAATCTCTTGTAAACTGAGTGGTGTGTCTTAGATTAACGCAGTGTGGTACCGAGGGTAAACTGCACTGTGAACTGTCAGGTAATGGCAAATCTGCCTAGCCTGCACATCCCTAGATGCTACAGGCAATGTAGCATGGCCAACTCACCTAACCTGCATATTCCCTTCCTATTCATATACCATCCAGACGCCTTTTAAATGTTGCAATTGTACTAGCCTCCACCACTTCCTCTGACAGCTCATTCCACACATGCATCACCCCTCTGTGTAAAAAGACCATGATCAGTTTCAGGAACATCGTGACAGACTGCCTCATGCCCAAACAAAGAGACAATGTTTACATTGTTCAGAGCCTTACATAACTTCAGCACTTCCCTTGACAGATAGTAAAGCAAATTGCTAAGTTGAACATGGTGATGTGCTGCGTGATTACTAGAATGTAGAATGTGTTGGGCTTTATTAAAGAGGCTACGATACTAAACCAGGGAGGTTATGGGGACTCTTTATAAAACGTGCATGGTGGCTCAATGATTAGCACTGCCTCCCGGGTTCGATTCCAGCCTCAAACGATTGTCTGTGTGGAGTTTGCAGGTTCTCCCCATGTCTGCGTGGATTTCCTCTGGGTGCTCTATTTTCCTCCCACAGTCCAAAGATGTACAGGTCAGGGTGGATTGGCTAAAGTGCCCCATGGTATCCAAGAGAAAGTGAGGACTGCAGATGCTGAAGATCAGAGAAGAAAAAAGTACAATAGGTCAGGCAGCATCCGAGCAGCAGGAGAATCGAGGTTTCGGGCACAAGCCCTTCATCAGGCTTGATGGATTGGCCATGTTAAGTAACTTATAGTGCCGAGATGGGTTAGCAATGGGAAATGCAGGGTTCTAGGGATAGAACAGGGAGGTGAATCTGGGTGGGATGCTCTTCAGAGGGACGGTGTAGACCTGATGGGCCAAATGGCCTGTTTCTACACTGTAGAGATTCTATGGATTCAGTCTCATCTGGAGTATTGTGTTTGATTTTGAACTGAGGCTGATAAAGGCTCAGAGAAGGTGCCAATGAGTCAGCTGTTTTTTGGCAAATTAGGGAAGCATTCCCTTTCAGGGCTCTTGTGGCACAGTGGAGAACACTTTGGGGAAAGTGATCATAACCGCCTCACATTTAGTATAGCCTTGGAGAGTGAAAGGAGCAGTTACCGAGGGGAGATATTTAATTGGGGAAAAGAAAATTATGATGCTATCAGACAGGAGTTGGGAAGTACAGACTGGGAGCAACTATTCCACAGAAAGGGCACTGCAGACATGTGGAGATTGTTTAAGGAGCAGTTGTTGCAAGTGATTCACAAATTTGTTCCTCTGAGACAGGTAAGAAGGGGTAAGATTAAGGAACCTTGGATGACAAGAACAGAGGAGCTTCTCATCAAAAGGAAGAAAGCAGCTTACGTTAGATGGAAGAAGCAAGGATCTAGCACAACTTTAGAGGATTACAGGCTTGCTAGAAAGGAGCTCAGAAATGGACTAAGGAGACCCAGGAGGGGGCCCAAGAAAGGCTTGGCAGGAAGGATTAGGGAGAACCCAAAGGCGTTTTACTCATACATGAGGAATAAGAGAATGTTCAGGGAGAAGGTAGGGCCAAGCAGAGATAGCGGAGGGAACTTGTGTGTGGGGTCTGAGCAGATAGGGGAAGCCCTTAGGGAGTTTTTTGCTTTGGTTTTCACCAAGGAAAGGGAATTTGTTGTAAATGAAAACTTAGAGGAGCTGGGATACAGTCTTGACCAGATCAAGATTGATGAGGTTGATGTGCTGGAAATTTTGGAAAACGTTAAGATTGATAAGTTTCCTGATGAAGGGCTTATGCCCGAAACGTCGAATTTCCTATTCCTTGGATGCTGCCTGACCTGCTGTGCTTTAACCAGCAACACATTTTCAACTGAAGTCCCCAGGGCCAGACCAGATTTATCCTCGGCTGCTCCGGGAAGCGAGAAAGGAGGTTGCTAAGCCGCTGGCAAGGATATTTGCCTCCTCACTCTCCACGGGAGTTGTACCGGAGGATTGGAAGGAGGCAAATGTTGTTCCTCTTTTCAAAAAGGGTAATAGGGAAATCCCTGGCAATTACAGACCAGTCTTATGCTGTCATCAGCAAAGTTGTGGAAAGAATTCTGAGGGATAGGATTTATGACTGTTTGGCAAAGCATAGCGTGATTAAAGGCAGTCAGCATGGCCTTGTGAGGGGCAGGTCATGCCTCACAAATCTTACTGAGTTCTTTGCGGAGGTGTCAAGATAGGTCGATGACGGTCGAGCAGTGGATGTGGTGTATACAGACTTCAGCAAGACATTTGATAGGGTTCCCCTTGGTAGGCTCATTCATAAAGTCAGGAAGTATGGGATACAGGCAGATTTGGCTATCTGGATTCAGAATTGGTTGGCTGACAGAAGGCAGGGAGTGGTTGTAGATGGTAAGTATTCTGCCTGGAGGACAGTGTTGAGTGGGGTCCCACAGGGCTCTGTTCTAGGGCCTCTGCTCTTGTAGTTTTTACAAATGACTTGGATGAGGACATTGAGGGGTGGGTTAGTAAATTTGCAGATGACACAAAGGTTGGAAGGGTCACCTATAGTATAGAGGGCTACTGCAGGCTGCAGCGCGACATAGACAGGATGCAGAGCTGGGCTGAGAAATGGCAGATGGAGTTCAACCTGGATAAATGCGAAGTGATGCATTTTGGAAGGTCGAACTCGAATGCTGAATATAGAATTAAAGACAGGATTCTTGGCAGTGTGGAGGAACAGAGGGATCTGGGTGTGCAGGTACATAGATCCCTCAAAGTTGCCACCCAAGTGGATAGGGTTGTTAAGAAAGCATGTGGTGTTTTGGCTTTCATTTAACAGGGGGATCGAGTTTAAGAGCTGCGAGGTTTTGCTGCAGCTCTACAAGTCCCTGGTGAGACCACACTTGGAATATTGTGTCCAGTTCTGGTCGCCCTACTATAGGAAAGATACAGAGACTTTGGAGAGGGTGCAAAGAAGGTTTACCAGGATGCTGCCTGGAATGGAGGGCTTGTCTTATGAAGAAAGGTTGAATAAGCTCAGACTTTTCTCTCTGGAGAGAAAGAGGAAGAGAGGAGACCTGATCGAGGTGTGCAAAATAATGAGAGGAATAGATAGAGTTAATAGCCAGAGACTTTTCCCCAGGGCAGGATTGACTGATACGAGAAGTCATCGTTTGAAGATATTAGGAGGAAGGTATAAAGGAGACGTCAGAGGTAGCTTCTTTACGCAGAGAGTTGTGAATGCACGGAATGCGTTGCCAGTTGAGGTGGTGGAAGCAGAATCATTGGGGACGTTTAAGCGACTGCTGGACATGCACATGGATAGCAGTGAGTTGAGGGGTGCATAGGTTAAGTTACTTTATTTTACATTAGGATTAAGTCTCGGCACAACATCGTGGGCCAAAGGGCCTGTTCTGTGCTGTACTTTTCTATGTTCTATGTTCTAGTGACAGTGTCCCTAACTCTGAGCTAAAAGGTTCAGGTTCAAGACCATCCTGCTCCAGAGTTATAGGATAATATTTCTGAAAAGGTAAATGAGGAAAATATGTGAAGCAAAGAGAAGTTTGGGTTGTTCTATCTAGGACTGAAATGACATTTCATAAAAGTGTTCTCGCTAATGATAAATGTAGATACAGAGAATTTTACCCCATTGGGAAAATAACCTGAAAGACAGATTTGAAGGTGTTTGGCATCCGTGACACAAGGAGAGGTTGTTTTCTGTCGTGAGTCATTAGGATCTGGAATGTTGTGAAGGAAGATCATATTGTAGCTTTCCAAAGAAAATTAGGAAAATGCATGAAGGAGGAAATTAAATGCAGGGCGAGTGATATGAGTTTGCCTCCACACTAGTGTTTTACCGAATGCACCAATATCTCCTACAGCATAAAAAAACAGGCGTGGGTCTGATAGCATTGAAGAATCCAAAGATCCTTATTGAGGCTAACTATGATATACCAACATTACATTATTCAAGTACCGAAGTGTTTTGGCCAACATTAAGTTACAAAGAGTAGCCTGCTTCCAGTAGTACACCAGCTTTGAGTGATCCATAAGATCAGAACATGTTGGAGTAGAAGTAGGCCATTCAGCCCATTGAATCTGCCCAACATTCAATGGCTGATCTGAGAATTCTGAGCACCAGTTTTCTGCCTTTTCCCCGTAACCCTTGATTCCCAAATTGATTAAAAATCTATCTCAGCCTTGAGTATGCCTATAAGGCACCAACCTCAACAGCCCTCTGTGGTAAAGAATTTCACAGATTCAGGGCTCTCTGAGAGAAAAAAATCCTCCTCATCTTTGTCTTAGATGGGTAATTCCTTACTCTGGAATGATGTCCCCTGGCCTGAGCCTCTGCCATGGATAGAGTCTGAGATGTCCACACCCTCAGGTCATGTGATATGACAGAGTGATGAAATCATGAACATAGCTCTTAAATGTAGGCTGACCCATTGAGTGTGACAGCAGCTATGGGGAGGAGGTTAGTGACTCACTCCACTGTATGACTAGTTTCCTGAATAGTTGCTGAACAGGGCTAAATCGTTTTCTGAGCATTTACCCTTCTATTGTTCTATCAAGAACACAGCAGGCAAGTGAAGACAGAGGACAAGTTAAGAGTTCTTGTGAGAAATATATCTCCCAGAATGTCAACCTAGATCTCCCTGCGGACGTTAACTGGCAGTGTTGTGTGTGGTTTGGAAAGATCACTGCTCCTTCAGGGTTATGTGTTTTAGGGTGGTGTGTGGGGACAATGAAAGGCAGTTGGATTATATGAGCTTTGCCCAGCAGCCTGTCCTTGTCTCCAAAGTGAATAATGGATTAAATAAAGTACTGAACTCATTCAAATTCATTAAAGCCTCGAAAGGTATCAGCACAAAGGATGAAAGCATTCCTGACAGGTAAGGGCCCTACTCTCCAGAATTCAAGTCTGACCTGCCACTGTATTATTGTAACGTAATCGTCACTTTCTGTTAAACTGTCACATAAACTTGGAGGAATTTGGAAAGAGGGAAAGTTGCTGGAGCGCTAGGGCAGAAATAGGGACTGAGTCTGAGCTCCTGTCTCGCACTTTCTCACTGGGATTTGAGGGTCATAGAGTCAGACTACACAGATACAGATCATTTGTCCAACTTGTCCATGCACACTATGTTTCAACTAAACTAGTCCCACTATCCCTATTCTTGGCTCATATCCCTTCAAACATTTCTTATTCATGTACTGATCCAAATGTCTTTTAAATGTTGTCATTATACTCACATCCACCTCTTCCTCTAGCAGTTTATTTTGTACACAAATCACTCTCTGTGTAAAAAATGTTCCGCCTTATGTCATTTCTAAGATTTTCTCCTCTCACCTTAAAATATGTCCCTTAGTTTTGAACTCTCCCACCCTAGGGAAAAGACTCTTGCTATTCACCTTACCTATTTAATAAACCTCGGTAAGGTCACCCCCTCAGCCTCCTATGCTCGAGAGAAAATAGTCCCAGCCTATCCAGCCTCTCCTCATAACTCAAACCCTCCAGTCCAGGCATCCTCCTGGTAAATCTTTTCTGAACCCTCTCCAGTTTAATAATATCCTTCCTATAACAGGGTGACCAGAACTGGACACAGTACTCCAGAAGAGGCCCCACCAACGTCCTTAATAACCTCAACATGATGTCCTAACTCTCCTTCTCAAAGGTCTGAGCAATGAAGGCAAATGTGCTAAGTACCTTCTTACCCACCCTGATGCAATTTCAAAGGATTATGAACCTTAACCCCAAGGTCTCTCTCATCCACAACACTATCCAGGATCCTAACATTAATTGTGTAAGTCCTATCTTTCTTTGTTTAACCAAAATGCAATACCTTATATTTATCCAAATTAAACTGCACCTGCCACTCCTCAGCCCATTGACCCAATTGATCAAAATCCCTTTGTAATCTGAGCTAACCTTCTTCACTATCCACTATATCACCAATTTTGGTGTAAGTCGCAAACTTACAAACCATATCCTCATCCAAATCGTTTATATAAGTGACAAACAATAATGGACCCAGCATCGATCCCTGAGGAACACCGCTGGTCACAGGTCTCCGGTCCAAAAAAAACACTCCACCACCACCCTCTGTCTCCTACCATCAAACCAATTTTGTATCCAACTGGCAAGCCCTCCTTGAATCCCACGCGATCTTGGCTGATGGAATTCAATGTGAGCAAATGCGAGGTCTTGCACTTTGGAAAAAAGAATACAAGCATAGACTACTTTCTAAACGGTGAGAAAGCTCGTAAAGCCAAAGTACAAAGGGATCTGGGAGTGCTAGTCAAGGATTGTCTGAAGGTAAACATGCAGGTTGAGTCCGGGATTAAGAAAGCAAATGCAATGTTGTCATTTATCTCAAGAGGGTTGGAATATAAAAGCACCGTTGTGCTACTGAGACTTTATAAAGCTCTGGTTAGGCCCCATTTGGAGTACTGTGTACAGTTTTGGTCCCCATACCTCAGGAAGGACATACTGGCACTGGAGCGTGTCCAGCGGAGATTCACATGGATGATCCTGGAATGGTAGGTCTAACATACGAGGAACGGCCGAGGATCCTGGGATTGTATTCATTAGAGTTTAGAAGATTAAGGGGAGATCTAATAGAAACTTGCAAGATAATACATGGCTTGGAAAGGGTGGACGCTAGGAAATTTTTTCCATTGGGCGAGGAGACTAGAACCCATGGACACAGCCTTAGAATTAGAGGGGGTAAATTCAGAACAGAAATGCAGAGACATTTCTTCAGCCAGAGAGTGGTGGGCCTGTGGAATTCATTGCCGCAGAGTGCAGTGGAGGCTGGGACATTAAATGTCTTCAAGGCAGAAGTTGATAAATTCTTGATGTCACAAGGAATTTGGGCTACGGGGAGAATGCGGGTAAGTGGAGTTGAAATGTCCATCAGCCATGATTAAATGGCGGAGTGGACTCGATGGGCCGAATGGCCTTACTTCCACTCCTATGTCTTATGGTCTTATGGTCTTATGATCTAACTATACTAATTAGTCTACCATGCGGTATCTTGTCAAAGGTTTTACTAAAGTCCAAGTAGACACCATCTACTGCTCTGCCCTCATCAATCTTTTTGGTTACTTCCTCAAAACACTCAGTCAAGTTTGTGAGATAGGATTTCCCTCTCAAAACCATGCTGACTATCCCTAATCAATCCTTGCCCCTTGCAATGCATATAAATCCTATCTCTCAGAACCCCCGCCCACAGCGTATCCAGCAGTGATGTCAGGCTCACAGGGCTTTAGTTTTGAGGCTTTTCCTTACAGCTTCTCTTAGTTAAAGCTGAGGTTTTCTCTGATACCAAACGGCATAAAGCAGGGAGGTGAATACAGTTTGATATTTGAGCTTTTGCTTTCACTCCTCACTGTCTCACTGACGAATTCTCAAACATCCAGAGTACTCCAAGTATTTAATTGAGAAAGTTTTGTTTTGCTGCTGCTACTGCAGTGACACCCTCATTGAGAGGGACATTGTCGGTGATTTTGGGGTATATCCAACACCCTGGGTAGCAGCCAGGTAGAGAAACAAGATCCCTCACAATTTGCTTTGACTGACGCTTGCGTCTCTGTAACTGGTTGTACAGGGTCTGCTGGGATTGAGAGGAGTAGTGCGTGTGGTTGAGAGAGAGGTTTTGAGAACACTGTAAGCCAACAAAAAGAATTTAAGGCACATGTTTTTTTCACCAAAGTGCGAGGGCAGACAGAATCAAAAGGTGTGTACTTGACTGACCTTAAAAATAAGGCAAAGGACTCTGAGTTTCAGCAGCTTACTGAGTCAATGGTGCAGGACGGAATTGTGTGTGATATCATGAATGACCAAGTCAGAGGCAGATTACCCCTCAAGTGTCAATTCTTACTAGGAACAGCAATGAGAATCAAAGAGACAACATTAGTTCATTAACAGCACTGGAGAAAATGTAGAAACTTAGGACAAGCGAACTAATGTTTGCTTATAGGAACTGACCTGGAAAGATAATTACAGGTTCATTATTGCTCTGGGAACATTGCGGACTTTCTGGCGCTTGAGATGTGTCCTGCTCAGGGACTGGCCCAACATCCTTGTCTTTTTTGCACTTTGCTGCCTCAGCCAGAACTTAAGTTTCACAGTATATCAGTCTTACCTATTCACGATGTGGAGGTGCTGGTGTTGGACTGGGGTGGACAAGGTCAGAAGTCACATAAGACCATAAGACCATAAGACATAGGAGTGGAAGTAAGGCCATTCGGCCCATCGAGTCCACTCTGCCATTCAATCATGGCTGATGGGCATTTCAACTCCACTTACCCACATTCTCCCCGTTGCCCTTAATTCCTTGTGACATCAAGAATTTATCAATCTCTGCCTTGAAGACATTTAGCGTCCCGGACTCCACTGCACTCTGCGGCAATGAATTCCACAGGCCCACCACTCTCTGGCTGAAGAAATGTCTCTGCATTTCTGTTCTGAATTTACCCCTCTAATTCTAAGGCTGTGTTCACGTGTTCTGGTCTCCTCGCCTAAAGGAAACAATTTCCTAGTGTCCACCCTTTCCAAGCCATGTATTATCTTGTAAGCTTCTATTAGATCTCCCCTTAATCTTCTAAACTCCAAGGAATACAATCCCAGGATCCTGTCATTCCTCGTATGTTAGACCTACCATTCCAGGGACACCAGGTTACCAGGGATACCATGACACCAGGTTATAGCTCAATAGGTTTATTTGAAATCACAAGCTTTCGGAGCACTGCCCCTTTATTGGGTGAAGTGAGAAGAAGCACAGGCACAGAATTTATGGGCAGGGAGATGAAAAGATGGTATACATGGTATGAGGGGATTGTTGACAGGTTGAATAACAAGTCTTTTTAGGTGATCAAAAGTGTTAGATGGTGTGAGTAAAGTGTCAAAAGCTGAATAGCAAGTGAAGGGATGACCCATAATCTGATTAATTGAGGCAGAGAGATAATTGCAAAAAATTTAAAATAAGATGGTGCTGGAGACAAACCAAATGGCTGGAATAACATGAGATGTGTAAGACTCCCATGCTGAGGGTCGTATCAAAGCAACAAGTCATCCAAAACTGCAACAGGATCATAACAGGTTATCAAGGTGATGGTGTCCCAATGGGACAGTAAGGAAGATTTTACAGAACAGCGCAGTGGGGTTACATGTACCGCGACATGAATCCTCGATGACAGTTGAGGCCGTCTTCATGGGTATAAAACTTGGCTGTCAGTTTCTGCTCAGCAATTCTGCGTTGTTGTGTATCTTGAAGGCTACCTTGGAGGATGCATACCTGAAGATCGGAGGCTGAGTGTCCCTGACCACTGAAGTGTTCCCGGACTGGGAGGGAACCCTCCTGTCTGGTGATTGTTATGCAGTGTCCATTATTTCATTGTCATAGCGTCTGCTCAGTCTCGTCAATGTACCAAGACTCAGGGCATCATTGCCTGCAGCATAAGAGAGAGACAACATTGGCCAAGTCACATGAATACCTGCTGTGTACATGGTGGATGGTGTTCCTAAGTGTAATGTGGCTAGCCTGTGATTTCAAAGAAACCTGTTGGGCTACAACCTGGTGTCATGTGACTTCCGATCTTGCCAGTAGATAGCAGTTTTCAAGATGAGCAATCCAATAGAGTTTAGAAAAGTTTGAGGTGACTTGATTGAAACATATCAAATGTTGAGAGATCTTGCCAGCATAGTTGTGGGCGGGGGGTGGGGGGGGGGGGGGTGTTGGGGACATCTCTAGGTCATAGTTCATCCATTTAACACAGAGGTTCAGGAGATTTTCCTTCTCTCAGAAGATGGCCGGACTTTGGAGCTCTCTTCCTGAAGACGTGCTGGAAGCAGGAGTTTGTGATTATTTTTTAAGACATATGGGGATAGATATTTTTTAAACAGGGAGGTAAAAGATGGTGGTCAGTAGGAATGAGGTTACAAGGTGATCAACCATGATCTTACTGAATAGCACAGTAAGGAGTTGAATAGACTATTCCTGCTCCTTAGAATACATACAGTATGGAAACAGGCCATTTGGCCCCACAAGTCCATACCAACTCTTCATAGAATATACCACCCAGATTCATTCCCCTATCCTCTTACTCAACATTTACCCCTGACTAATGCCCCAACACACTCATCCCAAAACACTATGGGTAATTTAACATGGCCAATCCACCTAACCCGCACATCTTTGGCTTGTGGGAGGAAATTGGAGTCTCAGAAAAGGGGTCTTGAAAATGCAACTTTCTAACTCTGGAATAAGTGATCCATGGCTGGTACAAGTGCTTATGTCCATGAATCATTCGTCCAACTCTCCTATGAACAGAGAATGTTCCTTCCTCCTTCTGAGACCTGACTCTCAGACATGAATTAATCTCCCACGGAAGAAATTGTGTTCTTGAATGTTGATGTGTGGTTTACAAAATTAAAGGATGACTCAGAACTGAAAGTCTGAAGTCACTTTCTTTCAGTTTGCTTTGCACAGTGACAGTATTGAGAGATTTATATAGATCCATGTATTTCTGCAGCACTATTGAAAATTTCTTGAAAAAACTTGAAATTGTTAACTGTACAACTGACCTTCATTATCATTGAACAACTATATTGTCAGTTCTGTCTTTGCCATGAGGTGAAACCATTGCACGATCGATTTGAATGGATTGAAAGAAAGGTTACCATTTATATAATACGCCACCACATTCTCAGAACTGTGCTTTCACAGAGTTACAGAGTTGAGGTGAGAGGCACACTGCTACATTGCCAAATGAAGGGATCATAACCCTCACAGATTCCAGACAGTCCTAATCAACGGGAAGACTGACAAATTATACTGCATTTATTTCAATGCAAGGGGCCTAACTCTGGGGAAGCTAGAGAAGTGATTGCTGGGCCTCTTGCTGAGATATTTGTATCATCGATCATCACCGGTGAGGTCCAGAAGACTGGAGGTTGGCAAACATGGTGCCACTATTTAAGAAGGGTGGTAAGGCAAAGTCAAGGAACTATAGACCAGTAAGTCTGACCTCAGTGGTGGGCAAGTTGTTGGAGGCAAGGCAAGGACTGATTCAGGATAGTCAACATGGCTTTGTGCATGGGAAATCATGTCTCACAAACTTGATTGAGGTTTTTGAAGAAGTAACAAAGAGGATTGATGAGGGCAGAGCGGTAGATGTGATCTATATGGACTTCAGTAAGGCATCCAACAAGGTCCCCATGGGAGACTGATTAGCAAGGTTAGATCTCATGGAATACAGGGAGAACTAGCCATTTGGACACGGAACTGGCTCAAAAGGTAGAAGACAGAGGGTAGTGGTGGAGGGTTGTTTTTCAGACTGGAGGCCTGTGACCGGTGGAGTGCCACAAGGATCTGAGCTGGGTCCTCTACTTTTCATCATTTATATAAATGACTTGGATGTGAACATGAGAGGTATAGTTGGTAAGTTGCAGATGACACCACAATTGGCGGTGTAGTGGAGAGCGAAGAAAGTTACCTCAGATTACAACAGGATCTTGATCAGATGGACGAATGTGCTGAGGAGTGGCAGGTGGAGTTAGGATAAATGTGAGGTGTTGCATTTTGGGAAAGCAAATTTTAGCAGGACTTGTACACTAAATGGTAAAGTCCTAGGGAGTGTTGCTGAACAAAGAGACCTTGGAGTGCAGGTTCATAGCTCCTTGAAAGTGGAGTCGCAGGTAGATAGGATAGTGAAGAAAGCATTTGGTATACTTTCCTTTATTGGTCAGAGTATTGAGTACAGGAGTTGGGAGGTCATGTTGTGGAGTACAGGACATTGGTTAGGCCACGTTTGGAATATTGCATGCAATACTGGTCTCCTTCCTATTGGAAAGATGTTGTGAAACTTGAAAGGGTTCAGAAAAGATTTACAAGAATGTTGCCAGGGTTGGAGGATTTGAGCTTTTGGGAATGGCTGAACAGGCTGGGGCTGTTTTCCCTGGAGCGTCGGAGACTGAGGGGTGACCTTATAGAGGTTTATAAAATCATAAGGGGCATGGATAGGGTAAATAGGCAAAGTCTTTACCTTAGGGTGGGGAAGTCCAGAACTGGAAGGCATAGATTTAGAATGAGAGGGGAAAGATATAAAAGAGATCAAAGGGGCAGCATTTTCACGCAGAGGGTGATGTGTGAATGGAATGAGCTGCCCGAGGAAATGGTGGAAGTTGGTACAATTGCAACATTTAAAAGGCATTTGGATGGGTATATGAAAAGGAAGGGTTTGGAGGGATATGGGTCGGGTGCTGGCAGGTGGGACTACATTGGGTTAGGATATCTGGTTGGCAGGGACAGGTTGGACTGAATGGCTTGCTTCCATGCTGTACATCTCTATGACTGTACGTCAGTGTCACTGTCAAGGATAGCAATTGTTTCTCAACCTTAGCTTGGAGGAATGGTGGTGATCCACCTTTTTGATCTGCTGTGGCCTGTATGATGAAGATTCTCCTACAGTGCGATTAGATAAGGCAGTTGGTAAAGGTCAAGAGATGGAGTATGGTGCCAAAACTTCTTCCTAAGGTATAAAGGGGTAATGCCTCCAACCTTGATTGACCAGGCAATTGGAGTCTACGTGCAGTGAGACTTCCAGGAAGTTTTGAAGTTCCCACTTTCTGTTGTATAACCCTCCCCTTTGGCTCTCATTCCCAGAACTGGTGGCTCTCAGATTTGACCATAATGAGGCCCAGCAACAAGCAAACCTGACAGCTTGAACATTATCCCCTTTTACCCCTTTCATGGGTTGTGGGTATGAGCTGGGCCAAGGCAATAGCTGCTGGAAATCTGAAACAAGCACACAGAATGCTGGAGGAAAATGTCTGGAGGAACATGTAGGCCAGACTGGGCAAGAATGGCAGATTTCCTTCCCTAAAGGACATGAGTGAACCCGTTAGGTTTTTACAACATGGTATCATTTAGGAAAAGTAACTGTTGTCCTTACCTGGTCTGGCCTGTACGTGACTCCAGACCCACAGCAATGTGATTGATTCTTAGAGTCATTCAACACAGGAAAAGACCCTTTGGTCCAACCAGTCCACCTCAACCATAATGCCATCTAGTACCACCTCCTTGTGTTTGGCCTATATCCCTCCAAACCTTTCCTGTTCATCAACCTATCCAAATGTCTTTTAAGTATTGCACCTGCACCATTGGAAGTTTATTCAATTGTGTAAAAACATTGCCCCTCATGTACTTTTTAAATCTTTCTCCTCTCCCTTTAAACATGTGCTGCCCTCCCCCCCCAGTTTTGTACTGTCCCACCCTAGTATAACGACCCTTATCTATACTCTTCATGATTTTATAAACCTCTATAAGGTCACCCCTCAGCCTTCTAGGCTCTGCTGAAAGAAAGCCCAGCCTTCCTGGTCTATTTTTAAAACCCAAGCCTTCCATTCCTGGCAACATCCTGATAAATCTTATCTGAACCCTCCCCAGTTTGATAATATCCTTCCTATAACAGGGTGAGCAGAACTGTACACAGCAGTCCCGAAAAGCATTGGGAACAGGTATTAAGTGCTGGCCTCACCAGTATTGATTACATCCTGTGAGAGAATTAAAACATTTCAGCAGGTTTGGCAGCATCTGTGGAGAGATAAACACAATTGACATTCTGAGTTTGGTACAACCCTTGTTTGGAATTAGAACATTTCCACCAGCATTTGTTATCTATCCCGTACTGCCCTTGAGCAGAGCGAGAATTCCTGCAGTGTGGAAACAGGCTCTTCAGACCAACAAGTCTTCTGAAGAGAAATCTGCCCAGGCCAATTCCCTCACCTTATATTTACCCCTGTCGAATGCAACGAACCTGCACAACCTTGAACACTATAGGCAATGCAGCAGAGCCGATTCACCCTGATCTGCACATTTTTGGACTGTGGGAGGAAACCCACGCAGACAGGTGGAGAATGTGCAAACTCCACACAGACAGTCACCTGAGACTGGAATCGAACCCAGGTCCCTGGTGCTGTGAGGCAGCAGTGCTAACCACTGAGCCACTGTGCCACCCTAGTGGCTTGTGTGAATCACTTCAGAGGGCAGTTTAGAGCGGACCATATTGCTGTGGTTCTGGATCCAATTACCACTGACACACAGCCAAAAAAATTTAAGTACAATATCTTTCAAAGATCGAGAAGCATTTCGATATAACCGCCATGCATTCATGCAGGGTGGAAGCAGGCCATTTGGAACATTGGATCCATACCTACACTCAGACCCACCCCATCCCTGTAACCCTGCATTTCCCCTGGCTAACCCACCTATCCTGCACATCCCTGTAATCCTGCACTTTCCCTGGCTAACCCACCTATCCTGCACATCCCTGTAATCCTGCATTTCCCCTGGCTAACTCCACCTATCCTGCACATCCCTGTAACCCTACATTTCCCCTGGCTAACCCACCTATCCTGCACATCCCTGTAACCCTGCGCTTCCCCTGGCTAACCCACCTATCCTGCACATCCCTGTAATCCTGCTCTTCCCCTGGATAACCCACCTATTCTGCACATCACTGTAACCCTGCACTTCCCCTGGATAACCCACCTATCCTACACATCACTGTAATCCTGCACTTCCCCTGGCTAACCCACCTATCCTGCACATCTCTGTAATTCTGCACTTTCCCTGGCTAACCCACCTATCCTGCACATCCCTGTAATCCTGCACTTCCCCTGGATAACCCACCTATCCTGCACATCCCTGAAATCCTGCACTTCCCCTGGATAACCCACCTATCCTGCACATCTCTGTAACCCTGCGCTTCCCATGGCTAACCCACCTACCCTGCACATCCCTGTAACCCTGCACTTCCCCTGGATAACCCACCTATCCTGCACATCCCTGTAACCCTGCACTTCCCCTGGCTAACCCACCTATCCTGCACATCTCTGTAACCCTGCCCTTCCCCTGGATAACCCACCTATCCTACACATCTCTGTAACCCTGCACTTCCCCTGGATAACCCACCTACCCTGCACATCCCTGTAATTCTGCAATTTCCCTGGATAACCCACCTACCCTGCACATCTCTGTAACTCTGCACTTCCCCTGGATAACCCAGCTACCCTGCACATCCCTGTAACCCTGCTCTTTCCCTGGATAACACACCTATTCTGCACATCCCTGTAACCCTGCACTTCCCCTGGCTAACCCATCTAACCTGCACATCCCTGTAACCCTGTGCTTCCCCTGTATAATCCACCTATCCTGCACATCCCTGTAACCCTGCACTTACCCTGGCTAACCCAACTACCCTGCACATCCATGTAACCCTGTGCTTTCCCTGGATAATCCACCTATTCTGCACATCACTGTAACCCTGCACTTCCCCTGGATAACCCACCTATTCTGCACATCACTGTAACCCTGCACTTCCCCTGGATAACCCACCTATCCTGCACATCCCTGTAACCCTGCGCTTCCCCTGGATAACCCACCTATTCTGCCCATCCCTGTAACCCTGTGCTTCCCCTGGATAATCCACCTATCCTGCACATCCCTAGATAACCCCCCTATCCTGCACATCTCTGTAACCCTGCCCTTCCCCTGGCTAACCCAACTATCCTGCACATCCCTGTAACCCTGCCCTTCCCCTGGCTAACCCACCTATCCTGCACATCCCTGTAACCTGCGCTTCCCCTGGATAACCCACCTACCCTGCACATCCCTGTAACCCTGCGCTTCGCTGGGTATCACACCTCTCCTGCATATCCCTGTAACCCTGCGCTTCCCCTGGCTTATCCACCTATCCTGCACATCCCTGTAATCCTGCGCTTCCCCTGGCTAAGCTGAAAATGTGTTGCTGGTTAAAGCACAGCAGGTTAGACAGCATCCAAGGAATAGGAAATTCGACGTTTCGGGCATAAGCCCTTCATCAGGAATGAGGAGAGTGTGCCAAGCAGGCTAAGATAAAAGGTAGGGAGGAGGGACTTGGGGGAGGGGCGATGGAGATGTGATAGGTGGAAGGAGGTCAAGGTGAGGGTGATAGGCCGGAGTGGGGTGGGGGCGGAGAGGTCAGGAAGAGGATTGCAGGTTAGGAGGGCGGTGCTGAGTTGAGGGAACCGACTGAGACAAGGTGGGGGGAGGGGAAATGAGGAAACTGGAGAAATCTGAGTTCATTCCTTGTGGTTGGAGGGTTCCCAGGCGGAAGATGAGGCGCTCCTCCTCCAGCCGTCGTGTTGTTATGTTCTGCCGGTGGAGGAGTCCAAGGACCTGCATGTCCTCGGTGGAGTGGGAGGGAGAGTTAAAGTGTTGAGCCACGGGGTGGTTGGGTTGGTTGGTCCGGGCGTCTCTGAGGTGTTCTCTGAAGCGTTCCGCAAGTAAACGGCCCGTCTCCCCAATATAGAGGAGGCCACATCGGGTGCAGCGGATGCAATAGATGATGTGTGTGGAGGTACAGGTGAACTTGTGGCGGATATGGAAGGATCCCTTGGGGCCTTGGAGGGAAGTGAGTGTGGAGGTGTGGGCGCAAGTTTTACATTTCCTGCGGTTGCAGGGGAAGGTGCCGGGGGTGGAGGTTGGGCTGATGGGGGGTGTGGACCTGACGAGGGAGTCACAAAGGGAGTGGTCTTTCCCCTGGCTAACCCACCTATCCTGCACATCCCTGTAACCCTGCACTTCCCCTGGATAACCCACTAACCCGGCACATCCCTGTAACCCTGCGCTTCCCCTGGATAACCCACCTACCCTGCACATCCCCGTAACCCTGCGCTACCCCTGGCTAACCCACCTGCCCTGCACATCTCTGTAACCCTGCGCTACCCCTGGCTAACCCACCTATCCTGCACATCCCTGAAACCCTCTGCTTCCCTGGCTAACCCACCTATCCTGCACATCCCTGTAACCCTGCACTTCCCTGGCTAACCCACCTATCCTGCACATCCCCGTAATCCTGCGCATCCCCTGGATAACCCACCTCTCCTGCACATCCCTGTAACCCTGCACTTCCCCTGGCTAACCCATCTATTCTGCACATCCCTGTAACCCTGCACTTCCCCTGGCTAACCCATCTATTCTGCTCATCCCTGTAACCCTGCACTTCCCCTGGCTAACCCACCTATCCTGCACATCCCTGTAATCCTGCACTTCCCGTGGATAACCCACCTATTCTGCACATCCCTGTAACCCTGCGCTTCCCCTGTATAATCCACCTATCCTGTACATCCCTGTAATCCTGCACTTCCCCTGGATAACCCACCTCTCCTGCACATCCCTGTAACCCTGCACTTCCCCTGGCTAACCCATCTATTCTGCACATCCCTGTAACCCTGCACTTCCCCTGGCTAACCCATCTATTCTGCTCATCCCTGTAACCCTGCGCTTCCCCTGTATAATCCACCTATCCTGTACATCCCTGTAATCCTGCACTTCCCCTGGATAACCCACCTATTCTGCACATCCCTGTAACCCTGCACTTCCCCTGGATAACCCACCTATCCTGCACATGCCTGTTACCCTGCACTTCCCCTGGCTAACCCCACCCACCCTGCACATCCCTGTAACCCTGCACTTCCTCTGGCTAACCCACCTATCCTGCACATCCCTGTAACCTGCACTTCCCCTGGCTAACCCATCTATCCTGCAAATCCCTGTAACCCTGCACTTCCCCTGAATAACCCACCTATTCTGCAAATCCCTGTAACCCTGCACTTCCCCTGGTTAATCCACCTATCTTGCACATCCCTGTGCACTATGGGCAATACAGCATAGCCAATCCACCTACCCTGCACATCATTGGACACTGGGAGAAAAGCCATGCAGACATGGGGAGAATATGCAAACTCCACACAGAATTCACTCGAGGCTGGAATCGAACCTGGGTCCCTGGCACTTTGATAACCACTTAGCCACCATAAGCGCCATGCTTCGGGATAGTCAACATGGCTTTGTGCGTGGGAAATCATGTCTCACGAAGTTGATTAAGTTTTTTCAAGAAGTATCAAAGAGGATTGATGAGGGCAGAGCGTGATCAATATGGACTTCAGTAAAATGCTCTACAAAATTCTCCATAAGAGACTGGTTAGCAAGCATAGATCTCATGGAATACAGGGAGAACTAGCCATTTGGATACAGGAATGGCTCAAAGGTAGAAGACAGAGGTTGGTGGTAGAGGTTGTTTTTCAGACTGGAGGCCTGTGACCAGTGGAGTGCCACAAGGATCGGTGCTGAGCCCACTACCTTTTGTCATTAACATAAATAATTTGGATGTGAGCATAAGTGGTATCGTTAGTAAGTTTGCAGGTGATACCAAAGTTGGAGGTGTAGTGGACAGTGAAGAAGGTTACCTCAGATTACAACAGGATCTTGATCAGATGGGCCGATGTGCTGAGGAGTTACAGGTTGAGTTTAATTCAGATAAATGAGAGGTGCTGCATTTTGGGAAAGCAAATCTTAGCAGGACTTATACACTTAATAGTAAGGTCTTAGGGAGTGTTGATGAACAAAGAGACCTTGGAGTGCAGGTTCATAGCTCCTTGGAATTTGAGTCGCAGGTAGATAGGATGGTGAAGAAGGCATTTGGTATGCTTTCCTTTATTGGTCAGAGTATTGAGTACAGGAATTGAGAGGTCATGTTGTGGCTGTACAAGGTCTCACACACTCTCACACATGCTGTCTCACACCCGCACACACAGTCACACGCACTGTCACACACGCTTTTAATGCACACTGTCACACACCTTCTCACACATGCTGTCACACACATTGTCTCACACACACTGTCAAAAACACACACACACACACACACACACACACACACACACACACACACACACACACACACACACACACACACACACACACACACACACACACACACACACTGGAATCTATATATCCTGAAAGAAAACCAACAAGAATCCTGGGTGATCCCGAAAATGAAGCCTCTACTTTGGCTATTTCTTTTTCTCTCGGTTTCCCACCTGGTCCTTCATTTGCAGTGAAGCATCGAGCAATCCCTTGCTCTCCCTAGTGTCGTGCAGTTGACAGCAAGAGCCAAGTAATATTAACACAAGCCTCCCCTGTCCCCTGTCAAAGTCTTTCTTTGCTCATAGATGGGGAACCAAACAACTTGCAAATTAAAGGCATTCTTGACGTAAAAACTAACAGCGTTTCGCTCCTGACAGCACTTTCCCAGGCCCCTGTCTATGGCAAGGTAATTTATTTCGAGGAAAAAGACCAGTTCGAGCACAGGGGGGTAGGGTCTCTCCGGTATGACCTTGCCTTTCACAGCTCAGTCGTTTTAACTCATTCAATATTTTGCTTTAAAGCAGCACAGTAGTTATTCATTAGTCACCCTGTGAGATGCCTGCAGTCCCTCGGTTTTATTTTTGAATGAAAGTTAATTTGCACGACCAACCCCCTTCCCAATGTATTTTGAATAAATTAAAATGCCACAAAAAAAAATTAATGGAGAATGGAATGTTTTGTTCCATGTTCTGTGTTCCCACAATTTTTCATCCTGCATTCCCTCCTCACTTCAAAACTTAAAGGAAGACAAGTATAGCAAACACTTCTAAAATAAATTGTATGTTGCAAGTTTACTCATTTATGTTTGAGTATTCAAAGGGGCCCATACCCCTCCCAACATATTGATTTCAAAATCACCCCACTCTCATGTACAATCTTCATTGCAACGAGACAAAGATATTAGCACACTTTAAATCATAGTGATGTAACACATGGAAACGGACCCTCCAGCCTCTGCCGACCAGATATCCTAAATTAACCTAGCCCCGTTAGCCAGCACTTGGCTCGTCTCCCTCTCAACCCTAAACAAAGACAGGAGTTGCTGGAAAAGCTCAGCAGGTATGGCAGCATCTGTGAAGAGAAATCAGAGTTAGCGTGTTGGGTTCGGTGACCATTCCTCAGAACTCTCTCTGAACCTTTCCTGATGAAGGGCTTGTGCCCGAAACGATGATTCTCCTGCTCCTCAGATGCTGCCTGACCTGCTGTGCTTTCCCAGCACCACACTCTCGGTTCTGATCTCCAGCACCTGAAGTCTTCACTCTCTCCTTCCTATTTATATAGCCATCCAGGTGCCTTTTAAATGCTGTAATCGTCCCAGCCTCCACCACTTCCTCTGGCAGCTCATTCCATACACGTACCACCCTCTGTGTGAAAAGGTTGCTCCTTAGGTCCCTTTTAAGTCTTTCCACTTCCACCTCAAACCTATCCTCTAGTTTTCGACTCCCCACCCCAGGAGTGAAAAGACCTTTGCTGTTCACTTTATCCATGCCCCTCATAATGTTACAAACATCTGGTCACCCCCTCAGTTCTTCTGGATCAGCTGGTTCATTACGACGCCATTTTGTCTCGTACCCTCACTTCCCAATTTAACATTTATTCACCCCACCCTTCATGTTTTCACAGTCCTTCATTCCCTCCTTATTATAATTGTCAAAGTGCCCACTGCTGTCCTCATTTTACAATATCAGGGACTTGAGCTGTTCACAAACATATTGGAGCAATTGGGAAGCTTTGGGTGGATTCACAGCCAATAATTGATGGTAATTGGGGAAGCATGCTAACATAAATGGGCTGGTATGGTGGCTCAGTGGTTAGCACTACTGCCTCACAATACTAGGGACCCGGGTTCAATTCTCATCTCAGGTGACTGCACGTGTGGAGTTTGCACTGTAGCTCAGTGTTTAGCACTGCTGCCTCACAGCACCAGAGGCCTGGGTTCGATTCCAGCCTCGGGTGACTGTCTGTGTGGAGGTGGCTCAGGGGTTAGCACTGTTATTGGCTCCAGAATTGAGGCAGTCTCCTAATGAGGAGAGAGTGAGTAGACTGGGGTTATATTCATTGGAATTTAGAAGAATGAAGGGGGGCCTTACAGAAACGTCTAAAATTATGAAGGGAATAGTTTAGATAGAAGCAGGAAGGTTGTTTCCACTGGCAGGTGAAAGTAGGGGGCATCTCCTCGAAATAAGAGGGACCAGATTTAGGACTGAGTTGAGACGGAGCTTCTTCACCCCGAGGGTTATGAATCTGTGGAATTCCCTGCCCAGTGAAGCAGTTGAGGCTGTCTGAATGGTTTTAAGGCAAAAATAGATGTTTGAACAGTAAAGGAATTAAAGGATACAGTGAGAGTGCGGGTAAGTGGAGCTGACTCCATGAGAAGATCAGCCATGATCTTATTGAATGGCGGAGCTAGCTCAAAGGGCCAGATGGCCCACTCCTGCTCCTATTTCTTATGTTCTTATATGCTCACAGCACCGGGGACCTGGGTTTGATTAAAGCATTGGGTGGCTGTCTGTGTGGAGTTTGCACATTCTCCCTGTGTCTGTGTAGGTTTCCTTCTGATGCGCCAGTTTCCTCCCACTGTGCAAACATGTGCAGGTTAGATGGATTGGCCACGCTAAATTACCCATAATGCCCAGAATTGTGCTGACTAGATGAATTAGCCGGGATAAATCTGGGATTACTGGGTTAGGATAGGGGCTGGGATCTGAGTGGGATGACCTTCAGAGGGTCAGTGGGATGAATGGTCTCTTTCTGTACTGTCGGGATTCTATGAACACTTCAGCAGAAAATAGGCACAATCCTGATATTGGTAAAGGTTTATTATATAGTGTTCAATAGTTAATTACATCACCTCTAAGATATGTGGTGGTCTCTGATGAGGTATTAAGCTCAACCGAAGAGTAATTGCACATTATGATTAGCAATGATAATTCTGCACCAAAACAATTGGAACTAGGCACTGTGACAACACATTGGTTAGCTCATTCCAGGATCAGTCTTTCGATCATTTATTAAATATTTATTTATCATCTTCTTCATTCGTTGAATGTGAGCGTCATTGGCTAGGCCAGAACTTACTGCCTGTTCCCAGTTGGCCTTGAGAAGATGGTGGTATTGAGCTGCCTTCTTGAATCATTGTGCTGTGTCCAATCAGGGAAGGTGTTCATCGTGTCATCACGATGGGTGAATTCTAACTTGTGATCACACTTGACCCTTTCAATTATTCAATGATTTATAAGACATCTCAGGTTCAATCATGGACAGGATGCTGTGCTGCTTGGGCACTGCTTTGACTGAATTGGATGCATCAAGAGTCTACTCACCAACTACTCATGGCATCCAGGAGATCAGACGCTCAGATTTTCGCTGCTGCAAGGGCAATTGAATAACGCAAACAAACCAGTGAAGGAAGTCAGACAGCGCACAGAGTGGCCAATTGATAAAGATATGATGTGGAGGTGCTGGTGTTGGACTGTGGTGGACAAGGTCAGAAGTCTCATGACACCAGGTTATAGTCCAACAGGTTTATTTGAAATCACGTGCTTTGGAGCACTGCTCCTTTGTCAGGTGCTTGTGATTTCAAATAAACATGTTGAGTGATATCATAGAGTCATAGAGTCAAACAGCACGGGAACACACCCTTCAGTCCAAACAGTCCATGCCAACCATAATCTCAATGTAAACAAGTCCCACCTATCTGTGCTTAGTCCAAATCCCTCCAAACATCTCTTACTCGTGTACATTCATGTAACGCAAATGTCTTTTAAATGTTGGAACTGTGCCTACATCCACCACTTTCTCTGGAAGTTTATTCCACACACGAGCCACTCTCTGTGAAAAGAATGCCCCTCATGTCCTTTTTCTCCTCTCACCTTTAAAATATTCCCTTTTGTGTGACTTCTGACCTTTGATGAAGATAAATGACCAAATCTAGCCATAAGTCAAAGCCTGGTATTATTTACATCAATATTAAAATTGCCATATTTAATAGTACAGATAGACAACCCTTTATCCAAAATCCTGAAATCCAAAAAGCTCCAAAATCCGAAGGTGTTTTTGTGAGGTTTTTATCTCATTAACAAGGTTGTTTGGCGTGCAGTTAACCCAACTCCACACCCACTCAATGTTTGTCATTCAGATGTGATGTGGGTTGGCATGGCCCTGCTTCTATTTTGTCTCAGGGCCCATGTCTGCTTTTCGGTAAGATTTTAAAAAATTTCACCATTGAAGTATCATTTATTCCTAAATGTGAAAAATGTCAAATTCTAAAAACCAGCTGGTCCCGAATGTTATGGATAAAGGATTGTGTACCTATATTGAGTATCCAAGCTTCTTCATCATTGTAAGATAAATCCTGAGCTCTCTGGTCAATTTGCTCCCACCATATTTGACGATACTGTGGCTTTAAGAGGCACTTTTTGTCCTTGTTTTTATGAAGAGAGGTTAAGACAGAAGTGCCTGAGAGTCTGATCATAACCAATAGAGTAAACAGCTTGTCAGGCCTTGGGATTTTTGTTTAAATTGGAACAATAGAAGCAGCCTGAACGAGTGTAGTCAAACTCCCACGTAACCAGGAGTTTTGGTTTCAGCTTTCTGAGGTTGTTGGGGTCTTGAAGCTGGATGTGGAAGCTCTTATTTCTTTCCCTTTTACAGCTCAAAGCAGGGGATCTCCTGCTGCTGGAATTGTATGCAATAAAAAATCTATTTCGCTGAATTTACCTTTGCCAAGGGTGTGCTTATAGGATGTTTCTACATTGGAATCGTTACTGTTTAGTAGATAAATAATCTATTATTCAGTTCAGCTTTCCAACAGAGTTGTTATTCTAATTTTTTCTTTTGTTGTATTTTAACTATAGTGTAAAATTAAAGTGTGTTTTGCTTCAAATCTGGTAGTTTGACCAATCGAATTGCATTTGGAATGCAGCACCTGGCACTTGCCTTTAATGTAGGGTCCATATTATCTCCTTAATATACTTTGATGGCGTTTGGTCTGGTCCATACTGAACTGGGGGTTCTTGTTGGGATCAAAATCTTTAATTTGGGGTTTAGGATTATTGGACTCAAAGGCAGCGAGTAGTGAGTGTTGGTGTTCTCTTTTCAGATGTTGAATTTGGTTGGTCTAAACAGAGTTTGCTTTGTGTTGTATATGGCTCTTCCACTCACTAACAGTTTCCTGGCGGTGGAGGAAAGCACTTGGGGAGTTTTACAGAAAGTGGAAAAGTCAAAGCTTTTGGGATTGGCAGAGCAGCTGGAGTTGGGGGTGCCTGTGTCCGTGCAAAAAGGGGCAGTAACGACACCAATACCTCAACATTTCCGATTGCTGGAAATGCCACTGGAGTCCTTGGGAATGACTGAAATTCAATTGTAAATGAAGCAGCTTGAGCATGAAATGGAAAGTTTGAGTTATGATTAAAAGCAGACGGAAACGAATAGGAAAGGCAACTCTTAGCTGAAGAAATGAAGAAAGACAGAGAATAAAGGAGAAAGAGAGAGTTCTTTAACTTCAGAGACTGGAACTGTAAATTCAAAGTTGACTTAATACGGAGGAGGTAGCAATGAACAGTAGGAATAGTGATGAGGACAGTGATGGAGAGCAATCCCACCATATTCTGGATCAGTGGTGCTGGAAGAGCACAGCAGTTCAGGCAGCATCCAACGAGCAGCGAAATCGACGTTTCGGGCAAAAGCCCTTCATCAGGAATAAAGGCAGTGAGCTGGAAGCATGGAGAGCTAAGCTAGAGGAAGGTGGGGATGGGGAGAGAGTAGCATAGAGTACAATGGGTGAGTGGGGGAGGAGATGAAGGTGATAGGTCAGGGAGGAGAGGGTGGAGTGGTTAGGTGGAAAAGGAGCTAGGCAGGTCGGACAAGTCCGGACAAGTCATGGGGACAGTGCTGAGCTGGAAGTTTGAAACTAGGATGAGGTGGGGGAAGGGAAATGAGGAAGCTGTTGAAGTCCACATTGATGCCCTGGGGTTGAAGTGTTCCGAGGCGGAAGATGAGACGTTCTTCCTCCAATCCACCATAGCCAAATGCCTTGTGAGAATCTGTTTACATATGTCCAAGTGTTTGTTAAGGTTGATGAGAAGGATGTAGAAGCCTTTTGCATTTCATTTGAGAAAGTAGCTAAACAAATGAAACGGCCAGTGACCATGCCGGTTTTGTTGATCCCAACAAAGTTAGTAGGTCGAGCAAGTGAGGGAGTTGCATCGTCATCAGGGGAGGTGCCTGGGGAGTATGAGGAGGTGAAGAAAGCCATCTTAAATGCATATTAGCTCATACCAGAAGCCCACAGACAACATTTTAAGAATCTAAGGAGAGAACCTGGTCAAAAGTACATAGATTTTGAAAGGATCAAACAAATTAATTTTGACAGGTGGATAAGGTCATTGAAAATAGATCAAACATATGATGCTCTTAGAGAGATAATTATTTTGGAGGTGTTCAAAATTTCAAATTCCGGGCATAGTGAGAACTCATGGGAAAGAGCAGAAAGTTAAAATGGTAAGATTAGCCACGGAAATGGCTGATGACTATGAGTTGGTTCATAAATCAAAATTTGACTTCCAACATCAATTTCAATCTGTGAGGGATAGAAACTGGGAGGGAGAAAAATCTTCATGTGGTAAGGGAGAAGGAGATCTTCTTGAAGAGAGTAAAGATAGATAGTAACAAGCTCAGATGTTTTCAATGTAACAAAGTAGGCCACATGAAGTTGCAGTGTTGGTGACTGAGAAAAAGCAGTGGGAAGATGGAGGTGGGAAAACAGGATAAGCCAGTGAGTTTTGTTGAAGTGATCAAGAAGGACACCATGGAAGCTCAGAAGCTGTGACAGAATGTACAACCTGGTCAGGGATTGGTCAGGAAATGTACAACCTGCTCAGGGATTGGTCAGGAAATGTACAACCTGGTCAGGGATTGGTCAGGAAATGTACAACCTGCTCAGGGATTGGTTGAGAAGTAAGTGCCAGATCTCTTTAAAAAATTTACTTGAGTGGCTAAGGTTTACTCATGTATACTAGAAGGAGTGGGTAAGGAAATTAAGATTTTAAGAGATGAGGGAACCAATTAATCCTGATGGTGAGACATGAGGAGATATGTAATTCAGAAGGAGTATTGGTGACAGTGTATGAAATTCATGGTGAGAACAATAATGTTCCATTATATAAAATGAACATGGAACATAGAACATTACAGCACAGTAGAGCCCTCGATGTTGCGCCGACCTGTCATACCAATCTGAAGCCCATCTAACCTACACTGTTCCATGCATGTCCATTTGCTTGTCCAATGACGACTTAAATGTGCTTAAAGTTGGCGAATCTACCACCGTTGCAGGCAAAGCATTCCATACCCTTACTACTCTCTGAGTAAAGAAACTACCTCTGACATCTGTCCTGCATCTATCAGCCCTCAGTTTAAAGCCATGCCCCTTCGTGCTCACCGGCACCATACTTGGAAAAAGGCTCTCCCTCTCCACCCTATCTAACCCTCTGATTATCTTATATGTCTCTATTAAGTCACTTTTCAACCTTCTTCTCTCTAACGAAAACAGCCTCAGGTCCCTTAGCCTTTCCTTAGAAGACCTTCCCTCCAACCAGGCAACATCCTAGTAAATCTCCTCTGCACCCTTTCCAAAGCTTCCACATCCTTCTTATAATGTGGTGACCAGAACTGTACACAATACTCCAAGTGCGGCCGTACCAGTGTTTTGTACAGCTGCAGCATAACCTCATGGTTCCAGAACTCAATCCCTCTATTAATAAAAGCTAAAACACTGTATGCCTTCTTAACAACCCTGTCAACCTGGGTGGCAACTTTCAAGGATCTGGGTACCTGGACACCGAGATCTCTCTGCTCATCTACACTACCAAGAATCTTACCATTAGCCCAGTACTTTGCATTCCGGTTACTCCGACCAAAGTGAATCACTTCACACTTGTCCGCATTAAACTCCATTTGCCACCTCTCATCCCAGCTCTGCAGTTTATCTATGTCTCTCTGTCACCTACAACATCCTTCGTCACTATCCACAACTCCGCCGACCTTAGTGTCGTCTGCAAATTTACTGACCCACCCTTCTGCGCCCTCATCCAGGTCGTTTATAAAAATAACGAACAGCAGTGGATCCAACACCGTCCCTTGCGGTACACCACTGGTAACTGGACTCCAGGATGAACATTTCCCATCAACCACTACCCTCTGTCTTTCAGCAAGCCAATTACTGATCCAAACTGCTATATCTCCCACAATCCCATTCCTCCACATTTTGTACAATTGCCTACTGTGGGGAACTTTATTGAATGCCTTGCTGAAATCCATATACACCACATCAACCGGTTTACTCTCATCTACTTGTTTGGTCACCTTCTCAAAGAACTCAATAAGGTTTGTGAGGCACGACCTACCCTTCACAAAACCGTGCTGACTGTCCCTAATCAAATTATTCTTTTCTAGATGATTATAAATCCTATCACTTATAACCTTTTCCAATACTTTACCAAGAACTGAACTAAGGCTCATTGGTCTATAATTACCAGGGTTGTCTCTACTCCCCTTCTTGAACAGGGGAAACACATTTTCTATCTTCCAGTCTTCTGGCACTATTCCTGTAGACAATGACGATTTAAAGATCAATGCCAAAGGCTCGGCAATCTCCCCCCTGGTTTCCCAGAGGATTCTAGGATAAATCCCATCCAGCCCAGGGGACCTATCTATTTTCACACTCTGCAGGATTTCTAATACCTCTTCCTTGTGAACTTCAATCCCACTAATCTAATAGCCTGTATCTCAGTATTCTCATCGACAACATTGTCATTTTTTCGAGTGAGTACGGTCGAAAATATTCATTTAGTGTTTCCCCTATCTTCTCTGACTGCACACACAACTTCCCACTACTATCTTTGATTGGCCCTAATCTTACTCTCGTCATTCTTTTATTCCTTAAATACCTATAGAAAGCCTTAGGGTTTACCCTGATCCTATCCGCCAACAACTTCTCATGTCTCTCCCTGGCTCTTCTGAGCTCTCTCTTTAGGTCTTTCCTGGCTACCTTGTAACCCTCAAGCGCCCTAACTGAGCCTTCACATCTCATCCTAACATAAGTCTTCTTCTTCCTCTTGACCAGAGATTCCACTTCTTTTGTAAACCACAGATCCTGTGCTCTACAGCTTCCTCCCTGCCTCACAGGTACATACTTATCTAGGACACACAGGAACTTTTCCTTGAATAAGCTCCACATTTCTAATGTGCCCATCCTCTGCAGTTTCCTTCCCCATCCTATGCTTTCTAAATCTTGCCTAATTGCATCGTAATTACCTTTCCCCCAGCTGTAACTCTAGCCCAGTGGTATACACCTATCCCTTTCTATCACTAAAGTAAACATAACAGAATTGTGATCGCTATCACCAAAGTGCTCACCTACTTCCAAGTCTAACACCTGGCCGGGCTCATTACCCAGTACCAAATCTAATGTGGCTTCGCCCCTTGTAGGCCCTGTCTACATACTGTGTGAGGAAGCCCTTCTGCACATACTGGACAAAAACTGACCCATCTATAGTACTTGTACTATAGTGTTCTCAGTCAATATTTAGAAAGTTGAAGTTCCCCATGGCAACTACTCTGTCTCTCTCACTCCTATCGAGAATCATCTTTGCTATCCTTTCCGCTACATCTCTGGAACTATTCGGAGGCCTATAGAAACCTGCCAACAGGGTGATGTCTCCTTTCCTATTTCTAACCTCAGCCCATACTACTTCAGTTGACAAGTCCCCAAACATCCTTTCTGCAACTGTAATACTGTCCTTGACTAACAATGCCACACCTCCCCCTCTCTTACCATCTTCTCTGTTCTTACTGAAACATCTAAATCCTGGAACCTGCAACAGCCATTCCTGTCCCTGCTCTAACCATGTCTCCGAAATGGCCACAACATCGAAGTCCCAGGTACCAACCCATGCTGCAAGTTCACCCACTTTAATCTGGATGCTCCTGGCATTGAAGTAGACACACTTCAAACCAACTTCTTGCTTGGCGGTGCCATCTTGTGTCCATGAAACTTGATTTTGGACCTCCCTACTCTCAACCTTTTCTATGCCCGAACTATAATTTTGGTTCCCATCCCCCTGCTGGATTAGTTTAAACCCACCCCAATAGCCTTAGCGAATTTCCTCCCCAGGATATTAGTACCCCTCTGGTTCAGATGAAGACCATCCTGCTTGTAGAGGCCCCACCTACCCCAGAAAGAGCCCCAATTATTCAAGAATCCAAAACTCTCCCTCCTGTATCCATGTGTTTAACTCCTCTCTCTCCCTACTCCTCACCTCGCTAGCATGTGGCATGGGCAACAAACCAGAGACAACAACTGCTTGTTCTAGCTCTAAGCTTCCATCCTACCTCCCTGAATTTCTGCCTTAAATCCCCACCTCTCTTCCTACCTATGTTTTTGGTGCCTGTATGGACCATGACTTGGGCTGCTCCCCCTCCCCCTTAAAGATCTCAAGAACACAATCAGAGACATCACGAACCCTGGCACTTGGGAGGCAACATACTGACCGTGAGTCTTTCTCGTCCCCACAGAACTTCCTATCTGTTCCCCCTAACTATGGAGTCCCCAATGACTACTGCTCTGCTCCTCTTCCCCCTTCCCCTCTGAGCAGCAGGGACAGACTCTGTGCCAGAGCCCTGTGCCCCACTGTTTTCCCCTGGTAAGTCGTCCCCCCCCAACAGTATCCAAAACAGTATACTTATTGTTGAGGGGATTGGCCACAGGGGATCCCTGCACTGCAGGCCGGTTCCATTTCCGTCCCCTGACTGTAACCAATCTGCCTTTTTCTTGTACCTTAGGAGTGACTACCTCCCTGTAACTCCTCTCAATAACTCTCTTTGCCTCCCAAATGATCTGAAGTTCATCCAGCTCCAACTCCATTTCCCTAACACGGTTTTCGAGGAGCTGGAGTTGGGTTCACTTCCCGCAGATGGAGTCAGCAGGGACACTAGTGGTGACCCTTACCTCCCACATTCTGCAGGAGGAACATTCAACTACCCTCACCTCCATTCCCACGATCCTAAATTCCCAAAGAGACTGTTGAAAAAAAAAGGAATAACAAAATAAAGTCATTACCTTACCAATCTGGTGCACAAAACCTTTATTTTTGGTTAGAGGAGGAGGACGGGTGGGAGACACTACCCGAGTAGTGTTTCGGGTCACGCAACCACACAAATATATGCCTTCCCAGAAGTCCTTCGCTCGTCCCTCACACCTCTTGACAAATGTAGTTAGAGAGTCTGGGGAAAGGTGGGAGTCAGAGAGAAATTCTTGGTTCCCGAAATACAGTTTATCTTTGGTAATGATAAAACTGAATTGTAGGTTGGAGTGATGCTGACTGTGGTTGAAAAGCCATTGGAAAATCAGGCAACTGAGCTATAACAGGATGTTTATCCTGGGATTTTCCCCAACAGTGTGGTTCCAGGATTTAGATGTTTCAGTAAGAACAGAGAAGATGGTAAGAGAGGGAGAGGTGTGGCAGTGTTGGTGAAAGACAGTATTACAGTTGCAGAAAGGATGTTTGGGGACGCGTCAACTGAGGTAGTATGGGCTGAGGTTAGAAACAGGAAAGGAGACATCACCCTGTTGGCAGTTTTCTATAGGCCTCCAAATAGTTCCCCAACAGAGTGGTAACAAGGTCACAAAGCCACTGGTTGAAGCAGGAGGAGAAATGTCTGATCAAATGGTTGAGAAAAGGAAACAAGAACAGGTGGAGGACAACGTAGATATTTTTAGTTCAGAGAAATTAGCTGAATTCAAGATGAAAAGCTATAACAGTTGTATTAGAAAGCATATACAGATGTCAAATCTAAGTGAATCCCCAGAATATTACTACCTTAAAAATGATGTCTTGATGAGGAAATGGGACCATCACATATTCAGGCGGATGAGAAATGGGCAGATGTTCATCAAGTTACATTACCGGTGGGTTACAGAAAGGAGGTGTTGTTGGTAGCACGTGCATTACCAGTAGGACATAATTTGGAAGTAAGGGAGACTCAATTTTTAATTGGCTGGATTGTGCAAGGCTGTAGTTGGCTTTTGCCAGACGTGTCATACATGTCAAGTAATTGGAAAATCTCAGGCAGTGATAAGACCAGTACCCTTAATACCAATTCCCTCATTTGAGGAACCTTTCACCTTTGTGCGCACTGAAGCTGATGTATGTTGGGGATGCAGGGAGTCACTGTTGAAGGTGATACCCCAATCAAGCAGGCTGCTTTGTCCTGGATGGTGTCAAGCTTCTTGAGTGAGTGTTGTTTAAGCTGTCCCCATCCATGCAAATGGGGAGTATTCCATCACACTCCTGACTTGTGCCTTGTAGATGGTGGACAGTCTTTGGGGAGTCAGGAGGGGAGTTACTCACCTCAGAGCTTCTGCTCTCTATTCTGATTCTTGGATAAGGAGCAGTGATGCACTTCCAGGATTGGTGAGGGTCTAGGATGGAAACTTGAAGGTGATGGTGTTCTCATATATCTGCTGCCTGCCTCCTTCTAGATGGTTGTGGGTTTGGAAGGTACTGTCTAAGGATCTTAGGTGAGTTTCGGCAGTGCCTCTGGTAGGTGGTACACCCTGCTGCTACTGAGCGCTGGAGGTGGAGGGGGCGAATGTCTGTGGGCATGGTGCTAATCAAGTGGGCTGCTTTGTCCTGGATGTTAAGCTTCTTGAGTGTGTTGGAGCTGCACCGATCCAGGCAAGAGGGAAGTATTCCATCACATTCCTGATCTGTGCCTTGTGGACAGGATCTTGGGGAATCAGGAAGTCTGCTACTTGCTGTAAGATTCCTAACATCTGACCTGCTCTTGTTGCCATAGTATTTATATAGCAAATCCAGGATACTGATAGTGGGGTATTCAGTGATGGTGATGCCATTGAATGTCAGGGTACTCTGGTCAATTGCCAGCAGAAACCTGATTGGTTTCCATTAGAGTTTCGAAGAGTGAGGGGTGACTTGATTGAAGTGTACGAGATCCTGAATGGGTCTTGACAAGGTGGACGTGGTAGGGATGTGAGTCCAGAACTTGGGGAATAAGACATTGTCCTTTCAGGATAGAGATGAAGAGATTTCTTTCCTTGCTGTACATCTTTGGAACTCTCTGTCTCAGAAGGCAGTAGATGTGGGACCAAACGTGTTTTTTCAATGCAAATTGGTTGTAACGTGTTTGAAGAATTTATACCATTATTTGTAGAACGCGAATTTACCTGGATTGGCTATACTGCGATTCCAATCCCATTGGTTTAAACAGTGCAGTTTTTACACGATTTTCTTATAACGCGGAATTGCGCAGGTACAGAACTATTGCGTTATATCAGAACCGACTGTTGGTCAAATCTTAGTAGAGAAAGGAATCAAAGGTTATCAGAGTAGTTAGAAAGGTGGAAGACTTAAAACACGAACAAATCACCCTTGATAGTGTTGGATGGTGGAGTAGATGGTGTTCTCCACAGAATATAGATCATAGGTCACACATCATAGAACAGGCTTTCTATGTCAGGAATAAAAGAATGACTAGGGTAGGAATAGGTCCAGTCAAAGATAGTAGTGGGAAGTTGCGTGTAGAGGCTGAAGAGATTGGGGAGACACTGAATGAATACTTTTCGTCAGTATTCACTCAGGAACAGGACATTGTTGCCGATGTGAATATTGAGTCACAATTAATTAGAATGGATGGCTTTGAGGTATGTAGGGAAGAGGTGTTGGAAATTCTGGAAAGGGTGAAAATAGATAAGTCCCCTGGGCCTGATGGCATTTATCCTAGGATTCTCTGGGAAGCAAGGGAGGAGATTGCAGAGCCATTGGTCTTGATTTTTATGTCCTCGTTGTCTACAGGAATAGTGCCAGAAGACTGGAGGATAGCAAATGTGGTTCCCTTGTTCAAGAAGGGGAGTAGGGATAACCCTAGTAACTATAGGCCGGTGAGTCTCACTTCTGTTGTGGGCAAAGTCTTAGAGAGAATTATGAAGGATAGGATTTATGAACATCTGGATAGAAATAATGTGATCAAGGATAGTCAACATGGTTTCATGAAGGGCCGGTCGTGCCTCACAAATCTTATTGAATTCTTTGAGAAGGTGACTAAGGAGGTGGACGAGGGTAAAGCGGTAGATGTGGTGTATATGGATTTTAGTAAGGCGTTTGATAAGGTTCCCCATGGTAGCTACTGCAAAAAATACGGAGGCATGGCATTGAGGGTGAGTTGGAGGTTTGGATTAGGAATTGGCTGGCTGGAAGAAGACAGAGGGTAGTAGTTGATGGAGAAAGTGAGGTCTGCAGATGCTAGAGATCAGAGCTGAAAATGTGTTGCTGGAAAAGCGCAGCAGGTCAGGCAGGACCCAAGGAACAGGAAATTCGATGTTTTGGGAGGGCTTATGCCCGAAACATTGAATTTCCTGTTCCTTGGTAGTAGTTGATGGTAAAGGTTCATCTTGGAGTGCAGTTACTAGCGGTGTTCCGCAAGGATCTGTTTTGGGACCATTGCTGTTTGTCATTTTTATAAATGACCTGGAGGAGGGGCTAGAAGGTTGGGTGAGCAAGTTTGCGGATGATACGAAAGTCGGTGGAGTTGTTGACAGTGAGGAAGGATGTGGCAGGTTACAGCGGGATATAGATAAGCTGCAGAGCTGGGCAGAAAGGTGGCAAATGGAGTTCAATGTAGGTAAGTGTGAAGTGATTCACTCTGGTAAGAGTAACAAGAAGATGGATTACTGGGCTAATGGTCAGATACTTGGTAGTGTGGATGAGCAGAGGGATCTTGGTGTCCATGTACACAGATCTCTGAAAGTTGCCACCCAGGTAAATAGTGCTGTGAAGAAGGCATATGGTGTACTGGCTTTTATTGGTAGAGAAAATGAGTTCCGGAGTCCTGAGGTCATGTTGCAGTGATATAAGACTCTGGTGCGGCCGCATCTGGAGTATTGTGTGCAGTTTTGGTCGCCATACTATAGGAAGGATGTGGAGGCACTGGAATGGGTGCAGAGGAGGTATACCAGGATGTTGCCTGGTATGGTAGGAAGATTGTATGAGGAAAGGCTGAGGCACCTGGGGCTGTTTTCATTGGAGAAAAGAAGGTTTGGGGTGACTTGATAGAGGTGTACAAGATGATTAGGGGTTTAGATAGGGTTGACCATGAGAACCTTTTTCCACGTATGGAGTCAGCTATTACCAGGGGGCATAGCTTTAAATTAAGGGGTGGTAGGTATAGGGCAGATGTTAGGGGTAGATTCTTTACTCAGTGAGTCGTGAGTTCATGGAATGCCCTGCCAGTAGCAGTGGTGGACTCTCCCTCTTTATGGGCATTTAAATGGGCATTGGATAGGCATATGGAGGATAGTGGGCTAGTGTAGGTTAGGTGGGCTTGGATGTGCGCAACATCGAGGGCCGAAAGGCCTGTATTGTGCTGTATTTTTCTATGTTTCTATGTTTCTATGTTTCGGACATTACAGCACAGTACAGGCCCTTTAGCCCTCAATGTTGCTCCTGACTTAGGAAACCAATCAGAAGCCCATCTAACCAACACTCCATTCTCATCCATATGATTATCCAATGACCATTTAAATGCCTGTAAAGTTGGCGAGTCTACCACTGTTACAGGCAGGGCAGTCCATACACTTACTGTTACAGGCAGGGTAGTCTGTACCCTTACTGTTACAGGCAGGGCGGGCCACTCCCTCACTGGTTACAGGCAGGAGGGGCCACACCCTTACTGATTACAGGTAGGGCGGGCCACTCCCTCACTGTTACAGGCAGGGCAGTCCACTCCCTCACTGTTATAGGCAGGCGGGCCACTCCCTCTCTGTTACAGGCAGGGCAGTCCACTCCCTTACTGTTACAGGCAGAGCAGTCCAGCCCTTACTGTTACAGGGAGGGCGGGCCACTCCCTTACTGTTACAGGCAGAGCAGTCCAGCCCTTACTTCAGATCCTATTTTGTTTGCCAGCTTGGTCTGAGAGGTCTAGTCAGCCCCTGTGAACCTGGCGGAGATGCTTGGCAAAATGTGCCCCAAATGTATGTTTGATCTCTCCAATGTAGGGAAGACCACATTGGGAGCTCTGAATAAATAAACTAGGTTGGAGGAGAGCTGCAAATGTGTTGCTGGAAAAGCGCAGCAGGTCAGGCAGCAACCGAGGAGCAGGAGAATCGATGTTTCGGGCATAAGCCCTTCTCCTCCTGTCCTACCTCATTCCTGAAGAAGGGCTCATGCCCGAAACATCGACTCTCCTGCTCCTCGGATGCTGCCTGACCTGCTGTGCTTTTCCAGCAACACATTTTCAGCTCTGATCTCCAGCATCAGCAGTCCTCACTTTGTCCTGGGTTGGAGGAGAGGCAGGTGAACCTCTGCCTCACCTGAAAGGACTGTTTGGGACCCTGGATGGCAATGGGTATACATGAAACGTTGATCTCTCCACCATCTAGTGCTGCCTGGCTTGCTGTGTTCTTCCAGCTTCCTGCTTATCTACCTTGGATTCCAGCATCAACAGTGTTTTTGTCTCTAACTAAGCTTCTTCCGAAGCAGTTCACAAAGCTCTGCACCAAAACCCTGGCAATGTTATTTTGAAGAAGAGCAGGAACACCAAAACTCATCCTTACCCGAGCTGGTATGTTGGCTTGGTGAAGACCCTGCTGCCTCACAGCTCCAGAGACCCAGTTTCAATTCCAGCCTCGGGTGACTGTCTGTGTGGAGTTTTCACGTTCTCCTCATGTCTGTGTTGTTTTCCTCACACAGTCCAAAGCTGTACAGGTCGGGTAGATTGGTCATGCTAAATTGCCTGTAGTATTCAGGGATGTGTAGGTTACGTGCATGTGTCAGGGGTAAATGTAGAGGATTGGGTTTTGGTGGGTTACTCTTCAGAGGGTCAACATGGACTTGTTGGGCCCAAGGGCCTGTTTCCACACAATAGGGATTCTATGATTAAAAATCTATGTCAGAGCAGTTGGGTTTTCTTTCTGACTATGGTGCATTTCGGGAGCAAAATGGCTGCTGGGTTTCTGCTGACAACCAGTACCCCACTTCCAATAGCCATTCACTTTGGGAGAATAATCTACAATGTTCCAAGGTGCCACATAATAACAACTATTATTTATTATTTTAGAAGGCATGTTAGAAACTTCTTCACCCAGAGAGTGGTGGCTGTGTGGAATGCTCTGCCCCAGAGAGCAGTGGAGGCCCAGTCTCTGGATTCCTTTAAGAAAGAGTTGGATAGAGCTCTCAAGGATAGTGGAATCAAGGGTTATGGAGATAAGGCAGGAACAGGATACTGATGAAGGATGATCAGCCATGATCATGTTGAATGGTGGTGCAGGCTCAAAGGGCAGAATGGCCTACTCCTGCACCTATTGTCAATTACATGCTAAAGGGGATTGATAAAGTAGATATCGAGAGATTGTTCCCCTACGTAAGTAAGCCAGATCAAGAGGTGGTTGTTTTAGGATAAAGGAGAGCAGATTTAGAACAGAGATGAGGAGAAATCTCTCTCTCAAAGGGTCTCGAATCTGTGGGATTCTCTTCCCCCAGAGTGCGGTGTGACATTGAGTAAATTTAAGGAGGAGATGGACAGCTTTTTAATGAGCAATGGGTTGAAGGGTTCTGGGGAATGGTCAGGAAAGTGAAGTGGAGATCAGCCATGATCATATCAAAGGGCGGAGCAAATGGGGAGGGGACGGGCTTGTGGACTGTTAATCTAGAGACTCAGGTATGGGGACATGGGTTTGAATCCCGCCATGGCAGATGGTGGAATTTAAATTCAATAAATATCTGGAATCATCAATCTAATGATGACCATGAATCCATTGCCAATTAGATTCCCTACAGTGTGGAAGCAGGCCCTTCAGCCCAACAAGTCCACACTGACCCTCCAAAGAGTAACCCATCCCTCATTTACATTTATCCCCGACTAATGCATCTAACCTACACATCCCTGAACACAATGGACAATTTAGCACAGCCAATTCACCCTAACCTGCACATCTTTGGGCTGTGGGAGGAAACCCACACAGACACAGGGTGAAGATGCACACTCCACTCAGGCTGTCACCCAAGGCTGGAGCCAAACCCAGGTCCCTGGTGCTGTGAAGTCGCGGTGCTAGCCACTGAGCCACCATGGCACCCATTATCAGGAATAACTCATATGGTTCACTAATGCCCTTTAGGGAAGGAAAGTGCCATCCTTACCTGGTCAGGCCTACATGTGACTCCAGACCACAGCAATGTGGGTGACAATGTCCCCTCTGGGCAATTAGGGATGGGCAATAAATTTTGGCCTAGCCAGTGATGCCTTCATCCTGTGAATGGATAAAACAGGCCTGAGGGGCTGCATTGTCCCAGTTCTTACATTTTCCTCTAAAACCAAGCAAATATCCTGAGATAAAGAAGCTGGAAAGAAGACTCCTCTTGATCCAAACTCCATGTTCTGGAGGCTGGGCCACAGAGGTAAAATGATAGAGGTATTCAGCATCATGAGAACTACGGCCACAGCAGGTAGTAAGAAACAGGTCCCACTTGTGAATCAATCAAAAATAGGCAGACACAGACCGAAAGAATGTAGAGGGTGTGTATTATCAGTGGTAGACAGGACTGTGCAGTGGAGATTATAGTCAAGCTGCCATGATCTTATTCAGTTAAAAATCACACACCAGGTTATAATCCAACAGGTTTAATTGGAAGCACTAGCTTTCGGAGCGACACTCCTTCATCAGGTGACTATCACCTGATGAAGGAGCGTCGCTTCGAAAGCTAGTGCTTCCAATTAAACCTGTTGGACTATAACCTGGTGTTAGTGAGGACTGCAGATGCTGGAGATCAGAGCTGAAAATGTGTTGCTGGAAAAGCGCAGCAGGTCAGGCAACATCCAAAGAGCAGGAGAATCGACGTTTGGGGCATAAGCCCTTCTTCAGGATTCCTGAAGAAGGGCTTATGCCCGAAACATCGATTCTCCTGCTCTTTGGATGCTGCCTGACCTGCTGCGCTTTTCCAGCAACACATTTTCAGCTATAACCTGGTGTTGTGTGATTTTTTAACTTTGTACACCCCAGTCCAACACCGGCATCTCCAAATCATGATCTAATTCAGTGGGCTCAAGGGGCTGGATAGTCCATTCCTGCCCCTAGCTCTCACGTTTGTAAAGTAACTGACAAAAGAAACAGAAGTGATTTAGAGAGGAAATATTTAGGAAACTTCAGTGAAATCCTTTCACACCGTGAATGGTTAAGCAACGTACTGCCTCAGAGTGTGGGGGAGGCAGGTTCAAACGAGGGATTCAAAGGGAATCAGACTGCGATCTGAAGTTAAGAAATGTGCAGGCTTACACTAAAACCAATAAGGTAAGTAATCCAGGGGGCTGTTGTGACACAGTGGTAATGTTCCTGCCTCTGAGCTACAGGGCCTGGGTTTGATATCCTCCTGTTCCAGGGGTGAGCTCAGTTGGACAGGTTGATTTGCAATTATCTAAAACATGTAAATTGAGTTGTCAATGTGCTGTCGCCTATCTCACAGTGTAACAGCAGGCCAACAGTGACTCCTGGTGCCTCTGAGCAGTTAGTGCACAGAGAAATTTGGCCCCGGTAGTGACTGGCCATGGATCAATTGCAGTGGTGATCTAATTGAGGAAGTGGTTGCTAACAGGAATCCCTATAAATACACAAACTGGTGTTGCCAGCAAATGTTATGGTTGGATTCAGGGTTACAGGGAACCACAGATTAAATTAACTAATTTGTAAAACTTTCCACTACAACTTGTTCAGGGAGCACTTCAGTGAAACAAAAACAACAGTTAGCACTTTCGGGGAAAAAAAACCTGAATTGTAAATTGTAAATGAACGCGTCCTCCAGAGCCACAGTTCAAACTGAGCCTATTTTGAACGTGAGGAAATGCCAACCTTGGCTGAAAGCTGAGACGTGTTGCTGAAAATTGGCATCTTGCCATTAACAGACGAAATGCAAGAATGCTAAATTTCAACCAATTACAGCAGACGGTCAGTCGAGGTTGGCTTGTTAACCAATCAGCAGCTTTCTCACCTGTAGTACAGATCATTGATAATTTCTTTGTGACCCTGGTGGGTCTAGTCTGGGATTCCAATGGGGGAGGGTTGGTTCCCCAGGCCTAGAGCCGTGCAATGGACCAAGTCAAATTTGTCTTAAATTCTCTCTCTTTTTAATTTCATTTTTGTTCGATGCCGTGTTTTGGTGGGAGCCCTCTGAGTTTGAGCACTTTATTTCTTTTATTTCCCTAACTTATTGCTATGATACTGCTAGGAGAGGGAATGGCCTAGTGGTGTTATCATTAATCTAAAGGCCCAGTTTGTGTTCTGGGGGACCTGGGTTCAAACCCTGCCTTGGTAGATATTGGAATTTGAGTTCAATTAAGAACCTAACAATGACTGTGAATCCATTGTTGAGTGCTTGAGAAAGCCCACCTGGTTCACTAATATTCTTTAGGGAAGGAAACTTTCATCCTATTTGTGACTCCAGACCTAGCGATGTGGTTGACTCTTAAACAGCCCTCTGAGGTAATTGAGGATGGGCAATAAATCAGAGACAAGCCTAGTCAGAGACAGCCTAATCCCTCCAATGAATGCCGAAATGATTCTGTATTCTTGAATTTCTGCAAGGCTGGAATTTTTATTTCTTTATTTTTCTATTTTTCTTTTCTTAAGAATTTGGTACTCAAGGATCTGTACCTAGGTACCTTTGCACCCAAGATGGTGCTCAAAGTGGGCAACTTTTCTCTGTACTCATGTGACAGTAAAGCTAGTTCAATTCAATTCAATTTCAAATAATCTACAGTTGATACACAAACAAACACAGACATTACTGGAGAAACTCAGCAGGTTCGGCAGGGTCGGTGGAGAGAGAGAGAGAGACAGAGTTAACGTTTTGAATCTAGTGACCCTTGTTCTGAACTTCAGAAGGGTGACTGGATTCGAAATTTTAACACTGTTTTTCTGCAGAGACTCTGCCAAATCTGACAAGTGTCTCCAGTAATCTCTCCATTAATTACTTCAGATCACCAGGAACCACCATTTCTTATCACCATTTGTACATCACACTTCCCATCTACCACCATTTAAACAACACCCTACCATTCTGTCTTTCCTACTGTTAGAACCCTCGCTGAATTTTCATTATTTTAACTTTTATGCTTTTAGCAATTTTGGTTTGGACTTGTGGACTTTGGGAAAGCTGGTGGTAAAAGGAAAAGACCAGACGAAACAAGAATTTGTTGCTTTGCGAGGCCTGGAGACTAATTACAGGCCAAGATTCGATTTTGAAAAGAAAGCGTCAACAGAGGGTTAGATAGGGTGGACAGAGAGACCCTTTTTCCTCGGATGGCGATGGCTAGCCTGAGGGGACATAGTTTTGAATTGAGGAGTGATAGATAAAGGACGGATGTCAGAGGGAGGTTCTTTACTCAGAGAGTAGTAGGGGCATGGAATGCCCTGCCTGCAATAGTAGTAGACTCGCTAACTTTAAGGGAATTTAAATCGTCATTGGATAGAGTTATGGATGATAATGGAATAATGTCAGATGCACGGACTGGTTTCACAGGTCAGCGCAACATCGAGGGCCGAAGGACCTGTACTGTGCTGTAATGTTCTATGTTCTGTGTTCTAACAGACACAGCGACTCTAGGAAAGGCATTATGTTTAACAGATAGCAGAACTTGACTATTAGCGAGATCAGTCTGTGGAAATTGGTTCTGGCAAGTCTGGAAGAGACCCCAAGTTCAAGCAGATGGTTGTTGCTGAATAATGATTGATGCTTTGAGGAGTTATGATCAATCTGTCAGGGTGGAACATGAACTGAAGTTGTTTTTTTGAACTATGTGTTGTGGGGAGATGAGTCTAACTGCTGACAAGATACCATGAAGATGTGAAAACTCTCTGTCTAATCTGCTACACCAGGTTCCAGAAATCCACAATAACAGAAAGCTGAGTTAGAGTATTACTTTCTGTAACAGAATGAATTGCGAAGGTGATCCTAATCAGCATTTCCAGAAAAGCAACCAAGGACTCCACATTTATACCTGTGAAACAACACATCATGACAGCTATTTAAGCAATCTCTCCAGCTTTGTTATTTAATTCGACTTATCCCTTAACTGTAATTATCTGTCTGTCTATGTTTCATGTGAATAGCCTCCCTTGAATGTCCCAAAAACATTTATCTGGGATTTAGGATCACAAGTGGCTGGGTGTGAAGAAGGCCTTTATTGGTCAGTCCATTGAGTATAAGAGTTGGGAGGTCATGTTGGTTAGGCCACTTTTTGAATATTGCATTTGACTCTGATCTCCCTGCTCTAGGAAGGATGTTATGAAACTTGAAAGGGTTCAGAAAAAAAAATTCAAGGATGTTGTTAGGGTTTGAGAGTTTGAGCTATATGAAGAGGCTGAATAGTCTGGGGCTGTTTTCACTGGAACACCATAGGCTGAGGGGTGACCTTATAGAGGTTTTTAAGATCATGAGGGGCATGGATAGGATAAATAGACAAGGTCTGTTCCCTAGGGTGGAGGAGTCCAGTACTAGAGGGTATGGTTTAGGGTGAATGGGGAAAGATTTAAGGAGCAACTTTTTCATGCAGAAGGTGGTACGTGTATGGAATGAGCTGTTAGAGGAAGTGGTGGAGGCTAGTACAATTGCAACATTTAAAAGGTATCTGGATGGGTATATGAAAAGAGTCAAAAAGTGTGGAGCTGGGAATGCACAGCAGGTCAGGCAGCATCCGAGGAGCTGGAGAATCGACTTTTCGGAAAAAAAGCCCTTCGTCAGGAATGAGGCTTATGCTTGAAATGTTGACTCTCCTCAGATGCTGCCTGACCGGCTGTGCTTTTCCAGCGCCACACTTTTTGACTCTGATCTCCGGCATCTGCAGCCCTCACTTTCTCTCTGGGTACATGAATAGGAAGGGTTTAGAGGGACTTGGGCCAAATGCTGGCCAATGGGACTTGATTAATTTCAGATATCTGGTCAGGAGGGACAAGTCGGACTGAAGAGTCTGTTTCTGTGCTGTACATCTCTATGACATTATAACATTCCCACTGCACTGCCCGCTTACATTGATGTGTTGAGAGTGGGATTACTGGTGAAACCTCCTCCTCCAGGGCATGTGTGCCATTGCCAGCGGCTTCATGTCTTGTGGGTGGTCCATCCATTTTCAACTCCTTTTAGGTCAGATCCTTTCCTTGACCTTTCCAGAGGATCATCGTCAATGGTCTAGCTGTGGATCTGAAGTGACGTGCTGGCCAGATTCCTCTTCCCCTTCAGGGTATTACTGAACCAGCTGAGGGATTTTTAAACATGGTCGCTATTAAACTGGCTTTGCCTGCCAGGTTGGTTACTCTGATTCAGCTTTAGATTATCTGCTGTGATGGGATTTGAACCAAGCTGCCCCTGAACATTAGCAGGTCTGCAGCCCAGTGATGAGAATGGTAACAAACCAGTAACATCCCGAGTGTTGGGAAGGTGCCTGCAGTAGTGATCAAGTCGTTTCACTCAAATTTCATTTTCTTTATTCATTCATGGGATGAGAGAGGTCACTGGCTCAGCCAGTGTTTGACTTTTTTCTTTTATTTCCTCTTGTTTTTTTGAAAAGCACCCATGGTGTGTGTGTGTGCAGGTGTAAGACACAAGGTGCGCAAATCTTTATTCAATTCCCACCACCCAGGAACAAGCAGTGCCCTTCTCAGAGGGCAATGCTGTGTGATCAGACAGTGAGGGGGAGGGCAGGGATTAAATCAAAATAGAATTTGATGGGGAAATAAAGCAACCCACTCCCTGCGGCACCCACCTCTCTCTGAACAGCTTAGGCCAGTGCTTATTTTGCTTCCAAATTGGAACACCTCACATTTAACTTCAACTGCCACGCAATTACCCACTAACTCAAATTTTTCTTCATTCACTCATGGGCTGAAGGCATCTCTTGCTCAGCCAGCATTTACCACCCATCACTAACTGCTCTGTTAAGGGTCGACCCCATTGCTCTGGGTTTGGAGTCACATGTATGTAAGGATGATAGTTTCCCTCCCTAAAGGGTATTTTTGCTGATAATCAAATCACAGTCATCATTAGACTCTTAATTCCTGATACTAATTGAAATCAAACTGCACTATTTGCCGTAGTGGAATTCAAACCCATGGTCCCTGAACATTACCTGGGTGTCTGGTTTAACAAGTCCAGTGATAATAGCACTAGGCTATCACCTCCCCTATTCAGGCCTGAATTAATACTCAAGACACTTTCTTTTCTCAAGCCTCTCTCACCTGTGGAAGTTAACTTGCAGCAGAATTTATTCTTAAAAGGTAGTTATTCTCGTGAAGCACGTTAACTTAAAATTTGCACATGGCGTGAATTCTGTCCTATTTGTGTTGAGCCTGCACATTTACCCTGCTTATGATTCTGTGACTGGAACATCTTTTCTCCATCTTTCCCTCTCTCTCTATTTTCCTGACAAAGTTAAAAAAAATCACACAACACCAGGTTATAGTTCAACAGGTTTAGTTGGAAGCACTAGCTTTCGGAGAGCTGCTCTCCACAACCACCTGATGAAGGAGCGTCGCTCCGAAAGCTAGTGCTTCCAATTAAATCTGTTGGACTATAAGCTGGTGTAGTGTGATTTTTAACTTTGTCCACCCCAGTCCAACACCGGCTCCTCCACATCATATTTTCCTGACTTTAGCCGAAACATTAACCTGCATTTTTGTGTTTGTGTGACCATGTGAGCATAGCTATGGGAGTACATGTAACCACACCCACTAAACTACTGCTTCCACATGATCCCCTCCACTGACCTACAGCAGAATCCCTGCTGCAGGTTGGTGAAGCTGCAATGACTACATTGAGCTGCAGAGGACGGTACAGCTTCAGAAATGAGGCACCAGTAACTGCAGATTCCAATGGAAATGAAGACTTACTGTCTGATTAGTTCAAAGAGGGATCAGAGATCGTGAATCAGCTTCAGTGGCTCCCAAAGGCCGAGTTTTGGCTTACAATTCCGGGTTAATTTTAATTCAGGTTCCAGAAAAAGAGACAAAAAGAACCCAATTGCATTTACAGGACATTGGTTAGGCCACATTTGGAATATTGCGCACAATTCTGGTCTCTCTGCTGTAGGATGTTGTGAAACTTGAAAGGGTTCAGAAAAGATTTACAAGGATGTTGCCAGGGTTGGAGGGTTTGAGCGATAGGGAGAGGCTGAACAGGCTGGAGCTGTTTTCCCTGGAGCATCAGAGGCTGAGGGGTGACCTCATAGAGGTTTATAAAATCACGAGGGGCATGGATAAGGTAAATAGACAAGGTCTTTTCCCTGGGGTGGGAGAGTCCAGAACTAGAGGATGAGAGGGGAAAGATTTAAAAGAGACCTAAGGGGCAACTTTTTCACACAGGAGGTGGTGCATGTATGGAATGAGCTGCCAGAGGAAGTAGTGGAGGCTGGTATAATAACAAGGTGTAAAAGGCATCTGGATAGGTATCTGAATAGGAAGGATTGAGACGAGGGCAAATGGGACGAGATTAGTTTAGGATATCTGGTCAGCATGAATGAGTCGGGCTGAAGGGTCTGTTTCGGTGCTGTATATCTCTAAGACTATGACTTTATATAGCGCCTATTGAGCCCTCAGTGCTTCCCAAAACCCTCTACAGCCAGTGAACTACCTCTCTCTGTGGTCATTGTTGTAATGTCCGAAAGATTGTGGCCACTTTGAGTTCAACAAGCACCCACAAACAGCAGTGTGAAAATGACCAAACTCTGTGTATTTTTTAAGTCACGTTGGTTGAGGGATAAATGGTGACCAATAGAAGTACTTTAATTCCACCCATCATGTTTCCGTGGGTCAAAGGTTATTGGGGTAGGCAGGAATGTGGAGAAATCAGATCTGGTACAGCAGGCTTGAGGGGCAGAATGGCCCATAAAGTGGGCGGCACGGTGGCACAGTGGTTAGCACTGCTGCCTCACAGCACCAGAGACCCTGGTTCATTTCCTGACTCAGGCGACTGACTGTGTGGAGTTTGCACGTTCTCCCCGTGTCTGCGTGGGTTTCCTCCGGGTGCTCCGGTTTCCTCCCACAGTCCAAAAATTTGTGGGTCAGATGAATTGGCCATGCTAAATTGCCCATAGGGTTAGGTAAAGGGGTAAATGTAGGGGAATGGGTGGGTTGCGCTTTGGCGGGTCGGTGTGGACTTGTTGGGCCGAAGGGCCTGTTTCCACACTGTAAGTAATCTAATCTAATTTCTGATTCAGAGGATTGAATGGTTTCAGCTAATCATTGCATCAACCTACATCGAACGCTCTCCACCTTCTCCAAGTAAATGGTTATCCGCAGAGGTCTTACTTGCACCTGTCTTTTCATGAAATTTGTGGAGCATTATTTCCCTCCTACACAGGTCCCTTCCATCATCATCATCATCATCGTCATCGTCATCGTCATCGTCATCATCATCATCATCATCATCATCATCATCATCAGAGTTACCTCATGGTCTTCCCAGAAGGTGGAAAATTCCATTCTCTTTGCTTCCAAAGCCCATCCATCTCCCAGTTTGGCGTAGTTCATTTCCAACTCTACCATTCCCTTCCTTACCTTCTCAGCCTTACTTTTTGGGGAATGGCCTGTCATTAATATTGATGACAAACTCACCGACTCGCCCAGCCACCTTGAATCACCTGTCTCACACAGCCTCTACTAGGGTATCCTTTCCCCCCTGGTAAACACTAGCCTTGACCACTTCTGTTCTTATTCCCACACTTCTACTCTCAATGCCCTGAAGGAGACAATTCCAGAATTTTGACCCAGCAACCCTGAAGGGCATGGTTACTCAGTGGTTAGCACTACTACCTCACAGCCCCAGGGGCATGGGTTCGATTCCACCCTCAGGTGAATGTCTGTGTGGTGTTTGTATGTTCTCCCTGTGTCTGTGTGGGTTTCCTCTGGGTGCTCTGGTTGCCTCCCACAGACAAAAAACGTGCAGGTTTGGATGGATTGGCCACATTAAATTATCCATAGTGTCCAGGGAAGTGTAGGTTAGGTGGGCTAGCCATGGGAAATGCTGGGTTATAGGGATGGATCTAGGTGGGATGCTCCTTGGGGGGTCGGAATGGATTTGTTGGACCGAGTGGCCTGTTTCCACATTGTGGAGATTCCATATATATGACGATACATTTCCCAGTCAGGATGATGAGTGCTTTGGAGGGCACACTTGCAGGGGGTGTTGTTCCCACGCACCGCTGCCCTTGTCCTTCTAGATAGAAGTGGGAGTGGGTTTGGACCCTTGGTGAACATCTGCTGTCAAAGGAACCTTGGGGATTTCCTGCAGTGCATCTTCTTGGTGTTATACACCACTGCTACTGAGGCATCTGTGCTGCATGCAGTGACAAGTGGGCTTGCATTGTCCTGAATGGTGTTCAGCTTCCTGAATGTTTTTAACTCAAGATTACTACTCAGACAGCATCTCAGGTCTAGCCTAATGAGACAGACAAAGCTCACAATTACAGTTATCACTTTAGCTCATTTTACTTCGCACTGTGAAAGCTGTAGCCTGGTTGTGATTGGTCCATTCCAAGTGGGTCAGACCAGGAGCCTCTCCTGCTCATCACCACCTGCTTTTTGGATGGATTTACAAGTTGATTTTGGACCTATTTGACTTCACAATTAACACGCCTTTGCCTAATTATAACGGTCCTGGAACCTCTGGACCAGAGACAGGAATGTTATCTACTGTACCGCAGGGTCAGCAGTCCCTGTTCAATCTAATCTGGGCTCTTGTCTTGTCAGTTAATACAGGTTTTTACTCCAAAAATAAACTTTATTCAAAACATGCTATAAAAGCCCGTTCCAATAGATATTGACTTATTCATTACCAAAAATGTAATGAATTTGAGACTTCCCTCAGTATAGCCTGTCCACTCTGAGACACCCTAGTTCCATTGTAAAGGAGGTGAAACCGATTGTATACCTAATGGTCACCAGGGGGCAGTAATTGCACACCATTGAGTTCTGTGGCCAATTGGTCAGCTTTACCCTGTAAACCCCACTACAACCAGGATAGAAGGGGGGTAACATTCACAATTTGCCTCACCTCCCCCCCCCCCATTTCCACCCAAGGGGGTATGTATCCAAAATTCAGGCACAACTTCTGCAGACTTCCAGCAGGCGAAACCACGGCAGATGGAGTCCAATGCGGGCAGGAGTGATGGCATTCCCTTTGGATTGTAGGCTGTGCGCGTCACTGGGATTTGTTGTCCATCTCTAGCTGCCCTTGTACTTTGTGCCTTCCTTGATCATTACAGAACCACATTGCTGTGAGTCTGGAGTCATATAGAGGCCAGCCCAGGCAGGCTCAGCAGATTCCTTCTGTACAGAACATTGGCGATTCAGAGAGGATTTAACAAATAATAGTTTCATGGTCTCCTTTAATGTAAATCACACCAGTTGATGCGGTGAGATTTCAATCTGTGACAAAAGTTACAAACAGAAATTGCTGGAGAAACTCAGCAAGTCTGGCAGGGTGGCTCAGTGGTTAGCACTGTTACCTCACAGTGTCCCAGGGTTCGATCCCTGCCTCAGGCAACTGACTGTGTGGAGTTTGCACGTTCTCCCCGTGTCTGTGTGGGTTTCCTCTGGGTGCTCCGGTTTCCTCCCACAGTCCAAAGATATGCAGGTTAGGGTGAATTGGCCATGATAAATTGCCCGTAGTGATAGGTACCTTAATCAGGGGCAAATGTATGGGACTGGGTCTGGGTGGGTTGTCCTTTGGAGGGTTGGTGTGGACTTGTAGGGCCGAAGGGCCTGCTTCCATACGATAGGGAATCTAATCTAACCCTCTGTAACACTAACATGTGCCTCCAAATGACAATGCCATGATGCCAAAATATCCCCCCTCTATACAATTTTACCAGCAGAGGGAGTCTACTGCAGGAAGAGTTAAAGCTTACAAACAAACTGCTGGAGAAACTCAGCAGATCCGGCAGCATTGTGGAGAGAGAAACAAAGTGAATGTTTCATGTCTAGCATGACACTGCTTCCTTATACAGGGTCACTTGACTTGAAACATTAACCCTGTTTTTCTCTCTACAATGCTGCCAGACCTGCTGAGTTTCTCCAGCAGTTTTCAGTTTTGTTTTGTTTCCGATCTCCAGCACCCACAGGTGTTTGTTTTGTAGTGAAGGTTACCACCTCATGCGATTCAAATTGTCAAAGCCACTGGGTGCATATATAACTGTTTTGGTTTCCTTGGTCCCTCGTGGATCCTGTAGCTGAGAGACCTTGTGTTAATTTTACAAAGTTCAAACTCACAGGTCAGAGCTTCTCCCAGGATTCGTAAAGGGTTCGATTCCAGCAGGTGTTCCAAAAGGAGTGAGGGAACATCAGAGCAGGAAGGAGGCCATTCAGCCCTTTGGCTGATCTGTATCTTCAGCCTATATTCCCACCTTTATTTCCTGATCCTGAATTCTCATCAACTCGCAACAATGCATTGATCTCTGTTTTGAGAATTGCAGTTGACAGTTTTGTTCTGAGTGGGGGGCGGGAGGGGACAGAGTTCTGCATTTTCACTTTCCTTTGAAGGAGGGAGAGTTTCTTCACGTCAGCACTGAACAGCCTCACCCTTACGCCCGACAATTTTCTGACTTGTTCTGGACTGTCCCGTCAGAGGAAGTTGTTTCTCTCTTCATCATCCACATCAAATCCCTTAGTCATCTTCAACGTGTCAATTACATCAGGCCTTCATCTTTTACATTCCAGGGAATTCAAACCTCTTTTAAAGAATCTTGTCCTCATAACGTAACCCTTTCACCATTTTCTTGTTTTACCCCAGTTTCCAGTTTAATTTATGGAATTAATTTAATTTAAATTAATTTAATTTATTCCTTCCTTACTGGGGATCAGACAAAATGCAGTTACACCAGATGTTGTGGTCCCAACCGAGCGTTTTACTTCTGAATCAGAGTGATACACACACAGACACTGACACACAGACACACACACACACACAGACACACACACACAGACACACACACAGACACACACACACAGACACACACACACACAGACAAACACACAGACACACGCACACACATACACATACAGACACACGCACACAGACACACACACAGACACACGTGCACACACACACACACAAACACGTGCACACACACACACACACAAACACATAGACAAGACACACACACACAAACACACCCACACACACAGACACGCACACACATAGACACACACACACACCCACACACATAGACACACACAGACACGCACACACACACAGACACACACACACACACGCACACACACACACAGACACACACACACACACGCACAACCACAGACACACACACAGACATGCACTCACACACACAGACTCACACAGACACACCACACACAGACACACACAAACACACATACATACATACACACACGCACATACAGACATGCATACACAGACACGCACACAGACACACACACACGTAAACACACATACTTACACACGCACACACAGACGCACATATGCACACGGACACACACAGGTACAGCACACACACACACAGACACACATACACAGATACAGCACACACACACACAGACACACATACACACACACACATAGACACGCACACAACACAGACACACACAGACACATATACACACACAGATACATCACACACACGCACACACATACACACACAAACACACACATAGACACACAAACACAGACACACAGACACACACACACACACACAGATACACATACACACCACACAGACACACACACAGACACACATACACAGGCACACACACACATAGATACACCACACACACACACAGATACACACACAGACACACATACACAAACACAGATACAACACACACAGACACACATATAGATACACCACACACAGACACACATACACAGACACACACACACAGACACACACACACACACAGACACGCACACAGACAGACACACACACAGACACACACACACATACACCCCCCACACACACATGCACAGTTAAACCACACACACACAGATACACCACACACAGATACACCACACACACAGATGCTCCACACACACAGATACACCCCACACACTCACATGCACAGATACACCACACACACACACAGATATACCACACACACAGATGCACCACACACACACACACACGCGCACACACACACACACACACACACACACAGATACACCACACAGACATACATACACAGATACACCACGTGGACACAGACACACAGACACACACACATAGATACACACATAGATACACCACACAGACACGCACTCACAGATACACCACATACACATACACAGATACAGAGATACACAACATAGACACAGATGCACCACATAGACACACACATACAGATACACCACACACACACAGATACACACACACACACACAGATACACACACACACAGATACACACACACAGATACACCACATACACACACTCACACAGATACACCACACAGACACACACACAGACACACACACACACACAGATACTAGGAAAAAGTGAGGACTGCAGATACTGGAGATCAGAGCTGAAAAATGTGTTGCTGGAAAAGCAGAGCAGGTCAGGCTGCATTCTCCTGCTCTTTTGATGCTGCCTGACCTGCTGCGCTTTTCCAGCAACACATTTTTCAACACACACAGATACATCACATACACACGCACACAGATACACCACACAGACACACACACAGTTACACCACACAGACACTCACACACACAGACACACCACACCGACAGACACACGCAAACACAGACACATCACATAGACAGACGCACACAGATGCACCACACTGACACACAAACATAAACACACAAACAGATACACCACACAGACACATGCACACAGATACACCACACAGACACACACACAAACACACCACACAGACAGACAGTCAGACAGACACACACACACAGATACACCACATAGAAACACACACAGACACACTACATAGACATACGCACCAAGATACACCACACAGACACACACACACAGATACACCCCACACACACGCACACACACGGATACACCAAATACACACGCACACAGACAAACACTCTCTCGAACACATGCACACAGACTCTCTCTCTCTCACACACACATACACAGACACAGTCTTTCAAACACACATACACACATTGTCTCTCTCTCTCTTACCTATACATGCAGACACAAACACACACACGCACTCTCACACACACAGGCAGACACACTCTCACACAGTCACTATCTCACACACATAGAGACACACAAACATGCCCTCACACACACACAGCCACGCTTTCTATCTCTCTCTCACACACACAGTCTCTCTCTCTCTAGCACACACAGACAGACACACACTCTCACACTGACATAAATACTCTCGCACAGATTCATATTGTGTGTGTGTCTCTCTCTCACACACACAGACACATACTCTCACACTCACACACACACACACTCTCTCTCTCTCATACACATACTCTCTCTCTCACACACACATATACTCTCACACTCACACTCACACACACACTCACACACACACACACTCTCTCTCTCATACACATACTCACTCTCTCACACACACATATACTCTCACACACACACACTCTCTCTCATACACATACTCTCTCTCTCACACACACATATACTCTCACACTCACACACACACACACTCTCTCTCATACACATACTCTCTCTCACACACACATATACTCTCACACACACACACACTCTCTCTCTCTCTCACACACACATATACTCTCACACTCACACACACACTCTCTCTCATACACATACTCTCTCTCTCACACACACATATACTCTCACACTCACACACTCACACACACACACACACACACACTCTCTCTCTCATACACATACTCTCTCTCTCACACACACATATACTCTCACACTCACACACACACTCTCTCTCATACACATACTCTCTCTCTCACACACACATATACTCTCACACTCACACACACACTCACACACACACACACACACTCTCTCTCATACACATACTCACTCTCTCACACAAGACACACCCACTTTTGCACTTTGTTAGGAGAAGTCCCAATATTCCTCAGTCCATACAGTTATTGCTGTACCTGTCCATCTGTGTGACCTGTGCGTGTGGATCGTTAGGGCAGACATTATTGGTGCTGCTGAGATATGAGTGAAAACTGAGAGCTATTCCTCTTGGGACACGAGCTCAAATCCCAGGGGCTGCTGGTGGAATAGGATTTGGAATAGGAAGCTGGTCTGAGTGATGGTGACTGTATATCCTTCTGGGTGGAAGAGGTTGATGGTTTGGATATTAGATGTGAGGATGTGACCACTGGGAGTGTAGGCTGGGGGTTTGCAGTGTGGTGATGCTGGGAGGTGAATGTGCCATCATGAGGCTGACACAGGTCAGTGAGCAGAGAGTGACTGGGAAGAAGACTGTGGGAGAGGAACTCATGTTAGGAGATAAATGAGTTGTGGGCTCAACAAGAGACATTAAGATGTAGCATTGAGCGAGTGCGGACATTTGCTGAAAACTCACCTGTTATAGCCATGTCAGTTCAACAAGTAACCTTAAAATGAGTTTGCATCCCTCTGAGATACAGCAGTAACAATGCTAAATGGACCTGAAAGACTGATTTATCTTGTCCCACTGGAATGAGCCCACTAAGAGTATTATTATCCTTCAGATAGCTTCTCCCACAAGATTCAGCCACTTAACAATATTCTGATATTGTAAGATTCCAGGTGTAACTCTTGAATAATGAACACCACCCTGATGGTCCCGAGGGGCTCAGAAATTATCAGTGAAGATTCCAACACAATATGGACACAGACATTTATGAATGAACTGAGCACAGTGTGCAGAGCCAGGTGAAAGCAGTCAGTCAATCACAATCTTAAATTGGTTCTTAACAAAAAAAATGTAATCATTTTGCTAATAGAGAATTCCGTTTTAAAATGCAGTCATTGTTACAGTAAAATGTTTTAAGCAGACTATCTTATTTAAACAATATTTACTTCAATATCTGAGTGGAAACTACAGAGTTAGTGAGATGAGTGTGCTACAGTTAAGGAAACAATGAGGATCACTCTACCCTAATACCTTAACAGATGCTCAAATCAGGTAAGTGGATCTGAAAATCTGTTGTATGTTCGAAATACGTACAGTGTGTAATGGACTGAATAACTAATTTATTACATATTGTAATTAACATCAACCCTTCATGTTCTAAATGGGTTTTGAAACTCTGTGAATTTGCAAAAATGAGCAGCCTACCTTGATTCTAGGAGAGTTTATATAACTGTTAGTAACCGCTATGGGAACCCTGACATCAGAAATTGTCATCGGTTATAGTCTGTGTTCTAAAATTTCAATGTAATTCAAAGCATGAGATAGTTTGTAAAACTAACAGGATTGCTAGGTCACTTCAATCAACTAATTCGCCGTAAACCTGGAGTCACATGTAGGGCAGGGCAGGAGAGGGTGGTGACTGGGAAAGGGTGGGTGACCGGGAGAGGGTGAGTGACCGGGAGAGGGTGGGTGACTGGGAGAGGGTGGGTGACCAGGAGAGGGTAAGTGACCGGGAGAGAGTGGGTGACCGGGAGAGGGTGGGTGACCGGGAGAGGGTGGGTGACCGGGAGAGGGTGAGTGACCAGGAGAGGGTGGGTGACCGGGAGAGGGTGGGTGACCAGGAGAGGGTGGGTGACCGGGAGAGGGTGAGTGACCAGGTGAGAGTGAGTGACTGGGAGAGGACGGATGACCAGGAGAGGGTGGGTGACCGGGTGAGGGTGGGTGAACGGGTGGGGGTGGGTGACCGGGAGAGGGTGGGTGACTGGGTGAGGGTGAGTGACCGGAAGAGAGTGGGTAACTAGGGAGAGGGTGAGTGACTGGGAGAGGGTAGGTAACCAGGGAGAGGGTGAGTGACTGGGTGAGGGTCAGTGACTGGGTGAGGGTGAATGCCCAGGAGAGGGTGGGTGACTGGGTGACGGTGGGTGACTGGGTGAGGGTGGGTAACCAGGAAGAAGGTGAGTGACTGGGTGAGGGTGGGTGACTGGGTGACGGTGGGTGACTGGGTGAGGGTGAGTGACTGGGTGAGGGCGGGTGACTGGGTGAGGGTGAGTGACTGGGTGAGGGTGAGTGACCGGGTGAGGGTGAGTGACTGGGTGAGGGTGGGTGACTGGGTGAGGGTGGGTGACTGGGTGAGGGCGGGTGACCGGGTGAGGGTGAGTGACCGGGTGAGGGTGGGTGACTGGGTGAGGGTGAGTGACCGGGTGAGGGTGGGTGACCGGGTGAGGGTGAGTGACCGGGTGAGGGTGGGTGACCGGGTGAGGGTGAGTGACCGGGTGAGAGTGGGTGACCGGGTGAGGGTGGGTGACCGGGTGAGGGTGAGTGACCGGGTGAGGGTGGGTGACCGGGTGAGGGCGGGTGACTGGGTGAGGGCGAGTGACTGGGTGAGGACGAGTGACTGGGTGAGGGCGGGTGACTGGGTGAGGGCGGGTGACTGGGTGAGGGTGAGTGACTGGGTGGGGGTGAGTGACTGGGTGAGGATGGGTGACCGGGTGAGGGTGAGTGACTGGGTGAGGGTGGGTGACTGGGTGAGGGCGGGTGACTGGGTGAGGGTGGGTGACCGGGTGAGGGTGGGTGACCGGGTGAGGGCGGGTGACCGGGTGAGGGCGGGTGACCGGGTGAGGGTGAGTGACTGGGTGGGGGTGAGTGACTGGGTGAGGGTGAGTGACTGGGTGAGGGTGGGTGACTGGGTGAGGGCGGGTGACTGGGTGAGGGTGGGTGACTGGGTGAGGGCGGGTGACTGGGTGAGGGTGGGTGACTGGGTGAGGGCGGGTGACCGGGTGAGGGCGGGTGACCGGGTGAGGGTGAGTGACCGGGTGAGGGTGGGTGACCGGGTGAGGGTGGGTGACCGGGTGAGGGTGGGTGACCGGGTGAGGGTGGGTGACCGGGTGAGGGTGGGTGACCGGGTGAGGGTGAGTGACTGGGTGAGGGTGGGTGACTGGGTGAGGGTGGGTGACTGGGTGAGGGTGAGTGACTGGGTGAGGGTGAGTGACTGGGTGAGGGTGGGTGACTGGGTGAGGGTGAGTGACTGGGTGAGGGTGGGTGACTGGGTGAGGGCGGGTGACCGGGTGAGGGTGGGTGATTTCTTTCCCTAAAGGGCATTAATGAACCTGATGGACCTTTACAACAATTGGCACTTTGTCAACATTAGTGTAGCTTTAAATTAAAGGTAGCCATTGACGAAGGTGGGATTGGAACCTTGTCTGGGCTATCACCCGGGGCTCTGGTCTATTCAGTCAATGACACCACTGCCTCCCCCTGGCCTGTGGGCTGTGGTATCTGTCCTCACAGTTTGTTGATTGTTCTCCTCTGCAAATTTGGATGTGTATTTCTCTTATCAGGGATTCTCCTGTTGCTATTCCTTCATGAAGAATCCTGTGGTTGGCTCTAATCTTTTTTATTATTAAAAAAGTGTTTTAATTTTTTAAGGTTTCATTTTTAGGAAAGAACCACTTTCAATACTCACTCTGTCATTCAACATGCCCAGTTTGTGCTGCTGATGGGTGGGAATTGTGACTGGGCGTGTGCTGCTTATTGTCTGATAGGCCATATGTGAACTATTGTTCACACCATGCATGGTACCTGAAGAATTAGCACTGTATTTGGCTTCATTCCTGAACATCTGGGATAGATAGCCCCACCATAACCAGTATAGACATTCCAGACCTGCAGAGAATAGACAAACCTATCTGCAACACGTTGGAGAGAGATTGAAAGCAGACCTGCTGTTCACCTTGATGAAGCACGCAGTTGTTATTCGGTTTAGTTATCATATTAATCCTTCCGAGTGTGAGTGGTGAACAATGCTATCCCACGGCAAACCACGTGCTTGTGGGAGTTCGTTAGTGAAGGATGTGTCGTGCTGACTCTGCAGTCAACTCTCAGCTCCGAGTCAGAGGTTGTGAGTTTTAGCTCGGATCCAGGATTCGAGGAGATGAAGCAGACATTTCGGAGCTGTACCCAGGGAATGATGTGAGTGGAATCCTCTGGATAAAACTTTAAACCCGAGTCAGTTCTTAAGTAAGTGTGAAAGATTTCATGGCCCATCCCCACTTCTGTCATTCCAAGATTGGTGGTCGGGCTAGGTCACAGTTTTTGGAAATTCAGCCCTAAACTCCTTTTGAATCTTTCCCGTATCACCTTAAACCTATGCTTTCTAGTTTTGGACTCCCTTTACCCTGGGGAAAGGACTTTTGTCTATTTGTCCTACCCATGCTCCTCATGATGTTATAAACCTCTATAGGGTCACTCCCTCAGCCTCTGATGCTCCATGGAAAACAGCCCCAGCCTATTCAGCCTCTCCCTATAGCTCAAACTCCAAACCCAGTAAAAAAATTACGTTTTTGACTGCCTGCCCCAATGTCTCTGTTTTTCTTTGCCCTTAAACAAACATTTTGAAGGGTGAAAGGTGCTATACAAATACATGCTGTGGTTATTGTTCTATTTCTTCAAAGAGAAAATGAGAATTGACCTGTGACTTGGGCAATGTTATCTCATCATCCAGGGGTCAATGATTCACAAACTGATGCTGATTTGATTGATTTGTAGGCATACATCAAACCACGGCCTAGAAATGTTGGTGTACCCTCCTGTGCCACACGCAGGAAAGGGCATATTGAAAGAGTGGATGCTCTCCAACACCATGGGCAGCCTGTTCACACAGGGATGATCCAGATTGGGAGTTGCAGCAGTGAGGGGCATTGTTCAGTGATTCAGGTACAATGTCAATAGACAGTTGGTAGTGGTGGAGGGAGGTAAGAGGTCATGGGGGGGTGGTGGTGGGGGGTGGGGAGGTGAGAGGTCACGGGGGGGCATTATTGGGGGGGAGGTGAGTGCTGTGAGAGTAATAACACTGGATCCAGAATCCCAGATTCATGTTCTGGGGACCATGGTTTGAATCCCATCACAGCAGAGGGCAAAACCTGCATTCCATAAACCAAGTAACACCCGCAACAGAAAGCTAGTGTAATGGTGACCATTGTCAATTGTCATAAGAACCTTAATTCCCTCTAGGGAAATGGAACAACTCCACAGGGGATGGTATCCCAGCACCGAGTCACCCTTTACTTATACATGCACTGTAATGGACTCTGACCAGCCAGATTTGAGTCAGTCCCGAGAGTGACCAGAAACCTTGTTACTCTTGTTGCTACCTGTCAGCCAGGGTTCCCTGATTGGCCCAGGTTTTAGATTAGATTTAGATTAGATTACTTACAGTGTGGAAACAGGCCCTTCGGCCCAACAAGTCCGCACCGACCCGCCGAAGCGCAACCCACCCATACCCCTACATTTACCCCTTACCTAACACTACGGGCAATTTAGCATGGCCAATTCACCTGACCCGCACATCTTTGGACTGTGGGAGGAAACCGGAGCACCCGAAGGAAACCCACGCAGACACGGGGAGAACGTGCAAACTCCACACAGTCGCCTGAGTCGGGAATTGAACCTGGGTCTCAGGCGCTGTGAGGCAGCAGTGCTAACCACTGTGCCACTGTGCCGCCCAAACCTAATCAGGGATCTCATGCTCAATGGGATCCATCTGGCTCCTGTTCCAATCATTACAGAAGGAAATCTGCCATCCTTAGCCGATCCGGCCTACATGTGTCTCCAGGTCCATAGTAATATGGCTATCCTGGGTTGGACCATAAATGTTTGATCATTGGTGCTGGAAGAGCACAGCAGTTCAGGCAGCATCCAAAGTGCAGCGAAATTGACGTTTCAGGCAAAAGTCCTTCATCAGGAATAAAGGGAGAGAGCCTGAAGCGTGGAGAGATAAGCTAGAGGAGGGTGGGGGTGGGGAGATAGTAGCATAGAGTACAATGGGTGAGTGGGGGAGGGGATGAAGGTGATAGGTCATGGAGGAGAGGGTAGAGTGGATAGGTGGAAAGGGAGATAGGCAGGTCGGACAAGTCATGGGGACAGTGCTGAGCTGGAAGTTTGGAACTAGGGTGAGGTGGGGGGGAAGGGGAAATGAGGAAACTGTTGAAGTCCACATTGATGCCCTGGGGTTGAAGTGTTCCGAGGTGGAAGATGAGGCGTTCTTCCTCCAGGCGTCTGGTGGTGAGGGAGCGGCGGTGAAGGAGGCCCAGGACCTCCATGTCCTCGGCAGATTGGGAGGGGGAGTTGAATTGTTGGGCCATGGGGCGGTGTGGTTGATTGGTGCGGGCGTCCCGGAGATGTTCCCTAAAGTGCTCGGCTAGGAGGCGTCCAGTCTCCCCAATGTAGAGGAGACCGCATCGGGAGCAACGGATACAATAAATGATATTAGTGGATGTGCAGGTAAAACTTTGATGGATGTGGAAGGCTCCTTTCGGGCCGTGGATAGAGGTGAGGGAGGAGGTGTGGGCACAGGTTTTGCAGTTCCTGCGGTGGCAGGGGAAGGTGCCAGGATGGGAGGGTGGGTTGTAGGGGGGCGTGGATCTGACCAGATAGTCACGGAGGGAACGATCTTTATGGAAGGCGGAAAGGGGTGGGAGGGAAATATATCCCTAGTGGTGGGGCCTTTTTGGAGGTGGCGGAAATGTCGGCGGGTGATTTGGCTTCTGCGAAGGTTTGTAGGGTGGAAGGTGAGCACCAGGGGCGTTCTGTCCTTGTTATGGTTGGAGGAGTGGGGTCTGAGGGTGGAGGTGCAGGATGTGGACGAGATGCGTTGGAGGGCATCTTTAACCACGTGGGAAGGGAAATTGCGGTCTCTAATGAAGGAGGCCATCTGGTGTGTTCTGTGGTGGAACTGGTCCTCCTGGGAGCAGATACGATGGAGGCGGAGGAATTGGGAACACAGGATGGCATTTTTGCAGGAGGTAGGGTGGGAAGAGGTGTAATCCAGGTAGCTGTGGGAGTCAGTGGGTTTGTAAAAAACGTCAGTGTCAAGTCGGTCGTCATTAATGGAGATGGAGAGGTCCAGGAAGGGGAGGGAGGTGTCAGAGATGGTCCAGGTAAATTTAAGGTCAGGGTGGAAAGTGTTGGTGAAGTTGATGAATTGCTCAACCTCCTCGTGGGAGCATGAGGTGGCGCCAATGCAGTCATCAATGTAGTGGAGGAAGAGTTGGGGAGTGGTGCCGGTGTAATTACGGAAGATCGACTGTTCCATGTAGCCAACAAAGAGACAGGCATAGCTGGGGCCCATACGTGTGCCCATGGCTACCCCTTTGGTCTGGAGGAAGTGGGAGGATTCGAAGGAGAAATGTTGGTCTAGCCAGCGACATCCACATGCTGTGGTTCCACAAAAAGAGGAAAGCTGGGGTCATTATATAAAGGCAGCTTTCCCCCTCCGTCACTGGAGGCAAAAACAAAGCAAGATCCCATTACACAGGGGCAACATCTCTCATTGTCTGGAAATGCAAAAGGAAAGAAATTGCTGAAAGAAAAATGACTGAGCAAGTGACATTTATTCCCTGCAACATCACCGAGATTCCCATCCTTGTTTTCCAATTCCTCCTTAGCCTTGACCACCACCACAACCCTCCACCACCACCACCCTCTGTCTTCTATCTTTGAGCCAGTTCTGTATCCCAGTAGCTAGTTCTCCCTGTATTCCATGAGATCCAACCTTGCGAACCAGTCTCCCATGGGGAACCTTGTTGAGCACCTTACTGAAATCCATATAGATCACATCTACCACTCTGCCCTCATCAATCTTCTTTGTTACTTCTTCAAAAAACTCAATTAAGTTTGTGAGACATGATTTCCCACGCACAAAGCCATGTTGATATCGCTACATCCTTGCCTTTCCAAATACATATAAATCCTGCCCCTGGGTTTCCCTCCAATGACTTGCCCACCACCGAGGTCAGGCTTATTGCTCTATAGTTCCCTGGCTTTTCCTTAGCACCTTTCATAAATAGTGGTGGCACGTTCACCAACCTTCAGTCTTCTGGCACCTCACCTGTGACTATTGATGACACAAATATCTCAGCAAACACTTTCCTAGTTTCTCACAGAGTTCTAGGATACACTTGATCAAGTCACTGCCTCCTCTGTAATATGGCCATTTTTCAAAATGTCACCACCTGTTCCCCACAGTCTGTATCTTCCATGACATTCTCCACAGTAAACACTAATACAAAATACTTGTTTAGCATCTCCCCACAACCTACGGTTCCACACATAATCTGCCTTGATGGGCTTTGAGGGGTCCTAATTTCTCCCTGGTTACCCTTTTGTCCTTAATGTATTTTTAAAAATCCTTTTGGATTCTCCTTAACTGTTGTGAAACTTGAAAGAGTTCAGAAAAGTTTTACAAGAATGTTGCCAGGGTTGATGGGATTGAGCTATCAGAATGGCTGAAGAGACTAAGACTATTTTCCCTGGAGCGTCGGAGGCTGAAAGGAGACCGTATACAGGTTTGTAAAATCATGAAGGACATGGAATTTGATAAATAGACAAGGCCTCCCTGGGGTGGGTGAGTCCAGAACTAGAAGGCATAGATTTAGGGTGAGAGTGGAAACATTTTAAAAGGGTCCTAAGAGGCAACATTTTAATGCAGAGGGTGGTACGTGTATGGAATGAGCTGCCAGAGGAAATGGCGAAGGCTGGTACAATTGCAACATTTAAAAGGCGTCTGGATGGGTATATGAATAGGAAGGGTTTGGAGGGATATGGGCCAAGTGCTGGCAAATGGGACTAGATTTGGTTGGGTTATCTGGTTGGCATGGATGAGTTGGACCGAAGAGTCTGTTTCCATGCTGTACATCTCTAAGACTCCATGACTTTACTGACCCACCTTGTATCTGTCATCTCCAGCCCCACAATCTCTGAGATACCTGTTCTCAGCTAATTCAGTTGGTTTCCAGTTACAAATGCTACACCAATGACAGGCTCTGGGGAAACACATACAGCTGCGAGGCCCCAAGCTGAGGAATTCTCTCCATGAACATCTCCTTTCTAACCAACCTTCCTCCCTTAAGACACTATCTCTCACATCTGACGTTCATCTACCCACACACATCCTTTGTACTGTCATCAAACTTGCAAAGTGCTCCCCTGTTGCCTACACTCAGAAATGAAAAGAATCTCGATGATCTAGCAATTTTAGAGGCAAGGATTGTAATCCCATGACATCCAGACACATGGTTTAAATTTGTAAACACCACATTTAGGATGTAACTCCGTTCACACTTTGAATTGTTATTCCTTTGTGGAATAACCCAATTTAATATGTCAGTGTTGTTTTCAGATCAGCAGAAAACAACAGTGAGTGAAAATATACTGAACATACCAGTGGAGGAAGTGGCCAAAAGCAGGCTACATAAAAAGACAACTTAATGTAGTTTGTATCCACCATCACTACAACCTCGATATGGCAGGAGGTTTTAGGGAAGAAACCCTCTGCCCCAGGTATACCTGTCAGTATCATCGCAACTAGGTACACCTCCCAGTCTCACTCTGCACCAGGTACACCTGTCAGTATCATCGCAACTAGGTACACCTCCCAGTCTCACTCTGCCCCAGGTACACCTGTCAGTATCATCGCAACTAGGTACACCTCCCAGTCTCACTCTGCACCAGGTATACCTGTCAGTATCATCGCAACTAGGTACACCTCCCAGTCTCACTCTGCCCCAGGTACACCTGTCAGTATCATCGCAACTAGGTACACCTCCCAGTCTCACTCTGCACCAGGTACACCTGTCAGTATCATCGCAACTAGGTACACCTCCCAGTCTCACTCTGCACCAGGTACACCTGTCAGTATCATCGCAACTAGGTACACCTCCCAGTCTCACTCTGCACCAGGTACACCTGTCAGTATCATTGCAACTAGGTACATCTCCCAGTCTCACTCTGCACCAGGTACACCTGTCAGTATCATCGCAACTAGGTACACCTCCCAGTCTCACTCTGCACCAGATACACCTGTCAGTATCATCGCAACTAGGTACACCTCCCAGTCTCACTCTGCACCAGGTATACCTGTCAGTATCATCGCAACTAGGCACACCTCCCAGTCTCACTCTGCACCAGGTACACCTGTCAGTATCATCGCAACGAGGTACATCTCCCAGTCTCACTCTGCACCAGGTACACATGTCAGTATCATCGTAACTAGGTACACCTCCCAGTCTCACTCTGCACCAGGTACACATGTCAGTATCATCGTAACTAGGTACACCTCCCAGTCTCACTCTGCACCAGGTACACCTGTCAGTATCATCGTAACTAGGTACACCTCCCAGTCTCACTCTGCACCAGGTACACCTGTCAATATCAACGCAACTAGGTACATCTCCCAGTCTCACTCTGCACCAGGTACACCTGTCAGTATCATCGCAACTAGGTACACCTCCCAGTCTCACTCTGCACCAGGTACACCTGTCAGCATCATCGTAACTAGGTACACCTCCCAGTCTCACTCTGCACCAGGTACACCTGTCAGTATCATCGTAACTAGGTACACCTCCCAGTCTCACTCTGCACCAGGTACACCTGTCAGTATCATCGCAACGAGGTACACCTCCCAGTCTCACTCTGCACCAGATACACCTGTCAGTATCATCGCAACTAGGTACACCTCCCAGTCTCACTCTGCACCAGGTATACCTGTCAGTATCATCGCAACTAGGCACACCTCCCAGTCTCACTCTGCACCAGGTACACCTGTCAGTATCATCGCAACGAGGTACATCTCCCAGTCTCACTCTGCACCAGGTACACATGTCAGTATCATCGTAACTAGGTACACCTCCCAGTCTCACTCTGCACCAGGTACACATGTCAGTATCATCGTAACTAGGTACACCTCCCAGTCTCACTCTGCACCAGGTACACCTGTCAGTATCATCGTAACTAGGTACACCTCCCAGTCTCACTCTGCACCAGGTACACCTGTCAATATCAACGCAACTAGGTACATCTCCCAGTCTCACTCTGCACCAGGTACACCTGTCAGTATCATCGCAACTAGGTACACCTCCCAGTCTCACTCTGCACCAGGTACACCTGTCAGCATCATCGTAACTAGGTACACCTCCCAGTCTCACTCTGCACCAGGTACACCTGTCAGTATCATCGTAACTAGGTACACCTCCCAGTCTCACTCTGCACCAGGTACACCTGTCAGTATCATCGCAACGAGGTACACCTCCCAGTCTCACTCTGCACCAGATACACCTGTCAGTATCATCGCAACTAGGTACACCTCCCAGTCTCACTCTGCACAAGGTACACCTGTCAATATCAACGCAACTAGGTACATCTCCCAGTCTCACTCTGCACCAGGTACACCTGTCAGTATCATCGCAACGAGGAACACCTCCCAGTCTCACTCTGCACCAGGTACACCTGTCAGTATCATCGCAACGAGGTACATCTCCCAGTCTCACTCTGCACCAGGTACACATGTCAGTATCATCGTAACTAGGTACACCTCCCAGTCTCACTCTGCACCAGGTACACATGTCAGTATCATCGTAACTAGGTACATCTCCCAGTCTCACTCTGCACCAGGTATATCTGTCAGTATCATCGCAACTAGGTACACCTCCCAGTCTCACTCTGCACCAGGTACACCTGTCAGCATCATCGCAACGAGGTACAACTCCCAGTCTCACTCTGCACCAGGTATACCTGTCAGTATCATCGCAACTAGGTACACCTCCTAGTCACACTCTGCACCAGGTACACCTGTCAGTATCATCACAACTATGTACACCTCCCAGTCTCACTCTGCACCAGGTACACCTGTCAGTAACATCGCAACTTGGTACACCTCCCAGTCTCACTCTGCACCAGGTACACCTGTCAGTATCATCGCAACTAGGTACATCTCCGAGTCTCACTCTGCACCAGGTACACCTGTTAGTATCATCGCAACTAGGTACACCTCCCAATCTCACTCTGCACCAGCTATACCTGTCAGTATCATCACAACTAGGTACACCTCCCAGTCTCACTCTGCACCAGGTACACCTGTCAGCATCATCGCAACTAGGTACACTTCCCAGTCTCACTCTGCACCAGGTACACCCGTCAATATCATCGCAAGTAGGTACACCTCCCAGTCTCACTCTGCACCAGGTACACCTGTCAGTATCATCGCAACTAGGTACACCTCCCAGTCTCACTCTGCACCAGGTACACCTGTCAGTATCATCGCAACTAGGTACACCTCCCAGTCTCACTCTGCACCAGGTACACCTGTCAGTATCATCGCAACTAGGTACATCTCCCAGTCTCACTCTGCACCAGGTACACCTGTCAGTATCATCGCAACTAGGTACACCTCCCAGTCTCACTCTGCACCAGGTACACCAGTCAGTATCATCGCAACTAGGTACACCTCCCAGTCTCACCCTGCACCAGGTACACCGGTCAGTATCATCGCAACTAGGTACATCTCCCAGTTTCACTCTGCAACAGGTACACCGGTTAGTATCATCGCAACTAGGTACACCTCCCAGTCTCACTCTGCACCAGCTATACCTGTCACTATCATCGCAACTAGATACACCTCCCAGTCTCACTCTGCACCAGGTACACATGTTAGTATCATCGCAACTAGGTACACCTCCCAGTCTCACTCTGCACCAGGTACACCTGTCAATAACAATGCAACTAGGTACACCTCCCAGTCTCACTCTGCACCAGGTACACCTGTCAATATCAACGCAACTAGGTACACCTCCCAGTCTCACTCTGCCCCAGGTACACCTGTCAGTATCATCGCAACTAGATACATCTCCCAGTCTCACTCTGCACCAGGTATACCTGTCAATAACAATGCAACTAGGTACACCTCCCAGTCACACTCTGCACCAGGTACACCTGTCAATATCAACGCAACTAGGTACACCTCCCAGTCTCACTCTGCCCCAGGTACACCTGTCACTATCATCGCAACTAGATACACCTCCCAGTCTCACTCTGCACCAGGTACACCTGTCATTATCATCGCAACTAGATACATCTCCCAGTCTCACTCTGCACCAGGTACACCTGTCAGTATCATCGCAACTAGGTACGTCTCCCAGTCTCACTCTGCCCCAGGTACACCTGTCAGTATCATCGCAACTAGGTACACCTCCCAGTCTCACTCTGCACCAGGTACACCTGTCAGTATCATCGCAACTAGGTACACCTCCGAGTCTCACCCTGCACCAGGTACACCTGTTAGTATCATCGCAACTAGGTACACCTCCCAGTCTCACTCTGCACCAGCTATACCTGTCAGTATCATCGCAACTAGGTACACCTCCCAGTCTCACTCTGCACCAGGTACACCTGTCAATATCAATGCAACTAGGTACACCTCCCAGTCTCACTCTGCACCAGGTACACCTGTCAGTGTCATCACAACTAGGTACACCTCCCAGTCTCACTCAGCACCAGGTATACCTGTCAATATCAATGCAACTAGGTACACCTCCCAGTCTCACTCTGCACCAGGTACACCTGTCAGTATCATCGCAACTAGGTACATCTCCCAGTCTCACTCTGCACCAGGTATATCTGTCAGTATCATCGCAACTAGGTACACCTCCCAGTCACACTCTGCACCAGGTACACCTGTCAGCATCATCGCAACGAGGTACACCTCCCAGTCTCACTCTGCACCAGGTATACCTGTCAGTATCATCACAACTAGGTACACCTCCCAGTCACACTCTGCACCAGGTACACCTGTCAGCATCATCGCAACGAGGTACACCTCCCAGTCTCACTCTGCACCAGGTACACCTGTCAGTATCATCGTAACTAGGTACATCTCCGAGTCTCACTCTGCACCAGGTACACCTGTTAGTATCATCGCAACTAGGTACACCTCCCAATCTCACTCTGCACCAGCTATACCTGTCAGTATCATCACAACTAGGTACACCTCCCAGTCTCACTCTGCACCAGGTACACCTGTCAGCATCATCGTAACTAGGTACACTTCCCAGTCTCACTCTGCACCAGGTACACCTGTCAATATCATCGCAACTAGGCACACCTCCCAGTCTCACTCTGCACCAGGTACACCTGTCAGTATCATCGCAACTAGATACATCTCCCAGTCTCACTCTGCACCAGGTACACCTGTCAGTATCATCGCAACTAGGTACACCTCCCAGTCTCACTCTGCACCAGGTACACCGGTCAGTATCATCGCAACTAGGTACACCTCCCAGTCTCACCCTGCACCAGGTACACCGGTTAGTATCATCGCAACTAGGTACATCTCCCAGTTTCACTCTGCAACAGGTACACCGGTTAGTATCATCGCAACTAGGTACACCTCCCAGTCTCACTCTGCACCAGCTATACCTGTCACTATCATCGCAACTAGATACACCTCCCAGTCTCACTCTGCACCAGGTACACATGTTAGTATCATCGCAACTAGGTACACCTCCCAGTCTCACTCTGCACCAGGTACACCTGTCAATAACAATGCAACTAGGTACACCTCCCAGTCTCACTCAGCACCAGGTACACCTGTCAATATCAACGCAACTAGGTACACCTCCCAGTCTCACTCTGCACCAGGTACACCTGTCAGTATCATCGCAACTAGGTACACCTCCCAGTCACACTCTGCACCAGGTACACCTGTCAATATCAACGCAACTAGGTACACCTCCCAGTCTCACTCTGCCCCAGGTACACCTGTCAGTATCATCGCAACTAGGTACACCTCCCAGTCTCACTCTGCACCAGGTACACCTGTCAGTATCATCGCAACTAGGTACGCCTCCCAGTCTCACTCTGCCCCAGGTACACCTGTCAGTATCATCACAACTAGGTACGCCTCCCAGTCTCACTCTGCACCAGGTACACCTGTTAGTATCATCGCAACTAGGTACACCTCCCAGTCTCACTCTGCACCAGCTATACCTGTCAGTATCATCGCAACTAGGTACGCCTCCCAGTCTCACTCTGCACCAGATACACCTGTCAATATCAATGCAACTAGGTACACCTCCCAGTCTCACTCTGCACCAGGTACACCTGTCAGTGTCATCACAACTAGGTACACCTCCCAGTCTCACTCAGCACCAGGTATACCTGTCATTATCAATGCAACTAGGTACACCTCCCAGTCTCACTCTGCACCAGGTACACCTGTCAGTATCATCGCAACTAGGTACGCCTCCCAGTCTCACTCTGCACCAGGTATACCTGTCAATATCATCGCAACTAGGTACACCTCCCAGTCTCACTCTGCACCAGGTACACCTGTCAGTAACATCGCAACTAGGTACATCTCCCAGTCTCACGCTGCCCCAGGTATACCTGTCAGTATCATCGCAACTAGGTACACCTCCCAGTCTCACTCTGCACCAGGTACACCTGTCAGTATCATCGCAACTAGGTACACCTCCCAGTCTCACTCTGCACCAGGTACACCTGTCAGTATCATCGCAACGAGGTACACCTCCCAGTCTCACTCTGCACCAGGTATACCTGTCAATATCATCGCAACTAGGTACACCTCCCAGTCTCACTCTGCACCAGGTACACCTGTCAGTAACATCGCAACTAGGTACATCTCCCAGTCTCACACTGCCCCAGGTATACCTGTCAGTATCATCGCAACTAGGTACGCCTCCCAGTCTCACTCTGCCCCAGGTACACCTGTCACTATCATCGCAACGAGGTATACATCCCAGTCTCACTCTGCACCAGGTACACCTGTCAGTAACATCGCAACTTGGTACGCCTCCCAGTCTCACTCTGTACCAGGTACACCTGTCAGCATCATCGCATCTAGGTGAACCTCCCAGTCTCACTCTGCACCAGGTACACCTGTCAGTATCATTGTAACTAGGTACATCTCCCAGTCTCACTCTGCACCAGTACACCTCTCAGTCTGAATTTCTAGCAGGTCCTATACACTTAATGGTAAGGTCCTAGGGAGTGTTGCTGAACAAAGAGACCTTGGTGTGCAGATTCCTATTAGAATCCCATCCTTTTTGTTTAGCAGAGGGAAAGGAACAATAGCAATTATCAGAGAGTATCTACACATCTTCAATCTTTAGGCATATGGGCAAATCTCCTAATGAGTTGATCCTGCCATGCTTTTGATAATGTTATTTTGAAGGCATCTGAACATATAATGTTAGTGGGCACTACTCTCATGTCACAGGGAGAGGGCTGTGACATTTGTGTCAAGCTGCAGGGATTTCAGCATTTCTTTTATTCATTGCTGAGGGTGTCACTGGCCGGGGGGCAGTTGAGAGTCAACCACATTGTTATTGGACTGGAGTCATATGTAGGCCAGAGCAAGTAAGGGTGGCAGCTTGCTTCCCTCAAGGATATTAGCGAACCAGATGGGCTTGTCCCAATAATGGATTCATTGTCATCATTCAACTCTTAATTCCCAAAATTTTAATCAAAACCAGGTTCCACCATCTGCTGTAATGGGGTTTGAACCCAGATGCCAACGACATTTCCTGGGTCTCTGGATGAACAACCCTGTGATAACCTCCACTATCTGGACTGACCCAGCCATTCAATACTGAGGGAGTGTTGCGCTGTTGGGATGCTGCCTTCTGACAAAGACATTGAAGCAAGGCCCTGGGGTCAATCCCAACTGGATTTAGAAGATCCCAAGGCTTTATTTCCAGGAAGAGAAAGGGATTCTCCTGACGTCCTAGCTGCCATTTATCCCCAACAGGCCGAACACACAAAAAAAACTCTTCTCAATTTATCCCAGGGTTATTTTTTTGAGCTTGCTGTGTGCAAATTGGCTGCTGTGCAGTGACACTTCAGAAAGCCTTTCAGTGTCTGGAAGGCACATTTAGCCATCTCAAACATGGGAAAAGGCGATCCGTAAATGCAAGACTTTATCTCAAAGTGAGAAGTTCTGAGTTGCCCCAAACTGTGTAACCCGGAGAGGTTTCAGAGCGGGAGATGTGCAAATACAGAACGCAGGACATGGCAGCAGGAGAAACCGAAGGGTGAGACCGAACTGAAAGTCTGCAGTCAGTGGAATGAACTGTTGCAGCTTGCAGACTTCATTACAATTTAAATACAATACAATATAATTACAGGGGAGAACGCAATCATTTAATCAGGCATCACCCTTGGGCTGTTTTCCTCCACATAACCTCTGAGCAAAATACCAAGACCTGACTGTCACTTCTAAGGAGAATTTTAACATTACTGAAAACTGAGGTGATTTCTTTTTCCCTATTAATCTGAATGACTCACTAGACCACCCTTGGAGGATAATTAAGAGGGAACAAACACACAAGACTGGAGTCACATAAACACTAGATTGAGTCAGAATGATAGTTTTACTTTGCAAAGTACCTGAGTGAATCAATTGCATTTATAACCATGTTCCAACAGCGTTGTGACCATTGAGAGCAGGAAATTGTTTCCAGGATGTTTAAAACCTGTATTTAAATCCGCCATGATTGGTTTTGCATTCCTGTTTTGTGGGTTATTGGTCTCAGCCTGGTAGCTAACGAGCCCAATAACATCAGCAGCGTTACTACAAATCGATAGAACAACGAACAAAGAATAGTACACCACACAAACAGGCCCTTCAGCCCATCAAGACTATGCTGACACATGATGCCTAAGAACACTTCTTCCATCATAGTTTGGATTACAACCATTATGAACAAGTTCTTGCACTACCTGTGATAGAATTGTAAATGCGATCAGAAAGAGCTTGTTTATGATTCAAAACTAACAGACAGATGGACAATTGCTTCCAATCTGTTGTGCAGTCCCAGCCGATGGACCAGCCATTCTGCAAGTGTAAAAGTCTTTGAAAATTGTTACTCAATTGTTAACCCAAAACAAACATTGATGATGTTTATTAATTTTAAGATTAAAGTCCAGATGAGTATTTCTCCCAAATGTTCACAAGTTCGACAATATCTCCAAAGCCTGTTTGATTTATGCTAACACTGCAGTGGTCATGCATTGTACTACCACTCAGAATGCAAGTCTGGATTGTTCTATCCCCGTGGATTCTGCTTCCTGGGTCTGGGCAGTGGGTGTCAGTCAACACTGTTGAGACCATGTTTTCCAGCTAGATCACTTTGTACTATATCTGTACAAGTACATGCTTTAACATTCTTTATTTACCCACTAAAATCCTGTGAATCGATTATGTCCCTCAAATAGAACATAGGACATGGAACAATACATTGCAGAACAGGCCCTTCAGCCCTCGATGTTGCGCTGACCTGTGAACTATTCTCAGCTCGTCCCCCTACACTATCCCATCATCATCCATGTGCTTATCTAAGGATTGTTTAAATCTCCCTAATGTGGCTGAGTTGACTTCATTACCAGGTAGGGCATTCCACGCCCATACCACTCTCTGAGTAAAGAACCTACCTCTGGCATCTGTCTTAAATCTATCACCCCTCAATTTGTCATTATGCCCCCTCATACAAGCTTATATCATCATCCTAGGAAAAAGACTTGCACTGTCTACCCTATCTAATTCTCTGATCATCTTGTATGTCTCTATCAAATCCCCTCTTAGCCTTCTTCTTTCCAAGGAGAACAGACCCAAGTCTCTCAGCCTTTCCTTATAAGACCTTCTCTTCAGACCAGGCAACATCCTGGTAAATCTCCTCTGTACCTTTTCCAATGCTTCCACATCCTTCCCAAAATATGGCAACCAAAACTGTGCAGCGTTCTGTATAGTTGCTGTTTGCAGTTTATATAGTTGCAGTATGATATTGCGGCTCCAGAACTCAATCCCTCTACCAATAAAACCTAACACACCGTATGCCTTCTTAACAGCACTATCCACCTGAGTGGCAACTTTCAGGGATCTATGTACATGGACTCCAAGATCCCTCTGCACATCCACACTACCAAGAATCTTTCCATCAACCCAGTACTCTGCCTTCCTGTTATTCTTCCCAAAGTGCATCACCTCACATTTAGCTGTATTGAACTCCATTTGCCACCTCTCAGCCCAATTCTGCAGTTTATCCAAGTCTCCCTGCAACCTGTAACATTCTTCCTCACTGTCACCTACTCCGCCGACTTTAGTGTCGTCTGCAAATTTGCTAATCCATCCACCTATGCCTGCATCCAAATCGTTTATAAAAGCAACAAACAGCAATGGTCCCAAAACAGATCTCTGGGGCTTCCTTTCCTGTTCTTAGAGTTTTTAATAACATATGCCTGTTGATGAGAGAAAGTGAAGACTGCAGATGCTGGTGAGTCAGAGTCAAAAAGTGTGGTGCTGGAAAGGTGCAGCAGGGTCAGGTAGCATCAAAGAGCAGGATAGTTGACCTTTTGATCGTAATCAGGAATGAATGAAGAGCTCATGCTCGGAACTTCGACTTTCCTATTCCTCTGATGCTGTCTGACCCTGCTGTGCTTTTCCAGCGCCACACCTTTTGGTCCTATGCCTGTTGATGTCAGAGTTACATCATCATCAACATTAACATATTAATTGCCATTGTATTGCATCTCCTCCCAGGTTTCTCTCTGTTTGTTTGACTGTATAATTTCAGCAATTCCTGTAAATTACTTACACGATCAACATTTCCACCACTTTACTGTATTTGAATCTTTGCGGAATTTTCACTGTATCCTGATCTGCTTCTTACGAAGGCTGATTGAGAGTATTTTTTTCTAGGACGGAGTTCTGTTTTCCTTGTCCCAGATTCAATGGTACCCAAACTCAGTTGCTCTCTTTGATTCGAACAAGATCAAAATATTCCTGTTTGTCCTGAATATTCCTTCAGATATGTAAATGATGTAGGACTGTGGTTGCTCTGTTCGTCAGAGGACTGTTTGCTCTGATTTTCTATCTATGAATTCAACTTCATGATCTGCTATCAGAATTGGAAAAGTTTCCACTCTCCTACACTCCAGTGGAAAAAGTCTGAGCCTATCTAACCCTCCATTCCCGGCAAATCGCCCTGAATCCCCTCTAGCTTAATAATATCAGGGCGACTAGAACTACACACAGTACTCCAGAAAAGGCCTCACCAACATCCTACTGCCTCCCTTAGGGATCATTTTCAATTTCTCACAATCCTGCAAAGTTAGATACAGTCTCATATTGTTCCTCAATAAGGGAATTTCTGTCTTGATTCTTCTACCCACGAGTAACTGCACCATTGAATATCCATGATTTGGAGATGCCGGTGTTGGACTGGGGTGTACAAAGTTTAAAATCACACAACACCAGGTTATAGACCAACAGGTTTAATTGGAAGCCCTAGCTTTTGGGGCGCTGCTCCTTCACAATCACCTGATGAAGGAGCGGCACTGCAAAAGCTAGTGCTTCCACTTAAACCTGTTGGTCTATAACCTGGTGTTGTGTGATTTTTAACATTGAACTCAAAGGAGTTGACCAGTGACTAAACCAAAATCTCTATTTTGGGCCTTCAGCAGCAGCAGAGTTTTAACAGCTCACTCTGTTCTCCACCTGCCTGTGAATGAAGTCAAGAGTTTGTGAGAGTTTATGACCTCATTCATAGCTGTGTCTCTTCCGTACTCCCTGAATTCTTCATTCATGTATTGTGGACAGTCGTTGGAAACAATCTCATGAGAGAAACCATGGTGTGCATTTACATTTTCTTCAATGCTTCAATCACTGACTCAGCAGTGGTACTATCACTTGTATTTCCCCTTGAGAGTCGAGAGTGTGGTGCTGGAAAAGCATAGCAGTTCAGGCAGCATCCGAGGAGCTGGAGAATCAATGTTTTTTTGATTCCTGATGAAGTCCTCACTTTTTCCGAGTTGATTTCCCCTTGAAAGCCAAATGCAGAGGAAACTCGATCATCCAAAGGGCGCGGGCGGGGAGTGTTTTGCTTAGTTAATTGAATCTCGGATAACATAGTTAGCCACACATTGGGACCTTGCGATCTTGTTTGGATGATCCAAATTTCAGTTAATGGAATGCCTGATAATCGAGATTCCTCTGTATGTCTAATTCCAGCCTTTGCCAAGATCTGTCCGGGAGAGTGAAAGATATCAACTGCTCTGTTGCACCTAACTCTTGCGAGCTCAAAAATGGCAACATGTTATGAAATTCTTTCACTCCCCTCAAAGGACCTGGTCACCATGGAGACTATTGGGGTCTTGCTCTACATTTAGAGGTTCCAAAGTGCCCTCTACAATTTGATCTGAGAATGTCTTCTCTTGTGGATTTCAGTATTTCTAACCAGTGATCAAACACTGAGTGATCCATCATAGTGAGCCATCTACCATTGCTAAAGGTTGCTTCTATATGTGACAGTTTCTTAGAATCCAGTCTGCTGGACTGTACTCAGACCAAGCAGGATGACAAAACGTCTGATTTTGGTGCAGACTGAAACTGCTTTAGGAGCTGTGCAGGTTTCTGCTAACTTCCTCTCTGAAAGACATGAATTAATTCACAGAGTTATCGATTCACACAGCATAGAATCAGACCCTTTGGTCCAGCTAGCCCATACCAAACACAATCCCAAACTAAATTAGTCCCTCTGCCTGTGCCTGACCCAAACCCTGCAAATATTTCTTATTCATGTACTTATCTAAATGTCTTTTAAATGTTATAACTGTACTTGCTTCCGTTACTTGGCGAGTTTTGAGAAGGTTTGTACCTCAGGTTGAGGTTTTGGATGTAGGTTTGCTCACTGAGCTGGGAGGTTCATTTCCAGATGTTTCATCACCCTACTAGGTAACATCTTCAGTGGGCCTTATGCAAAGCAATGCTGAAAATTCCTGCCTTCTATTTATATGTTTGGATTTCTTTGGGTTGGTAATGTCATTTCCTGTGGTGATGTTATTTCCTGTGGTGAAGTCACTTTCTGTTCTTTTCTCAGGGGGTGGTAGATGGGCTCTAACACGATGTGTTTGTTGATAGAGTTCCAGTTGGAATGCCATGCTTCCTTTAGTTCCTCTGGAATTTAATTCTGCACTCAAACCACTGTCTTTGTAAAAAAAAATTGCCCCTCGTGTCCTTTTTAGATCTTTCTCCTCTCACCTTTAAAATATGCCCCAGTCTCGAAATGCCCCTCCCCAGGTGAAAGACATCTGCATACACCTTATCTGTACACCTCACGATTTTAGAAACCTCTATAAGATCACCCCCTTAACCTCTTACATTCCAGTGAAAAAGTCCCAGCCTATCCAGCCTCTCCTTATAACTCGACACTATGTTCCTGGCAACATCACGGTGAATCTCTTCTGAATCTTCTCTTCTGAATGTAGAGCAAGACCCCAGTAGTCTTCACGGTGACCAGGTCTTTTGAGGGGAGTTAAAGAATTCCATAACATGTTGCCATTTTTAAGCTCGCAAGAGTTAGGCGCAATAGAGCCATTGATACCCTTTCTATAACAGGGTGACCAGAACAGGACACAGTACTCCAGAAGAGGCCTCACCAACATCCTGCAAAACCTCAACCTGACCGCTTGAAGCCCTATAGTCAGAACATGTGGCTCTGGGAAAGCACAACAGGTCAGGTAGCATCCAAAGAGGAGGAGAGTCACTGTTTCGGGCATAAGCCCTTTAAGTCCTATACTCAAATTCATTTCTGATGAAAATGATTCTACTTTTACAATGAGGACTAAATCTTCCATTCTAATCTGATCAAATGTCGCTCTGGCTAATGCATCATCTGTAATGCGGGTCCCTGCAGGGGTATGGACTGTCGAGAGGTTAAACTGATTAACCTCCATCTGAACCTTCCAAATCTCAGCAGCGTTTTTGCCATTTCCTTGGGTCCCAATAGTGCATGATTGTCTTCTGAAATCAACCTGAAATCTCAATCCTGTCCAAGAAAAGTTCAGAGCCCTAAGTAACTGCTGAATCTTCTTTTTAAAATTTATTCATTTTGTGAGAAGTATGCATTTCTAACTGGGCCCAACATTTACTGTCTGTCCCTAGTTGTCCCCTCAGGAAGGTGATGGTAAGCTGCCTTCTTGAACCACTGCAGTCCACCTGTTGTGAGTTGACCCACATAGGCCCTTTAAGCATTGAGACAGTAAAGGAACAGTGATATATTTCCAAATCAGGACAGTGAGTGGCTTGGAAGGGAACTTACAGGGTGCTAGTGGTTCCCATATCATGCCCTTGTCGTGATGATTGCTGAGCATTGCTCTCCTTCTGTCAGGATCCTTGATGCCAAGTATTAGTGTTCCTGTTATTCAGAATTTGAATGAGTACTGATGGCCGAATGCATCAAGACTCCTACTAGAGCCTCCCCAAGGTTATTGTGAGCAAATACATCTTTTAGTAATTCTCCCTGACATACAAAATGCCATTGGCCAAAGTCACTGTTGATCTTTTCTTGGGTTGTGTGATAGTCATTCCTGAAGAAGGGCTTATGCCTGAAACATCGAATCTCCTGCTCCTTGGATGCTGCCTGACCTGCTGCGTTTTTCCAGCAACACATTTTCAGCTCTGATCGCCAGCATCTGCAGACCTCACTTTCTCCTCGTGTGATAGTCACCACATTTGGAAAGAATTTGCGCACCTGGTTGACCGTTCCTAAAATGAAGTGTCCCTCATTGACACTCTTTGGTTTTCAGAACTCACTTATAGCCTTTTTCTTTCTCGGGTCCACGGGATATTTTCCCTTGTGTAATGAGAGACCAAAGCATGGCTCTCACCTTCATGAATGGCCACTTCTTACTTTCTCTTTCCCGCAGACCACAATCTGTGCCATGCGGTAACTCAGTGGTTAGCACAGCTGCCTCACAGTGCCATGGACCCAGGTTCGACTCCAGTCTCAGGCAACTGTCTGTTATGGAGTTTGCACGTTCTCCCTGCGTCTCCATGGGTCAACTCTGGTCACTCTACACCAGGTACAACTGTCAGTCTCACTCTGCACCAGGTACACCTCTCAGTCTCACTCTACACCAGGTACAACTGACAGTCTCACTCTGCACCAGGTACACCTCTCACTCTCATTCTGCACCAGTTACACCTGTCACTCTCACTCTGCACCAGGTACACCTGTCGGTCTCACTCTGCTACAGGTATACCTGTCAGTCTCATTCTGCTACAGATATACCTGTCACCCTCACTCTGCACCAGGTACACCTCTCACTCTCACTCTGCACCGGTTACACCTGTCAGTCTCACTCTGCTACAGGTCCATGGCTGTGAAGATTTGCTTCAAGACCTGCCGGTTTCCCACGCTGTATCCTGTCACATCAGAATATACTGGTTCCATGGGGTATTGATCTGATTATTCAGTCAACATTAAAGTCTGTGGGGAAGGTAAGGTCTATCGATTGTCACAGATGTTCCTGTGCCCATGATGTTCTAAATCGCTTCACTCTCTGAGATTTAACTTTGAGGGGTTTTAAAGAGTGAAGACAAGGTATTGTCTCATCCAAAAGACTCCCTCAGTACTGCACTGTTGTGATTGTTGCATTTTGGTGATGCACAACTTCCAATGACCTTCCGGTGTTCCACAACATTTGTCCCATGGTTTTGAAGGAGCAGGTATTTTGTCAGCAAGATAGTACATTATGGGTCAGAAGGAACAATCCTGCTATCTCTATAAAACCACGTTTTTGTTTTGCTGATTATTGGGATTTGAATGTCAATCACAAGCTCAGCATTTATTGTCCCATCTCGAAGTACAATGGAGAATCACTGCAGTTCATGTGGTGCAGGAACGCCCACAGTGCAATTATGGAGGGAATTGCAAGATTTCATAGACTTCCTATACTGTGGAGGCAGGCCATTTGGCCATCAAGTCCACACCAACCCTCTGCAGAGTATCCCACTTGGACCGAGCCCCCAAACCCTCCTCCTGCACGCCCCGTAGCTAACCCACATGGCCTGAACTCTATGGACTATACAGCATGGCCAATTCCACCTAACCTGCAAATCATTGGATTGTTGGAGGAAACCAGAGTTGACCCATGGAGACGCAGGGAGAACGTGCAAACTCCATTACAGACAGTTGCCTGAGACTGGAGTCGAACCTGGGTCCATGGCACTGTGAGGCAGCTGTGCTAACCACTGAGTTACCGCATGGTACAGATTGTGGTCTGCGGGAAAGAGAAAGTAAGAAGTGGCCATTCATGAAGGTGAGAGCCATGCTTTGGTCTCTCATTACACAAGGGAAAATATCCTGTGTACCCGAGAAAGAAAAAGGCTATAAGTGAGTTCTGAAAACCAAAGAGTGTCAATGAGGGACACTTCATTTTAGGAACGGTCAACCAGGTGCGCAAATTCTTTCCAAATGTGGTGACTATCACACGAGGAGAAAGTGAGGTCTGCAGATGCTGGCGATCAGAGCTGAAAATGTGTTGCTGGAAAAGCGCAGCAGGTCAGGCAGCATCAAAGGAGCAGGAGATTCGACGTTTTGAGCATAAGCCCTTCTTCAGGAATGACTATCACACAACCCAAGAAAAGATCAACAGTGACTTTGGCCAAAGGCATTTTCTAAGTCAGGGAGAATTACTAAAAGATGTATTTGCTCACAATAACCTTGGGGAGGCTCTAGTAGGAGTCTCGATGCATTCGGCCATCAGTACCCATTCAAATTCTGAATAACAGGAACACTAATACTTGGCATCAAGGATCCTGACAGAAGGAGAGCAATGCTCAGCAATCATCACGACAAGGGCATGATATGGGAACCACTAGCACCCTGTAAGTTCCCTTCCAAGCCACTCACTGTCCTGATTTGGAAATATATCACTGTTCCTTTACTGTCTCAATGCTTAAAGGGCCTATGTGGGTCAACTCACAACAGGTGGACTGCAGTGGTTCAAGAAGGCAGCTTACCATCACCTTCCTGAGGGGACAACTAGGGACAGACAATAAATGCTGGGCCCAGTCAGAAATGCATACTTCTCATAAAATGAATATATTTTAAAAATAAGATTCAGCAGTTACTGAGGGCTCTGAACTTTTCTTGGACAAGATTGAGATTTCAGGTTGATTTCAGAAGACAATCATGCACTATTGGGACTCAAGGAAATGGCAAAAACGCTGCTGAGAATTGGAAGGTTCAGATGGAGGTTAATCAGTTTAACCTCTCGACAGTCCATACCCCTGCAGGGACCCGCATTACAGATGATGCATTAGCCAGAGCGACATTCGATCAGATTAGAATGGAAGATTTAGTCCTCATTGTAAAGATAGAATCATTTTCCTCAGAAATGAATTGAGTGTAGGACTTAAAGGGCTTATGCCTAAAACAGTGACTCTCCTGCTCTTTGGATGCTCCCTGACCTGTTGTGCTTTCCCAGAGCCACACGTTTTGACTATAGAGGTCGGGTTGAAGTTTTGCAGGATATTGGTGAGGCCTCTTCTGGAGTACTGTGTCCTGTTCTGGTCACCCTGTTATAGAAAGGGTATTATTAAGCTGGTGAAGATTCAGAAGAGATTTACCGGGATGTTGCCAGGAACATAGTGTCGAGTTATAAGGAGAGGCTGGATAGGCTGGGCTTTTTCACTGGAGTGTAAGAGGTTAAGGGGGTGATCTTATAGAGGTTGCTAAAATCATGAGGTGTACAGATAAGGTGAATGCAGATGTCTTTCACCTGGGTAGGAGCATTTCGAGACTGGGGCATATTTTTAAGGTGAGAGGAGAAAGATCTAAAAAGGACATGAGGGACAACTTTTTTTTTACAAAGACAGTGGTTTGAGTGCAGAATTAAATTCCAGAGGAACTAATGGAAGCACGGCATTCCAACTGGAACTTTAACAACAAACACATCGTGTTAGAGCCCATCTACCACCCCCTGAGAAAGGAAACAGAAAGTGACTTCATCACAGGAAATAACATCACCACAGGAAATGATATCACCAACCCAAAGAAATTCAAACATATAAATAGAAGGCAGGAATTTTCAGCATTGCTTTGCATGAGGCCCACTGAAGATGTTACCTAGTAGGGTAATGAATTGTCTGGAAATGAACCTTCCAGCTCAGCGAGCAAACCTACATCCAAAACTTCAACCTGAGCTACAAATCTTCTCAAAACTCACCAAGTAATGGAAGCGAGTACAGTTATTACACTTGCAAAATGGCTGGTCCATCGGCTGGCTCTGGACAACAGATTGGAAGCGATTGTCCATCTGTCTGTTAGTTTTGAATCATAAACAAGCTCTTTCTGATCGCATTTACAATTCTATCACAGGTAGTGCAAGAACTTGTTCATAATGGTTGTAATCCAAACTATGATGGAAGAAGTGTTCTTAGGCATCATGCATCAGCATAGTCTTGATGGGCTGAAGGGCCTGTTTGTGTGGTGTACTATTCTTTGTTCGTTGTTCTATCGATTTGTAGTAACGCTGCTGATGTTACTGGGCTTGTTATCTACCAGGCTGAGACCGATAACCCACAAAACAGGAATGCAAAACCAATCATGGCGGATTTAAATGCAGGTTTTAAACATCCTGGAAACAATTTCCTGCTCTCAGTGGTCACAACGCTGTTGGAACATCGTTATAAATGCAATTGATTCACTCAGGTACTTTGCAAAGTAAAACTATCATTCTGACTCAATCTAGTGTTTATGTGACTCCAGTCTTGTGTGTTTGTTCCCTTTTAATTATCCTCCAAGGGTGGTCTAGTGAGTCATTCAGATTAATAGGGAGAAAGAAATCACCTCAGTTTTCAGTAATGTTAAAATTCTCCTTAGAAGTGACAGTCAGGTCTTGGTATTTTGCTCAGAGGTTATGTGGAGGAAAACAGCCCCAGGGTGATGCCTGATTAAATGATTGTGTTCTCCCCTGTAATTATATTGTATTGTATTGTATTTAAATTGTAATGAAGTCTGCAAGCTGCAACAGTTCATTCCACTGACTGCAGACTTTCAGTTCGGTCTCACCCTTCGGTTTCTCCTGCTGCCATGTCCTGCGTTCTGTATTTGCACATCTCCCGCTCTGAAACCTCTCCGGGTTACACAGTTTGGGGCAACTCAGAACTTCTCACTTTGAGATAAAGTCTTGCATTTACGGATTGCCTTTTCCCATGTTTGAGATGGCTAAATGCGCCTTCCAGACACTGAAAGGCTTTCTGAAGTGTCACTGCACAGCAGCCAATTTGCACACAGCAAGGTCACATAAATAACCCTGGGATAAATTGAGAAGGGGTTTTTTTGTGTTTGGCCTGTTGGGGATAAATGGCAGCTAGGATGCCAGGAGAATCCCTTTCTCTTCCTGGAAATAAAACCTTGGGATCTTCTAAATCCAGTTGGGAGTGACCCCAGGGCCTTGCTTCAATGTCTTAGTCAAAAGGCAGCATCCCAACAGCGCAACACTCCCTCAGTATTGAATGGCTGGGTCAGTCCAGATGGTGGAGGTTATCACAGGGTTGTTCATCCAGAGACCCAGGAAATGTCGTTGGCATCTGGGTTCAAACCCCATTACAGCAGATGGTGGAGCCTGGTTTTGATTAAAATTTTGGGAATTAAGAGTTGAATGATGACAATGAATCCATTATTGGGACAAGCCCATCTGGTTCGCTAATATCCTTGAGGGAAGCAAGCTGCCACCCTTACTTGCTCTGGCCTACATATGACTCCAGACCAACAACAATGTGGTTGACTTTCAACTGTCCCCCTGGCCAGTGACACCCTCAGCAATGAATAAAAGAAATGCTGAAATCTCTGCAGCTTGACACAAATGTCACAGCCCTCTCCCTGTGACATGAGAGTAGTGCCCACTAACATTGTATGTTCAGATGCCTTCAAAATAACATTATCAAAAGCATTGCAGGATCAACTCATTAGGAGATTTGCCCATATGCCTAATGATTGAAGATGTGTAGATACTCTCTGATAATTGCTATTGTTCCTTTCCCTCTGCTAAACAAAAAGGATGAGATTCTAATAGGAATTCTCATGGTCCTGGAGGGACTAGCTACTTAGATTCATAGAGATGTGCAGCACAGAAACAGACCCTTTGGTCCAACTCATCCATGCGGACCCAATATCCTAAATACATCTAGTCCCATTTGCCAGCATTTGGCCCATATCCCTCTAAACCCTTCCTATTCATATTTCCATCCAGATGCCTTTTAAATGTTGTAATTGTATCAGCCTCCACCACTTCCTCTGGCAGCTCATTCCATATACACACCACCCTCTGCATTAAAAAGTTGCCCCTTAGGTCCCTTTTATACCTTTCGCATCTCACCTCAAACCTATGCCCTCTAGTTTTGCACTCTGTACTCTGGGAAAAAGAATAGTCCTTGACTCACCCTATCCATGCTCCTCACAATTTTACAAACCTCTGATGAGCCAGGCAAAACATTTAGCCTCTCTCTATAGCTCAAACGCTCCAACCTTTATTGGTCAGTATAGGAGGTGGGATGTCACGCTGCAGCTGTGCAGGATATTAGTTTGGCCACAGACAGAATTTCTTCACTTAGACTCACCTTTCAGCATCTGTGTTTGCCATTATCTTATTTCCCTGAACCCTGTTGTTACAGTTCTTCAACGTGACCCTTCACCTGGAATTCTTTAATAGACTCTGCTCTTCTCTCGAGGGTGGAATGAGGAGAGACACACTGGATAATTACAGAAATAAATCACTTTGTCATGCATCATTAACTGGCATCATTATGTCAGAGCTATCAGGGAGGGGAGTCAGTTACCACCTCCAACATCCACCCACCAGTGACTTCCCTCCCAAACCCCCTATAACTTGTGATGCCCAAACAGTGCCCCTGGAGGAAGTTGAATTGTTGAAAATAAACTGTTCTATTTTTACCAGCATTATTGTGAACACAGTGGAATGAATTTAAGATTAGATTAGATTAGACTTACAGTGTGGAAACAGGCCCTTCGGCCCAACAAGTCCACACCAACCCGCCGAAGCGAAACCCACCCATACCCCTACATTTACCCCTTACCTAACACTACAGGCAATTTAGCATGGCCAATTCACCTGACCTGCACATCTTTGGACTGTGGGAGGAAACCGGAGCACCCGGAGGAAACCCACGCAGACACGGGGAGAATGTGCAAAAACCACACAGACAGTCGCCTGAGCTGTGTTAAACAAAATGGAAGTATGTGAAGGTCTCCTTCCTAACTTTTCTTCCCTATGTGAGAATATTGGACAAAATGCTGTCTATTCTCCATAATTTATGGAACTAATGGCCAAACTGCTTTAATATGGTCATAGAGTCATAGAGATATACAGCACAGTAACAGACCCTTCGATTCAACTCAGCCATGCCGACCAGGTATTCTAACCTAAACTCGTCCCATTTGCCAGCACTTGGCCCATATCCCTCTAAACCCTTCCTATTCATGTACCCATCCAGAGGCCTTTTCAATGCTGTAATTGTACCGGCCTCCATCACTTCCTCTGGCAGCACATTCCATACACGTACCACACTCTGCTTAAACAAGTTGCCACTTAGGTCTCTTTTAAATCATCCCTCTCTCACCTAAACCTATGCCCTTCAGTTCTGGACTCCCCCACCGCAGGGAAAAGACCTTGTCTATTTATCCTGTCCATGCCCCTCATGATGTTATAAATCTCTACAAGGTCACCCCTCAGCATCTGACACTCCAGAGAAAACAGCCCCAGCTTACTCAACCTCTCACTGTGGTGCAAACCCTCCAACCCTACTTTTTGTATTCCCGTGCAAAGGTCCTGGGAGAGTTTGGAAATAGTGTGATTTGTTTGAGGTCCTGCATGAACAACAAGCCTTACCTTTCACTCAAATTTGACAGTTGGTCTGACATCAGTGAAAATGGCTCTACTGTATGACCATAAGATGGAGGAATACAAGTAGGCCATTCAGCCCATCGAGTCAGCTCCACCATTCAACAAGATCATGGCTGATCTGATAATCCTTACCTCCAACTTCTAGTCTTTTCCCCTTAACCTTGATTGCCTTACTGAGTAAAAGTTTGTCAATCCCAGCCTTGAATAAGCTTAATGACAGCCCTCTGCAGTAAAGCCTTCCACAGATTGACAATCATCTGAGAGACAGGATTCCTCCTCATCTCTGTCTTAAGTGGGTGACTCCTTAGTCTGAGATTATGCTCTCTCATCCTAGATTCTCCAGGGCAGGGGAACAACCTCTCCATATCTAACCTGACAAGATTATACAGTTGAATAAGGCATCTTTTCACTCTTCTAAAATCCAATAAGTACAGGCCCAAACAGTTCAACCTCTGGTCATAAGAAAACCCCTCCGTGCCCAGCATCAAGTTTGTGAACTTTCTCTGGACTGCTCTAATGTTAGCTATATTTCCTTAGATAATGAGAACAAAACTGTTCACAGCAATCCTGTTGAGGTCCAACCTTGTTTAGTTGAAGCAAAGCATTCTTATTTTTACATTCCATTCCCTTTGAAATGAAGACCAACATCCCATTTGGCTTCCCTATGACCTGCCTGAACCTGGATGTTAGCTTTTAATGATTTATACACAAGAGTTCCCTTAGTGCTGCAGCTTTCTGCAGTTTTTTGTTTCATTTAAATAATAGTCAGTTCCTCTATTCTTCCTGCCAATGACAACCTTGTATCTTTTCCATCTTCTATTTCATCTGCCAGATCTTTGACAACTCACTTAACTTGCCCCTATGTTCTTTAGACTCTTTGTGTCACCCTCACTACTTGCCCTCTGACCTACTTATTTGTGTCACCTGCAAACTTGGCTATAGAACAATCATTTCCTTCATCAAAGTCATTAATATGCTTGTAAATAATTGTGGCCCGAGCACTGACCTCCGTGGCACTCCACTGGTTAAAGATTACCATCTGAAAATGTTCACTTCAAGACTCTTTTACAGAAGCAGGCAAAGTTCAAAGATCGCTGAATGATTAGCTAAGGCAAACATCCTGCCACAATCAACTCATGATGAACTTACATCTGCAAAGGAACTCTTGAGAAAGCGAGAACTTTGTTTAAGTTTGTGGAGCAGCCTGGATAATTAAGACTTAATTACTCATTAATAAACGATCATTATAATGATGATTATAATAATGTTATAAGATTTAAAAAGGACCTAAGAGGCAATTTTTTTCATGCAGAGGGTGGTGCATGTATGGAATGAACTGCCAGAGGAAGTGGTGGAAGCTGGTACAATTACAATTGAAAGGCATCTGGTTGGGTACATGAATAGGAAGGGTTTAGAGGGATAAACCCTCTAATTGCTGGTAAATGCAACTAGATTAATTTAGAATATCTAGACAGCATGGATGGGTTGGACCGAAGACTTTGTTTCTGTGCTGTGCATCACGAAGACGTAGCACAAAGCACGATTCTAACTTTTTTGAAGAAAGAAATAGAAAAAAAGTGAAGAAAATTCAGAACCTCAACCTCCAACACTGAACACATGCAAAATCTTGGATGAGATTGAGAAGTGCAAGAAGATGACTCTGAATGTCCTGACATTGTCCAATCTTCCACTAAATCCACGACTGTACCTGAGCGTTCCTGGGATCCTACTTTCAATAAAGAATCAAATCCTTACGAAGGCATTCCTGTGGATTCAATTTTTTTGAGTCAGGCTTCTATCATTCAGGATGATGGGACTTTGCTTTCCTCCTGGTGGCCCAGGAACCTTGTATTCCATGATGGTGTCACCTTCCCTTGAAGCATGTGTGGCATTCCCACTCAGTAGGGAACAAGCAACTCTTGTTATGGATGCTAAAACATTGTCCTCCAGACAGGTTTTGAGTTCATGAGAGAGATGAATTATTTTATTGTGTGTTTTTATATCACATTGAGTTTTGAGCTTCCGACAGAGTGGCTGAGGAGAAGGTGAGTCATAGTCATGGATTCATACAGTACGGAAACAGACCCTTCGGCCTAACCAGTCCATGCTGATCACAATCCCAAACTAAACTAGTCCCACCTGACTATGTTTGCCCCATATCCCTCCAAACATTTCTTATTCATGCACTTACCAAAATAACTTTTAGTTAAAAATCCCACAACACCAGGTTATAGTCCAACAGGTTTAATTGGAAGCACTAGCTTTCGGAGCGCTGCTCCTTCATCAGGTGGTTGTGGAGATTAAGATTGTAAGACACAGAATTTATAGCAAAAGTTTACAGTGTGAGGCAACTGAAATTATACATTGAAAAAGACCTGGATTGTTTGTTAATTCTCTCATCTGTTCAAATGACTATGTTGGTTTCAGTTCTTTCATATGTAAATCGTAAAATTTTTTAAAAAGTTACATCCTTTCAGTTACATCACACTGTAAACCTTTGCTATAAATTCTGTGTCTTATACTCCACAACCACCTGATGAAGGAGCGTCGCTCCGAAAACTAGTGCTTCCAATTAAACCTGTTGGACTATAACCTGGTGTTGTGTGATTTTTAACTTTGCACACCCCAGTCCAACACCGGCATCTCCAAATCTAAATAACTTTTAAACATGACAATTATATCTGGATCCAACTCTTCCTCTGGAGGCTTTTCCACACAAACCACTCTCTGCATTAAAAAAAAAGTTGCTCATCATGTCCTTTTTAAATCTTTACCTTATCACCTTAAAAGTATACCTCACAATCTTGAAATACCCCACCCTAGGGAAAAGACACCTTATAAACCACCATGAGGTCACCCCTGAACTTCCTATGCTCCAGTAAAAAATGTCCCAGCCTATCTAGCTTCTCCTTATAACTCAAATCATCCATTCCCAGCAACATCCTGATAAATCTCTTCTGAACCTTCTCCAGCTTAATAATATCCTTACTATCACTGGGCCAAGTTCAGTCTTCAGGTGTATTTTTCAAAGAAACACAATCTTTTATTCTTGCTCCTTAATTAGGATGCGAACTGAGGTGGACACTAAAGTCACACAACACCAGTGTGCAGGTTGATTATTTGAAATCACAAGCTTTCGGTGCACTGCTCCTTTGTCAGGTGAAATGAAGAGAAGGACACAGGCACAGAATCTATAGGCTGAGAGATCATACAAGTGTGAGCAGAATGTTGATAGGCTGGATAATGAGTCTCTGCAGGTGATCAAAAGAGTCAGACAGTGTGAGTAAAGTGTCAACAGCTGAATAGCAAGTGAAGAGATGGCCTATGATTTGATTAATTGAGACAGAGAGATAATTACCAAAGGTTATTTAAAAACCTTTACAACCAAAGTTGTACTCTTTATCTGTAAAGCATCCATGGTATAAGTTCTCAGTCTAGCTGAGGTCGAGTTAAGAATAAGAGTGAAGTTTGTTCCGGCGGGTTCTGCAAACACTGGAACAGCCGCACTAGTCTCAATCTCCATTAGAAACAAGTGCCCATTTAACCAGATGTTTATTTTGATTGGTGCTCATTTGGATGTTGCTAAGCAATTTAGCTTTTTCAAACCAGATATTAGGTGGACTTTCCAGGATGTGTATTCCCCTGGAAACCAGCCTATGAGATCTCATACTCAGTTTAGGTCTAATGGGACTCTTTTGCTGTCTCCTCCACATATCAGCAGCAACTACAATGGTTTGCTGGCCTAGATCCTGAAGAAAATGTTAACCAATTGGCTGAGGCTTGGCTTTGTTTTGGGGTTTTGCTGTGGGTTGACCTAAAGTCCCTGTGTTCAGGTTATGTCCTGAGTGAGACTATGCTATTGCTTTCACTCAAATGGTGTTCTCCAACCTCAGTCTGACTGGCGAGGGTGTCCACTTCCGTTAGAATACCCTGCACCTCATATGCTCTGCTTTTGCCTGCTTGAAGTCCAGTTGGTTTTGCCTAGTAGGTGCTTTTACATGGTTACATCATTAATCCCAAATACCAAACAGTCTCTTAGCATCTCATTCTGGGTAAACCAGAGTCACCTGCCTCTGCTACACACCTTAACTTGACCAAAAATCCTGAAATGCATTCCCCGGTTCTCAAATTGCTAAATAAAACTGATAGCATCTCAGAATTAGAGAATGCTTGGGGTTGTAATATTCCTGAGCTAAATCTATCAACTCTTGAAAGGTTTTAGTATCTGGTGCTGCAGGAAACATTAGGTTCCTAGTAACCGAGAACGCTGTGGGTCCACAAGCTTTCAGCAGAATTACCCATTGCTTTTCATCTGCCCCAATGTCACTTTCTCTGAAAAAAAACACAGTATTTCCGTATACAGGGCCCAGTCTTCAACAGCAGGATTGAACAAGTCAAGCTTCCCAAATAACAGCATGATGCCAGAAATGCTTGACAACTGAAAGATAACTATTGCAAGTGAATTTCTTCAGGAGCATACTTTTCTCTCATCGTCACTGAAATAACTCTAGAGAGGCCGAGATCCCATCACAAAGTTACTTTTTGCTTATCTGTGGAGAGTCCTTGATCTCACTCCCTCAGAGTCAGCTCTCAGAGTGAGCAGAACCTCTGACACTCCTGTTTTTTAAAATTTTTTTTTCTCTTTCTTCTTTTTGTTTTTTCTTTTTTTCTTTTTTTAACTTCTATTCCATGTTGTGCATGTGCAGATGTGAGACACTGTGAAAGACACAAGGTGCACAAATCTTTATTCAAATTTCTACCACCAGGAAGAAAGGAAACATCCGAGTGGCCAGTGACAAGCAGTGCCCTTCACATCAAAGGGCAATGCTGAGTGATCATTTTAGTCTTTGGAGTCAATGAGCCAGAATTGCTTCAGTTCAAAGTCTCAACACACGTAAATCTCCTGTGATGAGGTTTATTTAGCATGGTCAATTCACCTGAACTGCACATTTTTGGACTGTGGGAGGAAACCGGAGCACCCGGAGGAAACCCATGCAGACACGGGGAGAATGTGCAAACTCCACACAGACTGTTGCCCAAGGCTGGAATTGAACCTGGGACCCTGGTGCTGTAAGGCAGCAGTGCTAACCACCAAGCCACCGCGTTGCCCCTCACTCCTGTTTATATCTGTCAGTCAGGGCTCCCTGATTGGGCCAGATTAACAGCCCCAATCAGGGAACTCATATTCTATGCAAGACTGGAACACTGAGATAATGAATAGTACCAATGCTTAGCAAGTATTGACAAAACGCAAGAAACTTGACACCATCCAGGACAAAGCAGCCCACTTAATTGGCATCACATCCACAAGCATTCACTCCCTCCACCATCGACACTTAATAGCAGCAGTGTGCACTATCTACAAGATACATTGCAGAAATTCAACAAAAATCGTTAGACAACACCTCCCATGACCTTTTCCATGTCAAACAAAAGGCAGCCGATACATGGGAGCACCACCACCTTCAAGTTCCCCTCCAAGCCACTCACCATCCTATCTTGGAAATATATCCCCGTTCCTTCACTGTTGCTGGGTCAAAATCCTGGAATTCCCTCCTGAAGGGCATTGTGGGTCAAACCACAGCACATGGACTGCAGCAGTTCAAGAAGGAAGCTCACCACCACCTTCTCAAGGGGCAATTAAGGATGGGCAATAAATGCTGGGCCCAGCCAGCGATGCCAACATCCCACACACAAAAAAGTAACTAAATTAATTGAGTGAATTTATTTATTTAACTAAGCAAAGAAAAATGCGAAACAAAAGTTATAATTATCAAAGACACAGGACAAACATTAAACTGGCTGGCTAATCCAGAACCTGTCTCATTGATAAAACATCTCCAGTTTTCATGCTGAGTGGAACCTGTTTTGTGGATAGAGTTATCTGTCTTGTCATAAAACCATAGGAGACACCCCTGGCCTTCCCCAAAAGCGAGGTGTAAATCACAACCAAACCTGGGACCTTGTCTTGCGCCCGTGGGGTAATGAGATGCCAAAGACCATAAGACCATAAGACATGGGAGTGGAAGTAAGGCCATTCAACCCATCGAGTCCACTCCGCCGTTCAATCATGGCTGATGGGCATTTCAACTCCACTTACCCACATTCTCCCCGTAGCCCTTAATTCCTTGTGACATCAAGAATTTATCAATCTCTGCCTTGAAGACATTTAGCGTCCCGGCCTCCACTGCACTCTGCGGCAATGAATTCCACAGGCCCACCACTCTCTGGCTGAAGAAATGTCTCCGCATTTCTGTTCTGAATTGACCCCCTCTAATTTTAAGGCTGTGCCCACAGGTCCTAGTCTCCCCGCCTAATGGAAATAATTTCTTAGCGTCCACCCTTTCCAAGCCATGTATTATCTTGTAAGTTTCTATTAGATCTCCCCTTAACCTTCTAAACTCTAATGAGTACAATCCCAGGATCCTCAGCCGTTCCTCGTATGTTAGACTTACCATTCCAGGGATCATCCGTGTGAATCTCCGCTGGACACACTCCAGTGCCAGTATGTCCTTCCTGAGGTGTGGGGACCAAAACTGGACACAGTACTCCAAATGGGGCCTAACCAGAGCTTTATAAAGTCTCAGTAGCACAATGGTGCTTTTATATTCCAACCCTCTCGAGATAAATGACAACATAGCATTCGCTTTCTTAATCACGGACTCAACCTGCATGTTTACCTTTAGAGAATCCTTGACTAGCACTCCCAGATCCCTTTGTACTTTGGCTTTATGAATTTTCTCACCGTTTAGAAAGTAGTCCATGCTTGCATTCGTTTTTCCAAAGTGCAAGACCTCGCATTTGCTCACATTGAATTCCATCAGCCATTTCCTGGACCATTCTCCCAAACTGTCTCGATCCTTCTGCAGCCTCCCCACTTCCTCAGTACTACCTGCCTGTCTACCTAACTTCGTATCATCGGCAAACTTCACTAGAATGCCCCCAGTCCCTTCATCCAGATCATTAATATATAATGTGAACAGCTGCGGCCCCAACACTGAACCCTGCGGGACACCGCTTGTCACCGGCTGCCATTCCGAAAAAGAACCTTTTATCCCAACTCTCTGCCTTCTGTCAGACAGCCAATCCTCAATCCATACCAGTAGCTCACCTCGAACACCATGGACCCTCACCTTACTCAGCAGCCTCCCGTGTGGCACCTTATCAAAGGCCTTTTGGAAGTCTGGATAGACCACATCAATTGGGTTTCCCTGGTCTAACCTACTTGACACCTCTTCAAAGAATTCTAGCAGGTTTGTCAGGCACGACCTCCCCTTACTAAATCCATGTTGACTTGTTCTAATCCGACCCTGCTTTTCCAAGAATTTAGAAACCTCATCCTTAATGATGGATTCTAGAATTTTACCAACAACCGAGGTTGGGCTAATTGGCCTATAATTTTCCATCTTTTGTCTTGATCCTTTCTTGAACAATGGGATTACAACAGTGGTCTTCCAATCATCCGGAATTTCCCCTGACTCCAGTGACTTTTGAAAGATCTCAACCAACGTCTCCGCTATTTCCTCAGCCATCTCCCTCAGAACTTTAGGATGCAGCCCATCGAGGCCAGGAGATTTGTCAATTTTAAGACCTTTGAACTTTTCTAGCACTATCTGTTTTGTAACAGCAACCATACTTAACTCAGCCCCCTGACTCCCTTTAATTGTTGGGATATTACTCATGTCTTCCACTGTAAAGACTGACGCAAAGTACTTATCACATTCTCCAGCTATTTCCTTATCTCCCATCACTAGCCTTCCAGCATCAGTTTGAAGTGGCCCAATGCCTACTTTTGCCTGTCGCTTGTTTCTTATGTCTTGAAAGAAACTTTTACTATCATTTCTAATATTACTGGCTAGCCTAATTTCATATTTGTTCCTCTCCTTCCTTATTTCTCTCTTTGTTTGTTTTTGTAGCCTTCCCAATCTTCTGATTTCCCACTGCTCTTGGCCACTTTATAGGATCTCTCTTTTTCTTTGGTATATCTCCTGACTTCCTTTGTCAGCCATGGCTGTCTAATCCCTCCCCGGATAATCTTTATTTTCTTGGGGATTAACCTCTGTACTGTGTCCTCAATTATACCCACAAACCCCTGCCATTTTTGCTCTACTGTCTTCCCCGTTAGGCTCTGCTTCCAGTCGATTTTTGTCAGTTCCTCTCTCATGCCCCCATAATTACCTTTGTTTAACTGTAACACCATTACATCTGACTTTGCCTTCTCTCTTTCAAACTGCAGACTGAACTCCACCATATTATGATCACTGCTTCCTAAGTGTTCCCTTACTTTAAAATCTTTTATAAAGTCTGGTTCATTGCAAAGCACTAGGTCCAGAATAGCCTGCTCCCTTGTGGGCTCCATGACAAGCTGTTCCAAAAAGCCATCCTGTAAGCATTCCATGAATTCCCTTTCTTTGGATCCACTGGCAACATTATTTACCCAGTCCACCTGCATATTGAAGTCCCCCATGATCACCATGACCTTGCCTTTCTGACATGCCTTCTCTATTTCCCGGTACATGTTGCATCTCTGGTCCTGACCACTGTTAGGAGGTCTGTACATAACTCCCATTATGGTTTTTATTTTGCCTTTGTGGTTCCTCAATTCCACCCACAGCGACTCCACATCATCCGACCCTATGTCATTCAGTGCCATAGATTTAAATTTGTTCTTAACTAACAAGGCCACCCCACCCCCTCTGCCCACCTCCCTGTCTTTTCGATAAGTTGTAAATCCTTAGATGTTTAACTGCCAGTCCTGACCCCCCTGTAACCATGTCTCTGTGATGCCTACCACATCATAATCATTCACGATGATCTGTGCCGTTAGTTCATCTACTTTGTTACGAATGCTATGAGCATTCAGGTAAAGTGCCTTAATGCTAAGATTCTTATCATTAGAGATATTGGAAGTCATAAGATGCCCAAAGTTATCCTTCCTTTTTGTTGCATTCCTAATCTGCCTCAAGGTTAAAACCACCTGCACACATGCTATCCTCCTGTTTATCTTCCCATTTAACTCCATACTCCCTGTCGCTTTCACTTTCCCTTCCCTCCAACTCAGAAGTTTAAAGTCCTACTGACCACCCTATTTATCCTCTTCGCTAGAACATTGGTACCTGATCGGTTCCGGTGGAGACCGTCCCAACGGTACAGATCCCCCCAGTTCCAAAACTGATGCCATTGCCCCATGAAATGGAATCCCTCTTTCCCACACCAATCCCTTAGCCATGTGTTTACTTCCCTAATTTTCTTATCCCTATGCCAATTGGCACGTGGCTCGGGCAGTAATGCAGAGATTATGACCCTTGAGGACCTTAACTTCAATTTCCTTCCTAGTGCTTCGTAATCCCCAAACAGGTCCTCCACCCTAGCTTTGCCTATGTTGTTAGTACCAACGTGGACCACAACAACTGGATCCTCCCCCTCCCGCTCCAATATCCTTTCAAGCTGGTCGGAGATGTCCCGCACCCTGGCACTGGGCAGGCAACACACCATGCGAGACTCCCGATCCGGCTTGCATAGGATACTATCTGTCCCCCTAATTATAGAATCCCCTATACCAACTACTTGTCTTTTTGCTCCCTCCTCTTGAATGGCCTTCTGCACCATGGTGCCGTGGTCAGCTGGCTCATCCTGTCCAGAGCCCTTTTCCTCATCCATATAGGGAGCAGAATCTCATACCTGTTGGACAAGGTCAAGGGCTGAGGCTCCTCCACTCCTGAACTCAGGTTCCTCCTATCTGCCTCACTAACAATCACACTCTGATATCCCTGATCACTAACTGAATGTGAATTACTTAATCTCCCAGGTGGGACTGCCTCCTGAAACAAAGCGTCCGGGTAACTCTCCCCTTCCGGATGTGCCGCAGTGTTTGAAGCTCAGATTCCAGATCATCAACTCTGATCCGGAGTTCTTCCAGTATCCAACACTTGCTGCAGATGTGGTCACGGCCATTCACAATGGGATCAGCCAGCTCCCACATCATACAGCTACAGCACATCACCTGCCCAGCCATCTCTGCTTAGTTAATTACTTTATTACTTTGTATAGGTTTGAGTTAAAATACTTCCTGATACCTCTCTGCTATAGTCTTTTTCTAAAAACCAATTAATAGATAAACCATAAAAAGTAAATTTTTAACCATTCACCGTTAAAGAAATAGAAAATCCTTACCTTAACAAACCAGAGTCCTATTTTTGGTTAGAGGAGGTGGGGGTGGGGGTGGGGGGGGGGAGATGGTGGTGGGGGGCGGGAGGGAGTGGGAGACACAACACGTGTAATGTCTCAGGTTCGGCCACTGCCCAGATATATTACCGGCAGTCCCCTGGTTGTCACTCCCGCTCTTCCTACTTATTAACTAGGTTAGAGGAGGGGGGTGGGTGGGAGACACTACGGTAGTAGAGTCTCGGATTTAGCTGCCTTGCTGATATATATGATCACTGCTTTCCTTCCCGGCTGCCCCTCCGGTCCACGTCACTTCCTCTGCTGCTCCCGCTCCTTCTCTGCTGCTGCTCGCACTTAAAATGGCCGTTGGCGTCGAAGGGTGAGCATTTATACTCACTGCTTACCTTCCTGGCTCCCCCTCTTGTCCACGTCACTTCCTCCGCTGCTCCCGACCCTTCTGTGAAAGAGAAAAACACTGCTGCCTGCTACCGGTAAGTAATTTTAATCAAAGCTGCCTTACCTTATCTGCAGTCTTCCGAGTTTGTCCTACCTCCGCTGCTGCTCGCACTTAAAATGGGATTTGGAACCTTCTTTTCAACCCCAGTTTCAGAGATTAATCACACATATAAACTTCTCCCAGTCAAGAGATGTTGCCAGAATGTAACTTGCTTATAATAGCCAATTTGATCAGATCAGGGATGAAGGGATTTTGCCCAAAATGTCGATTCTCCTGTTCCTTGGATGCTGCCTGACTTACTGTGCTTTTCCAGCTCCACACTCTCAACTATTTGCACTTCTCTGTTGATATTCTTAATGACCTGGAATTACCTTGCCATTGTTTCTGCCTATATATTCTGAGCCTGTGCACCTCCTTCCACTCAGCTGTCGAGGGAGTAGTGTTCCAAAAGCTTGTGATTTTGAATAAACCCATAAGACCATAAGACCATAAGACATAGGAGTGGAAGTAAGGCCATTCGGCCCATCGAGTCTACTCCGCCATTCAATCGTGGCTGATGGGCATTTCAACTCCACTTACTCGCATTCTCCCTGTAGCCCTTAATTCCTCATGACAACAAAATCTATCAATCTCTGAACCCATTAAACGATAACCTGGTATTGTGTAACTTTTCACTTTGTCCACCCCAGTCCAACAGAGATATCTCTACATCATATCAGTCTTAAAACTTTAAATCTCTTTTCTCGCCTTAGATGCTGTGAGACCTGGTGAGATTTTCTGCCACTTTCTGTTTTCAACCCAAGCACCTGATGTTTATAAGATCCAGGCCGTGTTCTGTTCCTACACGTCCCAGCACTTTTCTACAACATCACTTTAAAAATGCAATCGGCTCAATTGGAGAAATTAGCCTTTAATAACTACAATTTATAATTACTTGTCCTTTAAATGTCACATAATTTGGTGCTGGCAGGTGGGACTAGATTGGGTTGGGATATCTGGTCAGCATGGACGAGTTGAACCAAAGCTTCCGTTTCCGTGCTATACCTCACCATGACTCTATCGTTAGGGCATGAAGGTCAGCATGGGCTTGGAGGGCTGAAGGGCCTGTTCCTGTGCTGTACTTGTCTTTTGTTCTTTTGTTCCATCATTGCACAGAGCGACAGGTGGGATACAGCTGCGGGATGTTGAGAAATGTCATACATGAGTATGTTTAAGATACTTTGCCACTAATAACGATGCACTTCCAAGGTGTGGTCAATTTGAGAGAATGCCAGCCTTGATATATACACAAGCCTTGATCCTGAGCAGAAGAAGAGACTTGTGCAGAGATGTAGAGAAAATACCCACAGCCACTGTTTGTCATTTGGCCAAATTCCAGTGGTATGCCATTGGAATGAAAATTATTCTGGAACATGATCACTCAAATGTATTTTGTAAGAGTCTAATTAATGAGGTAGAGATTGCAGAGATTGTTGCTCCATCTTCGAAATTACAAATTGACACACTGGAGCCCAAAATATACAGTTCTTGCTGCGACCTGCCTCTGATAAATGAAGGACTGGAAACATTACAGAAGAAAGTATGAGGTGTTAACAGCAGCAGGAGGCACCTGTTAGCTGCCGACTTCTACAAGGAGCCTTGAGAGAGAATCCTACTATTCCTTTTTCCCTCACATGATGAGCTAGATCTGAAATAAAATTAACAGCATGCTTGATAAAGGTCTGAAGACGTTAGTGCCAGAATTAAGCCCAGCCAGAAATGCAATGGATATCAGGGTGAGGGTGACACTAGGGGATATCAGAACTTCTCAGTGTGGCTGCTTGAAGGATCTTTGTGAGGTGTCTGAGATGCAGACTCAAAACAGAAAGGTGATTTGGGGAGAGATGAGAGTTTGGGTTATCGTTAGTGACCTAGGTCATCATTTCAAAATATGTAGATGATGCAAACCTTGGAAATGTAGAAAAAATGAAAGGGTTAGTAACAGACTTCAGGATGACAATTACAGGCTGTGCAAATGGGTGGAAACACACACAATAGCGTGAAGGGATACATTCTGATTGGAAGATTGACGAGAAGCAATACAAACTAAATAGAACAATCTCAATGAGGGTGGTGCAGGGTGTAATACAGGTGCATATCGAGATAACTGGGGGCTTATGCACACTGGGAGAAAGCTGGCCTCTGTAGCAGTTTAGTTTTGAAGCACAGGTATCATACCGGAAGCTGCTCACTAAGGTAAGGTACAAAACATTAAATCTGGTTTCTCTTCACAGATGCTGCCAGACCTGCTGTGCTTTTCCAGCACCCCACTGTTCGAAAATGTGAACATGCCCACTGATGAAGGGCTCTGGCCCGAAACGTTGAATTTCCTGTTCCTTGGATGCTGCCTAACCTGCTGTGCTTTAACCAGCAACACATTTTCAGCGCTTTGGGCAGGAGTATACTAATGAACAAGGGAGAGACGACAGAACTCTCCAGTTGTGCAGAGGGATCTTGATGTCATGGTAAATGTCAAGCATAAAATTACAATGCTAGTTTGGTAAGTGGTTATGAAGACAAATACAATGGTGCCACTTATTGCAAGAGGAATGGATAATAAAAAGAGGAAAGGTTTTCTGAAGCTGTACAGGGCCTTGGTGGACCACTGTGCGCAATTTTTGTCTCCTTATTTGGAAAAGAATATAATTGCATTGGAAGGAGTTCTGAGGAAGTTCAGTTGACTTGTTTCTGGAATTTAAGGTCTATCTTAAAGAATGATTGAACAGGTTGGGCATGTACATATTGGGGTTTAGAAAAATGGGAGGGGATCTTATTAAAACAAATCAGATCCTGAGGGGTCCAGATAGGGCAGAGATTGGGAAGGTTGTCCCTCATAGGGGAGAATAGAACACAGTTTAGGAATAAGTGGTGTTCCTAATAAGCCAGAGATGAGGAGAATTGTTTTCTATCAGAAAGTCATTAGTCTGTGAAATTATCTTCTCTTGAGAGCAATGGAGGCTCCTCCTATGTCCTATGCTCCATTGATGTTTTATGAGAGATTCCCAGCCAAGAAACTACAGCCAAAATAAAGAGTGCAGCCAAGAGAGAAAAAGAAAATTCTTGGGCAATAATTAATCACTCATTGAGCCAACATAGCAATTGGGGCCTCAGAATAGAAAAGAAAGGTTGACAGAATGAATAACAATGAATGCTACCCAAACGGAAGGGCAAGGATAAATGCTCAGCTTTATTGACTTTGAATTACGAATGCTGGAAATATTAGAACTAATTAAACTTTACTGAAATATCTGTTTTCTGTTGAGTAGGACAAAGTACCACCATTTATGAAACCTGGCATCCACAATCAAGCACAGGAAGATCGCATCTTGGAAATGTTTGTACTGTCCAAAATGACCCCACTTTTGATCTTTAAATTCTAATGTTTGTATAAATGAGTAAAAGCAAATGCTATGGGAAGTGTACATACGAAAAGAAAAGCTGCACTTGTTTACTAACAACAGGGTGAAATTGTCTTCTAATGCAACGTGTTAAATAAATGTGTCTTCCTTCCTAATGCTGTGTAATTGCTGTGATGTGGACTGGGGTGGAAAAAGTCCCAAGTTACATGACACCAGGTCCTTCAGGTTTACTTCACCTGATGAAGGAGCAGTGCTCTGAAAGCTTGTGATTTTAGATAAATCTGTTGAACTATAACCTGGCATCATGTAATCACTGTGTTAAATGTCTCCACATCTCTTCCTTCCTCTTCAACAGATGTCCATGTTTGCCCAAGCATCTGTCATTGTTTCTAATCCTCCATATCTTTCCTTCTTTACCTCAGTTTCTAATTCTAACCTGTGACAAACCTTGGAATATTTTGCTCAGTTAGAAAGAGTTTTTGTAACAGGGAGCTAGTGGTACAGCAATCCACAATCAAAGGTTTTGGACAAATGGGTACAAATCGCACCAAGATAGATCATGAAGGTTGAATTCAATCAAGTCTAGCCTATTGTCAATAAGTAACCACTGTTATTAAAAACTTATCTGGTTCCTTTAGGAAAGGAATCTGTGATTCTAGACCTACAGCAATGTGGATGCCTCTGAACTGCATTTTTGTGTAGGTGGGCAATAAAGGCAGTAGCGTTACTACATCTGTGAATGGTTTTTAAAAACAATGCAAAATGCGAGTACTTGTTGACGTTCTAGAAAATGCAAAGCTGCAGTGCACTCCAACCCTCAAACAGGGAATGGGATGGACACCTCGGAAGAGAAGAAAATGAGGGAAAGATCAACAAGGATCAAAATGGAACGAATTGGACTGCTCTTTCAGAAAGCTGGCAGTGTTGGGAGGGGCCGAATGGCCTCTTTCGAATGGCACGAATCTGCGATTCTGAATCTTTGCCACAAATGGCAGAAGTAAAGCAAACAAAAGTGGATTCAAATCTCATTGGCAAAATAATTGGAAATCTGAGACACTGAGGGATGGAGGAAAATGTAATGTGACTGAACAACTTGACTTTTTGAGCCCATGTGCTTCAGCCAATTGTAGTGGGTCAATGTATGCACAAGTATTACTTAAGATGAAATTCATCCCTCACCTTGAGTACGACAATGCGCTTTGAGACCTTCACTTTATTGTCGTTTCATATTAGGATCTGAAAGAAGGGAGTGTGTTATTATGTTGAAGTTGTTACAGGACAGTGGTGAGGTCTCTTCTGGAGTTCTGTTTGCCCTGCCACAGGAAGGGTATTATTAAGCTGGAGAGGGTTCAGCAGAGATTTACCAGGATGTTGCCAGAAATGGAGGGTTTGTGTTATAAGGAAAGGCTGGATGGGCTGGGAGTTTTCTTTCACTGGACTGTAGGAGGTTGAGGGGTGGCCTCATAGAGGCTGATAAAATAATGTTGATGAGATGAATTACCGGTGTCTTTACCCTGTGGTGGGAGATTTCAAGACGAGGGGGCATAATTTTAAGGTCAGAGGAGAAAGATTCAAAAAAGACATGAGGGGCAATTTGTTTGACACAGAAAGTGGTTTGTGTGTGGAACGAACATCCAGAGGAAGTGATGGATGTGGGTGCAGTTACAATGTTTAAAAGACATTTGGAAAAGTACATGAATAAGAAAAGTTTGGAGGGATATGGGCCAAATGCAGGCATTTAGTTTAGTTTGGGATTATGGTGGGCATGGACTGGTTGGACTGTTTCTGTGCTGGCTGACTCTGACTGTACGAGTGTGACACAATCAGCGATATTCAGAGTAGCCTATTCCAGTGTCCAAGAATTCCTCCAGTTTCCCTTGCCCAACTCCCCTGCTCACCTCCCATCCAGACACCATCTGCCTCCTGAACCCTTACTCACAGGGAGGCCTAGGGAGAGAAAGCAATGGTTGGAGGTAGGAATTCGGCTGGCGGGAGAGATGTTGACTGGGAGCATAGTGAGAGGGGAGGCCAACCTGGAAGCAAGTTCCTCTGTAACGTTACCCCTCAGCCTCCGACGCTGCAGGGAAAACAGCCCCAACCTATTTAGCCTCTCCCTATAGCTTAAATCCTCCAACGCTGGCAACATGCTTGTAAATTTTTTCTGAACCCTTTTAAGTTTCATAACATCCTTCTAATATTGCCCAGAGAGCTGGTAAGAGTCAACCCCATTGCTGTGGTCCTGGAGTTACATGTAGGCCAGACCAGGTAAGACTGGCAGCTTCCTTCCCTAAAGGATGTTAGTGAACCAGATGAGGTTTTTTTTTTCCCCTCCAACAATTAATTCACGGTCATCATTAAACTCTTAATTCCATATTTCTATTGAATTCAAATTCCATCATCTGCCATGGCAGTCCAAAGATGTGCAGGTTAGGGTGAATTGGCCATGCTAAATTGCCCATAGTGCTCAGAGATGTGTAGGCTGGGTGCATTAGTCATGGGAAAACAGAGTAATAGAGAAGACTAATGGATCTGAGTGGGATACTTTTCGGAGGGTCAGTGTAGACTTGTTGGGCCAAATGTTTCCAAACTGTAGGGATTCTATGATGACTCTATGATGATGACTTGAACCCAGGATCCGAGAGCGTTACCTGGATCTCTGGGTTAACAGCCTGGCAACAATACCACTAGGCTCCCACTTTCACTTAGACAGTGGAGCTCTGTGTTGTAAACTATAAGTTATTCAAATGCAACAGTCAGCATTTAGGACAAAAATGTTGCAGACCTTGACTCAAATTTCCTTGTTGATGACCATTTCCTGAAGGTTGAAGAAATGAATTAACTGAAACTAGTATTTGGATAGAGAGAGTGATTCTTCAACTGGAATAGGAGATAAACTGAATACATTTTGTATCAGAACTCTGTACTATTCAACATTTTTGGCGCTCTATCCCCTTATTGTTGATAAGTTGCAAATCATGAATCATGAATCCACCATTCTCTAGCCACTTTGCTCATTGAGCTGAGTAATCCCCATTTGCTGTTTAACAATTTGAATCAACTTTCCTCAGATTAAATTAAGTTGCAGTTGAGTTCTGCATTCTGATTATAATTCACACACAACGCTGTTCCCACAACAGGCTCTGAGCAGGGAAACCTCTTTGTGGTGTGTCAGAGGTTAAACATTTGCCAAAATTAAAGCATCCCAATTACATTTGTCTGAGGGGGTTCAAAGTTATAAGGAATGGATAGTTTAGAGCGAGGGAACATGTTACCATTGGAGGAGGAAGGGTTTGAGGCTAAGCATTTGGTTTAAGGTAGGTATCAAAGAGCTGAAAGCAACATAAGGGAAACCCTCGTTTTGCATAGAATGGTTTGGATAGAAACATAGATAACAGGAGTGGAGGAGGCCATTCAGCCCATTATGTATGCTGTGCCATATTGGCTGATCTTCTATCTCAATGTCATACTATTACTTTTTCCTTATAATCTTTTAGCCAACCTGTTTCTTTCTTAAATATAGTCAATGATTCCACCTTCTGTGGTAGAAAATTCCACAGATTCACCACTCTCTGAAGTAAAGGAATTTCTCCTTATTTCAGTCCTAAATGGTCTACTCTGCATCCTGAGACTTTTTTTATTCATTCACAGGATGTGGCTGTCACTGACTGGGTCAGCATTTAGTGCCCATCCTTACTTGCCCAGAGGGCAGGTAAGAGTTAACAGCAATCGCTATGGGTCGAGAGTTACATGTAGGCCAGACCAGTTAAGAATGACACATTTTCTTCCCTAAAAGACATTAGTGAAACAGATGGGTTTTTCCTCACAATCAGCAATGATTTCATGGTCATCATTATCGACCAGATTTTCTTTGTTGAATTCAAATTCCATGACTTATTGTGGCAGGATTCAAATCCAGGACTTCAGACATTACCTGACTCTCTGGATTAACAGTCCAGTGATAATTGCTATGGCGCGGGGTAAACCCTCCTGCTTAATTTAAACCAGCAACGCAGAAAAGATTTATCCCGTGAAGTAACCTGTGAAAATTCGAGAGGCCAAGAACTATTTAAAGTAAAAAATTAACAACTTTATTTCTTGAAGCAGAACAGAGAATAATTAACTAACATCTATTTACAACTCCTTCCCCAACCTATCTTTTACTCTCCCTTCTATAATATTAGTCTGATAAACACCACCCCCGATTAAGATTTACCAAAACTGAAATTTTTAAAACCAGCCAATGTCTCTTTATATCTTCCTCTGTCTTCTTTTATTTTTCTGAGGGATTTCTGCTTCACAGATTGCTGATCGATAAAGGTACGTCTAAGAGAGCTAATGTTTGGGCAGTCTGTACATGCTGGTGGCTTGGCAGTTCTCCTCCCAAATGTTAAATTTTCCCTGATCTTATACACAAAGCATCAGATTACGACATTGGCTTTTAAGATTGTCAGTATACTAAATTCAAACTTGATTGGAGTTTGGTATTTTTCGGGGTATAATTTAAACTGATCAACCTAATTCAAATTTATTTCTCATCTCCAAGCAACCAGCTAATCGAATTGTTCAACCAAATGTTACATTGTATCTTGTTCAGAATATTTGGTGCTGTGTCAGATAGTTCTGCCAGCTTTTAACTCTCTTAAAGGTACAGTACACCCACATCTTCATAATACCTCCCCTGAAGTAAAAATGACCAATCATAATGAAAAGGTGACTTCATTTTTTTCTATTCTTTAAACACATTACCCTAACATACCGATAACATTAATCTAAGCTCAGTTTAGCTCCTTTCCATATAACTGTATGTGTATATGTATGTGTATGTGTGTATATATAATGTAAACATTAAATAAAGGCAAATCTCTTCTAAACTTTATCCGTTAAATCCTCGATAATGCATCTGCAATTACATTCTTACGACTTGCAACAGGTATGATTTTTAAATGAAAATTCTGTAACATAAGATTCCAGTGAAATAGTCTCATATTCTTGTTTTTAAAGTGTTCTAAGAATGTAAGAGGATTGTGAGCTGTGTACACAACTGTCTCCAACACATTGTTTGTGACAAACACATTAAATTGCTGCAAGGCAACTACCAAACTCAATTGTTCTTTTTCAATAATGGGATATTTCCTCTGGTGGATATTGATCATCTTCGAAAAGTAACCAACTGGCAGCTCAATCCCATCCTCATCGTCCTGTAGGAGTACAGCTCCAACTCCTACGTCACTAGCATTGATGGCGATTTTAAAAGGTTTTGAACAGTTTGGTACAGCTAAAACTGGATTGGTGGTTAATATTGATTTCAAATGGTCGAATGCCTCCTGGCATTGTTCTGGCCACCAAAACTTTGTGTTCTTCTTCAGCAAATCGGTCAACGATGCCACTATACTGCTGAAGTTTGGAACAAACTTGCGATAGAATCCGCTGAGTCCTAAGAAAAGAAGCATCTCTTTCTTCAAGGTTGGTCGTGGAACTTTCTTGATGGCCTTTGTCTTTGCGTTCCATGGGGTCAACCTTCCATGACCAATGTTATATCCCAAGAACATCACCTCTGCTTTTGCGAATTCCATTATATTTAAGTTTATCGCCAGTTTTGTTTCTTGTTGTCATTCAAAGAGCAATGCCAATTATACCATCTGATCTTTCCAGGACTTACTAAAGTGATCATGACATCTTCCAAAGAGACTGCACAGTTTGTTAACCCAACCACAACTCTGTTCATGAGTCTTTGCAATGTGGCAGGTGTGTTCTTCATTTCAAAGGGCATCACTTTAAACTGATATACCCCATTTGGGGTTACAAACGCAGAAATCTCTGTCACCATCTCTGATAGAGGTACCTGCCAGTAACTTGGTGATGTAACTGGCTTGTCTGACTTTCTCGATACAGTCATCCAATTGAGGAATTGGACATGGGTCCGATTTTGTAAAGGTGTTCACCTTCTGATAATCCATGCAGAATTGTTGAGTCCCATCCAGTTTGGGAACTAAGATGATCGCCGAACTCCACTTGCTCTGGCTTGGTTCAATGGTGTCCTTATTGAGCATGGCCTCCAGCTCCATCTGAACCTGTCTGGCTTTGAAAGGATTAAGCCAAGAGGAGTGTTGTTTTATCGGAGCAGTATTCCCTACCTCTACTTCATGTACAATAGCTTTAGACCCCCTCATCTTATGCTTACATCTGTCCTATTACTCAGTAACAAATCTTTCAACTGCTTTCTACATTCCTGAAATGAATAGCCTAGTAATCTATCCCACTCCCCAAAGACTTTTCATTTTTTAAATCTATCTTGTGGCACGTCAAAATCCTCATCATCTGGATGTGATTCCGCAATCTGCGGGGCAGTAACTAACACCTGTTTCTCCGGCCCTTTCTCTCTCATATAATACAGTTTCAACGTGTTCACATGACATACTCGATCCTGTTTTCTCTATCTGGCATCTTTACCGAATAGTTCACCTGACTCAACTTTTTCTCAATTTAATAGGGACCACTAAACCTGGCTCTGAAGGGATCTCCTATCACTGGTAACCATACTAACACATCATCCCCTGGGAAAACGTCAGAGTCTCAGAGCTTCTACCTGCCACCTGCTTCATTCTACACTGGGCCCTCTTTAGGTGCTGTTTATCTAACTCACCTACTCGATTTAGTCTCTCCCTCACCTCCGATACATAATCTAAGTGTGAGATCTCTGACTTTGGTCCTGTCAATTTTTCTTTAATTAACTTCAAAGGGCCTCTCATTTCATGACCACATTTTAACTTGAAGGGAGTGAACTGAGTAGATTCATTTGGGATATCTCTAATTACAAACAATACAAATGGGTTACCTTTATCCCAATCATTCGGGTAATCCTAACACTAAGCTCTCAACTTGGTCTTCAAGGTCTGATGCCACCTTTCTAAAGCTCCCTGGGATTCAGGATGATACGCACTGGATTTAAAGTGCTGAGTACTGAAGCTATCCATAACCTCTTCAAGCAGCCTAGCAGTCAAATTTGACCCTTGGTCCAACTGAATCTGTCTGGGTAGCCCAGATTGTGTGAAGAAAGCTACTAACTCCTCTCCCACCTTCTTTGCCTTGATACTCCGTAATGGAGTTACCTCCAGCAATCTGGTAGACACATCCATTCTGGTTAACAAGTACTGGTTCCCACTTTTAGTTCTCAAGAGGGGACCTACACAATCAGTTATAACCCACATGAAAGGTTTTCAAATGCGGGAATTGGCATCAAAGCTACTGCTTTTATTCTTGCCTATGGCTTACCTACCATTTGGCATGTATGGTACGTGCAGCAAAAGTTCATCACATCCTTGTGCATTACAGGCCAATAAAATGATTTTGTACCTTAGCCTGAGTCTTTCATACCCTTCCTACAAGTAGTTCACGCGCTACCTCTAACACCTCCTGTCTGTTTTGGATGTAGGTTTGCTCGCTGAGCTGGAAGGTTCATTCCAGACGTTTCGTCACCCTACTAGGTAACATCTTCAGTAGGCCTCCAGCGAAGCTTCACCTGAGGCCCACTGAAGATTTTACCTAGTAGGGTGACGAAACGTCTGGAAATGAAACTTCAAGCTTATTGAGCAAACCTACATCCAAAACCTCAACCTGAGCTACAAATCTTCTCAAAACCTGCTACTTCCTGTCTGTATGATACTGGCAACGCAATCTGGTGCACGTCGGCCCATTTCTCCTCTGCACTAACTTACCATGGTTTTCATTTCCGTCTTAGGATTCAATCTTTCAGATAATAACCTTCCGGAATATTCTCAGCCTCCTTTTCGGAGTACACATCCACATATATATCTTTTATCATCTTGCCTTGCTGTGCAAGTCTCTTCACCTTTCAGAACTAAACACTCATGTTTGACCCTCTGCCTGTTCAATTTTTTCCTGCACCATTATGTCAAACAGGGGTATCCATTAACTGAACCTCAACTCCTTCATCATTCTCTTTACTTTTCGCTTCATACAGTGACTTATGATAGTGGAATCTGATTACCACACAGTCTGGGAAAATACCAGTATATTTCTGTTTTAACTCCTCAGTTTCTTGGTCTTCCCTGAGCTTCTCCACAACAAGGGATATCACTCCCACCATGGATCCTGCCAAATCATTCCCAAGAACAAACTGAATTCTTGGAACTGACACTCTGTCAATCACTTCCCTAGTCTTGAGTTGGCACACCAACCTGATCTTACATAGAGGAATGCTAAATCTATCCCACAAATCACCACACTCTCAGGTAACAGATCAGAGAGATCTCATACTACCAGTGACTGGTTAGATCCTTTATTTCACAAAGTTATAACTTCTTGTCATTCTCCCCCTGTTCTTTTTGAGTAAACTTTACTCGCAGAGGTGGAATTCTTTGTAGAGATCAGGTACTAACTCCATACCCAGCCCCTGCCGAGGCTGTGCACTCTCCTGCAGCTCCTCGGCTCTTTTTGGGATCTCTTCTATTACCTTCACTAGTGCCACTGGCTTAGCTTCTTTTACCACATCTTTTCCCACAGTGCCTTTCTTTAATGACCAGCATTGTGTCTTTATGTGTCCCACTTCCTGGCAGTGAAAACACCTTTTCCCAGTGCCCTTCTGAAACCACCGCCATTGTAATTTTCTGTGTCCTGCTCCATTACACCTGAGGCCTTCCACCTTCTGTCCACCCTCTTGGCTTCTTTATCCTGTGGCAAAATCTTCCCAGTGCTCTCTACGCTTGGTTTCGGAGCATAGGATCTCCCCAAAAATATCTGTCCAAATGGCAAGGAAATGAAATCTGACTTCTTTATCTGGTCTGGCCTACGTGTGACTCCAGGTGTATAGCACTGGTGTTGACCCTTAACCAGCCTCAGGGTAATTAGGGATGGGTCACAAATGTTGATGATCCCATGAATTAATTTTTGAAAAACTCTCTCTATTATTCATCCTCAGAGTGGGTTAAAGGCCTTCACTTCTTGCGGCTTGTACTGTCCATTCCTCTAACCAGAGAGGGTTAAGAAGTGAAACTCAAAGAAAATTGTGCTTAGTCAAAATATTGTAAGATTCAGCCTATTGAGTTCTGGAGGCTGAAAAACACCTTTGAAGTTGGGGGTGCATGAGGAGGGCACTTACTCTCTCCAGGACCTTGAGGAATTCAGACCAATATGAATCTCTTCAACCTACCTCTGCCTCTTTTGTGTCAATCCTCCTGCTATGGTTTCCTGATCAGATGAAACCAGTAGTCATTGTTAGATGCTAATTTTGCACATGCAAAGTGGGCCATTGTTTGCATTCATAGAGAGGGTCAGAGGTGGTCGAAACCACTTCCACAAATATTATACTGATTTGGGGCAGACATTGTCAAACCGTTGTTTAGATCAGAGTGGTGCTGGAAAAGCACGGCAGGTCAGGCAGCATCCGAGGAGCAGGAAAATCGATGTTTCGGGCAAAAGCCCTTCATCAGGAATAGAGGCAGGAAGTCTCCAGGGTGGAGAGATAAATGAGCTGGGGAGAAGGTAGCAAAGAGTACAATAGGTAAATGGGGGTGGGGACGGAGGTGATAGGTCAGAGAGGAGGATGGGGGAAGGAAGCAAAGAATAAGAGCTTCAGGGCAGAAGAGATGACCTGGGGGTTGCAGTGAGAGGGAGACTCACTGAGATTCTTGTGACAAACCATTTCCTATCCCTTGGGGGAAGAGAATTGAAGTTTTCCCCAAAGGTCTGGAATCAAACCTAAGTCAACTCCAATTAATATACATGTCCTATTTGAAATAAGTTCAGCTGGTCTTCATCCGATCGTTCTTAATGATGCCACACATCTTCCGTCAACAATGCCATTCAAGGCTAAATGAGGATTGATGTGGGAATTGGAAAAATGCCACCCAGGTTCGATAAGGGATAATCTTCTGAAGTCTGTCTGGGGAGTGTTCAGTTGTAATAAGGAAATAGGAGTGCCAAGATTCTGACTTTGCAAGCATGAAATGGAAACTGTCCCATTTTCATTCCCCAGCATTACACCCATCTGTAACACTGAGGGAGGGTGTGCTCAACAGATCAGACGCAATCATCCTGGAGCTTAGCTTATATCTCACTTCAAAGCTGACAGCTTTCACAACCATTGAGTGGTTTGATGACACGTGGCCTGTATGACCACGTTGGGTGCGGTTGAAACTCATGGATTGTGACTACACTAAGGTCTGTGCACAGTCCTTCACTTGCTGGACCATTGGTATCTACCAGATGGAAGATCTTGGGACATCAAAGTGAGCTTGCATATTGACACTGCTGTGTGATTCTGTCGAGACACGCAATGAATAAGCCATTTTATGGTGTGAGACAGTCTCTCATGTGTTGTATCATGAAGATCCATTTGCTAAGGTATAAGTCTTTCAGGGTGTGCAGTGGTAATACATCGGCAGTGTCAATTCTAGATAGCATTGAACTGCAGCATTCTACATTTTCATGAGAAATGATATGGACGGTTGCAATAGCTTCTGATCATCTTATAGCATTGACATAAGTGTGTGAGGGTAACAACATAGAAAGCTGGATCATCCTGGGAAGTCTGTTTTACTCTTGGCTGACTCAGATCTTCATTGATGTTTGTGTACTCTCCGAACACCTTCCTTACAACAGCGATGTGAAGTTTTATGTTCTTCTTAGTACGTTTGGTTTGGCTTTTGGAACCAGGTTTTAGATCAGAGTGGTGCTGGAAAAGCACAGCAGGTCAGGCAGCATCCGAGGAGCAGGAAAATCGACGTTTCGGGCAAAAGCCCTTCATTAGGAATGGAGGCAGGAAGCCTCCAGGGTGGAGAGATAAGGTGGGGGGGGGGGTTGCGGTTGGTGGGGAGAAGGTAGCAAAGAGTGCAATAGGTGAATGTGGGTTGGGGATGGAGGTGATAGGTCAGAGAGGAGGTAGAGTGGATAGGTGCGAAGGGAGATTGGCAGGTAGGACAGGTCATGAGGACAGTGCTGAGCTGGAAAGTTGGAACTGGTGTAAGGTGGGGGGAGCAGTGGGGTTGATTAGTGCAGGTGTCCCTGAGATGTTCCCTAAAGCGCTCTGCGAGGAGGTGTCCAGTCCCCCCAATGCAGAGGAGACTGCATCGGGAGCAGCAGATACAAAAAATGACATTGGTGGATGTGCAGGTGAAACTTTGATGGATGTGGAAGGCTCCTTTGGGGCCTTGGATGGAGGTGAGGGAGGAGGTGTGGGCGCAGGTTTTGCAATTCCTGCAGTGGCAGGGGAAGGCGCCAGGACGGGAGGGTGGGTTGTTGGGGGGGGGGGGGTGCATGGACCTGATCAGGTAGTCACGGAGGGAATGGTCTTTGTGGAAAGAGGAAGGGGTGGGAAGGGAAATATATCTCTGCTGATGGGGTCCGTTTGGAGGTGACGGAAATGTCGTCGGATGATGCGGTTTATGCGAAGGTTGGTAGGATGGAAGGTGAGGACGGTGGGGGGGGGGTTCTGTCCTTGTTATGGTTGGAGGGGTGGGGTCTGAGGGCGGAGGTGCGGGATGTGGACGAGATGCGTCGGAGGGCATCTTCAACCATGTGGGAAGGGAAATTGCGATCTCTAAAGAAGGAGGCCATCTAGTGTGTTCTGTGGTGGAACTGGTCCTCCCGGGAGCAGATATGGCTGAGGCAGAGGAATTGAGAATACAGGTTCCTTGCACATACATGTCCAATGTCTCTGGGTGGCATATGTTTTTCCAATCTGGAGAAATGTGAGGTATTGCATTTTGGTATAACAAACAAGGGAAGGACTTAATTAAAGGTAGGGCCTTGGGCAGTGTTGTAGAACAGATGGACTTAGAGGATGCAAGTACATAAATCTTTGACGTTTGCATCTCACGTGGACAGGGTGGTTAAAAAGGTGCTTGGCACCCTTGCCTTCATTGTTCAATCCTTTGAATATAGGAGTTGGGATGTCATGATTAGATTACTTACAGTGTAGAAACTTCGGCCCAACAAGTTCACACCAACCCACCATCCACCTACACCTAATACTACAAGTATGCAAAACTTGCGCCCACACCTCCTCCTTTACTTCTCTCCAAGGCCCCAAGGGATCCTTCCATATCCGCCACAAATTCACCTGCACCTCCACACACATCATCTATTGCATCCGCTGCACCCGATGTGGCCTCCTCTATATTGGGGAGACAGGCCGCCTACTTGCGGAACGCTTCAGGGAACACCTCTGGGACGCCCGGACCAACCAACCCAACCACCCCGTGGCTCAACACTTTAACTCTCTCTCCCACTCCACCGAGGACATGTAGGTCCTTGGACTCCTCCATCGCCAGAACATAACAACACGACGGTTGGAGGAAGAGCGCCTCATCTTCCGCCTGGGAACCCTCCAACCACAAGGGATGAACTCAGATTTCTCCAGTTTCCTCATTTCCCCTCCCCCCACCTTGTCTCAGTCGATTCCCTCGAACTCAGCACCGCCCTCCTAACCTGCAATCTTCTTCCTGACCTCTCCGCCCCCTCCCCACTCCAGCCTATCACCCTCACCTTGACCTCCTTCCACCTATCACATCTCCATCGCCCCTCCCCCAAGTCCCTCCTCCCTACCTTTTATCTTAGCCTGCCTGGCACACTCTCCTCATTCCTGATGAAGGGCTCTGGCCCGAAACGTCGAATTTCCTGTTCCTTGGATGCTGCCTGACCTGCTGTGCTTTAACCAGCAACACATTTTCAGCTCTGATCTCCAGCATCTGCAGACCTCACTTTTTACTCGAAGTAATTTAGCATGGCCAATTCACCTAACCTGCACATCTTTGGACTGTGGGAGCTAACCAGAGCACCCAGAGGAAACCCACACAGACACAGGGAGATTGTGCAAACTCCACACGGTCAGTCACCTGAGGCAGGAATTGAACCTGGGTCTCTGGCGCTGTGAGGCAGCAGTGCTAACCACTGTGCCACCATGCAGGACACTGGTGCAGCCTCTTGGAATACTATGTCCAGTTCCGGTCACCCAGTTATAGAAAGGATATTATTGAGCTGGAGAGGGTTCAGATGGGATTTACCAGGATGTTGCTGGGTATGGATGGTTTGAGCTATAAAGAAACGTTGAATAGGCTGAGACTTCCGTCATTGGAGCAGAAGAGGTTGAGAGGCTACCTGACCGGAGTTCTTATAAAAAGAGAGATATAGATAGGGTTAATGGTAGTTGTCTTTTCCCCGGGATGGAGAATTTCAAGACTAGGGGGCATATATTTAAGGGAAAGGAGAGAGATTTATTAAAGATATGAGATGCATTTTTTTTACACAGAAGGTGGTTTATATGTGGAATGAACTTCCAGAGAAACTGGTAGATGTGGGTACAAGATATCTGGTCGGCATGGACAGGTTGGACCGAAGGGTCTGTTTCCATGCTGAACATCTGTATGACTATGACTCTAAATACGACATTTAAAAAACATTTGGATAGGTACATGAATAGGAAAGGTTTGGAGCGATATGGGCCCAGTGCAGGCAGGTGGGACTAGCTTAGTTTGGGATTATGTTCAGCATGGATTGGTTGGACCGAAGGGTCTGTTTCTGTGCTGTATGACTATGACTCTACATCATGAGAACTGAACTTTACTCCCTCTATTTTGTCTTCTAGTACATGAAGCTCCGAGTATGTGTGTGGCACTGACTCTGAAAGTGGAAACCGAAGCGTTGGTATGACGATCGTGCCAATAGGTATGTATGGAACATCAGGTTACACAGCTTCGAGGGAATATAATGATAAACCACATCTATTACAAATTGTGTTGGCTTGTTGCACTTTGCTGACTATATCAATAATGTAGGCGGCACCTACAACATGTAATTGCTGCAGGCCTGCCATTATAATGTCACATTTGTATCTATCCTTAAGGAACACGTTAATGACATGGGCCTTTTACTTTCTCAAAGGTCCCTCATAAAGGCTTAAAATGGTGCAGAACAGCAACTAATTTAATTATTCTTTCTGTCCGTTCCTCTTTGCAAAAGTCACATTCAGGCCCTTTGCTGTAGCTTCTACCAATAAATTATTCAATAGACTTGTGGAGTTTGCTGTTTATATAACATGAGTTGGTGTCTGTTAATCCTTAAATTAATTTTAACATAGAACATAGAACATTACAGCACAGTACAGGCCCTTCGGCCCTCGATGTTGCGTCGACCTGTCATACCAATCTGAAGCCCATCTAACCTACACTATTCCATGTACGTCCATTTGCTTGTCCAATGATGACTTAAATGTACTTAAAGTTGATGAATCTACTACCGTTGCAGGCAAAGCATTCCATACCCTTACTACTCTCTGAGTAAAGAAACTACCTCTGACATCTGTCCTATATCTATCACCCCTCAATTTAATGCTATGCCCTTTCGTGCTCACCGTCACCATACTTGAAAAAAGGCTCTCCCTGTCCACCCCATCTAACCCTCTGATTATCTTATATGTCTCTATTAAGTCACCTCTAAACCTTCTTCTCTCCAAAGAAAACAGCCTCAAGTCCCTCAGCCTTTCTTCGTATGACCTTCCCTCCAAACCAGGCAACATCCTAGTAAATCTCCTCTGCACCCTTTCCAAAGCTTCCACATCCTCCTTATATTGCAGTGACCAGAACTGTACACAATACTCCAAGTGCAGCCACACCAGAGTTTTGTACAGCTGCAGCATAACGTCATGGTTCCAGAACTTGATCCCTCTATTAATAAAAGCTAAAACACTGTGCCTTCTTAACAACCCTGTCAACCTGGGTGGCAACTTTCAAGGATCTGTGCACATGGACACCGTGATCTCTCTGCTCATCTACACTACCAAGAATCTTACCATTATCCCAGTACTTTGCATTCCAGTTACTCCGACCAAAGTGAATCACCTCACACTTGTCCGCATTAAACTCCATTTGCCACCTCTCATCCCAGTTCTGCAGCTTATCCATGTCTCTCTGTAACCTACAATATCCTTCATCACTATCCACAACTCCACCGACCTTGGTGTCGTCTGCAAATTTGCTAACCCACCCTTCTGCGCCCTCATCCAGATCGTTTATAAAAATGATGAACAGCAGAGGACCCAACACCGACCCTAGCGGTACACCACTAGTAACTGGACTCCAGGATGAACATTTCCCATCAACCACCACCCTCTGTCTTCTTTTAGCAAGCCAATTACTGATCCAAACTGCTATATCTCCTGTCACCTTGAGTTGGTCTTCAACAAACTTCACTGGAACACTGCCACAGATGCGAAACAGAGATAAGCATGAGAACAAAATGGCGTTGAACTGGCAAGTGACCAGAAAGACTGAATGGAGATGTCCAACAAAACCAGCCAGCCAGTCTCTGTTTGTTCTCTCCAGTGTAGAGGAGACCACATTGTGAGCAACAAATACAGTCGACCAGACTGAAAGAAGTACAAGTAAAACACTGCTCACTTGGAAAGGGTCACCTTTGGTACCTGACTTGATTTTTCTCAACAGCTTGTTTGTCTCCTTTCCTCCAACTTCAACATTGGTACAAATAAAAACTGGAAAAGTTGTCAGAAAGTGAAGTCAAAGGTATATTTTTAAAATCCCCATTGACTTTTCTCTTGGGGTTTCTGGCAAGTGGATTCCAGAGTACAGCTTTTGTTTCCTGGGGTCTCCATGGCAATGCTGCAGGGTTGGCAATTCCAAACCTGACAGAGATTCCCTGTAACAGCAAACCACAGTTAGATGCTCAAGAGTCAAGTGAAAGTTACAGTCACAAAGTCATGGAGATGTACAGCACAGACACAGACCCTTCAGTCCAACCTGTTCACGCCGACCACGTATGCTACAGTAGTCTTGTCCCATTTGCCAGCACTTGGCCCATATCCCTCTAAACCCTCTCTATTCATATACCAATTCAGATGCCTTTTAAATGTTGCAATTGCACCAGCCTCCACCACTTCCTTTGGCAGCTCATTCCACACATGCACCACCCTTGTGAAAAGGTTACCCCTTAGGTTCCTCCTAAATCTTTCCCCTCTCACCTTAAACCTATGCCGTCTAGTTTTGAACTCCCTACTCTTGTCTATTTACCCTTGCCATGCCCCTCATGATTTTATAAACCTCTGTGAGGACACCCCTCAGCCTCTGACCCTCCACGAAAGCAGCCCCAGCCTATTCAACCTCTTCCAATAGTTCAAATTCTCCAACTCTGGCAATATCCTTGTAAATCTTTTCTGTTCACATATCCTTCCGATTTTATTGGTGTTTCTTTTCTCTAAAATCTGTGATAATGTTATCCTTTTGTCTGTTCGGGTTACCTTCAAACTCCCACCTTAACAGCTTGAGGACTGAGTACAATTCTGGCCAGCACATAATAGCAAGGACGTGACTACACTGAGGTGTGTACAGCGGAGATTCACAACAACATGGACAGGTCGGGTGAATTTTAGTTATCTGTAAAGATTGGCTAGGCTGGGATTGTTTGCTTTGGAACAGAGAGGACTGAGGGATGGTTTAATTGAGGTGCACTAAATTATACGAAGAATTATTGGAAGAATATAGCTCCTTTCACTGAGACATCATTCACCTCTCTTTAAGAGCATGGATTTATAGAGTCATCCAGCACAGAAACAGACCCTTCAGTCTGCCTTGTCTGAGCTGACCAGATATCCCAATTTGACCTTGTCCCATTTGCGAGCACTTGACCCATATCTCTCTCAATCCTTCCTATTCATATACTCATCCAGATGCCTTTTAAATGCTGTAATTGTACCCACCTCCGTGGCAGTTCATCCCATACACTGCATAAAAAGATATCCTTCAGGTCCTTTTTAAATCTTTCCCCTCTCACCTTAAACCTGTGCCCTCTAGTCCTTGGCTATTCACATTCTCCATGCCCCTTATAATTGCACTGTTGAAAGGCATTGGTAGTAGAAGTCCAAAGATGTGCGGGTCAGGTGAATTGGCCAAGCTAAATTGCCCGTAGTGTTAGGTAAGGGGTAAATGTAGGGGTATGGGTGGGTTGCGCTTCGGCGGGTCGGTGTGGACTTGTTGGGCCGAAGGGCCTGTTTCCACACTGTAAGTAATCTAATCTAATCTAAAGTCTTACAGGGATAGTATTTTCACCCAGATGGCAGTGGGGACCTGGAGCACACTGCCTGAAAGGATGGGAGAGGCATATTTGTGGAAAAATCCTTGAACTTGCACTTTAAAAGGACCTGGACTAGAGAGCCATCTACCAAGAACTGGGAAGTGGGATTGAAACAAGATATTTTTTTCTCAACTGGGCACACACAGGATGGGCCAAATGGTCTTCTTGAGTGCCACAACATTTTCTAACTGCAAGGTGACAGGACACTGAAAAGTGCAAACATAATAACAAACACATCGATTTGGCTCCCATTCACCAACCTCTCAGAAACAGAGTGATATCACCCACAACAGACCAAGAAAAATAAATAGCAAGCGTGATAGAACACCAACGCTTCACCGGAGGCTCATTGATGACGTTACCTCACATGATGACAAAATGTCTGAGAACAAACCTACCAGCTCAATGAGCAAACTTACAACCTGAAAGTACATTAGACTGACTGGTCAGCTTTACAATTTAACACAATCCTGATCAACAGGACTGCACTAAAATGGCAGATGATCATTTAAATTCAGACTCTATTTGGCAACCAGTACTCAAGTTATAATGTGTTTATCACTTTATTGTATTATGCACATTTAACTCTGGCAGAAACTTCTGGAACCCATATCCTGTTGCCTGCAGGATTTTGGAGCTGATTAAATGTTTTCAGTCTGTGCCAAAACCACTGCTGAAAACAAGAAAACACTGCTTTTAAACTGAGAATATTATTATTTTGGCACTTCTTTGTATATCACATTTTTTTCTGGGATTGTGTTAGCTTTGGCTTTATGGTGTACAGGTATTGAACTTTATCACGTCAAATTGAGCATTGTGAGCATTTGGGAATGTGCAATATATTTAATAGTCGAGAGGGTGGTGCTGGAAAAGCACAGCCAGTCAGGCAGCATCTGAGGAGCAGGTGAATGAACATCGATTCTCCTGCTCCACAGATGCTGCCTGACCTGCTGCACTTTCCCAGCACCACACTCTCCACTCTGATCTCCAGCATCTGCAGTCCTCACTTTCTCCCCAATGTACTTAATAGTCAATGTCAGTACCACATGGTTCAAGCACAGACTAGATTTACCAACTTTAGATGCTTCTAGTCATAACATTTGGCCTCCAACTGCCCCGCTCAGTTGAATAGCCCTTTCTTACCATTTTCAATATTTTTCATGCTAATTTGATTTGATTTATTGTTGCTACTTGCACCTAGGTACAGTGAAAAAGTTTTGTTTTGTGTGCAATACAGGCAGATCATACCATACAAGGACATACAGATCATAGGGTGATTGAACAGAGTGAGGAGTACAGAGTTACAGCTGCACAAAAGCAAGGTTAGAAACTTGAGAAGTCCGTTCAGCAGTCTAATAACAGCGGGAACCACACAAAGAAAATGAAAAATGAAAATCATAACTACATTTATGCTCCTGATTTGGTGACTCAGTGTTGTTTCCTGGATTATCCTGGCGATTAGAGCTGTAACCTGATTGTGGCACTGGTAGCATACTGCCACTAAGCAAGCAATCTCACTGATTAGGAGAGTATGCTGGGGACACGGGTTCAAACCCCACCACAGCAACTTTTAATGTTTAAATTCAACTAACAAATCTGGAATAAATTAGTCCCAGTGATTGTAATCAGGAAACTACCTCTGTTTGTTGTTTAAAAACAAACGGTTGAGTCACATATATGATTGACTCTGAATTCCCTTTGGCAAAGTCACCCAGGTTCCTGTAGCTTTCTAGTCTGTTGCCCACACAGGACTTTACCAACTTGATGTTATGATACATTTCTTCCAGTCCTTTTTTTGGATGTAGGTTTTGCTAACAAAGAGAGCCTTGGTTGCCCATCACCTCGTGCCCCTGAACAGGAGGGTTTGAGCTGCAACGTAAGGCTGAAAAGGCTGGATTATTTTCCCTTGAGTGTCGGATGCTGAGGGGCATGGGTAAGGTGATTAGCCAAGGTCCTTTTCCCAAGGTAGGGGAGTCCAAAACTAGAGGGCATCAGTTTAAGGTGAGAAAGGAAAGGTTTAAAATGGACCTGAAGAGTAAATGTTTTGCACAGAAGGTGATGTGTGTGTGGAACAAGAGCCAGAGGAAGGCTGGTTCAATTATAGCATTTAAAAGGCATCTTGGTGGGTATATGAAGGTTTCAGAGCAAATTGCTGGCAAATGGGACTAGATCAGATTGGGATATCTGGTCAGCAGGGACGGGTTGAACCGAAGGGTCTGTTTCTAATGCTGTATGACTCTATGACTGCGACTCTGCTATCTTAGCCCCAATTAAAGCTGAAATATGAGCTTTGTGCCGTTGTAGACTGATGCTGACTGAGCATAGGGTTAGGTTGATCCCTAATTGGCTTCACGTTGGTTGCAAGCAGCTGGCAGTGATTTGGGACTATCATTTCATCTGTTTGGCTTGCGTTCAAGTCCTGATGTGAACCATGAATGAGACTAATGTCGGAGTCCATTGTGCCATCTGGGTTTTTCTCACCCCTCCCCCTGCTCACCAACAAAATTTCTCAGCTGCTTATCCATTTTGGCCACCTGATCTACAGCTATCATTTTCGACACCATTGCGAGACCATCTGGCAGATTGAGAAGGATGGGTGTAACCCTACTAAGGCCCTCTGTGGCAATGACAGAATCACAGGACATTATATTGACTTAACACATTGAAACAAAATCATTTTCTCAATAATTTCCTCTTGTAGGCTGTGATAAGTAACTCTCCTCCTAATTGCTCAAAGCCTTGTTGACCACCTGCAAGGCATAAGTTGGGGAGTGTGCTGAAAATCTTGAAAGTTGCCAGAAACGTTGCAGTTCTAACCACCTTCAAGAGACTTGGCACCACCCCAGGGCAACCTACTAGTTACTTCGTGGCTCCCTAAGGCACCCACCGCCTTCAACATTCATTCCTTTTGTAAGTGACACAGAGCAGGAGCAGGGAGTCCCATCTACAAGGTGCACAGCAGCAATTAGGGAAGGTAGGTTTCCCTTTCAAACGTCCCAGAAGGATAAAGGCAAAAGGCATAGTAGAACACCATTGGACAGCACAGTAGCTCAGTGATTCGCAGTGCTGTCTCACAGATTCCACCTTTGTGTGACCGTCTGTGTCGAGTTCATACATTCTCCCAGTGTCTGCGTGGGTTCCCTCCGGGTTTTGAGGTTCCTTCCCACATTCCAAAGCTGTGCATGTTAGGTGGTTAGGTTGATTTGCCCATTGTGTCCAGGGATATGCAGGCTCGATACCACAGAGCAGGAGCAGGGAGTCCCATCTACAAGGTGCACAGCAGCAATTATGGAAAGCAGATTTCCCTTTCAAACCTCCTAGGTTTTAGCCATGGGGAATACAGTATTACAGGGAAAGGGTTGGGAGTGTGTCTGGGTGGGCTGCTGTTCAGAGAGTCAGCGTGGACTTGGTGGGCTGGATAGCCTGCTTCCATCCTCTAGGGATTCTATGAACACCAAGTGTTCCCCATAACACAACAAATTCTTCCCCTCGCCACCTCGCTCACCATCCTGACTGGGAACTGTAGTGCTGTTCCTTTACTGAATTAGGTTAAAATCCTGGAAATCCCTTCTTAACAGTAACATTTGGTGCGATTGCTGGCGATTGCTATCTATCCTTTGCTTGTACCAAGCTTATAGATCAAATTATGCATCAGGAACATCTCACCAGCAAGCTCCTGGATTCAGTCACAGAACGTGCAGCGCAAAAACAGATCATTTCAGAGAGGGTGCCTGAACCAGTTCCAATTAGCCCCACTCCCCCTTGCTTTGTCCCAATACCTTCTTTCCCCTACAAGCATGAATCGAATTTCTCTTTTGACAGCCACAATTGAATCTACTTTTACCCTCCCTTTCAGGGAATGTTTTCCAGATTACAACAACTTGCTGGCTATTTTGTACAAAAACAAATTTAAATTTTTGTTTCTGATTTACAGCATCTGCAGAGCTTTCGGTTTTTGTTTTCTTTAGATTAGATTACTTACAATGTGGAAACAGGCCCTTCGGCCCAACAAGTCCACACTGACCCGCCGAAGCGCAACCCACCCATACCCCTACATATACCCCTTACCTAACACTACGGGCAATTTAGCATGGCCAATTCACCTGACCTGCACATCTTTGGACTGTGGGAGGAAACCGGAGCACCCGGAGGAAACCCACGCAGACACGGGGAGAACGTGCAAACTCCACACAGTCAGTCGCCTGAGGCGGGAATTGAACCCAGGTCTCTGGTGCTGTGAGGCAGCAGTGCTAACCACTGTGCCACCGTGCCGCCCTAAATATTCTCATCAGTGGGGCAAAAGGATCTGCTCTTGCACGATGGGCTGAATGGCCTCCCCATTGTGGTGCAAAAATTCTAGGAATCATAATGCCTTTTGTTCTGGCCAGCTACCTTAAATCTGCATAACCAAAAGCCTTCTGGTACTGGGAACTGTTGATGAACGTTAGAATGACCAAAGAAGACCCACAGTGTGTTACAGTTGAGAGTGTGGGGCTGGAAAAGCACAGCAGGTCAGGCAGCATCTGAGGAGCAGGATAGTCAAACGTTTCAGAAAGCAATTCCTGATGAAGGGCTTATCTCTGAAGCGTGATTCTCCTGCTCCTCAGATGCTGTCTGACCTGCTGTGCTTTTCCAGCACCACACTCTCGACTCTGATCTCCAGCATCTGCAGTCCTCACTTTCTCCACAGGGTGTTACAGCAATAGATTGTAGTCACTATGGTAATATTTGAGAAAGAGCATCAAATATTCACATAGCAAGAATCAGAAGCTAGCCTTTTGTGATTTGTGCATGAAGACTCCCTCTGTGCTCCAGTTCTCTGCAGTCAGTCCCCGTTGGATTAATATTCAGCTCCTCCACCTGCCAAAGTGCATAGCCTCACAGTTTGAACTGTCACTTAGTCAAAACTGCTTATTATTTACTAGCCTTGTGCAAGTGGTTAGATTAGATTACTTACAGTCTGGAAACAGGCCCTTCGGCCCAACAAGCCCACTCTGGCCCACACAGCCCACACAGGGCAACAGGCCAAAGAGCAACCCACACAGACCCATTCCCCTATATTTACCCCTTCACCTAACACCACAGGCAATTTAGCATGGTCAATTCACCGACCCTGCACATTTTTGGACTGCAGGAGGAAACCCATGCATACACTGGGAGAGCGTGTAAACTCCACACAGACAGTTGCCTGAGGTGGGAATTGAACCCAGGTCACTGACGCTGTGAGGCAGTAGTGCTAACCACTGTGCCGCCGTGCCCTTTTCATTTATTTGTTTATGAGGTTTGAGCAACATTCGAGATTATCATTTGCCACAAGTAGGTGGTCTGTCTCCCCAGTGTATAGGAGGCCACATCGGTGCAGCGGATGCAGTAAATGAAATTCACCTGCACCTCCACACACATCATTTACTGCATCCCCTGCAACCGATGTGGCCTCCTATACATTGGGGAGACAGGCCACCTACTTGCTGAATGTTTCTGGGACACCCACACCAACCAACCCAACTGCCCGTGGCTGAACACTTTAACTCCCCCTCCCACTCCGCCAAGAATATACAGGTCCTTGGCCTCCTCCATCGCCAGACCATGGCGACACGACGCCTGGAGGAAGAGCGACTCATCTTCCGCCTAGGAACTCTCCAACCACAAGGGATGAATACAGATTTCTCCAGCTTCCTCATTTCCCCTCCCCCCACCTTTTCTCAGTTCCAACCCCAGACTCAGCACCGCCTTCTTGACCTGCAATCTTCTTCCCGACCTCTCCAACCCCCCACCCCCTCTCTGGCCTATCACCTTCACCGTGGGCGGCACGGTGGCACAGTGGTTAGCACTGCTGCCTCACAGCGCCTGAAGACCCGGGTTCAATTCCCGACTCAGGCGACTGACTGTGTGGAGTTTGCACGTTCTCCCTGTGTCTGCGTGGGTTTCCTCCGGGTGCTCCGGTTTCCTCCCACAGTCCAAAGATGTGCGGGTGAGGTGAATTGGCCATGCTAAATTGCCCGTAGTGTTAGGTAAGGGGTAATGTAGGGGTATGGGTGGGTTTCGCTTCGGCGGGTCGGTGTGGACTTGTTGGGCCGAAGGGCCTGTTTCCACACTGTAAGTCTAATCTAATCTTAACCTCCTTCCACCTATGGCATTCCCAACACTGCTCCCCCAAGTCCCTCCTCCCTACCTTTTACCTTAGCCTGCTTGGCACACCTTTCTCATTTCTGAAGAAGGGCTCATGCCCGAAACGTCGATTCTCCTTCTCCTTGGATGCTGCCTGACCTGCTGCGCTTTCTCAGCAACACATTTTTAAGCTCTGATCCCCAGCATCTGTGGTCCTCACTTTCTCCATACTGTACAAGTGCATCAGGGTAACAAAAGAGAGTGAAAAACACAGCATTACAGCTGCTGAGAATCAGAGACTCCCTACAGTGTGGAAGCAGGCTGCTTGGCCAACTGAGTCCACACCGACCTTCCTGGGAATATTCCACCCAGACACAGACCTCCCTGCCTTTTCCATGACTGACCCACCTTACCTAGGGTGCATAGTGACTCAGTGGTTAATACTGCTGCCTCACAGCGCCAGGGACCCAGGTTCGATTCCAGCCCCCCGCGTCTGTCTGTGTGAAGTTTGCATGTTCTTCCCGTGGCTGTGTGGGTTGAACTCTGGGTGCTCTGGTTTCATCCCACAGTCCCAAGACGTGCAGCTTAGGGTGAATTGGCCATGTTAAATTACCCATAGTGTTCAGGGGTGTGTAGGTTAGATGCATTAGTCAGTTGTAAAATGTAGGGGAATGGGTTACTCTTTGAAGAGTTGGTATGGACTTGTTAGGCCAAAGGGCCTGTTTCTATACTGTACGGAATCTAAACAACACACCCCTGGACACTATGGCCAATTCAACTAAGCTACACATCTTTGGACTATGGGATGAAACCAGAGCACAAGAGGAAACTCACGCAGACACGGGGGTGCTGTGGTACCACTGACCATGCTAAATTGCCCATAGTATTCAGGAATGTGGAGTTTTGGTGTATTAGTACAAGGGTAAAAAATAGGGGAATGGGCCTGGGTAGGTTAGTCTTCCGAGCGTCGGTGTGGACTTGGGCCAAAGGGCCTGTTTCCACACTGTAGGGATTCTAAACAACGTGCTCTTGGACACTATGGGCAATTTCCCGGGGTCAATTCCCCTGAACCTGCACATCTTTTGGGCCGTGAGAAGAAACTGGACTACCCGGCAGAAACCTGTACAGATAGGTGTAGAATGTGCAATCTCCACACAGCCAGTCGCCCGAGGACGGATTCGAACCTGGGCCTCTGGTGCTGGGAGGCAGCTGTGCTAACCACTGAACCACCGTGATGGAGAAAATGGAGATCAAGATTAATATTAAAGAGGTTCATTCAGAAGTCTGGTAATAACAGGGAAGAAGAGGTTCTTGAAACTGTTCGTATGTGCATACAAACCTTTGTATCTTCTGACCAATGGAAAAGGTTGGAAGAGGTTATAACCGGCTTTGGGAGGGGTCTTTGATTCTGTTGGTTGCTTTCCTGTGGCAGCGGGAAGTATAGATGGAGCCAATGGATGTGAGGCTGATTTGTGTGATGGACTGGGCTGTTTTCACAACTCTCTGTAGCTTCTTTCACTCTTGGGAAGAGCAGTTATCACTCCATGATGGTGTTAGTGTGACCTATGGACTACAGTGGTTTCAGAGAGGGCTCACTTTCTGCAACTGCTTTGTGTTCTGTGGAACATTAAAACATTTTTCTGTTTCCATAGGGTCTGTCTTGCATCTGAAGTATATTTCTCACCGACTCTCTGTTTTAGTCCGAAAGTCAATGCAATTATGATACATGTGCCCAGCTGAACAGGGGAAAGTGCACCCGTCCATCTGAGACTGTCCTCGAATGTTTCAACCTGATACTTACAAAAAAACCTTCCTTGAAAGTTAACACCCTCGCTCACTCTGTCTGCTCTGTTTTGTTAAAGCCACAAGGCTCCACTCCCTTCTCTGGAATTCACACCGATTTCCCTCAGTCTCACTTGGCCCCACCACTGCGTCTAGACAAACAAGTTGCTCTAATTTAGGAATTGCACCTGAGCACTTTCAAATCTCCTCTCAACCGCTGGCAGTGAATTTATCGCTTCGCAATAAGTAAACGGTTTCAAACAAATATTTCACCAAGGCTCCTTCAGTAACACCGGCCCAGACGCCTGATCTTTATCAGCTAGAAGGACAAGTGCAGTAGATACATGGAAGGACATGTTCCCCTCCCAGCGACTCACAATCCTGACTTGGAAATATATCCTTGTCCCTTCCTGTTGGAACTCCCTCCCCAGCAGCACTGTGCGTGCCCCTACAGCAATCATATGGACTGCAGCGGCTCCATAAAGCAGTTCACCACCAACTTGGCACGGCAGTTCCTTGGCGCGATGCCAACGTTCGATGAATGAGTTTTTAAAAATTATGTATCACTCACTACAAGTTTTATTGTGAAGAAATGCTGGTATCTTCAGGGAACTTTTCATAATGTCAAGACATCTCAATGGATTTTACAGACGATTAATACTGTGTATAGTTCTGTCACCCTACTATATAGGAAGGACATTATTAAATAGGAGAGGGTGCAGAAAAGATTTACAAGCATGTTACCAGGGCTGGAGGGTTGGGGTTCTAAGGAGAGGCTGGAAATTCAAAACAGCTTCTTCCACGCTTTTATCAGACTTTTGAACTGACCTCTCAAATGTTAATTCTGATATCTCTCTCTCTCTTTCTCTGTCTCTGCATCTTCTCTGCAGCTGTAACACTGTATTCTGCACTCTGTTCTGTTACCCTGATGCACTTTGTGTGGTACGATCTGCCTGTGTAGCATGCAAAACAACACATTTCACTGTATCTAGGTATATGTGACAATAATAAGTCAATCAATTTTTCATTGGAGCGTAGGAATTTGAAGGGTGACCTTACAGAGGTTCATAAAATCATGATAAGGATAGATAGGGTGACTAGCAAAGCTCTTTCCCCGAGGGTTGGAGAGTTCAAAACTGGGAAACATATTTTTAAGGTGAGTGGAGAAAGATTTAAAAGGGACATGAGGGCACCATTTTCACACAGAGAGTGGTTCGGATGTGGAAATGAACTGCCAGAGGAAGTGGTAGATGCAGGTACAACTACAACATTTAAAATACATTTGGGCGGGTACATAAAAAGGAAAGGTTTAGAGGAATATGTGCCAAACATTAGTTTAGGAAATTTGGTCAGCATGGACATAGAAGATTTCAAATGTAGGGAAATAGATGGTGACACCTTGAAAAATGTCCATATTACAGAGGAGGAAGTGCTGGATGTCTTGAAACACATAAAAGTGGATAAATCCCCAGGACCTGATCAGGTGTACCCAAGAACTCTGTGTGAAGCTAGAGAAGTGATTGCTGGACCTCTAGATTAGATATTTGCATCATCGATAGGTGAGGTGCCAGAAGACTGGAGGTTGGCAAACGTGGTGCCACTGTTTCAGAAGGATGGTAAGGACAAGCCAGGGAACTACAGACCAGTGCAGCTGATGTTGGTGGTGGGCAGGTTATTGGAGAGAATCCTGAGGGACAGGATGTACATATATTTAGAAAGGCAAGGACTGATTAGGGATAGTAAACATGGCTTTGTGCGTGGGAAATCATGTCTCACAAACTTGATTGAGTTTTTGAAGAAGTAACAAAGAAGATTGATGAGGGCTGGGCAGTGGACATGATTTATATGGACTTCATTTGACAAGTTCCACATGGGAGACTGATTAGCAAGGTTAGATCTCATGGAATACAGGGAGCACTAGCCATTTGGATAGAGAACTGGCTCAAAGGTAGAAGACAGAGGATGGTGGTGGAGGGTTGTTTTTCAGACTGGAGACCTGTGACCAGTGGAGTGTCACAAGGATTGTTGCCTAGTTCACTTTTTGTCATTTATATAAATGATTTGGATGTGAGCATAAGAGGTATAGTTCGTACGTTTGCAGATGACTCCAAAATTGGAGGTGTAGTAGACAGCGAAGAGGGTTACCTCAGATTACAACGGGATCTTGATCAGATGGACCATTGGGCTGAGAAGTGGCAGATGGAGTTTAATTCAGGTCTGGCTGCATCTGTGGAGAGAAACCACCGTTAATGATTCGCTGGATCCGAAACGTTAAACTCTGATTTCTCTCCATAGGTGGCTGCCAAATCTGTTAAGATTTTCAGTGATTTTGGGTTCAATGCCTCAGTTTAACTGTCTGCTATGATAATGCCTCTGAGAGTGTGATCCCAGTGTGAAAGCCTTTTGTGCTCTTGTCTCTAGAGCAACATTTGAACTCACATCCATTTCAACTCAGGGTACATTATCGACTTAGCCATGATTAGACAATAGACAATAGACAATAAGTGCAGGAGTAGGCCATTCAGCCCTTCGAGCCTGCACCACCATTCAATATGATCATGACTGATCATCCTTAATCAGTATTCTGTTCCTGCCTTATCTCCATAACCCTTGATTCCACTATCTTTGAGAGCTCTATCCAACTCTTTCTTAAATGAATCCAGAGACTGGGCCTTCACTGCCCTCTGGGGCAGAGCATTCCACACAGCCACCACTCTCTGGGTGAAGAAGTTTCTCCTCATCTCTGTCCTAAATGGTCTACCCCGTATTTTTAAGCAGTGTCCTCTGGTTCGGATTGAGATACCATGTGGTGCAAGATCAACAGCGAATATTTAAAATGGATGTGACATGGATAAAGATGTGCTAAAATATGGAATACCTCAGTACCAGTGAGTATCGATGCTGAGTGAATTGCAGCATCATTTGGGATTAGCTAGCTAAAGTCACAGCTTTGGTTCAGCAATGACACTCGCCCCCCCCTGTAAGTCAGAAGGTCAGCAGTTCACGCTGCCCTCCAGGTGCTGAAGGGCATTAATCTGGGGCTGACACTTCAGTGAAATGCTGAGCGAATGTAGCTGCCTTTAAAACTGCCCGAGACTTAAAATGAGTCACTTTCTGACACTTAAGGTGCAACTTAAGGCCCATTGGCATGAGAAGAGCTGAGCAGATCTCCCAGGGGTCCTGACTAACGTGGGTCATTCATCACTTTGTGGAATCTTACTGTGGGCCAATGGGCTGTCACATTTCTAACATTATGGCGTGCTTTGGAAATGTTTTGTGGTTGGGAGACGCTGAGGTTGTGAAAGGTGCTATACAAATGCAAGCACGTTATAAATGCTTGAAAATATTTCCTTCATAAACATTTGGAGGTAGCAACGCTAAAGTCAGTGACAAACGAGTCAGGAGACGGCAGTAGAGTTGATTTGAGTTGAACAATCTGTGCATTGAGAAGATGGACAGGAAATGTCCACAGCAGTAGTGTGACCTGTTTCTTTGTCATTATTTTAAATTATTGTCAAATTTAGGGGTTTTTCCTTGTGAACATGTGTTAAATCCTCTCTCCTGCTGTTTCTTTCCCCTTGTCCAGCTCAGGCCTGGTTCCAATCATTGTCGAAGAATATTGGACCCAGATTTGATGTTTATGATGGCAGTTAATAAGGACAAGGGTCACGGGCAGGGAACACTGGCTACATTCACCAAGACTTGGATTGCTGTCCACAAAATACTTTCTTGGCCAATTAGGTTGGCACACATGATTGCATTCAAACTGAGATGTGGGGAGTGCACTGACCCTCTCCTCAATCCAACTACTGCATAGGTCGCAATACAAACTTAAGGTTTACCAGACTGATCCCTGGGTTGGCAGGACTGACATATGAGGAATGGCTAAATTGGTTAGGGTTATATCCACTGGAGTTCTGAAGAATCGGAAGGGGGGGATCGCATAGAGACCTGCAAAACTCTAACAGGACTCGACAGGATAGATACAGGGTGGATGTTCCGATGCTGGGGGTGAGTCAGGAGTCAAGCATCCAAGGATGTGGGATAGACTATTTAGGACTGAGATGAGGAGAAATGTCCTCACCCAGAGAGTGGTTAGCCTCTGGGATTCACTACCACAGAGGGCATGAAAACATTTTATGATTTCAAGAAGGAGTTGAAAGTAAAACTTAGGCTAAAGGATTTGTGGGAAAAGCAGGAACAGGTTATTGAGTCAGATAATCACCATAGCATGCTTATAGTGTGGAAACAGGCCATTCAGCCCAATAAGTCCACACTGACCCTCTGAAGAGTATCCCATCCAGACCCATGTCTTCCCTGACTAATGCACCTAACTTACACATTCCTGAACACTATGGGTGATTTAGCACAGCCAATTCACCTAACCTGCACATATTTGGATTGTGGGAGGAAACTCACGCAGACAGTCACCCAAGGGTGGATTTGAACCTGGGTCCCTGGCGCTGTGAGGCAGCAGTGCTAATCACTGAGCCACCATGAATGGTGGAGTAGACTCAAAGGGACCAAATGGCCTACTCTTGCTATTAATTGTAATTATTTTATCCAGTTCCTCACATGGCCATTCATATGCCTTCTTGACATTAGACTTAGAAAAGAGATCTTCCAACTGGACTGCTTTAATTATCGCAGCATTTTAAACAAAACCTATTCAGTGAAGATGCAGAATTAGGTAGAAAACAGTTTGTAATGTGACAATGTAAGTGTTTATCTCTTTAAATAACTAAAAACCCACAAGGAAACACACACACCCCCTCACTGTCTCACACACACACACTACACATTCTCTTACACATCACAATCACACATGCCACAATCACATGCCCAAAAACACACGACACACATGCCCACAACACACACACACACACACGCACATACTAGACATACAGACACATACACCTAACACAGATATACACACACCACGTACTGCACACAGACCACACTGTCTCTCCGACACACACATGCACACACGCAGACACACATACACACTCTCTCACACAACAAGTAAAGACAAATAAAAATGGATTTCTCTCTGCGGAGATTTATTTTGGAAAGAAAGTACACATGACAGACAAATCCATCAAACTGTTTCAGAGCAGTGCCAGAGTTTCTGTTTCCACTCGAGACAATCTCTTTTGATGTGGATTTATCTTTGTGGAAAAGTATCCCACTGGCCTCACCATGCTCGACTCATCTTCTTGGAACAGAGTTGCACCTACTCCCTGATTGATCACGGCATTGACATGTTTACTGAAGCCAGGGGCACCTAATACAGCCTGCCCACAGCATACTGGTTAAACGTAGCAGGTGTGTGGAGCATTCCCTATCCATCCAGCTGTGCTGCAGACATCAACCTATCCCTGTGTCTGTCTGCCTGTGTGTCTCTCCCCTCCAACGTCACCACAATTCTGTTGTTTATAGTCAGCGAGGAGCAGCTCTGTGACATCATTGCAAAGTTGCTCCAGGCTCATTAAAGATCTTTTCCAACTGGGCTGACCATCTCTCTAACTGAAGGAATTAGCCTTTGAGGCTCGGGCCTACACATTGGTTTTGATCCTCAATGAGAGGCTGCTTTTTGGTTATTTGGGTTCAGATGAATGTTGTATGAATGAGCAGAGGGGCACCTTACTTTTTGAGTTGGCAGGTGACCTCAAATACTATTTGCCGTGATGCCCTCCTCCAAAGGTGGTTCCCGACAGGAAGTGGCAATGTTCTGGAATTTCTCTCTGTGGAACTTGTCAGTAGCTCTCATTGACAATGCCAGGGAGCCATGCCCAGCTGAAGTCGTGTTTCGAAAAGGGTCACTGGACCTGAAACGTTAACTCTGCTTTCACTCCACTATTGCTGCCTGGCCTGCTGAGTTTCCCCAGCAATTTCGGTTTTTGTTTCTGATTGTGTTTCCCAGTTGCAAGTCTGGGTGATAGATGCTGGCTCAGCTGTGGGTGAGGGATGGGTGGCGGGGGGGGGGTGCAGTCTACCTTAATGCTTTCCCAGATGAGATCAACCTCCTTCAGTTTCATGCACAAAACCTACTGCCGGGGCATTCTAAAAGCAAAAACCATAACTATGCAAAAAAAACCACCTGGTCTTGTGGTATTATCGCTGAGCTGTTAATCTAGAGACTCCGGTAATGTTCCAGGGAGCTGGGTTCAAATCCCACCATGGTAAAAATCCAATAAAAATCTGGAATTAAGAGTCTAATGATGATCACGAAACGACTGTCAGGAAAAAAAAACATCTGGTTCAGTAATGTCCTTGAGGAACAGAAGCTGCCATCCTGACTCACAGAAATGTGCTTACCACTTAACTGCCCTCTGGGCAATCAGGAATTGGCAGTAAATGATGGTCCAGCCAATAACATTGTCATCCCTCGAATGAAAACAAAAGCACTATCAATCAATATTTTCTCTCCAACCTGGCAATGAAGTTTTGGTGACCACTTTGAATGAATTCAGGAGTGTTCTTCCTCCAAAGTTTCCTGTGTGGGTAATGACAAGTGGGGATAGTGCCTTCAAAAAGGATGGAACTTCTAGCTTGAGTTTCTGCACTGAGGTGAATCCACATCCTTTAGACTCAAAAAGCAAAGAGTCCTACCAATTGAGCAGCAGTCCTACAGCTGTACTGACACACTCAGTGGAGGGGTTTGTGGACAGGGAGTCACGTCAGGTATGAGTGCCCCGTTCTCTACTGAGGCTCCATCATTAAATACAGGTCACGGGGATGAGTCAGAAGGGGAGCCGGACTTCAAATGGGGAGATGACCAGGTCCAACAGAAAGTCAGAAGCTGGTACCACTATTCCATTGGGTTTCACACCCCCCCTCTCTAATTGGACAAAGAGCCTAAACTTTCCTTTCAGACTTGTCACTGGGAACATCTGTCAGAAATTCAACTGTGAGCTCCCGCTCTCCCCAAACAATTTTCCCAGAGCTGATGAAAGCTTCTCCCGACATGTCCAGAGGCTGCATTTTAATAGCGTTTAACACAAAACTCCCACTGGGGCTGTCAGCTTGTTCCCATTTAGTGAATAACTTATTTCCTGTAACCGTTTACTCAGGCTTCATTGGTTTGCAGTAAATCACTGTTGATAATCTCTTATAGTTTCCCATGATGGATGGGCAGGAATAGAGCTTCATACTGCTGAGATTTGTGTTAGAACATACGAAGGATTGAACCTTCGACTCCAGGTAAAAACTCTCAAATGAGTTGTCAAGTGAAGAAAGGGATCAGAGCATCTCGAATGATTTCCTTCAACTTTTCAGGGCTGTCAAATTAGCAGGATGATGAAATTGCTTTCAAGGATGTTTTGAGGATTTATCTTCCCCACATTTATGTAGCAATGTCTGTGAGATTACTCTTTAACCCTGGCAAGTTGGAAATCCTAGTTTCTTCAGGTGAATGACATTGGAAAAGCTGGAAAAAATAGCACAGGGTTTTGATGCCTGTATCTGGACCAGCATCCTTCAATCACTCCCACTAAAACCACATGCATGAGTCATCCATCTCATTGCTGGTGGTGAGCTGTTCCTGGTATCACGTTGGCCACATTTCTGAATGTCAGCATTTGTTGCCTATCCCTAATTGCAGTAAAGAATTGAATGCATTGCTATGGGTTTGGAGTCACATCTGGGCTAAACTGGGTAAGGATAGCAGGGTCGAACACAGAGTAACTCAGCAGCTCATGGAGTCATCGAGTGATACTGCATGGAAACAGACCCTGCGGTTCAATTCGTCCATGCCTATCAGACATTCCAACTTAATTCCAACCCATTTACCAGCCCTTTGCCCATATCCCTCCAATCCTTTCCTATTCATATATCCATCCAGATGACTTTTAAATGCTGTAGTTGTACCAGCCTTCACCACTTCCTCTGGCAGCTCATTCCATACACGCACCATTCTCTGAGTGAAAAAGATTCCCTTTTTAAATCTTTCCCCTCTCACCTTAAAACTATGCCTTCTAGTTTTGGACTCCCTGACTTTGTGAAAAATATCTTGTCTATTTACCCTATCCACGCCCCTGATGATTTTACAAACCTGTATAAAGTCACCCCTCAGTCTCTGACGCTCCAGGGAAAACAGCCCCAGACAATTCAGGCTCTCCCTATAGCTCAAACCCTCCAACCCTGGCAACATCCTTGTAAATATTTCCTGAGCCCTTTCAAATTTCACAACATCCTTTGTATAGATGGACGACCAGAATTGTACACAGTACTCAAAGTTGCCTCACTAATGGTCTGACATAATTTGTGGAGAGAAAGAGAGAGAGATAGACAGAGAGAACACAGACCTGCTGAGGTTCTCCAGCACTCTGTGTTTATTTCAGATGCTCTCCCTAAAAGGCTTTAGTGAAACAGATGGGCTTTTACAACAATCAATGTCATGGCCACCATTACTGAGTTCAGGTTGAGTTTGATTCATTGTTGTCACATGTGACGAGATATAGTGAAATGTGTGATTTTGTGTGCTACATCGACAGGTTTCATATTCCAGATGTAGTCATTGAATTTGCCAGCAGTTGTGATGGGGATAGAACACAGATTCCCAGAGCATTACCACTGACTAGTACCATCGTATTTCCTCCATAACTAATCAACACAAGACGTTCCAAGGGGGAAATGGGGGCTCCTAGTGAAGGTTGTTGTGACAATTTGGGATCATAAGGTCAGGGGCAACAATGGTCACTGTTTCCTCACCCCCTACTCCCACATTCTCACAGTCTTCTGTTCCCCCACCCCCCCACTCTCACAGTCTTCTGTCCACCCCATCCCCTGCTCCCACAATCTTCTGTCCTCCCCACCCTCTACTCTCACAGCCTTCTGTCCCCCCCACCCCCTACTCTCGCACTCTTTTGTCTCCCCCACCCCCTACTCTCACAGTCGTCTGTCCCCCCACCCCCTACTCTCACACTCTTCTGTTCCTCCACCCCCTACTCTCACAGTCTTCAGTTCCCCCACAGCCCCCACTTTCACACTCTTCTGTCTCCCCCACCCTCTACTCTCACAGTCTTCTGTACCCCCACCCCCTACTCTCACACTCTTCTGTACCCCCACCCCTTACTCTCAGAGTCTTCAGTTCCCCCACAGCCCCCACGCTCATATTCTTCTGTCTCCCCCACCCTCTACTCTCACAGTTGTCTGTCCTCCCCACCCCCTACTCTCACACTCTTCTGTCTCCCCCACCCCCAACTTTCACAGTCGTCTGTCCCCCCACCCCCTACTCTCAGAGCGTTCTGTACACCCCCCACCCCATACTCTCACAGTCATCTGTCCCCCCCCACCCTCTCCTCCCCCTACTCTCACTGTCTTTTGTTCCTACAACCCCTACAGTCACAGTCTTCTGTTCCTCCACTCCCTACTTTCACATTTCCTCACAGAGGGCTAGTGACAATTTTCAAGCTTTGAAATGGGATAATAGGATAAATGTTTGAGAGACACCGATACAGTCTCTAGTGCAGCCATGTTAGGCTGCCTCCTCCTGTGCTGTATTTATTTTTAAAATCAGTATAAATGATACACCGTGAGCGTCAATGTTTTCAAAGGAAGAAAGGATTAAACTCTGGACGAAATGAAGAAATAGGGAGCAAGTCAGAGAGGAAATGTGGACCTGGGTTCAAAGATTGACTCCCAACCGAGAAACGTTGGATTCTGGAGTTGGTCTCTCAGTTGGCACCTTGAATGATCTGATTGTAATGCCACCTTCAAATTCTCACTTTTGGACTGAAACAGTTTGGGTGTGGGGGTTGCGATGACTGTGGAAAATATGTGAAAAGTGAAGCCCTCTGTTGAAAAAAAACTGTAGCTTCTTATTACCCCCTTCCCCCCACCCCCCGTTAAAATCCTATGAGTTTGTAAAACAGCAAGGTGTTAAATTGTGTGGCTTTTGACACAGAAAATCCACCAGGAGTTGTAAACCCTTGGGGCAACTTTCTGCTTTCAACACCTCAAAAACTCCTCCGCCCTTTTCTCTAATTAAGATTTTATTATTCAAAAAGAAGTGCATTCTCATAGCTAAGGTTACGAAATCTATTTAAACTGCTTCTTTACACACATTAAAGGATTATAGAGGGCAGTCCTTCTTGGAGAACCCTTTTAGTGCAGCTGCTGGTCAGGTTTTGCCTTGGGTTACAGTGTTGGCTATGAGGTAAGAGTCTCCTTGGACTGCTGTTGGAAAAGGTCTATGTGGAATTACTTTAACCCCTTGGGGTTGATAAAGCCTACAATTTGACAAAATGATCTGAACTGATTAGAACAAAATGATGCTCACCAGTGGCCAGCTAAAGCAGTGCAGGCAGATTTTGTTTGGGTCTGCTCATCACATTCCCCAGCAAATAGAGAGGTTTCGAGAACTACGTAATTTGTACAGTACAGGAGGTCTGTAGTGATTGGACCGAAGGCCAGGTGAACCTCATTGACCATGAGATCCTTGAGTGAGGCTGTTAACCAGGGCCAATCTGGGATCCCTGGCTGACAGATTGAAACAGGAGATTCAGAAAGTCGGATCAGAGCCCATACATGCACATGTAAACCAAGGGTGACTTGGTGACCTGTCTCCTTGGAGTTATTTCAGGGGTGAGGTGGGGAGAGCACACACCTGAAGACATTTGCTTGCAACAGTCACCATTGAGTTGGAGGAAGCATTTCTGGCATCATGCCCTTTATTTGGGAAGCTTGACTTGTTTGATCCTACTGTTGAAGGCTGGGCCCAGCATGTGGAAACAATGTGCTATTTTCTTCTGGGCTAATGAAAAGCAACAGGTCATTCTCCTGACAGCTTATGGACCCGCAGCTTTTTCGGTTGATAGGTCACCAGATGCTAAAACCTTTCAGGAGCTGATAGATTTAGTTAATATTATGACCGCAAACATCCCCTAATTCTGACATGATATCAGTTTTAATTTGAGAACTTGAGGAATCCATGTTGGGACTTTCGACCAAGTTAAGATGTGTGTGATTTTGGTTTAACTGTTAATGAGATACTGAGAGGCTATATGGTATGTATGATTAATGATGTAACCATGCAAAGTGCCTACTGTTCGAAGCCCAGCTCGACTTCGAACAGGCATTACAATTGGCATTGTCAATGGGAAATGCAGCAAATGGTGTGTACAAGGTGTAGGGTATTCTGTTGAAAGTTGTCACCCTCGCCAGTCTGACTGAGTTTGAGGATCACCACTTGAGTGAAAGCATAGTCTCACTCAGGACATAACCTGAACACAGGGCCCACAGCAAAACCCCAAACCAAAGCCAAGCCTCAGCCAATTGGCTAACATTTTCTTCAGGATCTGGGCCAGCAAACCATTATAGTTGCTGCCAGTGTGTGGACTTGAGACAGCAACAGAGACCCACTGGACCTGACCTAAGTAACAAAGTTCTTAGGCCTCATTCCATGACAGTACAGTCACTGGAACGTCCACCTACATCTGGTTTGGAGCAATTGATGCTTAGCAACATCCAAATCAGAACCAACCAAAATAAATGTCTGGTTAAATGGAGGTTGATACCGGTGCAACTGTTTCAGTGATTGGGTCAGGAATCCAGTCCTTAAGTTTGTGCAACACCTCAGCTAGACTGAGAACCTATATCGGGGAACCTTTGCAGATGCAGAGTATAACTTCAGTGCTGGTCTCGAGAGAAGCAGCTGGTTCAGTTACTACTGATTGTACTAAAAGGCTCGGGCCCAAGCTTGATGAGATGAAATTTGTTGAGAAAGATTCACCTAGACTGATTTAATACATATCAATTAGAAAACAGCCTCCTGAGTGTAGTCCTAATTAAATACTTGAATGTTTTCAGGAAGGTCGAGAGCCTATCAAAGGAGCCAAAGCCACCTTACATGTTGACCAGGAAACAATTCAGCAATTCTGGAAGGCCCAGCCAATTCAGTTTTTCTTACAGGCAAAAGGAGAGGCAAGAATCAGGAGGCTGTAAAGTGAAGGAATCATCGGACCAGTCCGGTTTGCGGATTGGGAAGCTCTGGGTGTATGAATTGTGAAACCTGAATGGTCAGATTGCCTTTGTGGGAATTTTAAACAAACAGTAAACCACTTTTTGCAGCTGGATAAATACCCAATCCCTCACAGAGCATTTATATGCAAAGCTGCCAGTGCTGAATTCAGCAGTGGGCTCTAATTCTGTGTATAATTACAAGCATTTCTGACATCATGCCTTTATTTGTGAAGTTTGATTTGTTCGATCCTGCTGTCGAAGGCTGGACCCAGTACCCGGAAAGGATGTGTTAATGACACTGGGGCAGATGAGAAATGAGGGATTCTTCTGTTAGCTTGCTGACCCGCAGCATTTTCAGCTATTGGAAGCATGACCTTCCCTGAGGCACCAGATGCTGAAACCTTTCTGGACCTGGTGAGATCAGATCACAGTAGAGGACGGCGTATTAGTATTAGGGAGCAAGAGTGATTGTCCCAAGTAAAGATCACCCATCAGATACTGTTTGAACTCCAGCTAGGGTTTCCAAAAGGAAAGAGTTGGCAAGATGCTGTGTTTGGTGGCTAGGATTGGATGCAGACATAGCTGCATGCCTGGGACAGTGCCCAGAGTCCCGTCAAGAACAAAAATTACCACCAGCGACTACCCCACATTTGTGGGAATGGCCAGGTAAACCCTGCACTCGGTACATGTCAGCTATGCTGACCCTTTCATGGGCTCAATGTTCTTGGTCAATGTGGTTGCCCATTCAAAGTGTTTGGATGCGTGTATTGGTCAGGGATGTTGGAAGCACAGTGGCTCAGTGGTTAGCACTGCTGCCTCACAGTTTCAGGGACCCGGGTTCAATTCCAGCCTTGGGCGACTGTCTGTCCATGTGGAGTATGTACATTTTTCCCGTGTCTGCGTGGGTTTCCTCCGGGTGCTCTGGTTTCCTCCCACGGTCCAATGATGTGCAAGTTAGATGGGTTGGCCATGCTAAATTGCCCATAGTATTCAAAGATGTGCAGGCTAGGTGGATCATTCATGGGAAATGCAGGTTATAGGACAGGAGGGTGGGTCTGCATGGAATGCTGTTCGGAGGATTGGTGTGGACTTGATGGGCCGAATAACCTGCTTCCACACTGTAGGGTTTCCATGACAATTGAAAAGCTGTGAGCATTGTTTGTGACACATAGAACATGGGATGTCATTTACCAGCAGGGAATTTGAATATATCCTAAAGTTGAATGGTATTTAGCTTAAAAATACAGCTGCCATCCAATGGTCTGGTGGAAAGAGCAATCGAAACATTGAAGGCAGGCTTAAAGATACATCATACAGCCTCACTCAATACCAAACTGCTCCAATTCCTGTTTGATTATAGGACCACCCTTCACGCAGCAACAGGGATACCCCCAGCAGAGTTACCAATGGGCAGAAGACTACGCGCCAGGTTAAACCTGGTTATCCTGGGTGGGGGGTTGGAGGTCGAAATGGCCGCAGGAACGCCAATGCCATCTATGTCTCTCTTCCAAGTGAGAGAGATTTTTTTATTCGGAGGATAAAGTTTGGTGCCGGAATCATGGAAATGATCCTGTGTGGGTCAAGTTGAGACTGACGCAAAGAGGCCGAGGTGAATCTCTCGCAACCAATTTCATTCAAGCCTTTTACCACAGTCAGTGGTAACTAAGCCAGTTCCTTCTCATTCGAGACTATAACTGAAGTTGTACCCTTAATCAGGAAAGATTTCTTTGGTCTAGGTTTTCAGTCTAGCCAAGGTCTTGCACAAACTTAAGGATTGGATTCCAGACCCAATTTTGTCACAGATTGGTTCTGCAATCACTGAAATTGTTGTGCTGGTATCGACCTCCATTAGAACTAAGTGACTATTTAATCAGATGTGAGGTCAGGTCCTGTAACTTCCAAAGTTCAGTGGCACAATGGCTCAGTGATTAGCACTGCCTCACGGCGCCTGGGACCCAGGTTCAATTCCAGCTTCAGGCAACAGTCTGTGTGGAGTTTGCACATTCTCTCTGTGTTTGCATGAGTTTCCTCTGGGTGCTCTGGTTTCCTCCCACAGTCCAAAGATGCACAGGTTGGTTGGGTTGGCCATGCTAAATAGCCCACAGTGTTCAGTGATGTGTAGGTTAGGTGCATGAGTCAGGGGAAAGGTAGAGTAATAGGGGAATGGGTTTGGGCGGGTTATTCGTCGGAGGGTCAATGTGGACTTTTTGGACCAAAGGGTCTATTTCCACACTGTAGGGGGTTCTATGATTCAAAATCTCAGGTAGGTGACACAGTCCTGAACAAACACGTGGATTACCTGAAAGCTGTGACTGCTCAAACGGGGCTGGCGCCAAACATACGCAGTCCCTTCAGACAGCTCGAAGGCCCTGTCAGAAACCATGGCTTCTCCCTCTCCTGAAGAAGGGCTTTCGCCCGAAACGTCGATTCTCCTGCTCCTTGGATGCTGCCTGACCTGCTGCGCTTTTCCAGCAACACATTTTTCAGCTCTGATCTCCAGCATCTGCAGTCCTCACTTTCTCCTCCTTCTCCCTCTCTGTCTAGTGTTGAAGAAACCTCCCCCTGGATCCAAAATGGATGCAGTCACGATATCATTACTGCCAGAAGAAGAGGAGGAAACTTCATTCTGATACGCATGTCAGAGCCTGAACCAGAGGATTTGGATTTGGGTTGAAAGCATTTCAGGAAAAGCTTCAAGAAAATACACAGGCCTAAATCCCCTGAATTAGGACAGGAAGGATATTGTTTTTGGAACTAGGGCCACGTGGATCTCATTGACTATGAGATCCCTGATTGGGGATGTTAACCTGGCTCAGAGCGTCCTGGCTGACAGATAGAGACAGGGCAAAAGTGAGGCCTGCAGATGCTGGAGATCAGAGTCTAGATTAGACTGGTGCTGAAAAAGCACAGCAGGTCAGGCAGCATTCGAGGAGCAGGAAAATCGATGTTTCGGGTAAAAGCCAACAGTATGGGTTCAATCTCAGGTTGCAGTGTTCCGAGGCAGAAGAAGAGGCGTTCTTCCTCCAGGCGTTGGGTGGTGAGGGAGCAGCGGTGGAGGAGGCCCAGGACCTGCATGTCCTCGGCAGAGTGGGAGGGGGAGTTGAAATGTTGGGCCATGAGCCGGTGGGGCTGATTGGTGCGGGTGTCCCAGAGATGTTCCCTAAAGCACTTTTAGGGAATCTTCTGGGACACCAGCAACATGCGGATTCTGGGCCTCCTCCACCGCTGCTCCCTCACCACCTGATGCCGGGAGGAAGAACGCCTCATCTTCCTCCTTGGAACACTTCAACTCCAGAACATCAATGTGGATTTCACCAGTTTCCTTATATCCTCTCCTCTTACTTTACCCCAGTTCCAACCTTCCAGCTCAGCACCATCCCCATGACCTGTCCTACCTGCCATTCTCCCTTCCCACCTAACCGCTCCAACCCGCCCTCCGACCTATCACCTCCATCCCCCACCCCCATCCACCTATTGTACTCTTGGCTACCTTCTCCCTAGCTCCATCCCATTTATCTCTCCACCCCAGAGGGTCTCTGCCTCATTCCTGGTGAAGGGCTTTCGCTGGAAACATCGACTCTCCTGCTCCTCGGATGTTGCCTGGCCTGCTGTGCTTTTCCAGCACCACTCTAATCTAGGTAGAAACAGGAGTCTCCAGGATTCTCCTCATCCTAAGGGACTGGCTGAGTTGGCTGGTCAGAGCCCGTGTACTGTGCAGATGTAAATAAAGGGTGACTTGGTGACAGGATACCAGCCTCGTTGGAGTTATTTCAAGGTCATTCTGTCCATTGGGGTAGCATGGTGACTCAGCGGTTAGCACTGCTGCCTCACAGCACCAGGGACCCGGGTTCGATTCCAGTCTCAGGCGACTGCTTGTGTGGAGTTTGCACGTTCTCCCCGTGTCTGTGTGGCTTTTCTCCAGGTGCTCCGGTTTCCTTCCACAATCCAAAGACGTGCATTGTAGGCCATGCTAAATTGCCCATAATGTTCAGAAATTTATAGGCTAGGTGCATTGGTCAGGGGTAAATATAGGATAATAGGGTAGGGGAATGGGACTGGGTGGGATACTCTTCAAAGGTTCAGTGTGGACTTGTTGGGCCAAAGGGCCTGTTTCCACACTGTAGGGATTGTATGACTGTCTGTACTCTGACTAGGAGCCAAACTCCTGCCTTCTTCCCATTTCTTTCACACTGTTTCTAGTTAAATAACATCCGATTCCCTCTTGAAAGCCTCAATTGGAAGTACTTCCATCTCATCTCCAGGCACTGTGTTCCATATCCTAATTAGTCACTGTGTTTAAGGTTTTTTTATTCTCTCAATTCACATTTGCTTCTTTTGCAAAATTCTTTAAAACTGTCGTTTTCGGTGCTTGATCCGATTATGAGTGGATATAGATTTCTACCTATTTGATCTAACCGGGACCCCTCAGACTTTTGAAACTGCCCTCAGTCCTCCCATCTCTAAGGAGAGCAGTCACAACTTCTCTCATCAATCCTTCTACCTGAAGTTTCTGATTCCTGGAAGCATTTCATGTAGTGATTGGAATGTGGGTCATGTGCTCTCATTGACTATGAAATCCTAGATTGAGGCTGTTAACTAGGGCTAATCAGAGAGCCCTGGCTGACAGATCGAAACAAGAGATTCAGAGAGTCTCCTCACTCTAGGAATTGGCTCTGAGCTCATGTACTGGGCACGTGTAAATTAAGGGTGATGTGGTGTGGGGTGTCAGCCTGTGCAGTTTTTTCTTTTCATAAATCCCTTCTGCACTGCCTGCAACATGTTCAGGTCCTTACTATAATATGAACAATATTCAGTACTCCAACCAAGCTCTAGTGACTGCACTGCGTTAGTTCTGCATAACCTCCATACATCTTTCTATTGTCCTCTGCTCCTGAACAGGATTAAGGATATGATTTGGAGATGCCAGTGTTGGACTGAGGTGTACAAAGTTAAAAATCACACAACACCAGGTTATAGTCCAATAGGTTTAATTGGAAGCACACTAGCTTTCGGAGCAACACTGCTTCATCAGGTGATTGTGGAGAGCTCAATCATAACACAGAATTTATAGCAAAAATTTGCAATGTGATGTAGGATTAAGGATATACTTTCTATTTTATGTGTGTCACATTTCCTTTGTATCAAAAGTGTCTTTTGATTGCGGGACATCTCAAAAGCTGTTTTGAATTGTAGTCACTGCTGTAAACACAACACCACTGTAATCCTACCAGACCACAGAGAGAACACCTGGTAGTGGTTTAACCTGAGGATCTACCAAGTCCCAGGTAAAGGAACAGTCTAAGAAGGAGAGCCCTTCATGGTAACTTCAGCTGGTGTGGGAATTGAACCACACTGTTGGCACCACTCTACACCACAAATCAGTCACCCAACCAACTGAGCTAACCAGCTCCCTAGTCACCACTGCCATGTTGTTTTTTTTGTTATTCCATCATGGGATGACTGCCTCACTGGCCAGACCAGCATTTATTGTCCATCCCTAATTGCCCAAAGGGCAGTTAAGAGTCAACCACATTGCTGTGGGTCTGGAGTCACATGTAGGCCAGCCCAAGAAAGAACAGCAGATTCCTTCTCTAAAAGCCATTAGTGAACCAGGTGGGTTCTGAGTTAGACTCTGAGTTCCAGATTTTTATTGAAATCCAATTCCACAATTTGTCATGGCAACCCCAGACCATTACCCAGGTCTCTGGATTAACAGTCAAGTAATATTACTGCTTGGCCATCACCTCCCCCAACTTAACGCCTTCATTAATGGTTTCACAGGATATGGCATTATTGACTCACTCATAATTGCCCTTTCAAAGTTGGTGGTGAGCTGCTTTCTTGTACCTCTGCAGTCCACTGGGCGGTAAGTATCCCTGCCATGTTACTGGAAGGCCAACACAGCAAGCTTCCACAAACAGGAAAAACAGAAATGACCAGATTTTCATGGCACGGAAAAATGGACCATCGAAAGAACACCCTATTCATCTTCCAAATGCTGCAGCAGGATCCTTTACCCAAGAGGGCTGTCTGGGTCTCTGATACCACTGGAAATGTAGAATATTCAACACAGCAGCACTCCCTTAGTGCTCCTGCCTTCCCGGGATATTTGCGATCCTGTATCTGGAATGGGAGCTGGAACTTGTGAGTAACTCAGCAGTACCTGTGGAGAAAAGGTGGTAGCTTTTCAAGTCTGGTATGAGTCTTCAAACTGGACTTGAAAGGTTAATTCTGTTTCTCCCTCCACAGACCTACTGAGTTTCTCCAACGTTCATTGCGTTTGCTTTAGATTTCCAACATTTACAAGAATTTGCTTTTATCCTGGAATAGGTTGGCTCTTTACACTACACACAGGACTGAGCTGACTTCTATTTCAGGCATCGAACTGTCGCAGTGTAATCGTTTACAATAATTTGGGCAAACAGCATTTTGAGTTGAGATAGCTATAGAAAAACTAGCTCTGACTGCACACATGGATGTTTAATCACAGGAGTTTGAACATACTCTGACTCAGCTCCATCAAATAATCATAGTTTATCCTCCAAACTTCTTTCCAAACAGCGAGAACCTTATGCAACAGCTATACAAAGCCGTATGAGCAATTCTAACATCCCAGATTAATTTGAAGATATTGGCTTTGGAAAGAGTTGTGGCGTGAATTTAATGGATATGATGCATGGACTCTGGTGATTAAATTATAAGGAGCAAACACAGAAACCGGGCATTCAGAAGGTTAAGGGGAGGGATAGATTCAATCAAATGTTCCAGAATGTTAAAAAGAACAGATTTATAAAAAATAACTTCTGTATAGTTGAATTGGTGGATGGAGAAAACATAATCTTTAGGAGAAAGGGGCAGAGTGAAATTTGGAAAGGTGGTTTCACATGAAGGCTATTATGAAGTCTTGAGGTCAGCTCTGAAAACTATCATTGATGGAATATGAATTGTTCATTTTGAATCGGAGATTGATAGATCTTTCTTGGTTAAAGCTGTCTAAGGGACCTGAGACAGGTTGAGGGAGTTAGGTTGCGATCTCCTGAAAAGGCAGAACAGGTTCAAGGAGTTAAATGTCACATTCCAGTTTCTATGTTCCCAACAAGGAAAAACTTAAAAATATTACAGAGTGATCCTTCTCTTCTCGTACGCTGACGGTAGTATCCTGGAGTGTAATTCTTAACTACTGGAGACTTCGAGGCAATTTGAGAAACTTTACAACCCTGAGTAGCTCTTACGTATGTGGAGACAGCACATTGCTGACTGCAGAGGGTTTTCAGAAATCTGACTCTCTTTATTTCTCACAGGCTTCCCTTTTCTTTTCATTTAAAAAGAAAAGTCCAAATCCTCACTTCCTCTCCTGCCTTTTCCGTACGGGGGTTTAATCTTGATACCAGTGAGTTTCATAACTTCCAGATGTGGAGTGCAGGAGCTATGGGCTCATTTACTTCAAATTGATTAGGAAATTTGCCATTTTTTGAGGGGGGGGTGGCGGTGGAATAAAGAATACAATTTCTCCCAGACGCCCCTTCCAAACCAGGCAGAAGCTTGACGCTGAGCGGCAGATTAGATTAAATCAACAGATGGCTAGCTCACTCCCAATGACAAGACCGTTTCAAGGTTATTTATCATGGCACCTACACCCCCCTCAAATCCCCCAACACACACACACACACGCACACGCACACAAACAGTGTTTGATCTTTCTCAATCACAAAGCTCTGGGAAGAGTTGAATTCACTTGGATGGGTGTCAAGGTCATTTACCTCTGACATTCACTCTGGGACGTAAGAAAAAAATATAAAATTCACTGAGGCTGTTGCTGTTTTAACCACAAGGGGCATTAAAAGCTGGGTGGCAAAGAGAGTAAACAATGACTGTCCAGTCCCTGGGTGGCGATTTCACCATTTACTACTCCAGATGTTCACAGTCTCAGTTTTGACTTTGCAACCATTTATTTACCTAGAGTTTACAGCAGAGAAACAGATCATTTGTCCGAACTGGTCCGTGCTGGTGTTAATGGTCCTCATGAGGCTCTTCTTCATCCGAATTCATCTAGCCCCATCTGCATCTTTTCCATTCCTTTCTGCTTGTGTATTTAAACAGCTTCCCCAATAAAGTCATGCATACTATTCACCTTAACACTCAATTAGTCATTCAGCCTGGAAACAGATCCTTTAGTCCAACTCCTCCACGCTGACCAGACTTCCCAATCTGACCTTGTACCATTTGCCACATTTGGCCGATATCCCTCTAAACCCTTCTATTCATATACCCATCCAGCTGCCTTTTCAATGTTGTAATTGTACCAGCCCACACCATTTCCTCTGGCAGCTCATTTCATACACACACCACCCACTGTGTAGAAAAGTTGCCCCTTAGGTCCTTTTCAAATCTTTCCCCTCTCACCCTAAACCTACACCCTCTAGTTTTGGATTCCCCCACCGCAGGGGAATGACCTTGGCTATTCACCCTATCCAAGATCCTTATGATTTTACAAACCTCTATAAGATCCTCCCTCAGCCTCCGGCGCTCCAGGGAAAACAGCCCCAGCCTGTTCAGCCTCTCCCAATAGCTCAGATCCTCCAACCCTGGCAACATCCCTGTATATCTTTTCTGCATACTAAAATGTAACAGTATCCTTCCGATAGAAGGTAATTGGTAATATTCAATGGGAAATGACGATTCTCCCAAATTCCTTAATGGTTTTATTAGTGACTGTTATGTGATGTTGAGCTCCTGTCTTTGGACTCATGTCCTGTATATCTAACCCATGAAACCCCTTCTGTATCATTGCAAATATATCTGCCAGCTCTCTCCTGAGTCAAGAAAGACGACACCACCTTTTGAGTGTAAATGCACAAACTAGGAACAGAAATAGGCCATTTGGCCCCCACTCCCGAGTCTGCTCCCCCTGTCCAATAAGATCATGGCTGATCTAATCACTCCACAGTCCCACTTAGCCTCATCAACTTTCACCCCCTTGCTTATAAAAATCTATCCACCATCCCCAGCATGGACAAGTTGGGCAGAAGGGCCTAATTCCATCTCTGACTTCAAAATATTCAAAGACCCTGCTTCCACCATACATCCCTGCTATCTGAAAGTAGAGTGTTCCCAGGAAACCCTTCGCAAGCCGAAAATGGAGTAAAACTGAAGGTGCATGATTTATGTAAACGTAGTACCATTTACCATAAAAATGAAAATCTCTTCAGATTCACGAAAACAGGTACTAATGTAGGTCTTTCCCGAAATTGCATAAAGTGAACATTTGAAAAGTGGGGGATACCTGTAATTTAATTCAAATGACACAACACTTATTCCTGATTTAAATTGGTGACCTCTCAGTTTTAACAGATTAAATCATCTAGATACTCCTATAGGAGGAAACATCCTTTCCACATCCACCTCCTCAGGATCTTACGTTTCAGTCCAGGCATCTCCTACTCTTCTGAACTCCAGCTGATACAAGCCTCGCTGATTCAACCTTTACCAATAAGATCACCTATCCAGTCCAGGTGACCATTCAGGAAATTCTCTCAGAATTGCTCCTAACATAAGTTACATCCTTCCACAAATAAGGAGACTGATACTATACACAGGACTCCATGTTGATTGACCAATGCTGTTATGAGGAGAAAGTGAGGACTGTAGATGCTGGAGATCAGAGACAAAATACGTGGTGCTGGAAAAGCACAGTAGGTCAGGCATGATCCAAGGAGAAGGAGAGTTGATGTTTCGGGCATAAGCCCTTCATTGGGAATATTGTTAATGAAAGGCTTTTGCCCGAAACGTCAACTCTCCTACTCCTCAGATCATGCCTGACCTACTGTGCTTTTCTAGCACCACATGGTTTGACAATGCTGTTACAATCCATCTGATGGTAATACTAGCCAAGTCAGATTTCAGAGTCAGCCCTGGCTTGGCCCAGTGGTATTATCACTGATCTGTTAATCCAGAAACCCAGCTAATGTTCTGCAGAACTGGATTCTAATCCTGCCACAACAGATGGTGTAATTTGAATTCAATAAAAACATTCTGAAATTGAGAGTCTAATGATGACCATGCATCCCATTGTCAACTGTTGGGAAAAACCCATATGGTTCTCTAATGCCCTTTAGGGAAAGAATCTGTCAGCCTACATGTGACTCCAGACCCACAGCAATGTGGTTGACTCTCCCTCTGGGCAATTAGGGATGGGCAATAAATGCTGCCCAGCCAGCGATGCCCTCATGCTATCAATGAATAAAGAAATAAATATCATAAGTTTTATTTTTCTTTCTGTTCATTGGAGGTCATTCACAAATGGCTGCCAGTGTACTCTTAGTAAAAAGGCAGAAGAATATATTAAACACAATATAAAAATAAACAAGTTTAACTATACTAGAGCTATTTGAAACTGTCTTATTTCTATTGTCAGAAAGTTTCAACCTTTCTCATCCCACAACAATCTGAGAGACGGGCCCACCCTGTCTCCACATTGTTTTCAGCTGGCAAGACTGTAATCAGTTTCTTTTTGGCAAATATCCTCACTCATTCAACACTGTTTTCATCAGTTCACAATGCTTTTGGTGATCCATAAACATACCACCAATTCAGCTCACTTACTATTTCACAAAGCATGCTTTCAATATCCTTGTGGGCTTCCTCTCTGATATGTCACCAAGCATCTGTTTCTGAAGCTTTTGTCACTCGGGCCTTCTACCCAGCCCAGACTGTTCATTACAGCACCTCTACTGTTTGGATCTCTTCTCTCTCTGAAGGACCTTTTTCTGTATTGTTCTGATTTCTTGTTTTACTGAATTTCTGTTACTAGGTAACAGTGGACATTTTTCTCTCATAGAGTCCTACATCATGGAAACAGACCCTTCGATCCATCTCATCTACACCAACTACATTCCCCAACCTAAACTAATCCCACTTGCCCATATCCCTCTAAACCTTTCTTATTCATGTACCTGTACAAATGTCTTACAAATGTTGTAACTGTGCCTGCATCTACCACTTTCTCTGGCAGCTCATTCCACGTACAAACCACCCTCTGTGTGAAAAAGTTGCCCCTCTGGTCCCTTTTAAATCTTTCTCCTCTCACTTTAACAATATGTCCCTGGTCTTGAATTCCCCCGCCCTAGAGAAACATTCTTTGCTTTCACCTTAACTGTGCCCCTCATGATTTTTTAAAGCTCTAAGATCACCGCTCAACCTTCACTGTTCCAACGAAAAAAGACCCAGCCTATCCTTATAACTCAAGCCCTCTAGTCTCAGCAACATCCTGGTAAATCTTTTCTGATCCCTCTCCAGTTTAATAATATCCTTCCTATCGCAGAACAACCAGAATTGTACATTGTATTCCAAAAGTGGCACTGCCAATGTCCAGTACAACCTGGATTCCCAACGCCTATACTCAATGGTCTGAGCAATGAAGACAGGTGTGCTAAATACCTTCTTAACCACCCTGTCTACATGTCAGGCAACTTTCAAAGAACTATGTACCTAGTGAGTTTTGATAAGATTTTTAGCTCTGGATGTAGGTTTCCTTGCTGAGCTGGAAGGTTCGTTTTCAGACATTTTGTCACCATACTAGGTGACATCGTCTGTGAGCCTCCTGATGAATCATTGGTGGCATGGCCCGCTTTCTATTTATGTGTTTAGTTTGTCCCTCAACTGGGACAACACATCCACCCCAGGACAAGCCAAACAGAGACATGCACAAGAATTTCCAGAAGCATGGCATTCTAACCGGAACTCTATCGACAGACACATTTACTTGGATCCCACTTACCACCTCCTGAGAAAAAGAACAGGAAATGATATCACCACGGGAACTCACATCACCACAGGAAATTACATCACCAACCCAAGGAAACCTAAACACGTGAAAAGAAAGAGGGCCATGCAACCAGTGCTTCATCCAGAGGCTCCCTGATGATGTTACCTAGTATGGTGATGAAATGTCTGGAAACGAACCTTTCAGCTCAGTGAGCAAACCTACATCCAGAACTATGTACCTGAATGCTTAGGTCTCTCTGTTCAGCAACACTCCCTAGGGCCCTATCATTAATTGTATAAGTGCTGTCCTTGGTTGTTTTACTGAAATGCAAAACCTCGCATTTATCTGAATTAAATTCCATTAGCCACACCTCAGCTCATTGAACCAATTGATCAATATCCCTTTGTAATCTTAGATAACCTTCTTCACTGTCTACATATCATCAATTTTGCATCATCCGCAAACTTATTAACCATGCCTCCTAAATTCTCATCCAAATTGTTCATATAAATGACACATATGGACAACGACCTGATGAAGGAACAGCGCTCTGAAAGCTAGTGCTTCCAATTAAACCTGTTGGATTCTAACCTGGTGTTGTGTGATTTTTAACTTTGTACACCCCAGTCCAACACCGGCATCTCCAAATCACAAATGGACCCAGTACTGATCCCTGCCGAACACTGCTGATCACAGGCCTCTCGTCTGTAAAACAACCTTCCACCGCCACCCTCTCCGACTGGCAAGCCAATTTTGTATCCAATTGTCAAGTTCACCCTAATCCATGTGATCTATCTTTACGATTAGTCTACCATGTGGAACCTTGTCAAAGGTTTTACTAAAGTCCATTCAGACAACATTTACTGTCCTGCCCTTATCGAACCTTTGGATTACATACTCAAAAACTGAATCATGTTTGTGAGCCACCATTTCCTACTTTAAAAAAAACATGCTGACTATCTCTAATAAATCATTCCTCTCCAAATAGATGCAAATCCTATTTCTCAGGATTCCCTCCAACATCTTACCCACCACTTATATCAGACTCACAGGTCCACATTTCCCAGGCTTCTCCTTACAGCCTTTCATAAAGACACAACATCAGCCACCCACCAGTCCTCCAGCGTCCCACGGGTGACTGTAAATGATACAAATATCTCTACTGGGCCCCTGCAATTTATCTCAACTATATTCTTTTCCTAATGCATCGAACTGTTCACCTCAAGACTTTAAAACTTCATTCAAAAGCATGCAAACTAAACAAATGCAGCTTACAAAATAAGTTTAAAATGAAACTAAAAGCCAAATTTTCCCCTTCTTAATATGAAAACTTCAACTTCAAGCTTTGTGTCATTCTTCCACATTACAAACTCTCAAATAAATAAAATTACACAATGAACCTTCATCACAATTCCCTGTATCACTGTAATAAAATACTCTTGTTTTATTTTTAAAAATCACACAACACTAGGTTATAGTCTAACAGGTTTACTTGGAAGCACTAGCTTTCAGAGCGATGCTCCTTCATCTAAATCATGGCTTTTTGTATTTGTTTGTGTAAAGTGGGTGTTGCTGCCTGGGCCAGCAATTGTTGTCCAGAGCAATTAACAAACAGCCACTTTTTCTGTAAATCTGGAGTTACATGTAGGTCAAGACCAGGTGTGGATGGCAGACTGGTCAGATGTGTTTTGAACAACAATCTACAGTGGTTACATGTTTGTCATTATGCTAGCCTTTAATTCCAGATTTTGAGTTCAAATTTCACAAAATAATAGGGTACAATTTGAACATTAGCCTTGGGTTCTGAACTGCTGGTCCAGTGATACTTTCTCAAAATGTAACTTGTATCATTCTATTAGCTTTCCTAATTACTTGCTGTAGTTACATACTAACGTTTTATGAGTCATGCACTAGGACACCCAGATTCCTCTGGATCTTAGAGTTCTGCAATTTCTCAGCATGGTATAATTAAAGAACTATAATTTTTAAGTGCTTTAGTCAAGTCGGACTGAAATGGGGCATAATCTGATATCATGTAAGTTAGCTCGCTGAGCTGAAAGGTTTGTGTCCAGATGTTTTGTCACCATGGCTAGGTAACATCATCAGTGAGAGTCTCTGGTGAAGCGCTGGTGATATATCCCGCCTCTCTATATATAGGTCTTGGCTTCTTAAGGTGGGTGATGTCATTTCCGGTTCCTTTTTTTCAAGGGAAGGTAGGTGGGATCTAAGTTGATGTGTTTATTGATGGAATTCTGGTTAGAATGCCATGTCTCTAAGAATTCTCGTGCATGTCTTTGTTTCGCCTGTCCTAGGATGTGGGTGTTGTCCCAGTCTAAGTGATGTCCTTCTTTGTCTGTATGTATGGAAACTAGTGATAGTGGGTCATGTCTTTTGGTGGCTTATATTATTGGCGCAAGCATTTTCGGACAATTCTTCGCATCATCCAGCAGATTAAAGTCTTGCTATAGCACCATTTGGGTCATGGGTCTGCACTGTTTTGAAGCTCTGAGATATCACAGGATATTAGTCAATGACCCAGAATGGCCTGGATCCTTGAAAAACCATGAAAGAGGTCACACAGGCGGGAGTGTTTTTTACACCAGGCACTGTCCAGGGAATGTTTGCTGGGTAAAAGTAAATACATCTCCGCTTATACGTTGACCTTAGTCTTTCGAAAGCTCAATGATTTGTTTGGCATCGCAAACATCAAACCAATTATAAAGCACCTATTGCATGGTAAAAGTGCCTCATGACGCCAATTCAGAAAGAAACTTGATATCGAGAAATGTGAGGCTGTTCATAGGATGTGGACACCACTGGCAAAACTAGCATTGGTTACCCATTTATAATTGTTTTGAACTGAATGGCTTGCTTGGACATTTCAGAAGGGAGTTGAGAACCAATCACACTGCTGTGCTCCCCACTCATCTACAGGGCAGACCAGGTAAAGATGGCAGGTCTTAAGTAATGACTTAATAGAATAATTATTAGTTGCTGCCTGAGCACTAGATTAGATTAGATCACTTACAGTGTGGAAACAGGCCCTTCGGCCCAACAAGTCCACACCGACCCGCTGAAGCACAACCCACCCATACTCCTACATTTACCCCTTACCTAACACTACGGGCAATTTAGCATGGCCAATTCACCTGACCCGCACATCTTTGGACTGTGGGAGGAAACCGGAGCACTCGGAGGAAACCCACGCAGACATGGGGAGAACGTGCAAACTGCACACAGTCAGTCGCCTGAGTCGGGAATTGAACCTGGGTCTCTGGCGCTGTGAGGCAGCAGTGCTAACCACTGTGTCACTAACAGCAGTGAAATATTTCCTAACTTATCAAATTTCACTTCCATCAGTTACGATGGTGGAATTTGAACTCATTTCCTTAGAGTATTAGTCTAGGCCTCTTGATGACTAGCCCAGCGACAATGCCTCCTCATACATTTGAAGACTACCTCTCTAAGCCTGAGATAAGTAGATTCTTAATCAGTCGGAGAATCAAGGATTACAAGGAAAGTGCAAGCAAGTGGACGCAAGGAATGTTGAATCAGCCATGCTCCTAAATAGTGGAACACCTTAATGGCCTACTCCTGCTCCTACTTCCTATAGTCTTATTACTTTCTGGAGTAAGAGGATTGACAAAATATTAGGTCAATAAGTTCCATCTTAAAGGAAGTGTGAGAGATGTCACAGTCAGGGAAAAAATTACAGGGATTTATTATAAAAAGGGAAAAGAGAACACATTTTGAGTTCACTTACTGATGCTAAGATTGTTATCCTTGAGTATGTACAGTGGGAACCCTTAGGATTCCGAGACAGGCTCACTTTTAGAAGTGCTAAGAAGATCCAGTGATCCCATCCAGTGGTGAGTGATAAACCCTAACCCTTTTGTCAGCTCGGTCAATGTTTAGAATCATAGAGGTGTACAGCATGGAAACAGACCCTTCGGTCCAACCCGTCCATGCCGACCAGATATCCCAACCCAGTCTAGTCCCACCTGCCAGCACCCGGCTCATATCCCTCCAAACCCTTCCTATTCATATACTCATCCACATGCCTCTTAAATGTTGCAATTGTACCAGCCTTCACCACATCCTCTGGCAGCTCATTCCATACACATACCACTCTCTGCGAGAAAAAATTGCCCCTAAGGTCTCTTTTATATCTTTCCCCTCTCACCCTAAACAAGTGCCCTCTAGTTCTGGATTCCCCGATCACAGGGAAGAGACTTTGTCTGTTTATCCTATCCATGCCCCTCATAATTTTGTAAACCTCTATAAGGTCACCCCTCAGCTTCCGACGCTCCAGGGAAAACAGCTGAAGCCTGTTCAGCCTCTCCCTAGAGCTCAAATCCTCTAACCCTGGCAACATCCTTGCCAATCTTTTCTGAATCCTTTCAAGTTTCACAACATCTTTCCAATAGGTAGGAGACCAGAATTGCACGCAATATTCCAACAGTGGCCTAACCAATGTCCTGTACAGCCGCAACATGACCTCCCAACTCCTGTACTCAATACTCTGACCAATAAAGGAAAGCATACCAAACGCCTTCTTCACTATCCTACCTACCTCAACTCTACTTTCAAGGAGCTATGAACCTGCACTCCAAGGTCTGTTTGTTCAGCAACACTCCCTAGGACCTTAACATTAAGTGTATAAGTCCTAGGGAGTGTTGCTGAACAAAGACACCGATATCCAGCGACACATGAATTCAAACAGCAAAGGCAGCAACTGTGCAGGTTCTCTCTCTCTCTCTCTCTCTCCTGCACTGTCCTCTCCATGTGCTTACTTTGTCTGCTCTTCTCCTTTTTAAAACCACTGTTGTTTTGACTTTGTTTTCCAAAGTTCCAAAACAATGGAACAGCATATAAAACAGTAATTGCTGCTCCTGGAATTCGAGGAAATCACCTCCAGCACCTAAAATACTTCAAAACAAGGAGCAGCTCTTCCAGCCAGAAATTTTTCCCGTCCTCCATTTTGGATTACCCAGAATCCTCTTGCCAACCACCATGACTGTACAGCTACGTGTTAAGAAGCAGTGTGTCAACGTGAGATCATATCTGTATCTGTAGCTCCCTTGTTTCCATACTTCTTAATATCTTTGTTTAACAAGAGTCTATGATCCCTGTTTTCAATGGACCCAGCCTCTGTAGTCTTTGGGGAAATAGAGTTGTAGATTTCCACTCCCGACTATGTGAAACCTTTCCTGTGTGTGGCCTGGCTTGAATTCTAAGGATATGGCCATCCTCAGTTCGTCCCATCATTCTGGATTCCCAAGGCTGAAAGCAATAGTTTAACTTAATTGACCCTATTGAACCCTTCAAACATAAAATGACCTATTCATAGAGTCATACAGTACAGAACAGGTCCTTTGGCCCATCATGTCTTCATCAACGTATCTACATGAGTCCTGCCTTCCAGCACTTGGCCCATAGCCTTGAATATTATGCCATTCAAGTACTTGAGGTTTGCAAGCTCAATTTATTCCTGATGAAGGGCTTTTGCCCGAAACGTCGATTTCGCTGCACTTTGGATGCTGCCTGAACTGCTGTGCTCTTCCAGCACCACTGATCCAGAATCTGGTTTCCAGCATCTGCAGTCATTGTTTTTACCAAGTTCAACAACCCTCACAGACAGTGCCTTCCAGACACCCCATCACCCTGTTTTGGGGGAGGGAGGGGGGGAGCAAATTTCCCCTGAAGTCGCCTGTCCTCACCTTTCAAACTGCACCCCCTCTTATTGGCCTTTCAACTAAAGGCATCAGCTGTGTCTTATGCCCCTTTATAATTTTATCCACCTCACACAGATCGCTCCTTTAGCCTACTGTTCAATATTAACCAGGTTATAGTACAAAAGGTTTGATTGGTAGCGCTGCTCCTTCACAAGGTGGTTGTTATCAGGTGTTTAATATTTAAGGGGATCTCAGTCTTGTCCGTGCAGCCTGTTTTCATGATTTAACACCAGATTCAGTCGAAAATAAAAACCTGCACAGACCTCAAAATGAAGTATTTGTACAGTGGCCTTGTCAGGAACTTCTTCACACGTCAGTGATGACCAATCTCTGAAAGTATTTAGCCAATATCCAATGGCAAGGACGATCACAACCAATCAACAGTAAATCTTGACAGGACTGTTTATTTGAATTGTCTTTGGCTTGTCAAATTCCCTGAGAGTCACAAATCTCTGGAAACCACTTGTGTGGGACACTACAAAACACACACACACACACACACACACACCCCTTAGAATAACAACTTCATCACAAAATGTTCCTGAAGCAGGCTTAGAAGACAGAGACGAAGAACTCCCACCCTTGCAATGAAATCTTTATCTACTTATTACCACAAGAGATAAAGAATCATTGTTCAGGTCCATTAAACTCATCAGTCCCATAACAGAGAGCAGTGGCTTTCACCTTATCTGTTTACGCGGAGTTTAATGTCAGGTTCGCAAGAGGTGAGTGATTAACACTTTGTCCTACTGCACCAACCAGCCCCACATTACACAGAGCAGACATTCACCTCACTGTTTGGACAGGGTTTTAGGTGAAAGGACAGTTTGTGACCCACTGACCCACCCCATCTCCTGAGTTGTCTTTGTTAACTTAACTTGAGTTATGCTGTTTACGGGGATAAGTCAACAGAATTGAACACGGATGGAGGTTACTGACATTTCATGGGGACTGGTGACATTTCACTGATGGTAATCGCTTCCAACAAAATAAAACTCAAGCATTGGATACACCACAGAATTAGAATTAGTGTTAGAATTAGCTATAGGGAGAGGCTGGAAAGGCTGGGGCTATTTTCCCTGGAGCGTTGGAGGCTGAGGGGTGATGTTATAGAGGTTTATAACATCATGAGGGTAATGGATAGGATACACAGACTCTTTTCACTGGAGTGGGGGAGTCTAGAGTAGAGGGCATAGGCTTAGGGTGAGAGCGGAAAGATTTAAAAGGCAAACTTTTCACACGTGTATGGAATGAGCTGCCAGAGGAGTTGGTGGAGGCTGATACAGTTACAACACTTAAAAGGCATCTGGATGGGTCTATGAATAGGAAGGGTTTAGAGGGATATGGGCCAAGTGCTGGCAAATGGGACTGGATTAATTTGGAATATCTGGTTGGCGTGGACATGTTGGACCAAAGGATCTGTTCCCATGCTGTACATCTCCATGACTCGAAGAGAGAACTGTTGATATAATGTAAAATGCTACGGTTTTATGCAGGGTGTGGTAACAGTGACCTGAGAGTTCACATGCAAACACCATTTAAGTTGCCAAGGAAAGTATTAAAGCTGGTTTGGAAAGAAGCATGTAGTCTCTTTGGTTTCAGAAATTGACACGACTAATACAAAAAAAAGAGAGTTGTTCTAAATCCCTTTAACGCTGTTGGTCAGGAGGACTAGCTGGGACAGGCACAACTGGCTCAATGGTATCCTTCTACACAGTAACAATTCTCAGGTTGTGTGTTGTTTTGTGATCCCTTTACCATTTTTAATGTGCCTCATGCTGATGCCATAAAAATCCACTCAAAGGGAGAGAACATATACAGCAGGTGTCACTGAAAAGAATTTGGAAAAAGGCCTCACAGCTTTCTCAAAAGCATCAGAAAATGCCACTTCCATCCTGTTGCATCTGAAAACCTCTTCATAACATCTTTCCTGATTGAAAAGGGGTTGCCTAGCAACTACAGGAAGGGTTACATAATTTTAGGGATTCAGGAACATGGGCCAAAGGCTGGTAGAGGGAGGCAAAGGCCTACTGGTGTTTTCACTGGATTGTTAAATCCAGAGACCCAGATAGGGTTCACGCCCTGCTGTGGGAGAGGTAGAATTTGAATTAATAAAAATTTGGAATTAAGAGTCTAATGATGACCATGAATCCATTGTCAATTGTTGGGGGGAGAAACCAATCTCGTTCACTCACGTCCTCTGGGGAAGAAAACTGCTGTCCTTACTTGGTCTGGCCTACATGTGACTCCAGATCCACAGTAATGTGGTTGACCCTTCACTGCCCTCTGAGCAATAAATGCTGGCCTAGCCACTGATGCCCTCGTCTTGTGAATGAATTTTAGAAACAAAAGATGGAGTTAAGCCACAGAGCAGCCAGGATTTAATTGAATAGTGGAACAGGCTTGTGAGACTAAATGGCCTCCTGTTGTTCCTATATCTGCAACTTTGCAACTTAGAGTGGAGCCTGTAATATGGCGAGTTAAACTCATTCAAAGAGATGATTGAACAATCATAAATGGTCGGGGAAAGTTAAGTCTATTCTATCTTTTTGTTACTCCTTCACAGGATGTGGGTGGTGTTGGCTGAGGTAACTATTTGTTGCTAATGCACTTGCGAACACTGTGGAGTTCTGCTCACCACGCTATAAGAAAGACGTGACTGCACTGGAGACAGTGTAGGGGAGATTCACCAGGATGTTGCCTGGGATAAAGGAGAGACTTGGACAGGCTGGGTTTGTTTTCCTTGGAGCAGAGGAAGCTGGAAGTGGGGGGAGGGGCAGAAGAATCTGATTGAGGTATACGAAGTAATGAGAGGCACAGACTGAGCAGGTCATGAGAATCTTCACACCATGGTGGACGTATGGGTGGAATCCAGGATGTAGCAGCCTGCCAAGTTAATCCAGGCATGTCACTCGAGATGTCCAATGCATATTGTTGTTGAATCAATTTCTCCTGAAGTCACTACATTGTTTCACAATTTTGGGAAATAAATGGAAATGCAGCTTTTTCACAGATGCTATTTAATGCTTTGAGTCTGGGCACTCGGAAGGCAGCGGGAGCAGGGAGACAAAAATCAAAAGGAACTGAGAAAATGAACGCTAACCAAAAGGGTGTAAGAAGTCCCCATCATCGGCACGTTTCCACCAGCGTAAGGTGCACTAATGCATGATACAAATAAGCGGTATCGGCCTCCTGTCTACATCTCCCTGGCTATTCCCCGATGACCATTTCTGTCAACGCCCTTCACTTCTCAACATCCAGATGCCTCGTCGCGCCTCATTAGTGAAAATACCATCTGTTAACAAGGTGAGTGGCTGGCTTAGCAAAGAGGGAATCCTCTGAGATCTAACTCACTGATCGACGAGGTCTTCAAGGCTTCTTGTCAAAGAACAATCTGTTCTGATGCCAGCCACTGACACCTCCTGTTGGCACCCTTCTGTCACTCTACCCTCTCCCTCGAGTTCCTCAATTTCCTGACCTCCTCAGTGATGGGAGAAATCCTGTCAGAAGAACTCCACATACATACAGTGCACAAACAAGTCGGTTGTGCATACGCGACAAGGACTGTGGGGAGGGGGCATTCAATTATCTGCCTCCAGGGTTAAATTATGAGACTGGGTTACATAGACTCAGTTCAATGATGGAGCCATTGCAGAGAGCTAAGGCCTGAGAAAATGGAGATGTTTAAGATGGTTATTGATAAAAATCACAGAATCTTTATGTGGAGGCAGGCCATTCGGCCCATTGGATCCTCATCGACCTTCTGAAAAGCATCCCACTCAGACCTATCCGTGTAACCCAGCATTTCCCATTGTTCATCTATCTAGCCTGCAGATCCCTGGACACCATGGGCAATTTAGCATGGCCAATGCACCTAACCTGCCACAGAAGTTTTATTCATAATGCAACTTAATACAGTACAACTCTCGCACAGGCATTGGCTTACTCATGGAATCCCGACAATGAAGATAGAGGTCTTCTGGCCCATTGAGTCTGCACTGACCCACAAAAGAGCATCTCACCCACCCCGTTAGTTCCACAGCCAATGCACCTACACCTAACCTGTGTGGGAGGAAACCAGAGCAGACCCACACAGACATGGGGAGAATGTGCAAAAGCCACACAGACAGTAACCCAAGGCTGGAATCAAACCCAGGTCTCTTGTGCTGGGAGGCAGCAGTGCTAACCACTGAGTCACCGCGCTACTCCAGATGGACTGGCAGAAGATGGTCTCCAGTGAAACATTGGAACAAACCATTCAATTCCTTCAGCCTGTGGGTAAGTTTGCAGAGGAAGGCAAGGGATATAATCTTGAAATTAGAGTTTAGTCATTCATGCCTAGCTATACCTAATGCTACCCATAAAAATGCAGGTCAAAAACTAAGATTATTTTGTGATGCCAACAAAACTAAAGCCACAGTCTATTCTCCCAACCTTGTGGGTCATTTTGGAGGTTAAGGGGTAGGTTAATTCATCAATGTATTTCCCTAACAAAAATCTAATAACCTCTATTTTGAAATATTCAGTTGAGGCCTATCTGCTTCTGTCTGAACAGTTCATCTCTGCACATTCACCTCTGAATTAGAAATTTGTAGGTTTATGTTAAACTACAAGGACCTGAGCACATGATCCAGATTGACACATCAGTGCAGAGTGCTCCAATCTTGAAAAAAACAAGACCAAATCTTCATCTGTGCCTACAATATCCCAAAGAGGAGTGATGGGGTTCTTCCTGATCAATCTTTGTTCTTCAAGTTTCACTGGAGCAGATTAGTAACCATTATCACATTGCAGTCAGTGGGAACCAGCTGTGAACAAAGTGGCTGCCTCATTGACTACACTTCAAAAACATTGACGTGATTTGGAGATGCCGATGTTGGACTGGGGTGTACAAAATTAAAAATCACGCTGTAAATTTTTGCTATAAATTCTGTGCCTTACAATTGTGGCCTCTACAGCCACCTGATGAAGGAGGGTCGCTCCGAAAACTAGTGCTTCCAATTAAACCTGTTGGACTATAACCTGGTATTGTGTGATTTTAAAATTATTTCATTGACTGTTGCCTACTTACCCTATCCATGCCCCTTGTGACTTTATAAATCTCTATAAGGTCATCCCTCAGCCTCTGGCGCTCCAGGGACAATAGACCCAGTCGATAGCTCAAACCCTCCAACCCTGACAACATCCTTGTAAATCTTTTCTGAACCCTTTCAAGTTACACAACATCCTTTCTATTGTAGCTCTTAGACTAGATGGTGCCTGGTTGATATCTTCAGGTTGACCAATGATTGATAGATGTGGCTTGCACTTAGGGAGTTACAACTGCCTTTGTTCCTCTGAGCTGTGGTGGAAACTGGCCAGGATTCCTGCTTCTGACTAACACCACCTCGGAACTGTGCGCAGACGTGAGTTGAATTCAAGCAGCAGGGTGTGTGGGCAAGGGAGAAGAGGTCGTGTGATCTTTTTCTAACCCTCTTTCATAAAGTACAAAAAGTGCAAAAAGTACTTCTAAAACAAAGCCATCCTGTATCTTTGATGGATGTTGCAGTGAAAGGGCAGAGGGACAAATTAGCTTGGCTCTGAATCAAAACATTTACAATAGGAACAGCCATCTGATAAACATCTCATTATGAAAAGCAATTTCCTTGCAATTTGGATTGAGCAACGGACACTAAATGCAATGTTCAAGCCTTAAAGGTACTTTCCATTAAATAATTTGCTTAAGACAGAGTGTTAAGAAGGTCATGTGTACCATGAACTTCCATAGGGAAGTGGTGGATGCAGGTACAGTCACAACATTGAAAAGGCATTTAGATATGTACAAGAATAAGGAATGTTTGGAGGAATGTGGGCCAAGCTCAGGCAGATGGGACTAGTTTAGTTTGGGATTATGGGCAGCATGGACTCTTTGATCTGAAGGGTCTGTTTCCGTGCTGGATGACGATAACTGCTGTTTCCACAAGTCTAAAAGTTTCATAAAGGAAAATTATTAACTTCTTCAAATAAGTTTACTTTTGAAAGAGAGAATATAATTACATGTTTATGTCACACCTTTCACACTTCAGACTGTCCCAAAGTGTCTTTATGCGAATGAAAGACTTTTTGAATAGTAATCACTGGTGTAGGAAGTTCAGCAGCTAATGAAGACAACCGAACCTCTCCCAGGCAGCAATGTCTTGATCAGCTGAGTTAGTTAAATTAAACTAGGGGTAAATATTGGCTGGGACTCAGGAGACAACTCTGTCAACCTGTCCATCTTTGAAATTGTGCCACATGATGTGTGTGTGTGTGTGTATGTGTGTGTGAGAGTCTGTGTGTGTGTGTGTGTGTGTCTGTGTGGTGTAAATGTATGTCTGTGTATATTTGTCTGTGTGTGTGTATGTGTGTCTGTGTGTGTGTGTATGTTTACCTGTGTGTGTGTGTGTGTGTGTGTGTCTGTGCGTGTGTGTGTGTGTCTGTGTATGTGTGTCTGTGTATGTGTGTCTGTGCGTGTGTGTGTGTGTGTGTGTGTGGGAGGGGGTATGATGGTGTGTATATGTGTGTCTATGGTGTAGATAGGTATGATGGTGTGTGCGTCTGTGTGTGTGTGTGTGTGTCTGTATGTGAGTGTCTGTGTGTGTGTGGGTCTGTGTGTGTGTGTGTCTGTGTGTGTGTCTGCGTGTGTGAGTGTGTGTGTGAGTGTGTGTGTGAGTGTGTGTGTGCCTGTGGTGTAGATGGGTATGATGGTGTGTGCGTCTGTGTGTGTGTGTGTGTGTGTGTGTGTGAGTGTGTGTCTGTGTGTGTGAGTGTGTGTGTGTCTGTGGTGTGGATGGGTATGATAGTGTGTGCATCTGTGTGTGTGTGTGTGTGTGTGTGTGTATGTGTATGTGTCTGTGGTGTGGATGGGTATGATGGTGTGTGTGTGTGTGTGTCTGTGTCTGTGTGTGTCTATAGTGTAGATGGGTGTGATGGTGTCTGTGTGCGTGTGTGTGTGGGGTGTGGATGGGTATGGTGGTGTGTGCATCTGTGTGTGTCTGTGTGTGTGTCTGTGGTGTGGATGGGTATGATGGTGTGTGTGTGTCTGTGTGTGTGTGTCTGTGTGTATGTGAGTGTGTGTGTCTGTGTGTGTCTATGGTGTAGGTGGGTGTGATGGTGTCTGTGTGTGTGTGTGGGGTGTGGATGGGTATGATGGTGTGTGCGCGTGTGTCTATGGTATAGATGGGTATGATGGTGTCTGTGTATGTGTGTATGTGTGGGGTATGGATGGGTATGATGGTGTGTGCGCGTGTATCTATGGTATAGATGGGTATGATGGTGTGTGCGTCTGTGTCTGTGTGTGTATCTGTGGTGTGGATGGGTATGATAGTGTGTGTGCGTGTGTCTATGGTGTAGATGGGTATGATGGTGTGTGCCTTTGCGTCTGTGTGTGTATGTCTGTGTGTGTGTGTCTGTGTGTGTCTGTGTGTGTGTGTCTGTGTGGGTGTGTGTGTGTGTGTGAGGTGTGGATGGGTATGATGGTATGTGCATCAGCGTGTCTGTGGTGTGGATGGGTATGATGGTGTGTGTGCTTGTGTCTATGGTGTAGATGGGTAGGATGGTCTGTGCATCTGTGTGTGTGTGTGTGTGTCTGTGTGTGTGTGTCTGTGTGTGTATCTGTGTGTGGATGTGTGATTGTGTGTTGATATGGGTGCTTGTGTACATGGGTGCGTCTGTGTTTTTGTGTGTGTTTATGTGCGGTTGTGTTTGTGTGGTACGGGACTGTGGAAGAAAGTGATCCCTGGTGGGAGTGCTAAGTGAAATGAGAGTGGGGTAGTGGGAGCAGCTGAGTTCTTCTGAACAGGGAGTAATGGGGAAGTGAACCATGGGTTGGGAAGAGGGGATTAGGAGGGACACAGTAAGTTTATCACTTAGTCTTAAATTGTACCTGGATGAGCTCTATGCAGACTCTCCGTGTGCAATCAGCATCAAGAGATTTCAGAAGCACAGCTTTGGTTATTTGGAGGTGCTTGGTGCTTCACAAGGATGGGTGCAGTGGTAGTGTCCCTACCTCTGAGCTAGGATGCCCGATTTGAAGTCCTCCTTGCACCAGAGGTGTGTCATAACATCGCTGAACAGGTTAAAAAGAAGAATCTAATTTGTATTTCACAAAGAAGTGGATCATATTGTCCAAATCAGATGGTGGCTGTAACCGCAAAGTGGCAGTGACTGGGGTGTGAGTGTGAACACGATCTAGCGATATTCCTCCGATTCTCACCTCTTATTGCTCCCGAGTTTCACATGGTGACCGGACCTCAGAAGCTCTCCAATTCCCTCAACCCCACACTTGGAATACTGTATCCTGTTCTGGTCACCTCATTATAAGAAGCACGTACATGCTTTAGAGAGAGTACAGAGAAGATTTACCAGGACGCTGCCTGGATTGGAGGGCTTGTCTTATGAAGAGAGGTTGAGTGTGTGAGGTCTTTCACACTGAAGAGAAGAAGGAAGAGAGGTGACTTAATAGAGGTGTACAAGGTGATGAGAGGCATAGATAGAGTGGATAGTGAGAGACTTTTTCCCAGGGTGGAAATGTCTATCACGAGGGGGCATCATTTTAAGGTGATTGGAGGAAGTTTTAGGGGAGATGTCAGAGGTAGGTTCTTTACACAGAGAGTGGTGTGGAATGCACTGCCAGCGGTGGTAGTAGAGTCAGAGACATTAGGGACATATAAGTGACTGCTGGAGAAGCACATGAACAGCAGTAAATCGAGGGATGTGTAGGTTAGGTTGATTTTAGATTAAGATAAATGCTTGGCACAACGTCGTGGGCTAAAGGGCCTGTACAGTGCTGCAATGTTCTATGTTCTATAACCCCTCCACCTTGCTGTCCTCCTATGAACCATCCATTATACCTACCTTAGAGGACACCACTTTGAGGTGAAGCCAACATGAACCTGTTGATGTAGCAAGTGGTTTGAGACAGGAAAGCACAGCCTCAGAGTGTGGTGGAGCAGACGTGACGTTCGAAAGTGAATTGTACAATTACTGGAATCGTCAAAGGGGTCAAGCCCTGAGTTGCTTTTGCAGAGAGCCAACATGGTCACAAGGGGCCAAATGGCATTTTTTCTGTGATCCCATGATTATTTCTGTCCCCATGGTTCTTTCTGTCTTGGTGTCAGGTTTGTTTGATATCACTCCCATGCAGAGCACCTTGGCACATTACAATATTGTCATAGAATCCCTACAGTCCTGAAAGAGGCCATTCGGCCCATCAAGTCCACAGCGATCCTCCGAAGAGCATCCCACCCAGATCCACCCCTCTACGCTACCCATGGAACCCTGCTTTCCCATGGCCAATCCACATAAGCTGCACCTCTTTATGGGAGGACTGTCTCCAGAAATCGGAGCACGCAGTGGTAACCCACGCAGACACGGTTAGAATATGCAAACTTCACACTGGCAGTCACCCGATGTTGGAATCACACCCAGGTCCCTGGTGCTGTGAGGCAGCAGGGCTAACCACTGTGGCACCATGCCACCCAGCTCATGACGCCACATTGGAAAGGACAAGGGCAGTTGTACAGGAAAAGTGGTTGTACATTTTCCTCCATGTCACCCACCATTCTGACTTGGAACCATAGCACTGTTCCTTCACTAAGGCTGGGTCAAAGACCTGGACCTCCCTCCCTAAAGGTTCCTTTATGAGCAAGGATGGCAGTGGTTCAAGGAGGCAACTGATCACCAACATCTTCATGGCATTGACAGATGGGCACTAAATGCTGGCTGAACCACTGATATCCACATCCCATGTCAAAAAGGTTCTTATAACTGATGCCCAACGCCATTTTGAATCTGTGGCTTGTTTGAAATTCATTCAGAGGACATGGGTGTCATTAGCTAGGCCAACATTTATTACCCACCCCTAACTGCTGAGAATGAATTGCACTGCTCTGGGCCTGGAGTCACATGTAGGCCAGAACGAGTAAGGATGGCAGATTTCCTTTCCTAAAGGATATCAGGTTTCTATAACAATCAACAGTAGCTACGTGGTCAATGTTGGGCTAGCTCGATTATTCAATACAACATTTTTCACGTTAGATTAACCATGGTGGGATTTAAATCCTTGTTGGAGGAGACAGTGAGGTCTGCAGATGCTGGAGTATCAGAGCTGAAAATGTGTTGCTGGAAAAGCGCAGCAGGTCAGGCAGCATCCAAGGAACAGGAAATTCGATGTTTTGGGCCTAAGCCCTTCATCAGGAAATGGGCTTATGCCCGAAACGTCGAATCTCCTGTTCCTTGGAAGCTGCCTGACCTACTGCGCTTTTCCAGCAACACATTTTCAGCTTTAAATCCTTGTCCCCAGAATGTTGGTCTGGAGTTCTGGATTACTAGTCCATTACATTTACACCAGGAATGGACATCCACCCATCCATATTCCCATTGATTTGTATCCGGTGGCCTGCAAGAATGTTTCGTATGTGATGCCTGTCTGGTTGAATAGCCCACATTCTAAGAATGTGGGGACAGTACTGGTGGGTGGTTAGGGCCAGGACTTGAACAAGAGGAGAGGAAAAATGTGAGGAAATTCCATCAGCGAGAAAGGTTACAGTGTAGCTAACTGTCCCTTTGCGTACAGAGTACCCTCGACTGTCCGGTATTCAATTATCCGAATTTCGGATTATCTGGACAAGATCGTAGGGTCCCGATGCTTAGGTAAACTGTGTATTCCGGCATTTGGTTACCAAACATTCAATTACCTGAACGAAATACTCCCTGCTCATGTTGTTCAGATAATCGAGGTGCCTCTGTAAACAGTAGAGCTGTCTGCCTTTGAGCTGATTACAGGTCCGTTTGCTTCATTCCGTGGACAGCAATGTCCCAGAGATTCACAACGGCGAAAGTGAACTCTGCAAATTTCTTGACTGCTTACTCCTCCCTCATCTGCCAAGTGAAAAATCATCACTTCCCGAGATACCCAGATCTGTACCATGACCCAGGGGTGGACAGCTAAACTGAAAATGTGTTGCTGGAAAAGCGCAGCAGGTCAGGCAGCGTCCAAGGAGCAGGAGAATCGACGTTTCGGGCATGAGCCCTTCTTCAGGAATGAGGAGAGTGTGCCAAGCAGGCTAAGATAAAAGGTAGGGAGGAGGGACTTGGGGGAGGGGCGTTGGAGATGTGATAAGTGGAAGGAGGTCAAGGTGAGGGTGATAGGCCGGAGTGGGGTGGGGGCGGAGAGGTCAGGAAGAAGATTGCAGGTTAGAGGTCTTCCTGACCTCTCCGCCCCCACCCCACTCCGGCCTATCACCCTCACCTTGACCTCCTTCCACTTATCACATCTCCAACGCCCCTCCCCCAAGTCCCTCCTCCCTACCTTTTATCTTAGCCTGCTTGGCACACTCTCCTCATTCCTGAAGAAGGGCTCATGCCCGAAACGTCGATTCTCCTGCTCCTTGGACGCTGCCTGACCTGCTGCGCTTTTCCAGCAACACATTTTCAGCTCTGATCTCCAGCATCCTCACTTTCTCACGGACAGCTAAACCCCAGCACCTCCCCCAGCTGGTGATGTGGGGGCAAGCAGCTGTCTGATTCAAGGAACACTCAATGCCTCGGTGTATTTTACTTGGCAGCAAGGGCACGGATTACTTCAAATCCTAATTGGAAGAATTAGATTAGATTAGATTACTTACGGTGTGGAAACAGGCCCTTCAGCCCAACAAGTCCACACCAACCCGCCGAAGCGCAACCCACCCGTACCCCTAAATTTACCCCTTATCTAACTCTCCTTTCTCAGGACTTTCTCAGCTGGTGTTTTCAAAGCTGTCTCGATAACACATGGTCTGACAGATTCCAATATGATACATTTGCTGCTGGGGTTCATTTGGTAACCATGGTCTGCAGGTCGCTAGGAGGGGGTCAAGCCAAATGCTCCAAGGTCTGAAGCACGTAGTCCAGACTGACAATCCAAATGCCAGCGTTGAGTTAGAATGCTACAGCACCAAAAGTACCCTAAAAACAGAGCTATGTCTGCCTCTTTGGGTAAATAGAAACTCTCCTCTGACTGTTTCCGAAGGAGAACAGGGCAGTGCTGCCCAGTGTCCTTTGCCAATGTTGTTCGACCAAAACAGTGTCTGGCCAAGACAATGCTGCTGTTTGTGGGAGCCATGTGTCCGTAGTGTCCAGGGATGTGCAGGTGAGATGGATGTGCCATGGGATGTCCGGGGTTACAGGGTAGAGGGATAGTTTGGGGTAAGATGATCTTTGGAGAGTTGGTGTGAACTCGAAGGGCTGAATGGCCTGTGTCCATACTGTAGGGATTCTATGAATGTTAAAATTGTGAGTGGGGAGGGGCAGTCTAGTGGTATTATCACCTGGGCTGTTAATCCAGAGACCCAGGTAATATTCTGGGGACCTGCGTTTGAATCCTGCCATGGCAGATGGTGGAATTTGAGATCAATTTCAGAAAGAAAAACCTGAAATTAAGAGTTTAATAATGACTGCGAACCATTGTCAATGGTTGGGAAAAAACCCTGTTGGCTCACTTATGCCGTTCACCTGGTTTGGTCTACATGTGACTCCAGACCCACAACAATGTAGTTTGACTCCTAACTGTCCTCTGGGCCATTAGGGATGGTCAATAAATGTTGGTCTAGCCAGTGAAGCCCACATCCTGGGAATGAATGAAACAATAACTGTGAGAGAACTTTATTGGCCTGTGAGGCATTTTGGAACATCTCAAGGTTTTGTAGCGCAATGTGTCAATGCTTTCCCTTCTTTCAGTGAGCTAAGAGCCAGATAGTGATGAGTTTCTGCTTCTGTACTGTATGTGACAGGAAAAAGGAGGGATCTCACTAAATAGGACGGTCAGTGAGAGTTTACAGAGAAGTTGGTTCTCGTGAGGGAAGGGTACAATGTTTTCTCATCAATCTGTATGGAGATGTTATGACACACTTGAATCTGGAGGTCATGTGGCACTGAAGGGGCTCCGCTACCAGGCAGTTAGAGGTGTATGTTTTTCCTGAGGGTTTGTCCAGAGCTGCTGGATGTGCAGTTGATGGATTTGGGTGGTGGGATGTGACAGGGCCCGCCCATCCATTGAGAAACTACAGAGAGCCCTTGTTTTCAGAAGCGAATAGTTGGAAGCTTGCTGATGAGAATGAATCGGGAGGCCTCCAATCTGTCATTGCTGTCTTTGCTCAGCATTAACACTTGCCTGAACACAAACTCTGAGTCTCTGTCAGAGTATCTCCTTCTGTTGGACTCCTGCACTAAGGCTCTACAATAGGGTCCTGGGAGTTTCCGGATTTTATTGTATTTGATAAGCAACTCTTATCATGTTCCTTCCGCTGCTGTGGCCTGAATCAGCTTACTTTTCTGCCTTACGTGTCAAGCTGAATATCACTGGGGCGGATCGTTTCTTGCAATGGGACTGTGGGGCTTAAAGTTCACTCCCACGAATGTTGGATCGTAGCTTTTCAACAACTGTACTTCTGACCTTGTGCAGCTATGGCCATTCTAGAGTGATCACCGCACAGTTTTGTTTTCTGATCCCATACATTCAGCCACTTTTCTTTCAACAGTAAAATGTGGAGGGATCAGTGAGCAGGTGGCATAGAGTTAAGGTAAGGGGCAGGAGGTTCAGAGAGGAGATGTGAGAAAAACACATTTTCTGGATCTCACTGCTTGTTAGGTGAGAGAGGCAGAAACCCTCATATTATTGAAGAAGTATTTAGGCATGCACTTGCCATGCCAAGGGCCAAGTGCTTGAAAATGGGATTAGAATAATGACAAAAAAAACAAAAGACAAGTACAGTACAGGAACAGGCCCTTCGGCCCTCCAAACCTGTGCAGATCATCATGCTGCAAATGTGTTGCTGGTCAAAGCACAGCAGGCCAGGCAGCATCTCAGGAATAGAGAATTCGACGTTTCGAGCATAAGCCCTTCATCAGGAATAAGAGAGAGAGAGCCAAGCAGGCTAAGATAAAAGGGAGGGAGGAGGGACTAGGGGGAGGGGCGATGGAGGTGGGTAGGTGGAAGGTGGTCAAGGTGAGGGTGATAGGCCGGAGTGGGGTGGGGGCGGAGAGGTCAGGAAGAGGATTGCAGGTTAGGAGGGCGGTGCTGATTTGAGGGAACCGACTGAGACAAGGTGGGGGGAGGGGAAATGAGGAAGCTGGAGAAATCTGAATTCATACCTTGTGGTTGGAGGGTTCCCAGGCGGAAGATGTCTCCAACACCACAGCCACAGATCATCATGCCCTAACTAAGCTAAAAAACAATATTTCTGCCTTTATTCGGTCCATTTCTCTCCATTTTATGTAACCATCCAGCTGCCTGTTAAATGTAGCCAATGTGCCTGCTTTCACCACCTCTTCTGGAAGTGGGTTCCAGGAACCTACCACTCTTTGTGTGAAAAACATCCCTAAACCTTCCCCCACCTTTAACTGATCCCCTTTGTAATTGAAACTTTAATTCTGGGAAAAAAGCCTCAGGCTATCCACTTCTCATAAGCCTCTCATAATTTTATAGACCTCTATCAGGTCTCCTCTCAGCTGCCATCTTTCCTAGTCTGTTTGACCTTTCCTCACAGCCAATACCCTCAAGACCAGGCAACATCCTGGTGAACCTTCTCTGCACTCTCTCCAAAGCTTCCACGTCCTTCTGATAACGCGGCGACCAAAACTGCACACAGTCCTCAATGTGGCCTGACAAGGGTTTTATACAGCTGCAGCATGGTTTGCCAACTCTTGTACTCCATGCCCCGCCCGATGAAAGTGAGCGTGCTATATGCCGTGTTGATCACCACAGTCACCTGCGTTATCACTTTTAGGGAACTGTGGACCTGCATGCCCAGAATCTGTCTGTAATGTTCCAAAGGGTTTTGCCATTTACTGTATATAATCAGGTGGCACAAACTCAATGGGCCGAATGGCCTGTTTCTGTGCTGTTGATCTCTATGATTCCTTATTATTATTATATATTTATTATGTAATATAGGTTATAATATAAATTTCAGTTTACACAATTTATTGTAGAGTCTTTCACATGGGGATCACATTCATGGATGCTGCCTGACTCGCAGTGATTAGATTAGATTCAATTAGATTACTTACAGTGTGGAAACAGGCCTTTCGGCCCAACAAGTCCACACCGACCCGCCGAAGCGCAACCCACCTCCGGCATTTGTTGTTTTCAGTGCATATTCCAGCATCTGCAGTAAGGTCGCTCCTGACTTGACATGAACATTGCAAAGTAAAATATGACGATATAAACAGCTCCATCAAAGAGCCTGGTGTGTGGAGCAGAAACATCAATGTGGATATGATGGACTGAATAGTCTGGACCTGAAGGACCAGGTGGATTTTAAGAAGTCTCATAAAAGAGGGGAAAGAGAGATGGATAGAGGTTGGCAGAGAGGTTCGAGGAATTCCAGAACTAAAGGACCCAGACCACGGAAGGCAGGACCAACAATTAAGGCCACACAGAAGGCCAGAACTGGAGGAACGCAACAATTCTGAAGTGTCTCTTTAGACAGAGATGGTAGGGAGGGGAAGTATCATACAGCTCCATTCCAATCCCGATTTCTGGAAATGATTCACATGGGTAGGTTAACTGAATGATTATGATATCGCCTGTATCAGGCAGGCATGTCCCTTTAAGAGAGTTGAGTGATGACTGCAATGTGAGAACATGTGCTGTCATGTTCTTGCTATCACTTCGATCTTGAAGAGTTCCTGCTGAACTTTGTAGTCTGTCAAAAAAGTCCACTCAACCACCTTGAACCCTCGACAAAGAGTCAGTTAGACTCGAAACGTCAGCTCTTTTCTCTCCTTACAGATGCTGTCAGACCTGCTGAGGTTTTCCAGCATTTTCTCTAGTGGGTTCTTGAACCCAGACCATTTGGAGTGGCTCAGTGGTTAGCACTGCTGCCTCACAGCACCAGGGACCTGGGTTTGGTCCCACCCTCGGGTGGATGGAATTTGCACATTCTCCCAGATTCTGCACGGGTCCCCTCCCCTCCGGGTGCTCTGGTTTCTTCCCGCAGTCCAAAGATGTGCAGGTTAGGTGAATTGGCTGTGGTATATATGAATTGGGGTACTGTGTGGGATGCTCTTTTGTGGGTCAGTGCAGACTCAATGGGCCAGGTGACCTGTATCTGTACTGTCAGGATTCCAGGAGTAAGCCAATGCCTGTGCGAGAGTTGTATTAAGTTGGGTTATGAATAAAACTTCTGATAGTTATTCTCAGTTGGCATTCTATGTGGATGCTCATGTTACCAGCTCTAATGTCATAGCTCTATAGAAAACATCTCAATCCAGTCAAAAATATAACTCTCAATTGTCCTTGAGAGGGTGGTATTTCCAGGTGTTAGTCACATGACAGCTCAAGAACACCCTTCTCTTTGTTGAACCTGACTGAACCTTTATTTAAAATAGCATGTGAAATAATTCACCTTGGATAATGCAACACTCTCTCAGTTTGATGTCAGCCTGGACATCAGTCTCATGGAGTAGAACTTGAATCCACAGTTGTCTGAATCAGAGACCTGGGCATTCCCACATGAGACATAGCTCACAGACAGAGATATGGAGGTGGAAATCTTGTTCCCAAAAAGCAACTTGCCCTAACACGGAGCAGTTCTACAGAAGACGTTATGTTGAGGTTGTACAGAACATTGGTGAGGCCTCTTTTGGAGTACTGTGTCCAGTTCTGTCTGTCCTGGTACAGGAAGGATATTGTTAAGCTGGAGAGGGTTCAAAAGAGGATTTACAAGGATGTTGCCCGGAATGCAGGGCTCGGGTTATAAGGAGAGGCTGGATAGGCTGGGACTTTTTTCACTGGAGCGAAGGAGGTTGAGGGGTGACCTTATCAAGATTTATAAAATCATGAGGGGTATAGATAAAGTTAATGGAAGGTGTCTTGTCCACAGGATAGGAGATTTCAAGACTAGGAGGCATAATTTTAAGGTAAGAGGAGAGAGAATTAAAAAAGACATGAGGAGCAAAATATTTCACACAGAGAATGGTTTGAGCTGGAATGAACTTCCAGAGGAAGTGATAGATATGGGCCAAATGCTGGTAAATGGGATTAGATTTATCTAGGATATGCATGGAGGGGTTGGACCATGCAGTACATCTCTATGACTCTATGAGGTGGGACTAGTTTAATTTGGGATTATATTTGGCTTAGATTAGTAGAACAGTCCCGTATGGGCCCCAGCTATGCCTGTCTCTTTGTTGGCTACGTAGAACAGTCCATCTTCCGTAGTTACACCGGCACCACTCCCCACCTCTTCCTCCGCTACATTGATGGCTGCATTGGCGCCAACTCATGCTCCCGCGAGGAGGTTGAGCAATTCATCAACTTCACCAACACATTCTACCCTGACCTTAAATTTACCTGGACCATCTCTGACACCTCCTTCCTCTTCCTGGACCTCTCCATCTCCAATAATGACAACCAACTTGACACTGACATTTTTTACAAATCCACCGACTCCCACAACTACCTGGATTATACCTCTTCCCACCCTACCTCCTGCAAAAATGCCATCCCGTATTCCCAATTCCTCCGCCTCTGCCGTATCTGCTCCCAGGAGGACCAGCTCAACCACAAAACACACCAGATGGCCTCCTTCTTTAGAGATCACAATTTTCCTTTCCTCCAACGCATCTCATCCACATCCCGCACCTCCACCCTCAAACCCCACACCTCCAACCGTAACAAGGACAGAACGCCCCTGGTGCTCACCTTCCACGCTACCAACCTTTGCATAAACCACATAATTTGACGACATTTCCGTCACCTCCAAACGGACCCCACCAAGAGGGATATATTTCCTTCCCCACCCATTTCCACTTTCCGCAAAGACCGTTCCCTCCGTGACTACCTGGTCAGGTCCTCACCCCTCTCCACAACCCTCCCTCCCATCCTGGCACTTTCCCCTACCACCGCAGGAACTGCAAAACCTACGCCCACACCTCCTCCCTCACCTCTATCCAAGGCCCCAAAGGAGCCTTACACATTCATCAAAGTTTTACCTGCACATCCACCAATATCATTTATTGTATCCGTTGCTCCCGATGTGGTCTCCTCTACATTGGGGAGACTGGACACCTCCTAGCAGAGTGCTTTAGGGAACATCTTCAGGACACCCGCACCAATTAACCATACTGCCCTGTGGCCCAACATTTCAACTCCCCCTCCCACTCTGCCGAGGACATGGAGATCCTGGGCCTCCTTCACCGTCGCTCCCTCACCACCAGACGCCTGGAGGAAGAACACCTCAACTTCCACCTCGGAACACATCAAACCCAGGGCATCAATGTGGACTTCATCAGTTTCCTCATTTCCCCTTCCCCCACCTCACCCCAGCTCCAACCTTCCAGCTCAGCGCTGTCCCTATGAGCTGTCTTACCTGCCTATCTTCCTTTCCACCTATCCACTCGACCGTCCTCTCTGACCTATCACCTCCATCCCCACCCCCATTCACCTATTGTACTCTATGCTACTTTCTCCCCACCCCCACCCCCCCCCTCTTATTTATCTCTCCACTCTGCAGGCACCCTGCCTCTATTCCTGATGAAGGGCTTTTGCCCGAAATGTCGATTTTCCTGCTCCTCGGAAGCTGCCTGACCTGCTCTGCTTTTCCAGCACCACTCTGATCTAGATTCTGGTTTCCAGCGTCTGCGGTCCTTGTTTTTACCTTATGTTTGGCTTAGTCCAGTTAGACTGAAAAATCTGATTCCATGCTATATGACTCTTATTCTATGAAGACATTTTCTCTCCTTGTTTGAAAGTTCCTCATCCACATTTCCTCTAAACCCAGTTATATAGCATATTCAACAGCTTGACTGAAACTCCTATTCTTCATGTATACCTCAAAATGGGGGTGCAATTAAGTTGCTTTAGAGGGGCACTTCTGACTCTATTGAAAAATTGAAACAATTCCTAGCCAGCTGCTAACAGATTCACTATCAGATTAGCAGATGGAATTAATTTAACTGGAAGTCAGTGTATTTGTTGATTACTTGAAAGGATTATTTTTAATTAAGTCTGCCCTCAGGAACACCATAGGTGTTGCCCTCCTGGAAAGGCACATCTTTGTGATGTCAGGACATGTAAGCATCAGAATAAAAACATAAACTTTAAGCTGTCACTTGACTTTACATTGAGTTTCGTGATGGCCTTAATGTCTAATGGTAATCCTAAGAAACCTGAAGATGAACGAGGCAACTTACAAGCAGTTTAAAATCCCGTATACCGTCAGTAACGTGAATTTGTACAAAGCCGCTTAACATATTAAAAAAAAACTCAAAGTATTTCACAAAACTACAAGGCAGTTGAATGCCAAACCAAATGAGTAGTGATTCATAAACATTGAGTAACAGTTTGGCAAGGATTTTGGGCTCAAGGTGAATCTTAAGATAGATTTTAAACTTCTTCTAGCTCTGTACACTGCTGAGCTCTGTGTTGCTCCAATTCTGGTCTTCCTTGTATCTATTTTCCTTTCTCGCACTGTTACTGGCTGTATGCTTAGTATCTGAGGTTCTAATATTTGACATTTCCTCCTTAAACCTCATCCTTGTATTGAGTTGCTCTTGTCTTCTTGACCAAGGTTTTGGTTGTCTATCTTGCCTCTTGATGTGAGCTGGTGTTAAGTTAACATTTGAACACAATAAAATTAAACTTTGCTCATCAAGGAAAATGTCCCATCTTCATAGAAACCTCATTCTGCAAAATATTATGCTGAACTGGTTTGGAGGGTGTGAGAAACTCAGACCAAATATCAAAGTACCTAAGATTTTGTATCGAAGCACTTTGTGTCTAAAGACGACGCCAGGAAAGGTACACTTTTCACTGTCCGCTTGTATCGCTGTACTTGAGTATACATGACAATAAAGCTAACTCTGATTCTAAATAACTTAGTTAAAAATCTAGTTTATAAGAGGTGGAGAAGTTTAAGGAAAGGAATTCTAAAGCTCAACACTTAATTAGCTAATATCATATGCAGAGTTAAGGTTTTGGGTCCAGTGACCCTTCTTCTGAATGATGGTAGCTGGGAAAAGGTGGTTCAGGACAAAAGAACTGCAGATGCTGGAACCCAAGGTGCACAAGCAGGAGGCTGGAAGAACACAGCAAGCCCCACGGCTCAGCAAACATTGTTTTAACTGGCAGATTATGAACCAGGTCTCTTGATAAACTGGCAAAAAGAAAACCGAAATACCGGAAGTTTACTGTATTATTGTGAGCTCTGTGATATCCAAGTACGATGTGGAGGTGCCGGTGTTGGACTGGGGTGAAACAAAGTTAAAAATCACACAGCACCAGGTTATAGTACAGCAGGTTTATTTGGAAGCACTAGCTTTCAGAGCGCTACTCCTTCACCAGGTAACTGTGCTAACGATCAGCAGCTAACCGTTGAAGAAACAGTGCTCTGAAAGCTAATAGAGTCATAGAGTCATTGAGTTAGAATCATAGAATCATAGAGATGTACAGCATGGAAACAAACTCTTCAGTCCAACCCGTCCATGCAGACCAGATATCGTAACCCAATCTAGTCCCACCTGCCAGCACCCAGCCCATATCCCTCCAAACCCTTCCCATTCATATACCTATCCAGATGCCTTTTAAATGTTGAAATTGTACCAGCCTCCACCATTTGATTGAAAACGTTGCCCCTTAGGTCTCTTTTATATCTTTCCCCTTTCACTCTAAACCTATGTTCTCTAGTTTTGGATTTCCTGACCCCAGAGAAAAGACTCTGGTAGGGTTCAGTTCTAGGGGAAAATAGAAAGCCTGAATCGAAGGAGGAGGTAAGATTGCAGAACTCAAGAGAGGTTATTAAAATCTCCAGCACAGGCACAACAGGACAGAGCGTATGGAAAGGGTTAGCAAACAAACTTCAAGCACACTGGACAAACAAATGACAATGAGAAGAGGGACATTTAATACAGGACTGAAGGTGTTCTATCTGAATGCACGCGCCATAAGGAATAAGGTGAATGAGCTTGTGGCGCAGATCGAAATTGGCAGGTCTGATATGGTGGGCGTCATGGAGTCGTGGCTGCAAGGAGATCAAGATTGGGAGCGGAATATTCAAGGATATACATCCTATTGAAAAGATAGATAGGTGGGCAGAGGGAGTGGAGTTGCCTTAGAATCCAGTGGAATTGAGGAACTGCAAAGATATATAAAAAAACATAATTAGAATTATGTACAGGCCTCCAAACAGAAGATGTTGTGAAACTTGAAAGGGTCAGAAAAGATTTGCAAGGATGTTGCCAGGGTTGGAGGATTTGAGCTATAGGGAGAGGCTGAACAGGCTGGGGCTGTTTTCCCTGGAGCATCGGAGGCTGAGGGGTGACCACATAGAGGTTTACAAAATTATGAGGGGCATGGATAGGATAAACAGATAAAGCCTTTTCCCTAAGGTCGGGGGAGTCCAGAACTAGAGGGCATAGGTTTAGGGTGAGAGGGGCAAGATATAAAATAGACCTAAGGGGCAACTTTTTCACGCTGTGGGTGGTACGTGTATGGAATGAGCTGCCAGAGGAAGTGGTGGAGGCTGGTACAATTGCAACATTTAAGAGACATTTGGATGGGTATATGAATAGGAAGGGTTTGGAGGGATATGGATCGGGTGCTGGCAGGTGGGACTAGATTGGGTTGGGATATCTGGTCGGCTTGGATGGATTGGACCGAAGGGTCTGTTTCCATGCTGTACATCTCTATGACTCTATGGGCCCTCAGCCTCTGACACTCCAAGGAAAACAGCCCCAGCCTGTTCAACCTCTCCCATAGCTCAAATCCTCCAAACCTGGCAACATCCTTGTAAATCTTTTTTGAATCCTTTCAAGTTTCACAACATCTTTCTGGTAGGAAGGAGACCAGAATTGCATGCAATATTCCAACAGTGGCCTAACCAATGTCCTGTACAGCCACAACATGACCTCCCAACCCCTGTACTCAATACTCTGACCAATAAAGGAAAGCACACCAAACGCCTTCTTCACTATCCTATTCACCTAGGACTCCACCTTCAAGGAGCTATGAATCTGCATTCCAAGGTCTCTTTGTTCAGCAACACTCCCTCGGGCCTTATCATTAAGTGTACAAGTCCTACTAAGATTTGCTTTCCCAAAATGCAGCACTTCATGTTTATCTAATCTTGTAATTGTCTCCAACAAGCTCAAACCCTATTTAAAATCGAAGTCTGAGAATGCTATGTGCTAAAAGGAATTACAACACTGTGTATCTGCCAACTATTGTATGGAATAAAGGGAGAACTAGCCTTTTGGATACAGAACTGGCTCAAAGGTAGAAGACAGAGGGTGATGGTGGAGGGTTGTTTTTCAGACTGGAGGCCTGTGACCAGTGGAGTGCCATAAGGATCGGTGCTGGGCCTCTACTTTTTGTCATTTACGTAAATGATTTGGATGAGAGCATCAGAGGTACAGTTAGTAAGTTTGCAGACGCCACCAAAATTGGAAGTGTAGTGGACAGCGAAGAGGGTTACCTCAGATTACAACGGGATCTGGACCAGATGGGCCAATGGGCTGAGAAGTGGTAGATGGAGTTTAATTTAGATAAATGCAAGGTACTGCATTTTGGGAAAGCAAATCTTAGCAGGACTTATAAACTTAATGGTAAGGTCCTAGGGAGTGTTGCTGAACAAAGAGACCTTGGAGTGCAGGTTCATAGCTCCTTGAAAGCGAAGTCGCAGGTAGATAGGATAGTGAAGAAGACGTTTGGTATGCTTTCCTTTATTGGTCAGAGTACTGAGTACAGGAGTTGGAAAGTCATGTTGCAGCTGTACAGGACATTGGTTAGGCCACTGTTGGAATATTGCGTTCAATTCTGGTTTCCTTCCTACCAGAAAGATGTTGTGAAACTTGAAAGGGTTCAGAAAAGATTTACAAGGATGGAGGATACAAGCTATAGGGAGAGGTTGAATAGGCTGGGACTGTTTCTCTGGAGTGTCAGAGGCTGAGGAGATGACTTAATCGTGGTTTATAAGATCTTGAGGGGCATGGATAGGATAAATAGACAAAGTCTTTTCCCTGGGAAAGGGGCAGTCCAGAACTAGAGAATATTGGTTTAGGGTGAGAGGGTAAAGGGACCTAAGGGGCAATATTTTCATGCAGAGGGTGGTACATGAGTTGTCAGAGGAAGTGGTGGAGGCTGGTACAATTGCAACATTTAAAAGGCATCTGGATGGGTATATGAATAGGAAGGATTTGGAGGGATATGGGCCGGGTGCTGGCAGGTGGGACTAGATTGGGTTGGGCATGGACTGGTTGGGCTGAAGGGTCTGTTTCCATGCTGTACATCTCTATGACTCTATTGCAGTGGTAAAGAAGGCAGATAATTTAACTCTCCTCACCTGTTGGAACAATTGGTATTGTGAATCAAATCATCATTCATCTCTTGGAAATCTCCAGATCTGCTTTAATAGGTAGAGATCCATTAAGAAGACCTTCTCTCCCTGTGCTCCAGCTCAGTGAGAGGGACAATACCATTCTGATTCATTGCACCATCCAGTTCCTTGTCATTATGCAACCTTCAGAGAATAAAACAACACTACATAGTTGGTAATATTATTTGAGCTACAGTGCCAATTTATTACAAATAACATCATTTTTAAGCTCCATGTTATTGCCTTAAAGAGTAAAATGTTTGATAAATTGCTGTTGGTTTTGGACAAAGGGCTCATGGAAGGCGCCAGTAACTGGACTCCTGTGACTGAGATGTTAAAGACGATTGACTGGGTCATTATGCAAAGAAGCCAGAGTTTTCTCTCAGCCCAGTGCAATTATTGCAGTCAAAATTGATCTGACACAACAGCAATTATGTGCAATTTTCTTCATCGCCATTGTTCACAATTGCCTCAGAAAGATTATATCATCTGCAGCCAGAGAGATTAGCTGGGGCCATTGAATACTTAGACAGCCTGCAAATTATTATAATCTCTGTCATTTTTGACAGAGCTTCCCAATATATATTGCTGATAGCACTCTTCTTTTCCTCTGGCCCCTTGACTGTCTGGAGTGAGAAAGAAATAAATTGTATTTATTTGGCATCTTTCATGACCCCAGAATGGTCTTCAGTCTGATTCCTAGGATGGCAGGCTGAATACATGAAACGACACTGGATTGATTAGGAGTCGATTCTGAACTAGGAGTTCAGAAGAGTGATGGGGGTATCTCATAGAAATCTATAAAATTCTAACAGGGCCCCAGACAAGGTGAACACTGAAAGGATGTTCCTGATGACCAGGGAGTCAGAAACCAGGAGTCACAGTGCAAGGACATGGGATAGGCCATGTAGGACAGAGATGAGGATAGATTCTTCATCCAGAGAGTGGTGAATTATAAAATGCGGTTGAGGCCAATACATTTTTCAGGAAGGAGTTAGATATGGTTCATAGGGCTAAGAGGATAAACAGAACCAAGAACGGTACAGCAGAGGAACGGGCCCTTCAGCCCACCAAGCCTGCACTGATGCCTTTCTCAGGTAAAATCCTTTTGTCCCTATGCGGACCATAATCCCTACCTCCTGTCTATTCCTCCATCTGTCAAGAAGTCTCTTAACTGTTGCCACTGTATCTGCTTCCATCACCTCCTCTGACAGCACATTCCAGACACCTACCACCTTCTCTCAAAAAAAAACGTGCCTCTCACATCTCCGAAATTTACCCTCTTTTACCTGAAACACATGTCACCTACTAATTGACATTTGTACCCTGAGAAAAAGACTCCGACTATCCATTCTGTCCATGAATTTCACAATGTGCAAATTTCTATTTGGTTGCTCCCTAATCCTTCAAAGTTCAAGTAAAAATAAACCAGGTTTGTCCAATCTCTCCCCGCAGCCAATACCCTCCAAACCAGGTTTGTCCAATCTCTCCCCGCAGCCAATACCCTCCAAACCAGGTAACGTGTTGGCAAACTGTTTCTGTACCCTTGCCATAGCTTCCACAACCTTCTGGTAGTACGGTAACCAGAACTGTACACGATATTGCAAATGTGACCTAACTAACGTTTTATACAGCTGCAACGGGACTCGCTAATTTCTATTGTCTCTGCCCTGACTGATGAAGGCAAGTATGCCTCATGCATTCAAAACCACTTCATCCAGTTGTGTTGCTACTTTCAGGGAACTACAAACCTGTATATCTCTCTGCATATTAAAGCTACTAAGGGTTCTGCCATTTAGTGTATACTTTCCTCTTGCAGTAGATTTCTCAAAATGTATCACCTCGCATTTGTCCAGATTAAATTCTGTCTGCCATTTCTCCTTCCAAGTCTTCAGCCTTGTATGCTCTGGCAATCCCCTTCACTATCCACAGTCTCCCCAATCTTTGCGTCATTTACAAACTTATTAATCAGGCCATCCACATTCTCCCCCAAATGATTCAGAATTATTATAAACAATAGGGGTCCCAACACCATTCCCTACTCTGGGATTATGTTCAAATAACGACCGGAAATTTGAGTGGCGAATTTAGCCTTTTTTATTCGGCCATCACAGCACAAGTTCAAGGTGGCAATAGAATTTGGAAATACAGAGGAACCCCAATTATCCAAACAACACAGTCTGGGAGTATTTAGTTTGGATATTCGAATTCTGGATAATCGAATGCCACATAATGCAGTTTAGCCAAGCAGTGGGACCTTGCGATCTTGTTCAGATAATCTGAAATTTGGATAATCAATGTTTGGATTATCGAGGGTCCTCTGTGCAGTTCTTAGAAGAGCCCTTTTATATACAGTCTTTACATATATTAAAATTCCATTACTATGGTGTTACATTGCTTTATTGATAGTATGTAAAGGTGAGGGGCTTCTGTCCTGGTAGACAGAAGATGAGTTTAAACATGTGCTAAATGCCGGATGCTACTTCTGATGGGATTGAGAGTATCTGTCTGGTCTGCTTGCATAATTACGAGATGTTAGTCCGTTTGTCTTTTAAGTTAGTAAATGTTCGTAAAAATACTCAGCCTTTATGCTCTAAATAAGTTAGAAATATACCTGTACTTAAGAAAAGAGTAAATGATATTAAACTGATTACTGCAATGAGACTTATTTACTACTTAGTTGTGAGATTTGCCAGTATGAGTTTCATTCGTTCATGCAATTTCATGGAAGCGCTGTTTTGTCAGTTAGTTTCTTAAAGGGATAATGGCCCAGTTAAAAGGTATTGAACAGGTACTTTCTAATGGGGGAGTCTATTCAGGTCCAGGAGATGGATGGTAAGAGCTGATTAATATTGTAATACTTTATGGAGATTTGATGGGATGGTATGGTTCTGTTTGCTACACTTACTCAGAGGTAAACACAGCTTGTAACAAGGGCTGATAAGGTTTGAAAATGCAGTAAAATGTAGCAGGCTGGTGAGTGAGTTAATAAAGATAAATGTTATTGGGAAGAATAACAGGAAGGCAGAGTACTGGGTCGATGGAAAGATTCTCGGTAGTGCGGGTGTGCAGAGGGATCTTGGAGTCCATGTATATAGATCCCTGAAAGTTGCCACCCAGGCGGATAGTGCTGCTAAGAAGGCATACGGTGTGTTAGGTTTCATTTGTAGAGGGATTGAGTTCTGGAGCCACAATATCATGCTGCAACTATACAAAATGCTGGTGCGGCCACACTTGGAATATTGTGTACAGTTCTGGTCACCCCATTACAGGAAGGATGTGGAAGCATTGGAAAAGGTGCAGAGGAGATTTACCAGGATGTTGCCTGGTCTGGAGTGAAGGTCTTATGAGGAAAGGCTGAGTGACTTGGGTATGTTCTCATTGGAAAGAAGAAGGCTAAGGGGGAATTTGATAGAGACATGCAAGACGACCAGAGGATTATATAGGGTAGACAGTGAAAGTCTTTTTCCTAGGATGATGATGTCAGCTTGTACGAGGGGGCATAGCTTCACATTGAGGGGTGATAGATGTAAGACAGATGTCAGAGGCAGGTTTTTTACGCAGAGTAGTAAGGGTGTGGAATGCCCTACCTGCTCATGTAGTCAACTCAGCCACATTAGGGCGATTTAAACAATCCTTAGATAAGCACATGGATGATGATGGGATAGTGTAGGGGGTCGAGCTGAGAATAGTTCACAGGTTGATGCAACATCAAGGGCTGAAGGGCCTGTTCTGTGCTGTATTGTTCTATGTTCTAGAATGATAACACAATATCTCACACTACAGAACACTACTGATCACAGATCTCCAGTCAGAGATCAAAACACCCTTCCATTGCTCCTCTCCATTTTCTATGACTAAGTCAGTTCTGTGTATATCTTATCAGCTCATCACAGATCCCATGTGACTTCACCTTCTGCATCAGTGTGCCATGAGGGACCTTGCCTTGCTAAAGTCCATGCAGACAACAAAAACGGAAGTTGCAGGTCTGGAAGCATCTGTGAAGAGAAATCAAAGTTAACGTTTTGGGTTAAGACCATAAGACATAGGAGTGGAAGTAAGGCCATTCGGCCCATCGAGTCCAACTCCGCCCTGGGCAGTTAGGGATGGGCAATAAATGCTGGCCAGGCCAGTGATGCACACAGTCTGTGAACCTGTTAGAAAACATCTTAGGTGTCTCAAATTGTTTTGGTACCATTCAATGATGTTACGTATTATTCATTCATTAACAGGCCAAGCTTAAAGAGCCAGTGATTATGCAGAGAAAGAAAACAGCGAAAAATAAATTACATTAGACAGCACAGTGGTTAACACTGCTGCCTCACAGCACCAGGGACCTGGGTTCAATTCCAACCTCGAGTGACTGTCCATGTAGAGTTTGCACAATCTCCCCGTGTCTGCATGCGCTTTCTCTGGGTACACTGGTTTCCTCCCAAAGTTCAAAGATGCACAGTTGGGTGGACTAGCCATGGAAAATGTGCAGTTATAGAGTGGGTAGGTCTGGGTGGGATGCTCTTTAGAAGGTTGGTGTTGATTTGATGGGCCAAATGGACTGCTTCCACGCTGTAGGGATTCTACGACTTCAAGTGAAATTAGACATTTATAAACATTTGAACATATAGTGGAAACCATGCAAGCTCTTGCCTTACCATTGACAATGAAAAATAAGAGAGTTTGGGATCTGACAACCCTTTTGGCTGCTGTTAGATCAAGGAGAAATAATCTGATTGGAAAGATAAAGCATATAGAGAGACTGCTAACCATTTGAAATGAACATCAAATTCAACAAAGCATGCCCCTTAGTTAAACATTAACTTAATACAAGAGAAGGATTTTATACAACAATTTTCTGAAAGACTATGGTGAAATTTTAAACATTAGACCATTTAATGCTAGTTATGTTTGGCTTACAAGGTATGTAGCAAGGACTTTCAGGAAGAGGCAATGCTCATATATTGTCTTGAAGCAAATTAGAATATTTGAGCAGCTGAGAGAAGAAATGTTCATGTTTGATCCAGTCATATTCAGCATTCACCTCAGCAACATACGCATTTACGATTCTTGGAGTTCAATATCATCTCTATCTTAAAGTCTAATTTCCCCTCTTCAAAAACCCTGGTTTCCACTCATTCTTTGTCCCATCTTTTTCAGAAACGTTTACCCCTTTTTCCGCTTTATGCTTTGGGGCCATCAGTGCTCTCCTGGCCATCTTCCTATCCTCCACCTGCTTTAACATTTCATCTCAGCAATGTAAAAGTCACCTTTGTGTGAGACACCAGAGTTCCTTTACGGTAAATGGAATGTTTTCTTGGTTGAATTTTAAGTTGAGGGGCATGATAACAGTAGAATAGTGGAAAATGACTCAGAAACTACTGACTCCCCTTAACTATCTCCCCCTTTAACTATCTCCCTGTTAACTATCTATCTCCCTATTAACTGTCTATCTCCCCTTTAACTATCTCCCCATTAACTATCTCGCCCTTTAACTATCTCCTCGTTAACCATCTCCCCCTTTAACTATCTCCCCATTAACTATCAATCTCCCCTTTAACTATCTATCTCCCCATTAGCTATCTCCCCCTTTAACTATCTCCCCATTAACTATCTATCTTCCCATTAACTATCTCGCCCTTTAACTATCTCCTCTTTAACCATCTCCCCGTTAACTATCTATCTCCCCATTAACTATCTATCTCCCTGCTAGCTATCTCCCCCTTTAACTATCTCCCCATGAACTATCTATCTCCCCGTTAGCTATCTCCCCCTTTAACTATCTCCCCGTGAACTATCTATCTCCCCGTGAACTATCTATCTCCCCCTTAACTATCTCCCCGTGAACTATCTATCTCCCCTTTTAACTATGTCCCCGTGAACTATCTATCTCCCCCTTTAACTATGTCCCCGTGAACTATCTATCTCCCCGTTAACCATCTCGCCCTTTAACTATCTCCTGTTAACTATCTATCTCCCTGTTAACTATCTCCTGTTAACAGCTTCCTGCCTCAGGTTTGAATGAAGCTAACAGTGATGCAAAGTGACTGTTGATTCATTGGAGGGGACCTTAACTTTCAACCAATCTGAGAGGATCCAGAAAATGTCTAATTTCCAGCCAGATTGCTTGGTAAATACTAACAACTTTAAATCTATTAAACTGAACTATTAAATGTTCATGGCATTTCTGTAACATACTCAGTGATCTCAGGATGTCCCAAAATGCTTAACATCCAATCAAGTATTTGGAAGGGTTGAGAGTGTGGTGCTGGAAAAGCGCAGCATATCTGGTAGCATCTGAGGAGCAGGAGAATCAAAGTTTCAGGCAAAAGCCCTTCATCAGGAATGAGGCTGATTCCTAATGAAGGGCCTATGCCTGAAATGTCCATTCTCCTGCACTTGGATGCTACCAGACCTGCTGCGCTTTTCCAGCACTGCACCCTCGACTCTAATCTCCAGCATCTGCAGTCCTCACTTTTGGCTATTTGAAACGATCACCAAGTCATATGAAGTTGACAAATGTCATCTGAAAAGTTCATTCTCTGTCATTTTCCCATTCCTTCTTTCTGCCCTTGGTTTGCACTCATTTCCAGGTTTCCCTTCACACTGTCTGTCTCACTTTACAGTTGATATGTGCTAAAGTGCCGGTGACTCTCATAAATTCACACAAGTAAATAAATAATGGTGAGATTTCAGTGATTTCTCTTTCCATATTCTTTAGTTTATGCTTTCTCTTGTTGCACAGAATTGGAAGTCCCATGTCATGATGGGCAGCCTTGATTAACCTTCAGTCTGGACACTTTGCTGACTAGTTTAATGTCAGCTGTGTGTAACGTTAACCAAAAAATCCAAAGCATCTGGAACGTGAATTCACAGGTCAACACTTCAGGTAGAAGAATACCTCATTTAAGCATTTCTTATTGAATTATCAATCCATCTTCCACTTTGTGGGTGGCAAATGACCCACTGAGTGTTTTTTCTTCAGCACTTTATGTTTTTCTTTCATATTTTCAACATTTGCAATCTTTGCTTTCCCCCTTTTAGACTCTTTGAAGTGACAGTGTTTGTGGAAGGGACTCAGTGCAGTGTTAAGTAAAGAATCAGTGATGACAGATGAGGGCACTTTCACACAGGGAGTTAAGGGCAGTGCCACACCCAGTAATTAACCCTCTTAACCAACACAACATGCAGAATGACAGATCGCCACGACTCCAGTCTTGTTTCTTGGGTCTGTGTGGCCTTGAGAGGAGGGAATTCAAAACATGCTCCTTGTATGGAGACTTTTCTTTGAGCCTTTTCCAATATGTTTTTCCAGAAGGGGTTTGACTCTTATGTGACCTTTAAAATAGCCCAATAAGCCACTCAGTACAAAGGCTCTCTGCGGTGTCATAGACCAGGGTGATCTCACCTTCAGATAATGGATCCCTAATTTACATATAACCCATTATTAACCCTGCCCTCAGTGGAGGTGGAATAAACTCTGGAATTTTTTTTTAATTCATATACTCATTCACAGACTTGAAGGCACAGTTGGCTAGGCTAGCTTTTATTGCTCATCCTAATTAGCCCAGTTAAGGATCAACCACATTGGTCTGGAATGACCTGTAGGCCTGAGCAAAGCTTCCTTCCTGAAAGGGGGATTAATAATCCAATGGATTTTCCTCAACAATCAGGGACTCTTAATTCCAGGTCTTTTATTGGTTCGACTTTCTGCCCTTGGTTTGCACTCATTTCCAGGTTTCCCATCACACTGTCTGTCTCACTTTGCAGTTGATATGTGCTAAAGCGCTGGTGACTTATAAATTCACACAAGTAAATAAATAATGGTGAGATTTCAGTGATTTCTCTTTCCATATTCTTTGGTTTATGCTTCCTCTTATTGCACAGAATTTGAAGTCCCATGTTCGCAGAACATTACATGGGTTTCCTCAGTCTAATAGCAATACCACTAGGCCATTACCTGACCATAAATTCTCCCCCTCTGTGCACATCTGTGCCCTTCTCCTCCTTTGCATGCTGCTTAAAACCCACTCTTTTTGAACCAGGTTTGATTAATCCCTCCCGATTTTTCTCAAGTGTCCGATGACTCTTCTGTGAAGTGTCTTGGGTCATTTTGCCATGTTAAAAATGATCAGTTGGATGTGCGTTGTGGCTCACTTACTTTAGTCGGGAGTCACATATCTTCCTACACAGGGCCCTATCCTCTGCAAACATAAAGAACAGTCCAGGCCTTACACTTGTTTTTCAACTGAACAAAAGCACAGGTAAACTGCTTCCTGGTTCATTCCATGGTAACAATCAACCAATCAGAGTTAATGTCCCCCTTTCTGAATGTCAGAGTCCTACAGCATAGAGACAGGCCCTTTGGCCCAAACTGGTCCATCCATGCTAGCCCCATTTCCTGCACTTGGCCCATACCCTTCTAATCCTTTCCTATCCATGTTGTTACTGTACCCACTTCAATCACTTATGCTGGCAGCTCATTCCATATGCGTACCACCCTCTATATAAAAAAGTTGCCCCTCAGGTTCCCTATTATTCTTTCCCTCTGACCTTAAACTGATGCCCTCTAGTCCTCGATTCCCTAACCCTGGGAAAAAGAGAGTGCATTCACCCTATTCACGTATCTCATGATCTTATACACCTCTGTAAGATCCCTCCCCCTTCAGTCTGCTACGCTGTCAAGAAAAAGGTCCTGGCTTATCCAACCTCTGAACGTAAACAAAAGTTTGGGGAATAACTGTCACGTGATACATTCTCCATAATGATGTCTCAGACAATTAGAGTCTATTGTCAGCAATCTCCCTGCCTTTTCTTAGGCAGTACAAATTGTTCTCTTTACAATTTGCTATTCTTGCGCCTGTCCTGAAAATGCCAGATGGAAAGTTTTGGCAGTGTGTCATTTTCACTGGGGTGGCACGGTGGCTCAGTGGTTAGCACTGCTACCTCACAGCACTAGGGTCCCAGGTTCAATTCCAGCCTCAGGTGACTGTCTGTGTGGGTTTCCTCCCACAGCCTGAAGGTGTACAGGTCAGGTGAATTGGCCATGCTAAATTGCCCATAGTGTTAGGTGCATTAGTTAGAGCGAGATGGGTCTGAGTGGATTACTCTTCTTAGGGTTGGTGTGGACTTGTTGCGCCAAAGGGCCTGTTTTCACACTGTAGGGAATCTAATCTAAATTCTTACCAGACCAGGGGGTTGCTCCCTGCTGAGAGAGTGATGGCTGGTTACTGTTTAACGGGTTAAACCAGCATGCCTCAGGCAAGAGGAGAAGTTGAGGAGGAGAGTCCTTCACAGTAACTTCAGCCAGGTGCAGGAATTGAACCCATGTTGTTACCGTCACTCTGTATCACAAACCATTTGTGTAGCTTCCTGACCCCCACTCACAGAAATACTCGTGTTCAGCAACGCCAGTTGACTATATGCTAAAGGTGCTCTGTAAATGCAAGTTGTTGTTGTTGTCATTCCTAAGCTGTGACAGAAATTGCAATCTACTATTGGCTGAGGTAGCTGTTACTTAATTGAACTGCAAGGACCATCATTGGCTCCCGCCTCGTATCCACATGTTCCCATGTCTTTGAAAGTTTCATGGCAAAATGAGTACAAACACCAGCTAACTTAGTGAGGGGTTATTGGCCGACAGGTGACAATAGCATTAGGCAGAGCTTGAACCTAATGCCTTCAAATCTTTCCATGGAATTACCACCTTTACCTGGTGACATTCCATGTTGTTACATAAAGTTATATAGAATATACAGCATTGAAATAAGGCAGGCCCTTCCATCTGATTTATGTCAGAGCCTTCTCCCACCCTAGTTCATCTCATCCTCTCAATATATCCTCGTCCTGTCAATATATCGTTGTCCTATCAGTATATCCTCATCCTATCAACATACCGTCATCCTATCATTATATCTGGTCTCCTTCCTATCGGAAAGATGTTGTGAAACTTGAAAGGGTTCAGAAAAGATTGTAAGGATATTGCCAGGGTTGAAGGATCTGAGCTACAGGGAGAGACTGAACAGGCTGGGGCTGTTTTCCCTGGAGCGTCAGAGGCTGAGGGGTGACCTTACAGAGGTTTATAAAATTATGAGGGGCATGGATAGGATAAATAGGCAAAGTCTTTTCCTGGGGTTGGGGAGTCCAGAACTAGAGGGCATAGGTTTAAGGTGAGAGGGGAAAGATATAAAAGAGATCTAAGGGGCAACTTTTTCATGCAGAGGGTGGTATGTGTATGGAATGAGCTGCCAGAGGAAGTGGTGGAGGCTGATACAATTGCAACATTTAAGAGGCATTTGGATGGGTATACGAATAGGAAGGGTTTGGAGGGATATGGGGTGGGTGCTGGCAGGTGGGATTAGATTAGGTTGAGATATCTGCTCGGCATGGACGAGTGGACCGAAGGGTCTGTTTCCATGCTGTACATCTCTATGACTCTATGACTCAATATATCCTCATCCTTTCTCCATCATGGACTCACCTAGCTTTCCCTTAGATGACTGTTTAATTCCATCGACTGCTCTGTGTTAGCAAGTCCTGTTCTCTCACCATTTTCTGACCAAAGACCGTAAACACTTCATAATTTTAAATGTACCTTGAGGAAAAGGCTTCAGGCAGTTCAGTTTTCCTGTTCATTTTAACCTCCCAGTTCTAGCATCCTTCTTCTGAATACTTTTTTCAGCATCAACAGTGCTTCTGTATTATTCTTGTAATGCAGAGAGCAGAGCTGGTTATTTTTTAATGATTCTTCAGTGACCTCCTCCCTCCCACAGCAGCAATGAGTTGGAGCAGGAAAGTATGGGGTCATTCTGATCACAGGCAGTCGGGCTTGAGGTGAAGGTGAGGCAGGGTTTTCAGTGTGAGCTAGGAAGTGTGAGAGGAGAGCGTTTATGTGAATATGGGCAGGGCTGTATGTTCACAAGCTGAAAAGGGAAAGAAAATCGAACTTTGGGGCAGCACGGTGGCTCAGTGGTTAGCACTGCTGCCTCACAGTGCCAGGTACCTGGGTTTAATTCCACCTTTGGGTGACTGTCTGTGTGGAGCTTGCTCAGTTTCCCCGTGTCTGTGTGGGTTTCCTCTCACAGCACCAAAGCTAGGTGGGTGGGCCATGCTAAGTTGTCCATAATGTGCAGACTAGGTGGATTAGCCATGGCGAATGCAAGGTTACAGGGTAGAGGAGTAGTTCTGGGTGGGATGCTCTTTGGAGGGTCGGGGTGGACTTGATGGGCTGAATGGCCTGCTTCCACATGGTAGGGGTTCAATAACAATTCTACAGAGAGAACTGGAAGACAACTCAGACATGATTTGGGAGCTTGTGGTTAGAGTGATTGGGGAGCGGTGAGGACAACAGGAATGTTACCGTGGCAACTGAATATACCATTTTGGACTAACTTGATAATCAGATTTAGCAACTATTATGACCAATCCTCAGGTGTGGTCTACCAATTTATTTCCCATTCCAGCCAAGCGTCTGGGTGAAGAGGGATGAATTTTCTCCTTACCTTTATTCACCTACCTCCTCTGTTAAGGCTAATTTTAACACATCCTTTTAAAATATAAATTAATTTGGGTCTGGGAGACATGTATCTGCAGGGAAAAAGAAAGTATTTTAACTAGACTTTCTTCAGTTAAGGAAAGTAATTTATTATTTACTAAATGAGAGAGATAAAAATAAATAAGATAACAAAGAGACCTTGGAGTGCAGGTTCAGAGCTCCTTGAAAGTAGAGTCGCAGGTAGATAGGATAGTGAAGAAGGCGTTTGGTATGCTTTCCTTTATTGGTCAGAGTATTGAGTACAGGAGTTGGGGGGTCATGTTGCGGCTGTACAGGACATTTGTGAGGCCACTGTTGGAATATTGCGTGCAATTCTGGTCTCCTTCCTCTTGAAAAGATGTTGTGAAACTTGAAAGGGTTCAGAAAAGATTACAAAGAGAAGACCATAAAGACCATAAGACATAGGAGTGGAAGTAAGGCCATTCGGCCCATCGAGTCCACTCCGCCATTCAATCATGGTTGATGGACATTTCAACTCCACTTACCCGCATTTTCCCCGTGGCCCTTAATTCCTCGAGGCATCAAGACATCAGGGAGAGGCTGACAGGCTGGGGCTGTTTTCCCTGGAGCGTCGGAGGCTGAGGGGTGACCTTATAGAAGTTTATAAAATTATGAGGGGCATGGATAGGATAAATAGGCAAAGTCTTTTCCCTGGGGTCGAGGAATCAGAACAAGAGGGCAATAGGTTTAGAGTGAGAGGGGAAAGGTATAAAAGACAAGTAAGGGGCAACTTATTCACGCAGAGGGTGGTACGTGTATGGAATGAGCTGCCAGAGGAAGTGGTGGAGGATGGTACAATTGCAACATTTAAAAGGCATTTGGATGGGTATATGAATAGGAAGGGTTTGGAGGGATCTGGGCTGGGTGCTGGCAGGTGGGACTAGATTGGGTTGGGATATTTGGTCGATGTGGACGGGTTGGACCAAAGGGTCTGTTTCCATGCTGTACATCTCTATGACTCAATAACACACATAGGCACAGGCTAAAAATGAGAAGTGAACCTAAACAAAAGATGAAAGTTGAGAGATATACAGTTCAGTCTTCAGGTTGTCAATGAAGAGTAGGTATTGGAACATTGATGGTGAAGCAGTTACTTTGAGCTTCTTGGCATTGCAGGGTAGCATCAGAACTGAGTTGCCTTCCAGTTCTCAGAGTAAGCATACCTTTTACCTGCAACACACGGGTGACTAGTGGCTGGTTATTCAACCGTAATTTTCACAGCATTGAATCCAGTCTTGAACCCAAACTAATACAGATGTGTACCTCAGCCCACTAGCAGTAATCACCCAGGTTGGGGGGAACTCACTTATAAGCCCTGTCGTTATATACACTTGAAAGGGGAAAATGCAAGATGTTTCCTGCCCTTCATGTTCACAGCCTGAGATATTCACAGGAGGATACAGTTCCATTTGTTGTGCATTTGTCCCTTTGAAGTTTACTTGACACATTCAGGTGTGACGTTTCACAGCTCTCTAGACAGAGACTGAATGTGGCTGAAAATGTGTTGCTGGTTAAAGCACAGCAGGTTAGGCAGCATCCAAGGAACAGGAAATTCGACGTTTCGGGCATAAGCCCTTCATCAGAGACTGAATGTTCACTGGCTGTCATTGTAAGGCTGTTCTTCCTCTTTTTAAAAAAGTACGTAGAACCATAGTGTCATACAGTGATACAGCACGGAAACAGACCCTTCAGTCCAACCAGTCCATGCTAAACATAATCTCAAACTAAACTAGCCCCAGATGCCTGCCCCTGCCTCATATCCTTCCAATCCTTTCTTATTCATTGTTAAAAATCACACAACACCAAATTATAGCCCAACAGGTTTATTTGGAAGCACTAGCTTTCGGAGCACTGATCCTTCATCTGGTGGTTGTGGAGTATAAGATCGTATGTCACAGAATTTATTTCTTATTCATGTATTTATCTCTGCGTCTTTTAAACGTTGTAACTGTACTTGCATCTGTCACTTTCTCTGAAAGTTCATTCCACACCCGAACCACCCTCTTTTTAAAAGTTCTCTCCTGCCAACTTAAAACAAATGCCCCAAGTCTTGAAATCCCTCAACCTAGGGGAAAGACACCTAATACTTACACTATCGATAACTTTCATGATTTTATAAATCTCTACAAGGCCACCCCTCAACCTCATATGCTCCAGTGGAAAAAAAGTCCCAGTCTATCCAGCTTTTCTTTATAATTGAAACCTTCCATACCCGGCAACAACCTGGTAAATCTCTTCTGAACCCTCTCCAGCTTAATAGTATCTTTCCTATAACAGGGTGACCAGAACCGCGCACAGTACTCTAGAAGAGACCTCTCCAATATCCTGTACAACCCCAGCATGACGTCCCAACTCCTATGCTCAAAGGACTGAGCAATGAAGGCAAATGTGCTGAACCTTTTCCTAATCAACCCATGCTGTAGTAAAAGCTCCATGTCCATGGGTGATCTGAGGTTACGATCTGTGGTCATGACACAACATTTCAGTTCTTGAAATATCTCCACAAGATTCTGGGACAAGTTCCTGCGATTTTTCCACATTCGACACCCAGTGAGTGATTGGATTGTGAGTGAGCCTGTGCAACATAGAGGGTGGGCAAATGAATTTGCTTCTGGGTTCATGCCAATGTGATTCCGTAGCCTAATTATGTGCAGACAGCAGTGTAGTGGTAATGGGTGGTAATGTCATGGGACTAGGTGTCCCAATACTCTGGGGTTCCAAAGCTCCAATCCCAATGCTTACTAATGGAATTTACATGTAATTACTCAATTGATCTGAAATATAGACACTCTCAATCATGAAGTTATTATTGACTGTTGGAAAACATCCATCTGGTTCACTAATGTATTTCAGGTTGGGAACACTGACCGGCACTTGACTCCAGACCCACAGCAATGTAATACTTCCCTCTAAAATGGCCCAGCAAGCCAGTCAGTTCAGAGGCAATTCGAGATGGACCACAAATGATACATCCCTTGAATAAATAATGTATACAAGACTACTCCATTGATCGAAGAGTGTTTGAAAGTGACTGGTGACTGGTGAATCCTCTTTGTCTCTGGACGTGAAGTATATAAGTTCAAAGCAGCAACAAGACCATTATCGATTGTCCACTGACCCTGACTCCCCTCTGTCCCAATCCTCATTATGAAGTTGGAATTTTCTGCTGGTATATGTAACTGCCCTGCTGTCTGAACAAACCCCAGAAAAAGGAACTGGATTAACCCAATGGGAAATAGGACTGATTGGAACTGACGCATAAGAATAGGTTTCCTCCTGAACTCTGTTCAACTGTCTGCATTACTCATAGAATCTCGATGGTCCCTATCTCCCACCCATAGCCACCTCATCCCCTTATTTCATTCTGTTCACTATAACGTGACACTGGTTAGTCTGTGTTCCTAAAGAGCAAAGGGCCGGTTCAATTGAAGCTACAAGGGGGAGAAGGTGGTTTAATCAGAATTTTCTCCAATAATTGGCCCTAACATTTGACCCTCTCATCCTGATGTTCTCCACTCCTCATCACATTCTGTTTGTTAATATGGCCGAAGTGTGGCAATCCCAGGAAAATGGCTACAATTCATCCAGTGTAAACAGAAAACAGCCAGTGATACCTTCCTATGATTAAACTTCCATTCAATTTGTGGACAGTTTCTCTCTTATCAGTTCCTCTATAACACCTTGCAGTTTTCAAGGTGTGAAGTATTTTATGAATGTTTTGTATTGAACCTAACTTTCCGGTCAATCTGTTCAGTAATATTGCTACATAGCTCTGGGAGCAGGAGGGACTTGAACCCAGGTTCCCTGGTCTGGAGTAGGGACACTAACCCTGCACCACAAGATGGCCATGTGAAGTACGCTATTCAAAACGCTAGTCTAAACATTCCATCTGAGCACGCTATCTCAATATTGCACCTCAATATTTTGTCTCTATGTTCAATATATACTATGGATGTAATCATTCTGAGTATATTCTGAATATTGGATCTTACTATTTATTTGAATCATTTTACTGTGTCATTCCTGAGTAAGTGCCAACTTCTTTCTATAGTTTTTTCACTCGTCAAAGTTTCACATTGTGTCGTTTTGTGGAGAGTATGTATTTTCAGACAGTATTCCCTTGTCTGTTGGAGTAAAATCAGAGTTCTCTCCCTGGCCCTGTGCCAGGCCCTCTTCCCAGTCCAACGCCTTTCTCCATCTCTCAGCTCAGCATCTGCCTATATTTTTGATTGCAGCTTTTTCTGTCTTTCCCTCAGATTTGCCTCCATCTCTCAACCCAGCTCCCTTTTTTTTTACTGCAGTGTAGGAAGTTGAGGGGCGACCTTATAGAGGTTGATAAAAATCATAAGGGATATAGAATTGCAGGTGTCTTTTCCCTAGGAAGGGGGATTTCAAGACTAGGGGGCATATTTTTTAAGGTGACAGGGGAGATATTTAAAAATGACATGGGGGCAAATCTTTTACACAGATACTGGTTCATGTGTGAAACAAACTTCAAAGGAAATGGGACTGTGGGTGCAAATACAATGTTTAAAAGATATTGAGATAAGGGCATGAATAAGAAAGATTTGGAGAAATATGGGCCAAGTGCAGGTAGGTAGTCCATTGTGGTCAGCATGGACTGGTTGGGCCGAAGGGTCTGTTTCCATGCCGAGCATAATCCCAAACTCAATTAGTTCCACTATGACACTGTGACTCTATGAGCCATGAGGGTTCTTAGAGGTGGGCACATATCAGATGGAAATGTCCTTTGAAGTGGGTACAAGTGGCTGGAATCCAAGGGGTGTGCCATGAGACATTGGTGCCTACTGTCCAACATGGAAATCCTTTGGAGAGCTGAATCCACCAGGTACCTATTCTGGTTTAATGTTGAGATTTATTGAGTTCCAGCTGGTTTGCTAAGGTAGGACACTGAACACTAGGTGACTTGGGCCATTAACAAGGTATTTAACAAACAAAAACCATCCTAGCAAGAAACGCGTCCCATCTCTCATCGAACCCATCCAAGATGGAGCGCAATGCAGTCACTGAGATGGGGCTACTGACTATATCCCAATTCTCACCACCATCCTCAGATTGCCATAACATTCCACCCTCGATGTTCCTCTGGAGATACTTTGTCCTGGAATTCCTCCAAAGAAAACAAATTAATTCGGTTCGTGTTTCTAAATATTTACCGTGGCATCACAGTGAATAACAGTGAATTATTTATGGATGATCCACCTACACTGGAATTCAAGATTTGGTCCAATATTGCTTTTCATTTTTCATTTATTGTGTTTGATCTGTCAGATTAATGGAAGTAATAACATTTCTATTTTAATCTTATTGTGTAATCCCTATTTGAAGTAATTTTATTTGTTTTGGCCAGCTCACAGGCAAGCACTCTCTGAATAAAAGAATCCTGCCCACACTGATGGATCTTATAATGCCGCATGGAATTCTGAGTCGTGTTTAATTTGAGGAGTCCCTGTCTGTCTCAAAATGGTTTGATGTCCACCCTTCTCCTCCAGGAAGATTTTATAAATCATTTGCCTTGGAGAAATCCTGAATATGAACAATTTCTAATCTAACCCACTGGACTAGCCAGCACTCTATAAAACAAAAGAGCACTAAATGCAAGATTTCAGCAAAGCACCAATATTTGTCTACTACACTAAAGGGAGCTGGAAACTGAATTAACAAGATGCGAAACTTAAGAGGTAAACTGCGACATTCACTTTGCACGAAGTCTACCCACATAGGATTATATTGGATATATGGCGCAGAATCTGGCCATTCGGCTCAACCTAGTTAAACTATGCTGGTATTTAAGCTCCACTTAAGCCCTCTCCTGTCCTTCTTATCTACAACCGTCATCGTAATCCTCTATTCCCTTCTCCCCGCATGCTTGCCTAGCTTCCCTCTTGCTGAATCTGAACTATTAGATGCAGCCATCCCTTTGTTAATGAGTTCCACATTCCCACCACTCTCTGGGGAAAGACATTTCTTACTTCAGTCCTTGGTGACTATATTACACTGAAGGCCTTCAGATTTGTTTTTCCCCGCAAAGAGAAACATTTCCTGTGCCAGTTTGATCAAAAGCTTTCAGATTGTTGAAGAATTCTGTTGGTTCACCCTTCCCCCAGGCTTCTCTCTTCATTGGAACACAAGAACAGGAGTAAGCAGTTCAGAAAATCGAGCTTACCCCAGTAGTCAATATGATCATAACTGATCAAACACAATGTCTTTCACCTACCCCATCCTCATAACCTTGTACGCCACTGGGAATCAGAAATCTGTCAATCCCTTTTCAAAGACAATGCTTGTTCAGCCTCTGCTCATAAGTATATATGTGGGTCGATAAAACCATGGAGAGAGACATAGGTAAGGCTGAAAGCCAATGGCTTTTCCCCAGGGTAAGGGAGCCTAAAACAAGAGGGCATAGGTTTAAGGTGAGAGGGAGAGATACAAAATGGTCCAGAGGGGGGCTATTTTTTTCACACAGAGGATGGTGAGTGTCTGGAATGAGCTGCCAAAGATAGTGGTGGAGGCGAGTCCAGTTTTGTCACTTCAGAACCATTCGGACATGGATGGGATAGATGCGGAGAGATCTAGGCCAAAGGCAGGTGAATGTGAAAACTCAGAGGCGTGGACAAGTTGGGCCAGAGGGCCTGATTCCCTGCTGTAAACTTTTAAAACCATATGCATGTCTGATATCATGTTATTTTGCACTTTGTTCAGTGTTTCTCTTTGCTGTTATATTACGTCAATCAGAATCGATTGGTTGTGGCTCCATATTTCAGACTTGTGTGGTTGACTTTACGAGCTGTATTCTGATAGCTTGCAGGAACATGCCATCCACATTTTCCTCCATCTATACCCCATCACCCCCTCCCCCCCAAAAAAACATTGGACAAAGTGCTCAGTCGCACTTTTAATTAAAAACTAAGCAAACAGATTATCCCAAGATTTTAAAACAACTGTGAATATTGGAAATCTGAAACAAAGGCCAACCGTTCTGAAGAAGAGCCATTGGACTTGAACCGTTAACTCTGCTTTCTCTCCAGAGATGCTGCTGCGTTTCTCCAGCAATTTCTGTTTTTATTCCAAGATAAAGTTGCATTTGATGGATTGGACCACAGAGTTGCTCTCTAATTAGATAGGGATAACTAGTGATGTGTCTAAACTGAGGAACATCATGCCTCAAGTGAAGAGCAAGGGTGGGAGGATTGAACCCTACAATAACCTGGGAATTGAACCCATACTGTTGGTGTCAATTGCAAGGAGAAAGTAAAGGCTGCAGATGCTGGTGATCAGAGTCAAACAGTGTGGTGCTGGAAAAGGACAGCAGGTCAGGATGCTACCTGATCGGCAGTGTTTTTCTTGGGATCAATTGCAAACCAACTGACCTAACAGATCTTCCCCTCGCCCTCACAGTTGTATGGAGTACAATGATATCAACATGATGGGCATCAATCAAGCAGTATAACTATAAAGAAAGGACTGAGGTATGGCCCTTACCATTATAAAGAGTTTTGACTCAACCCAGAGAAGATCTTTGGATTGAGTGAAGAGTGTATATGTTTGGGATTTCCAGGGTCACAACCGTGTGGGACAAGTGAGATGGATCTTTATTGTTCAGTTGTTTGAATGCATGGTTTAGGGGGAAGCTGCTGTTATTGTGAAGGAGAGAAGAAGAGGAGGATTTGTGGCTTGGTTTGGAGGATACACATGTTGTTATGAACACAGCCATAGGTCAGTTGCTGTGCTAAAAAAATTAATGTGAATAGTTTCAGACTTAAAAATATTTCAGTAGCTTAAAACTGACTTCAATTTTCAATCTTGATCCAAATAAACAAATCTTGCCATTGTTCGGTGCAATGGGTAGAGGTAGCAATATCGTGACTTGGTTACAATATAATTTCAGAATATGTAACTCATAGCTTTCAGTCAGCCTTGATTTAGCACTATCATTCTCACTTATGTGTCAGAAGGTTGCTTGGCTGTTGAATATGCTTGAACACACAGTCTGGGGTCACACTTGGAGGGAGTGCAGCACATAACAGAGGTGCTGTCTTTCAGATCTGACCCTGTGCTGTCTCCCTCAAGTGGTTGCAAAACATCCCGAAACCTAATTTGAAGAGATTTGTCCCTGTGATTCAGTTACCATTCAGTTCAGAACGTCACTGAACAATTCCTAACAGGCCATTTATCTTATTGCTGGCTGTGGGAACTGGGTAAGTGCAAATCGACTCCTAGCTCGACCCATGTTACAGTAGGGGTTCAGTTAGCTTGTATGACCGGTTGACAATGAAAAAAGATGCCAATTATCATAGATTCAATTTTTCTTTAATATTCATTAACTGGGTATGAATATCGCTGACCTGGCCAGAGAGTGGTGAATCTATGGAATTAATTGCCACAGAAAGGTGTGGAGTCCAGATCATTGACATATTTAACACTGAGATAGATAGATTCTTGAAGATCAAGGGTTATAGGGAGAAAGCAAGGGAATGGGGTTGATAAATGTATCAACCATGATTGAATGGCTGAGCAGACTTGATGGGCTGATTGGCCTAATTTCTGCTCCTCTGTCTTCTGGTCTTATAGTTGTGTCCCAGCAAAACCTTGCTTAATAGAAAATCGCTCAATATAAATAATGGGGCCTATGGGAAAAGTGGGGTTGGGGCAGACCAGCAACAAATGTCACTCATGATCACTCTGAAACCACCTACACGTCTAATGTAAAGTGTGCACAGCTTGACTGAAGGTCGAAATCATATTTATCAATGACACAACATTAAATTTAACCCGGTACATTTAAAAAGTATTGTTAATGCAGGGTCAGAGGATCATCATGGTGCATAAGATTCTCTCATTCCTGTTAAGTAAGCTACATCACATATTTTCTCCTTATACTCAAAACATTTTATATCATCTAGCTTCTCTTCCAGTGTTGTTGCATTTCTTTTGTGTTCACTACTTGCAATTTTATCACCAGGGCGTTTCTCGCTAACGTTCTGGTCACCACGCCCCTCCATTTCTTTCAAACAAAGTGATAACCTAGGAGTAATATACACATAGGAAGCTGCTCAATGTATCTCTGACAGAAAGCTGCTCTGTCGGCAGCTGACACAGGCCCATCAGCAGAATGGATCGTGCTGTTGCCAACAGAGGTAAATGTCCTCAAAATTCCCGATCCTTAATTCCTCAGCGACGTTATTAGTAAATCGTGCTGCTGGAATGCCTGTTATTCAGAACTACCTGTAATAATCTATGATGTGGAGGTGCCAGTGTTGGACTGGGGTGGACAAAGTTAGTATTAGATAAGATTAGATTCCCCACAGTGTTGAAACAGGTCCTTGGGCCCAACAAGTCCATACTGACCCACCCAGTAAAATCACATAACACCACTAGCGACCTGATGGAGGAGCAGTGTTCCATAAGCTTGTACTTCCAAATAAACCTGTTGGACTATAACCCTGTATGGTATGATTTTTAACTTTGTAATAGTTAATAATTCCAGAGAGAATGCCACTAGACCATCACCTTCTGCACTGTCTGTGGTTAACGTGAAGGAACCTCTTTCTTTCACTGAGACGTGATGAGCTTCAGGTTAAACCACCACCAGTTATCTCTCTAATGATCAGCTAAGACTAAGGCAACTTTACCTGATATTGCAATCGTAACTAAATTTTAAAGATGTTGGATTAGATTCCCTACAGTATGGAAACTGGCCCTTCGGCCCACCAAGTCCACACCGACCCTCTGAAGAGCTGCGTTACTGGTTGTAAAGTTGGAATATTTAGTGATCATGAAAGACATTGCGGAAGTGCAAGTTGCTTCCTTTTTTGTTCACACACTGGTTAATGCACCTCGACTTCAGAAAATTGGAACATACTGTTTCCTTCTAGATGTAATGAGATAGACAAGGACAAGTTCTATTGTGGCTTATTGTTTGACAGAGTGCAGAAGCCAACTCCTGAATTAGTTTCCCAGTGAAATCTTGATGCCATTGATTGACATTTTTCCATTTGGGCTTGTCAGTGCCTATCACCGTGGTTACTATCAGAGCCCAAAGCATTTCCAGGAACAATCAAGCAATGTAAACCAAAAGTAATCGGGGCTTGCCCTTGATACAACAGCATTGTGGCAGGTCCATTGCTTCCCCCTTTTGTTTTTGATTCTCTGTACTTAGATAATAATTGCAAAGAGGACAATCCTTAGCCTAGCTGACAAATGAAACCTGACATGCCCAAAAGTTCAAATTGTTAACTAGTGAGAAACCAGAGTAACTTGACAGCACAAGATAGGAATTTCAGCAATTTATTCAAATAGTTCTACTTACATTTCTTATGTAATTTACACTCCAGTTAGACAATAAAGACCTTTATTCACATCCTCCAATTAAGTATTGAGATCAGGATGTTTTGCCATTTGCTTACCTTGTAGAATAAATTAAGAAACCACAGAGTAGGGCTTTTGTAGTTACAGACAGAAATTATTAAGTTGTTATTAAAAGTCCCAACTGATTGACTAATGTCCTTCAGGGACGGAAACTCGCTGCCCTTACCTGGGCTGGTGCACTGCTCATTCTGGTCTCAGAACCATATGGTAAATTTTTGAAAATGCCAAAAATAAATGCAGTGGATGAGGGTTGAGGACAGGGTGGTAGTGGTGGCTGTGATTATGCCCCATGACGACCCCAAAAATGTCATTCATCCTTCCTTCTCTTGTAAAAGCAAATAAAGAGATGGAGGGAAACTGCCCCTCCAATCACTGGCTAGTTCTGGTCTCCCTGCTATAGGAAGGATGTTGCTAAACCCAAGAGGGCCCATTAAAAAAATTACAAGACTTTTGCCAGAACTGGAGGGGTTGAGTTATAAGGAGAGGCTGGATAGGCAGGGACTTATTTCACTTGATCGTCGGAGACTGAGGGGTGACCTTACAGAGGTTTATGAAATCATGCGGGGCATGGATAAGGTGAATAGCTAAGGTCTTTTTCCCAGGGTGGGAGAGTCCAAGACGAGAGGGCCCAAGTTTAAGCTGAGAGGGGAAAGATTTAAAAGGGACCCTGAGAAGCAACCTTTTCACTCAGAGGGTGGTACGTGTATGGAATGAGCTGCCAGAGGAAGTGTTAGAAATAGATATCAGTTACAATGTTTAGAAGTAATTTGGACAGGTACATGAATGAGAAAGGTTCAGAGCGAGATGGGCCAAATGTAGGTAAATGAGAATAATTCAGGTTAGGAAAGCTGGTCAGCATGGACGAGTTGGACCAAAGGGTCTGTTTCTATGGTGTATGACTCTAAGACTCCAGTTTTCTCCCATGCTTGTTCTAGCAAGAATTGGTCTGTAACTGGAGGGGCTATTAGTAAAGTGGCAGGAGTGAGGGAGTGAGTCATGTGGGGTCATCTTTAGTCCAGTCTAGGATCAGGAAGCTTTAAGACCATAAGACATAGGAGCAGAAATTAGGCCTTTCAGCCCATCAAGTCTGCTCCACCATTCAATCATGGCTGATAAGTTTCTCATCCCATTCTCCCACCTTCTCCCTGTCACCCTTCATTCCCTTGATCCCCTATCTATCTCAGTCTTAAATATACTCAATGACCTGGCCTCCACAGCCTTCAGTGGCAATGAATTACATAGATTCACCACTCTCTAGCTGAAGACATTTCTTCTTATCTCTTTTCTAAAACATCTTCCCTTCACTCTCAGGCTGTGCCCTCCAGACCTGGTCTCTCTGACCAATAGAAACATCTGGCCTCCATCCCCTCTGAACGGGCCATCCAGTATTCTGTCAGTGCAATTAGATCTCGCCTCATCCTTCTAAACTCCATTGAGTATAAACCCAAAGTCCTCAAACATTCCTCATATGTTAAACTTTTCATTCCTTAGACCATTCTCGTGAACCTCCTCTGAACACGCTGGATCAGGGAGCTCCATTTTCCAGGTCCAAGATTTGTGCCATACGCCAGGGTGTGGGTATTGTGCCATATGCCGGGGTGTGGATAGCTAAGGGAAGGGAGATGGCAACCTCAGGAGGGTTATAGGCATGAGTCTGAAAGATGGATGTGGTGTAGAAGGATGGTTCAATATGGGTGTGAGAGGAGACGGGAGCTGCAATGATGAAAACAGTTTTAAATCTGTAAACAAAAGAATACTCAGCCAACTGGGATCCAACAAAACTTTAAATCACTAAGGTAAAGATTGTGGAATCTCTAGTTTAAGTCTGCATATATTCAGGAGCTACTATACTTGAAAAGATATATTGGATGTAACTATAATTAATTGTTAAGTTTCATTTGAGACTGAGATCTGAGATGCAACAAAAAGTGGGTGTGATGACCTGGTTAGAATGTTCTAGATTTGTCCATGTATGATCTCACTAATCTGTAGAAGGTATACTTGGGATGATAATTTTTTTTTGGATGTAGAAATGTGCATCAATGATTTTGAAATAAACTTTTGTTGCTCGCACACAAATTTTGTTGCAATTTAAAGTCTGCTATCTGGGGAATTAATCCCGGTGTAACTTTAAGTTTAATGGAACATTGATCCTTATTAAAGATATTGATGAATTCTTCCAACTGTGTTTTTGTTTGAGTCCACATGGACCCCATATAAACTTAAATATGAAGGTTTAGTCACTATATGTTTGAATCACTGAATAAATGTGTTGGTGAAAATAAAAAATACCATTTGAGAAAACCTCAAGGGGAACCCTGATGAAAGAAAACATTTATTGTCTCAGAAGTAAGGGTTGACAATTTCAAACTGAGATCAGGCGGAATTTCTTTTCTCAGAGGATTGAGATCTTTGGAACTCCTGGTCACAGAGAGCTGTGGGGGCAGAGGCCTTGCGTGTAGTTAAAGCTGAGACAGAGACATTCTTGATCGGTCAGGGAATGAAGGGTTAGAGGGGAAGGGCAGAGAAGTGGGTGTGAGGGATTTTGGATCTGCCATGATCCCATTGAATGACAGAGCAGGCTCAAGGGGCTGAACAGCCTAACCCTGTTCCTGTTTCTCATGGTCTTTCATATACTCATATGGACCCATAGTTCTCAATCACACAGCAAGTCAGGACAACTAAGGATAGACTGCAGGTGTTGGCCATCCCAAAGACAAATGCGCCTCAAGAATTAAATAGTTAAACAAAAGGGATGATTAATTGAATTTATTAATTAAACGACTAATTGGTGCATTGTATCCAGTTCTGTGTGCCACACTGTCAGATGCATGTCAAAGCTTTGGTGAAAGTGTTGAGGACATTTGCAAGAATGACATTGTGAACGAGGAATTTATTTTGTCGGCACCAGTTGGAATGAGAAGAGTGACGGTGAGGACCAATGGCTCGACGGGGAGGTAAATTCTAGAAGATGTAAAAGCTTTCCTTGGAAGTTCAGCCTTCTTTATTTTTTCGACAGCAGTTGGGAAGAGTGACTAAGACCCTGATGGGGAGGTAAATTTTAGAAGATTTAAAAGATATAAAGGATTTCCTAACATATAGGTGGAGCACACGCTGAGCAGGAGCATACCTGGGATTGCTGAGTAAGTCAGGTTTTATCCGAAACACTACTCGGGTAGTGTCTCTCACCTATCCTCCTCCTCGAACCAAAAAAAAGGTTCTGCGCGCCAGATTAGAAGGCAGATAGTTTCATTTTTTTTCCAGTTTTTCAGTAGTTGGGAGTTTGGAATAGTGGGAATGGAGGTTAGGGTAGTTGAATGTTCCTCCTGCAGAATGTGGGAGGTAAGGGTCACCACTAGTGTCCCTGCTGACCACATCTGCGGGAGGTGCACCAACTCCAGCTCCTCAAAAAACTGTTCGGCAACTGGAACTGGAGCTGGATGAATTCCGGATCATTCGGGAGCCAGAGATGGTTCATGATAAGAGTTACAGGGAGGTAGACACACATCAGGTAAATGAAGAAGGTAGATGGGTTACAGCCAGGGGACGGAAAGGGAACTGGCAGGCACTATAGGGATCCCCTGTGGTTGTTCCCCTCAACAACAAGTATAATGTTTTGGATACTGTTGGGGGGGGATGTTGGGCGGAACTTACCAGGGGTAAGCAATGGAGCAGGGTCGCTGGCACAGAGTCTGTCCCTGTTGTTCAGAAGGGAAAGGGGAAGAGGAGCAGAGTATTAGTCATTGGGGTCTCCGTAGTTAGCGGGACAGATAGGAGGTCCTGTGGGAATGAGAGAGACTCAGGGTTGGTGTGTTGCCTCTCAGGTGCCAGGGTTCATGATGTCTTGGATCGTGTTTTCGGGATCCTTGCAGGGGAGGGGGAGCAGTCCCAAGTCGTGGTCCACATAGGCACCAATGACATAGGTAGGAAGAGAGATGGGGATTTAAGGCAGAAATTCAGGGAGCTAGGGTGGAAGCTTACAGCTAGAACAAACAGAGTTGTTGTCTCTGGTTTTTGCCCGTGCCTCATGCTAGCGAGGTGAGGAATAGGGAGAGAGAGGCGTTGAACACATGGCAACAGGGATGGTGCAGGAGGGAGGTTTTGGATTCCTGGATAATTGGGGCTCTTTCTGGAGTAGGTGGGATTTCTACAAGCAGGATAGTCTTCATCTGAAGCAGAGGGGTACCAATATCCTGGGGGAGAAATTTGCTAATGCTCTTTGGGTGGGTTTAAATTAATTCAGCAGGGGGATGTGAACTGAAATTGTAATTTGAGTATACGGCCGGCACGGTGGCATAGTGGTTAGCACTGCTGCCTCACAGCACCTGAGACCCGGGTTCAGTTCTCGACTCAGGCGACTGTCTGTGTGGAGTTTGCACGTTCTCCCCGTGTCTGTGTGGGTTTCCTCCGGGTGCTCCGGTTTCCTCCCACAGTCCAAAGATGTGCGGGTCAGGTGAATTGGCCATGCTAAATTGCCCGTAGTGTTAGGTGGGGTAAATGTAGGGGTATGGGTGGGTTGCACTTCGGCGGGTCGGTGTGGACTTGTTGGGCCGAAGGACCTGTTTCCACACTGTAAGTAATCTAATCTATACGGGTGGTTGAGAGTAGTGAAGTCAGAACTAAGATTTCAAGATCACAAGATGGCACCGGCAAGCAAGAAGTTGGTTTGAAATGTGTCTACTTCAACGCCAGGAACATCCAGAATAAGGTGGGTGAACTTACAGCAAGGATTGGTACCTGGGGTTTTGATGTTGTGGCCATTTCAGAGGCATGGGTAGAGCAGGGATAGGAATCATTATTGCAGATTCCAGGATTTAGATGTTTCAGTAAGAACAGAGAAAATGATAAAAGAGGGGGTGGTGTGTCACAGTTAGTCAACGACACTATTATGGGGGCAGAAAGGACGTTTGAGGACTCATCTACTGAGGTAGTATGGGCTAAGGTTAGAAACAGGAAAGGAGAGGTCAACTTACTGAGAGTTTTTTATAGGCCTCCGGGTAGTTCCAGAGATGTAGAGGAAAGGATAGCAAAGATGATCCTCGATAGCAGTGAGAGTGACAGGGTAGTTGCTATGGGGGACTTTAACTTTCCAAATATTGACTGGGAATACAATAGTTCAAGTACTTGAGATGGGTCAGTTTTCGTCCAATGTGTGCAAGAGAGTTTTCTGACACAGTATATGGGAATTTGTGCGTGGAGTCCGAGGAGACAGGGGAATTGCTAAATGAATACTTTTTGTCAGTATTCACACTAGAAAAAGACAATGTGGCCGAGGAGAATACTGAGATACAGGCTACTAGAAAAGATGGGATTGAGGTTCACAAGGAGGAAAGTATAAAAATAGATAAGTCCTCTGGGCCGGATGAGATTTATCCTAGGATTCTCTGGGAAGCCAGGGAGGAGATCTTTATGACTTTGATCTTTATGTCATTATTGTCTACAGGAGTAGTGCCAGGAGTCTGGAGGATAGCAAATGTGGTTCCCTTGTTCAAGAGGGGAGTAGAGATAACCTTAGAAATTATAGACCAGTGAGCCTTACATCAGTTGTGGGTAAAGTGTTGGAAAAGGTTATAAGAGATAGGATTTATAATCATCTAGAAAAGAATAATTTGATTAGGGATAGTCAACATGGTTTTGTGAAGGGTAGGTCGTGCCTCAAAGTTTTTTTTTGAGAAGGTGAGCAAACAGGTAGATGAGGGTAAAGCAGTTGACGTGGTGTATATGGATTTCAATAAGGTGTTTGATAAGTTTACCCACAGGACGCTATTGCGCACAATGCAGAGGCATGAGATTGAGGATGATTTAACGGTTTGGATCAGAAAATGACTCGCTGAAAGAAGACAGAGGGTGGTGGTTGATGGGAAATATTCATCTTGGAGTTCAGTTACTCATGGTGTACCGCAAAGATCTGTTTTGGGTCCACTGTTATTTGTCATTTTTAAAAATGACCTAGATGAGGGATTAGAAGGATGGGTTAGTAAACTTGTGGATGACACGAAGGTTGGTACAGTTGTGGATAATGATGAAGAATATTGTAGGTTACAGAGAGACATAGATAAGCTGCAGAGCTGGGCAGAGAGGTGGCAAATCGAGCTAATAAGTGTGAGGTGATCCACTCTAGAAAGAGTAACAGGAATGCAGAGTACTGGGTTAATGGTAAGATTCTTGGTAGAGTAGATAAGCAGAGAAATCTCAGTGTCCATGTACATAGATCCCTGAAAGTTGCCACCCAAGTGGATAGGGTTGTTAAGAAGGGATATAGTGTGTTAGCTTTTACTGGTAGAGGGACTGAGTTTTGGAACCATGAGATCATGCTCAGCTGTACAAAGTTCTGGTGCTGCGTGTTTGGAGTAGTGTGTACAGTTCTGGTCACCTCATTACAGGAAGGATGTGGAAGCTTTGGAAAGGGTTCTGAGGAGATTTACTTGGATGTTGCTTGGTATGGAGGGAAGGTCTTATGAGGAAGGGCTGAGGGAACTGAAGCTGTTTTCATTAGAGAGAAGAAGGTTGAGACATATAAGATAATCAGAGGGTTAGATACGGTGGACATGAGGAGCCTTTTTCCTCAGATGGCAATGGCGAGCATGAGGGGACATAGCTTAAATTGAGGGGTGATAGGTATAGGAAAGATGTCAGAGATACTTTCTTTACTCAGAGAGTAATGGGGTGTGGAACACACTGCTTGCAACAGTAGTAGAGTTGCCAACTTCAAGGGCATTTAAATGGTCATTGTATAGTCATGTGGATGAGAATGGAATAGTGTCGGTTAGATGGGCATCAGATTGGTTCAGCAGGTTGACACAACATCAAAGGCCGAACGGCCTGTACTGCGCTGTAATGTCCTATGTTCTATGTTGTAATTGTATGATGGGCAATGACTGAAATGGAGATTGCTTCCCTTAAAGCAGAGTAGGTTACTTAGGGACCTATTAGAGATAAAATTAATGTAAACGAGTTTTGGTAAAATAAACGAGGTGAAATTCTTTCCAATGATGGAAAGGTTAGCAATGAGAGCACGCATATCTAGGGCAACTGGAGATGCGACGAGGAGAAATCTTTCTATGTAGAAAGCTTTTATGAACTGGGATGCACTGTCTGTTAAAAGAAGATTGAAGAGTAACTTTAAAAAAAATTAAATAAATACTTGAGAAGAAAATCGCAATGGAGAAAGAGTAGCAGGAGGGAGAGGAAAGGGAGTGATCCTTTCAAAGAGCTAGTAAAATTAAGATAGACAGAATGGTCACTGTTTTTGCAGTTTCAGTCCGTAATTGTACAGCTCTGTGCTTTCTCAGCAGGTTCTGAGGATTTGATGACATATTCTGGTGAAAGATCAGTAAATTAAATGTCATTCTAATTGCTTGGCGTACAATGGCTCTTTATGGTCACATGATGTCAAGAAAGGTAACATGCAACTGATCAACTGTGGTCACTGTTGGAGATTCTAAGCTCAGGCATGGAACTGTCTGTCAGAAAATTCCAGAAATAGTCATAATTTGTCAACAGAATTAATGTCAGTTGGAGATGTTAATAAAACAGCAGCCACATCAAAGTGTCTTGGAAAACAAGCTCCCAATTAAATTCAGCAAATGAATAAGAAACTGGCATCAGCAGCTTAGTATAGACATGGAGACTAAGCTTGCAGTTAAAATAAATCGGTGCAAATCATGTCGTATGAATTATGATTTTCTAAGTAAACCGAATGAATTTTGTTTTATTGGAAATAACCACTGCAGTAATTTTGACTCTCAATATGATTACAATCATGTTACATGCGGTTATAAACAGGTTGAGTCTAGACAGAGTCTAGTCCAAGCCAAACAGCCTTGTGATGCGTAAACAATACTGTGCTGAGCGAAGAATCGAAGCTTATATTTGTTAATGTCACTAAGCCAATGACAGATTGACAAGACCAGATAAACAAGAGGTCCTTCACAGTCTAAGGTTGTTTCAGACTAAGATGAAGGGAAATGTCTTCACCCAGAGAGTAGTCTGAAATGCTCTGCCACAGCAAGCATTTGAGGCCAAACATTGAATGTTTTGAAGACATAGTTCTTAGGGTTAAAGGGATCAAAGAATTTGGGGAGCGACTGTGAACAGGGTTCTGAGTTGGATAGTCAGGCACGGTCATATTGAATGACAACGCCAGCGTGAGATAACCTCACAGGGGCTGCTATCCCATTACCAAGTCACCCTTTATTAACATGTGCACTGTACACTGGCTGTGACCAGCCAGCTCGGAGTCAGTCCCTGAACTAAATCTCCTGTTTATATCAATCAGCCAGGGCTCCCTGATTGGCCCAGGTTCCCAAACCCAATCAAGGATTTCATAGTCAATAAGATCCACCTGGTTCCAATCACCACAAAGGGCAAATGACCTAGTCCTGTTCATGTTTCCTAACTTTCTACGTTCCTATGATTGCAAGTCGTGCTTTGATGCAAACAAAATAGTGCAACTGCCTAATGCTAAGGTTTTATGGCTGGAGTACTTTGTCTTCCCTGTGCAGTATTTTTTTCCCACTTCCTCTGCTATGGCACAGACTGACCTCTAGCACCTAGTTTCAAGTCTGCACATGTCATGGGCCTGTGTCAATCACAGCGTCATACTTCCATTGTGAAGCTTTCAGTCCATTCCCCCTGTCCACATGCAGCTTGTGTGGATTGCCCCGGAGTTACCAGGGATTGAAGATTAATCTTCCAGGATACTGCCCTGTCCAACCCTGGCAAGAAAATCATTCGGGCCTTCGAAGCAAAAAAACCGGATGCTTTTTTCCCCGCAGTTTTCAATGACCATTTTGCTAGTTTTGATCAATGGGAGGTGAGTTTGCAGAAACATCTCAGATTCTGATGGGGTGTGCCATGGTAGATACTGTGAGGATGTTTCCCTTGAGTGGAAATCGAGAGAGAGGGGCAATCATTTTGACAGCAGGTACAGAGAAACGCCACCAGCAACCAATTCCCCGCCAAGCTACTCACCAATTTGGAAATATATTGCTGTTCCTTCACTGTCGCTGGGTCAAAATCTTAGAACTCCCTCCCTGATAGCATTGGGAGTGTGCCTATCTGCAAGAGTTCACTCCCAACTCGGGATGGGCAATAAATGCTGGTACAGCTAACAATACCCACATGCCATGAATGAATTGAAGAAGAAAAGGCTTGGCAATTTAAGATGGAGCGACAGAGGAATTTGTTCTCTCAGAGACTTTTGCAATGTTTTACTGAAGAGGGCCAAAGGTTCAGTCCACTAATGTATTCAAGAATGAGATGAATGACATAAGATGATATAAAGTTATGAAGGGACTAGATAAGATAGAAGCAGGGAGATTGTTTCCACTGGTGGGTGAAACTAGAACTAGGGAACATTGCCTCACAATAAGGGGGAGCAGACTTAGGGCTGAGTTGAGAAGGAACGTCTTCACCCAATGGGTTGTGAATCCATGGAATTCCTTGCCTAGTTGAGGACACCTCTAAATGCTTTTGAGGCAAAGGTAGATAGATTTGTGAACAGTAAAGGAATTAAGGGTTATAGTGAGAGGGCAGGTAATTGGAGCTGAGTCCACAAAAAGATCTAATTGAATGGCGGAGCAGGCTCGATGGGTTAGATGGCCTACTCCTGCTCCTGTTTCTGATATTCTTAACAAGTCCTTGAACAATAGATGAAAGCAAGGCTGAGGGGTAGGGTAGGATATCGGAGTTGAGGCCAAGATCACATCAGTCATGTTCTTACTGAAAGGTGAATAAATTCTGGAGGCCAAGAAGTCTGCAGTCCTTGTCATATTTCTAATGTTCTTGTGTAACAAGGTGGATGGGAAAGGACTGTTTGATGAGGAGTTGAAGACAATGTGATCGAACATTCAGGAATGAGCAGCCTTATGCCATGTATGGTTTTGCCATTGAAGCTAAACCAATATGCGGAATCCTACCTTTGTTCGCCCAGGGTTGGACATTGGTGGGGTCTGATTCCTGACTAGAGGGGAGACCTGCAATCCTGCTGCTCAGATGTACCAATAATAACTCAGTCACTGACAGAATTTAAAACAAAAACTGTTCTAAACAATGGTCAAATTGTGAAAATGTTTTAGAAGGTCATCGTTTTTTTACAATGGCATTGGCACTTGTTCAGGTTGCTTCCAGTTTATGGGGTTGTGTTGGAGTGTTTTGAAAGGAGTGAACTAGGTGGCTATGCTGGGTTCTTGTTCACTGTTAATTGAGACCAGCCTGAAAACTGAAACTTGTTCCTGTGCATTGCAGTTGACGGATATAAACAGGGAGAGACAAAGCAGGGTATAGACTCATGATTCCTTGTGTAATACCATTCCACAATTTACTTCGGAGTATCAATGTTTGAAGTAACCAGGAATTTATTTGTGCTTGGTCTATCTGCACCTCCATGGAGACTGGTTTGATTTGCCTTGTGCTTGAAGCCAATGTTGCTACTGGCACATTGAGATATTGGTCTTGAGTATCCATGGGTGATGGGTGTCTGGACATACATTGTCCCTGAGGCTGCTTGCCCCTAAGTAAGGTTTTTTCCAATCCCTTACATACTCAAACAATCCTTTATTTACATCTGTTTCACATTAGGTTATCAAGTAATGCTCAAAGACCTCTCTCTTCACATGCTCACTCGAGTCTGATGTCTGCTGTCTTACTGATGCCAGAATTAATACAGCAATGGGAGGAGACCAATCTTCTCCTTGATCCTGCTCTGCTATTCAATAAGATCATGCCTGTTCTGGTTTCTACATCTATATGCCTGCTTTAGACCCATACTTGTCAATCTAAAATTTAAATTTAATTATTGAACTCACATTGACCTCTATTTGAGGAAGAGAGATCCAAGCCTCCACTACTCCTGTGCAGGGCTGCATGTGGTTGTCGGGCTGGTGTAGGAGGGAGGGCTTCAGATATGTGGATCATTAGGGAGGCTGAGCAGGTGATAGAGAAGACTTATAGGGAGGTAGTCACATCTACGTTACAGGATAAGGGGAGCTGGGTGACCATCAGGAGAGGGAAAGGGAATGGGCAGACAGTGCAGGGACCCCCTGTGGCCATTCCTCTCAATAATCAGTACACCGTTTTGGATGCTGTTGAGGGGGACAACCTACCAGTGGAAAACCATAGCGGCCAGGTTTCTGGCACTGAGCCTGGCTCTGTGACTCAGAAGGGAAGTTGTTGGGACGAGCAGAAATAGGAGAGTGATAATGGTAGGAGATTCAATCATGAGAGGAACAGGCAGAGGATTCTGTGGTCATGAGCGATACTCCTGGATGGTATGTTGCCTCCTGTGTGCTCGAGTCAGGGATTTCTCAGATCAAGTTGACAGGATCCTTAAGGGGGAGGGATGGCAGCCAGGACTTATGGTACACTTCAGTGCCAATGACATAGGTAGGGAAAGGGAGAAGGACCTGAAAAGAAAATATAAGGAGTTAAGTTGGAAGCTAGGAGGCAGGACGAGCAGACTAGTAATCTCATGATTGCTACTGTGTTAGTGAGGCTAGGAATAGAGAGGGAATACAGATGAACATGTGGCTGCGGGGCTGATGTAGGAGGGAGGGTTTCAGATATGTGAATCATTGGGATACCTTCTGGGGAAGGTGGGACCTTCACAAGAAGGATAGGTTGCCCTTGAATTGGAGGACACTAATATCCTGGGCGGAAAGTTTGCTAGAGCTCTTTGGGAGGATTTAAACTAGTGTGGTAGGGGAATGGGAACCTGAACTATGGATCAAATGATGGAGAAGGTCATGAACAGCCAGACACAGCATGCAGGTAGTCTGTGAGGAGGGATAGGCACTTGATAGGGTAAAGGTGCAGTCAGTGTGATGGGTTGAAGTGCGTCCATTTTATTGCAAGAAATATCAGGAATAAGGGTAATGAACTCAGGGCATGGATCAGTACTTGGAACGATGATGTTGTGGTCATTATGGAGAGTTGGGTATCACGGGACAGGAATGTATTATGTCCCAGGGTTTAGATGTTTCAAAAGGAAACGGGGGGAAAGGTAAAAGAGATGGAGGAGTGGCATTGCTAATCAGGGATAGTATCACAGCGGTAGAAAGGGAGATCATTGAGGAGGGTTTGTCTACAGATTCAGTATGGGTGGAAGTAAGAAACAGGAAAGAAACAGTCACTTTATTGGGAATTTTCTACAGGCCTCCCAATAGCAACAGAGACACGGAGGAGCAGATTGGGAGGCAGATTTTGGAAATGTATAAAAATAATAGGGTTGTTGCCATAGGTGACTTTAACTTTCCTAATGTTGATTGGAACCTCCTTAATGCAAATAGTTTGGATGGAGCAGTTTTTGTCAGATGTGTCCAGGAAGGGTTCCTAATTCAATACGTAGATAGGCCAATTAGAGGGGTGACCATATTGGATTTGGTGCTTGGCAACGAACCATACCAGAGTGACACAATTCCCTGACCTTTACAATACTCATGGAGAGAGACAGAAGCAGATGGTACAGTAAAGTATTTAATTAGGGAGGGAGAATTACACAGCTATTAGGCAGGAACTGGGGTGCCTAAATTGGGAACAGATGTTCTCAGGGAAATGCACGACAGAACAGTTTAGGGAGCACTTGCTGATCGTGCTGGACAGGTTTGTCCCACTGAGACAAGGAAGAGATGGTAAGATGAAGGAACTCTGGGTGACAAGGGATGTGGAACATCCAATCAAGCAGAAGAAGGAAGCTTACTTAAGGTTGAGGAGGCAAGGATCAGACAGGGCTCTAGAGGGTTACAAGGTAGCCAGGAAGGAACTGAAGAATGGACTTAGGAGAGCCAGAAGGAAGCATGAGAAAGCTTTTGTGGGTAGGATTAAGGCAAATACTAAGGTTTCTGCATGTAGGTGAGGAACAAGTGAATGATCAGAGTGAGAGTAGGGCTGATCATGGATAGTGGAGGGAACCTGTACCTGGATTTGAAGGAAGTAAGGGAGGACCTTAATGAATACTTTGTTTCAGTATTCACTAGTGGGAGGGAACTTGACAAAAGAATCCTGTGTTCAAAATATTGACTTTCTAAACAGAACATGGTCAATCATTCAATATGGGGGAGGGAGGAGGGGCATTATCGAAAATAATTGAATATATTGGGGCAGGTTGTCCATTGCTTAAATTATGGCAGTTAACTTCTGGGGGTGGGGGTGGGGTCAATTTCAGCGAGAGGGGATGGTTCTCCTCTCTGTAGTGGAAGAGACACGCAAATCTTGCAGAAATGGTGTAAACCTGAGAGTTTCTGAGATTCTGAACTCATACTGAAGTTATTGCAGATGATCAGGGGAATCCCTATTACCAATGTTTTCCCCCAGCGCTTTGAATCCTCAGTACGCAAACTTATGGAACAGCATCTTTACATAGTGCTTGAGAGTAGGAGAATGCTGCTACCAATCCTCTTTACTCGACTGAGCCTAAGGGTCTATTTGCTTTTTAGTGCTAAAGGATCAAGTGCTGGCGAATTTTAATGAGAAGAGGGTCTTGTGTAATAGGTGCAAGTTATGTCAGATAAAAGAGGTAGCAAATAGATACAAAAGATAAACTGTATTACTAAAACGAAGAGAAATATGGATATACATTTGCATTTCATGAGATCATCAGATATCCTGATTTATCCCAAACCATGATACAATCAGCTTGGATGGAGCTTGTTGCTGTCTCCAACTGTACCCCTTTCAGACCATTACCTTTTACAACACTAAGAGCTGCTGTTTCATTGGGAATCTGCTGCAGTTATGAATGAACTGGAAGAGCAGTTGTATGCACTCACCTCTGTCCAGCTCAGCATGGGACAGTCTCACACTACACACTTGAAAGGTCATGATTTGGAGGAGCCAGTGTTGGACCGGGGCGTACAAAGTTAAAAATCCCACAATACCAAGTTACATTCCAACAGGTTTATTTGGAAGCACTAGTCCTCAGAGTGGCGTTCCTTCATCAGGACAGGTGACCTCCATTTTCTATGTCTTCCCACCAAAACATTCACAAATTCACCATTCGCCGTTTCATGCATTGATCCCTTCCTTGTGCGCATTGGGTATACAGATGCCTCATGTGTTTATACAGCAGCCTTTCCCATAAAAAAAATCAAACAAAAGCACATTACCAAGGGCTAAGATATAATGCTTCTCATTAGTGAAGAGACCATAAATAATATGCTTTAAATTTGGGGTCAAAATAAATCAGAGAAACTTATAAATGGACTCCATTGTGTTGGATTCCCAACAAGGATTTTCTGTTTGTCCAGTGATTTTCTGCATGTGGAAGATTTTAAGGCATGATGAAAGGCAGAACAAGGCTGGTTTGAAGGAACTAAAGTAGTGTAATAATTGCCTCAGTAATATACAACAGACTGGAGCCAGGACTTAAAGCACATAGTCTAAGATGCACATCCACCAATGTCATTTATTGTATCTGTTGCTGCGCTTTTCCAGCAACACATTTTTCACCCATGGAGAGAGAGCAAGTTAACATTTCGAGTCAAGAAGACTTTTCATGCTCTGTTGGTTGTGAAACTCTTTGAACACCTGGATAAGGTGATAGATTGCTAAGTAAGTACAAGCACTTTTTTCCTGAGTGTTCCCAGCATTTGAAACGACACAATGAGGTCACACTTATGCATCACTCATCCATTCCTAGCCTTGCTACAGCTGTCCTCCGGTGCCAAAAAAAGGTTTGTGGAAGATGCGGCTACAAATCGGTTGCACAGCAAACTCCCGCAAGCAGCAATGAAATATTCAAGGGTTCAGAAAAGATTTACATGGATGTTGCCAGGGTCAGAGGGTTTGAGCTATAGGGAGAGGCTGAATAGGCTGGGGCTGTTTGGAGGATGAGGGGTGACCTTATAGAAGTTTATAAAATCATGAGGGGCATGGATAGGGTGAATAGTCAAGGTCTTTTTCCCTGGCTTGGGGGAGTCCTGAACTAGAGGGTGAGAGAGTAAAGATTTAAAAGGGACCTCAGGGCAACTTTTTCATTCAATTGCTGGTGTGTGTATATGTGGAATGAGCTGCCAGAGGAAGTGGTTGAGACTGGCGAAATGATAACATTTAAAAGGCATCCAGATGGGTATATGAATAGGAAGGGTTTAGAGGGACATGGGCCAAGTGCTGGCAAATGGGACTAGATTAATTTAGGATATCTGGTACCTAAATTAATCTAGCCCTATTAGATGGATGTGTTGGACTGAAGGGTCTGTTTCCCTGCTGTACATCTCTATGACTCTGTTAAATGATTGAGGTTGAAGTTTAAATATTAGCTGGAGCACTGGAGGTATATTTGCTGCCCACCCAGTTATCTTATACATACATTGAAAGGAGAAGGACCAGTTCAGCGTTCCGTCTGAAAAACCAGTACCTCCAACAGTGCAGCACTCCCTGCGCACATTGATGTTACCCTAGGAGTGTCACCCAGCTTAATGGGGTCAGTCTTCTGGGCTGGAACCTGAACCCATGTCCATCCTAATCACAGCTATGCGTGCTACCCACAGAGATATATTAAGAGGAAAAGGTGCTTTTAAAAATTCTTTCATGGGATGAGGGTGTCGCTGGCTAGTCAGCATGTATTACCCATCCCTAATTGCCTAAAGGGTAGTTAAGAGTCAACCACATTGCTGTGGGTCTGGAGTCACATGTAGTCCAGACCCAGGTAAGGATGGCAGTTTCCTTTGCTAAAGGACATTAGTGAACCAGATGGGTTTTAATAACAATCAACAATAGTTCATGGTCATTATTAGATTCTTAATTCCAGAATTGTATTGAATTCAAATTCCACCATCTGCCAGAATTGAAATGCGGGTTCGCAGAATGTTACCTGGGTCTCTGGATTAACAGCTCAGCATAGACATCACTAGGCTGTCACCTCGCCTTACTCTTCTCACCTATACTTTACTAGAAAACTGGGTCTATTGTATGTATTATATCTTGAAGCTATGCAGAGATAACATGGCTTTCTCTCTGTGTGATAAGCTTTGTTCACCGTGCTTCAAAGTCTCTGCTGTCTGTTTGCTGTTCTATCTTCTAGCTCCTTCTACTCTGTGTTTACTTTCTGTGAGTCCACACTTAATACTTAGTCAAGTAAAGTGAGCATCAATAGTAAACAGATTCACATAATTGAACTTAGAACAATTGAATGTCGCTTCAAGAGCCCTCATTGCCTGCAAACTTTGCTTTGGAACTTTCTGAGGGGCAATAGGTGCTATATAAATGCAAAGTGTTTCATGGATTCAGTGCAGGGGATAAAGTTTGCTCACTAGGAGTGATCAGCAATGAGCCCAAGGGAAATATTCATGATAAAGCCTGCCCTTCCTCAAGGTAATCACAGCTTCTTGTGATTGAATATTGCCCAAACCTAAATGTTATTTGAATGTTTTGGAGGAAGTTAAGGAAATAAAATGACTTTTGAAAAGAAAAGCATCAGCAAGTTTTGATTTAGATCCCATCTACCTTTCTCTGAGAAAAAGAACAGGAAATGACATCACCAACCCAAGGAAATTTAATCATATAAATAGCAAGTAGCACATAACAGCAGCACTTCACCAGAGGCTCACTGATGACGTTACTTATTATGGTGACGAAACATCTGAAAACGAACCTTCCAGCTCACTGAACAAACTTACATCCAAACAATTCATCAAAATTCCAAAACCAGGTGTTTTTTTTTCATTCCTTACTGACTTTGTCCTTTAACCACTTTCTGCAATTTAGTGACTGATATTTTTTGCTGCATTGTGATATTTCCTCAGTCTAAAGCATTCAGAAAACATTATGACCCCATTCAGTCACATTTTCTGTAGATAGGCAGTTTCTAAAATGTCTCAAGCTTACAAGTGTCATTCTGGTTCTCAAATTCCCTTCTAGCCTTTCTCGCCCTGAGGACTGGAATCTCTTCCAAGTTTTAGAACACTCCTTCTCAATTCTAATCTTTTGTGCATCCCTAATTTCCTTCCCTCCACCATTGGCGACATCCAGCTGCCATACATTGAGTTCTGGAATTCCCGCTGTAAACCTCTCCACCATTCCATCTCCCTCACATCTGGACACACGTTAAAATTAAATCTCTTTGACTAAGCTGAAAGTTGTAAGCTGGTCTTTTGTCATAATATATATGATTGTGTCAAATTTGATCTGATAATTGAATCTCTTTAAATAAGCAGTTATCTGTCAGCTTTTATTTTGTCATTACTTATTTGATCGCGTCAAATTTGGTCTGATAGTTGCTCCTGCAAAGCATGTTGGGATGTTGTACTACAGAGTCTTCCAAACTTGCCCACCATAACCCTCGTTCAAAGCTTGTGACTACTCAGTGAGGTCTATCGGGTGCTGGAGTCAAAGTGCTAGAGCTGAGGAGTTTGTGGGATGGACAGAAGGATTGGGGGATGTGGGTGAATGGGAGGAGTGGAATGAATGAATGAATAAATGAGCATAATTGTCACATACTCAAATGTGCATAGTGAAAAGTCTATAAGTCACCACTTACAGCACCATCTTAAGTACAAAGGTACCCAGGTACAGCTTCTCCAGTTACAGATTAATTACAGTGTAACCATGTCACATGGTGCCATCGTAGGTACAGGGGACCCAGGTACAATCCTTAGTTACAGAATAGAGAAATGAAGAATAAAAAGTTACATTACAGCTATACACAGTATAACCACAGGTCAGGAAAATAAGAAGCAACGATAAAAAGGCAAACATCACAGCCTCTCTCCAAGGGTCTATATAGCAGACCAGTGCATCCACACGGTCTGGCCACTGGCCGTTGCCTCCACTCAGCCCTGGGCCCCTAACACCATGTTCCATCCTGGGCCCCTAAGGCCATGCTATGCCCTGGGCCCACAACGCCATGCTCTGCCCTCAGTCCCTAACGTCATGCTCCACCCTGGGCCCTTAAAACCATGCTCCACCTTGGGCCCCTAACGCCATGCTCTGCCCTGTGCCACTGGTAATTGTAGCAAGGGTTGGGGGGGAGTGTGGGGGAATGGAGGTAATGGGGAATGGGGCGGGGTGTGTGGGGGGCTTTGGTAGTAATGGGGAGGAGGGGTGTGGTGTGTGTGGGAGGAGGGAAGGTAATGGGGAGAAGGGGTGAGGGTGTGTGTGAGAGGGGTGGAGGGAATGAGGAGAAGGGGTGGGGTGTGTGTATGGGAGGAGGGAAGGGTATGGGGAGAAAGGGTGGGGGTGTGTGTGAGAGGGGTGGAGGGAATGGGGAGAAGGGGTGGGCTGTGTGTGGAGGGGTGGAGGGAATGAGGAGAAGGGGTGGGGTGTGTGTGGAGGGGTGGAGGGAATGGGGAGAAGGGGTGGGGTGTGTGTGAGAGGGGTGGAGGGAATGGGGAGAAGGGGTGGGGTGTGTGTGGGAGGGGTGGAGGGAAAGGGGAGAAGGGGTGGGTGGCACGGTGGTTAGCACTGCTGCCTCACAGCGCCAGAGACCCGGGTTCAATTCCCGCCTCAGGCCACTGGCTGTGTGGAGTTTGCACGTTCTCCCCGTGTCTGGGTGGGTTTCCTCCGGGTGCTCCGGTTTCCTCCCACAGTCCAAAGATGTGCAGGTCAGGTGAATTGACCGTACTAAATTGCCCGTAGTGTTAGATGTAGGGGTATGGGTGGGTTGCGCTTCAGTGGGTCGGTGTGGACTTGTTGGGCCGAAGGGCCTGTCTCCACACTGTAAGTAATCTAATCTAATCTAAATGTGTGGATGTGTCTGGCAGGAGGGAAGGTAATGGGTAGAAGGGGTGGGGTGTGTGTGGGAGGAGTGGAGGGAATGGGGAGTAGGGGTGGGGGGTTGCAGGTAATGGTGGTTGGGAGGGGTTGTGTTGTAATGTGACTCCCATTGATGTGCCTTAGTGGTCTGTAAGAGGAAGGGGGAGTGGATTGCTGGGCTCTGGTGAAGAGGCATCTTGACTCATTACATTAGCTTGCTCTCTCTCTCTCTCCATGGACACAGTCTGACCCGCTGTGATCTGCAGCATTTCTAATTTTTAGTAGATTCCAGCATCTGCAATAATATGCTCCTAGAAAAAGAATTACTGTTTGACTGACAACTGAAATGTTTATCCATGAGGTGGATTGGGAGAATGAAGGTGGATTGGATGGATGAAGGAAGGTAAAGAGGCAGCGGGCTGAGAGAGAGAGAGTTCAGAGAGCACATTGGTGAAATAGTCTAGCACCAACACGGGAATGGAGGAAGTGAAGGTTGAATGTTGGATTGAGTGGGATATGGGAGCAGGGGAGAGACAAATACAAGTCTGTGTGGAGGGATTAATGTGGACTAGATGAGGTAGGGATTGAAAGTTAAGTATAAACCCAGAATGAGACAATGATCTCACTGATACTTCCTTTGTGAGAGTAAGCAATGCTGAGCCATCATCTTCAGAAATGTCATTCATTCCCACCAGTTTGTCCTTCATGAAGGTGAAATAATTTGTTCTGCTGTGGAGCAATAGGATGTTGTATCACTGCTGGAAGGCAGTTGATTAATGGAACTGTGCAGCATTCATCACACTGCATCCACCCACTGATCTCAGAATATTTGCAATATACCTTGAATAAAGACTAGAACCAATGCAGCATTGAAATAAGGCTGACTCTGGTTACATTTCTCAGGTCCCTAAAGAGTCACGCTGGTGTCCAGTTACCAATTATTGGCCGAGTCAAATGGGTCCAGTTGCATTTAAAAATGATTTGAACATTGAGCTGTTGTATCCAATTATTAGGCTGGCTGCAAAACCCAAAGGGAACAGTTTCCTGATGATTCCTGCCCAGATAACAGCTTCATTTGGGTGGAATTAAATCAAGTGGGAATTGCAAACATGAGTGAACTGTATTGAGTAACTGTGTTCCACTTAAGTACCTGTCACCTTTTAAAATTGCTCTGCAGACTGCTTGTCTGACTGAGCCCTTGCTATGAAGTTTTCCACATAGCATAGAAACATAGCATTGATTTGACTTATTGTTGTCAAATGCACTGAGATACAGTGAAAAGTGTTGTTCTGGGTGCTCTACATGATTGACAGGCCGTGATAGTGAGCTTGCACAGAAGTGAAGCAACATCAGCAAGGTATTAGGTGAGAGACTATGGTCAAGTTTACCGATTACTGTCTCCGACCCAGGGCCTTTTTTATGACATCTGTCTGACGTAAGTTAAGGTGCTTCTATTCTGTGAAGGTAAGAATCTGTTGAAGCTCTAACTTGGATTTAATACAGGGCCTGTTCCAATTACAATCGCTCTGATTAATTGTAACCTCATTGAAATAGACACATTCAAAGAATACTATCCAATGGGATTGCTCTCATTACTTGCTTAGATGACTTTGGTCATAGGCTACAGATTTCTGCCCTCCTCCAGGGATCTAGAAACATAGAAAAACATAGAAAAATACAGCGCAGTACAGGCCCTTCGGCCCTCGATGTTGCGCCGACCAAAGTCTACCTAACCTACACTAGCCCAATAACCTCCATATGCTTATCCAATGCCCACTTAAATGCCTATAAAGAGGGAGAGTTCACCACTGCTACTGGCAGGGCATTCCATGAACTCACAACCCGCTGAGTAAAGAGAACAGAGTTTCAGCTAAAACCTCAGTGCCCATACTGAGGTAGTACCTACCTAGAAAATGTAAAATCGAGGCACATCTGCTGTCTTGACTGACCTTGTATGGACCAGATCAAATTCACTCAAAATCTTTTAAGAAGGTAGCCTAGACTCAAACCTTTTCCTATTTTAAAGGCAGCAGGGACTCAGGTGCAATGCAACTACTTCCTGTTAAGCACAACATAACTTAGATAAACACTGTAGTTAAAATACAGGTAGTTCTCCTATAACGCTGTGGTTGCATTCCAGTGAAACCCCGCTTAACAGAAAATTGCTCCACAGAAATATTGGGACCCATGGGAAAAGTGGAGTTAGGGACAGAGCAGCAAAAAAAAAATCACTCACGATCGTTCAAAGGTTTAACACAAAGTATAGGACAGCTGGAACGAAGGTTGAAATCATATTTATCAATGAAACAAAAGCAAATATAATGCAGTATATTTAAAAATTGTAAGAAAGCTGCTCCCTGTACAGTACCTCTCACAGAAAGTTGTTCTGTCAGCAGCTGACATCGGTGCAGGCGCAGAACAGAGAATGTAAACTGATTTCCCACTGGAATCACGCCATAGTGAACAGTGGTAAGCGTTCTCAAAAATACCGTTCCCTACTGCTTTAGTGATGTTATTTCCAAATCATGCTGCTGGAATGTGCATCATCCAAGAACTACCTGTACAACTAAAACTAAAACAGAGGAATTTGGAATAGTTTAACTATTGGAAAACCTAACAGAATAATCGACGCAGTGGCTAATACTAATTAACTGTTCCAATACAGTAACATGCTATAAACACATCCCTTGACAAAAAGGTAAATTCAGATACAGATTCTCAAATTCAGCTCTCCAAACCAGGAGGAAAGAAACATCAGGAGAAGATTCAGAGAGAGTCACATCCAGGACGCATTCACTGAAGCTTCCAACTCTTTTGAGACCCTAATAGCTTCAGCCTAAAGTTCAATCTAAAAACTTCTAAAAAAACTAGAAAGCCTGGTGTGTGAGAGAGCTGGCCACACCCAGGCTGCTTCCATTGTTGGAACGTAAAAAAACCCCAAGGTCTCACAAGCTGTTTACTCAAGTGGCTCAGTGCCTTACAACCTCTCCTCTCAAAAAAACCCAGGACAAAATAATGGCACAGCATAGTCACAGAAGCCATGACTCTGATATGAAGAAGAGCAGGGGAGTTGTCACTAGCTGCCTGACCATTGCTTAGTCCTGAACCCTGTTGGACTTTGGCTCAATCTACCAACTTACTTTCTTCTATGTGTGAGCCCAGTCCTGCGTGTTCTTTAAATGAAGCAATAGGAGATGATATTCAATCTCACACTCTTAGTTTTATTTTAGCAGTAAGTGGATAAAGTATACAGAGCTCTGGGTCTAAGCCTTTCTGTCCGTGACAAACTACAAAATGTGTCAGTTCAAAAAGAAAAGACGTATTCCTGCCCCTGACCCAGTCTTTTATACAATAAAAAAAGTCATGCAATCACTGAGGAGGGATTATCTTCTGATTGGCCGTTGATTTGACTCCATTCTCCGCCTCCTTGCGTTCCCGGATGTCCGACCCTACGTGACCTTCTTTTGCCTGCCAAACGGAACACCACATGACATCCTCGCCTTCTTCTGGGGCACGAAACAGAGCATCATGTGATCTCCTTCTGCGCGCGCAACGGAGCATCATGTGACCTCCGAACGCCAAGGACATCCACACTCGCAGCCAGCCATCTATTCTACAGTAAGCCATATATTTACAACCCACAGTTAAAAGCAAATGATCCAGTTGTGTCCACACCATTGTTTCTGGGACCTTGCTTTGAACAAATTGGTTGTCACGTTTCCTGTTTTACAATAGTGACTACACTTCAAGAGAAAAGGACTTTGTTGGCTGCGAAGAGATTTGATATGTCACAAAATGCTCCAAACAAATAAAATGCTTCATTTTTATAGCTATATATTTTAGAGGAAGACTGTTGTAGAGGAGTAAAATGTCACGAGATTAATCATCCAGAGGCCCAGGTGAATGCTGTGGGAACATGAGTACAAATCCTACCACAGTGTCTCTTGTATGAATTAAAGCTAATTTCAGTAATGGTGATCCTGAAACTAATATTGATTGTTGTAACAATCCATCTGGGTTACTAATTTCCTTCAGGGAAAGAAATCTGCCATCCTTATCCGGTCTGGTATATCTGTGATGTCAGACTTCCAGTCAGCTGACTCTTAAGATGCCGTCTGAAGTTGCCTAGAAAGCCACTCCATTCACGGGATTGGTAACAAATACTGGCCTTGCTAGCAATGCCCATATCTCGTGTAGGAATATAGTTTTTACTTGGGAAGCTATGCAATGAGACAAGAATTTACGTGACAGCTATGATTTTACGAGTTGTGAAGCCAAGCAAGCCTTCTGGCATGGAGAAATCTTTCTGATACTGTATCTAAAGACTCATAACTGAGAGTCCAGTGTTAAACAGCTGGAGTTAGCCCATATCCCAGTCAGGCTTTGGCAAATTCCCAGACAGCTTTCAGTATGAAAAAGAATCAGTAGAACGTTCTCCTACTGGGACAACAGTCATTCGACATCTGGAGAATTATGGCCCAGTATTGTTTGTATATTAAGTTTCATGCAGTGAGTTATCATTGTTATAGTTAGAAATGAAACAAGGGGAAACAAGGCACACTGAAGAGTGAGAGGACCAAATTTCATAAATTAGAGTATTAATGACTTCTTTTGAACGCATCTGATATATGACATAACATAATTCTTCTGCATTTGTTCTTGGTCAGTCAAGTCACCCTGTACTGAGGAAGGTAAGAACATTGGAACAAGAGTCATAAAAGACAAAATACTGCAGATGCTGGAAATCTGAAACACATACAGAGAATGCTGGGGAAACTCAGTGAGTCTGGCAGCAGAGGTGAGAGAACAGCAGAGTTAATGTCTCAAGTCCAGAATTGAAGTGAAAAGAATCATTCTGGACTCAAAACATTAACTCTCTTGCTCTCTCCACAGTTGCTGCCAGACTTGCTAACTTTCAGCAGCATTCTCTGTGTTTGTTTTAGCAGTAGGAATAGGCTTTTTAGCCTCTGATTTTTTTGGGGGGGCCATTCTATTATTTTAAGACTGGGCTATATTTGACCTCAATGGTTAAAATTTACATGTTTGCTGGAGAGGACAGACACTTCAATATCTTGTCTGAATGACAATACCTTCCACATTTCAGCATACTCTCAGCAATAGACTGGGTATTGCATCCTAAATTACACTCTTTTTAATTCTTTTGTGGGATGTGCATGATATTGTCTAGTCCAGCATTATTTCTCATCCCTAATATCCCTGGGGAAGATGGTGTTAAGCTACCTTCTTAAACCCCTATTGTAGTCCTTGGGCTGTGGGGACTCCCACAGAGCTGTTAGGAAGGATGCTAAAGGGAATTGATCCAATGGTAATGACAGAACAGTGACCTGGTTCCAAGTCAGAATAGTGAGTGGCTCGGAGCGGAACCTGCCGGTGATGGTGTTTCTATACACACACACACACACACACACACACACCCTTTTAATGGTGTCACTCCTTTAACAAGGTTAAGTTGTCCTTTTTCTTTCAGAGGGGTTGCAATTGCATAGATTATGATGTGTCTGGTTTATATGATTTTTAGGGGTAATTTTACCGTAGCTAACAGATACTGCCACAGACAAAAGGATTTCAAGTTTGAGAAAAAAGAACTTGTACAATGAAAGGGCTGTGGCCAGTTCTCCCAGTCCACTTTACTCTAGTTTGGTTTGGTTTGATTTTAGCAAGTTTTTTTGAGGGTGCTGATCAAAAAAACAGCTTCATGCTGATCCCCCCCCTCTCTGTCTCTCTCTTCCTCTCTCTCCCTTATATCTCTCCTGTAAGAACCTATGTCTGATTTTACCTTTTTTTTGCCAAGGAGAGGATGTTTATGGGATTGTTGTAAATATTTGGAACAGCATCACTAAGTTGCGATAGAGTCGATTGGGTTTTTAAATCATTATGTTATTCCAAATTAAGCTTTTGTTTGTTCATGTGCAAACAAATATGTTTTGTTTAAGCTAAGTGATTGAACCAGCTGCATTACTCCTGGAATATCCACTTTACACCTGCTTAAAACAACTAGAAAATTTAGGGTCTGGGTTTTCTTCCTGAACTGTTTTGAGGGGTCTGGCCTGGTTTATAACTCATGTCCTTCTAGATGGTCGAGGCATTGGGTTTGAAAGGTGCTGCTGAAGGAGCTTGGGTGAGTTATTGCAGTACATCTTATGATTGGCACATTGCTGCTACTGTGCCCATGGCACTGGGAGTGAATATCGACGGTGGTGGGTGTGGTGACAATCAAGCGGGTTGCTTTGTCCTGGGTGGTGTTGAGTTTCTGGAGTGTTGTTGGAGCTGCATTCATCCAGGCAAGGGGTGAGTATTCTAGCACACCCCTGACCTGTGCCTTGTACAATGTGGTCAGGCTTTGTGGAGTTAGGAGCTGAGCTACCCACTGAAGGATTCCTTGCCCCTTGTAGGCTTGTAACCTAGGTGTTTATGTGAGTGGGTCCAGTTCAGTTCAATTCAGTCAATCAGAAGGGATTTCAGAAGTGGCAAAGGTACATTATAGTATTTGTGGGTTTTGTTTCAGAGCTAAGTGCGCTATCATTTAGGCCAAAGCTCCTCATTTCAGTAATATATCAAACTTTCACTGGCCCGTCCTGGGAAGGACCTTGTATAGCGTAATCATCCTGGGGCATAATGTGAATGCATTCTTGTGTCAATAGCCGTGTTGCAAAAATGGAGATGTTGTAGTTCTTGCTATTGGATGAAGATGTTTCCCTGGAGAGTGGCTTTCTTACAAAAAGGAGTGGGACTGGAAGAAGGTCAATTAACGAGGCATCAAACTCTGAGTGCCCATAGTTGTGCTGCTTAAACAATTGAAATGGTGCTGGATTATGGTGACAAATGAAAGCTATTTGCTGTATTTTATTGTATTTTACTGTAAAATATGTCTGACAATAAATCATTCATTCATTCATCCATTCAGTGGGATAATGTGACAGGTATAAAAATACATTTCTAGTGTTCCTGTCAGCCTTCTTGCTTCACTCCATCTTTCGAGCTTCAGCTGTGTGGCCAAGTCAAATTCATTCCACACTTTCCTTCTCAAACAATTCGATACAAATCTATACAACATCCTCCCGTCAAGCAATCTAGTCAGCACAAGCTCTTTGTCTTTGCATATCCTGTTACACTGTTAACTTGATATAGATGAGGACTGGGATTAATTTGGATCTCAGGTTTGGATTTGAGCTGCTTAGCGTCTTACCAGTTCAAATCCAAGACATTAAAGTCAGAAGCACCTGTTTTTTTGGCCATTTAGACGTACATGCTGGAGAAAACAAAGGAAGATTCCTGTTAAAACCATAAGACGAAAAGACCACAGGATATGGGAGCAGAAGCAAAAAGGCAGAATATATTGGAAACAAGAGATTTGACCTTGTTAAGAATACACTTACAATGGTGGTAGTGGGAAAGTAGCGTCACAATGAGCAATGAACTGTATTTGGTTGCTGGGACTTAGAGTCATAGAGTCATAGAGATGTACAGCACGGAAACAGACCCTTCGGTCCAACTCGTCTATTCCGACCAGACTTCCTACCCAACCTAGTCCCATTTGCCAGCACTTGGCCCATATCCCTCGAAACCTCGTCCTATTCATGCCTTATAAATGTTGTAATTGTACCAGCCTCCACCACTTCCTCTGGCAGCTCATTCCTTGCACATACCACCCTCTGTGTGAAAACGTTGTCCCTTAGGCCCCTTTTAAATTTTTCACCTCTCACCTTAAACTGGTATCCTGTAATTCTGGATGCCCCAACCCAGGGAAAAGACCTTGTCAATTTACCTTAATCCAAGGCCATTCATGACTTGGAAGTTTTGACATCACCACAGGAACAGTCGTGGTCCTACACTAGCCAGGACCACAATGCCCTCCTTGGACAGGGTGTGGAGACATGTATTGTGCACCTCCTCCTGCATTGGTGTGTTGATGCGCTTTTCGCTATCAAAGACCCATACATGATCAGATAACCATATGTACCACATGCAACAGAGAGGAGACTGGAACACAATGGATTCCACCATTGTTTAAAGGTCCAGGCTTGAAGCTGCATGACCAACAAATACCAACCAAGAGTTTGGCCAAGAATTGATAACAATTGACCCAAAACTTTATTAACTTGGCCATGAAAGGAGATTGATGGTGGATGCCGGCCTTGTTGTTAGGTGTCCTTGGCTAATTTCCAACGGGATTTGACCAGACTATGAGGAAGGGTGGTTCATGATTACTGTGGTTGTGAATACATACACTTACAACTGCAGCTCTCCAGGTACATACACTAACAAACACCTATCTACCAATTTAAGCCCCCTCCCTCCTGTTGAATAGTCTTGAGGATTGCTAGCCCCAATCATCTGCCTCTCTCTTCAGCAACGTATTTCCAGATGTGGTCCTCCAGAATTGTTTCTCCCAAAAATTATATTGGAACAGGAAGAGGCTATTGGGCCCGTCAAATCATTGCCCCATTCAGTATAGAACATAGAAAAATACAGCGCAGTACAGGCCCTTCGGCCCTCGATGTTGCGCCGACCGAAGCCTACCTAACCTACACTAGCCCAATAACCTCCATATGCTTATCCAATGCCCGCTTAAATGACCATAAAGAGGGAGAGTCCACCACTGTTACTGGCAGGGCATTCCATGAACTCACAACCCGCTGAGTAAAGAATCTACCCCTAAAATCTGTCCTATACCACCCCCCCCCCTCAATTTAAAGCTGTGTCCCCTATTAACAGCTGACTCCATACGCGGAAAAAGGTTCTCACTGTCAACCCTATCTAAACCCCTAATCATCTTGTACACCTCTATCAAATCTCCCCTAAACCTTCTTTTCTCCAATGAGAACAGCCCCAAGTGCCTCAGCCTTTCCTCATACGATCTTCCTACCATACCAGGCAACATCCTGGTAAACCTCCTCTGCACCCATTCCAGTGCCTCCACATTCTTCCTATAGTATGGCATTCTAGTATACTAGAATGGGCCAGCCTGGTGGCTCAGTAGTTAGTGCTGTTGCAGTGTTACAAGGATAGGTGGGGGTGTGGATCTGGGTGGGATGCAGAGTCAATATTTTGGGTCCAGTATTGATTGGACCATTCATCAGAGACTGAACAAGGCTGGTATCCTGCTATCAATCTCTTTGTTTGAGTAATGATGGATCAATTGGCATTAAGCTCTCAGTTTGGGTTTGCAGCTTCACCAAAGGCAGATTCCATTGTGTTCCAGTCTCATCTCTATTGTGTATAATATCATCTCTGAACAAGCTGATATAGAAAATATATAAGAGCCATTCCTATCTGGCAGGTGTTATTGTGTTTGGTTAGGACAGCACAATGGCTACCACTGCTGTCTCACAATGCCAGGGACCTGGTGGATTCAATTCCATCACCTCACCTGCACATTATGGGCAATTTAGCATGGTCAATCCACCTAACCTGAAAACCTTTGGACTGTGGGAGGAAACCCAAGCAGACATGGGGAGAACCTACAAACTCCACAAAGACAGTTGCCAGGTATTTGGCGCTGTGTGGCATCAGTGCTAACCACTGTGCCATCCCTCAGGTGACCGTCTGTGTGGAGTTTGCACATTGTCCCTGTGTCTGCGTGGGTTTCCTCCGGGTGCTCTGGTCTCCTCCCACAGACTAAAGATGCAGGTCAGGTGGATTGACCAGGCTAAAATTGTCCCATATGCCCAGGGATATGCAGGCTAGGTGGATTAGCCATGGGAAGTGGAAGATTACAATGATATGGTCAGAGGGTGTGACTGTGTGGGATGGCGTGGCCTTGATAGGCCAAATGGCCTGTTTCCACACTGTAGGGATTCTATGATTCCATTGCCCTCTCAAGAAGTGCATTCCAGAATGCAACCATTTGCTGCATAAAATAAACTCTCCTCATTTGCCCTGAGAGGCTTTTTGTCAATAATTTTAACTTTGTGTCATCTATTTATCCATTTTTTTTTCTGACAGGGATCTCAATTAATTCTCAACATTCTTACAGGCTCAGGTCAGACACATGGTTACAAAATTTCATATCAGTGTGGAATAAAATTCAAAAAAGCTTCTAACTTTTCCACAGAGCCCATTCCAGTACAGCGATGATTCCTGGCCCTGGAGTACGTTTGTAAACCATTTCAAGATGGACTCTGTTTGTTCAGTGTCATATTACGTTGACATCCAGTTAATTTATGCGATCAGCTCCACATACCTAAACATGAAATAGCTGTCAGTCAAAATGATGCTAACTGACCTTTCCCCACTCTCCAGCCCAGAGTTTAGGTTTTCTACAGAGGAAAACTGGGTTATATCAAACCAGGAGATATTCTTGATCAATGTTCTGTTCTATCTGCCCATGTGTAATACCATGCCTGCCCTTCCAATTGCTTCCAGATTTACAATTCAGGAGTCTGTAGCTGCTGAGGGTCTACACATCAGTTGTAAGCTAGTTAACCGTTTGTGGCCTGCTTTCAAATAATAAACAGGGGAGTTGGAGACATGCGGGCGAGGACAAGTCATAGCACAGAATGAGGCCATTTGGCCCACTGTATGTGTGCTTTGAAAGATCTTTCCAACTCGTCCCATTTCCATCTCTTTTCCCTCCATCGTTTTCTTTAAATGTTTGTCCAATTAGCTTTTGAAAGTGCGCATTGACGTTCCTTCCTGGGGATGCATTCCAGGTCACAAAAGCTCACGGCATTCCACAAAAGTTCTCATCCTGTTCCTGCTCCTTTTGCCAACTTGTGAACTCAGATTCATAATCCATCTGTCAGTAGAATCCCTTCCTCATGTTGAACGTTCCTATTAAATCTCAACTTAACATTGGCTTCCCTAAAGAGATAAGCCACAGACTTCAACAGTCTGTTGACGTAATTGAAGTCCCTCATCCCTGGTCTTGTTTGGTTGGAAATGCCACACTCTTAAGGTATGTCATGACATGGAGGTGGCAGGGTTGGGGGCCAAGGTCAGAAGTCAAACCGCACCAAGTTATAATGCACCTGACTGTTATGGACCAGGCCAGACCCCCTCAAAACATTTCAAGAAAGTCGCCTCGACCCTAACTTTGCTCATTGTTTTAGGCAGGTGTATAGTGGATATTCCAGGAGAGATGCAGCTGGTCAAAGCAGTTAGTTTTAAACAAAACAGAATGTATTTACAAGATTACCGAATGAAACACAAACAAAAGGGAACAGAATACAGAATAACTTAACCTATCTGAAAACTCAACAGATCATCCCAACTGTTCCAAAAACTTGCAACAATCCCCATAAACACCCCTTGGCACAAAAGATGAACTCATACACAGAGTCTTACAGGAGAGATGTCAGAGAGAGGGTACCAGCCTGGACCAGCTTCTTTGGGTTCAGCAGCTTCAGAACACTACTGTGCTAAAACCAAACCAGAGAAAATCTGAACTGGAAGAATCCCGCCAATGAGCAAACAGGCCATTTGGCCCAACAAGTCCACACTGACCCTCCAAAGATTAGCCCACCCAGACTCGTTCCCCTACCCTATCATTCTGCATTTCCCCTGACTATGCACCTAACGTACACATCCCAGAATACAATGAGCAATTTAGCATGGTCAATTCAGCTAACCTGCACATGTTTGGACTGTGGGAGGAAACCCACACAGACACGGGGAGAACATGTAAACTCCATACAGACACTCACCCAAGGCTGGAATTGAACCTGGATCCCAGGTGCTGTGAGGAAGCAGTGCTAACCACCGGGCCACCATGCCAAATCTATTTTCTTGTCTTCGCCCCATAACCTTTAACCTTCTCGGCAATCAAGAATTTATCCAACTCTGTTTAAGATATACTCAATGACCTGGCCTCCACAGCCACCTGTGGCAATGAATTCCATAGATTCACCATTCTCTGGCTGATGAAGTTTGTCCTTTTCTCCTTCCCTTTGCTCTAAGACTGTGCCCCGGGTCCTCATCTCTCCTGCCAATCGAAACATCTTCCCAAAATCCACTCTGTCCAGGCTGTTCAGTATTCTAAAAGTGTCAATCAGATAGACTGCCAGCCTTTATGATGGGGCACAAGTATTATCACTCGACTGTTAATCCAGCAACCATAGCCACTGGTGGAATTTGAAGTCAATTAACGAAAATCTGGACATAAGCATGTAATGTTGACCATGAAACCATTGTTAGAAAGATCCATCAGGTTCATAATACCATTTAGGGAAGGAAACTGCCATCCTTACCTGGTCTGGCCTACACGTGACTCCATACCCACAACAATGTGGTTGACTCTGAACTGCCTTCTGGGTAATTGGCAAAACCAAAATTAATGAACGGGAGTGTATGCACATGGAAAAGCTGTTACATCCAAGTGCTGCATTTTGAGTGTATGTAGCACTAATTCAAAAGAAAACGTGCATCAGAGTTCAGCCAAGCAGCGCCTCGTAGAAAGATGAGCTTGACTGTGAAATGATATTCAGCCTCAACATTCCGGGCAGTTTTCCAAACCAGCAGATTTTCACCACAGTAGTATAATCACTATTGCATTCCTGAAGTGATATAGGAATGAACATTCTCGGATCTGCACCAGAACTGGCAGCCTGCTCTGTGTTGCACTCACAGTAACGGTGTATTGGAAGGTGCAGCTGCTGTGACCTGTGGTTTTAAATGCTTTGAGATATTTATACACTGAGGGCAGAGTTTCACTGGCAGACAATGTAATGTGGAGAGGAGCTAAAATATGAATCTGTGCACACATCTGAAAAGGCTCTGCCTAGAACGCCAATTTCCCTGGATATTCCGAGGAGATCAGGAATGAAAATTCTTTTTGATTTGTTCTTTCTCCAACGCTAGATCTGCAGTCTGATTCACTGTTAGCAGCTGCCTCCAATACTTTCCCAACTGCCCTTTACTCATGGGTGATCCGAGAAATTACTTTGTCGCATGATTTTTTTTCACTTGCAACTAATTGTGCACCTATAATGTGTACCCACGCCACCTTGGCAGTGCCACCTTGATCAGGTGTTTAAAGCATGCCCATGGTGTACCTGCCAGACGTGTGCAGCGTACGTAGATTCTTTTTCTATCTGTTCCTGAGAAGTGGGCATCAGTGGCAAAGGTATCATTTATTTTGGATTTTAATAAGGCTTTCAACAAGGTCCCTTATGGTAGGCTCATCCAGAAGGTTTAGATGCATAGGATCCATGGTGACTTGGCTATGTGGATTCAGAATTGATTTGTCAATGGGAGGCAGTGGGTAATGGTGGAAGGGTGTTTATCAGACTGGAGGCCTGTGACCAGTGGGGTTCCACAGAGATGCATACTGGTACCCCTGCTGTTTGTGATTTATATAAATGAAAAATGTAGACGGATTGGTTAGTAAGTTTGCAGACAACCCAGAGATTGGTGGAGTTGTGGATAGCATAGAAAGGGTACGGTGGGATATCTTTCAGTTCCAGATATGGGCAGAGAAATGGCAGATGGAGTTTAATCCAGGTAAGTGTAAGGTGCTACACTTTGGGAGATCAAATGTTAAGGAGAGTATACAGTTAATGTCAAGACCCTGAACAGCACTGACAAATAGAGGGGCCTTGAGATTCAAGTCCTGAGGTCCCTGAAAACGGCCACGCAAGAGATAGGGTGGGAAAGAAGGCACATGGCTTGCTTGCCTTTATTGGTAGGGGAATTGGGTACAAGAGTCCAAATGTCGTGTTGCAGATTTATAAGACTTTGGTTAAACCACATTTAGATTATTGTGTTTAATTCTGGTCGCCACATGACAGGATGCAGAGGCTTTGGAGACAGTGCAGAAGGTGCTAGATGCTGCCTGATTAGAGGGTGTGAACTACAAGGAGAGGCTAGAAAATCTCAGGTTGTTTCCTCTGGAGTGGCGGACGCTGAGGGGAGACTTGATGGAAATCTGTAAAATTATGCGATGCATTGATAGGGTTGATGGTCAGAATCTTTTTCCCAGAGTTGAAATACCTAAAACTATGGGGCATGTATTTAAGGTGAAAGGGGAGAACGTTCAAAGGAGATGTGAGGGGGCAAGTCTTTTACACAGAGAGTGGTAGGAGTGTGGAACACGTTACCAGGGGTGGTGATGGAAGCAGATAAGATGGGGGTGTTTAAGAGACTTTTTGATAAGTACATGAATATGCAAGGAATGGAGGGATATGGACCAAAGACAGGCAGAAGGGAATAATTTAATTTAGCGTCATGTTCGGCACAACATTGTGGGCCGATGGGCCTGTTTGTGTGGTGCACTGTTCTATGTTCTTATTTCTCTCCCTTGAGGAGGTGGTGAGGAGCTGCCAGTGCTCTGCAGTCCTCAAGGTGCATGCTAGCCCTCAATGCTGTGAGGGAAGGAGCTCCAGGATTTTGATGTTGTGACACTGAAGGAACAATGACACTTTTTCCAAGTCTGGCTGATGTGTTGCATGGAGTGGAATGACCAGGCGATGGTGTTCCAAGTATCTGCTGCCCTTATTCTTTCAGATGACAGAGGTCACACCTTTGGAATAAGCTGTTAAAGTAGCCTTGGTGAGTTGCAGTGCATCTTGTAGAGGATACACGCTGCTACCTCTGTGTGCCGGTGGTGAATGGAGTAAATATCCAAGGCAGTAAATGTTGAATGCTGTGGATTGAGTGCTAGTCAAGCAGGATTCTTTGTCCAGGCTTGTATTGAGCTTTCTGAGAGTTGTTGGAACTGTACCCATTGAGGGATTCTGTACAGGAGTTGAGGGTGTGGTGCTGGAAAAGCACAGCAGGTCAGGCGGCAACCCAGGAGCAGGAGAATCGATGTTTCAGGCATAAGCCCTTCATCAGGAATGAGGCTTGTGGGTCGGGGCTGAGAGATAAATGGGAGGGGGTGGAGTTGGGGGGAGGTAGCTGGGAAAGCGATAGGTGGATGAAGGTGAGGGAGAAGGTGATAGGTCAGAGGGGGGAGTGATGGAGGGGTCCGGAGGGCGGTCCCAAGTTGGAGGCTTGAGACTGGGATAATGTGGGGAGAGGGTAAATGAGGAAGCTGTTTATTAGGGATTCTGAACATTCCATTTCAGTTTCTGCCTTGCATTTCCAAAGTCACGCAGCGTTTACAAAAAATGCTGAGAGCTGCTTTTATAACAGAAAACCTGATGGGGTGACTTTTATAGAGTGGTAGTCAAAGAGCTATAGAATTATCCAGCATGGAAACAGACTCTTCAGTCCAATGAGTCCATGCCAACCATAATCCCTAACTAAACTGCCTGCATTTGTCCCATATCCCTCCAAACAATCCTTATTTATGTATTACCGAAATGTTTTGCTTAACATTGTAACTGTACCTGCAACCATCACTTCCTCCGGAAGCTCATTCCATGCTTCATCCACTCTCTGTGTAAAATATTTTCCCCTGGTGTCTTTTTAAAATCTTCCTCCTCTCACCTGAAAAATATACCCTTTAGTCTTGAAATCGCCCACCCTATGGAAAAGACACCTACCGTTCACCATGTCTATACCCCTCATGGTTTTATAAAACTCTATAATGCCATTCTCAACCTCCTACACTCCAGTGATTAAAGACTCAGGCTCTTCTTGTAACTGAAGCCTTCCATTCTCAGCAACAACCTTGGAAATCTCATCTGAACCTTAATAATATCCTTCCTATAACAGGGAGACCAGACACAGTATTCCAGAAGAGGGCTCACCAGTGTCCTGTACAATTTCAACATAATGTCCCAACTCCTGTACTCAAACTATATCCTAAGTGATGGCTTAGGGCCTTGCATTCACAAATTAATTTGGCTCCCATTCTCAAAATGTCACACCAGTATGGAATTTGTAAAGCTCACTTATTGCACTTTTTCTGCACTGGATGGCTGTACAGTAGGAGTATTTTGCTGTCAACTCATTAATCGGTGCAGAAATTCACCAGGGGCTTCTTAAACAGTATCTTCCAAACCCACAACCACAACAGAAGGGCAGCAGATACAGGGGAACACCCGCTCCTGCATGTCCCTATCCAAGCCACTCACCATCCTGATTTGGAAATATTATCGCCATTCCTTCACTGTGGCTGAGCCAAAATCCTGGAATTCCCTCACTAAGGGCATTGTGGGTCTACTTACAGCACACGGACTGCAGCAGTTCAAGAAGGCAGCTCACCACCATCTCCTCAAGGACAGGAAAAAAGTGGTAGTCCATTCAGTGACACCCCCCCCCACATCCCATGAATGAATAAAAATTAAGTAGTAAATGGACTTCCTGCTTACGATATAAAAATCTATCAGCCACTTTGGACGTGCTGTGAACAATTAGGCTATGCTTTCTGCTCATGAGTAGTTGCCAAGACGTTTAAACCTATTCACAGCTAAAGCAAATTAAACATACATGAGTCTATGCCATGGAACAGAAGGAGGCCACTTGGCTCAAAGTTGTGCTGGCTATAAAGATGTCCAATTAGTCCCACTCACAAACTTTCCCCTTTGTGTAATTGTCCCATATTTTTTGAAAGTGTGATTCCAACATCCGTAATAGGTCACAGTGGAGTAGTTTCTCTCCACATATCCCCTCTCACTGGTTCTTTCAGCAATCACCTTCCATCTGTGTCCCCTGCTTACTGACCTTCTGACAGTGAGAACAGTGTGTCCTTACTTATCCCATTAAAACACTTCATGAGTTTGACCACCCTTATGAAACACAATAGGAGACCCAGCATAAAAGCACAGCCCAGTGGAAAATTGTCAATTGCACCCTGTGAACTTCATTATTAGGGCATGAAGTGAGATCAGATTGCATTTAATAACAATACCTTATTGCCTGTAACACAATGCGGTTTTCTGTTAGCCCAAAGGCCAGTGTGCCTTACAATGTAATTGCAGTTCTTGTGAACCTGAGTGTGCTTCTCTGCCGAGGAGGTGCCGACCATGGACGAGATAATTCTGAATGTTTCTGAAAAGAGGAAACAGCAGTCCATTTGCTGTTTGGGACATGGTCCAATCCCTTTCGGCAGGCTTTAAGATAAGGCTAGGAAAAAGTGAGGACTGCAGATGCTGGAGATTAGAGTCGAGAGTGTGGTGCTGGAAAAGCACAGCAGGTCAGACAGCATCTGAGGAGCAGGACAGTCGAAATTTCAGGCATGAACTCTTCATCCCAGAAGACCTTTTGACTTTGAGATAAGGCTAGACCATTAGTCGGGTCAATAAAAATTACTTTCCTCTATCTCGCATGTTTAATCTCAATAAACAATTAGATTCCCGACAGTGTGGAAACAGGCCCTTCGGCCCAACAAGTCCACACCAACCCTCTGAAGAGTAACCCACTCCCCTCTGACTAACGCACCTAACACTATGGAAAATTTAGCATGGTCAATTTACCTCACCAGCGCATCTTTGGAATGTGGGAGGAAACCAGAGCAAACCCACGCAGATACTGAGAGAATGTGCAAACTCCACACAGACAGTCGCCCGAGGCTGGAATCGAACCTAGGACCCTGGCGCTGTGAGGCAGTAGTGCTAACCATTGAGCACAGCCACAATATCCCAACGCATTTTACAGAAATGTTTCAAGAAAAAGCTGGATTTTTAAATTAATATCAAGGCATAAAAGCAAAAACTGTAAAGCTAGAGAAACTCAGCAGGTCTGGCAGCACCTGTGGAGAGAGAAACAGAATTACCATTCAGAGTCCAATGTGACTCTTTTTCAAAACTCTCCTGGTTAAAATGAATCGTGTTGACACATTCAAGGAGAAGCTAGGTGGACATGAGGAAGGAGGAATAGATGGTCATGCTAATAGAGACAGTCAGAAGTCATACAACACCAGATTATAGTCCAACAGGTTTATTTGAAATCACAGGCTTTTGGAGCAATGCTCCTTCATCAGGTGAAGTCAGGTCACCTCTCTCGATGAAGGAGCAGCACTCCAAAAGCCTGTGATTTCAAATAAACCTGTTGAACTATAACCTGGTGTTGTATGACTTCTGACTTTGTCCCCCCTCAGTCCAACACTGGCACCTTCACATTATGGGAGAGACAGGGAAGGGAATATTTATTTATTCGTTCATGGGACATGGGCATTGCTGGCTGGGCACCATTTATTGTCCATCTCTAATTATCCAGAGAACAGTAAAGAGTCAACTGCATTACTTTGGGTCTGGAGTCACGTGTAGGCCAGTTCCCTTTCCTAAAGGACATTAGTGAACCAGACAGGTTTATCTGACAATCAACAACAGTTTCATCATCATCATTAGATTCTTAATTCCTGATGTTTATTGAATTCAAATTCCATCATCTGCCTTAGCAGAATTTGAACCCAGCTCCCCAGAATATAACCAGGGTCTCTGGATAAATACAGGTCATTCTGGTACAATGTGAGTTTCAGTAACACAAATTGGCTATAACACAATCGACCAATTGTGGACGCTGTTTCCACTGAACAGATATAGTGATTTTCATTAGTGATCTTGTACAGTGTAATTTTCTACAGCGGCTTTCCATAGTGAGAATTTCCATTGCGCATTGTTGCAGAGGAATAAGTCATGGTAGAATGACCAGTAGTCGAATGATAATACCACTAGGCCATTGCCTCCCAGTAAGACAAGAGAACAGTTGAGTGAAGCACAAAAGAACTAGTTGTGTTGAGAGGTCTGTTCCTATTTCTCCTTTATAATTCGATGTTAAATTCAAATAACCATTTGCACCTTTAATGTTGTGGGATCTTGCTTTGTGCAAAGAAGCAGTATTTGGAAATGGAATGCCAAATAGTGTTGGAGCTTTGTGGAAAACATAACTGTCATTGTCATTGTGCTTCATGCACCCTAGAAGGATGAGATATTTTTGTGAGGCAGCTTCAGCGCTAAATAGTGCAAATCTTGTGCTATTTTCTCCTTCACTTTGGCCTTCAGAACCTATTGAAACCATGGAAGATGTACCTCATTACCACGGTCTCTCATATTCCACCCTTTCTTAAATAACACATGGCCCATGACTCTGTTACTAATGAACAAATCCAGTAACACTCTCTTTAGCATACCATTGCAGTGACAGACTAGCCGTTCACATGGTTTCTCAGCAATGATTCGTCATTTCTTTCTTTCTTTCGTCTTCTTTCTCTCCGCCAAAGAAAATCAATCTTCTCATAAAGTGGAGAAAAACCTTTGCTGCAACGATAAGTCTAATTTGTGTCAGTGTTTAAAATGCATACTGAATCGAGTCTGTTAAAGAACTGGACTGAGATGAATGGTTTTAAACATTCGAGTTGCATTTGCTTTTTTCACCCCTACTTCCCAAGTGCCCCCCCCCAAGTTTTCATGCCTTTTCTCTAATGTAGCAGCTGGTGTAACTAGGGAAACACCAGACTAAGATACGAAAGTGAAATTATTTCCAGTTGGAAAGTTTGAATAACTGACTGACAAATTCAACTGCAGGCAGGTCATTTCTCCCATACCCCTTCAGCTGAATCCCATTTGTTGCTGCAAATAGATTTTCTTTCAAAGATTTGATTTAATTTGATTTATTGTTGTCACATGTACCTAGGTACAGTGAAAGGTTTTATTTTGCATGTTGGATAAGCAGATTATTCTGTCCCAAACTGCATCACGGTAATAGAACAGAGCGAGGAATACAATGTTACGGCTGCAGAGATGGTGCACAAAGAGAGAGAGAGAGCTCAATATTAAATTTAAAATTTGTGAGGTTCATCCAGATGTCTAAAAACAGCAGGGATGAAGCTGATCTTGAATTTGCCGGCACAAGTGTTTCAGCTTTTGCATCTTCTTCCTGACAGAAGGAGTTGGAAGAGATTATAAATAGGGTGGGAGGGGTCTTTGATGATGTTGGCTGACTTCCTGAGGCAGAGGGAAGTGTAGATGGAGTCAGTGGATGGAAGGTTGGCTTATTGGGCGGCACGGTGGCACAGTGGTTAGCACTACTGCCTCACAGCGCCTGAGACCTGGGTTCAATTCCTGACTCAGGTGACAGACTGTGTGGAGTTTGCACATTCTCCCCGTGTCTGCGTGGGTTTCCTCCGGGTGCTCCGGTTTCCTCCCACAGTCCAAAGATGTGCAGGTCAGGTGAATTGGCCATGCTAAATTGCCCGTAGTGTTAGGTTAGGGGTATGGATGGGTTGCGCTTCGGCGGGTCGGTGTGGACCTGTTGGGCCGAAGGGCCTGTTTCCACACTGTAAGTAATCTAATCTAATGTGATGGACTGGGCTGTGTTCACAGTTCTCTGTACAGGCTGTTCTGCTATATAATGCATTTCATCAAGGCAAATCCATTGTAATGCGAATGATGAATTGGGGATGTACTGGCTATAACACAATTACATTGCCAACATTTTAAGCACTGTGTCTAAAGTGTGATTTTTCTATAACACGTGTTTGCACAAGAACACAAATATCACGTTAAGAAGAACTGACTGTAGTTTCTTATGGTCCTGGACAGAGCAGTTGCTACACCAAGCCATGATGCATCTGGATAGAATGTTTTCTATGGTGAATCTATAAAAATTGGTAAGAATCTTTGTGGAAATACTGAATTTCCTTAGCACCCTGAGGAAGTAGGGGCGTTGTTGTGCTTTCTTGACCGTGTGGATGGATCAGCACAGTTTGTTGGTGATCGTCACTCCTAGAAGCTCGATGGTCTCAACCAGCTGCACCTTGGCTCCATTGACGTAGACAGGGCAGTCCCTCCACCTTGCTTCCTGAAGTCAATGACCAGCTCTTTTGCTTTGCTGACATTAAGGGAGAAATTGTTGTCTTTACACCATACCACCAAACACTCTGTCTCTTTCCTGTATTCTGTCTTGTCATTGCTTTAGATCCAGCCGACAGTGGTGGTGTCATCAGCAAACTTGTAGATGGGGTTAGGATGAAGTTTGGCCACACAGGGTCGAGTATAAAGGGAGGGGCCTGAGTATGTTCCCTTGTGGGGCACCGGTGTTGAGGATTATTGTGGAGGAGGTGATATTGCCTATTCTCTCTGACTGAGGATCCAATTGTAGTGGGTGGAGCAAAGTCCTAGGTCTCGGAGTTTGGAGATTAGTTTACTTGGAACTATAGTCAATATGTAAGAGTCTGTCATAGGTATCCTAGTTATCCAGGGATGGGTGCAAGGCCAGGGAGATGGTGTCTGCCATGGATATGTTGCAGTGTTTGATGAATTACAAAGGATCAAGGCAATTTCGGAGACTAGGGTTGATATGAGCCATGATTGACCTCTCGAAGCTAAACACTGTGGACGCTGGAGACCTTAAATAAGAATAGAAAGTGCTATAAAAAAACTCAACAGGTCAGCAGCTCCTGTGGGGAAACAAATAGAGTCAACGTCTTGAGTCTGTTATGACCGTTTTTCAGAACATACTGCTATTTGGCAAAGGGGAGGTGGAGAGGTCAGGTATCTCGAGATTGCCCTGAGATGAATTCTCCTGGATGCCTCACTGGTGTCTATCTTCTCTCTCGGAATGCCTGATATGACTTCCCTGACTCCTGGAGGTGGAAGGGCACCTGGTGATAACTCAGGCACCTGAATCACCCTCACCTTGCCATTGATGCCCTGCATTCATGGGTACACACCTAACGTTCAGGTCTGAGTGTATACCTAGCAGCCATTGTCGGGTCTCTAAAGAGGTTTCTACATATTTATATCCATGGTTCAAGCCAAGAGCTCAAAGTCGGACATCAATTCTGGTCTCCTTTCTATAGCAAGGATGTTCAGAAAAGATTTACAAGGATATTGCCGGGATTGGAGGGTTTGAGCTAAGAGAAGAGGCTGAATAGGCTGGGGCTGTTTTCCCTGGAGCATCGGAGGCTGAGGGGTGACCTTATAGAGGTTTATAAAAATCATGATAGGGTGAATAGTCAAAGTCTTTTCCCCAGGATGGGGGAGTCCAAAACTAGAGGGCGTAGGTTTTAGGTGAGAGGGGAAAGATATAGAAGAAAACAGAAGGGCAATCTCTTCACACAGAGGGTGGTGCATGTATGGAATGAGCTGCCAGAGGAAGTGATGGAGGCAGGTACAATTATAACATTTAAAAGGCATCTGGATGGGTACATGGATAGGAAGGGTTTGGCGGGATATGGGCGAACTGCTGGCAAATGGAACTAATATAGAATATCTGGTTGGCATGGATGAGTTGGACCATGCCATAGATGTCTATGACCATGACTCTACGATAGTGGTCAGACATTATAGGAGGGATGTGATTGCAATGGAGAGGGTGCAGAGGAGATTTATCAGGATGTTGCCTTGACTGGAGGGTTTCAATTATGGAGAGAGATTGAACAGACTGGAGTTGTTTTCCTGAAAGCACGACCGAGAGGTAAGAACAGCAGATTTCTTTGATTGAAGAACATTCATAAACCAGACATGTTTTCAGAACAATGGTTACCATTAGTGAATGTAGTCCGCAGTAATTCACTTTTTATTCCAGATTTCAATTAATTCAAATTTCACCCCCTGTCACAGATGGGATTTGAACACAGATTCCCCCAAAAAGTAAGCTGAGGGCTAATGAACTACTAGCTCAGAGGTATAGCCACTACCCTACAGGCTCCCTCAATCCATGCATTGAGCTGTTGATGAGGTGGTAATGCAAGAAAGGATGAACTGCTTCCAAGCAGAGAGGGAATCTCCTTCTAGATCAGCCTTCAGACTTAGAATCAATGATGGAAAGATTCTGCCCAATGATTCTGCTCCTATCTGGGCGACCAAATGAATTTAAAAGTGGAATAAATGACCATGGCCAAGTGGCTAGATTGTGGAGATTATCCCTCCAAGCTAACCGTACTTATGACGTCAGGAGAATTGCTTGAGACTAAAGCTTGTACTCCGTTGACTATAGGAGATTAAGGCATGATGTGGTGGATTAAATATAAACAGAGTTGACAGAGAAGGTGCAGAAAAACAATTCCTTTCAGTGGTACAATGGGACATATTCTCAAAATCAGAGCCAGCCTGACCAGGAACAAAATCATCAAGTTTATTTTTGCACAAAGGTTAGCAGAAACCTAAAATAGTCTTCGACGAAAGTATATGAGTAGTTAGAGCTCTCATCACCGAAGCAGGTGTATAAAAGGATATAGAGCAAAGGTAGGTAAATCAAGTAGCGGTGCAGACTAGCCACCGTCTGAATGGCGATAGCCCAATCATGGTTTAATGTTGTTCCCAATATTCCAAATCATGCCCAATATTCTCATTTTCCAAAGCTCACTTGCAATTCTAAATAAGGTTGATAGACGCTAGAGAATAGGATGATTCCAAATTCCACATGTTAAAAGGCACTTAATTGTTTAACTTTAACTTGTTTCAAAGTAGATTGTTTAACTTAACCTCCATTACAACAAGAATAACAGCAGCTTTGCTGCCGTGGAGCCCTCAGCATTGAAGCGTCTTGGAGTGTTGTTAGAGGAATAATCAGAAAAAAATAGATCTGGAGCCAATAATGGAGGAATGACCCAATTGTCAAGGGTGACCTTGGAAGGGGAATGGTTGGTGGAGACTCTGAGGAGTTTATTCAATTACTGGCCAAGAATCTGGCAAGGTGTGGTGGGAGCTAGCTGAGGCCAATCTCCCCCTTGTCGACGTACACTATGTTCCACAAAGATTTTATTTAATCGATACGGCTTTGCTGGTCTTCAGCCTTCATTCCCATCCACAGGAAATTTGCTGGAACATATCATTTAACAACAAGCTTTTGGGGCAACTGATTACTTGCCAACTCTCTATAATCACCGTGGAGTTCCCTTTTGTTAAGTCTAATAATAGAGTCCCACTGTGGACAGCTACAAACTGATGTAGGGTCTTTACAAATGATTGCAGGAGATGAATATAGTACGAACAAATCTCAAGCGACATTTGAAAAATGTCTCCACAGAACACATGAAATTCTAAGAAAGTTAGAAACACAAAATCTTTGACTGGCCATCGCTCTGTGGGGACCAAGCAGATGATGCGAGTTTTTCCATCCATTCACTGCATCCAAATTACTTCCTCCTTAAGGAGAAAGTGAGGTCTGCAGATGCTGGAGATCAGAGCTGAAAATGTGTTGCTGGAAAAGCGCAGCAGGTCAGGCAGCTTCCAAGGAACAGGAGAATCGATGTTTCGGGCATAAGCTTTTCCTCATTCCTGAAGAAGGGCTTATGCCCGAAACGTCGAATCTCCTGTTCCTTGGAAGCTGCCTGACCTGCTGCGCTTTTCCAGCAACACATTTTCAGCTACTTCCTCCTTAACCCATAAACAGAGAACCTAATCAGACAGAAGGTTTAAATTGAGACTGAAATCACAAGCCCACAGATTGCAGGGGTATGCCGAACTCCCCAATATCAACACAGCAGACTGTGCTCCCTTCTCTCCCATGTTCCTCCCCTGTCCAGTATCCCTTCCTGGTATAATCCAATCCCTTGGCCACATGGTGGTGTGCTTGAATCAGTCTCTACTATGAACATAGAGGAGAAGTAGGCCCATTCTGTCCCTTTAGCCAGCTCCATCGTTTAATAGCGAACGCGCACAACACTAAGGATCAAAATCCATATTTACTGATAGAATTGTAATGAGGCCAGCCAACTGGAGCTGTTAACGTGGTCCAATCAGGGAGCCCTGGCTGACAGATACAACAGGTGGGTGTCAGAGATATTGACATCTGAAAGCTGACTCTGAATGACACAGCACTAAAGTGGAAAGTGTGAGAAGAGCACTTGTGTAAATGTGGGCAGGACTCCATGTTCACAAGCTTAAAAATGGAAAGAAAATTGAACTTTGGGGCGGCACGATGGCTCAGTTGTTAGCACAGCTGCCTCAGGGTCCTAGGTTCGATTCCAGCCTCGGGTGACTGTCTGTGTGGAACTTGCACGATCTCCCCGTGCCTGCATGCGTTTTCTCTGGGTGCTCCGGTTTCCTCCCACAGTCCAAAGATGTGCAGGCCAGGTGAATTGGCCATGCTAAATTGGCCATAGTGTTCCGTGCATTAGTTAGAGGGAAATGGGTTTGGGTGGGTTACTCTTCAGAGGGTCAGTGTGGACTGGTTGGGCTGAAGGGCCTGTTTCCACACTGTAAGGAATCTAATCTAATCTAAACTGAAAATGTGTTGCTGGAAAAGCGCAGCAGCTCAGGCAGCGTCCAAGGAACAGGAAATTCGACGTTTTGGACATAAGCCCTTCATCAGGAATGAAGCCCTTCATTCCTGATGAAGGGCTTATGCCCAAAACATCGAATTTCCTGTTCCTTGGATGCTGCCTGACCTGCTGCGCTTTTCCAGCAACACATTTTCAGCTCTGATCTCCAGCATCTGCAGACCTCACTTTTTCCTCCTAATCTAATCTAAAGTCAAGGATCATGCATGTGTCAAAAAAAAGGGTGATGGGTTCCAGGTCTCGATTGAGTTATGTCATTTATCACCCAACATTTCCTTTTGATGAATTTGGTGTTGAAAAATAGGATATTGGAACCTGAAATTATGTGGTGTTAAAAATATTGTATATATTGGTGCATATCTCTTAACCCTGATTCAATGGAGAGTGCAGGAGGGCCTCCCAGGAGCAGCAGCAGGCATACATAAAACTGAGGTGCCTATCTAGTCAAGCAACCAATCAGGATGACTTGGATCCCAAACTGCATAAGCAATAAGTAATAGAGAGCGCGAAGTGATCACACAACCAACAGATCAGATCTAAGCTCTGTAGTCATGCTATATTCAGTCATGAATGTTGGTGGACAATTAAACAGCTCACTGGAGGAGGAGCATCCATAAATATCCCCATCCTCAATGGTGGAAGAGGCCAGCGCATCAGTGCAAAAGATAAGGCTGAAGTTTTCGCAGCAATCCTCAGCTAGAATTACCGAGTGGATGATCCATCTCCGCCTCCTCCAGTGGTCCCCAGTGTTACAGATATCAGTCTTCAGCCAATTAGATTCACTCCATGTGATATCAGAAAATGGTTGGAGAGACTACAAAGGCTATGGGCCCTGTCAACATTCTGGCAATAGGACTGAAGACTTGTGCTCCAGAATTTACCACTCTCTCAGCCACACTCTTCCAGTACAGTTATGACACTGCTGTCTACCCGGTAGTGTGGAAAACTTCCCAGGTATCCCCTTCCTACAAAAAGCAGGACAAATCCAACCCGCCAATTATCATCCCATAAGTTGAGTTTTGATCATCAGTAAAGTGATGGAAGGTGTCATCAACAGTGCTATCAAGCAACACTTGGTTAGTGCTAACCTGCTCAGGGACTTTCAGTTTGGGTTCTTCCAGGGTCACTCAGCTTCTGACCTCATTACAGCTTTAGTTCAAACATGGACAAAACAGCTGAACTTCAGAGGGGAGGTGAGAGTGACAGCCCTTTACATCAAGGCTGCATTTGACCGAGTGTAGCATTAAGGAGCCCTGGCAAAAGTGGAGTCAATGGGTATTAAGAGGCAAAATCTGTGCTGGTTGAGTCATACTTGGCACATAGGAAGATGGTCGTGGTTGTTGGAGGTCAGTCATCTCAGATCCAGGACATCTCTGTAGGAGTCCTTCAGGGTAATGTCCTAGGCCCAACCATCTTCAGCTGCTTCGTCAATGACCTTCCCTCCATCATAAGGTCAGAAATGGGGATGTTCGCTGATAATTGCACAGTGTTCAAGACCATTCTTGATTCCTCAGATACTAAAGCAGCCCATGTACAAATGCAACAAAATCTGGATAATATTCAGGCTTGAACTGACCAGAGGCAAGTAACATTGACAACATACAAATGCCAGACTATGACCATCACCAATCAGAGACAATCTAACCACTGCCCCTTGACATTCAGTGATGTTATTATCACTGAATCCTCACTATCAACATCCTGGGAGTTATCATTGACCAGAAACTCAACTGGACTGACTACATAAACACTGTAACTACAAGTATAGGTGAGAAGCTGGGAATATTGCCGTGAGTAACTTACCTCCTGACTCCCCCAAATCTGTCCACCATCTACAAGGCAGAGGTCAGGAGTGAGTTGGAATACTCCCCACTTGCCAGGATGGGTGCAGTTCCAATGAGAAACTTGAGACCATCCAGCAGCCCATTTGATTGGCATCATATCAACAAACGTTCAGTTAAGCCACCAATCGATGCTCAGTCACAGCAGTGTGTACCATCTACAAGAAATTGGCCAAAGGTCCTTGGATAGCACCTTCCAATCCCACAAACACTTGCATTTAGAAGGACAAGGGCAACAGATACACGGGAACCCCACCATCTACATGTCCCTCTCAAAGCCAAAGCCACTCACCATTCTGAGTTGGAAATATGTTTCTATCCCTTTACTGTCATTGGGCCAAAATCTAGGACCTCCCTTCCGAAGGGTATTGTAGGCCAACCTACAGTATGTGGACCGAAGTCAAGAAAGCAGCTCACCCCCACCTTCTCAAGGGTAACTAGGGATGGGCAATAAATGCTGGCCACCCACGTCCCCACTAGTGAACAAAAAACAGTTCATATATTAGAGCTTGGATATATTAAAGTTTGAGTTACAGTGTTATGTATATGTATTTTACTGAGGAAAGTTTCAGACTTGGGCTTCAGAAATATGTGGTGTGCAGCAGAAACAGTTGGAACCAAAGTGGGACAGACTGCTTTTGGAGTATCTTCTGTGCAAGCTGCCTGCAGGAATTAAATAGATAAAGTTTTCATTTCTTCAGGCCTTAATTTTTCAAACATCACAACACTTATATTAGCACAGCTTAAAATGCCTTTCACAACAACCACAAACCTGTATTTACATAACGCCTTTAGCATTATAGACTATCCCAAGACTTGCCACACAAGCCTGATTAAACAAAATGTAACATGGAGTCGAGAGTGTGGTGCTGGAAAAGCACAGCAGGTCAGGTAGCATTAGGAATTTCCTGATGAATGGGCTTATGCTCAAATTATCGATTCTCCTGCTCCTCGGATGCTGCCTGACCTGCTGTGCTTTTCCAGCACTACTCTCTCGATCCCGATCTCCAGCATCTGCAGTCCTCACTTTCTCCAAAATGAAACTTGGAACTCCCGAAGGTAGAACATATGATTAAAAGCTTTCTCAAAGAGGTAGGGTTAATGTGGGTCTTACAAGAGGATAGAGAGGTAAAAAATGACTATTCAAGTCATAAAGTAGCTTTGAGGTAAAGCCATATTGTATATTAGGAGAGGTTAGGGTCAAGGTGAATACTGTTAGCAATAGGTCATTTTTCCACTTCTATTACAATCTCACGCACATCATCCATTAGTAGAGATGAGCACAACTCCTCATATACCTCCAGCACTCACTCATTTCCATTCTGGGGCTTGAACACAAATACCAAAGTTATCAGCCCTATGTCAGGCTGAGGGAGATCTGCACTGCTGGAGGCACAGTCTTTCAGATAAATCCAAGGGTATTATGTAAGAAGTGAAGGGAACTAATCCACAAGTTTCCTGCCCAATATTTGTCACCCAATCACAGAATCCCTACAATGTGGAAACAGGCCATTTAACCCATTGAGTCCACACTGCCCCTTCCAAGAGCATCCTACCCAGACCCACCCTATCCACATTTCCCAGGGCTAATCCACCTAACCCATACAGCTTTGGTCTGTGGGAGGAGCAAAACCCGGAGGAAACCCAAGCAGACACAGGGACAATGTGCAAACTCCACACAGATAGTTGCCTGAGGCTGGAATTGAATGCTGGTCCCTGGTGCAGTGAGGCAGTATGCTAACCACTGAGCCATCTAACAACATCACAAAAATTGGATCTTTCTTTTTTTCAATGAAGTTTGCATTTTAAAAGTTACTGAATCTTTCAGGCAATGCATTCCACATGTTAACAACTTTCTGTGTAAAAAATCTCATCTCCCCTCTTCTTCCACCTCAATCATGTGTAGATTAATAACAGAATCACTGATCATTTTCTGACATCTTTACATGTGACAATTTTTTTTTCTAATGGCCCCATCCCTTGCCTCATGACAGGACCTTTGTGTTTAAGCTTCAATTTCCCAAAGAATGTTTGCTTTGTGATATTGCAGGCAGGCAGTTGGAGAGGGACACGCTGTGAATCAAATTATGATCTGTGTGAGTGTCAGTCCATTTAATAGCAATGAGCTTTCAGTGCTCCAAGGATCAGACATGAAAGGGAAACAGGATCTCACAGTGTCAAACAACACACATGCAGGGAAACCCAACTCCTGGGCACTGTGGGGTGTCAGCTCACTAATGATCCAGCAGGGGATGGGGTGAGAGGAGACTTTACTTAAATCACTGTTGTTTTCACGTTTAGCAGTGGCTGAGAGAGTGTTTAATCTCCCCTGGCCTTACACGCCTCCATTCCCAAAAAGTTGATCTATTCAACCACACGCTCTGAATCACTGGCATTCTGCTGAAGATCACAAAATCTTCAATACCCATGAAAGCTGGACTGTTGAATGGGTTGCCTCCATTACTTTTGCAAATGCCCAGCTCCCATAGAGCCATTAAGCGTGCAACAGGAAGCTGCAAGGGGTATGTCAAGAACTGAAGGCAAAGTTATAGAGTCAGAGTCATACTGCGGGGAAACAGACCTTTCAGTCCAACCAGTCTATGCTGAATGTAATCCCAAACTAAACTAGTGCCACCTGCCTGCTCCTGGCCCACATCTCTCCTAACCATTCCCATTCATGTACTTATCCAAATGCCTTTTAAACATTATAATTCTACCCACATCCACATTTCCTCCAAAAGTTCATTCCACACACGTACCACCATCTGTGAAAAATTTGCTCCTTTTAAATTTCTCTCCTTTTACCATAAAATGTGCCCCATTAATCTTTAAATCTCCCATCTTAGGGAAAAGACAACTACTATTAACTCCATTTATACCCCTCATGATTTTGTAAACTACTTTCAGGTCACCTCTCAACCTCCTATACTCCAATGAAAGTAGTCCCAGCCTATCCAGCCGCTACTTATAACTCAAACCATCCATACCCGGCAACATCCTGGTAAATGTCATCTGAACCCACTCCAGCTTAATAACATCCTTCCTATAATTGTCTGACCAGAACTGAACACAATACTCCAGAAATGACATCAGCAATGTCTTGTATAACCTCGACATGATTTTCCAACTGCTATACTCAAAGGACTGAGCAATGAAGGCAAGAGTACCAACAATGTTTTAACCATCCTGTCTATATCTGATGCAAACTTTAAAGAGTTATGTACCTGCATCCCTTAGGTCCTTCTGTTCTACAACACTACCCAAGGCCCTATCATTAATTGTATAAGCCCTACCCTTGTTTGTTGTATCAAAATGCAATACCTTGTATTTATCCAGGTTAAACTCCATCTGCCATTCTGCAGCCCATTGACCTGTTTGGTCAAGTTCCTTTGAAGATAACCTTCTTCACTGTTGACTTTGCCATCAATTTTGGTGTCACCTGCAAACTCACAAACCATGCCTTCCATATTCTCATCTAAATCATTAACATAAATGACAAACAAAAGTGGACCCAGCACCGATCCCTGTGGAATACCACTGGTCACAGGCCTCCAGTCAGAAAAGCAATCTCCACCATCACTCTCTGTCCCCTGCTGTTAAGCCAATCATGTGTCCAATTGGCAAGCTCATCCCCTTAATCTCGTGATCTAACTTTACTAATTAGTCTACCATGTGGAACCTTGTTGAAGGCTTTACTAAAATCCAAGTAAATGACATCTACTGCTCTGCCCTCATCAATTGTCAATATTTTAAACCACCAGCATGTTTTGTGGGAAGACTGGGTAAACATCTGAGGCAGAAGAGAATGCAGGGCTCAGAGACTCCAGGTCAGTGGGATTGGGTTTTGGATCATTCCAGCAAGGATCTGGTGGTACAGCAGTGGGCCAAATGGCCTCCTTTAGCACAGTGAAAACATAATGGGAGACTTTCCTAAATTTGCGCCTTATGGATGCTAGACTGCAAATTCTGGACGGAACAGGTTAATATTGTGTTCAAGTCTCTGGAGTGGGATTAAGCTCACAACCTTCTGAGTCAAAGGTGATACTGTCATAGTTTATCCAGGCCGGCACCCTTTATATTTGGGTAACATTTGGCCCCATTTTGACCCATTTGTTGGTATCCCCTGCACTCACTTGGGAAAAGTGTACTGATCATCCATAAATTCCACAAACCACTGCAACATCCATCTCTTTTTTTGTTTGTTCATGGGATGCGGACATATCTGGCCAGACCAACATTTATTGTCTGTCCCTAATTGCCCTTGAATGGAGAGGCTTGCAAGGTCATTTCAGGGAAAAATTGAGAATCAACCACATTGCTGTGAGTCTGAAGTCACATGCAGGCCAGACCAGGTAAGGATGGCAGATTTCCTTCCCTAAGGGAAATTAGAGAACCAGATGGGTATTTATGATGATCAGCAATGATTACATCATTGCCATTGGGCAGATTGTTATTGAACTCCAAATTCACCATCTGTCAGGGTGCATTTGAAACCCATATCCCTAGACCATTGGATGGAGAGCCAGAGACCTCATCAAGGGACAGCAACATGATGCCACCATTTCCTTAATCACAAAGGTTATCAATTTGCCTGACTAACTGCGAGAGAAGACTGAAGCAATTTACACCAGGTTTCATCAGAACCGAGAAGATAGCTCTGCTTATTGGAAATAAACCTACTTTTTTATAAATGACAGGAAAATAAATCACAAATCTATTATTGTGTAACCTAAACCATACCCCTTCACTTACCAAACACACACACACACACACACACACACAGACACACACACAAAATGGTTTAAGACATGTATTGTGGGTGGGAAAATATAGGCAATTAAATCAACATTTTGAAGATCAGAAACCCTGTCTGCAAGGCAGGGAGTTCAGGTTTGTTTAACTTTAGCAACGATGACATGATGTTGTCCATAGAGTGATGGTTGTTCTTTGATTCAATAGTTGAATCATGGTCTGACCTATGTCGTTTTTAGTATTAGAATTTTCTCTTTTAAGTTTCTTCCGTTTTTTTTTGTCATTTCATCACACAAACATAAGGGAGAGGGGTGTTTTCTATTTGTTGTCTCTGGATGTTTTTGACCACAATTCTCACACAAGATGGCGGTGAAGTAGCAGTGCTGTTTGGCCTCCTGGCCTGGAGCTCATCCACTTCCGTTTGCTTTCTTTGTGTTTCCTGTTCTTTTCTTCTGCTATTTTTCTTTTTTTTTGAAAGAATTTTTGGCATCTTTGGCAAGATGAGAGCAGTTCCGGTCTCCTGAACAGGTGTGGCAACAGAGCGGGCTCCTCCTGGTGATCGGTGGTGGTATTGGCAGTACCAAAGGTGAGCAATCTTTCTGCGGTACCTCTCTCGGTGGGGGAGTCGGTCGGAGCCAGGCCCCATGCAGCCTCAGATCCATGGCTGGCTCCAACTCTGGCACTGGGCTGGTGGAGGAGACCGGAGCCAGGATCCGGCAAATGTTGACCAGCGGCAACATCTAAGGAGCATCAGACGAGGAGCAGAAGCTATGCTACAAAGCCCATGGCTCAGCTAGGGCAAGGTGGTGGAGGAAGTGACTGCGACAGCAGAGCTGGGCTGTAATTGAGACCGGAGCCCATTATAGAGCCTCCTGGGTAATGTCAAGCAGCATATAGAGGAGTAGCAGACGACAAAGAGGCAGGAAAAATGAACTCTACTGCAGTAAAATCTTGCATTACATTCAATGCTTCAAGATGGCACCAGAGCATGGAGATACTTTGGGTTTTGTACATGAAGAAACACTTTTCATTGTATTATGTACATGTGACAATAAATCCAACTCTAACTCTAAGTCTGTAGCAAACTGTAGCTTGACCGATCCAAAGGCTGTCATCAGGTAGTTTTTCTTTAACTCAAGAACTCCAGTGCTGCTTTGTCCCACTACTGCTGCAGCATCAGTGCCTCAAAAACAATGTGGACTTGCACGGTGCAACTCCTGATTTTTCAAGTCGCAAAATCACTTGGTATTTCAGTGATGTAACAATATCTTACTTATGTTCTATTCTAGTTTACTGTTAAAAAGGGGAGAAAAGACTGATTCATCGCAACATCCACTTGGTGCCCAGAGCTCAACTGTGACACACTCTGAACTCAACAGAAATGTAACCAAGTGTTGCAGGACTTCTCAATAATGCATTCACAGATCAACTCAAAAAACAAGATCCAGTCAAGTCATGTTGGATTTAGCATGAGTACCATCTGTATCATGAAGACCACACAAGGTTCAGTCCTGGGCTGCTTCCAATTATACCCGGCCACAGTGAAAGCAGTTGCAAGGTTTATCATGTATTTTCTTTTCTTGATTCCTTCACAAGTTGCAGGCATTGTTGGCAGGGCCAGCATTTGTTGCCTGTCCCTAATTGCCCTTGATTTACTAGGCTACTTCAGGGGGCAGTTAAGATCAGCCATATTGAGGTCTAGAGTTACATGTAGGCCAGACCAAATAAGGAAGGGGGAATTTCTGCCTCTAAAGGGCATTAGTGAACCAAATGGGAGATTTTCTGAGCAGTGAGACATAGTCAACATCATTGAGATTATTTCAGTTCTGATGTTTTTGTGGCAAAGTGATAATTTCCCTATGTCTAGTCCAGAAGGCTTGCGTTTGAGTCCCGCCTGCTTCAGAGATGTGTCATAACATCTCTGATCAGATTGATCCAAAAATATTTTCAGTTCTAGATTAATTGGGTATTTGGATTTAGATTCCACCAGCTATTATTACTAGATTTGATTCAGGTCTTCAGAGAATTAAGCTGACCCTCTAGATTATTTGGCCAGTTTGATTGACCCTAAACTATTGAGCTGTGTTTCATCTATGTACTGTTTCTTGAGAAATACCCTGGATGGAATTTAAAGTTTTATTAAACATGCCCTTCAATCCACGTGAGAATGGACATAATTCTAGTAGAAACAGTTCAGGGAAAGTTCACGCAACTGATTCCCAGATAAAGGAGTTATCTTTATGAGGAAAGGTTGGATAGGTTTGGCCACTGGAGTTTAAATTAACAGGAGGTGATCTTATTGAAAGTCGTAAGATCCTGAGGGCACTCAATGGGGTGGATGCTAAGACGATGCTGCCCTATGTGGAAGAGACTGGAACTAGCCACACATTTGAAAAATAAGGAATCACCAATTAAGATGAAAGATGAGGAGAATTTTTTTTCTCTCTGAGTGTGTCCTTGCGTCTATGAAATTCTCTTCCACCAACAGCTGGGTCATAGGATTATAGAGATGTACAGCATGGAAAGAGACCATTCGGTCCTACTCATCCATGTCGACCAGGTATCCTAAATTAATCTAGTCCCATTTGCCAGCACGTGGCCCATATCCCTCTAAACCCTTCCTAGTCCCATTGAACATAAGCCTGACTTAAATAGATTATTGATTGTTAAGGGAGTCAAAAGCTATTGGAGGACACAGAAAGTAAGGTCCACAGCCTGATCAGTCAGGAATGAATCAAGTGGGAAAGCAGGCTGGAAAGGGCCGATTAGCCAACTCCTGGTACTAATTTGAATGCTTATATGAATGTAACATGTTTTGTATTAAGAATAAAGTTAAAAATCATACAACACCAAGTTATAGTCCAATATGTTTAATTGGAAGCACACTAGCTTTCGGAGCGATGCTCCTTCATCAGGTGATAGTGGAGGGCTCAATCCTAACACAGAATTTATAGCAAAAATTTGCAGTGTGATGTAACTGAAATTATACCATTGAAAAATTGATTGTCTGTGAAACCTTTCACCTGTTAGAATACAGCTATAGTTTCACTTCTTTCATGTGTAAATCACAAAACCTTTTTTTAAAAGTTGCATTCTTGAGTTAGCTGTTAACGATGGTGATAGCTAGACAATATGTTGAAGGTAAAAAGTGTTAGCCCCCTGTGTTCTCTGTCTATGCCATGATGTTTAGATTGTTCTCTCACTTTTTGGATTAGAATCAGAGTTTTACATAAATTCATGCAGTTTTTGAGCTCAGAGTTCTACATGAATATATGCAGTTTTTGAGCAGAGTACAATGTAACCCTGCAAGTACAAATTCACCCCACAAAATATATGTGTGCATATGGGTCTTTGTCTGTCTGTGTGTGTGTATCTGTCTGGAGAGTGAGAAAGTGTGTGTGTGAGTGTGTGTGTGTGCAGAGTGGTCTTAAGTCTGTGAGGGAGTGCATGTGTGAGTGTGGGAGTGTGTGTGTCTATAAGGGTGTGTGTGGGTGTCTGTGTACGCGTTTGTGTGTATCTGTGTCCATGTGTATGTGAGAATGTGTGCGTGTGTGTGTGTAGGAATATCTGTGTGTGTGTGTAGTGCAATGGTGGTTACCTGTAATGTGACATGAACCCAAGGTCCCGGTTGAGGCCCTCCCTACGGGTACCGAACTTCGCTATCAGCCTCTGCTCGATCACTTTCCTCTGCTGCCTGTCCCGAAGTCCACCTTGGAGGATGGTCACCCGAAGGTCCGAGGCTGAATGTCCTGGACCACTGAAGTGTTCCCCAATTGGCAGGGAACCCTCCTGTCTGTTGATTTTCTCAGCTGTTCCCAGAAACTTGCAAACTCAGAGAAAATTAGCTGATAATTGAGCTGCAAGTGTTTTAACGAGGCATTGGTCTGGATTTTAGCATGTCTGACCAGGCAATTTTCTCTGCTCAGAATGTTCCTTGTAAATTCAGGCACTGTTTAAGAGTTGAGAAGTTCTAGATCACAACAGTATTCTGGAAGGTTTCACGAGTGAGGTGAAAAGTTGGTCTGGCAATTTCCATGCTTTCATACCAAAAAAAATAAACCACAAAGCACTGCAAAGTATCGATTACCACACAATTAGTTAGCAGAAGGTGCGTCGTGTTAGGTTGCACTGGGTTTAAATTCTTTGAGTGATTAGCTGGAGGGGAGGGAGGGAAATAAAAGGCAGATACATGTCACAGGCTTCTCAGACAGCTTGAGTTCTTAGGAGATCACAGCAGGTACCTTGGGGTGGTAAATCTAACACCCCATTATTATGGCTCGCACAGCAAGTGACACAGGAGTAAAATTGAATGCCCTGCAGTGATCAGAGGGATCAAGTAGACGGGCTTATCTGTTTTATGTATTGGTTCTGCCTTCCAGTTTAAAGACGACTTACTACTGTGCGCAAGTATGATGGTCACAATGACTCCCAGATGGGAAAAATAAAATATTGTTAATAAGAAAAATATTCCCATTAATGCGTCCAGGATTTTTTACGGAATCTGCAGAGTGAGAATCTCGTTTCTAACCAGTCTTGCTGCGGTTGTCCTCAAATCCCACACAACCTGGCATTCCTGACATCGTATAGCTTTCCCAGGTGGTTTCAATTGAACATTCCCTGCACGAACAGGGAACGCTGGGATGATGGGCAGGAGGGAAGTCCAGGAGAAGCTTTCCTTTAGAGTTTTCTGACTCAGAGGAGCCAATTGGAATGAAGGGCTTGGAGCCTGGTGGAATTTTATTTTGTGATCCAACTTTTTCTCGTATCTGTTAAAGACCACAAAGCCGGAAAGGAATAGAGTCAATAAAACTTTGGGAAGAAACCAGACTCTCAGGAATGTTTTCAGTGGGAAAGGAGAAGTGGGGAGGGAGGGATGTCTAAGTCTCTACAAGTACCTGCAGTACACACAGTGCTCTGCATTCAGGACATTAAGTGCAAAAATAACAGGAGTCTGTGCATAATTTCTCCGTAAGATCGTCTCGATCCTACGTTCCACTTAAATCAGCTTCTTGCTCACAATTGCCTGGCAACATAGTGGCCCTCTCTTACTGACACTTACTGATAGCTGCTCTGTGAATCCCTGGCGATGGTTCAGTTCCTGTTCGCTGTTGCTGGCAGATACTTCAAGGATGTTCAGAAAAGGACCTGGAATTGGCATGGTCCACAGCACCCACACAGACTTCTTAGTGGGAATCACTCATTCTGTTCACACCACACACCACCATCCCATGCTTCAAATTAAATTCCATAGAATCCCCACAGTGTGGAAGTAGGACATTCGGCCCATCGAGTCCACACCCATCTTCCGAAGACCATGTCACCCAGACACACTCCCATCCCTGTAACACTGCATTTACTGCAGCCAATCCACCTAGCCTGCAAATCCCTGGTCACTCTGGGGAATTTAGCATGGCCAGTCCACCTAGCCTGCACATCCCTGGACATTTTGGGGAATTTAGCATGGCCAGTCCACCGAACCTGCACATCCCTGGACAATTTGGGGCATTTAGCACAGCCAATCAGCCTAACGTGCATATCTTTGAGTCCACGCAATTATACATCACATTATGTCTAGTGGTGGTTAGAGAGGGACAGCAGATACAACAGAACGATAATATCTCAATAATCTATGTGGTTGACTTAGGGATATATATTGGTCAGGACAGTGGGAGAATTTTCCCGTCCTCTCTTCAAAATAGTGCCATGGGATCTTTTTCATGCTTTTTGGGAGCAGACATAACATCAGTGTAACGATCTGGAAAACAGCACTTCCAGTACAGAGCTAGAGTGTGAGCTTTGATTTTATTCGTGGAGCAGGACATGAATTGAAAACATTCTGAGCCAGTGGTCGATTGGGCTTTGGTTAATATGTAATGATGGAGAAATGGTGATGTTACGAAGTTGTAAGGTGCACCGTACCTTTAAGAGAGTTAAAAGCTAGCAGAACTACCTGACAGCACCAAGTTTTCTGAACAAGATATAATGTAACCTTTTGGCTCAGCAGCTAGAGGAGCTGGTTACCTAGAGACAAAAACAAATTCGATTTAGGCCAATCAGTTTAAATTATACTCCTCCACCCCAAACAAATATCAAACTCCAATCAAGTTTGAATTGAGTATATTGACAATATTAAAAATCAATGACACAATCTGATGATTTGGGGGCATAAAACTGGGGAAAATTGAACAGTTGAGAGGAGAACTGCCAGAAGACCAACAGATGTAGGCTGCTAGTCAGACCTCTCTGAGAGGTACCTCTCTAGAGAAGGAAGTTGCACAGAGAAAAACATAAACACCAACCTGGAGAGCAAATATACAGAGGAAGATAGGATAGCTGGCTGGATTTGAAATTTGCATTTTTTGGTAAATCTTACTCAGAAGGTTTTATCGGACTAGTGTTGTGGAAGGGAAAGTAAAGGGTAGGTTAGAGGAAGTTGTTAGTTATATATTCTCTGTTATACTTTATGAAATAAAATTGTTGATTATTGTTTTAAATAGTTCTTGGCCTCTCAGATCTTCACAGATTACAACACTGGATAAAGCTTTTCTGTGTTGCTGGTTTAAAATTAACAGAGGGGTTTACCTCATGACATAACAGTTTGGGGGCTCATTGCTGGGATTTTGATTGGTTTCGGGAGCTTTTGTCCATGATTTGAACAGTTTGGGTCTTGGATTTGTGATTTGAACAGATTTAAGCAGATTTGCATAGATTTGATGTACCTAAAAGCCCAGTAGATTTAAACACTTGCATGGATGTGTCCTACGTCTTTAAATAAAATGAAGGTGAGACAGCTTGTTTAATTTCAGTGACTTGTGGTTGATTAAATTAAATGTGATGAAATGGGCTCATAAAATTTCTAAAGAGGTTCTGTGATTCAAAGAGGATTCTCATATTTGCCAAGAAACTTTAGAAAGAAAGAAAAAGGCCATACTTTTAGAATTAGCAAAGAAATTAGGTTTCGGTTTAACCAAGGACAAAAGTAAAGCTGAAATTGTAAGGGAATGATTCAAACACTTAGGTGCATCAGAGAAACAGACAAGTGCAGTAGAGATAGAAAATACTAAATTACAATTGAGGAAAATGGAGTGAGAAGATAAACAAAGGGAGAGAGAGGAAAGAGAGAAGGAGAGAGAAAGAGGGAGAGAAGAGAGAGGAAAAAGAGCAAGAGAAGAAAGGGAATGAGAAAGAGAGAGAGAATTTGAACTTGAGTAGTTGCGACTTAGTCAGCAAAGCCAAGTTAACAGGATGGAGATTAAAAGAGAAGGTAGTGATATATACAAATATGTCAAAACTCTGCCACATTTTGATGAGAAAGATCTTGAAGCCTTCTTTAGTTCATTTGAAAAATTAGCTAGGCAGATGGAGTGGTCCGAGGATTTATGGGTAATGCTAGTTCAGACGAAACTGGTAGGAAGAGCTAGTGAGGCATTTGCTGCACTGTCAGAAGAGGAGTCAAGAAATTTTGAAGAGGTTAAACAGGCTATTTTAAGTGCGTATGAATTGGTACCAGAAGCATATAGAAAGCAGTTCAGAAATACAAAGAGAACCAGGTCAGACTTATGTTGAGTTCGAAAGAATTAAACAAAATCATTTTCATCGATGGGTGCATGCTTTAAAAATAGATTAGCCCTTTGAGGCTCTAAGAGAGATAATTCTGCTGAAGGAGTTTAAAAACTCACTTCTAGAGATGGTAATAACTCATGTAGAGGAGCAGAGAGTTCAGGAAGGGAGGAGGGTAGCAGATGAATACACGTTGGGGCATAAGACAAGCTTTCAGTCAGAATTTCATCCTGTGAAGGATAGAAGTGGGAGAAGTGGAGAGCCTGCACTATGAAACCATGAGGAAAGAACCTGGTAAGATTTTAACACTGGTTAAAGAAGCCCAAGAGGGTGGACGGGAGGTGAAAGGCCTCAGGATTTTTCACTGTAATGTGTGGGATGCAAAAAGTTACAGTGCCAGCGGCTTCAGAACAGCACTGGGAGTAGGTGTTTTCACTGCCAGAAGGTGGGACCGTAAAGACACAGTGCTGGTCATTAAAGAAAGACTTCATGGGAAAAGATGTGGTAAAAGAAGCTAAGCCAGTGGCATTAGTGAAGGTAGTAGAGGAGACCCCAAGAGCCGCGGAGCTGCAGGAGAGTGCACAGCCTCGGCAGGGACTGGGTATGGAGTTAGTAAAAAATGAGGTCTGCAGATGCTGGAGATCACAGCTGAAAATGTGTTGCTGGTTAAAGCACAGCAGGTTAGGCAGCATCCAAGGATTAGGAAATTCGACGTTTCGGGCATAAGCCCTTCATCAGGAATGAGTTAGTACCTGATCTCTCCAAAGAATTCACCTCTGTGGATAAAGTTTACTCAAAAAGAATGCAGGAGAAGGACAAGAAGTTATAATTTTGAGAGATACAGGATCTAACCAGTCGCTGATAGTAAGGGATGAGCGAATATGCACTCTTTCTGATCTGCTACCCAAGAGTGTGGTAGTTTGTGGGATAGATGGACAGAAATTTAACGCTCCCCTTTGTAAGATCAGGTTGGAGTGCCAACTCAAGACTGGGAAAGTTACAGTGGGAGTGATTGACCGTGTCAGTTCCAGGAATTCAGTTTGTTCTTGGGAATGATTTAGCAGGATTCAAGGTGGGAGTGACACCCCTTGTTGTGGAGAAGCCCAGGGAAGACCAAGAAACTGAGGAGTTAAAATGGAAATATCCTGGTATTTTCCCAGACTGTGTCGTAACCAAATCCCACTATCATAAGTCACTGTGTGAAGTGAAAAGTAAAGAGAAAGATGAAGGAGTTGAGGTTCAGTTAGTGGAACCCCCTGTTTGACGTAATGGTGCAGGAGAAACCTGAACAGGCAGAGAGTCAAACATGAGTGTTTATTCCTGAAAGGCAAAGAGACTTGCAACAGCAAGACAAGATGATAAAAGGTATATATTAGATTAGATTCCCTACAGTGTGGAAACAAGCCCTTTGGCCCAACCAGTCCACACTGACCCTCCAAAGAGTAACCCGCCCATTTCCCTCTGACTAATGTACCTAACACTATGGGCAATTTAGTGTGGCCAATTCACCTAACCTGCACATCTTTGGACTATGGGAGGAAACCGGAGCACCCGGAGGAAACCCACACCGACACGGGGAGAATGTGCAAACTCCACACAGACAGTCTCCCAAGGCTGGGATCGAACCCGGGACCCTGGTGCTGTAATGCAGCAGTGCTAACCACTGAGCCACCGTGCAACCCCAAATGTGGATGTGTACTCTGAAAAGGAGGCAGAGAATATTGTGGAGTGCACTGAGATCGACTTTGGATGCTGCCTGAACTGCTGTGCTCTTCCAGCACCACTAATCCAGAATATTTACTAGATTTTATTCCAAGATTTTACTAGATTTTATTCCTGATGAAGGGCTTTTGCCCAAAACGTTGATTTCGCTGCATTTTGGATGCTGCCTGAACTGCTGTGCTCTTCCAGCACCACTAATCCAGAATCTGGTTTCCAGCATCTGCAGTCATTGTTTTTACCCCCTGTCTAGTAAAGATGCCAGATAGAGATAAAGGTATCAGATATGCCATGTGAAAATGTTGAAATTGTATTAGACTAGAGAGAAAGGGCTGGAGAACCAGGTGTTAGTTACTGCCTCGCAGAGTGAGGAATCAAATCCAATGATGTGGATTTTGATATGCCTTAAAATAGATTAAAAAATAAAGAATTCTTTGAGGAGTGGGATAGGTTAGGAAGCTATCTGTCACAGGAGTGTAGAAAGCAGTTGAAAGATTTGTTACTGAGTAATAGGACAGATGTAAGCATAAGATGAGGGGGTCTAATGTTATTGTACATGAAGTAGAGGTAGGGAATACTGCTCCGATAAAACAACACTCCTATCAGCTTAATCCTTCCAAAACCAGACAGGTTCAGATGGAGGTGGAGGCAATGCTTGATGAGGTCATCATTGAAATAAGCCAGAGTGAGTGGAGTTCACTGATCGTCTTAGTTCCCAACCGGACAGAACTCAAAGATTCTGAGTGGATTATCAGAAGGTTAACACTGTTACAAAATCGGACTCATGTCCAATTCCTAGATTAGAGGATTGTATCGAGAAAGCTGGACATACCAGTTACATCACCAAGTTGAACTTAATGCATGGTTACTGGCAGGTACCCCTATCAATGATGGTGACAGAGATTTCTGCGTTTGTAACCCCAAATGGGGTATATCAGTTTAAAGTGATGCCCTTGGGAATGAAGAACGCACCCGTCACATTCCAAAGACTCATGAACAGAGTTGGGGCTGGGTTAACAAATTGTGCAGTCTCTTTGGACGATGCAGTGATCTTTAGGAAGTCCTGGAAAGATCACATGGTACAGTTGGCAGTGCTCTATGAATGACTACAAGAAGCAAAACTGGCGATAAACTTAAATAGAACGGAATCCGTGAAAGCAGAGGTGACGTTCTTGGGACATAATATCGGTCATGGAAGATTGATTCCACGGAACGCAAAGACAAAGGCCATCGCGGAATTTCCACGACCAACCTCGAAGAAAGAGGTGCTTCGATTCTTAGGATTCAATGGATTCTATTGGACATTTGTTCCAAACTTCAGCGGTGTAGTGGCACCGTTACCTGATTTGCTGAAAAAGAAGACAAAGTTACGGTGGACAGAAACATGCCAGGAGGCATTCGACCATTTGAAATCAATATTAACCACCAATCCAGTTTTAGCTATACCAAATGTTCAAAACCTTTTAAAGTCACCATCGATGTTAGTGACATAGGAGTTGGAGCTGTACTCCTACAGAAAGATGAGGATAGGATTGAACTGCCAGTTGGTTACTATTCGAAGAAGATCAATATCCACCAGAGGAAATACTCCACCATCGAAAAGGAACTATTTCGTTTGGTACTGGCCTTACAGTATTATAATGTGTATGTCATGAACAATGTGTTGGAGACTGCTGTATACACGGATCACAATCTGCTTACATTCTTAGAACACTTTAAAGACGAGAATATGAAACTATTTCAATGGAGTCTTATGTCACAGACTTTTAATTTTAAAATGGTGCATGTTGCAGGTCGTAAGAATGTAATTGTCGATGCATTATCGTGGATTTAACTGATAAAGTGTGGATGAGATTTGTATTTATTTAATGTTATGAGCATATATACAATTGGAAGAAGTTAAGGTGAACTTAGATTAAAGTTATCAGTATGTTAGGGTAATGTGTTTAAAGAATGAAGCCATTTTTTCATTATGATGGTTCATTTTTCTCTTAAGGGAGGTGGTCTTATGAAGATGGAAGGGGTGCTGTACCTTTAAGAGAGTTAAAAGCTAGCAGAACTACCTGACAGCACCAAGTGTTCTGAGCAAGATATAATGTCACCTTTTTGTCCAGCAGCAAAAACAAATTTGAATTAGGCCAATCAGTATAAATTATACCCCCCCAGAAAAATACCAAACTCCAATCAAGTTTGAATTTTGTATATTGACAATCTTATAAACCAATGACACAAACCAATGCCTTAGGGGTTTAAGACCAGGGAAAATTGAACAGTTGAGGGAAAATTGCCAAAAGACTAACAGATGTAGGCTGCAAGAATTCTCTGAGAGATTCCCCTCTCCCCCTCCCATTTATCTCGCCACCTTGGAGGCTTCCTGGCTCTACTCCTGATGAAGGGGTTTTGCCCGAAATGTTGATTTTCCTGCTCCTCGGATGCTGCCTGATCTGCTGTGCTTTTCCAGCACCACTCTGATCTAAACTCTCTGAGAGGTACCTGTCTAGAGAAGGAGTTTGCACAGAGAAAAACGTCAACTCTGACCTGGAGAGCAAATCTACAGAGGAAGAAATGACAGCTGACTGGTTTTGAAATTTGAATTTTTGATAAATCTTACTTGGGGGGTTTTATCGGACTAGTGTTGTAGAAGAGAAAGTAAAAGATATGTTAGAGGAAGGAGTTGTAAATATTTGTTAGTTAATTATTCTCTGTTGTACTTTAAGAAATAAAGTTGTTCATTTTTACTTTATATAGATCTTGGCCTCTCGAACTTTCCCAGATTACTGACTGGGATAAATCTTTTCTGTGCTGCTGGTTTAAATTAACAGAGAGGGTTTATCCCGCGTCATAACAGTGACTAAAACACAACCTTTCCAACTCTCATAGAGTCAGAGATGTACAGCATGGAAACAAATCCTTCAGTCCAACCTGTCCATGCCGACCAGATATCACAACCCAATCTAGTCCCACCTGCCAGCACCCAGCCCATATCCCTCCAAACCCTTCCTATTCATATACCCATTCAAACACCTCTTAAATATTGCAATTGTACCAGTGCAATTTCAACCACTTCCTCTGGCAGCTCATTCCATACACGTACCACCCTCTGAGTAAAAACGTTGCCCCTTAGGTCTCTTTTATATCTTTCCCCTCTCACTCTAAACCTATGCCCTCTAGTTCTGGACTCCCCGACCTCACGGAAAAGATTTTGTCTATTTACCCTATCCATGCCTCTCATAATTTTGTAAACCTCTATAAGGTCATCTCTCAGCCTCCGACGCTCCAGGGAAAACAGCCCCAGCCTGTTCAGCCTCTCCCTATAGCTCAAATCCTCCAACCCTGGCAACATCCTTGTAAATTTTTTCTGAACGCTTTCAAGTTACACAACATCCTTCTGATAGGAAGGAGACCAGAATTGCACACAATATTCCAACAGTGGCCTAACCAATGTCCTATACAGCCGCAACATGACCTCCCAACTCCAGTACTCAATACTCTGACCATTTTTATTATTTTACTGCTCATATGATACAACTGAGGAGCTAGTTTGGCCATTTCGTGGGCAGATTAAGAGCAAAATACATTACTGTGGGTCTGGAGTCACATGTAGGCCGGAACGGGGAAAATGGAAGATTGCCTTCCCTAAATGAGTGAACCAGGCATGCTTTTTATGACAATTTATGATAGTCAGTATGGTCACCATTACTGAGATGTGCTTTCTGTTTTGGGTTTTATTAATTATATTTAAATTTTACCAGCTCCCATTTGAACCAGTGTCCACATTCAATTTGTCTGACCCTAGAGGTATTATCATTAGATGTATTCATCTAGGCACCCAGGTAAGATTCTAAGGACCCAGGTTTAAATCCTGCCATAGCAGATAGTGTAATGTGGATTCAAACAAAAATCTGGAATTAAGAGTCTAATGATGATGTTACTGTTTCAAATAAACCTGTTGGATTATAACTCCGTGCCGTGTAATTTTTGACTGAGTCTAATGATGACTGTGAAACCTTTGCCAATTGCTAGGGAAAAGCCCCACTTGGTTCACTAATGTCCTTCAGGAAAGAAAACTGCCATCCTTACCTGGTGGACTGCATGTGACTCCAGACTCACGGCAGTGTGTTTGATTCTTTACTGCCCACTGGGCAATTGGAAATGGGTCGAAAATGCTGGCCTAGCCAGAGACACCCACATCCTATTACTGGATTTTTTAAAAACTGTGTCAACTGATTCTTGGACAGAGAAGGTGATGTGATGAGTGAACTCTTTGCGAGTTTTAAACACCTCATTTCTCTGCAAAACTGGACAAAGATTAGATTCCCTACAGTGTGGAAGCAGGCCCTTCGGCCCAACAAGTCCACACTGACCCTCCAAAGGGCAACCCACCCAGACCCATTTCCCCCTTCACTTAACATTATGGGCAATTTAGCATTGCCAATTCACCTAACCTGCACTTTTTTGGACTGTGGGGGGAAACCAGAGAAAACTCACACAGACACGGGGAGAATGTTGCCTGAGGTGGGAATTGAACCCAGGTCTCTGGCTCTGTAAGGCAGCAATGCTAACCACTGTGCCACTCATGACGTTTGAATGGGTATATGAATAGGAAGGGTTTGGAGGGATATTGGCCGGGTGCTGGCAGGTGGGACTAGATTGGGTTGTGATATCTGGTCGGCATGGACAGGTTGGACTGAAGGGTTTGTTTCCATGCTGTACATCTCTGACTCTATGAGAGTTGGAGAGGTGGAACTCAGCATCTGTGGAAAGAAAACAAGGTTTACATTTTGAGTCCGGTAATGTTTCACCAGAGTTAACTCTGCTTTCTCTCCACAGATACTGCCAGACATGCTGAGTTCCACCAGCAATATCAGTCCTTTTGTTTCAGATAGGGTGGCACGATGGCTCAGTGGTTAGCACTGCTGCCCCACAGCAGCAGGGACCCGGGTTCAATTCCAGCCTCGGGTGACTGCCTGTCTGGAGTTTGCACATTCTCCCTGTGTCTACGTGGGTTTTCTCTGGGTGCTCCGGTTTCCTTCCACAGTCCAAAGATGTGCAGGGTAGGCGAATTGGCCATGCTAAATTGCCTGTATTGTTAGGTGCATTAGTCAGGGGTAAATATAGGGGAATGGGTTTGGGTGGGTTGCTCTGCAGAGGGGCAGTGTGGACTTGTTGGGCCAAAGGGCCTGTTTCCACACTGTAGGGAATCTAATCTAATCTCCATCATCCACAGTTCTTTGTTGGATTGTAAGTTTTACACCTTAGATTTGACTAGCGAGTTTTGAGAAGGTTTGTAACTCAGGTTGAGGTTCTGGACGTAGGGTTGCTCACTGAGCTGGAAGGTTCGATCTCAGACGTTTCATCATCATACTAGGTAACATCTTCAGTGAGCCTCCAATTAAATAAATAGAAAGTGGGCTACACCACCAATGCTTCATTCGAAGGCTCACTGAAGACGTTATAGTGATGAAACGTCTGAAAACGAACCTTCCAGCTCAGCAAGCAAACCTACATTTAGATTTGACTATCCAAGCGCAACAAACAGAAATTTTAAAAAGACATAAACCCATTGTCTTCAAAACATCAGATAAATCATCCAAGAACAACTTTAAATCACTTTGAAGATGGAAGCAGTAGAAACTGTGTGTTAAGCCTAAAGCCAGACAAGTGACCTGTCTTCAGGAGTCATTACTCCTTTAATATTTCTGTACTTGAAATTAGTGAATCTAGCCTTCCCAACACTAACTAAGATGTTCATCAAATCAATTTCATGATTTTTTTTTAAAAATTGAAGCACAATGTGGAAAGCTTCAAGAAAGTTCAGGTATCAGGAGATGAGGATAAAGTGGTTAAGGGTGGCATATGGGACACTTGCCTTAATTAATCAAGGCATAAAGTTGAAGTGTTATAGAGATGTACAACATGACAACAGAGCCTTCGGTCTAACTTGTCCAAGCCAACCAGATATCCTAACCTAATTCAGTCCCATTTGCCAGCACTTGGCCCATATCCCTCTAAACTCTTCCTATTCACATTCCCATCCAGATGCCTTTTAAATGTTGTAATTGTACCAGCCTCCACCACTTCCTCTGGCAGCTCATTCTATACACAGATCACCCTCTGTGTGAAAATGTTCCTCCTGACCATTTTAAAGTTTTCCCCTCTCACCCTCAACCTATGTAGCCTAGTCTGGACTCCCCCACCCCAGGGAAAAGAGCCTTGTTTATTCACTCTATCCATGCCAATCATGACTTTATAAACCTCAATAAGGTCACCCCTCAGCCTCTGACGGTCCAGGGAAACCAGCCCCAGGCTGTTCAGCCTCTCCCTATAGTGATGCTGGAACTGTATAAAACCTTAGCTAGGCTACAGCTAGAGCAGCGCTGGAAAAGGGGTTGGTTCAGTTCAATTGACTGGATGGTTGGATTGTAAAGCAGAATGATGCCAACAGCTTGGGCTCAATTCTCATCACTGGCTGAGGTTACTTTGGAGGGCTTTCCTTCTCAATCTCCCCCCCCACCACTCCCACCCTTGCCTGAGGTGTGATGACCCTCAGATTAAATCACCACCAATTGTCTCTATCTACTGAGAGAGCAGCACCATAAGACTATGGTGATACAACAGCTATTCTGGAATCCATATCAGAGGAAGGATGTGATAGCACTGGTGAGGCTGCAGAAGAGATTTACCAGAACATTGCCAAGGCTGGAGAGGTTTTGTTATGAGGAGAGATTGGACACAGACTGGCAGCACAAACTAAGGGTGATATACTTGAAATGTATAAAATTATGAGGGGCATAGAAGGGGTGGACAAGAAGAAAACTTTCCCTGTTGTGGGCATAGATTTTAGGAAAGGGACATGAGATTTAGAGGCAATTTCTCACTGAGAGAGCGGTAAGAATCTGAAACTCACTGCCTGTAAGGGTGGTCTAGGTAGGAATCCTCATCATATTGAAGAAATAGTCATGTGCATCAAGGGCCAAGTATTGGGAAATGGCATTACAATGGTTAGATGGTCTAGCATGGACACAAAGGGTCTTTTTCTGCATTCAAGAATCCTATGACTCTGTGATAAAAATGTGGAGCAATGTCACACACTTCCTACTTCTCAGCCTGAAGAGTTGGCTTGTGCATTGTGTGAATGTTTTTCGTTAAGGAGGTTGGAAGGTGTATGAATCTCTGGACCAATGCTCGTGGGAAAGGTGCAGGAATGTTCTGGGTAGATGAAAACCACAGAGATGTGTGCTGTTTCTCATTGCCCCAGCTTCCCCATTCCCATACACACACGGGATAACAGGGAGTTTACTGCAATGTTGGTTCATAGAATCCCTACAGTGTGGAAACAGGCCCTTCAGCCCAACAAATCCACACTGACCTTCCAAAGAGTATCCCACCCAAACCCCTTCCTCTACATTTACCCCTAACTAATGCACCTAACCTCCACATTCCTGAACACTATGGGCAACTTAGCGAGCCAATTTACCTAACCTGCACATTTTTGGATTAGCGGGAAGAGCCTGGAGCACCCAGAGGAAACCTGCACAGATGTGGGGAGAATGTGCAAACTCCACACAGACAATCACCCATGGGTGGGATTGAACCCAGGTCCCTGGTGCTGTGAGGCAGCAGTGCTAAACAGTCAGCCACCACGCCATTTAGCAACTAAACATAAATATCTTCGAAGGATTGTTAATGCAGATATAAACTGACAGGCATTTGATTGAACACTCACATGTATCTGAACTGACTGCTTTTGATAACTGTTTGTACATATGCCTAAGCATCCGCAGTGATCATTATATAGGTGCCTGGCCACTGTGTCATAAACCTGAACAACTTCAGCTACTGAAATAATGCTTTACCTAATCACCAGACACAAGTTGAAATCTGTTGGATTTGAGTGTAATATCATTAACAGCTGATTTGTGTCAAATTCCATTAAGTTTTTCCAAACAAAAAAAATTCCCAAGTAAGGAATTTCAACACATTAGTTTGAAGCTGGCTCTATTGCAGTCTAAGAGTCTTGAATTTTGCTTGAGGTGAAGTCCAATGGTGCCAGACTTTTGCCCTCAACAGAGCACGAACATGAGAAGATTTAATGGTGTTGGCAGGTTCAAGGATGGCATGCTGACATTTTGCAAAGGGATAATCTGTTACGTGGAGAGAATTTAGATCCTGGGATTCAACTCTTTCAAGCAGGATTAGTTTGTTTAAAACTCTAAGATCTTCAGGTAGGGTAGACAGGAAGGAAAATATTTAAGGAGGCAGGAAATTCTGTAACCAGTGGAGATGGATTTAAGATACAGCAAATTGTGAAATGAAACAGGAGGAGGTGATGAAGAGTTTTTTTTAAAGGCATAGAGGTCAATAATTCTGGAAACATTTGCAGGTCACACAGAAACTGAGGAAAGAAAGTTAATACTTTGGATCAATGACCTTTCACCCAAAAAGCTTCGAAGACGATTGGGTTCTGTTGAAGGACCATTCACCTGCAAAGTTGACTGTTTCTCTCCTAGCTGCTGAGTTTTGCCAGCACTACCCTGTTTCAATTTCCAAACTATGTAATATTTTGCTGTTCTATCGGAATTTTTTTTTAACTGCTGGAAGCAGATTCAACAAGAATTGAATTCCCAAACGACACTGGATAAACAGATCAGAAGGAAGAACAGGGAGGGCTATGGGGAAACAGCAGGGGATTCTAGCTAATCACATAGGTTAGTGGCACGGTGGCTCAGTGGTTAGCACTGCTGCCTCACAGTACAAGGGGAGAAGGTGAGGGCTGCAGATGCTGGAAATCAGAACTGAAAATGTGCTGCTGGAAAAGCGCAGCAGGTCAGGCAGCATCCAAAGAGCAGGAGAATCGATGTTTCGGGCATAAGTCATTCCTGAAGAAGGGCTCATGCCTGAAATGTCGATTCTCCTGCTCTTTGGATGCTGCCTGACTTGCTGCGATTTTCCAGCAATACATTTTCAGCTCACAGCACAAGGGACCTGGGTTCAAGTTCCACCTCAGACGACTGTCTGTGCGGAGTTTGAACATTCTCCCTGTGTTTGTGTGGGCTCCCTCTGGGTACTCTGGTTTCCTCCCACAATCCAAATATATGCAGGTCAGGTGAGTTGGCCATGCTAAATTGCCCATAGTGTTAGGTGCCTTAGTCAGGGATAAATATAAGGTAGGAGAGTGGGTCTGGTGGGTTAGTCTTTGGAGGATTGGTGTGGACTTGTTGAGCCGAAGGGCCTGTTTCCACACTGCAGGAAATCTATTAACTCTTTTGGAGAGCTGACATTGATATGATGGGCTGAATGGCCTCCTCCTGTGCAGGTTGATTCTTGAACTCAAGAGCTGCGACAAGTTTCAAAGTTCAGGGCTTGATGGTGGAAAGTTTACTTCCAAGCAAAATCAGAAGTTAATTCGAGGCAACACACTGAGCAACACACTGAAATTATGGAGAGGAGTTTGCAACAACCAGTCTTAAGTTTATTCCTGAAGGGTGAGCTCAGCAATTGTCCTCACTTGACCTTTACACGTGCAAGAGAGAGAGAGAATGACAGAGGGAGTAAGAGAGAAAAGAGAACTATTTTATTCAAAATAAGCAGCAAATTCCAAGCAAAAGTAAATGCTGGCACCTCGATCTAGCTGCAGAGACAGTTGTTTGCATCAGAACCTGTGTGCAGCTTACTCAAGGTTTGGTTTTCATTTAGAAAGGTATTAAGAGTTGCAAATTAAATTGATGTTGGCATAATCGGGCCACTACACTGTGCACAACTGTCAAAATATTGGCAGAGAATGATTGACAAGGTTCCAGGAACATCACTTACACTTCATTGTCTGAGCCTTCACCAAAGCAAGAGAATTTAGACAATCTCTGATAAACATAGTACCAGCCGGCCTTCCTCTGGACATTTTACTTTGCTTGTCTGAATTAATTACACGCATCAAACGTTCATTTCCCACAGCAGGAGCTTTCAAAAGCCCGAACTGTAACCCATCTATTCAGCCTCTCATTTTTACTGTAGTTCTCATAAAAAGTGCATGCACCCATCCTCCTGTGGATTGGTTGGTCAATGTACGTGGATACGGGACATTTCCATGAAGGTGTTACATGCTTCATTGCTGAGAAAGGAAGTTCTCACATTTATATCATGGCTTTTGTGATCGGAGAACGTCCCAAACCATTTTACGGCTACTATCAATATGTTGTCTTTTCCAGTTGCTGTTTTAATGTAGGAGACACAGCAGGGAATTTCACAGCAAACTCCCACAAACAGCAGCACAATGGTGAGCAGTTAGTCCAGTTCTTGGTGATGCTGGTTGAAGGATAGATAGTGGCTCAGGATATTGAGGAGAACATCACTGTTCTTGTTCAGTCATAGCGATCTTTTTAAGATTATCGGGTATGCAGGAAAATGTTGAGGTTAAAATCAGATCAGCCATGACCTTATTGAATGGGACAGCAGTTTGGAAAGACCAAGTGGCCTAATCTTGTTTCTTGTTCATATGCTCGTATGTACTTGCAGACAAAGAGGACCTCATTAAAAGTTCTCAGTATTACATTGGGTATGTCAGTCAGTGTTTGCAGGCTCATTAAGTCTCAGCTGCACAACCTTCTAATTTAGAGGGTACAGTTCTCACACTGTGGTATTATCTTGGTTAAGTTGGAAGGATTTAACAGCTGCTTGACCTATTCAACCTATGGAATTTTAGACATTCACAAAAGCCCATTGAGTCCATACCAATAAACCATGATCTCACTTACGCCAGTCCCGTTCTCAGAGTTTTAGCCCATAGCCCTGGAAGCTATGGCAACGTGAGTGAATATAAGTCCATAAGACATAGGAGCAGAAATCAGGCCCTTCAGCCCATTGAGTCTGCTCTGCCATTCAATCATGGCTGATAAGTTTCTCAACCCCATTCTCCCACTTTCTCCCCATAACCCTTGATCCCCTTGATATTCAAGAACCTATCTCATTCTTAGATGTACTCAATGACCTGGCCTCCACAACCTCCTGTGTCAATGAATTCCATAGATTCATCACTCTGTGGCTGATGAATTTTCTCCTTATATCCATTCTCAAAAGTCTTCCCTTTACTCTAAGGCTGTGCCCTCGGGTCCATGTCTCTTCCACCAATGGAAACATTTTCTCCACATCTACTCTGTCCAGACCATTCAGTATTCTGTAAGTTCAATTAGATCCCCCCTCATTCTTTTAAACTCCATCGAGTATCGACCCAGAGTCCTCAAACATTCCTCATATGTTAAGCTGATCATTCCTGGGACCATTCTCGTGAACCTCCTCTGAACATGCTCCAGGGCCAGTACATCCTTCCCGAAATAGGGGGCCATACGATAGCTAGCTCCTGACTACTTTAATTACATTTGAGTCCCTCTTTAGTCAACAATGCGTCCACCTCAGTCTTAAAAATATTCTGTGATACAACGTCCACTGTTCTCTGGGGAAGAGAATTGCCCAAACTAAAGACCCTCTCCGTGAAAGTATTTTTCCTCACCTCTGTCTGAAATGGAAGATCCCTTGCTTTTGAATTGGGTTCCTTCATTCGAGGTGAAACAGTCCTTCAGCATCCTCCATGATAAGTCCATTTGGGATTTCATGTTTCAAAAAGATCACCTCCCACTCTTCCAAACTCCAACGGATACAGACCAACGTCCCCCAGCTTTTCTCATAGTTCCTGTATTCCAGGAATCAGTCAAATGAACCTTCTCTGAAATATTTCCCATGCAGTTTTTTTTAAAATGAGGAAACTAAAATTATACACAGTGCTCCAGACACAGTCTTACCAATGGCCTGGACAACAGTAGCAAAATATCTCTACTTTTATATTTTATTCGTCTTGCAATAAATGACATTATTCCATTTTCCTTCTGATACACTTGCTTTATTAGCCTTTGCATCCATCATGCCATTTGACTTGCATCCAGTACAATCTGAGAACATTTATTTCTGTTGCTAAACTCAAGCTTGTAAAACCTCCTTGGCCGACACCCGGGTGCAGCCCATTATTTTAAAGTTTTATGGAGCTTTCCTCTTTGCCAAACCATGAGGATATTGGACAGCGGGCCATTTGCAGGAATTTACAGTATTTTTGTCATGCACACAATTTGAATATAAATCACTCTATAAAGCAGGAAACTTTACTGCTTGCCCTGATCCCCAGAATATCAGAATTCTTGTCCTTTGGCATGCATGAACACTTTTACTTTCTCTCAGCCCCTGATTAATGGGTGTTAGGTGGTCCTGATTAGTGCTGGCTATCTTGTGTTATAGAGTCATCGCTCTTCATGCCTGAACTGCTTTGATGAAAGAGCTGTCCAGTTGGTGCCCACTCCTCCCTGATTTGTTCAGTCACTCACATATGCTTCCCTCCCTGGGGGGCGTGTGTGTAGTGGTAAAGTCGTGGGGCTAATGCTGCTGCAACACCAGAATGATGTGCTGGGAATATAGTCTCAAATCACGCTCGGAGCAGATTTTGGAACTTGTGAACAATTGTAACCATTGTTCAAATGCAGCTGGTTCAGGAATACCCTTTAATAAGGAATAGCTGGTTGAACCTCGTGGTCCCAGTTTAGCTAACTCTCAAATTCCTGTTAGGGATGGGCAGTAAATGCTTGGATAGAGCGAAAGTGAGGACTGCAGATGCTGGAGATTAAAGTCAAGATTAGAGTGGTGCTGGAAAAGCACAGCAGGTCAGGCAGCATCCAAGGAGCAGGAAAATTGACATTTCGGGCAGGACGGATGAAGGGTTCCTGCCTGAAATGTCGATTTTCCTGCTCCTCAGATGCTGCCTGACCTGCTGTGTTTTTCTAGCACAGCTCTAACCTGGATAGTAAATGCTTGGATGTCCACAACACACATTATTTTTTAATAGTGCAATTCCCTTTACAGGGCAGCAGTATCAAACTGTACAATGCAGACTTTATCATCCTCTGCTAAGGTGGGACAGATGTTGACCTTTTTCTTGTACAGCAGACTTTGTTTTAACTAGCACTTTATGAACCAGCACTCTCAGTAAACCGGCAAAAATCATATGTTCAAATTCCACAAAGTTCACTGTATTATTCTGCCCAATCAGTATAGTTTTTCTAAAAAAAATTACGCTGGTGCAAAATATGCTTGTTGTTCAATAGAATGGCCACACAAAATATTAACAGCAGATTCAGTTTCGAGTCATGTACTGCAATCTCCACGATGTCCGATTACTCAGCTGAGGATGTGAGTAAGAAGGTTCCCTGCTGGAAAGTTTTATTTAAAACAATGTTGGATTGTTATTTAAATGATTTATGCTATAAATAAAGTGAAACAATGATGAGTATACCTCTGCATTATGTTTCTATTACTAAGTGGGTGTGTTTTTACATTGATTGTGTGGAGTTCTTGATTTTCCAGTTTATTTGATCAACCAGCCCACAGTTGCTGGTTAATAAAAAAATTTGCTGGTCTTGTTCAGGTTTTCCTTTGAGCCCATCTTTGAACTCACCACAAGTTGAAGTGGACTATGTCCACTGTACACAATGTAACATGATCATAGCTGTTGGCCAATAGGAATTTGACATGGTAATGGTGGTCATACAAATGTCAAAGTGAGCCCTGATGTCTGCAGAGAAACACTATATTCATAATTTGTAGGTGTCAGTGTTGGATTGGGATGGACAAAATTAAAAATCACACAATACCAGGTTATAGCCCAACAGGTTAATTTGGAAGCACTAGCTTTCAGAGTACTGCTCCCTCATCAGGTGGTTGTGGGGTAGAAGATCATTGCTCTAAATTCTCTGTCTTATGATCTTATACTCCACAATCCCCTAATGAAGGAGTATTGTTCCAACAGCTAGTGCTTCCAAATAAACCTGCTGGATTATGACCTAGTGTTGTGTGATTTTTAATCATATTCATAGAAGCCATTCAGCGTGGAAGCAGGCCATTCAGCCCATCAAGTCCACACTGACCCTCCGAAGAGCATCTGACCCAGACCCATTCCCCTATCCTATAAACCCTGTATTTCCCATGGCTAGTACATCCCTGGACACTATGGGCAATTTAGCATGGCCAATCAACTTAACCTGAACATTTTCGGACTGTGGGAGGAAACTGGAGCAGCCAGAGGAAGCCCAAGCAGATACGGGGACAACATGCAAACTCCACACAGGCAGTTGACTGAGGGTGGAATTGAACCTGAGTCCCTGGGTTATAAGGCAGATTAGACAGATAAGTAGGAGGCCAGGCAGTCTCAGGAAGTGGAGAAGTCAACAATCCAGGTGTAACCCTTCTTTAGAACTGGGGATGGGAATAAAGGGAGATAAAGAGGGGGTGGGGAGGGTTTTGGCTGGGGAGAGGAGTGGGGTGGTATGGTGGGGAGAGGTGAACTCAGATAAAGAGTATGGCCTGTTAGTCGATGAGAGGAATGAATCCGGTTGGTGGTTGGAAGGCAAGGTTGGTCAGAGGAAAGGAAAGGAAGGGGAGGGGCTGGGAAAAGCTTTGGGGATGGGGAAGGAGGTTATTTGAAAGCAGAGAACTCAATGTTGAGCCCTCTGGACTGTAGGCTGCCCAGGCGGAAGATGAGGTGTTGTTCCTCCAATTTGTGATCTGATTCACTGTGGCAATGCAGGAGGCCAAGGATGGTCAGGAGAGGGAGTGAAAAGCCCCTACTGGATAGCTGCTTTCAGCATGATGTATATAACAGTGTAAGAACAGTTTACAATACAACTGAAGGTGACAGAGCCTTACTGTAAGTTAACAGCAAGCTAAAGATGCAGGTCACTGGGCAGTAGCAGACTGGCCATGAGTACAGTGCAGATACCCAGTTCCACAGAGAACCAGGAGAGAATGCAATCCATGAAGGGACAACTTGAGTTAATGAGAGAAACACAGTGCATAGCACATGGTTACTACATAGTTCTTTCAAAGCCATAGTAAAGACTGTGCTACGTCCACATCAAAAACACACGTTTTCCAGAAAGAAAGTCAGCCATCATTTGTGAAAAGACAGTTCAGAATGGAAGTTAAGGAAGCATTTAAACATGTTTAGAGATATCTTTTTAAAACTTCATCCATGGGACATATGCATCACTGACTGGGCCACGTGTACTGCCAAACTTGAGTTGATGGTGCTAAGCCTTTCTGAATCACTGCAGTCCACTTGGAGTGGGTAGACCCACAATATCAATCAGAGCAGGAATGCTAGGATTCTGATGCAGTGACACTGAATCTCCGGCAGATTCTGTGGTGAGAGAAAGAGAGTTACTGCTTAGAGTTGGATATGATTCAACCAACGTTTGAGAGGTTTCCTGCAATTGGAAATGGGAAGCAAGATGGAGAACAAAAGGGAAAATCTGGGATGGCTAGAGGGTGGCAAAAGGATGTCTCCCAGTCTTTTACCCTGCTCTAGACCTCCCCTTCTGTCTGTCCTTCTCCTCCCTCTTTTCAAATGTAGAGCAAAGTGTGGATTATTAAACATGGACATCGGAAGCTATGTCAACAATAATGCAGAAACTCTGAAGAGAGGGCCATCAACCTATCCCTCAATCTGAACTAGAATAGGCACACTTTTACATGAATTAAAAAAAACTCTTTGAAATGTCCTTAAACTCCAGACTAAACTCTTTTATCGGGTAATGTAGGCCAAACCTCCTTACGGACACCATACAACAACAACACCAGGAAGGACCCAGCGGCAGGTCTGAGCAACAGAAGCTTCAAGGATAATCGCGGTGATCAGGGAAAGCTTGAGCGACAGTGACTGGTGAAAAAAGCAGCATGGGGATAAAATCCCCCTAATCAGGATAAGAATTGTATTTAACACGACCAGACGGGGGAAGATTCCAGGACAAGAAGAAAAAATGGCAAACTAAAATCAAGAACTGCACAGCTGAATCAAAGCCAGAAATTGATGGGGAAACTCTGCAGGTGATAGAGGCCACTCAGCCCATGAAGTCTTCACTGACCCTCCCATCCCCACATTTTCCAGGGCTGATCCACCTAGCATGCACATTACAGGCAAGTTAGCGTGGCCAATCCAACACATCTATTTCTTCGAAACTGGAGTACCTGAAGGAAAACTCACACAGATGCAGGGAGAATGTGCAAACCCTCCACTGACAGTCACCCGAGGGTGGAATCAAACACGGGTACCTGGCGCTGTGAGGCAGCAGTGCTAACCATTGAGCCACAGTGCCTGCTGTAGCTGTGGGTACAAAGCAGCGTTACCTGTCATGAAAGACACTACCGGATACATTGAGGTAAAAACAATGACTGCAGATGCTGGAAACCAGATTCTGGATTAGTGGTGCTGGAAGAGCACAGCAGTTCAGGCAGCATCCAAAATATAGTGAATTCGACATTCTTTTGCCCGAAACGTCGATTTCGCTGCACTTTGGATGCTGCCTGAACTGCTGTGCTCTTCCAGCACCACTAATCCAGAATCCACTACCTGATACATTATCCTGTCTTTGCCTCACAATCAGTTTTGTTTCCAGGATTTCCTTTCTTTTGCATGCAAGCTTTGAAAGCTAGACATTAAAAGTCATCTTTAAATCTGGAAATGGAAGTAATGTTTTTCAATAACCCGTTTCCTTGTGATGGACAGTTCTTGTGAACAGCTCCTGTTCTCATCATTGAGCCTCAGCTCTGTGACCCTGAGCGCCTGCCACGCAAGAAGTAGGAACCCAAGGGGGGAGGGAGCAGAGGTCACAGGCATTAACACAGTAACTGCACTTACCCAAAGTTGGATTCCATTGACAAACTCAAATATGATCATAACAGTTGGAAAGAAAATATTAAACAAGTGAGCTGCTCTTTTAGCCTTAACTGGGAATGGGGGTGGTCTTGAACAGCCATGAAAATATTTTTTGCTGAATATGTCAATTACACTATTGAGAATTAACTCTTTGGAGCAATGATTCCAATGAGCTAAAGTTCTGTGTTTCATTGGATCTTTAATAAAGTTTCTACAGGATTGGAATTCATTCAGTGTTGGTACAGTTCTGGCATTGAACTGACTAAATTTGAGATATTTCCAAATCAGATAAAACAATCAATAAAGTTTCTCGTCTGTAATTTATGACAGTAGTACTGTGAGAAATATGAACCACGACTTGCAGTCTCACAATCACAGCAGAATCATTTATATATCTCTGTTTGTCGATTTCACTATACTTTGGATGCTGCCTGAACTGCTGTGCTCTTCCAGCACCACTAATCCAGAATCTGGTTTCCAGCATCTGCAGTCATTGTGGTGTGTGGCGATGTCTCTCCACATCTCAGGGAGAAAGGTTTGGAAATAGAAACAAGATTCATGGAGGGAGAGACAGATTGAGCAAACGGGATCTGCAGAAAAAGCTTCAATATGGGCTGGCACACGGCCAATGTCTAAAAATATTGTTTTCACTTTTCTTTCTGAAAATGGCTCCTTCAGACATGGGCAAGGCCAGTGGGTGATCGTTAGCTGTCTTTCAAAACCTGTTGGTGGGCTGTCTTTGAGTAGTGCTGCAGTCTACGTGGTGTAGCTTTTACTGTTAACCCTGTTCAGAGGGTGCAAGTGTCTCTGGCTGGGCCAGTATTGATTACCCAATGTGGATTACCCTTGAGGAAATGGAGATGAACTGACTTCTTGAACTGCTGAAGTCCATGTTGATCAGATGGGAGGTGGTACAGATGAAGGGATAGTGGTGCCATGTTCACATCTGTGTTAAGTGTGATTTCATAACATCCCCACTCTGCACAAGCAGGCATTTCAGCCCATCAAGTCCACACTGACTTGAGCATCCGAACCAGACCTATCCCCATAACCCTGGATTCCCCAAAGCTAACCCACCTAGCCTGCACACCTCTGTGACACTATGGGCAATTTAGATTAGATTAGATTCCCTACAGTGTGGAAACAGGCCATTCAGCCCACCCAGACCCACCGAAAAAGTAACCCACCCAAACCCATTTCGCTCCGACTAATGCACATAACACAATGGTCAATTTAACATGGCCAATTCACCTGACCCGCACATTTTGGATTGCGGAAGGAAACCAGAGCACCAGGAGGAAACCCACAGAGACACGGGGAGAATGTGCAAACTCCACACAGACCATCAACCAACGCTGGAATTGAACCTGGGACCCTGGTGCTGTGAGGTAGCAGTGCTAACCACTGAGCCACCATACCGCTCATGGTCAAGACACCGTAACCTGCACATCTTTGGACTGCGGGAGGAAACCAGAGCACCCAGAAGAAACTCACACAGGCGCAGGGATAAAATGCAAACTCCAAAGAGACAGTGGCCCAAGGGTGCAATTGAAGCCAGATCTCGAGTGCTGTGAGACATCAATGCTCCTTAGTGAGGCAGCATGCTGCCCTGGATGGGATTTCAATGGGATATTAAACATAAAATAGAGAAGATAGAAGCAGACCATTCAATACATTGAGTCTGCTTCACTATTCAATGTGTTCGTCAAGCTCAATATGTTGATCCCACCCTGCCTCCAGTTCCCTTGATTTCTTTAGTCACAGAGTCATGCAGCATGAAGACAGACCGTTCAGCCCAACCAGCCCATAATGAACATAAGCCCAGACTAAACCCGTCCCACCTGCCTGCTCCTGGCCCATATCCCTTCTAATCTTTCCAATTTATGATTTGGAGGTGCCGGTGTTGGACTGGGATGGACAAAGCTAAACATCACACAACACCAGGTTATAGTCTAATATTCGGAAGGACTAGCTTTCGAAGCAACGCTTCTTCATCAGGTGGTTGTGGAGTAGGACCATGGACCTGATGAAGAAGCAACAATTTGTCAGCTCGTGCTTCCGAATAAACCTGTCAAACTATAACCTGGTGTTGTGTGATTTTTAACACTTTCCTATTCATGTACTTATCCAAATGTCTTTTAAAGGGTGTAATTGTACCCACATCCATCACTTCCTCAGGGAGTGCATATCACACTCGAACCATCCTCTGTAAAAAACCATTTGCCCCCGTGTCTTTTTAAAATCAGCCACAAGGTTATATCTCCATCGTTCTTGTAATGTTGACGGTGTTCCTATACTTACACTTCCAGATGCTGAAAGTTGTGGGCACTTCATTTCATTCCAAATTTGTTTTCCATTTGTTTCTGGGTTTTCTTTCCCCCTCAATTAGGAGTTGAATTAGAATAAATGATAATTAGAATAAAGGTGTTTGAGTGTGATGGAGAGGAATGAGATTGAAAAAAATGGTAATTTTGGCTTGAAGGTAATGATAAGACGATAAACTATACAAATTGCACTAGCTTGGTCATTTAAAGGGATGATGTGGAGGTGCTGGCGTTGAACTGGATTGGACAATGTTAAAAGTCACACAACGCCAGGTTATGGTCCAACAGGTCTATTTGGAAGTACTAGCTGGAGTAGTGCTCCGAAAGCTTGTAGAATCATAGAATCCCTACAGTGTGGAAACATGTCATTCAGTCCAACGTATCCACACCAACCCTCTGAAGAATAACTCACCCTACCTTGATACTTTACATTTACCCCTGAATAATGCACCTAACCTATACATCCCTGAACACTATGAACCATTTAGCATGGCCAATCCACTCTAAACTGCACATTTTTTGGATTGGGGGGAGGAAACCCACACAGACACGGGGAGAATGTGCAAACTCCATACAGACAGTCACCCGAGGCTGGAATCAAACCCAGGTCCCTAGCATTGTGAGGCAGCAGTGCTAACCACTGAACCACCTTGCCACCCCAAATATTTCCAAGTTTATTTGTGTTTCCAAATAAACCTGTTAGACTGTAACCTGGAGTTGTGTGAGTTTAAAATTTAAAGTGTTGTGCAAGTGTGTAAAATGATTTGCAAACAAAGCAAATGTGCTGCGAGAAACTAACTTTTAACACTGTGAGTCATGAGGGTATGGAATACACTGCCTGGAAATCTGCTGGAGGCAATTCCAATTGAGAAATTCCATAGAGACATTGGATGGTGATTCTGAAAGAAATGATGTGCAGGAATATGGGGAAAATGCAGGAAATTGGCAGCAGGTAATGAAGCCAGTACAGGTGTGATGGACAGATTGGTGTCCTTTTGCACTGTCATGTCTGAGAGTCCATGATGGGGGGCTGGCCGAATGGTAAAGTTGCTGGGCTTGTTCATCCAGAACCTCAGCCTTATTGTCATGTTTGGGACAAAGTTAGACAGTTGGGCCTCATAGAATATGAGTTCCCTGATTGAACCAGGTGAACAGCCTCAATCAGGGAGTCCTGGCTGACAGGAGTGTCAGGGGTTCTGCTCACTCTAGGAGCCAGCTCTGAGCTAGCTGGGTCGGTGTCCTGTACTATGCACGTGTAAACAAAGGATGACTTGGTGACAGGATACCAACTTTTGTGGAGTAATTTCACTCATGTTCGATGGACAGGGGGTCAAATTTCATCTTAATAGATGGAGAAATTTAAATTCAATGAATAAATCATTTGGAGTTCAAAAAGGTTAATTAACAATATCCATGTAACCATGGCTGATGATGGAGAAACCATCTGGTTCACTAATGTCCTTTAGGGGGGGAAATTTACAATCCTTACCTGCCTGCATTCAGAACCACGGCTATGTTGTTGACAATAATCATAGAACCTCTGCAGTGTGGAAAAAGGCTCTCCAAAGAGTGACCCACTCAGACTCATTTCTCCTATTACTCTACACTTACCCCAGACTAATGTAGCTAACCTACACATCCCTGAACACAGCGGGCAATTTAGAATGGCCAGTTCACCTAATCTACACACTTTTGGATTGTGGGAGGAAACCCGCGCAGACACGGGGAGAATGTGCAAACTCTACAGAGACAGTCACTCGAGGGTGGAATCAAACCCAGGTTCCTGGCACTGTGAGGCAGCAGTGCTAGCCACTGAGGTATCCATGCTGCCCACAGCTTTGACTGAGCCAGTGATAATCATATCTCATGAATGAATAAATAAAAATCACAGACACTTAAAGTCATCAGATGTACAGCACGGAAACAGACCCTTCGGTCCAACTCATCCTGACCGGATATCCCAACCCATTCTTGTTCCATCTGCCAGCACCTGGCCTATATCCCTCCAAACCCTTCCTATTCATATACCCATCCAAATGCCTTTTAAATGTTGCAATTGTACCAGCCTCCACCACCTCTTCTAGCAGCTCATTCCATACACATATCACCCTCTGCATGAAAAAATTGCCCCTTAAGTGTCTTTTATACCTTTCCCCTTTCACCCTAAACCCATGCTTCCTAGTTCTGAACTCCCCCCACCCCAAGGGAAAGACTTTGTCTATTTACCCTATCAATGCCCCTCATAATTTTATAAACCTCTATAAGGTCACCCTTCACCCTCCGACGCTCCAGTTAAAACAGCCCCAGCCTGTTCAGCCTCTCTCTATAGCTCAAATCCTCCAACCCTGGCAACATCCTTGTAAATCTTTTCTGAACCCTTTCAAGTTTCACAACATCTTTCCAATAGGAAGGAGACCAGCATAGCACACAATATTCCAACAGTGGCCTAACCAATGACCTGTACAGCTGCAACATGACCTCCCAACTCCTGTACTCAATACTCTGACCAATAAAGGAAAGCATACCAGACTCCGCCTTCATTATCCTATCTACCTGTGACTCCACTTTCAAGGAGCTATGGACCTGCGCTCCAAGGTCTCTTTGTTCAGCAACACTCCCTAGGTCCTTACTGGTCAGTAGTGCACTTTGCCATGACTTCCATCAATGCCTCTTGGCTGGTTAAGACTGTGTGAGGCAAGGGCTTGAACTGGATCATACAGTGGCCACCCCATTGTCAATGTTGGGCACTGCAGGATCGGTAGTAGCACAGAATCCTTCGACTTGGCCTGAATGGTAAACCTCGCAACTGCATTCAGGCCCCATCAAGACATTAAAAAGCAAAGTATTACAGATACTGGCAATAGCAGACTCAAAACAGAAAGTTAGAGAAAAGCTCTGCAGGTCTGTCAGCATCCATGGAAGAGGTAAAACAAACATCTGATGGATCATTTTCCATTTGAAATGTGAATTCTGTTTTTCTCCAATGACAGATATTGACTGACCTTCTGAATTTCTCTATGACTGTGTGTTTTCACTCCCATTCACTGCTAACTTGAACAGAAAGTGCTAGAGAAACTCAGTAGGTCTGGTAGCATTCCGTGTTAATGGTGCTGAGGTGGAGATGGTGGACAGCTTCAGGTTCCTTGGAGTAACTCTCACCAATAATCTGTCCTAGTCCATCCATGTCGAGGCTACAGTCAAGAAGCACACCAACGCCTCTAATTCCTCAGGAGGCTAAGGAAATTCGGCATGTCCATAAGGACTCTTCCCAATTTTAAAAGATGCACCAGAGAAAACATCCTATCTGGATGCAGCACAGCTTGGTATAGTGACTGCTCTGCCCAGGACCGTAAGAAATTACAGAGAGTTGTGAACACAGCCTAGTCCATCATGTGAACCAGCCTTCCATCCATTGACTCCTTCTACACTTCCCTCTGCCTTGGGAAAGCAGCCAACATAATTAAAGACCCTTCCCACCCCAGTTATACTCTCTTTCACCCTCTGTACCAACAGATTCAAGAACAGCTTCTTTCCTGCTGTTATCAGACTCTTGAACATGGCTCTCATATATTAAAGTTGATCTTTCTCTGCACCTTCTCTGTAGCTGTAATACTATATTCCGTATTCTGTTCTATTTCCCTGATGTACTTATGTAAAATATGATTTGCCTGAATAGCACACACATCTGTATCTTGGCACGTGTGACAATAATAAATCAAATCAAATTAAATGTGGACAGAAAACAGTTAATGTTTTGAGTCCAGTGACCTTTCTTCAGAAATTGACATAATGGGTCCAAAATATTAATTGTTTCTCTCTCCACAGATGCTGAGCTTCTCCAGGGATTTCTGTTTTTGCTTCAGATCTCCAGCATCTGTAACTCTTTGTTTTATCTTGCTCCAAATTGAAACACTTCTGCAGGAGAGTCGAGGGACAACGATCCCTTGTGTTCTTGCTTCTTGTTTTACTAAGTCTTTCAGACAATGCCCCCACAGGCACCACAGCTTACAGTGAAAGAAAGATGGTAAATTGATTCCAACAAGTCCAAAAGTTCATTCGCAAGGTATTTATCATAAAAGCTCTCTTTTCAAAAGAGAATCCAGTTGCCTCTTAAACACATTCATGTCGTCTGCTTCATTGGTACCCTTCTTTAAAAACCAGTGGGACTACCTTTGCCTGATATGAGTCAAGGATGCAGAATGTACCGATACTCTCAATATGAGCTGCTGTTAACTAAAAATACCTCAGAACGGAGGGATCTCGCTCCTTCATTGGACTCGACTTTTTATCAAATAACATTGTACATTTTTCAAGTTATTGAGTTTCTGCTTGGTTCAGTGATAAAACTTTTGCCCCTGAATGCAAAGCCCATTGAAGGCATTGAGTACAGTCCATAAGACTGTAAGATATATAGGAGCAGAAGTAGGCCATTTGGCCCATTGCTTCATCAATCAATACTGAAGTCCCCTGCCTTTTCCCGATAACCCTTGATTCCTGATTACAAATTGGTCTATCTCAGCCCCAGATATACTAGTGACTCAGCCTCAACAGCTCTCGGTGGTAAAGAATTCCAGATTCTCTACCCACTGATTGAACCAAAATCTTCTTCACCTCTGTCTTAAAATGGGAACGGCTTCCTTTGGATTATGCCTTCACTTCCAAGGGGAAACATCTTCTCAGCATCTACACAACGCACTCCCCAAAGAATCTAATATATTTCAACAGGGTCTTGCTCCATTCTTGTAGATTAGATTCTCTACAGTGTGGAAACAAGTCCTTTGGCCCAACCAATCCACACCAACCCTCCAAAGAGTAACCCACCCAGACCCATTTCTCTCTGACTAATGCACCTAAGACTGTGGGCAATTTAGCATTGCCAATTCACCTGACCTGCCCATCTTTGGACTGTGGGAGGAAACCCACCCAGACACAAGGAGAATGTGCAAATTCCGCACAACAGTCACCCAAGACTGGAATCAAACCTGGGACATTGGTGCAGTGAGGCAGCAGTGCTAACCACTGAACCACCATGAGGAGGCAATAGCCTAGTTGCATTATCACTGGACTGTACATCCAGAGGTTAGGTAATGTTCCAGGCACCTGGGTTCAAATCCTGCTGAATTCAATTAAAACCTGAAATTAAGAGTCTGAATGATGACTATGAAACCATTGCCAAATTTGGCGGGGAGACCCATCTGATTCACTAACGTCCTTTCGAAAAAGGAACCATCTGTCTGACATGTGACTCCAGACCCACAGCAATGTGGTTAACTCTTAACTGTTCTCTTTACAATTAGGGATAGACAATAAATGCTGACTCAGCCAGACACTCCACAGCCAGTGAGTGAATAAGAAAAAACAAATTAGTTCAAGATCTCTTCCTAAGACAGTCCTTCCATATCCCGAATTAGCCAGTGAATGGTCACTGGACTGTCTTCATTCCCAGTTTATCTTCCTTGCGATAAGGAGACCAAAACTGTCTTCAGGATTCCAACTGTGCCATGTATGGTTTTAACAAAACCTATCTAATTTTATATCCATTTGACATAAAGACTAATAGTCCATTCCAAGCTGAACTCGAATGCTATGTTTTTTTTCCTGATCATGCATTAGGACTCCCAAAACCTTGAGTATAATAATTTAATGCAGTCTTTCCCTTGAGTCGCTGATTCAAAACATTAACTGTTTTCTCACCATATTTAATTTGATTTGATTTATTGTTGTCACATGTGCCAAGATACAGTGTAATGTATTCTTGTGCGTGCTATCCAGGCAAATCATATTTTACATAAGTACATCAGGGAAATAGAACAGAATGCAGAATATAGTATTCCAGCTACAGAGAAGGTTCAGAGAAAGATCAAATGTAATGTATGAGAGCTATGTCCAAGAGTTTGATAACAGCAAAGAAGAAGCTGGTTTTAAATCTGCTGGTATAGAGGGTGGAAGAGAGTATAACTGGGGTGGGAGGGATCTGTATTCAGTTCTTCTATTTTTCCTGCAAAGACCATATCCTCACATTTTCCTCCATTACAGTCCATCTGTCAATATTTTGTCTACTGATTTAACCGTTGGTTACAGGTTGCCATCCTGTAAATGTCCTCTTATCCCAACTCTCTATCTTCCATTTGTTGGACAATCCTCCATCCAGGCTAATAGACTTTTCTCAACACCATGGGCCCTTATTAAGTAGCCTTGCATGTGTTACCTTATTGAACATGTTTTGGAAGACCAAATCTATCGTATCGACTGACTCCCGTTACCTATCCTGTTTGTTACCTCCTCTGGGAACTGTAATTATTTTATCAGGCAGGAGTTTGCCTCCAACAAGCCACACTGACTCTGCTTGATTCCATTCTGTATTTCTAAATGCTCTGCTATTACACCCTTACAAAGGCAGAGTGCCATCACTTACCTAGCTATTGTCTCCCTCCATTTTTGAACTAGTTTGTTACATTGGTAGTTTTCCAATCCTCTGGGACACTTTCCATATCAAATGATTCTTGGAAGATTACGAACAGCACATCCACTATCTCTGTAGTGTCTTACTTTAATATCACAGGATGCATCCCATCAGGTCCAGGAGAATTATCAGCCTTTAGTTCCATTAGTTTCCCAGCACTTTCTCTCTGGTGTTAGTTTCGTGGTTTATATTCTACCCTCCACTGCCTCATGCCTGATCCTTGATTATTTATATTGTTGGCACGTCTCAGTAGTTAGCACTGCTGCCTCACAGCGCCAGGGACCCAGGTTTGATTTCACCCTCGGGCAAATGTCTGTGTGATGATTGCACATTTTCCCTGGATGTTCCAGTTTCCTCCCACAGATGTGCAGGTTAGGTGGATTGGCTGTGCTAAATTGTCCATAGTGCTCAAAGAGTGTAGGTTAGGTGGAATAGATTTGGGAAATGTAGTGTGGTGGATCTGGGTGGTCTGCTCTTTGGAGGGTCAGTGTGGACTTGATGGGCCAAATGGCCTGTTTTTACATCGTAGGGATTTGGTAAGGATTCTATGACTGTTATTAATATTCTCTACTGTAAAGACAGATGCAGCCTAAGTCCATTACGATGCAGTTTAATGCATAAGTTGCAACTGTGTAATCTGGGAGCCCTGGGAACTGATCTTCCTGCTGACTCCAAGCTTACTGTCCCAACAAAACCAGAGAAATCTTCATGTGACTAGTTAAAATGGGTGAAAATATGAGTTTTCTTATTAATAGGTAGAGTGCATTTTTACTTTTAAACCCCAACCATCCACTCTACATTTACTCAGGGTGGTTCTACAGGTCAGCAGTTGGGGAACTGTTACACAGATAGAGATGCTGTATCCGGAATGATGCTCAACACCATAAGATTGACATAGGAGCCAAATTAGGCCATTCAGCCCATCAAAACTACTTCGCCATGAGATCATTGTTGATATGTTTCTCAAACCTGTTCTCCTGCTGTCTTCACGTGACCCTTGATAACCTTACTAATCAAGAACTTATTGGTCTCTGATAGGTCCTAGCTCCCTGTTCAGGTTGTAAAAAGAAATTTTCTGGGCTGAATGTTACATTTTTCTGGCAAAGTCCAAGTTTGTGTCATGCGTTTCAGAGGCTGGTGACTGTGAGACCAATCAAATTCTCTTAATCTATTGCACCACAATGTCATCTTTCATCCAGACTTCCCTGCAATGACATCCCTCAGGTCTGGCTTCTATCATCCACCGGTCCCAGAACATCTCATTCGATACCCCGGGATTCACTGACAACTGTTGTGTTCAAATGTCTGCTGTGCCCTCGGATAAGCACCTGACCTTGACCAGGCCTGAGCCACCCTGCATGGTTTCATGCCACGTTTGCCCCAGACATGGCAGACAAGGGGGAGATTGATGCCATGCTTTGTGGGCAGGGACCTGCAGATACTGTATATAAGGAATGCAGGACTATCTCTTGGTCCCCGGGCCAGCAGTGGAGACCACAATACCAGAGCATACCATGCTCCCCTGAGATTGCCAGCCAGCTTCCAACAGCCTTGGGTAACTGTGGAGGAACAGTTGGCACTGTGGGAAGAAAATACACCGTCCTTCCCCACCCCACGAGTGTAAGGGCCACCACCTTCACTCTGATACTCACTCTCTCTCACAGCCTCTGCACCCAACAGGAAGTCTCAATCACTGTAGCATATTGATTTGACTCTAAAAGATACCAAAATGAAGGAAGGGAAATAAATCAATTGAAAGAGGAGAGAGAAATAAAATCCCATGCAAGGACTGCACAAAACACTACATAGGACAAACAGGAAGACAGCTAACGATCTGCATCCATGAACACCAACTAGCCAGGAAACAACACGACCAGCTATCCTTAGTAGCCACACACTCAGATGACAAGCAACATGAATTCGACTGGGACAACACTACTATTATAGGACAAGCCAAACAGAGAACAGCCAGTGAATTCCTAGAGGCATGGCACTCATCCATAGATTCAATCAATAAGCACATCGACCCAATATACCGACCACTGCAGCGGACAGCTGGAACTGACAACTGGAAGCGGCAGATACAAATCACTATAAATGCTGGAGGATAGATCACAGAAGCGCTTCACAGGAGGCTCCCAAGCACTGAGGATGTCACCTAGACGGGGGACAAAACGTCTGCAACACAAATTCCCAGCTTGGCGAACAGAACCACAACTGAAATAAGATGCTAAAAATTTTTTAAAAATTAAAAACTGCACTTTTAATATTTCCTACAATAACTCACATCAGAAGGATTCTCATTTTCATATGGTATCAATTCCATTTTTTACTCTTTATTTAATTTATTGTTCTAAACAATCTGGTCAAAAATCACATGACACCAGGTTATAGTCCAACAGGTTTATTTGAAATCACCAGCTTTCGGAGCACTGTCCCTTCAACAGGTGCGAGAAGGAGCAGCGCTCTGAAAGCTTGCGATTTCAAATAAACCTGTTGGACTATAACCTGGTGTCATGTGATTCTTGACCTCGTCCAACTCAGTTCAACACTGGCACCTCTACATCATGGCTGATCAATCTGTTCAGAGATGTTATTGTAGGTGGGACTAGAACCCAGGACTCCTAGCCCAGGAGTAGGGACACAACCACTACACCACAAAAGGGAACAAAAAAAACAAGGACAGCACATGAACAGGCCTGTTGGCACTCCAAGCCTGTGCCAATCATTATGCCCTCATTAAACTAAAAAACAAACCTTCTGGCTTTATTCAGTCCATATCCCTCTATTCCCAACCTATTCACATAACCATCCAGATGCCTTTTCAATATCCCTGCTTCTACCATCTCTTCTGACAGTGTGTTCCAGGAACCTACCACTCACTGTGTGAAAAACATCCCCTGCACATCTCCCTTAAACTTTCCCCCTCGCACCTTTAACCTGTTCCCCCTTGTAATTGAAATGTCAATCCTGGGAAAAATCCCCCTGATCATCTACCCTTTCTAAGCCTCTAGCAGTTGTGTAGACCTCTATCAGGTCTCCTCTCAGCCACCATCTTTCCAATGGAAACAATCCAAGTCTGTTTAACCTTTCCTCCATAGCCAATGCCCTCGAGACCACGCAACATCCTGGTGAACCTTTTCTGCACTGTCTCCAAAGCTTCCACCTTCTGGTAATGTGGTGACCAAAACTGCACACAATATTCCAAATGTGGCTTAATGAGGGTTTTATATCACTGCAGCATGGTTTACCAATTCTTATACTCCATGCCTCACCCGATGAAGGCAAGCATGCCATATGCTGCCTTAATCACCTTGGCCCCAAGAGGGTACGCTCAAAGCCACTCTTGGGGACCTCAACAAATTACATTAAGTCCATACCCGATTAATAATTTTAATTTGTCCCCCTCAGTTGCTGCAGTCTCTCTAAGCATTTTCTTAATCAACCTGGTCAAATCAATTTTATTACACAGCTCTAGAGCTGGTGGAGATGAACCAAGGCCTCCCCAGCTCAGAGGTAAGGAGACTATCACTATGCCATGGGTACCCTGTAGTCCCAACAGCATTCTTTCTAAATATTTGTGTTTCACCTTTCCAGAGATATTAGCACAAAGCAATGGAGCAGGTGTGACTTGAACACAGGACTCTAGGCTCAAAGGTTGAAACATTACCACTGCTCGATGACATCTCTCCAGATCTGGCTATGCTCTGCAAACTGTTCAAAATACAAATACAAAAATAATATTAATTAGGGCTGAACTTGTGCCTGTTGCTTAAACCAATCTGCAGCCAGTTCTAACATTACCTCAACATTGTGGGGAATATATGAGAATACACAGATTCAGAGATCTCAGCTGATGAAATATTGATCATTTAGATAGGGTAGATACTAAGAACCTTTTACCGCTAATGGAGTCAGGTGTTACTAGGGGACATAGCTTTAAATTAAGGGGTGGTAGGTATAGGACAGATGTTAGGGGTAGATTCTTCACACAGCGGGTTGTGAGTTCATGGAATGCCCTGCCCGTATCAGTGGTGAACTCTCCTTCTTTATGGTCATTTAAGCGGGCATTGGATAGGCATTTGGAAGTTATTGGGCTAGTATAGGTTAGGTAGGATTCGGTCGGCGCAACATCGAGGGCCGAAGGGCCTGTACTGCGCTGTATCCTTCTATGTTCTATGTTCTATGTTCTATGTGCAATGTCACGGTGATCACCATCCATTTTCCTTTCATTTATTTATTATTGGGATTTTTGGTCATTAATTTGAATGCCTGTGGCCCAGGTTAGGGATTGAAAACAAATACAAATCATCAGCTTCATGGGGATGAGGCTTGCACAGCCCAGAGGTCAGGAGCTGAGTTGATCAAGACTAATTAGGTTCACAATTGAAAGCAACAGCTGTGGTTTTCAGAGCTGAGAACACGTAATTTATTTGAGAGCACTCTCTCGCCTGATGGTGTGGTGTGGAACTAAAATGTTCGGCAAGTCATAAAGTCCCTATAGGTCATTCAGCCCACACTGACCCTTTGAAGAACCTCTCACACAGAGGTGCATTTCCCATGGCTAACCCGCGCATGCGCAGATACTATCGGCAATTTAGCATGACCAATCCGCCTAACCTGTGTGTCTTTGGACAGATAATGTACAAACTCCACAGAGAATTGAACCCAGACCCCTGGTGATGTGAGGCAGCAGTGCTAACCATTGTGCCACTGTGGCACTCAGACTTCTAGAAATCCTCAGCTTTGTATGTATTTTAGATACCGGGCTGTTCAAAGATATAATTACACACCTCAGTAGTTGGTGGGACTTGAATGCAGGCCTCCTAGTCCAGAGATAGGGAATCTTACACTGCTTGATAAGACCCCTCAGGACCTCAGGTTCTACCTAATACATATTAATTTAATTCCATGAATCAATTGTTCAATTTGGATGTTGGAACGTAGCCCAATTGGTGCCTCATCAACACCCTACAACTTCTGCTGAACTGGACATGTGTGAGAATGTTGAGTCATTGTGTCACAGGATTTAGCTCTCCCCAGGAGAAAAACCCATCAAACAATCTGGGGATATTTGTATCACTGGCCAACCTGATATTTTTGCCCATTTCTCGTTGCCCTTCTGCAGTGCACAGAATCACCACCGTGCTGTTTGGCAGTTCCAGAATTTAAAACAACTCTTGGAAAAGCACAGCAGGTCAGGCAGCAGCTGAGGAGCAAGAGAGTTGACGTTTCAGGCAAAAGCCCTTCATCAGTCTTATGCCTGAAACGTTGATTCTCCTGCTCCTCAGATGCTGTCTGACTGACTGTGCTTTTCCAGCACCATACCTTTTGAGTCTGAAGATCTCACTTTCTCCTTTAAAACAACTCTTACCAACTTTTATAGGTGCACCGTAGAAAGCACTGTATCCAGATGCATAATGGCTTGGCATGGGAACTGTTCTGCCCAGGGCTGTGAAAAACTACAGAGGGTTGTGAATAGTCCAGTCCATCACACAAGCCAACCACTCTTCCATTGACTCCATCTATACTTCCCACTGCCTCAGGAAAGCAATCAATATCATTAATGACCACCCCCACCCCGGTTATATTCACTTCAACCATCTTCCATTGGCCAGAGGATGCACAAGTTTAAACACATGTACCAACAGATTCAAGAACAGCTTCTTCCCCACCACTTTTAAACTTCTGAATGAACCTTTCAAATTTTTGAATGAATGTTGATCTTGCTGTTTGTGCACCTTCTCTGCAGTGCAACATTGTATTCCTCATTCCATTCCATTACCCTTATATACTTCGCATAGTATCAGCTGCCCGTACTGCACACAAAACAAAACATTTCACTGTACCTAGGTACATGTGACAATAATAAATCAAACCACATCAAATCAGAATTGGTTAGGTGTTTTAAAAACTTTGTTCATGGGATGTTGACACCATTGGCTGGGCCAGCATTTATTACCTATCCCCAAAGGCCAGTTCAGAGCCATTGTAGTGAGTCTAGAGTCACATGTAGCCTCATTAGGCAAGGATGGCAGATTTCACCAGTGAATGAGATCAGTTTTTCCAAAGATAGTGCCATCATCACTGTTAGAGCTGTGTTTTAAAAACTAAACTCACTTTTCACCATCTGCTATAGATTCAAACCCATGACCCCAAATCATTGACCTAACGCTTTGGATATACTAGTTCAGTGACATTATCACAAGCTCTTCTGCTGTACAGGACATTGGTGAGGCCACTGTTGGAATATTGGGTGCAATTCTGGTCTCCTTCCTATCGGAAAGATGTTATGAACTTGAAAGGGTTCAGAAAAGATTTACAAGGATGTTGCTGGGGTTGGAGGATTTGAGCTACAGGGAGAGGCTGAACAGGCTGGGGCTGTTTTACATGGAGTGTCAGATGCTGTTGGGTGACCTTAAAGATGTTTACAAAATTATGAGGGGCATGGATAGGATAAATAGACAAAGCTTTTCCCTGGGGTCGGGGAGTCCAGAACTAGAGGGCATAGGTTTAGGGTGAGTGGGGAAAGATATAAAAGAGACCTAAGGGACAGCTTTTTCACGCAGAGGGTGGTACGTGTATGGAATGAGCTGCCAGAGGAAATGGTGGAGGCTGGGACAATTCCAATATTTCAAAGGTATCTGGATGGGTATATGAATAAGAAGGGTTTAGGGGCCGGGTGCTGGCAAGTGGGACTAGATTGGGTTGGGATAGCTGGTCAACATGGACAAGTTGGACCGAAGGGTCTGTTTCTGTGCTGTACATCTCTATGACTCTGTGACTCTATGTTGAAAATGCAGTGTTACCAGACCCAATGTCCTCATGGACAAAGTGAGGACTGCAGATGCTGGAAATCAGAGGAGGAAAGTGTGGCACTGGAAAAGCACAGCAGGTCAGGCAGCATCCAAGAAGCAGGAGAATCGATGTTTCGGGCATATGCCCTTCATCAGGAATTTGGGGGCTGAGAGATGAATAGGAGGATTGGGGTCATGGGGACGGTAGCTGGGAATGCAATAGGTAGATGAAGGTGGGGGGTGATGGTGATAGGTCAGAGGGAAGGGTGGAGTGAATAGGTGGGAAGAAAGATGGACAGGTAGGACAGGTCAAGAGGGTGGTGCCGAGTTAGAAGGTTGGATGAGGTGGTGTGGGGGGAGGGGGTGAGAAAAGTCATGAAGTTGACGTTGGTGCTGTGTGGTTGGAGGGTCCCAAGGCAGACCTTCCTCCAGTCATCGATGGTTAGGATTGGCTGATGGAGGAGGCCCAGGACTTGCATGCCCTAGGTGGATTGGAGTGGGGTTGGGGGGGGGGGAAGGGGGTGAGTTGAAGTGTTCTTAAGGCGTAGAATATCAAGGTGATGAGGAACCAATAGATCTACACCAGGAATTTATTCAGTGTCTTTAGAGGCAGATTGATAAAAGGATTGCACAAATCAAATTATTCCACGAACCTGACAGCACTCAAAGATATTCGAGTAAAAAATGAGGTCTGCAGATGCTGGAGATCACAGCTGAAAATGTGTTGCTGGTCAAAGCACAGCAGGCCAGGCAGCATCTCAGGAATAGGGAATTCGACGTTGAGCATAAGCCCTTCATCAGGACTCAAAGATGGTGTTGGCTGTGACTTTTCTCTCCCTGAGAAATTAATTGGGCAATCACTTCCCAGGCACAGCACTGAGGGAGGTGGGTATGATAGGACATTTGTGCATCTTTCAGGCTCTGGGCGGATAGACTTCCTTACCTTCCGTGAGGTATTAAATAGAGACCACAACCCCCCCTCCCCCCAACCACCCCCACCCCAACCCCAGCTCCCTCTAAGTTCACTGAAGATCCTACAACACCGTTTAAAAAGCCAAAGGAAAATTCTCCCGAAGGAAACAGCTGATAATTCCTTTTCAAACAATATCATGGGGTAAAAAAAGATTGCCACGTCATTAACATGTACCTTTTGTGGGATCCTGCTGTGCATTAGTGCTTCACAATTCTAACATTATAACACTTCAAAAAGACAGGTTTACAATCAAGTTCCAAACTCAGTAACAATAAATGGCTTTCTTCCTTTCTTTAAAGTGATCCAACGGGAGTAGGTGATACAGGGTAAGAGTGAAATCTGGAGCCAGTTAAAATTCAAGAGATTGTTAACCAAATATTGAATAACTGAGGGCTCGCTGCCAAGGAGACTTTTGACAAGATGGAAGAATGGCAAACTCTGAGGTCAAGTAGCTGACAGCCAACAAATGTTCTTGAAGAATTAATTACAGCAGTTTAGTGTCCCAGTACTGAAATGGATTTGTCCCCTGCACTCATAACTTGCCCATAACAATCAGACTGCAATATGATGAATGGCTGAATTTGATATGGTCCATGGCAAATGATAATTTTCTGATTCCAGACTGCAACACGTCTCAAAGTTCTGTGAGCTCATTCCTGGCTGCCCCAAATCTTTGAAGACAGACCTGAGAGGCACAATTCCGAAACAAGATGGGAGATTGAAACATAGCTGAGAAAGGTTGACACTCGACACAACACCTACTTTGTCTGACTCCTAAGTAACTTTATAAAGAAGGTCAAGACTGCTTCCAGAAAGAGGTGACATCAATCTTCCAGTAAAGGCTTATACATTTTAACGACAGGCCATAAACTTCTGCCAGTGAAGTTGATAATAGTCGTGTTATATATGTTCAGATGCTATGCAATTTTAGGAGAGGGGCAGATGTGTGGTTAAACTTGAAAATCGAAAGGTTGCCGTGCTGTTAACATCACAAACCACCATCTCTCGTCCGTCTAATCATGTACATGCATTAGATGTTGTCAAATGTTTGCTTTTGCTGCCCATTAGTTATCTTTGTGATACAAGGTGTGTGTGATATCTCTGGCTAGGCCATTATTTATTACCTATAATTGCGTTGTGCAGAGGTACTGCAGCAGACGTCTTGTGAAAAGGGGAGCAAATTTGCAGATATTAACTTTGGGGAAGAGGGCTTTTTGAGATAGGAAGTGAGTTTGGCAGAGGAATATCAATGATGCTCTCCCTATGACCTTAACAGAACACCAACTTGATCTGACTCACAAGTAACATTATAGGGGAGGTCATTGAAATGTGTGATATATATACACAACGTATACAAATAAAATTCATTTTAGAAATTAGACATTAGGCTTCTGGTTTTAGATCTGTATGTGTAAGGGGTTTTAATGAATAACTTAAGGAGCTGTGATTTTTGTTTAAAAAACAGTGGTGTAAGAGAATGTTTCCTGGAGTAGCAATGGGAATTTGTTTTGCTTTATTTATTCATTTTTGTGTGGGATGTGGCTGGGCCCAGCATTTATTGCCCGTCCCTAGTTGTCCCTTGAGAAGGTGGTGGTGAGCTGCCTTCTTGAACTGCTGCAGTCCTCCCACATTGCTTTGAGACATTGTAGTGATTCGTACAACTGACTGTGCTTGTTAGGCCATGTCAGGGGGCAGTTGAGAGTCAACCACATCACTGCAGGTCTGGAGTCACATGTAGGCCAGACCAGGTGAGGATGGCAGATTTCCTTTCTTAAAGGGAATTTGGAAAATTTTATGAGTAGACAAAGTAAAAATTGAAGAGCACTAATTTGCTTTCTTTTAGAAGAACAAAATCGATTTTTGTTTCGCAGAGACTTTGAGCTCCACCCTCAGGCCACTGTGTGTCTGGACTTTACACATTCCCCCCCATGTCTGCGTGGATTTCCTCCAGGTACTCCAGCTTCCTCCCTCAGTCCAAAGATGTGCAGGTTAGCTGGATTGGCAACACTAAATTGCCTACAGTGTCCAGGAATGTGTAAACCAGATGGGTTAGCCATGGGAAATGTAGAGTTACCGGTGGGTCTGAATGGGATGCTCTTCAGAGGGTCGATGTGGTCTTGATGGGCTGAATGGCCTGCATCCACACCAAAGCAATTCTATGAAAAGAATATGTTGCATTAGGATGCCAAAGAATTGAGCAGAATTTAAATCTTTCTCAAGATTTGAAACTGGGCAAATTCTTTGTTGGAACACCGGTCACATTTTTTTGAGAAATTCCCCATACACCCTGAAAAGAAACTTCCTGGACCACAGGATATCTGAAAAGGAAGTTAGAGACAATGAAATAATTTTGAAATCTTGTAACATAGAAAAGATGTTAAAATTATGTTGTTGTCCCAACAAGACTCTCCCATTCCACTCATCTTCTTTCTTTTTGACTTGTCTGCACTGTGCCTGTAGAACTGGTATTAATTAACGCTGAGCTCTGAGCATGCAATCACCAGGAGCTGAGCTCACTCTGCCAGAACTTAGTTCATTGATCAACTGAATGGGCTTATGCCTGAAACGTCGATTCTCCTGCTCTTTGGATGCTGCCTGACCTGCTGTGCTTTCCCAGCAACACATTTTCAGCTTCATTGATCAACCGCCAATAAATCTGTAAACCTACAATCACACCAGTGTGTGTGATACCATGTACAGTTACCTAATGCATAACTTGATTTCCTGGCCTCCGCTACATTTCAATGACCTCCCCTATAATGTTACTTGTAAGTCAGGTCAAGTTGGTGTTCTGTTAAGGTCATAGGGAGAGCATCATCTCTGCCAAACTCACTTCCTATCTCAAAAAGCCCTCTTCCCCAAAGTTAATATCTGCAAATTTGCTCCCCTTTTCACAAGTCGTCTGCTGCAGTACCTCTGCACAATGCAGTTATAGGTAATAAATAATGGCCTAGCCAGAGATATCCCCATCCTGTGAATGAATACATTTCAAAGAATTGAAAATACACTCATCATTCATCGGTAACCAAAACTGCGGTCTCCAGCTGAAATCTTTTTCTGTCTCTCCCCTCAGTTACTGGTATGTTCCTTTCAGCAAAGGACACAGATTGGAGGTCACCATCACCTGACCAAAGTTGAAGCCAATCAAAGCACAAATACTAAAGAATCGAAATGAAACTCACCAGAAATCAGCCAAATGTCATTCTTGGTGAGTTTTATGGAGGGGTTCTCTCAAGGAGGCCTAGTGAATTTTCTAACAGTATCGTGCTTCATTCACTCTGTACTCTGCCACTGTGGCTCACTATCTTGTCCCACTCACTGCAGGCAGAACTCCCTGGATTTCATGGGATGAGGGTGTCACTGCCTGAAACATCAATTTTCCTGCTCCTCGGATGCTGCCTGACCTGCTGCGCTTTTCCAGCACCGCTCTGATCTTGACTCTGATCTCCAGCATCTGTGGTCCTCACTTGCGCCTAGCATTTATTGTTCATCCTCGAGGACAGTTACCTGTCAACACTGTTGCTGTGGGTGTGGAGTCACATGTAGGCCAGACTGGATAAGGATGCCAGCCTCCTTCCCTAAAGGGCATTAGTGAACCAGATGGGTTTTCCCTGACAAATGACAATGGATTCACGGTCATCATTAGCTCCTTGATGCCATATTTTTATTGGATTCAAATCCCACTATCAGCCGGAGCAGGATTTGAACCTGCTGGGTGTGGGGATTAATTGTCCAGTGATAATACCACTCCCCAGTCTCCAAAATTCAGCTGTGGACTCCACTCATGGTCTGTTTTCTTTATGTTGGGAATGTCAACAGTAGGATCTCCCCTTTATCTTCACGTTCAAGGAAACACAACCGCGTAGGACAAACCTAGCAGGCAAGCAACTATCCTGCATTTTAAGGGATTGTTCCCAATTTTCACAGTTTGTTCTTAGAGGGATGGATGCCTTTTGTCCCTTATTTCGAGGGCAATGAGGGGAAGTCTCAGTTGAATAACTTGACATCTGTAAGTCAGCCACTTGACAGCCAATAATGTTGTGTCTCCAGAAGGTACATTATCAGGTTTTAGTTGTGTTTAACCAGGTGGCCTGCTGTCCCTGACCCTCAGTACCCTGGACACCACACCTCAGTCTGATAATCACTAGAAATCCCCATCAATCTCAAACACAACCCTTCCAACACCAGGACCAGGTGAGGAATCATAAAATCCCCACTCTGCTGAAAGAGGCCATTTGGCCCATCACGTCTAATTCACCTGGCCTGCACATCTCATAGAGTCGAGTTTGAATAGAGGGGAAATTGATTCATCCATCCTTAGGTGGTACAGTGGTTAGCACTGCTGCCTCACGGTGCCAGGGACCCAGTTGATTCCTGGGCAACTGGTCTGTGTGGACACTACAGGAACATTTACCACGGCCAATCTACCTAACCTGCACATTATTGGACTAGACCTGTGGGAGGAAACCAGAGCAGCCAGAGGACACCCAGGCAGGCTCGGGGAGAACGAGCAAACTCCACACAGACTGCCACCCGAGAGTGGCATCAAACCCATGTCCCTGGCGCTGTGAGGCAATGGTGCTAACCACTGAGTTACCGTGCTATCCTAAGGAAAAGTGAATGCGTTCCTCTCTGTTTCAACTGCTTGCACCAGAGATTTTAGGTTTACCACTTGGCTGCACCTTCCCCAACTGTAATATCGCTGACTGATCTCACTGAGACTGTATGGAGCTAATTCCAAGGTTTACTTGAGTGAAGAAGGGGTACAGGGTCACCCCAAGGAAAATAATAAAGATGCAGTCTCCACTTTCCAGCATCTACAGTATTTTACGTCTAATGAGGATGTAACTTCCTACAGCCTTCACACAGCCACAGTCACACAGCTCAGAAACAGACCAACTCATCCACGCCAAACAGGTTTCCCAAGCTAAACTATTCCCATTTGCCTGCATTTGGCCCATATCCCTCCAAACTTTTCCTATTCACTTACCTGTGTGAATGTCTTTTAAAATGACTGTACCTGCACCCATCACTTCCTCTGACAGTTTATTCCACATACAAACCACCCTCTATGAGAAAAAGTTGTCCTTTTTAAATCTTTCTCCTCTCACCTTATTCCAGTTTTGAACTCCCCTACCATAGGAAAAGAGACCTGCCATTCACCTTATCCATGCCCCTCATGATTTTATAAGCCTCCATAAAGTCACCCCTCAACCTCCTTAGCACCAGTGAAAAGGATCCAGCCTAACCAACCTATCCTTTTAACTCAAACCCTCTAGTCCTGGCAAAGTGCTGGTAAAGGAAGAGCACAGCAGTTCAGGCAGCATCCGAGAAGCAGTAAAATCGACGTTTCGGGTCAAAGCCCTTCATCAGGAATACAGGCAGAGAGCCTGAGGGTGGAGAGATAAGCTAGAGGAGGGTGGGGGTGGGGAGAAAGTAGCATAGAGTACAATAGGTGAATGGGGGAGGGGATGAAGGTGATAGGTCAGGGAGGAGGGTGGAGTGGATAGGTGGAAAAGAAGATAGGCAGGTCGGACAAGACCAGACAAGTCATGGGGACAGTGCTGAGCTGGAAGTTTGGAACTAGGGTGAGGTGGGGGAAGGGGAAATGAGGAAACTGTTGAAGTCCACATTGGTGCCCTGGGGTTGAAGTGTTCCGAGGCGGAAGATGAGGCGTTCTTCCTCCAGGCGTCTGGTGGTGAGGGAGCGGCGGTGACGGAGGCCCAGGACCTCCATGTCCTCGGCAGAGTGGGAGGGGGAGTTGAAATGTTGGGCCACCGGGCGGTGTGGTTAATTGGTGCAGGTGTCCCGGAGATGTTCCCTAAAGCGCTCTGCTAGGAGGCATCTAGTCTCCCCAATGTAGAGGAGACCGCATTGGGAGCAACGGATACAATAAATGATATTGGTGGATATGCAGGTAAAACTTTGATGAATGTGGAAGGCTCCTTTAGGGCCTTGGATGGAGGTGAGGGAGGAGGTGTGGGCACAGGTTTTGCAATTCCTGCGGTGGCAGGGGAAGGTGCCAGGATGGACGGTGGGTTGTTGGGGGGGTACGTGGACCTGACCAGGTAGTCACGGAGGGAATGGTCTTTGCGGAAAGCGGAAAGGGATGGAGAGGGAAATATATCCCTGGTAGTGGGGTCCTTTTGGAGGTGGCGGAAATATCAGTGGATGATTTGGTTTATGCGAAGGTTGGTGGGGTGGAAGGGGAGAACTGGGGAGTTCTGTCCTTGTTACGGTTGGAGAGTTGGGGTCTGAGGGCAGAGGTGCGGAATGTGGATGAAATGCGTTGGAGGGCATCTTTAACCACGTGGGAAGGGAAATTGCGGTCTCTAAAGAAGGAGGCCATCTGGTGTGTTCTGTGGTGGAACTGGTCCTCCTGGGAACAGATACGGTGGAGGCGGAGGAATTGGGAATACGGTATGGCATTTTTGCAGGAGGTAGGGTGGGAAGAGATGTAATCCAGGTAGCTGTGGGAGTCGGTGGGTTTGTAAAAAATGTCAGTGTCAAGTCGGTCGTCATTAATGGAGATGGAGAGGTCCAGGAAGGGGAGGGAGGTGTCAGAGATGGTCCAGATAAATTTAAGGTCAGGGTGGAATGTGTTGGGGAAGTTGATGAATTGCTCAACCTCCTCGCGGGAGCATGAGGTGGCGTCAATGCAGTCATCAATGCAGCGGAGGAAGAGGTGGGGAGTGGTGCCGGTGTAACTACGGAAGATGGACTGTTCTACATAGCCAACAAAGAGACAGGTATAGCTGGGGTCCATAGGGGTGATCTAGACTCTGGTTTCCAGCATTGTTTTCACCAAAGTGCTGGTAAATGTTTTCTGAACCCTCTCCAATTTAGAACCCCTACAGTGTGGGAACAGGCTCTTCAGCCCAACAAGTTCACACTGAGCCTCTGAAGAGTATCCCACTCAGAGCCGTTACCCTACATTTATCCCTGACTCACACACCTTACCTATACATCCCTGAACGCTATGGGCAATTTAGCATGGCCAATTCACCTAACCTGCACATCTTTGGTTTGTGGGAGGAAACCGGAGCAAACCCACACAGACACAGGGAGAATGTGCAAAATCCACACAGACAGTGGCTGGAATCAAACCCTGGTCCCTGGTGCTGAGAGACAGCAGTGTTAACCACTGAGCCACCATGCTGTCAATTTACTAATATCCTTCCTATAGCAGGGTGACTAGAACTGTACGCAGTAGTCTAAAATTGGCCTCACCAATGTCCTGTACACCCTCAACTTGACATCCCAACGCCTATACTCAATGGTCTGAGCAATGAAGACAGGTCTGCTAAACACCTTCTTAACCACCCTGTCTACCTGTGATGCAACTTTCAATGAACCTCTCTGTTCAGCAAGGCTCTACATTAACTGTATAAGTCCCGGCCTTGTTTATTTTGCCAAAATGCAGTACCTCGCATTTATCCAAACTGACCTCCCTTGGCCACTACTCAGCCTATTGACCCAATTGATCCAGAGCTTTTTGTAATATTCACTAACCTTCTTCACTGTTGACTAGGTCACCAATTTTGGTGTCAACTGCAAACTTGTTAATCATGCCTCCTAAATTCTCATCTAAATCATTTATATAAATGACAAATAAAAGTGGACCCAGCACCGATACCTGTGGAACACCACTGGTCACAGACCTCCAGTCCAACAAACAGCCCTCTGCCACCATTATCTGTGTCCTATCATCAAGCCACATTTGTACCCAATTGGCAAGTTCACCCTGAATCCCATGTGATCTAACTTTACTAATTAGTTAGTAAATATTGAGAAGATTTGTAGCTCAGGTTGAGGTTCTGGATGTAGAGTTGCTCACTGAGCTGGAAGGTTTGTTTTCAGACGTTTTGTCACCATACTAGGTAACATCTTCAGTGAGCCTCCGGACGAAGCACTGCTGGTGTTTCCTGCTTTCTATTTATATGTTTGGGTTTCCTGGGTTAGTGATGTCATTTTCTGTGGGGATGTCATTTCCTGTTCTTTTTCTCAGGGGGTGATAAATGGGATCCAAGTCAATGTGTTTGTTGATAGAGTTCTGGTTGGAATGCCATGCTTCTAGAAATTCTCGTGCATATCTCTGTTTGTCTTGTCCTTGGATGGATGTGTTGTCCCAGTCGAAGTGGGTGTCCTTCCTTATCTGTATGTAAGGATACTAGTGAGAGAGGGTGATGACGTTTTGTGGCTAGTTGATGTTCATTTATCCTGGTGGCTAGTTTTAGAACATAGAATATAGAACAATACAGCACAGAAAAGGACCTTCGGCCCTCAATATTACGCCCACCTGTGAACTATTCTCAGCTTATCCCTCTATACTATCTCAAAATCATCCATGTGCTTATCTAACGATTGTTTAAATCTCCCTAATGTGGTTGAGTTAACTACATTAGTAGGTAGGGCATTCCATGCCCTTACCACTCTGCATAAAGAACCTGCCTCTGACATCTGTCTTAAATCTATCACCCCTCAATGTGAAGCTATGCCCCCTCGTACAAGCTGACATCATCATCCTAGGAAAAAGACTTTCACTGTGTACCCTATCTAATCCTCTGGTCGTCTTGTATGTCTCTATCAAATTCCCCCTTAGCCTTCTTCTTTCCAATGAGAACATACCCAAGTCACTCAGCCTTTCCTCATAAGACCTTCCCTCCAGACCAGGCAACATCCTGGTAAATCTCCTCTGCACCTTTTCCAATGCTTCCACATCCTTCCTGTAATGGGGTGACCAGAACTGTCCACAATATTCCAAATGTGGACACACCAGTGTTTTGTATAGTTGCAATATGATATTGCAGTGCTGGAACTCAATCCCTCGGCCAATGAAACCTAGCACACAGTATGCCTTCTTAACAGCACTATTAACCTGGGTGGCAACTTTCAGGGATCTATGTACATGGACTCCAAGATCCCTCTGCACATCCACACTGCCAAGAATCTTTCCATTGACCCAGTACTCTGCCTTCCTGTAATTCTTCCCAAAGTGCATCACCTCACATTTAGCTGTATTGAACTCCATTTGCCACCTCTCAGCCCAATTCTGCAGTTTATCCAAGTCCCCCTGCAACCTGTAACATTCTTCCACACTGTCCATTACTCCATCAACTTTAGTGTTGTCTGCAAATTTATTAACCCATCCACCTATGCCTGCATCTAAGTCATTTATAAAAATGACAAACAGCAGTGGTCCCAAAACAGATCCTTCTGGCATACCACTAGTAACTGGACTCCAGGCTGAATATTTTCTATCAACCACCACACGCTGCCTTCTTCCAGAAAGCCAGTTTCTAATCCAAACTGCTAAATCACCCTCAATTCCATGCCTCTGCATTTTCTCCATCAACCTACCATGTGGAACCTTATCAAAGGCTTTACTGAAGTCCATGTATACCACAACAACTGCCCTACCCTCATCTACATGCTTGGTCACCTCAAAAAACTCAATGAGGTTTGTGAGAAACGACCTGCCCTTGAGGAAATCATGTTGACTATCTGAAAGCAAATTGTTGCTTGCTAGATGATTGTAAATGTATCTCTTATAATCCTTTCCAAAACCTTTCCTATAATAGAAGTAAGGCTCTCTGGTCCATAGTAACCTGAGTCATCTCTACTGCCCTTCTTGAACAAGGGCACAACATTTGCAATCCTCCAGTCCTCAAGTACTAAACCTAGACAATGACGACTCAAATATCAAAACCAAAGGCTCTGCTATCTCCTCCCTAGCCTCCCAGAGAATCCTTGGATAAATCCCATCCAGCCCAGGGGACTTGTCTATTTCCACTCCTTCTAGAATTGATAACCTATTCGTAACTAACCTCGATCCTTTCTATTCTAATATCTCATATTTCATTCCTCTTCTCTACAATATTTTGCTTTACCTGAGTGAACACAGATGAGAAATGTTCATTTAGCACCTCTCCGATCTCTACAGGGTCCACACTCAGCTTCCCACTTCTGTCTTTGACTGGGCCTATTCCTACCCTTATCATCCTTTTATTCCTCACATACCTATAGAAAGTTTTAGGATTCTCCTTTATTCTATTTGCTATCTACCCAATGTAGTGTTTGTCACAGTCCTTGCAAGGTATTTTATAAATGATATTAGTTTTGTCTGTAAAAGGGTGTTTCAAGTTCATTAGCTGCTGTTTTAGTGTGTTGGTGGGTTTGTGGGCTACCATGTTGCCAAGAGGTCTGAGTAATCTGGCAGTCATTTCCAAGATGTCTTTGATGTTGGGGAGAGTGGCAAGGGTTTCTGGATGTGTTTTGTCTGCTTGTTTAGGTTTGTTGCTGAGAAGTTGGCAGACTGTGTTCATTGGGTACCCATTCTTCTTGAATACACTGTATAGGTGATTTTCCTCTGTTCTGTGTAGTTTCTCTGTGCTGCAGTGTGTGTTGGCTCATTGAGATAATGTTCTGATACAGCTTCATTTGTGGGTGTTGGGGTGATTGCTTCTGTAGTTCAGTATTTGGTCTGTATGTGTTGTTTTCCTGTAGACGCTGGTTTGAAGTTCCCCATTGGCTGTTCGCTCTACTGTGACATCTGGGAATGGCAGTTAGTTGTTGTTTTCCTCCTCTTTAGTGAATTTTATGCCAGTAAGGGTATTATAGATGGTCTTGAAGGTTTCCTCTAAATTGTATCGTTTGGTGATGACAAAAGTGTCATCCAAGTAGCAGACCCAGAGTTTGGGGTGGATGGTTGGCAGAGCTGTTTGTTCGAGTCTCTGCTAAGAACCCTGATATCAGAGATCCCTTGGGTGTTCCATTGATTTGTCTGTAGGTTTTGTTGTTGAAGATAAAGTGTATGGTAAGGCATAGGTCTATTAGCCTACTAATTTACTAATTAGCCTACCATGTGGAATCCTGTCAAAGCCTTCACTAAAGTCCACGTGGACAATGTAGATCTAGCTTCCTTTCAGAGACTATCTCCCTCAGCAGTACCTGAAATGGTCTACCTGTTTGAAAGAGGAATATCCGCATGAGCCTCCTGCACTACCTTCCTTCCTCTCCTGACAGTCACCCATCTATCTGACTGCATCTGTGGTGAACCATCTCTCTACATCTACTAACCATCACACTCTGTGTCTCCTGCGTGCTCCTCAGTGACTCTAACTGCCTCTTCAGCTGACCCAAATGGTTTGATGTAGAGTCATTGAGTTATAGAGCTGTCCAGCACCACAGAAACAGACCCTTCCACGCCAATCAGAAACCCTAAATTAATCTAGTCCCATTTGCCAGCATTTGGCCCATATGTCTTGAAACTCTTCCTATTTATATACCCATCCCAATGTCTTTTAAATTGTACCAGCCTCCATCACTTCCTCTGGCTGCTTATTCCATACACCCATCACATTCTATGTGAAGAGGTTGCCCCGAAGGTACCATGTAACTTTTTCCCCTCTTACCTTAAAACCATGCCCCCACTCTCTTACTCTGGGGAATTTGACTATTCATCCTATCCATGTCCCTTATGATTTTATAAACTTCTATAAGGTCACCCTTCAGCTTGCCTCACCCCTGGGAAAGTAGCTCCAGCCTATTTAGCCTCTCTCTATAGCGCACACCCTCCAACGCTGGCAACATTCTTGTAAATCTTTTCTGAACCCTTCCAGGTTTCACATTTTTCCTAAAGGAGGGAGACCAGAGTTGAACGCCATATTTCAAAAGGGGCTTAACCAAAGTCTCGTGCAGCCTATCCCTCGTCGCCCTTCAGAAGATGCAGGTGTGCTTCCTTCTTCAACTGCTGCTATTACCCATAATGCTGTTTTGAGGGGTGTTCCAGGATTTACAACCCAACACCGCTTAAGGAGCAGCAATGTATTTCCAAGTCAGATTAGTGAGAGCCATGGAGGGAAGGTGGAAGGTGATGGTGCTCCCATCTATCTGCTTCCCTCGTCCTTCTAGCTAGTAGCGGTTGTGAATTTAGGGGGAGCTAGAAGGAACATTGACAAGTTGGCATAGTGCATCTTAAATGTGGAATAAACTAATGGTTAACATCTGGTTTAAAAAAAGCAGTTTGGACTGACATTAGACACACTGCCTGTATTTTCTTTCATTTTGTAATTAAGATATTATTACGAATCCTCACCAGTCTTAGTCAGTAACCTTCTGTCTAGTTCATAGTCATAGAGATGTACAGCACAGCAACAGACCCTTCAGGCCAACTCATCCATGCCGACCAGATATCCTAAATTAATTTGCCAGCGCCTGGCCCATATCCCTCTCAACCTTCCCTGTTTATATACCCATCTAGATGCCTTGCAAATGTTGTAATTGTACTAGCCTCCACCACTTCCTCTAGCAGCTCATTCCATACACGCACCACCCTCTGTGTGAAAAAGTTGCCCCTTGGGTCCGTTTTATATCTTTCCCCTCTCACCCTAAACCTATGCCCTCTAGTTCTGGACTCTCCCACTCCAGGGAAAAGATCTTGTGTATTCATCCTATCTATAAGGTCACCCCTCAGCCTCTGACGTTCCAGGGAAAACAGCCCCAGCCTATTCAACCTGAGGTGACTTGAGACATATAAGATAATCAGGGGTTAGATAGGTTGGACAGTGAGAACCTTTTTCCTCAAGTCGCGATTGCTAGCATGAAGGGACATAGCTTTAAATTGAGGGGTGATTGATATAGATCAGATGTCAGAGGTAGTTTCTTTACTCAGAGAGTAGTAGGGGTGTGGAACACACTGCCTGCAATAATAGTAGACCTGCCAACTTTAAAAGCATTTAAATGATCATTGGATAGTCATATGGATGAAAATGGAGTTGTGTGGGTTAGATGGGCTTCAGATTGGTTTCACAGGTCAGTGCAACGTTGAGGGCCGAAGGGCCTGTACTGCGCTGTAATGTTCTATATTTTATTCAGCCTTTCTCTATAGCTCAAACCCTCCAACTCTAGCAACATACTTCAGAATCTTTTCTGTACCCTTTCAAATTTCACAACATCCTACCTTTGGAGGGAGTCCAGAACTATGTGCAATATTGCAAAAGTGGTCTAACCAACATCCTGCACAGCTGCAACATGACCTCCCAAGTGCTATACTTAATGCTCTGACCAATAAATGCAAGCATACCAAGCTCCTTCTTCACTATCCTATCTACCTGGGACTCCCGCTTCAAGGAATTTTGAACCTACATTCCAAGGTCTCTTTGTTCGGCAGCAGTCCCCAGGACCTTACCATTAAGAGTATAAGTCCTGCACTGATTTGCCTTTCCAAAATGCAGCACCTCACGTTTATCTAAATTAAATTCCAACACCTCTACAACACCTTGGCCCATTGGTCCATCTGACCAAGGTCATGTTATACTCTGAGGTAGAAAGTGAGGACTGCAGATGCTGGAGATCAGAGCTGAAAATGTGTTGCTGGAAAGGCGCAGCAGGTCAGGCAGCATCCAAAGAGCAGGAGAATCGACGTTTTGGGCATGAGCCCTTCTTCAGAAATGAGAAGAGTGTGCTAAGCAGGCTAAGATAAAAAAGGTAGGGAGGAGAGGCATTGGAAATGCGATAGGTGGAAGGAGGTTAAGGTGAGGGTGATAGGCCAGAGTGGGGGTAGGGGCAGAGAGGTCAGGAAGAAGATTGCAGGTTAGGAAGGTGGTGTTGAGTTCGAGGGTTGGGACTGAGACAGGGTGGGGGGAGGGGAAATGAGGAAACTGGAGAAATCTGAGTTCATCCGTTGTGGTTGGAGGGTTCCTAGGCGGAAGATGAGGCGCTCTTCCTCCAGCCGTCGTGTTGCTATGATCTGGCGATGGAGGAGTCCAAGGACCTGCATATCCTTGACGGAGTGGGAGGGGGAGTTGAAGCGTTGAGCCAAAGGGTGGTTGGATTGGTTGGTCTGGGTGTCCCAGAGGTGTTCTCTGAAAGGTTCCGCAAGTAGGCAGCCTGACTCCCCAATATAGAGGGTGCCACATCAGGTGCAGCGGATGCAGTAAATGATGTGTGTGGAGGTGCAGGTGAATTTGTGGCGGATATGGAAGGATCGCTTGGAGCCTTGAAGGGAAGTAAGGGGGGACGTGTGGGCGCAGGCTTTGCATTTCTTGTGGTTGCAGGGGAAGGTGCCGGGAGTGGAGGTTGGGTTGGTGGGGGGTGTGGACCTGACAAGGGAGTCACAGAGGGAGTGGTCTTTTCAGAATGCTGATAGGGGAGGGGTGGGAAATATATCACTGGTAGTGGGGTCCATTTGGAGGTGGCGGAAATGACGACGGATGATACGATGTATGTGGAGGTTGGTGGGCTGGTAGGTGAGGACCAGTGGGGTTCTGTCCTGGTGGCGATTGGAGGGGTGGGGCTCAAGGGCAGAGGAGCGGGAAGTGGAGGAGATGTGGTGGAGAGCATCGTCAATCACATCTGGGGAGAAATTGTGGTCTTTGAAGAAGGAGGCTATCTGGGTTGTTCGGTATTGGAACTGGTCCTCCTGGGAGCAGATGCGGCAGAGATGAAGGAATTGGGAATATGGGATGGCGTTTTCACAGGGGGCAGGGTGGGAGGCAGTGTAGTCTAGGTAGCTGTGGGAGTTGGTCGATTTATAGTAAATGTCCCTGTTGATTCAGTCGCCCGAGATAGAAATGGAGAGGTCTAGGGAGGGGAGGGAGGAGTCTGAGACGGTCCAGGTAAATCTGAGGTTGGAGTGGAAGGTGTTGGTAAAGTGAATGAACTGTTCAACCTCCTGCTCCTTGGATGCGGCCCGACCTACTGCACCTTTCCAGCAACACATTTTCAGTTGTACTCTGAGGTAACCATGTTTGCTGTCCACTACGCTTCCAATGTGAGTGTCATCTGCAAACTTAGTAACTATACCTTCTATGTCACATCCAAATCATTTATATCAATGACGAAAAGCAATGGACCCAATCCCAGATCCTTGTGACACACCATTGGTCACAGGCCTCCAGTCTGAAAAGCAGCCCTTCACCGACACCCTCTGCCTACTGCCTTCAAGCCAGTTTAGCCAAATGGCTAGTTTGCCCTGTATTCCATGAGATCTAACCTTGCTAACCAGTCTCCCATGGGGAATCTTGTCGAACGCCTTACTGAAGTCCATATAGATCACATCCACCTTTCTGCCCTCATCAATCCTCTTTGTTACTTCTTCAAAAAACTCAATCAAGTTTGTGAGACATGATTTCCCACACACAAAGCCATGTTGACTGTCCCTAATCAGTCATTGCCTTTCCAAATACATGTACATCCTGTCCCTCAGGATTCCCTCCAACAACTTGCCCACCACTGAGGTCAGGCTCACCGGTCTATAGTTCCCTGGCTTTTCCTTACGACCCTTTTTAAACAGTGGCACCATGTTAGACAACCTCCAGTCTCCCGGCACCTCACCTGTGACTATCGATGATACAAATATCTCAGCAAGACGCCCAGCGATCACTTCCCTAGCTTCCCACAGAGTTCTCGGGTACACCTGATCAGGTCCCAGGGATTTATACACTTTCATGCATTTTTAGACATCCAACACCACCTCCTTTGTAATATGGACATTTTTCAAGATGTCACCATCTATTTCCCCACATTCTTTATCTTATATGTCCTTCTCTGCATTAAACACTGGTGCAGAATATTCATTTAGTATCTTGCCCACCTCCTATAGTTCCACACATGGGCCCTGAAAGATCAGCAAGCGGCCTGGTTCTCTCACGACCTACTCTTTTTTCCTTAATATATATTTGTAGAATCTCTTTGGATTCTCCTTAACCCTATTTGCCAAAGCTATTTCATGTCCTTTTTTGCTCTCCTGATCTCCCTCTTAAGTATACACCTACTGCCTTTGTACTGTTCCAGGGATTCACTCGATCTACCTTGTCTATACCTGACATATGCTTCCTTCTTTTTCTTAACCAAACCCTCAATCTCTTTAGTCACCCAGCATTCCCTATGCCTACCAGCCTTTCTTTTCATCCTGACAGGAATATACTTTCTCTGGATTCTCGTTATCTCATTTCTGAAGGCTTCCCATTTTCCAGCCATCCCTTTACCTGCAAACATCTGCCCCAATCAGCTTTTGAAAGTTCTTGTCTAATGCCGTCAAAATGAACCTTCCTCCAATTTAGAACTTCAACTTTTAGATCTGCTCTACCCTTTTCCATCATTACTTTAAAACTAATAGAATTATGGTCATTGGCCCCAAAGTGCTCCCCGACTGACACCTCAGTCACCTGCCTTGCCAAGAGTAGACCAAGTTTGGCACCTTCTCCAGTAGCTACATCCACATATTGAATCGGCAAGTTTTCTTGTGCTTACTTAATAAATTCCTCTCCATCCAAGCCCTTAACACGATGCAAAGTCCCAGTCTATATTTTCTATACTAAAATATTCTCTGCAAGCTAAGGGGGTCAAAGACTGGGCTAACTTCGTCTCACGGATCCTTTGCGAGACATTGAACTGTTTTCTCACAAGTTCATTGCTATCCCTGAGGGAAGCTGTTTGGACCGATTCCCTCTCAGTCAATTCAGCACCAAATACATTCAACTGTCAGGCCACCTCCTCCAGATCATTCTGTAAATCCCATTAGGAGGCTTACAGATACACTTCAATACCCCACCACAGGTCAGAGAACTTTTACATTTATGTCACTTTTTGTTCACAGGATCAGGGTGTTTCTGTTAGGCCAGACTTTATTGCCCATCCCCAACTGCGCTGAGGGCAGATCAGATTCAACCACATTGCTGTGGGTCTGGAATCACATGTAGGCCAGACCAGCTAAGGATGGCTGATTTCTTTCCCTAATCAGTGACCCTTTCATCTGGGCAGGATGTCCATTAGCTTTAGAACAACTTGCATTTATGTGGCATCTTTACGGTAACAAAACTACCTTCGCAGCAGGGTTCCCAAATAATTAAAGATGATTTGAGGGTATGTGGCTAAGTCAGGCATAGAGGTTTTAAGGAGTATCTTACAAGGGGAGAGAAGTAAAGAGGGCATGAGGTTTCGCGAGTGAATTCCAGAGCTTGTGGCCTAAGCAGTTGAAGGACCAGCCGCCGAGGCTGGAAATGCACAAAAAGCCAAAATTGGTGGACTGCAGCGATCTCAAACAGTGCAGACCTGGATACTAAATCAATGCAGAGTGGTGTTCCCTCTGACTGCATGTAAGTGTCAGCCTACATCAGGTCTGTGAGAGTGGCTCCTTGAATATTTCCGAAGGAAGAAGTGGGTACGGTAGTGTTAAACAAGTGGGTGAAAGGTTAGCACCGGGATGCACATTTGATGCAGCAATCCAAACAAACATGATGTTAATGGGGGCAAAATGACCTACACTAGCTCCTCGTTCATGTCTTCACACGTAGACAAGACAGTGGCATTATTAAACCCACAACAGTGGCATTATTAAACCTACAATAGTGGCATTGCTCAACCTACTACAATGGCATTATTAAGCCCGCAACTGTGGCATTATTAATCTCACATCAGTGGCATTATTAAACCCACAACAGTGGCATTATTAAAACCAGAAAAGTGGCATTATTAAACTCACTTCAGTGGTAATATTAAACCCACAACAGTGGCATTGCTCAACCCACAACAGGTGCATTATTCAACCCACAACCGTGGCATTGCTATACCCACAACAGTGGAATTGCACAACCCACAACAGTGCCATTCTTAAACCCACAACTGCGACATTAATAAACTCACATCAGAGGCATTATTGACCCCACATCAGTGGCATTGCTCAATCCACAACTGTGGCATTATTAAACACAGAACCGTGGTATTATTAAACCCACAACTGTGGCATTCTTAAACCCACAACAATGGCATTACTAAACCCACCAGTGTGGCATTATTAAACCCACAACCATGGCATTATTAAACCCACAACAGTGGCATTATTAAACCCACAACAGTGGCATTGTTAAACCCACAACAATGGCATTGTTATACCCACAACAATGGCATTATTAAACCCACAACAGTGCTATTATTAAATCCACTACAGTGGCATTATTATACCCACAACAATGGCATGATTAAACCCACAACAGTGCTATTATTAAATCCACTACAGTGGCATTAAATCCACTAAAATGGCATTATTAAACCCACAACTGTGGCATTATTAAACCCACAACAGCGACATTGCAAACCTCTCAACAGTGGCATTATTAAACCCGGAAAAGTGGCATTACTAAATACACCATATTGGTATTGATCAACCCACAAACAGTGGCATTATTAAACCCACAAGAGTGGCATTTTTAAACCCACAACAGTGGCTTTATTAAAACACACAACAGTGGCATTATTAAACCCACAACAGTGGAATTGCTAAACCCACAATAGTTCTATTAAACCCACAACCGTGGCATTTTTAAACCCACAACAGTGGCATTGCTATACCCACAACAATGGCATAATTAAACCCACAACAGTGGCGTTATAAAATCCTGAACAGTAGCATTGCTGTACCCACAACAGTGGCATTACTAAACCAACAACTGTGGCCTTATGAAACCGACAACAGTGACATTATTAACCCACAATTGTGGCATTTTCAAACTCAGAACCGTGGCATTATGAAATCCAAAATAGTGGCATTGCTATACCCACAACAGTGGCATTATTAAACCCACAACAGTGACATTACAAAACTCTCAACAGTGGCATTATTAAACCCGGAAAAGTGGCATTACTAAATACACCATATTGGTATTGATCAACCCACAACAGTCGCATTGTTAAACCCACAACAGTGGCATTGCTATACCCACAACAATGGCATAATTAAACCCACAACAGTGGCAGCATTAAACCCACAACAGTGGCGTAATTAAACACACAACAGTGGCGTTATAAAACCCTGAACAGTAGCATTGCTATACCCACAACAGTGGCATTACTAAACCCACAACAGTGGCATTGCTCAACCCACAACAGATGCATTACTAAACCCACAACAGTGACATTATTAACCCACAATAGCGGCATTATCAAACTCAGAACCGTGGCATTATGAAATCCAAAATAGTGGCATTATTAAACCCACAACAGTAGCATTGCTATACCCACAACAGTGGCATTATTAAACCCAGAACTGTGGCATTATTAAACCCACAACAGTAGCATTGCTATACCCACAACTGTGGCCTTATTAAACCCACAACAGTGGCATTGCTCAACCCACAACAGATGCATTATTAAACCGACAACAGTGACATTATTAACCCACAATAGTGGCATTATCAAACTCAGAACCATGGCATTATGAAATCCAAAATAGTGGCATTGCTATACCCACAACAGTGGCAGTATTAAACCCACAACAGTGGCAGTATTAAACCCACAACAGTGGCATTGCACAACCCACAACAGTCACATTACTAAACCCACAACAGTGGCATTATTAAACCCACAACAGTGGCATTATTAAACCCACAACAGTGGCAGTATTAAACCCACAACAGTGGCATTGCTAAACCCACAACAGTGACGTTGCAAAACTCTCAACAGTGGCATTATTAAACCCAGAAAAGTGGCATTACTAAATACACCATATTGGCATTGCTCAACCCACAACAGTGACGTTGTAAAACCCACAACAGTGGCAGTATTAAACACACAACAGTGGCATTATTAAACCCACAACAGTAGCATTGCTATACCCACAACTGTGGCCTTATTAAACCCACAACAGTGGCATTGCTCAACCCACAACAGATGCATTATTAAACCGACAACAGTGACATTATTAACCCACAATAGCGGCATTATCAAACTCAGAACCGTGGCATTATGAAATCCAAAATAGTGGCATTGCTATACCCACAACAGTGGCAGTATTAAACCCACAACAGTGGCATTGCACAACCCACAACAGTGACATTACTAAACCCACAACAGTGGCATTATTAAACCCACAACAGTGGCATTATTAAACCCACAACAGTGGCTGTATTAAACCCACAACAGTGGCATTGCTAAACCCACAACAGTGACGTTGCAAAACTCTCAACAGTGGCATTATTAAACCCAGAAAAGTGGCATTACTAAATACACCATATTGGTATTGAACAACCCACAACAGTGGCAGTATTAAACCCACAACAGTGGCATTGCTATACCCACAACAGTGGCATAATTAAACCCACAACAGTGGCAGCATTAAACCCACAACAGTGGCGTTATAAAACCATGAACAGTAGCATTGCTATACCCACAACAGTGGCATTGCTCAACTCACAACAGTGGCATTATTAAACCCACAAACAGTGGCATTATTAAACCCGGAAAAGTAGCATTACTAAATACACCATATTGGTATTGATCAACCCACAAACAGTGGCATTATTAAACCCACAAGAGTGGTATAATTAAACCCACAACAGTGGCAATGCTCAACCCACAACAGTGACATTATTAAACCCACAACAGTGACGTTGCAAAACTCTCAACAGTGGCATTATTAAACCCAGAAAAGTGGCATTATTAAATACACCATATTGGCATTGCTCAACCCACAACAGTGACGTTGTTAAACCCACCACAGTGTCATTATTAAACGCATTGCTCAACGCACAACAATGGCATTGCTCAGCCCACAACTGAGGCAGTATTAAACCCACAACTGTGGCATTATTAAACCCATAAACAGTGGCAGTATTCAACCCACAAGAGTGGCATTTTTAAACCCACAACAGTGGCATTGCTATACCCACAACAATGGCATAATTAAACCCACAACAGTGGCAGCATTAAACCCACAGCAGTGGCGTAATTAAACACACAACAGTGGCGTTATAAAACCCTGAACAGTAGCATTGCTATACCCACAACAGTGGCATTACTAAACCCACAACAGTGGCATCATTAACCCACAATAGCGGCATTATCAAACTCAGAACCGTGGCATTATGAAATCCGAAATAGTGGCATTATTAAACCCACAACAGTGGCATTGCACAACCCACAACTGTGGCATTATTAAACTCACATCAGTGGCATTATTAAACCCACAACAGTGACATTTTTCAACCCACAACAGTGACATTGCAAATCTCTCAACAGTGGCATTTTTAAACCCAGAAAAGTGGCATTACTAAATACACCATATTGGCATTGCTCAACCCACAACAGTCGCATTGTTAAACCCACAACAGTGGCATTATTAAACCCATAATCGGGGCATTTTAAACCCACAACAGTCGAATTGCTATACCCACAACAATGGCATTATTAAATCCACAACAGTGGCATTGCTCAGCACACAACAGTTTCTATTAAACCCAAAACCGTGGCATTATTAAACCCACAACAGCGGCATTATTAAACCCAAAATAGTGACATTATTAAACAGAGCAGTGGCATTGCAAAACTCTCAACAGTGGCATTATTAAACCCAGAAAAGTGGCATTATTAAATACACCATATTGGCATTGATCAACCCACAACAGTGGCATTATTAAACACAGAACCGTGGTATTATTAAACCCACAACAGTGGCATTTCTAAACCCACAACAGTGGCATTATTAAACCAACAACAATGGCATTGCTCAACCCACAACAGTGGCATTATTAAACCCAAACACAGTGGCATTATTAAACCCAAACACAGTGGCATTATTAAACCCACTACAGTGGCATTATTAACCCACAATAGTGGCATTATTAAACCCACAATCGGGGCATTTTAAACCCACAACAGTCGAATTGCTATACCCACAACAATGGCATTATTAAACCCACAACAGTGGCATTATTAAACCCACAACAGTGGCATTGCTCAGCACACAACAGTGGAATTGCTAAACCCTCAACAGTTCTATTAAACCCAAAAACATGGCATTATTAAACCCACAATAGCGGCATTATTAAACCCAAAATAGTGACATTATTAAACAGAGCAGTGGCATTGCTCAACCCACAACTGTGGCATCATTAAACCCACAATAGTGGCATTGCTATACCCACAACAATGGCATAATTAAACCCACAACATTGGCAGCATTAAACCCACAACAGTGGCGTAATTAAACCCACAACAGTGGCGTTATAAAACCCTGAACGGTAGCATTGCTATACCCACAACAGTGGCATTACTAAACCCACAACAGTGGGCTGAGCAATGCCACTATTGTGGGTTGAGCATTGCCACTGTTGTGGGTTTAATAATGCAATAGTTGTGGGTTTAATAATGCCATAGTGGTGGGTTTAATGATGCCACTGTTGTGGGTTTAATAATGCCACTGTTGTGGGTTTAATAATGCCACTGTTAATATTAAACCCACTACAGTGGCATTATTAAACCCACAACAGTGGCATTATTAACCCCAAACACAGGGGCATTATTAAACCTACTACAATGGCATTATTAAACCCACAACTGTGACAATATTAAACCCACAACAGTGGCATTATTAAACCCACAACAGCTCTATTAAACCCACAACCGTGGCATTTTTAAACCCACAACAGTGGCACTATTAAAACCTGAAAAGTGGCATTATTAAACCCACAACAGTTGAATTGCTATACCGACAACAATGGCATAATTAAACCCACAACAGTGGCATTATAAAACCCTGACCAGTGGCATTGCTATACCCACAACAGTGGCATTTTAATAACACAGCAATGGTAGTATTAAAACCAGAAAAGTGGCATTATTAAACACACAACAGTCACATTATTAAACCCAAAATAGTGACATTATTCAACCCAAAGCAGTGGCATTACACAACCCACAACTGTGGCATTATTAAACTCACATCAGTGGCATTATTAACCCACAACAGTGGCATTATTAAACACACAACAGTGGCATTGCAAAACTCTCAACAGCGGCATTATTAAACCCGGAAAAGTGGCATTACTAAATACACCATATTGGCATTGATCAACCCACAACAGTGGCATTATTAAACCCAACACTGTGGCATTATTAAACCCACAATCGGGGCATTTTAAACCCACAGTCGAATGGCTATACCCACAACAGTGGCATTACTATACCCACAGCAGTGGCATTGCAAAACTCTCAACAGTGGCATTATTAAACCCGGAAAAGTAGCATTACTAAATACACCATATTGGCATTGCTCAACCCACAACAGTAGCAGTATTAAACCCACAACAGTGACATTGCTCAGCCCACAACTATGGCATTATTAAACCCACAACAGTGGCATTGCTCAGCACACAACAGTAGCATTGCTATACCCACAACAGTGGCATCATTAAACCCACAATCATGGCATTATTAAACCCACTACAGTAGTATTATTAAACCCACATCTGTGGCATTATTAAATCCACTACAGTGGCATTATTCAACCCACAACAATGGCATTATTAAAACCAGAACAGGGGCATTATTAAACTCAACTCAGTGGCATTATTAAACCCACAACAGTGGCATTTCTCAACCAACAACAGTGGCATTGCTATAGCCACAATAATGGCATAATTAAACCCAAAACCGTGGCATTATTAAATCCAGAACAGTGGCATTACTAAATACACGATATTGGCATTGCTCAACCCACAACTGTGGCATTATTAAACTCACAACCGTGGCATTATTAAACCCACAACCGTGGCATTTTAAACCCACAACAGTCGAATTGCTATACCCACAACAGTGGCAGCATTAAACCCACAACAGTGGCATTACAAAACCCACAACAGTGGCATTGCTATATCCACAACAATGGCATTATTAAACCCACTACAGTGCTATTATTAAACCCACAAAAGTGGCATTATTAAAACCAGAAAAGTGGCATTATTAAACCGACAACAGTGGTATTGCTCAACCCACAACAGTGGCAGTATTAACCCCACAATAGTGGCTTTATTAAACACACAACAGTGGCATTATTAAACACCCAACAGTGGCATTATTAAACAGAGAACAGGGTCATTTTGTAACCCACAACAGTGGCATTCCTAACTCACAACAGTGGCATTATTAAACCCACAACAGTGGCATTATTAAACCCACAACAGTGGCATTGCTAAATCCACAACAGTGGCATTATTAAACTGACAACAGTGGTATTTAAAAACCCTCAAATGTGGTATTATTAAAACCACAACAATGGCATTATTAAACACCCAACAGTGGCATTATTAAACAGAGAACAGGGTCATTTTGTAACCCACAACAGTGGCATTCCTAACTCACAACAGTGGTATTATTAAACCCACAACAGTGGCATTATTAAAGCCAGAAAAATGGCATTATTAAATACACCATATTGGCATTATTAAACCCACAACAGTGGCATTGTTGTACCCACAACAGTGGTATTATTAAATCCACAATCGGGGCACTATTAAAACCAGAAAAGTGGCATTATTAAATACACCATATTGGCATTGATCATCCCACCACAGTGGCATTATTAAACCCACAACAATGGCATTATTAAACCCAGAAAAGTGGCATTATTAAACCCACAACAGTGGCATTATTAAACCCACAACTGTGGCATTGTGAACCCCACAACAGTGCCATTATTAAACCCACAGCAGTGCCACTATTAAACCCACAATAGTGCCATTATTAAACCCACAGCAGTGCCATTATTAAACCCACAATTTTAGTAAGGCGTTCGATAAGGTTCCCCATGGTAGGCTAATGCTAAAACTTCGGAGGTATGGCATTGAGGATACTTTAGAGGTTTGGATTAGGAATTGGCTGGCTGGAAGGAGACAGAGGGTAGTAGTTGATGGATTATGTTCATCTTGGAGCGCAGTTACTAGCGGTGTACCACAAGGATCTGTTTTGGGACCATTGCTTTTTGTTATCTTTATAAATGATCTAGAGGAAGGACTTGAAAGCTGGGTAAGCAAGTTTGCGGATGACACGAAAGTCGGTGGAGTTGTGGATAGTGAGGAAGGAAGTGGTAGGTTACAGCGGGATATAGATAAGTTGCAGAGCTGGGCGGAAATGTGGCAAATGGAATTCAATGTAGCTAAGTGCGAAGTCGTTCACTTTGGTAGGAATAACAAGATGATGGATTACTGGGCTAATGGTAGGCTACTTGGTAGTGTGGATGAGCAGAGGGATCTTGGTGTCCATGTACACAGATCTCTGAAAGTTGCCACCCAGGTAAATAGTGCTGTGAGGAAGGCATATGGTGTACTGGGCTTTATTGGCAGAGGAATTGAGTTCCGGAGTCCTGAGGTCATGTTGCAGTTGTATAAGACTCTGGTGCGGCCTCATCTGGAGTATTGTGTGCAGTTTTGGTCGCCATACTATAGGAAGGATGTGGAAGCTTTAGAACGAGTGCAGAGGAGGTTTACCAGGATGTTGCCTGGAATGGTAGGAAAATCTTATGAGGAAAGGCTGAGGCACTTGGGGCTGTTCTCATTGGAGAAGAGAAGGTTTAGGGGAGATCTGATAGAAGTGTATAAGATGATTAGGGGTTTAGATAGGGTAGATACTAAGAACCTTTTACCGCTAATGGAGTCAGGTGTTACTAGGGGACATAGCTTTAAATTAAGGGGTGGTAGGTATAGGACAGATGTTAGGGGTAGATTCTTCACACAGCGGGTTGTGAGTTCATGGAATGCCCTGCCCGTATCAGTGGTGAACTCTCCTTCTTTATGGTCATTTAAGCGGGCATTGGATAGGCATTTGGAAGTTATTGGGCTAGTATAGGTTAGGTAGGATTCGGTCGGCGCAACATCGAGGGCCGAAGGGCCTGTACTGCGCTGTATCCTTCTATGTTCTATGTTCTATAACAGTGCCATTATTAAACCCACAGCAGTGCCATTATTAAACTTACAACAATGGCATTGTTAAACCCACAGCAGTGGCATTATTAACCCCACAACAGTGGCATTATTAAACCCACAAAGTGGCATTGCTCAACCCAAACGTGACTCCATGATTAATTTGACCAGTTGCTCTTGGCTTTATGGGTCTGTCAGTAAGAATCAAAATTACCTTAGTGTAACTCCCAGTGATTGAATGTTGAAATTCCACTGAGTTAGGCTGTTTAAAACCAATTACAGAAACAATGCCTTTCATTTAATGGCTAAACCCTATTGCAGCTGTAAATTTAAATCAGTAATTTAGCTAAGTTGCATATTAGACAAGTAACGAAAAGGCCTTAATGACTACAGGTATCACAATTACACTGAAACAATGAGAGGGATTGTGTTAAATTGTGATCTTGACAATTGAGCTAGTTTCATCCATTTGTGTCTTATGACTCTCTCTCACACTCACAGTCTCCCACTTTCTCTCTCTCACGCCCCCTCACATTCTTACTTTCTCTTGTACCTTGAGCAGTCCGATATCCTGTTTCGTTTTATGATATTTTGTACATATCCTTTATATTTAGCAGAGTGGTTTATGCCCTTTGAATTACAATAGGGTATTTTATACTGTATAATATTCCACTTTAAAACTGCATGTTAATGGTGGTCATTTTTCATGTGGAGCAGCAGAAATCCCCAGTGGCTAACATGTGCTTCCTTGTCTTGTCTTTTCCTCAATAACTCTATTAGGCCCCCACAGCACACTTGAAGCAATTCATTTGTTCACTCAAGTGAGTGTTCCCATCATAGACAGCTCTCTCAGATCTGCCCTTCAATGTTAAGTACACACGGCTGAAAGGATTAAGGATAGCAGGACGTTGATGATGTTGAGAAAGAACAGCCCAGTGGTTAGGCAAGTAGCTATTAATGCCAAGGGGGCGGACACCATCTGTCAACCTAATGGCTGTTGGATTATTGTAAAACCTGACTGGTTCTCTGATGTCTGAGAGGGCAGCAGACCTGAAATCTGACCTTGTCGAAATGGGACTGCAGTGCAAGCCTGACTTTTAATTCATTTAACTGGGCCAGGAAGGGATGGATACTAAATGTCACCTCAACAAGGCTGAGAAAGCTTCAAAGAAACTGAGCCCAAAACCATCACTGCAAGGATACATTACCTTTCCAGCTTACGCCTGGTTAGTGTGAGCACACGTAACCAAACATTGACGGTGGAAATACTGGACTGACAACTGAGCCTTACGTATCCATCAAAGTTTCACCTGCACTTCCACACATGTCATTTACTGTATCTATTGCTCCTGATGCAGTCTCCTCTATACTGGGGAGACAGGGCGCCTACTCCCAAAGGGCTTCAGGGAATATCTTCGGACACCTGCACCAATCAACCCTACCGCCTCTGGCCGAACAATTTTACCAGTTTCCTCAATTTCCCCCCCCCCCCCCCCCCACCTTACCCCAGTTCCAACCTTACAGCTCAGCACTGTCCTCACAACCTGTCCTACCTGCCCATCTTCCTTCCCATCTATCCGCTCCACCCTCCCCCTGACCTATCACCTTTACCCCCACCTCTATCCACCTATCGCACTCTCAGCTATCTTCCCCCAGCCTCAACCCCCTCCCATTTATCTCTCCACGCTCAAGGCTCCCAGCCTCCTTCCTGATGAAGGGCTTTTGCCCGAATTTCAATTCTCCTGCTCCTCGGATGCTGCCTGACCTGCTGTGCTTTTCCAGCACTACACTCTCAACTCTAATCTCCAGCATCTGCAGTCCTCACTGTTACCGAATTGTCCTGGATTGTCTGGCTGGAACTACATAGCACTCTATATTTATTTTCCTTCCCCTTTTCCAGTTTCTTTTATGCCCATTTTTTGAAAAAAAAAATCCTTTTCTGTCCACAATCAGGAAAGTGTATGTCTTTGGGTGCAAGTTGTAGGGCAGTGAATATCGAAGGGGAACAGTTGCCTCTCTGCTATGAAGAAGTTTAATTTAATCTTTTCTAAGCTTGAATATGCCTATTACTGCATGTGGTTTTCTATCTACTCTATATTGGCTGTGTATCCTTATTTTCATTTTCCAACAGAACTCAGAATCCATGAATAAGAATGTAAGAAATATGAGGTGATGCAATACAAAGCTGGATTAATAAGTAACACAGTGATAGACTGATAGAAAGGAAAACTGGCCTTTTGTCATTTCTGTCAGTGACTATATCAAATGATACAACGCCAGGTTATAGTCCAACCTGCTGTTCGATTTTTAACTTTGTCCACTCCAGTCCAACACTGCCACCTCCACATTATATCAAATGAACCATACATAGGACACAGAACATAGAACATCACAGCGCAGTACAGGCCCTTCGGTCCTCAATGTTGCACTGACCTATGAAAATAATCTGATGCCCATCTAACCTACACCTTTCCACTATTATCCATATATATGTCCAATGCCCACTTAAAAGCCCTTAACATCGGCATATCTACTAATGTTGCAGGCAGGCTGTTCCACGCCCCTGCTACACTCTGAGTGAAGAAACTACTCCTGATATCTGTCCTAAATCTATCACCACTCAGTTTAAGGTTATGTCCCCTCATGTTAGCCTTCACAATTCAAGCAAAAAGGCTCTCATTGTCCACCCTATCTAACCCTCTGATTACCTTATATGTCTCTATTAAGTCATTTCTCAACCTTCTTCTCTCCAAAGAATACAGCCTCAGTTCCCTCAGCCTTTCCTTGTAAGACTTTCCTTCCATATCAGGCAACATCCAAGTAAATCTCCTCTGAACCCTTTCCAAAGCTTCCACATCCTTCCTATGATACGAAAACTAGAACTGTACGCAATCCTCAAGGTGCAGCCTTACCAGTGTTTTGTACAGCTAAAGCATGACCTTGTGACTCTGAAATTCAATCCCCCTACCAATAAATGCCAACACACCATATGCCTTCTTAAAAACCCTAACAACACGCGTGGCAACATTCAGGGATTTATGCATCTGGATCCCGAGATCTCTCTGTTCACCTACACTGCCAAGAATGTTACCATTAGCTGAGTATTCTGCATTCCTCTTGTTTCTTCTGAGGTGAACTTCCTCACACTTTTCCACATTAAACCCCATTTGCCACTTCTCTGCCCAGCTCTGCATCTTATCCATGTCCCTTGGTAATACAACATCCTTTGGCACTATCCACAACTCGACTGACCTTAGTGTCATCCACAAATTTACTAATCCATCCTTCTATACCCTCCTCCAGGTCATTTATAACAATGATAAACAGCAGATCCTTGTGGCACACCACTGGTAACTGAGCTCCAGGATGAAACTTTCTCATCAACCAGCACCCTCTGTCTTCTTTCAGCTCGCCAATTTCTGATCTAAACCACCAAATCACCTTCAAACCCTGAAACTCCGTACTTTGTGCAATCACCTACAGTGTGGAACCTTATTAAACATCTTATTGAAGTCCATATACCCCACATCAACTGATTTACCTTCATCCACCTGTTTTGGCATCTTCTTGAAGAACTTAATAAGGTTAGTCAGGCATGACCTACCCTTCACAAAACCGTGTTGACTATCCTTAATCAAATTATTCATTTCCAGATGATTATAAATCCTATTTTTTATAACCTTTCCCAACACCTTACCCACAGCTGAAGTAAGGCTCACTGACCTATAATTACCAGGGATGTCTTGACTCCCCTTCTTATATAAGGCAGCAACATTTTCTATCCTCTTGTCTTCTGGCACTGCTCTAGTCGACAATGATGACAAAAAGATCAAAGCCAAAGACTCTACAATCTCCTCCCTTTGCTTTCCAGAGAACCCGAGGATAAATCCCATTTGGCCCAGGGGTCTTATCTATTTTCAGATCTTCCAAAATTGCTAAAACCTCCTCTTTGTCAACCGCGATCCCATCTCATCTTGTAGCCTGAATCTCTACACTCTCACTAACTTTGCCCTTTTCCAATGTGAATACTGATGAGAAGTATTCATTAAGCACTTCCCCTATGTCCACAGATTCCACACACAACTTCCCACTATTATCTTTGATTAGCCTCCTTTTTCATAGTTTCTATGCTTTTTTTTTCAGTAGACGAACAGGCGGTTGGAAGAACACAGCAAGCCAGGCAGCAGAGGAGTTAGAGAAACTAATGCCCCCGGTAAAACCCTTCCTCAGGACCGGGGTGGGGGTAAGGGGAGCTGCAGACAAAGAGGGGAATGGGAGAGTGGTGAGGTAGTCATAGATGAACACAGGCAGAGGGGCCAATGAGAGGAACGAACCCGGCCAACAGTGAGAAAGAAGGGTCAGTCAGAGGAAAGGAAAGAAGGAGGAGGGGCTGGACTGATGAAGGGCTCTGGCCCGAAACGTCGAATTTCCTGTTCCTTGGATGCTGCCTAACCTGCTGTGCTTTAACCAGCAACACATTTTCAGCTGGAAAGAGAGTCAGGGATGGGAAGGAAATTGAAATTGTAGAACTTAACGTTGAGTCATAGAGATGTACAGCACGAAAACAGACCCTTTGGTCCAACTCGTCCATGCCGACCAGATATCCCAACCCAATCTAGTCCCACCTGCCAGCACTTGGCCCATATCCCTCTAAACCCTTCCTATTCAGATACCCATCCAGATGCCTTTTAAATGTTGTAATTGTACCAGCCTCCTCCACTTCCTCTGGCAGCTCATTCCATACACGTACCACCCTCTGTGTGAAAATGTTGGCCTTTAGGGTCTCTTTTAAGTCTTTCCCCTCTCACCCTAAATCTATGCCCTCTAATTCTGGAATCCCCCACCCCAGGGAAAAGACCTTGTCTACTTGCCCTATCTATGCCCCTCATGATTTTATAAACCTCGACAAGGTCCTCTGGGCTGTAGGCGGCCCAGACAGAAGGTGAGGTTTGGTTCCTCCAATTTGCAGTCTGATTCACTGTGGCAGTGAAGGAGGTCATGTCAGAGAAGGGATGAGAAGGGATTTGAAATGGATGGTGACCGACCCTACCTTACAGCTTCCAACTGGATTCTCTCCTCCCACTGGCCAACCAGGCCGCACACTCCACTTGCATCCACCCTCTCCTCACCCAAAACCATCCCCCTCTCACCCATTCCCCAACCCGCAGTCCTGAAGAACGGCCACACCCGAAACATTGACCTCTCCACCTCCCAACGTTGCCCGGCCCAGTGCGTTTCCCAGCCTGCCCCGTCCTCGTTGGATTCCAGCATCCCATACTTACGCGATGGTTTTTTTGAAAATTATGGTGAATATTGTTTTCTAGGTGAAATCACAGCCATTTTTTACACAGATACAGGTCCATAGACAGCAAGGTCCTACTTTATTTATTGTGGTAAAGACGGTTTTATCTGATGTGTCCACACAGCCTGGGGCCGTAGTCTTTCCACAGCTTGAGGAATGCTGCAAATTGCTCTCATGAGCAAATACCTTCTGCATATCATCAAATTTACCATTAATACTCTCGTGTGATTTACCATAGCATATACAAGGGCAGTATAATCTAATGTAATTGCAATGATGTGTATTCTCATACGTAAATGAACCTGAACAAGCAAAGGTTAGAGCATCCATCTTATGATTCAGGATTTACCGCACAATCTGTTTATTTCTCCAGTTCAAATGTTGTCCTTGCTGAGAACTTATAAATTTTAAAAGTAGGTCCTGCTGAGTTAGGTTTTGTGAGTAGCTTGGATAAACATGAGCGTTTGATACTCGCTACTTGTGAGGAGAGAGATGATAAGGTGTGGGAGCAGAAGCAGGCCATTCAGCCCATCGAATCTGCTCTGCTTATAATGAGATCGTGGCTGAACAGATTATCCTCAACTCCACTTGTCATTTCTTCAGATACTTTGATTCCCTTAATAATTAAAACTCTGTCTGTCTCAGCTTTGAATATACTTAATGATCCAACCCTCTGGTAAAGAATTCCATTGGGTCACAACTTTCTGAGATTACACTCTCTTGTCCCAATCCTTCCCCTTTGGGAAATAACAGCTTAGCATCTATCTTCAAAAGCCCTGTAAAAATCTCAGATGTTTTAATACATCGCCACTTCTAAACCCCAAAGTGAGGATGGTGAACAACTTTTCAAATTGCCTTGACAACCAGACCAGTCATTTCAAAACCTGAAGGAACGAGTTACTGCCAATGCTGGAATCTATACTGGAAACAAAATACGCTTAGAGCTCTGATGAAGAGCCATCTAGACTCAAAATGTTAGCTTGTTCTCTTTACAGTGATGCCGCCTGACCTGGTGTGACCTCCAGGGTTTTTTTCTGTTTTCGGTCATTTTAAAATTGAAACCTCTCCAATTCTCTGCTTCTCTCTTCCTTAAGGGGTTATTTAAAAATCTTTCTCTTCAATTAAACTAAACCCGGATTCAATTCCCGACTCAGGCGACTGACTGTGTGGAGTTTGCACATTCTCCATGTCTGCGTGAGTTTCCTCCGGGTGCTCCGGTTTCCTCCCACAGTCCAAAGATGTACAGGTTAGGTGAATTGGCCATGCTAAATTGCCCGTAGTGTTAGGTAAAGGAGTAAATGTAGGGGAATGGGTGGGTTGCGCTTCGGAGGGTCGGTGTGGACTTGTTGGGCCGAAGGGCCTGTTTCCACACTGTAAGTAATCTAATCTAATCTAATCTAATCTAATCTAAACTGCTGGTCAACTAGCCCAAAGCCTCTGAGTGTTTATCTAGCTCCCTTCTAGTGAGGTCCTTTGGGTTATTTTACCAGGTTAAAAAGTGCTGTTATCCTTTTAAACAGTCAGTACATTAAGACCAAACTGAACAGCAACATATTCATCTCAATATTGGCTATTTGTAGAAGCCCTTACCATGTGTATTAAGTAAATTTATATAGTATCAGCTTGTCTACTTAACAAATTATCAAATTTCCTTTTAAGTCTGATTTTATACAATAGGGTCCTGGGGAAAATAACAAGATAACCTCCAGGGATGAATGAAGGGGTGCCTACATGGGAAACGGGATGGTTAAGGTCATAGAGATCTACAGCACAGAAAAAGGCCCTTCGACCCACCCTGTCCATGCCATTCAAAAACAAGTACCTAACTATTCTAATCCTATTTCCCAGCATTTAGCCCATAGACTTGTGTGCCTTGGAATTGCAAGTAGGCAAAAGTGCGGACTGCAGGTGCTGGAAATCAGAGTCCTGATGAAGGGCTTTTGCTTGAAATGGTGATTTTCCTGCTCCTCAGATGCTGCCTGACCTGCTGTGCTTTTCCAGCACCACTCTGATCTAGACTTGGAATAGCAAGTGCACATCCAAACATGTCTTCATGTGATGAGGGTTTCTGCCTCTGCACCCTTTCCAGGCTCTGAGTTCCAGATTCCCACCACCCTCTCTTTGAGAAACTATTTACTCACTTCCCCTTGTTTTCATCTTAATTTCTCCTCATGTTTGTAAAGACCCAATGCCAGGGGGAATAAAGAGTCCTTGCCTCATGATCTTTGGGACATCCATGTACTTAAACCCACAAGTACATTTCTCTTATAGAAACCCAACTATCTAATTTTTGAAATGTTCGATTAGTTCAAAATGCTTCGGTGGAGCTGGGAATGGGATGGGGGAATTGATATGGAGAGTGTGCTCTTGATACATGAAGAAGAGTTTAGCATCTAATCCCAAATGTCCTCATTCTCATTTTAAATCCATCCCTCTTGTTCTAGACTTCCCCGTTCCTCATAATGCATTTGATCCCGTAAACCTAAGAACTAGGAGAAATAGTATAGTTTCTTGAGGCAGATCCACCATTCAATACAATCATGTCTGATTTTCTAACACCCTTAACTTCACTCTCCTGCCTCAACCCATTCAACCCATTACTAGCTAAAAATCTACCTCCTCCTTAAGTATACTCAATCGTTCATTCCACACTCTGGAGTAGGGATTCATGACCCATTGAGAGAAGCAATTTCTCCTCTTCTCTGTGTTAAATCAGCCACTCCTTATCCTCAAGCTATGACCTCTCATTGTAAATTGCCCCACATGAGAAACATCCTCTCTAAATCTACTTTGTCAATCCCATTTAGCATCTTATATACTTCTGATCTCCTCTCATTCTTCTGAAATCCAGGGAGTATAGGCTAAACTGTTCAATCTGTCTTCAGAAGACAAATGCCGTATCGCTGGAATCAATCTAGTGAACTTCCTCTGAACTTGCTCCAACACAACTACATCCCGCCTCAACAAGGGACCTGAAATTGTACGCAATAGCTAAGGTCTTTTTTAGGGTGGGGGAATCCAAAACTACGGGGCAGAGGTTTAAGGTCAGAGGGGAAAGATTTGTAAAGGACCTAAGGGGTAACTTTCTCCTGCAGAAAGTTACATGTATGGAATGAGTTGGGGAGGCAGGTACAATTATAATATTTAAAAGGCAGCTACATGATAGGGAATGTTTGGACAGACATGGGCAAAATGCTGGCAAATGGGACAGGATCAGATTTGGATGTTTGGTCAGCATGGACGTGTTGGACCGAAGGGTGTGTTTTCCTGCTGGATTATTCTATGACTCTATGTCTCTGTACAGTACAGTTAGTTAATCCTTAATCCTGCACACTCAAGGTACATTCCAAGGCTTGCTTATGGAATCTAACCATATGAATTAAGCACAAGTGATGGCCTAGTAGTATTATTGCTGGACTGTTAACCCAATCACCTAGGTAATATCCTGGGGACCTGTGTGTGAATCCTACCACAGCAGATGGTACAATTTGAATTCAATAAAAATCTGGGGTTAAGAGCCTAATGATGGTCATGAATCAGGATTGTCAGGATAGGCCCATCAGGTTCATTAATGTCCTTTAAGGAAGGAATCTGCCATCCTTACCCAGTCTAGCCTCCATGTGACTCCAGACCCATTGTAATTGGTGACTCTTAAATGCCCTCTGGGCAATAAATGCTGGCCAAGCCAGTAACACCCACATCCTGTGAATGAAGTTTTTAAAAGCCATGGAGTTCATTCAGGTGAACCTGCTCTGTGCCTTCTCTAGTGTCAATGTATCCAACACTGACACACTGGTGCCCAGACTGAACCAAGTCGCTGCAGATTGAGGCTGAATGGAGCTGCGGAACTTTCAAAGCTGTCTATGATTCCATGCGCTCGCTGAGCTACTGCAATGTTATGTCGATCTGAAATTCTTTACCGGACTGCAATGCCAATTCTTTAACTATGTTGTAACTATCTTCCTAACTTTTTTTTAGACATTGTAAGTAATGCTACTACTTTTCCTTTTATTCCTTTGTATCCAAGATTTGTACCTAGGTACATATACCTAAGATGGAGCCATTAAAGGCATCAATTATCACTGTGGTCCTGTCCTTCTGTCTGGAGTTCACGTGACAATAGACAGGATATTCTATAAAGAATATTCGATTTAGCGAACAGTTCATTCTGCTATAACGTGTGTTTCGGCAACATGAATTGGCTGTGATGTGAGTGACGAATTGGGGACGCTGTTTCTCAAGAGCGAACTTTTAAAGCGTGTGTTGGCTGTAACGTGATTACATCACCAATACTTTAAGCGCTGTTTCCAGAGCGCGATTTTTCTATAACCCGGGATTGCACAAGAACACAACCATCGTGTTATAGAGAAACTGCCTGTAATTAGTGTGAGTCATACATGGAAATGAAAATAAAGAGACCACAGAAAAATGACCCACAGTTTGGACAAAGCCTCAGTTATTTCCTTCTTGAAATGTGCTTCTGCATGTGGAGTTGAATCAAAGCTGGGACCAGTTTAGATAGAGTCTGCCTCACTGGATCAGTGGTGCTGGAAGAGCACAGCAGTTCAGGCAGCATCCAACGAGCAGCGAAATCGACGTTTCGGGCAAAAGCCCTTCATCAGGAATAAAGGCAGAGAGACTGAAGCGTGGAGGGATAAGCTAGAGGAGGGTGGGGGTGGGGAGAGAATAGCGTAGAGTACAATGGGTGAGTGGGGGAGGAGATGAAGGTGATAGGTCAGAGAGGAAAGGGTGGAGTGGATACCCTACTCAGCAGAAAGCAGAGAGCCGGCAGTGTGATTAGGTTTTAGCATCCCTGCAGTTTGGCGCCATGACAATGCAGGATGTGACACATGAGTAGAGCGCTCGGATATGTTACACCCAGCATTACTGATGGCAGACACTCCCCTGTGAAAAGGAGAAATGACTTTATCGAGCAGGTTTAACCCCATCTGCTACTCTTTTGAAAGGAGAATCTCAGGCATGAATGGAACCACTTGTCAACACAGGAGGGATGGACAAACAGAGCAGTAAGTGACACAAGGCTTGGGGAGTAGAGACAAATGTGGATAGAGGGAAAAGGAACTGGATCAAATCTTTAGCTCAAACTAATTGAAATCAGGACACTTTTCAATTAATCAGGGTTCATTGACATAAGGACTCCGTTCACACTGAGCAGTTTGCAAATGTTTGAAAGCTGTGATAGTGGGTCTAAACTCTCCCTCCCTCTCATTCTCCATGTTAAACTGAGCCAGTAAATACAAAAGTAAATCAAAATGGGTGGAGAGAGAGGTGGTCTGAAATTGTTGAACTTGAGTTGGATCCAGAAGGCTTTAAAGTGTCAAAAAAGCTAAAATTCTTGATCCTCAACCATCCCTTTTGTTCTCCCTCTCTCTCCTTAGTTTTAGTGAAGTAGATCTCATTGTGTCTCTATCAGCCATCAGCTCTGAAGAAGAAATACATTTGAAATGCGAATGAATTGTGTGTTGGTCCCTTCGGTTAGTGCTAAGGAAGTTGGCAGGAAGGGTAAATAATTAGGCAGGGTTGGCCCATGGGGGGATAATTGCCACTCTTCCCACCTACTCAGAGATGGGTGTTCAGGGTGAAAAGGTCAGTGGGCAATCTTGATGACCTGTCTACAGTGAAGACTCTTCAGTAGGAGAGCGTGAGGACTGCAGATGCTGGAGATCAGTCAGAAGGTGTGGCACTGGAAAAGCACAGCAGGTCAGGCAGCATCCGAGGAGCAGGAGAGTCGACGCTTCCAGCGTAAGCTGATCATCAGGAAGAGCTTATGAAGAGATTCCTGATGAGGAGTTTATGCTCGAAACGTCGACTGTCCTGCTCCTCGGACGCTGCCTGACCGGCTGTGCTTTTCCAGCAAGTCCCTTCAGCAGTTAATTAATGGACACTTAAAGGTGCCAAGAGCTGTTCTTTCCACAGGGAAACCAGTTGGATCGAGGCTATTTGCCATGGCCTGGGGCTAGGGATGGGATGCAGATGTTTGCCTGTTAAAGGCACACCCCTGCTGTTGCTCTGATACTCACCCTCCCCACGACACAACTGCTCCCATGACAAACACACACACACACACACACACCATGCACACATATGCCACACACATAAACACACACATACACACGCACACCACACACACACGCACATGCGCACACACGCACCCACATGCACATCACACAGCCGCACACACACCATGCAAACACATATGTCACACACATGCACACAAACACACACACATACACGGAAGACTCCTTCCTGACTCTTCATGGCTGGCTCTCCAACAATATCCTTCAACTCCCTGAGGTATCCTCCTCTGTCTTCACAGCCAACAGTTTCTGGTTTGGCAGGGATGGGAGCCCAATAGACAGCACTGGAGTAGCTGGGGATGAGATGTTCATTGCCTCTGAAGTTGTCAAATCCCACACTCAGTGCACAGACCACTAAATATTGGCCTCTTAATCTCCTTCAATAGATGCTCTCACACCTACAGAGTACTTCCAGCACTCTTCTGTTTTCTGACTCACATACAGATTTGTGAGAAACCTGGACAGTGTTACTGGGGCTCCAGATACTGGGCACTTAAGACAGTGGATGGCCAGGCTGCAGCATGAGAGGTCAGGGATAAGCATTCTTGGGTTTAATGGGGCAATAGAGTGTGAGGCTGGAAAAGCACAGCAGGTCAGACAGCATCCGAGAAGCAGGACGGTCAATGTTTCGGGCTGAGACATTGACCGTCCTGCTCCCTGGATGCCGTCTGACCTGCTGTGCCCATCAATCTTCACATTTATTGACTCTGACTTCCAATATCTACAGTCGAAGAACAACAAATAACAAAGAACCTTGCAGCATAGGAACAGGCCCTTCGGCCCGACAAGCCTGTGCCGATCCAGATCCTCTATCTAAACCTGTCACCTATTTTCCAAGGATCTGTATCCTTCTGCTCCCTGCTCATCCATGTACCCGTCTAGATACCTCTTAAATGGCGCTATTGTGCCCACCTCTACCACCTCCACTGGCAGCATGTTCCAGACACCCTCACCGCCCTCTGTGTAAAGAACTTTCCATGCATATCTCTCTTAAGCTGTCCTTACTGTGTTCTGGGTTTAATAGCTTTTTCTAACAAAAGAAAGAAAGATTTGTATTTTTACGGCACTACACACAGTATGTTTTGAAAGGTGGTCTCTGTTGTAACGTAGGAAGCATGGCAACAAATTTTGCACAGTGATTCCCACCAGCAGAAATGGGATAGTGACCAGGCACTCTGTTTGCTGACTGTGTTAATCAGTCAAGAAACCAGGATAACTCCCTTGCTCCTCTCACAAGTAGTGTACTGCCCACCCACCCCCGGTTAAACATCGCAGTTGAATAGAGCAGTCATGAGTAAGCCTGGATTTATGAGCTTGAGGAGTGGGATTTGAACTCAGACCCTTGTGACTCAGTATCAGGAAAGTCACCAACTGAGACACTGTCCCAGCCAGAAGCTTTTCTTTCCTTTCTCAGAGGGGGAGGGATTCCAGTACTAGCACGAATGGCCTGCTCACATTAGGAAAAGTTTAAAAGGGACCTAAGGGCCAACCTTTTCACACAGATGCGTGTATGGAATGAGCTGCCAGACGAGGTGGTGGAGTCTGATGCAGTTACAACATTTAAAAGGCATCTGGATGGGTATATGAATAGGAAAGGATTAGAGGGATATAGGCCAAGTGCTGGTAAATAGGACTAGATTAAGTTAGGATATAGATTAGGTTTGAAGGTGGTATAGTGGCTCAGTGGTTAGCACTGCTACCTCATAATGCCAGGGAGCTGGGTTTGATTCCAGCCTCAGGTGACTGTCCATGTGTTTTGCATATTCTCCCCATGTCTGTGTGGGGTTCCTCCAACAGTCCAAAGATGTGCAAGTCAGGTGAATTGGTCACGCTAAGTTGCCCATAGTGTTAGGTGCATTAGTCAGTGGTAAATATAGGGTAGGGGAATAGGTCTGGACGAGATACTATTCAGAGGGTCAGTTTGGAACTTGTTGGGCCAAATGGCCTGTTTCCAATATTGAGGGGGACGAAATCTAATCTAATCTAATATCTGGTTGACATGGATGAGTTGGCGGTCTGTTTCCATGCTGTACAGCTCCATGACTCTATGACTGAGGACCCCTGAAAGGGAGAAGGACAATGTGTTTGACAGAGTTTACAACCAAATGTGGTCTTGACAGAGCAAGAGGAAACTAACAGCTACATCGTTAACAAAGGACGTTGCATTCACACAAGCAGTCTTTGAAATGAATGCAAGCGATTGGAGCCAAATTGTCGGCGGCCTTGGGCCGTCTGAGATCACTGGTAGAGATTGGGAGGTGCAGTGGCCTTCCATTGCAGCTGGAAGGGGCCTTGTGCTGATAGTGGTGTCCTCTAGGCCTGTGGATATAATGGAGAGTTTAACATAGGTACGAGCAGATAGACAGTGGAGGAGTGGTATCAGCTCACATAGCTGGAGAAAGCTGAGCCCTCTTGATAGAGGGAGCCTTGGAATACATTCCCCCCCCCCCTCCTCTCCCAAGAAGATTGAAGGTTGCCTGTGTCTACTGCATCCAGAGCAGAGGGACAGTACTCTGGGGAGAAAGGGGGGAGTGGGGGAAGGTAACGTGGGACTCGAATCTCAGACTAATCCTGAGTGATGTGGGAGAGGACTGCAGCAGACGGGAGTTTAGCTATTAATAACGCAAAAACAAGCTTAAACTGCTGAACACAGGGGATGGATTATTAAATAGACTTCTTTCTTTTTTCCTCTCTTCATAGATTTGCATTTTTTTCTTCCCTTCATTCCTGAAAGTCTTGACATATTTTATGAGTGTCCCAGTCTGATTGATGAAGTCTGGAACTAAATTGGAACTAACCAGGAGAGTACAGTGAGTATGTTAGTGAGCTGATAATCTAGATTCGGCTAATGATGGGGGAAACATGGATTCAAGTCTCACCACTACAGCCAAGGTCATTTAAATCCAATTAATTAATAAATCCGAAATGATATGGCCATCATGAATCTACTAGGCAGCTGTTCAAAACAAACACGATCTAGTTAAGTATGCGTCTTTAGAGTAGGAAATTTATTACCCTTATTACATCAGGCACCTATTTGACTCCACAGCACATCAATATGGTTAATGTTAACAGCCCTCTGACAATGGCCATTTTTGTTCAAGCAGACAGCACACCAACATCTTCCCAGGGGTAATTAGGGATGGGCAATACAGGCCGGCCCAGCCAGTAATGCCCACAATTATCTGAATGAGCAAAAGAAGTGAAAGTTGTGATCCTTTTCGTTAGCGACAAGAGACTTCATTGAGATGTCTATAACTGTAAAGGGATGGGATAGGTTATATAGATGGTGATTGATTGAATGAGTTGACGTTGAGGTAAAATTAAATGTAAATGAGCTAGAACAGGTGACCTCAGTATATGTTAATGATCGAAGGGGAGACAGTATTGTCGTGTTGGAAGAGGAGAAATGGATGTGTCAATGAATATGATGAATCTGTGGGACTAAGACAAATTGCTTTGCACCTCCAATTGTCCTGGCGAAAAAAAATTCCCAGCATTTCTTCAACAGTTTTCACAATTATCAAACATCTCAGAAGGTCTTTATAGTATTTTATGCTTTGAAAAGTAAGATATTTGCCTCGTTCATTTGAAGTTGCCATATGCATTTGTACCAGCACTGGGAGTCTGCACAAACAGTTTAATAAAGGATACTACTGTTGATCATGCGCAATTTTAATTCTGGGTTGCTGTTGAAGAAATATCTGTCAATGTCATGGGATAAAAATCTCCAAGGAACTTCTGATAGTGACAAAGCACTGGACATTCTTGAGGATTTTTGAAATGCCAATCTCCTTTGAAGATACCAGAATGAAAGGTTGTTTTTGCTGGAGAATATGGCACACCTCTCAGTTTCTACACAGCAACTGCATCTGCACAGAATTGCTGATACATATGTGATCCCTATACACACACTGATAACATTCCTACATTTTAAGCTGATTGTAGCGGCAGACTGAAAGGTTCTGGACGTAGGGTTGCTCACTGAGCTGGAAGGTCTGTTTTCAGATGTTTCCTCACCATACTAGATAACATCATCAGTGAGCCTCCGCATGAAGCACTGCTTGTATGGCCCACTTTCTATTCACGTGTTTAGGTTTCCTTGGGTTGGTGATGTCATTTCCTGTGGTGACATCATTTCCGGTGGCGAAAGGTGTTACCTGCAAGTTGCATGTAGACCTCAATGTGCTGTTAGTCACTCACTAATGATGATGAATGTCATTTCAGGTCAGGAAGCAGAATGAGAAAGAACTTCCCTGACATTATTGACCAAGTTGGGGACTAGATTAGGGTGGCACGGTGGCACAGTGGTTAGCACTGCTGCCTCACAGCGCCAGGGACCTGGGGTCAATTCCCGCCTCAGGCGACTGACTGTGTGGAGTTTGCACATCCTCCCCGTGTCTGCGTGGGTTTCCTCCGGGTGCTCCGGTTTCCTCCCACAGTCCAAAGATGTGCGGGTCAGGTGAATTGGCCATGCTAAATTGCCCGTAGTGTAAGGTAAGGGGTATGTGTAGGGGTATGGGTGGGTTGCGCTTCGGCGGTTCGGTGTGGACTTGTTGGGCCGAATGGCCTGTTTCCACACTGTAAGTAATCTAATTAGTTTAGGATATCTGGGAGGTGTAGAGGGGTCTGTTTCCATGCTGTATAACTCTATGACTCTCTTCCCCTTTGGTTCTTGAACTACACCAATCATAAAGAGAACCAGAATCGAATCTGCGTTGATACATAGTCACGAAACCAAGCGATACAACCACAAACTTGACACCCCAAATTGATTACATTACAAGACCGTAAGCAATAGGGACCAGGCCATTTGACCCCTCAAGTCTGCTCAACCATTCAATACGATCATGGCTGATCCAATATTCCCCACGTAAAAAATGAGGTCTGCAGATGCTGGAGATCACAGCTGCAAATGTGTTGCTGGTCAAAGCACAGCAGGCCAGGCAGCATCTCAGGAATAGAGATTCCTCTATTCCTGAGATGCTGCCTGGCCTGCTGTGCTTTGACCAGCAACACATTTGCACCAATATTCCCCACGTCCACTTTCCTATCCTTTCCCCATAGCCTTTGATTCCCCGACTGATCATAAATCCATTTATTTTGGACCAATGCACAATGTTAAATATTTTAATTTGACCTCACCTCATCAGGAAAGTCATTGACCTGAAATGTTAACTCCATCTCTCTCTCTTCGCAGTTTCTGCTTGGCCTGCTGAGATTTTACGGATCTTGTTTATTCTTCTTAGCTCATAACTGGGAGTGAGTGATACATTGGAATCTCATCAGTGGTGGTGAGGCAGTTGAGATGTACTACACAGAGAATATTGGATAAGTGAGACTGACTTAGAAGTCAAAATCTGAAATGGCCAGAAATGTAGATGGGGAAGGGGTCATTCTTTGTTTTGTACATAAAATAATACACTTGGAAGTGAGTTAGAGGCTATTCAAATAGTTCATGTAGGGAATAAACAGTCACTTTGATAAGACAGAACTTGATATTGCTGAAAGACAGACTTATTTTTGAAGCTTTACATCTTTCCCTCACCCAGACTGGAAGGCGATGGCCTCGTGATATTATTGTTGGTCTGTTAATGCAGGGACCCAGATAACATTCCAGGGACCCGTGGTCAAAACCTACCATGCCATAATGTGGAATTTCAATTCAATAAATTTTTGGAATTAAGCATCTAATGATGACCTTTGCTGATTGTTGGAAAGGCCCATCTGGTTCACTAACGTCCTTTAGGGAAGGAAACTACCATCCTTACCTGGTCTAGCCTACCCATGACTCCAGGCCCATAGCAATGTGGTTGACTCTGAGCTGCCTCCTGGTCAATTCAAGTATGGCAAAATTCAAATGGTCACCACAACGTACACTCCGGGAGAAAGGGGTACTGATTGGCAAGTCTCTGCTATGAAAGCAGCAGGGAATTATAGATTCTCCAGTCTCCCAGGGAATTGAAAGGAATGCACAAGGCTTGGTAATCTGTTGATATGTGTCTGTCGGTTTCCTGTCTACCTTATTAATATCATTTAACTCAGGACATTGCAGGGTTGACTCTAGCTTCAAGAGGTTTATTTACGGAACATTAAACATCTTAGAGTTTAATGAAATTTCCACACACATGGTTATCTGCTAAATCCCCGGTCTTCTTTCGAGAAGATTCCACGTAAAGTCAATCCTTGACTCTCTAACGCTATCTGGATTAGAGTGGTGCAGGAAGAGCACAGCAGTTCAGGCAGCATCCGAGGAGCAGCAAAATCGACGTTTCGGACAAAAGCCCTTCATCAGGAAGCTCTCTCTAACACTATCCACAGGCATAAGTAATCAACTAACGTGCAAGGATCAGGTACCATAATCTGAAATACCCATCGAAGATGACATCTAATGTTTCCCTGTCGTTCCCAACAAAATTTATGTTGGAACCTAAGTGAGGGTTTCAGATTGAGAATAAAGCGTGCATACCTTTTGAAAAAAAATCATTCTCAGGATCAGAGCATCGCTGGTTGGTCCAGTGTTTATTATCCAAGTCTAATTGCTCTGGAGAAAGCAGGGGTGAGCTGCCTTCTTGAACTGTGTCAGTCCATGTGATGTAGGGCTACCCACATGGACGTTAAGGAGCAAGTTCAGAATTCTGACCCAGCCACTGTGAAGGAATGGTGATATGATTCCAAGCCAGCATTATCAGAGACTTGGAGGGGGACTTCCAGGTGATACTACCAGGCATAAAATCGTAGAGATTTACAGCACAGAAATAGGCCTTTTAGCCCATTGAGTCTGTGCCAGTCTAAAACAACTAGGAGAGTCAATGACCAAGTGGTATTATTGCTGGATTTTTGTTCAGAAACTCAGCTTATGTTCTGGGGACCGGGGTTTGAATCCAACCATGGCAGATGGGGGAATTTGAATTCAATAAAGAATCTGGAATTAAGGGTCTACTGATGACCATTGCTGGGGAACAAAACCCATCAAGTTCACTCATGCCCTTTAGTGAAGGAAATCTGCCACCCTTACCTGGTCTGGCCAATATGTCACGCTACTCCATACTCTCTGGAGATGGGGAATAAATGCTGGCCTAGCCAGAGATGCCGACATCCCATAGATGAATAGAGGGGAGAAAAACACCTAACTATTGAAATCCCATTTTCCAGTCCTGGGCCCATAGCCTTGTATGCCATTGTATCGCAAGTGAAAATGTAAATGTTTCTTAAATGTTATGAGACTTTCCGCGTCTACCACCTCTATATGCTGCCCTCGCCCTGACAGTGATTGAAAGGATGGAATCTAATTGAGATGTTCAGATACAGGTACACTGACACTTTCTTAACATAGAACAGTACAGCACAGTACAGGCCTTTTGACCCATGATGTTGTGCTGACATTTTATCTACTCTAAGATCAGATTAACCTACATACCTTTCATTTTACTATCATCCAAGTGCCTGTCCGAGAGTTGCTTAAATATCCTTAATGTGTCTGACTCTACTACCACTGCTGGTGGTGCATTCCACACACCCACCTCTGACATCTCCCCTAAACCTTCCTCCAATCACCTTAAAATTATGCTTCTTCCTGATAGCCATTTCCACCCTGGGAAACAGTCTCTGTCTATCCACTCTACCTATGCCTCTCATTATCTTGTACACCTCCATTAAGTCACCCCTCATCCTTCCTCGCTCCAATGTTTTTCTGTTTGTCTTTCCCCTGCAGCATCCCTTCACAGTTATGGAGCTTGTTTTCCACCACCACCCCCTCCCACAGCAACCGTGTAAGTGACTCAGCAAAGAGACTTTATTCAATATTCCCATCACAGAAAACACCTATGTGGCCAGGGAACCAGTGATAAGCAGAGCCCGATAAGGGCAATGCTAAGCGTGACGAAAGGTCAAGAGGAGGGTAGGGATTAAGTCAAAACAGTGCTGGAGGGACTACACCTTCTGAACAGTGCCCTTCTCCCCAAAGGTATCAAGAGTGTTGGTGGACACCATGTGCCCCCTCTCCAGGGACACCCAGGCACCAACATAGCCACGGAAGAGGGGCATAAAGTAGGCCAAAACAACCCCCTCCAAGGCCACTGCCTGTTTATAGCCAGCCTGGCTAGACCCAGGCGCAGACCCATGAGGAGATCCTCTGACCTATTGCATCCCTCCACAGCGGGTGCCCGAAGATCAGGAGCACTGGGCTAAATGATACTTTCTGCTAAGGTGTTCTTGTCCCTAGCACAATGTGCCCAGTTATAATGGGCAACGTCCTCTTCCAGCGGATGCTTAGCATGACCCTTAAGGTCACACATTTGCCTCTCTCAGGAGTTACTGCTGAGCGCGGTGTTGATGGGGATGTGACATTGCAGGAAAACGCCAGTCTAATTATCTTTATATGGAGGAATATTAATAAACCACTATTTGACCCCCAAGGCCAGAATGTGATGTTACATTTTAATTTGCTGCAGCTTTCAAAACATTTCTTTAAAGAAAGAAATGCCAATTTGTTTAATAGAGCTGATACATTTTTCTGGATCGATTTCAAAGTGTAGGAAATTACGCAACCCTTTGCTGCAAACGCTGTTAGAACTGATGCAGGGGGCTGCAAGGGGAAGCAGTCAGTTTACTCGGCCATACTTATAGGTCAGCTGTAAAATAAAATGACATTACACCAAGGTGAAGTCTCAGAGTTGGAGGATACTCCTCACTTATTCTCCCAGTTCTTGGGAAAAGTGCTTCCCAAGGAAGTTTCTGCCTCCCCGTTCTCAACTCCCCTTAAAAAAATATATAAAAACACAACCGAGACCTCCAGCGACCCATGGAAGAAATTTGAGGGTCATTTTGTTCTGAGCCTTTCAATGAGACCTGTCATGATCAATGTTGATTTGAGCTCCCTCCTGTGGTTTTGTGCGTAACAGCAACACTTGGCATGGAGCTGCAGCCCAGTTAGTTCTTGAGCATCTGGGATGGAGAGGGGTAGAGAACGGGCACATGTTGGGGGGAGGCATGAGAGGTACTGGGAGAAGCCAGCCGAAGCTGGAACTGCTGTTCACCCCACGCCTCCAAAGACCACTGCCAGCAGTACTCAGAAACTGGAAATGTTGCATTCTTTCAGAATGGGAAATTGGTTAATTTTTCTTAGGCAGGACTAAGAGGGGAGTCAGCGGGGAGGGGGGAGTTGGGTGGGGGAGCTGGAGGGGGAGGACTGCAAATGCTGTTAAGATGCAAATCATGTTCTAATTGGGGTGGCACAGTGGCTCAGTGGTAGGAGCAGGAACCTGGGATCGATGACAACCTCGGGTGACTGAGTGTGTGGGCGGGTATTCCGTTTTTTTCCCACAATGCAAAGGTGTGCGGGTTAGATAGATCAGCCATGCTGAATTGCCCTACAATGTCCCCGTTAAGTGGGTTAGCCATCGGAAATAAAGGGTGAGTCTGCGTGGGCCAGTGTGGACAGGCTGGGCCGAATGGCTTGCTTCTCCACTGTAGGGATTCTACGAATGTGGGGGAACTGGCTTCTGGTTGAGTGTGATGCCCTCTGGAGTTCAATGGCCGATAGGTCAAACTTGGGAGTGGTGCTCGATGGTGGGAAACATCTGCTGGTCCAACGTGAGGCTTTGAAAGGAGGCAGATTGCAGTGCAATACACAAAATTAATTTATTCCTGAAGGCTTGATATAAAAGAGACACAACAACAGAGACTGCTTTGTCCCTTTCCTTCACATTGCTCTTGATAGAAAGCATCAAAACAAGACATTTTCTGTCAATCTCTGAACACCCACATCAGTATTTGTCTGACCTTTCCTTGTTTCTGAGGGTCGGGTCACTGGATGGGGCCACAGGCCTGGGAAACGTCCCATGATGATTAGCCATCAACTCCTGCAGAATGGTTGACTGGGACTTCCACTCATACCGCCTGCCATCATCGAAGGATTTACAGACCAACTTGTTGGGCCACACTGTGAAGGCCCCTGAGGTGAGGCGGACTTTCTTCTCTCTGAGGGTTGAGAGGCGTTGGAACACTTTGCCACAGAGCGCTGTGGGGATAGACAATCTGTTTATAATTTAAGGCTGAGACAGATAGATATATTCATAACCAGCAGGGGGATGGAGGGTTATTGAGAAACGGCAGGAGAGTGAATGTGAGGAATGTCAGATCATAATCCAATGGAATGGTGGAGCAGGGTCAAGGAGCCAAAGGATCTACTCCAGTTCTGTACGGTCTAACCTCCCATGGTGTGGGACTCAAACTGGAGTTGCTGGGCCAGAGGAAGGAACATTGTATTGTACCACAAGATGTGCTCCATATAGAAATTTAGCCCTGTAATCAGTCAGAGCTGTCTGACACACATACTGACCAACATTCCTGACGGATTTGCAGATTATCGCTCCTGGTGCGGATTATTGCCTCATGGAAGAGGTTGATCATCAACGCTCACCATTCCTGATGAAGTGTTTTTGCCCGGAACGTCAACCCTCCTGCTCCCTCGGATGCTGCCTGACCTGCTATGCTTGTCCAGCACCACACTCTCGACTCTGATCTCCAGCGTCTGGAGCATTTTGCCTAATGCTCATTCTGCGCCCATTTCTATCTGAAACTTCACGTTAAATCCAGGCCCCTCTCCGCCTCCTTCTTGGGTGAACATAAAAAATTGACAAAAATCATGAACCGACACCTCCACATCATAAAAAGTGATCACACAATTTTGAAGAAAGAGGGAGGTTTTGAACCCTGATGTCCTGAACAATGTTTATTCTTCAACTGAAATCATTCAAAGATTATTGACTTGTTATAATGCAATAACTTGTGGCAACTTGCTTTGAGCTAGTGAGCTGTCACATCTTTTGAATCATGACAGCGTCGACACTTCATTAGCTGGAGAGTAGTTTTGGAGCTCTTGCGTCTGTGAAAGGCAATACATGAATCCATAGCTCTCTCTTTCTCTTTGATGTCTACAATATTGACTTGAAAACAGGACACAGGTATGCGGATGATTTCCAGGAAACCAGGATCCTGGAGAGGGGGACAGGCCTAGGGTACTGATCCCCAGCCCCCTTCCTCTCTGTAGGCCTGGGATCCAAGCTTTTTTGGCCATCACAGTAAAAGCCAAATCTACCTTTACCTACTGTTCTCTATAGAAATGCTGTTGTATTTATTGAACTTTATTGTTTATCCCAAATTGGAACTCCACATCACTGATTTTTTAAAAATATTGACATTTATGTTTGGATAGCATCGTGGAACAATCTGATCTCAGAACCCCAACAGTGCAAAAGAGGCCATTCAGCCCATCAAGTCTGCACTGACCCTCTCAAGAGCAACCCACCCAGACCCACCCCATCCCTGTAGTCTTGCATTTCCCATGGCCAGTCCCTCTATCCTGCACACTACAAGACAATTCCCCCTGGCTAATCCACCAAGCGATACATCCCCGGACACAATGGAACAACTTATCATGGCCAATCCACCTAATCTGCACATTTTGGATTGTGGGAGGAAACCCACACAGGCACAGGGAGAAAGTGCAAACTCCACACAGAAAATCCCCCAAAGATGGAAACAAACTTGGGTCCCTAGCACTGTGAGGCAGCAGTGCTAACCACTGAGCCATCGCACCACTCCATCTGTGCATCATTAGAAAAATGGTAGATTGAGGGGGTAAAAAATGAGGGCTGCAGATGCTGGAGATCACAGTTGAAAATGTGTTGCTGGTTAAAGCACAGCAGGTCAGGCAGCATCCAAGGAATAGGAAATTCGACGTTTCGGGCATAAACCCTACATCAGGAATGAGGAGAGGGTGCCAGGCAGGCTAAGATAAAAGGTAGGGAGGAGGGAGTTGGGGGAGGGGCGATTGAGATGTGATAGGTGGAAGGAGGTCAAGGTGACGGTGATAGGCTGGAGTGGGGTGGGGGCGGAGAGGTTAGGAAGAAGATTGCAGGTTAGGAGGGCGGTGCTGAGTTGAGGGGGGGTACCTGATTAAGGTCTACAAAATCATGAAGGGTATAGACAGGGTGGATAGAGACAAGCTTCATCCCAGGGTGAGGGATTCAGTAACAAGAGGTCATGCGTTCAATGTGAGAGGTGAAAAGTTTAAGGGGGCTACAGACAGAAAGTACTTTACACAGAGGGTGGTAGGTGCCTGAAATGCATTGCCAGCAGAGGTAGTAGAGGCAGACATGGTAGATTCATTTAAGGTGCATCGGGACAGATGCATAAGTAGGTGGGGAGCAGAAAGATACTGATCCTTAGGAATTGGGCGATTAATTTAGACAGTGATTTGGAACGGCACAGGCTTGGAGGGCCGAAGGGCCTGTTCCTGTGCTGTGAATTTTCTTTGTTTTCTTTGTATTACAACACAGGTCAGTGTCAGGAAAATCTTGAACCCAGGTCCTTCTGGCTTAGAGGTAGGGGCACAACCACTGTGTTACAAGATCCTTACTCACTTTCTTTATAACTGACGCCAACTCGAATTGTACTCATGCATCACGTCTGACCCCCGCACACTCTAATGGAGTCATGCCCCCTTCTTGTCTCTATTACCCATCCCTTGTTGATGTAAAACCCTCCTATTAGTTGACAATGCATGTTGCCAACTTGAGCTGGACATATTCCTGGAGATTTCACCACATGTGACCTCATGCCCCACCCCTGGATCCCACCCAACTCCACCCGTCAGAAGGTGAATCGATCTTCATTTTGATTGGATTCTTGGCTGTCAATCAAATAGTCTTCCATTTCATGGCAGCTGTTATAGAACATAGAACATAAAACATAGAACATTACAGCGCAGTACAGGCCCTTTGGCCCTCGATGTTGTGCCGCCCTATCATACTAATCTGAAGCCCATCCCACCTACACTTATTGTAAAGAATAACCTTTATCTTAAGATATTTAGCAGAGGGATTGAATTCAAGAGTCGTGAAGTGATGTTGCTGCTGTACAGGACTTTGGTTAGGCCACATTTGGAGTACTGTGTGCAGTTCTGGTCGCCTCACTTTAGGAAAGATGTGGAAGCTTTGGAGAGGGTGCAGAGAAGATTTACCAGGATGTTGCCTGGAATGGAGAATAGGTCGTACGAGGACAGGTTGAGAGTTCTCGGCCTTTTCTCGTTGGAACGGCGAAGGATGAGGGGTGACTTGATAGAGGTTTATAAGATGATCAGGGGAATAGATAGAGTAGACAGTCAGAAACTTTTTCCCCGGGTACAACAGAGTGTTACAAGGGGACATAAATTTAAGGTGAAGGGTGGAAGGTATAGGGGAGATGTCAGGGGTGGGTTCTTTACCCAGAGAGTGGTGGGGGCATGGAGTGCGCTGCCCGTGGGAGTGGTAGAGTCAGAATCATTGGCGACCTTTAAGTGGCAATTGGATAGGTACATGGATGGGTGCTTAATCTAGGATAGATGTTCGGCACAACATCGTGGGCCGAAGGGCCTGTTCTGTGCTGTATTGTTCTATGTTCTATGTTCTATGTTTTATGTTCTGGCAGGTTAATCTCTGCAGAGTCCGGGAGAGGTCAGCCATTCTTTTCTGGGCACTAGCATCCATTGTTCTTTTAGTTTTTATTAGAATAGGGAGATGGTTGTTCTTGACAGGTGCAAACTTGATGGGCTGAAGGGCCTGTTTCTATGCTCTGTCATCTCTGATAAAGTGGAAAAGCACAGCAGGTCAGGCAGCATCCAAGGAGCAAAAGAGCTGACATTTCGGGAAGGACCTTTCTTCAAGACTATGTTACGCACAAAAACGTTGACTCTCTTGCTCCTCAGATACTGCCTGACCTGCTTTTCCAATGCCACGCTTTATCAATGCAGAGTTCCCACAGCACAGAAACAGACCCTTCAGCCCATCAGATCCATACGTGTTGAGAACAATCACCTCACTATTCTAATAAAAACCAAAAGAACTGTGGATGCTGGATATCAGAAACAAAGGCGGCAATTGCTGGAAACGCTCCAGCAGGTCTGCGTTCAGAGGAAGGGTCACTGAACCCGAAATGTTAACCCTGATTTCTCTCCAATGCTGCTGCCAGACCTGCTTTTATCTCTGACCTTGCTATTCCACTAGGAGAAAGTCAGGACTGCAGATGCTGGAGATCAGTGTTGCTGGAAAAGCGCAGCAGGTCAGGCAGCATCCAAGGAACAGGAGAATCGGCGTTTCAGGCATAAGCCCATTCCTGAAGAAGGGCTCATGCCCGAAACGTTGATTCTCCAGCTCCTTGGATGCTGCCTGACCTGCTGCGCTTTTCCAGCAACACATTTTTCAGCCTTGCTATTCCACTCCCATTTTCCTGCACTTGGACCATAGCTTTGACATTGCAAGCACACATCTAAATATTTCTGAAATGTTATAAGGGTTTCTGTCTCTGTCACCCTTACAGTCTGTGAGTCCCAGATTCCCATCACCCTCTGGGTGAGAAAATGTTCCCTCACCTCGTCGAAGCCTTAGCCTCACCCCCACCCCCAACCAATGATATCCTCAAGTTTGCAAGTTCCTCCCTGCCTATCCTATCTATATGCCCCTCATAATGTCACACATTTCAGTCATATCCTCCTTCTCATTCTGCCCTGGTCATGAAGACCTGATCCATCATCAGGAAAGACACTGTTAAACTTGAAGGGAGGCAGAAAAGATTTACAAGGATGTTTGCCAGGGTTGGAGGATTTGAGCTATAGGCTGAGGCTGAATAAGCTGGGGCTGTTTTCCCTGGAGTGCTGGAGGCTGAGGGGTGACTTTATTTAGGTTTATGAAATCATGAGGGTCACGGATAGAGTGAATAGTCAAGGTCTAGATTAGAGTGGTGCTGGAAAAGCACAGCAGGTCAGACAGCATCCGAGGAGCAGGAAAATCAACGTTTCGGGCAAAAGCCCTTCATCAGGAATAGAGGCAGGGTGCCTGCAGAGTGGAGAGATAAATGAGTTGCAGTGGGACAGGGACTCCCTGAGATTCTTGTAGAGAGAGGAGGAAAACTTCTTCAGGGCAGGCATCCTTTGAATAGTCAAGGTCTCATTCCCCAGGGTAAGGGGCTATTGGTTTAAAGTGAGAAGGAAAATATTTAAGAAGGATCAAAGGGGCAACTTTTTCACTCAGAGGGTGGTGCGTGTATGGAATGAGCTGCAAGAGGAAATGCTGGAGGCTGATACAATTTCAGCATTTAAAAGGCATCTGGGTGGGTAAAGGGATGTGGGCAAAATACTTGCAAATGGGACTAGGTTAATTTAGGATATCTGGCCAGCATGGACAAGTTGAACCAAAGGGTCTGTTTTGGTGCTGTACATCTCTAAGGCTCTCCGACTCTGTGACATTGTTGTTTGAGGGAGCATGCTGCTCGTAAGTTAGCTGCTGTATTTTCCTCTGAATCACAAGACAGATTGTAGTCGGGAAGCATTTAATTGACTGCACGCCACTTTGGGAGATCCTGAGGTCACAAAAACCACCACATAACTGCAGATGCTGTCGTAAAGTTGTTGAAGAAAATTAAGTTGTTGCTGCCCAGATATGACATACATAACCAGGCTCAAAATAATTGTCGGTTTTAACATGTTTAGAGGGAAATGGAGAAGGGGCAGGAATTTGAGTCACACAAGTGGTCTGACTGAAAATCTGTCATTAAATCATGAAATTAGATCAGAAGAGCTCATGGTTGGACTCTCACACTGCTGACCCTCCAGCCTGTGACCCTAATGTGTTTTTTTTTATTGAAGGTTGCTCTGGGATCTGAGGAAACTCGGAGATAAAGTGGAGTAGATTAGATTCCCTACAGTGTGGAAATAGGCCCTTCGGCCCAACAAGTCTACGCTGACTCTCCAAAGAGCAACCTACCTAGACTAATTTCCCACAGAGCACTATGGGTAATTTAGCATGGCCAATTCACCTGACCTGCACATCCTTGGATTGTGGGAGGAAACCCATACAGACACGGGGAAGAATATGCATAACTCCACACAGACAGTCACCCAAGGCTGGAATTGAACCTGGGACCCTGGTGCTGTGAGGCAGCAGTGATAACCACTGAGCCATCGTCTCACCCTTCATAAGTGAGGATTTTTTTTTATTAAGTGAGTTGTTTTGGATCAGGAACTGTACTGATAGCATAAACAAATTTAGGAAGAATGTTCTAAAGAGAGTTTCATATCTATTTAAGCAGAATTATCTCCAGGGCAATGAGGAAAGAGTATGGGGAGGGGAATTTATCAGTTTTAAGAGCCAGCATTTTCACAATGAGGTGATTGGTCTGTTTCTGTGCCATACGTCCCCACAGGGAAAATTTTGACCTGACTCTCCCGTTGAGAGGAATGTTGCAATTCCCTGTACTGGTGATTACACTCACTCTGGAGGACAAAAGCAGCATTGCACCCAAACCTTTCCGTTTCCTGACAGCTGGGTTCCATTCAAGTTCCCCCCTCTTCCCCCCCAGCCGAGGGTAGAGGGAGACCGGAGCACGAGTAGATCATTCAGACTTTCATACCTGCTTTGCCATTCAATGGGATCATGGCTGATCCAGTTGTGACCTCAACTCCATGAGTTTATTCAATGCTGAACTGCAGGATCGTCCTGTCAGTGACCAGGGAGGAAGAATGCTTGGAGAGGTAGCAATAAAGACATCCATTAGCTGTTAGGCTGTTTCATACACTGTAGAGCATGTGGAAAGATAGTCAAGATGTAACTTGCATTAGTATAGTGCCAGGACAGCACAGAGCCTCACCGTGTGGGCGGCACAGTGGTTAGCACTGCTGCCTCACAGTGCCGGAGAGCCGGGTTCAATTCCCGACTCAGGTGACTGTCTGTGTGGAGTTTGCACATTGTCTGCGTGGGTTTCCTCCGGGTGCTCCGGTTTCCTCCCACAGTTCAAAGATGTGCAGGTTAGGTGAATTGGCCAGGATAAATTGCCTGTAGTGTTAGGTAAAGGGATAAATATAGGGGTATGGGTGGGTTGCGCTTCGGTAGGTTGGTGTGGAGTTGTTGGGCCGAAGGGCCTGTTTCCACACTGTAAATAATCTAATCTTTAAAAAGGAGCCCTTCACAGGCAGTAAGGTGTATTTGAAGTGCAATCAGTGTTGTGTGGAAGCACAAGTGCCAATTGGTACACAACATGGGGTGGCATGGTGGCTCAGTGGTTAGCACTGCTGCCTCACAGTACCAGGGACCCGGGTTCAACTCCCACCTTGGGTGACTGTCTGTGTGGCGTTTGCACATTCCCCCTGCGTCTGCGTGGGGTTGGTCCGGTTTCCTCCCACAATCCAAAATATATGCGGGTCAGGTGAATTGGTCATGCTAAATTGCTCATAGTGTTAGGTACATTAGTCAGAGGGAAATGGGTCTGGGTGGGTTGCTCTTCGAAGGGGCGGTGTGGACTTGAAGGGCCTGTTTCCATACTGTATGAAATCTAAAAAAAAAACAAGCTCCCACTAATTGCAAGGACACCAATGACCAAAACAGTTTTAATGACCCCCAGTACAGAATAACTAATGGCTCGGCCATCTGGGCTAGCCTGCTTTTTATTGAAAGATGCCACAGGATTTTCTTAGTTCCATCACTGACGGTTCATAAAGCCTTAGTGTGGGAGAACCATCCACATCTTGGAGTGGGGCTTCAGTCCAATGGTTGAGAACCTAAATGAGGACTATGTCTGTGGTAGGACCACAGTACAGTGACGCACTATGTGTATGCTTCTCCATTACTCTCCCAGCCTCAGTATATTCCAAAACTGTAATCTCTGCCATCTTGGAAAACAAGGGCAGCAAACCCTGCAAACTCCCCCACAAACCACACCGTCCTGACTTGGAAATAAGCCACCCCCTTCCTTCACTCCTGATTGGTCAAAACCCCAGAACCTTCTTCCTGCCAGCATTGTGGGAGCCCCTACCCCTTTGGGACCGCAATGGTTCAACGAGGCAGCTTCCCATCCCCTTGTCTGGGGCAATTAGGAACGGGCAAAAAAAATGCTGGTCTCACCAACGCTTCCCATGTTCCTTATATGAATGAAATAGGGCAATGGTGAGAACCCTTAAGCTCAGATGGTGGCCTAGTGGTCTTATCACTGAAATGTTAATCCAAAGAGCCACGGTAATGTTCTGGGGACCCAGGTTTGAATCCTGCCACGGCAGATGGTGGAATTCGAATTCAATAAATGTCTGGAATTAAGAGTCTAATGATGAGCATGAGTCAATTGTTGGGGTTAAAAAACAACCCATCTGGTTCACTTATGCCTTTTAGGAAAGGAATCTGCCATCCTTTCCTGGTCTGGCCTACATGTGACTCCAGACCCACAGCAATGTGGTCTTCTCTTAACTGCCCTCTGTGCAATTCAGTCAGGAGTCACATGGTTAGATTCCATGAGGTTTATTTGAAACCACAAGTTTTTGGAACACTGCTCCTTTGTCAGGTGAAAAGTGAAACTAAGGAGCAGCGCTCTGAAAGCTTGCGGTTTCAAATAAACCTGTTGGACTATAACCTGGTGTGGTGTGAGTGCTGACTTCATCCAGGCCAGTCCAACACGGGCACACTGACATCTGGGCATTTAGAGATGGGTAACAAATACCAGCCCAGCCAATGACACCCTCACCCTGTAAATGAATATAAAATAACTTTGCCTGCTGTAAACCTTGTTGAGTTGGAACCCAAGAACTTAACGACTTCAAAACCACGGGAAAAAAAAGGGGGGTTCTGAATATCCCCAGAGTTTACAGACGAATTTACATTTGAGCTTCACGTTGAAGGTTGGGTTTGTAATGGACCAGGGACTCACCCATGAGCTGTCCAACCACTAAAACCCTGCATATTCCCCCTTCCTAACAAAACGCTTCCCATGCCCCTGAAATGCAGACCTGACTCCCTCAAGGGACTATATTGGCTCCAATCGATTCCCAATCCCGGTTAAACATCCAGACGCTCGCTCACAGGGCGGATGTTCTTGTGAGAGTTTTGAACACACTCCAGTTTATTGTAAACTTCACCTTTCTTCCGAACAGACTTCAGTCTCTCCCCAGCACCCCCCAACATCACCCCCCCCCCCACTCCCTCTGCAAAAGGAATCAGGTCTGCCTGCCGTCTTTTTCCTCTCTCTTTACATTTATGTTTTTTTAAAAAAAGAGAAAGGTTTTCTTGAGAGGGTTAATGAGAGCACAAATGCAGGAACATAGGGGAGGATGTCCCTGGCTGACAGCTGCTTGTGTTACTGGATTACAATCTGGTTTCTTCAGAGCCTGAGGGAGGCGTGACCCTGGGTGTAGGGACGAGGAGGAGCTCCCTGGATATAAAGCCCACCAGAAACGCTTTCCCCTCACTCCAATACAGACCGGGATAAGCGACCGTGTCTGCAGTAAATCGAAACCCTTGCAACAACCTCTTGGAGGGCGGTGGTGACCACTCCGCCGGTCCTTTTCCTGCTGCTGTCCCTCACTCCTCCTCAATTCGCCACCTGCCAGGATTTTTAGAAATCTCAAGGCGGTTTTACCAACAGCAGCGAAAGAACTGCTCCGGTAAAGGTGTCACTTTGGAACTGTTGAAACTGTCACAAACAAAATGAAGGGTTTACTCTGTCTGACACAAACTCTCAGTAGCCTCCTGCTGCTCTTCAGTCTGACTGATCTACAGAATGTGAGAGCTAAAATGAATATTCCTAGACTTCGACTGTCCTACAAAGGTATGTAACTATTTAACTTTTGGATACAGAAATGTATTTTGAAAATCAAAAGCTATACTTTTTTAAAAAAAAATCACCAAGTCATTCACTGATTTTGAATGCTATAAGTGGTTAGCTCTTGTGACTGAATTTCAAGAGAATTGCCAGTTCTGAAAACGTTGTTTAGTCTGGTTAATCAAGACAGTAGCATCTTTTGTACTGCATTCAGCTGATTTGATCAGTTGTAGATGAACCGAGCTGAGATGCATATGACTAAGATACTGTTGTCAATGGATGTTTTCCATCGATTATTGACTGATGAATTGGCTAGAACTGACACTTTTTTTTTGAAAATGTCTTTTGTTCCTGCCTTTCCATCTTGTTTATGAAATAGATCAGCCTCACCCTTTGGCCATTGAGCAGGTTGGCTTAAACAACTGAACTGAAACAAAGAACTATAGATGCTGGAAATCTGATTTAAAAAAAACACAGAATTTGCTGGAGGAACTCAGCAGGTCTGGTAGCATCTGTATGAAGAAAGCAGCATTAACACTTTGTCCTTTCTTCAGAACGGGGGGGGGGGGGGGGGGGGGGTCACTGGACTTCCAAACTATGTTTTCTCTCCACCAATGCTATCAGACCTGCTGAGTTTCTCCAGCAATATCTGGCTTTGGCTGAAAGAGATGTGGTCTTTGGCTAAGCTGTGATTTGCCATTGCAGAGTACCAATTTGAATGACTGATAATTGCCCAGTGAGTTTTGGCGAGTTTAGCCCAGTCTAACAGTATCAGTTCAGAGATAATGCAACAGAGCATGGATAGTCCCTGGGAAGTCAAACCTTTGTGCACATGTGTCTCAGGAGGGAATGCTGCTAGGGGTATGGTGAAGAATGAACTAATCTTGTTTTTTAAAGATCAATTGCTGGAAAAGTGCAGGAAATATGCAGTGGATGGGCAAGTGTTTGAAAAGGGGAAAATCTCCCTTTAATATACCCAAGGAGTAAGCTGGGTTTATCCCGTTTCTGCAGGAGAAGAGAGAGAAAGGCAAGATGGGTGTGTGTCTGTCTCTGTGTGTCTCTGTCTCTGCGTGTGTCTGTCTGTGTGTGTGTGTGTGTGTCTGTGTGTGTGTGTGTGTGTGTGTCTGTCTCTGTGTGTCTGTCTCTGTGTGTCTGTCTCTGTGTGTGTGTCTGTGTGTGTGTGTGTCTGTCTCTGTGTGTGTCTGTCTGTGTGTGTGTCTCTCTGTGTGTGTCTCTGTGTAGCAGCTGCTAACATCTGGATCTCATCAATCCAGCTGCAGATGTCAGCAGAGCTTCCCACCTGAATGCTGCAGAAGGCTCCTACCTCTGAAATTAGCGTCTCTTGTCATGTTCCTGCCTTCAGTTTTCTGTCCATTTCTCCCATGTTTCTGCTTTTGAATTTAGATTGTTTTTGTTTAGTGGTGGGTTAGCGGGTGCAAAGTTGACTGTTACCAGGTCGCTGAGTGCCTCTGATGTTTCTCATTTCAGCTGCATTCATTTATTACGTGGAAGTAGTTTGGTGGTGTTAACATGATATCTGGAATATGCTGTCTGACAAAGTGTTGGAGACCAAAAACTGCAGATGCTGGAATCTGAAATACGTTGGCAGGAGGCTAGAAGAACACAGCAAGCCAGGCAGCATCAGGAGGTGGAGAAGTCGTCATTTCGGGTGTAACCCTTCTTCAGGGCTGGGGATGGGTTAAATGGGTCAACCTCCTAATGCAGCCTGGCCTGCTGTGTTCTCCCAGTCTCCCGCCTGTGTATGATAGTGTTGGAAGCAATCACATTCAAAAGGGAGATTGAATAAACACTTGAAATGATCACCAGGAGAGCTTTGTCAATGAGCTAGGTAAGACACAATAGCCTGAATGGCCTCCTTCCCTACTGCCCTACTAAAAGTTGTTTTGTATGCTGGGTTTGTAGGTTCCTGGGCACTCTAAGACTTTCACTGGCTTGAAGCCACATTTGCCCATTCTAATTTGTGTTATTTTGTGACTGTGTTCTCACTGAGCAACATTGCGAAGCTTGGCAGACGTTTCAGTAAATGCAGCCAGACGCTAATTGACTTGTAGCCAGATTTGCCCTCACTGATTTGTGTTATTCTGAGCAGGATGACAAATCTTGGCCAAGGGCTACTTCTGTCTGACGCAAGAACATGAGGATTCAGAGAAAAACTTAAGCCCGCCTCTTTTGTTTTAAATCTTCTACCTGCTAATTGTGTAATCCAATGAAATTGGGGTATTTGAGCAGCCATGGTAACCAGGATCTTATTAATTCTTTCCATGGGACGTGGATGTTGCTGGCAAGGCCTGCATTCATGGCCCGGAAGACCGTAAATCCAAAAGAAATAGGAACAGTATAAGGCTCTCCAGTCCCTCAAGCCTGCTCCACCATTCAATAGGATCATGACTGATCCAACATTCCTCATATCCACTTCCCTGCCCTTTCCCTTTGATTCCCTCACTGATCAAGGATCTAGTCAAGAGTGTGGGGCTGGGGAAGCACAGCAGGTCAGGCAGCATCTGAGGAGCAGGAGAGTCAATGTTTTGGGCAAAAGCCCTTCATCAAGAATGAAGGACTTTTGCCCAAAATGTCGATTTTCCTGCTCCTCGGATGCTGCCTGACCTGCTGCGCATTTCCAGCCCCACACTCTTGACTCTAATCTCCATTATCTGCAGCCCTCACTTTCGCCTGATCAAGGGTCTATCCATCTCAGTCTTAAATATAGACAAGAACTGCACCCCCACAGCTCTCGGTGATAAGGAGTTCCAGAAACTCTCAACCCTCTGAGAGAAAAAAAATCCCCCTGGTCTCAGTTTTAAATTGGACCCCCTTTCTTCTGAGACTCTGCCCTCTTGTTCTAGATTTTCCAATGAGGGAAATCAGCCCCCTCAGCATTTGCCCTGTCAAACCCCTTGAGAATTCCTTATGTGTCAACAGCCCTGCTGAGGCCATTTTAGAGGCAGATAAGAGTCAGTCACATTACTGTGGGTGTGGACTCTCTTGTAGACCACATCTAGTAAGGGACAGGCAGGTTTACTCCCCATAAGGAATTTGTGAATTGAACAGAAATTTTTAACTGTCATTTTAATTTCCACAGGGCCTATCTTTCGATCCCAGATTGAATTAAAATTTCACCAAATACAATAGTAGAATCCCTACAGTGTAGAAACAGGCCATTTGATCCAACATGTCCACACTGACCCTCTGAAGAGAATCCCACGCAGACCCATTCCCTTACCCTGTTATTTTCACATTTTTCCCCTGACTTGTGCATCTAGCCTACCCATCCCTGAACACTATGGGCAAATTAGCATGGCCAAATCACCCAAACCAGCACATCTTTGGACTGTGGACAGAAACCAGAGCACCCAGATGACGCCCATGCAGATATGGGGGGAATATGCAAACTCCACACACGGTCGCCCAAGGGTGGAATCAAACCTGGGTCCCTGGCACTGAGGCAGCAGTGCTAACCACTGAGCTGCCCATGTCGACTATGATGCCTGTTTGAAGAGCTAATGCACCCACTATGCTATGGTAGGATTTGAACTGTTGCCCCCAGAATATTAACCTACATTACAAATCTAGTAATGTTACCATTATGCCAGCCTGTCTTAGAATTATTTTTAACTTGTGATACAAGAGTTTAATGGTCTGGTGGCAGTGCCTCTACCTCTAGACCAGAAGATTCAAGCCGAATTCCCACTCAGGTTGTCCTAACATCTCTGAAAAGCGTCACCAAAACCAATACATTACAGCAATGATTAGGTCACAGAAGTGCTATGATGTAGAACGAGGCCATTTGGCCCATTGTGTCTGCACTAGCTCTTCAAATGGGCATCATAGTCTAGTACCAGTCTCCTGTTGTATCTCCCTATTCTTGCATACCATTTCTATCCAGGTGACCATCCAATGCCCTCTTCAATGCCTCAAATGAATCTGCCTCCAGCACACTTCCAGGCAGTACAACCCATACCCTTCTTATACTTGAAAGCTATATCATTGACTGTAAAGTGGGTCAGAATATCCTGAAAGATTCTGCTTTAAGTCAAGCTCTTTCTTTATATTAAGGACCCAGAAATGGCAAACTCCCAGTGCTGTACAGCTTGGGGAATCATAAGTGCTGAATCATCTTATTCCCCCTGGGCGTGCTGTACTTGTCCGTGATATTTCAAACTGTCTCCCAAAATAATTTTGCTTTTGGATGGATCAGCTTCCAGGCTGCTGTGGGGAATGAGTTCCTCCAGTGGCTTTAATTCTGTTCGATAAAGTCAGTGATTTATACAGCGCCATTATCAAACTTGTCATAACAGCTCCAAAGCACTTAAGGAACGATGAATTATTTTGTAGGGGATTTGTGAACAGACATAGCAATCTGATTGTGCGTGGACGACCCTTGAATTGTTCTGTGGGATCTTTTACATCCCCTCGAAAGGACAGACAGAGCGTCACTTTATCTTGTCCAAATGTTAGCTCTCCCACAGCGAAGCAGTGTTTCAGTGCTGTGCTGAGAATGTCAGCCCTCTTATACAGTACTTGGCTTTCCGGAGTGGGATGTCACAGTAAGAGACTCTCCTGTAGGCGCACACGTTTGCAATGGAAAAGCAAAGGCAGGCAATGAACCCAAGATCTAATGTAACGAGGAGCAGGCTTTATAATTTGGTGGGGGGGGGGGGGGGGGGGGGAGGGGGTTTTAGGAGGGCCTCTTAGGAAAACAAATTGCCAAGATAGCAACAAATCCTGCCACGATCAAGAGGCAGAGTTGTCGAGAGAAACACGGGAGACTGAAGTCAGAGAACTGCAGGGCAAGAGCTGGGAGATACAGCTAGCAGAGGCTGGCAGAAGTGGGTGAAGGGGGAGTGGGTAAATAAGTTTGTCAACCCTGCAGGATTGCCCCGGGCGTGCCCAGGAATTAACAACCGATTTTCTCAAACTGCAGCCATCAGACACCCGGATGTCAGCCTTAGGGGGCATCCAATAAAAACTTGCTGTTCATTAATTTTACATTTAAGAAATTGTATGGGAAAGGAAGCAGGTTGGCTGGCAGTTCAAATATCAATGGTCAAATTGAATGAAGAGACTGTTCACCTTCTGTTCTGGTCTGGGGAGGTGGTGTGCCATGAGGTGGAAGATGGTGGGCACCAATGGTAAGAATGTGTAGGTGGAGCATCTTGAGAAAGCAAATCATGTGACTTAATCACCAAGAATATGTTCCCAACACTGCTATCATGTTAACATCTGAAATCCTATTAAAATCTATGGATAACATTGGAATCATAGTAAATGCTATGGGCGCTATTGCTCCATCAGCAGTGATACCAGGGTAAGAGTTAACGTGAGGTGGGAAAGAGTCTTACCGTTGGAGAGATGGGTGTAGTTGGAAATACAATCCTTGTGTATAATGTCCACACTGTAGATATTGCTAGTTCAACTTAAGGGTTGAACCTTTGCCATTGGTTGATATGTGAAAACGTCCAGGTTTGAAACTCCAGCACCTTCCCTCAGTCATTTTATGATCCATGGACAAAGCCCTCTGTCTTCCATTGGAAGCTGCTGTCCTTTTCCTGGCAGTTCCTGCATCGAGGCTCCAAGCAATGGGCACCAGACCTGACCAACATCACTGCTTAACGCACCCCTCCTGCCATCCTGCCTCAGCCCCAGCACCCCACCAACCTTTATCAAGACAACGTGGAGGTAGAAGAAGCTAGATGTGGCCCCCAACCTACAGAGTGGTCAGGAGTGAATGTTCTTGAAAGGATCTTCTTCACTGATGTTGCATCTTTTGCATGGCTCCATTGCATAAATGTGGATGTTCAAAGCAAACCTGGAATGTCTGCCAGACAGCTCCTTTTTAATGAAAACTATTTATTTGGAGCTCTTTAAATGAAATGATCATTGGTTAATGCCCACTTACTCAATCGGCGCAGCTCCAACACACCAGAAGCTTGCTCCTATCTGCTTGATTGTTACCCTATCCCCACATTTTAGAATTCACTCCCTTCCCCACCAACACTGTGTTGCACGAGATGCATTGCAGCAACTCACCAAGGCTCCTTCGACAATACTTTCTAAACCTCTGATTCTGCCACCTCCAAAGACAAGTGCAGCAGATGGATCAGAACATAGAATATACAACATAGAACAGTACAGCACAGAACAGGCCCTTCAGCCCACGATGTTGTGCTGACCATTGATCCTCATGTAAGGTAAACCTAATGTACGAACCCTCAAATTTCTGTGACCATATGCATGTCCAGCAGTCTCTTAAATATCCCCAATGACCTCACTTCCACAACTGCTGCTGGCAACGCATTCCATGCTCTCACAACTCTGTGTAAAGAACCCACCTCTGACATCCCCTCCATACTTTCCGCTAAACAGCTTAAAACTACGGCCCCTCGTGTTAACAATTTCTGCCCTGGGAAAAAGTCTCTGGCTATCAACTCTATTTTGCCTCTCATTATCTTGTACACCTCAATTACGTCCTCTCTCTTACTTCTTTTTTCCAATGAAAAAGTCCGAGCTCAGTCAACCTCTCTTCATAAGATAAGCCCTCCATTCCAGACAGCAACCTGGTAAACCTTCTCTGAACCTTCTCCAAAGCATCCACATCTTTCCTATAATACGGCGTCCAGAACTGGACACAGTATTTCAAGTGTGGGGTGTAACCAAAGTTTTATAGAGCTGCAACAAGATCTCGGGGCTCTTAAATTCAATCCACCTGTTAATGAAAGCCAAAACACCATATGCTTTCTTAACAACCCTGTCCACCTGGGTGGCAATTTTAAGGGATCTATGTACCTGCACACCACGATCCCGCTGTTCCTCCACACTGCCAAGAATCCTGTCTTTAATCCTGTACTCAACTTTCACGTTCGACCTTCCAAAATGCTTCACTTCACATTTATCCAGGTTGAATTCCATCTGCCACCTCTCAGCCCATCTCTGCATCCTGTCAACGTCACGCTGCAGCCTACAACAGGCCTCCATACTGTCAATGACACCTCCAACTTTTGTGTCGTCTGCAAAGTTGCTAACCCATCCTTCAATCTCCTCATCCAAGTCATTAATAAAGATTACAAAGAGTAGAGGCCCAAGAACGAGTCCCGTGGAACACCACTCACCACTGACTTCCAGGCAGAATACTTTCCTTCCACTACCACTCACTGTCTTCTGTTGGCCAGCCAATTCTGTATCCAGACAGCTCAATTTCCCTATATACCATTCCTCCTGACCTTCTGAACAAGCCTACCATGGGGAAACTTACCAAATGCCTTGCTGAAATCCATATACACCACATCCACCGCTCGACACTCATCAACTTGTCTAGTAACATCCTCAAAGAACTCAATAAGGTTTGTGAGGCATGACCTGCCCCTCATGTAGCCGTGCTGACTGCACTTAATCAAGCCATGCTCTTCCAGCTGGTCATAAATCCTATCCCTCAGAATCCTTTCTAACATCTTGCAGATGACAGACATGAGACATCTGCAAGTTTCCTCTCCAAACCATGTGCCATCCTGGCTTGAAAATATATCACTGTTCCTTTATTGTCGCTGGGTCAAAGTCCTGGTGTGTTCTTCCTGACAACAATGTGGGTGTGCCTACTAGACAAGTTGATGTGAAGATAGAGGCCATTCGATGTATCAACTGGTGTCCAGACTCTCCAAAGACCAAACTGTCCCCATAACACCACATTTCCCATTGGTGATCCTCTTATCTTGTACATCCTTGGACACTGTGGGCAATTTAGCATGGCCAGTCCACCTAACATGCACATTTTTGGACTGTGGGAGGAAACTGGACTACCTGGAGGAAACCCATGCAGACACTGGGAGAATGTGCAAATTCCACACAGATAGTCACCCATGGCTAGGATCGAACCCAAGTCCCAGGTGCTGTGAGGCAGCAGTGCTAACCATTGAGTCAGTGTGCCGAGCACTGGAGCCATTCAAGCAGGGCAGCTCAACGCCAGCTCCTCAAGGAGAGTCAGGGATAAGGGATAAATTCTGATTCATCTAACACAGTCCCATCCTATGAATAAGCAAGACAAAGGCCATGCCTGAAGTGTGAATCTGAGTGTGTGATATTTGTCATTTTGAAAGGTCTTCAGGCTATATTTTTCTTCCTTAATTATTACTTTGGATGGGAGATTGCCTCCCTGTGGGCCATTGCAAAATGCGATCCTTCACAGGCCTGATAAGCTCTTCCTGTAATAGTCTACCATTGAAATGAGGTTTTGCGACTCCCCGTAGATGGCATAATGACTTTCACAGATGTGGTGATAGAATTGATTCTGCAGATGTGGTGGGCAGGACTGTCCTACAGCACCCATGGGACCCTGACCCTGTAACATTCCGATCTGTCGTGTGTGTTAGCTTGAAACAAAAGTTGATAGAAACGTTAGCAGTTTTTGTATTGGTGCCAAGTGTGTGTGTGTAATAATGACTGACAGGGGAATAGGAACAGAAGGAGAGAAATTCCTGACCAGAAGCAATTTGGAGGCTGGGCTTTTTTCTCCAAATGTGGCTGCAGAGTGGTTTTCTTCTTGGCTGGAGAAGCAATTCTCTCGAACCTTCCCAGATCATTCTTTTGTCTGCCCCCTAGATCCAGCTGAGCTTCACCTGGAGGATCAGGAGGCTGGGAGGTTGCTTCAGGACATTATGCCAGGCCGAGGATGCCATACCAGGCTGAGAGAGTGTCAAGCTGGGAGTACATAGAGTACAGTAGGCCAGGAGGTCACCATGCCTACAGGCCACTGCGCCAGGCTGGGAATCACTGTTGGAGAGTTACCACCTAATGATTGTCGAAAGAAAAGCTTTTGTTTTAAAAAAAAGAAAAGCACTAAGAGGGAAAAGAAAATGGAACAGGCAGAGAGGATAAGCTCCTGTTGGAGCGTCCTACTCAACCACATCTTGGTCAGACTGATTCACTTGCCATCCTCTGCAGACATACGCCAACTTTCAATGGAGTAGCTGCTAGTGGTAGATATATATGAACTTGGGCCCCCCTTCTCCTCGATTCCCCTATTCATCCACCTACCTCCCATCCCCGTTTGCATGACAGACTATTTACCCAGTGCCTACAACTAAATTCCTTAGCCATGTCTAATGTTTAAGATGCAGTAACCAATCCACTGTCTGAAGTTGATAGAGTGATCCAATTCTTTACTGAATGGCCATTATTTGGCATCTCAGTTGCTCCCTATATTACAGTGATCTGAACCAGCAGTAACATTGCATTACTAAGATCATTGACTATATTAATGTTCCACAATACCCAGTAATGTACCATCGCCACGACTTGAGGTTTACTGGGATGTTGTCTGGATTGGAGTGTAATAGCTATAAGATAGGTTGAACAAATTTGGATTATTTTCGCTAAGATAAGCGAGGTAAGTTATTTAGAGTGTAGTATGTGCCTGGAATATGCTGTCAAAGGAGGTGGGAGAAACAGAAATGTTAGCAAAGTTTAGAGGGCATTTAAACAGATACATGATCAGACAAGGAATGGAGCACTACAGAGCATGTGCAGGCAAATAGGATTAGTTTAGAATGGTATAATGGTCAACACAGACATGGTGGGCTGAATGACCTCTTATGGTTCTGTGTTCAATGATCTAACAGCAGCACTTATTGGTTATGGTATAGGATACTTTGCCAACAGCTTTTCCCCATTGGAGGGGAGGCTAAAACTAGAGGCCATAGGTTTCATATAAAAGGGGAAAATACAAAAGGGTCCAGAGGGGCAGTTGTTTCACACACACGGTGGTGAGTGTGTGGAACAAGCTGGGAGAGGTGGAATTGAATACAGTTTTATCATTTAAGAAATATTTAGACAGGTACTCCGATGGGATAGGTATGGAGGGATATAGACCAAATGCAGGCAAATGGGGCTTATTTGAATGTGAAAACTGGGCAGCATTGACAAGTTGTGCTGAAGGACCTGTTTCCATGCTGTAGACCTCTGACTTTATTTATGTACATGCGCATATATAGATTTGAAATAACATTCTGTTACACAGTCTATTCTGTTGAGGTAGCCTAATGTACATTCTTGAGAAAATCAACATTAATGGCAAGAACATTTAATAGCCAGTATTTTTGGTCCGTATTCCAGGTACGCTTTGTTCCCACCCTCCCATTATTTCTGGGGCATAGCATGTGTTTGTAAGGCTTCCTAATTGAAGACCAACTAAAATATGTTCTGAGGTGCACCTTACTGCTGCAGTCCTGTGATTACAGGATGTTTGTTATAATGTGAAGTTGTTGTGGCTCCCTGGAGCATTGTTCTAATGTTCTATGGGTTTTAGGGTCTGCAAACATCAGGACTGAACAATAAAGGAACAACAGCTGGATACAATGTTGTTCTCAGCAGATCCGTCTCCTTATAATCTCCGTCCTGCGACGGAATTCCCTCATCTGGATCTGAGCAGTTACATAATTGCAGCTGTGAGAAAGAGAAGCTCTTGGTGTTAAATTGTATCCCACACTAAAGCAACGTGCGATTGCCTCTTCTGGGGAACCAATTTCTGGTCAAACTCTCCCTCAACTGCTGTCAGCTGTGGCTCAGTCAGTGACACGATCAGCTGTTCATCTGGAGGTTGTGGTTTCAGGAAGTGCATTGGCTAATACAGCAACATCCTGCTGTTCATGAGGTGGGATAGTTACCTTCCTTAACCTCGTAAACATCAGTACTTGCAAATGCGACCCACATTGTATGACACGGCACAGTGTACAACTCCCACTCCAAGAAATTGAGGTTTCTTCGAATTGCTTTTTCTTTTGAAACACAAAGGGAAGATTAGGGATCAAAGAAAGTGTGTATTATACTGATAAACAGGTTAGAGAAAAGTGGGACAGGACTGTATTCTAGCGCAGTGCTGAGGGAGTGCTGCATTGTTAAAAGTGAATAAGATATTAAACTTGGGCCTCAGCTGCCCTCCTTGGTAGAAGTAGAAGAATCCTGTGATGCCATCTCAAAAGGCAGAGAAGCCCCCCAAATCATTGAGGAATCAGATTATCTGGTCATTCATTAATGTGTGAACGTTAACTGCAGTGTTTCCCACATCACAACAGTGACAATAATTCAGTTGTGTTTGAATGGCCGTTAAGTACTTAGAGATGTTCTCTGGTCCTGAAAGGTGCTATATCAAGGCAATATTTGGGGGTGCCACTGCCCTGTACCTCTGTCCTCTTTGCAGTGACCCAGGACATCTCAAGGCACCATGACTGAATTGTCGTCATTGTTTTCCTGTTGGTGCATCAGCGGGTGCCCATTTCTCCAACAAATGAACAATCCTATAAAAAGGCGTTCACTTTTGCCAGCTTGACCAATGTTTACCCAACATTCCCTGGATGCCAACAAAAGATGTAGCACTGCACAACACCTTGCATTTGCAGAGCGCCATCCACACCCAAAGATCTCCCCAGTTGCTTCATGTACCAATCATGTAGCAGACACAAGATATGAGAAATGATCAGACATTGTGCTGGCACTAATGGGCAGGGCATAAATGTCCACACTTCTGCTGAGTAGGGCCCTGAACAAAACGCCAACACAGCTCTGACCATTAGGCGTATTTTATGGGGGTGAGATGGATCATCGTGAATCCAGTAGCTTTCTTTTTCCAATTGTGACTGGCAAAGACCAGCTTCGTCCTTGTCATAGCAACCTCCCTGCTCCCCTCCCCGTACCATATGGAGCAAAAATCCAGGAAAGCACCTGTTCGCAGTTTTCATTAGCACCAGGGGAAGAAAATGTGTCAGAACTTTACACTCCATGTCGAGTCTCTAAAGGGATTTGTACATCTGTGCACAGGGATATGTTCCAACAAACATTTGCGACACAGTCTAATCCAGAGCAGATCGAAATGTACTCCGTCATGTTGAGAGTGAGTATTGGGGAATGAGGGCTCCATAGATCAGCAGTTCTGACAGACCAAATTCAACATGTGGTTGATGTTAAATTAACTTGACACTGCTGCGTTGGTGGAGGGTAGGGAAACAGTAGCAGCCATTTGTTTGAGAGTGTGAGAATGTTGGTTCACATGATGGTCACTAGATCTAGGGGGCACAGCCTGATAAAGGGGAGCAGATTTAGGACTGAGTTGAGGGGGAACTTCTTCACCCAAAGGGTTGTGAATCTGTGGAATTCCCTGCCCAGTGAGGCAGTTGAGGCTGCCTCATTGAATGTTTTAAAGGTACAGATAAATTTTTAAACAGTAAAGGAATTTAAGGGATATGGTGAGCGGTTGGGTAGGTGGAGCTGGGTCCATGGTCAGCCATGATCTTATTGAATGGGTAGCAGGCTTGATGGGCCAAATGGCCTACTCCTGCTCTTGTTTCTTATGCTATGTTCTTATGATGATCAGGTTTGATGCTGCTTACAATTCAGAGGTGTAGACTGACTAGACAGGAGGTACTGGAGCTCATTAGCACCCAAGGAGCTGTATCCCAACAAACATTAATTTTAAGGAAGGGACATTAAGAGGAGCTAGATTATTTAGTCCCCCTGCCCTGCTTGGCCGTTTAGGTAGGTTATGACTGATCTTGACCCAAACTCTACCTGACTTAGCTGCTACGTCCCTTTTTAATACCTGCGTCTAACAAAAATGTATCAATTTCAATCTTGAACTCTCTAATTACCCAACATCTAAAGTTTTCTTTTCTAATTTTAAAAATATACTTCATATTCATAAAAATATTTTTATATACACAGTCGCCAAAGCAGTTGGTTCTGGAGTATATGAAGAAGCAAAACAAACATTGGAGTTTGACCCTATCTAGGAGGCAAACCCAAGGAATTTTTTATCTGTGTAAGATTATATTTACATGTTTGAGGCAGTAGGAACGTCTGATAGCCGAACGGACCCCCATTTAACTTCAGCAGGAAGACCTCAGATAGTGGTCTTTCCCCATCATGCCTTAGTGGCAGCTGCTCCAAGCTTTGGTGCATCCCTCAGTATGTAGTCCTGGACCTTGGAAGATATCAGTCTGCAACACTTGGTCAAGGTCAATTCCTTGCATTGGAAGACCAAGATTTGGACAGACCCAAAAAGCTTCTTTCACTGAGCTGATGGTGCTTCAGGCGCCATCGATGTTTGTTTCAGTGTCAACACCCCATGGAGCACAGTGGCTTTTGTCACGGAGCTGCTGGGGATAGACCGTGACAAAATCCACTGCATCTCTCTCTGGATCTTCTTCACAATGGCACATTCCAGAAGGAGATGTGTGACATTTCCCTACTACCCCCTTCCACAGCCACCAGCATCTACAGTGCTCCAGAGAGGAGTTCCAGCTTTCTGCTGTTCATCCTATGTAGACAGGAGGACTGATTTCCCTCCTGAAAGGCTAGCTCTAAATTTAAGTTTACTTTGTCTGCCACATTATATGGAGTCATTCAACACAGGAGGAGGCATTTGGCCCATTTCAGCTGATAGCTCTTTGAAAGAGCTGCACAATTTATCCCATTCCAGTTCTTTTTTCCTTTAGTCTCTCAAAATGTTCTGTCTGGAATATTTATTCAATTCCCTTTTGAAGATCCTTTTGGTATCTACCTCCAATATATTTATCAGAATGAATTTCAACTCCTAATGGCTCCAATTTTACTGACAGCAGAGTAGGACTGCTCTCTGAGCTCCCCCCAGTTTATCTATTTTTAAAATCATTTTCCAATGCTAGATTTAACCTGAAGTCAGCTATATAGAATCTCAAGGTATCCAACAATATGGATGTCATCAAAGAAGGTAAGCAGCCAATCCTATTTAAGATTCTACAGTCAACAAACCAAGATGTAAAATGCACTAATGATCCTTCACTTTTTAAATAACTTTACAGACCAAGTAAATATTGGGACATACATGGCTTTATGGATTTTTATTCAATTCTTTCATGGGTTGGATATGAAATAGCTCCCTCCCCTAAGTGCTCTTGAACTGATTTGACTTCCTAAGTTCATTAAGAGTTGACCACATCAACTGACACGTGACTCCAGTCCATAACAACAGACTGGATATCATTTGGTAGATTCTCTTCCCTGAAGAACGTATGAGCCAAAAGGGATTTTCATTAAAGTCAATGGGAGATTCATGGCACCAACACTAAGACTAGCCTTATACGAGAGATTTATAAACTCAAATTTCACCAGCTGCCATGGTGGGATTTGAGCCCTTCTCTCCAAAGCATTAGGTGGGGTTAGCTAGATTACGAAAGCCATTGACTCCCCCTAGGTGTCAGCAGAAGTATTGCTGAGAAGTTGGACATGCTCCAAATTTAAAAATAGATTTATTAGGTCAGAGGGGCTGCTGTGATCTAATCATGGGCTCAGTGCTAATGAATACCTGTAGGTACACATCCTGTAACAAGGTACGGCTTTTATCAAGATTTTTTAAACAGAAACACTGATATTGCAAAGGTAGAAGTACACAATTGTTTTTGTGAGTTTGAACAATTTCCATCTGCATGAACTTTAACAACATGCCCTGTGGACTGTCAATGTTTAACTGTGACTGTGGGAATCCCCAGAGTTTGTCAGTTCCACAGCTGGAGAGATAGCTAACGCTAACGGTCCCATCATCGCTATATCTGCAAAGTCCATCCCTTAAAGATTTGACTCCAGATTAGAGTGGTGCTGGAAAAGCATTGCCTGACCTGCTGTGCTTTTCCAGCGCCACTCTAACCTAGACTCTGGTTTCCAGCGTCTGCAGTCATTGTTTTTACCCTTAAGAAAGATTTTTCTTGCCTCACCTCTGGCTCCATTACCAGTTATGTTTATTCTGTCTTCCTGATTGCCAGCCTTCCTAATGGATGAAACCGTTTCTGCTTATTTACTCAATAAAAACCTTTTATATTTTTTGAACACTTCTGCTAACTCCCCTCTAGTTCCTTTGCCAAGACTTTATAACTTTATTTTGTCAATAACTAGTTAAGACCTGATGCATTTCCAGCTGGCCTTGAAACCATATTTTCCTTTCAATAAAAAAAATTACCTATCATCCAGTTTAGAAACTGCAATGTTTTGCTTTAATCAGAGGATACAGGGTCCTTGGTGTGACACTGACGTGCAATTCCTCAAGATTACACCACTATACATTTTATTTAAAAACAGCAATAGAAGTGGACTATACAAACATGCAAGCCTCCTCTATCCTTCTATAGGATAAATGATGAGTAAATTTCTCTATCGACCTATCACCATGTCCTGTGATTTATTTAGTGCCTAAGAATGTCAAGCAATCTCCGCCATGAATAACTCATACGCTGAGTTTCCACGGCTATTTGGGTATGAGAATTCTAAATATTTACCTCTCTGAGGGAAGAACTCCTCAACAGAACCAAAATATGACAGTTTCTGAAATCTGAAACAAACACCGTAGATGCTGGAGAAATTCAGGATCTCCATGGAGGGAGAAACCTCTTGCACATCTCAATCCAAGATGGCTGACCCTTTTTGTCTCAAGACCAAAGTTCAGCTGGATTGAGAGAAAGAGAAATTTCTTCACCCAGAGAGTGGTGAGCCTGTGGAATTCTCTGCCACAGATAGTCTTTGAGGCCAAAGACATTGAATGCTTTCAAAAAGAAGTTTAGATGTAGTTTGTAGGGATCAAAGAGTTTGTGGAGAAAGCAGGAAAAGGGGGGCTGATCAGCTGCAATTATGCTGAATGGCAGAGCAGGCTCGTAGGGCCGAATGGCCTATTGCTGTTCTTATTTTCCCAGTTTCTCTGAAACTGAGCCAAGTTGCCCCTTTGTTTAGTAAGGGATGGAACAAGATTCTATCCAAATGATGAAAAATACAGAAACTGTGGAGCCTTGGTTGAGTCTGGGTGGCATAGATCATTAAAATATCACAGCAGGTAGACAAAAAAAATCATAAAGACCAATAGAATGATAACCTTCAAATCTAGAATACGAAGAGTAGGAGTCATGCTTGGGCTATCCAAAGCCATGCTTAGATCTCACCTGGTGTGCCATGAGCAGGTCTCTGCACCATACTCTGGGCTGTATGTATTGGCTGTGGAAAGAGTGTAGTATGTTATCTGCACTCCAGATGTTAAATTATGAAACCTTTTGTCAGAAGTTGCATGCTTTGTCGAGGTCTCATCGACACACGCAGGTAAAGTATTCATACTTGGGGAGCTGGGATCACACCATTGAAGATTACCTTACTCGGTTAAGTTCCTAAAGGCCTTTTTTGGTGCCAGTGGAATCTTGACATTGTCAGGTCATTTCAGGAAAAGAGAGGAAGATATTTGGGAGGGGAGAGAGAAATGCTTTGAAGATTGACCACTTTCCAATAAAGTGTTGGAATGGAATTAAGTGATGAATGTCATTCCTTATTTGGTTTGTTCAGTCCAGCAAGGTTTTCCTTTCTGGTGTGCCATTTGTAAGGTCATCAATGGCATTCTCCAGTGAAGCGAGGTCCCCCTGACTGCCCTCCTACCGGGCAGACTGGGGGCATCAATATCTTGTGGAGTTGACACCAACCTCAAAGAATGCCGAGCGCCTCTGGTGATCACTGAGCAGAGGGAACTGGAACGTCTAAAGTGACATGCTGTATCCGTTTTCAGATAAAGCCGGGCAGGGAGGCCCTTCTGTCCGGTGCACAGAGTATTTCTAACAGCCGTTGATGTTAGCACAAACTGTACATCAAAGCCCTGCTTGCCGAATCAGAGGATGAACTTCGCCCTGCCTTTCATATTGGATCCATGACCACAGGGCTGTAGTTGATTTCCTTCTGCTACAGTTTGGCAGAAGCTATTGTCTGCAAGCAGAGAAAAAAGGCTTTGAGTGCCAATTACACAAACACAAATAATTATTCTTTCAAATGTTTGGATTTTCCCACACAGGCTGTCATTACATCATTGGATTACACAGAAGCAGGCCATTCTGCCCATTATGTCTATGCAAGTCCTCATGAAAGGGCTATCAAACTTGTTCAAACACTACTCTTTCTTCACATCCATGTATTTAGCTTATTTTCTTTAAGTGATTATTCAGTTTCTTTTCTGAAAATTTCTCTTGAATCCCTCTCACTCATTTTGAGCCACTAATTCCAAATCACAGCTACAGATATATACAGACCAAGCAACCTCGCTTTTATTGCAGTCTCAAGTTTCGAAATTCAGCACTTCACGTGTTCCAGTAGCTGCACTTAGGGTATATAACCTCTGATTAGATGGGTTGAGAACTATCTACCTCACTTTAAGGCATTTTTTTGGAAGTTGACAAAACTGATTGCCTTGATTTGAAGATGAAGTAACAATGAGAATGACAGGGTGAATTAATGACACCACTGCCATGCTGCAGGAAGCTGTTAGCTTGGCTGTTTCTTTTGTATCTGCGCGTGCGTGCACACAATTATCTTGGGAAAGTGTTGAAGGATGTGGAAGGCTTGTTATCAACCTGTTTGGACTTGGGTGATGAATGATCCTTCTTGGTCAGCAAGTCCTGCAGGAGAACGAGAACTGAGAGGTTCTGGTTGAAGGACAGCGAGCACTATCCTTGCAAAACTTCCAGATATACTGAGTGATTGCAAAAATATGTTGCGTGAGGTATAGAAGCAGAAGTAGACTGTTCAGCCCATCGAATCTGTTCCACCATTCAGAAAGATCATGACTGAAGTGATGATCCACTTTCCCAATTTTTGCTTGTTTGATTAAAAAATCTGTCTATCTCAGCCTTGAAAATACTCAATGACCCATCCCGAACAGCCCTCTGAGGTAAAGAATTCCAAAGATTCACTGTTCCCTGAGAGAAGAATATTTCCTCATCTCTGTCTTAGATGTGTGATGCCTTACTCTGAGGTATTGCTGTCTGATCCTAGACTGTCCCAGAAGGGGAAACAACCTCTCCCTGTCAAGTCCCCTAAGAATCTTTATGTTTCAACAAGGTCTCCTCTCATGCTTCTAAATTCCAAACCCAACCTACTCAACTTCTGGTCATAAGACAATCCCTCTATACGCAAAATCAATCTAGAGAAAACCTGAAAGAACCGCGGAAAGAACTATCAACCTGGGCAACCTTATCTGGTTGCTCCCAGTGTCTTAGATAATGTGCAGTACTGTGGCTGTTGTCTAACTAGAGCCTTGTATGGTTTTCGCAAGACAGTATGAAAATTGATGCAAATTATTTATCCAATTGCTCTGCTATTGCCTGGTTTTCCATTATTATCTCTCCAACCTCGAAAGAGTCCATGTTCAGTTTTGCCCCTCTTTATGTATTTGAAGAGGCCTTTACTGCCCATTTCTGTGCTCGTGGTTTATTTCGGTCAATTTTTTTTTTGTTGGCTTTTTAAAAATTTCTCAATCCACGTGTTTGCTCTTAATCTTTGCCACGTTGTGTGTTTTCCTTTCCATAAGACTGTGTAAGGAATCAGAACAAGAGGAGGCCATTCAACCCGCTGAGCCGGCTGCACCAATCAACAAGATCAAAGCTTCATATCCGCTTTCCTGTCTCTTGCCCGTAACCAATTTTGAGCATTCTCCTTCCTTGGCTAGGCGGAGGTGGACTCCTTCCTGATGAACGGCTTTTGCCTGAAATGTCGGTTTTCCTGCTCCTCGGATGCTGCCTGACCTGCTGTGCTTTTCCAGCACCACTCTAAGCTTGACTCCTTCATTGGCTCGATTAGAGTGTTGCTGGAAAAGCACAGCAGGTCAGGCAGCATCCGAGGAGCAGGAAAATCGACGGTTTGGGCAAAAGCCCTTCATCAGGAATAGAGGCAGGGAGCCTCCAGGGTGGAGAGATAAATGGGGGAGGCGGGGGGTGGGAGAGGCCAGCCAGCCTGATTTACCCTCTGGCTGAAACCAGAGGCTGACTGGGATACCGCCTTGCTGTGAGTCAGGAACTGCTTTCTTAAACAGCTGCTGTTCTTCCACCATCTTTTCTGCTAAACTCATTCCTCGGTCTAGCCCAGCCCGCTATACCCTCATCCCAATATAATTACCCTTTTTGTTTTAGGTTCAACACAGTTGGTTCTGACCAAGCTCTTGAACTGAATGCTTTTCTACCACGTTATAGTCACTGTTCCCTTTAGGGACCTTTTTTTTTATTCTGATATAATTTATTAAACTGGTTTCATTACACAGAACTTCATCCAAAATAATGGGAATAATTAACTGCCAGTCTTGGTTTTCAAGCAACCTAGCTACACTCTGATTAGTCGAGGTGTTGCTGTAGGAATGTAGCAAAGACTAGCGATCTCCATTTCCCATTCCTATTTTCCAAGTTGTCTTTGGTCAATAGGAATGTATACTTCCACTGCAACATTTCCTTTGGAAAGAAAATGGGATCATTGCCAATCTCTGTATTTCCATGGCAACATTCTGACCAATCGTAGCCAGTAAATAACAGGTAATGATTCCTACTACATCTCCTCCATGCCAACAATAGCCCAACCAATCAGCACTCTTGTCTCATGCTGCACAAACCACCAGCCCTTTATTTCAAGTCGACATCTTGCGACTTAGTCCCAGCGAATTCAGGACCAAAAGCTGTGCCTTTTCAGCATGTTCAAATTTCTCCAGTGAAAAGGCGTCTAATTAGCACTATGGCAGTGGAGGGAGAATGGTGTGGCAGAAGGAGGTTGCAAAATCGACTCATTTAAAATATTTTGTGTGAAAGCAAAAGAATTGTATCTAATTTCTCCACTGGCCTGGGAAGCTCTGGTCAATGCCAATATTTTTACTGTTGAAGCAATGACATAGATTAATATTTACCTCTAGGGTGTAGATGAGGTGGTCCAAGTCAATCTGATCGCTCCTCCCCAAACATTGACATTGGTAAACAAACTAAAATCATCAGATTTGGCTCTCTGGAGAACAATGCTTGGCAACACATGGGTTTTTTTTTTTGAAAACAAAATACATTAGCCAGTAAATCATAGACTGTGAACATGAGGCACCCAACATTGGCATTAACTCAATGCAAATTTTTCTGACCTGGAGCATGCTTGAACCGTTTAGTTGCTGCATTGTTCTCTCTTTGCTAACGAAGGGATGCTTGAATTTGTGTGACTCTGAAGGCCACCTGGCTTCGATTGTGTTTGTTTTCACCATCCAGGTGGTCAACCTTTGACCCAGATGTTTAAAATTGGAAAAGCGCAAGAAGAAATGATGCTGGCTTGTGATTAATCTTTCCTTTCCTCCCAGGCGACTACTGATGCTTCGGACGAAAGTGAACTCATTCCCAAGAACCTTGCCAAGGACTAACTGGTTGCTCAGTTTAATCTGTCAGAGTACGAGAGGTTGGATGACTTGACGTTTGTGCCTGAGCTTTTTTTTTGAGCTGTCATCAAGTCCACAGTGATGCTGGGGTGTGCAACAGGGAATGGTTCAGTGACACGCAAGTTAACAGCTGTGTTTCGGCATTGGAAGTAAAAGAAAAAGTAACTGCATTTACGTAGCGCTTTCAAGAATGCCATGAATTCCCAGTGCACTTTGTGGCCAGTGATGTCACTATGAAGCATTGGAAAGGCAATGCATAGCAAGATCCCATAGAGAGCAATGTGGTAATAACTGGCCAATCTGCTTTCTCTCGACAATGCTTATCCATCTCAATAGTTTCTAGATAAATGGCATAAAAAAACACATTTTGTTTGTTCTTTGATCATTGAGTATCATTGTCTAATAAGATAGGTCCTTGGTCCTTCCAACAACCAAGCGTTAAGGTACTCCACTGCTCTACATGACCATGAGATGAAAGAGGAAAAGTAGACTGCTTGTGATTCAATAAGATCTAATAATCCTCAGCTTCACTTTCCTGCCTTTTCCTCACAAACCCTTGATTTTCCTCATCGATTTTTAAAAATCAGTCTGTTTCAGCCTTGAATATACATAATGACTCTATCGCAACAGCCCTCTATAGTCATGAATTCCACAGACTGACTGACTGACTAGCTTCTGCAAGAAGAAATTCCTCCTCATTTCCTCTTAAGTGCATTTAATTCTGAGATCGTGCTCTCCAATCCTGGACTCTCCCACCAGGAAAGTGACCCTTTCTGTATCTACCTTATCAAGTCCCCCAACGGGCTTCTACGTGCCGATAAAGTCACCTCCCATTCTTCTGTGTCCCACAGGCCCAGTCTACTCAACCTCTCCTCACAAGACAATACCTCCATAACCGGTATTAGCCGAGTGAACCTTCTCTGGACTGCCCCCCCCCAAATCCTGTATACCTTTCTTTTAGGTGAGTGGCCCAGAACTGTCCATTTGACTAGCGCTTTGGGTAGAGTCAAAGTGCAGTGCTGGAAAAACACAGCAGGTCAGGCCGCTTCTCGGATGCTGTCGACCCGCTGTATATTTCCAGCGCCACACTTTTTCCAATCCTGACCTCCAGCATCTGCAGTCCTCACGTTTTCTTTCTTTTTGGTGCTTTCATACGTGGTTCTGTTTGCCGAGCTGGGAATTTGTGTTGTAGATGTTTCGTCCCCTGTCTAGGTGACATCCTCAGTGCTTGGGAGCCTCCTGTGAAGCGCTTCTGTGATGTTTCCTCCGGCATTTGTAGTGGCTAGTCTCTGCTGGTTTATACTTCAGTCCTGTTGAAATGCAGGCCAAGATTCCATTTGCTTTTGCTGCTGAGCTTGGATGCTAGTTTTTTGTGATTCATGGACAGGAAGTCCCAACTCACCCTGGTTTTGCAGTCTTTGATTTGATTTGTTCTTGTCACATTATTGAAGTACAGCCTGATCGTAACATTCAAGGACATACAAACCACAGGGTGAACAAGAGAGGCACAGAAAGTTATGGTTGCACAGTAGGTCAGCATTAGATTTGAGAAGTCCATCCAGCAGCCAATAACAGCGGGGAAGAAACTGTTTTTGAACCTTTTATGCGTTTTTAAAAAGTATTCAATTCCTCTTTTCAATCCTGTCAATGTGCTGCTGTCAGCTTAAAAGGTGAGGAATTTTCAAACTCCAATCTGAGCAATGGGCAAACAGCAAGATGCCCTTCATCGGTATGTTCTGGATGTTTCTGTGACAATATCCAGCCTGCACTAGAAGTCTAGGCTCATGGAAAAAGAATGTCCCATTGATGTAGGAACCTATAGAGGTATATCCAGGAAGATTATGTAGCTACAGGATAGTAGAGAAAACAATGGATAGGATAAAATAAACTAAGATGGCATTTCAATTGAGAGATTTTTGTAACATTGATGCGTTTTTCTTTTACTCTGTCTGTCTGGGTGTTATTGGCTGGGCTGGCATTTGTTATCTGTCTGTGGTTCCCCTTCAGATGATGGGGGTGAGCTGCTTTCTTAAACCATTGCAGCCCATGTGGTGTAGGTGCACCCACAGTGCTGTCAGGGAGGGAGCTCCGAGACAATGGAGGTACGGCTTTATGGGGTGGCAGGTAGAATTGTCTACGCCCGCCTGGCGATTCTGAAGGATGGACGGGGTACTTTAGTCGTGTGGGTAGGGATCAGAAGTTCAGATTCCCCGATGGCGGTTTGAGGTCTTGCTGTGAAACTCTCAGAACCTTTCAGACAGATCCACTTTCCTGACCTTCACAGCTGGGAAGATGTTTGACACCGTGTTGTGGATAACACCCCATCCCATCAGGAATTATTAGGCTCACGGGCACAATCTTCTTCCCAAAAATGGGAATGACGTATTCCCAACCCCCGACTGGACCTGGCTAGTCCTCCTCCCACCTCCACCAGGTCCACCCTGCTCCAGCCAGCTGGCTGGGTCATAAAGGAGGCAGCTATTCATACAAAATGCAGACGGGGTTAGTGATGAAGCCTCTCCGTGTCGATCAGCTTGTTGTGAAACGTTGACAGTGTTAGGGGTGAAAGCTGAGCTGGCCAAGCAGCCTGTCCACCTGAGGCAGCTGCACTGACTGACCCCAGTAAACCCGACTGAGGCAGAGCAATGGGGAGGGGGCCTGAACCCCAAAGGGGGCTGTTTTTCTGGGTGCGTCCTTGCCCCACCCAAGCCTGTGGTGAACAGCTGTCAGCACGTGGACGTTCTCCCGGTCGTGAAGAAAGGACAGTGACCCGATGGAGGGTGAGCTGCTTAATGCTGCTCCTTTTCTGTGCTGAGTGCGCAGCCTGGCAGAGGTGTCAGAGGCACTGCCAATGTGGTGCCAGTCGTACTACATTGGTAGCTGCAACAAAGTGACACGCCAATTGTATATGAGGTATTTAACAGAAATGTCTGAAATCCCTACCTCCTGTGGTGATAGTCAAATGCAGTGGTGACCTGGCAATGGTAACTTTCACTTCGAGAGGTGTGAAGCATTGAGGAACATTGACTGTGGTACATGCCCTGGTAGAGCACAGCTGTCCATCCATCACCTCGCAGCATTGGAGCCATGAGGCTCCCAGAGTGCTGTCCTCCACAAACACCTCCATGTCTTTGTCAGTTGGGACGGACCCCTGCTAGGTGGAAGTGAGGACTGCAGATGCTGGAGATTAGAGTCAAGATTAGAGTGGTGCTGGAAAAGCACAGCAGGTCAGGCAGCATCTGAGGAGCAGGAAAATCGATATTTCGGGCAATTGGCTTTTGCCTGAAATATTGATTTTCCTGCTCCTCGGATGCTGCCTGACCTGCTGTGCTTTTCCAGCATTACTCTAATGGACTCCTAATGCCAACCACAGCGAAAAGAACCTCCCTTGTCCCCTGGGCAGGGGAACCTTAAGCCTGGCTTTTTGCCTGGTCTCTGACTTTTCGCGCGCGCGCGTGTGTGTGTGTGGCGATTAATGAGGCGGGGATGGAGTCATTGCCCTGGATTGCAGACAACACAGTGCTCTCTGGGGCTGCCTCTTCCAAAATGGCACCTGTGTGTTGGAGGCCGGAATGTGCCAGAAGGCTTCCGAACTTACTGCTGGCAAAATCTGAGGTTGTACCCACAAAGTGAACTGTAACACCAAAAGAAAAGCTGCCCTCCTTGCAAGCACTAATCCCATTTTTCACACCCACCTCCACACTTAATCTGAAGGAAAGGAAATTGGTGCCTGGTTTTGTGCTGTGGGAACATTCTGATGCTGACTGTGGCTCTGGCGCACGTGTCCTTCCCTGCATTAGGACTTGCACATCTGCTATTTGCTGTTGAGGAGCCCTTGGTGAGTTACGGCACTGAATCCTGTCTCTGCTTTCAGGATTGCACTATATTCAAGGGTTAACTCTCTCGACTGTCAAAAGCTCCAAATCTTTCAACCAGAATTATTGATTTCTAGTTCTGGTCTGGCACTGGGAGAGTTTCGTGGTGAGACAACATCTGGAAGGTGGTTAAATGTGCACACGCAGCACTGGCTAAAACCTTTATGTAGCCGTTTGCTAATTCATTCTGCTCTAAATAGAATCTCTGTTGGGAAAAGAAAGGGGAAAGGGTTTGAGTCACTGACTTGTAATAAAGCCAGTGTGTTCCTATTCCACGACAAGAAACAATGGACTGCACACCAACACAGGTCCAGCCCCAGGATCCCAGAGCTCACTTCCTCAGGCCTGAGCCAGTTATTGCTGTTGTTTCGTGTGTGAAAAAAGAACACAGTTGTGGTCAACATCAGCTCAGGAAGAAGGAAAACTAGTATTGAAGTCTTTTTTTTCTTTCCGTTTTCATAGAGAGCTAGTAGTCAGTAGCCCCACACACGCCGGAGTTTTGTAGGTGGCGATTAATGGAGGTGTAGAGCACACCCTGTAAGTGCCAGTAATTTGATCTCCTACGTAACTCCAAGTGGTGACATTGCAAGTGAAATTGACGATGAAGGAAGCTTGGAGAGACCTAACAAGATTGGCAGCACCTGCGGAGAGGGACAAACTGAGTTAATGTTTCAACTCCAGTACAACTTCTTCCCCAAATGCTGCCAGACATGCTGAGTCTGCCTGATGGTTTCCCAGTCTCTATTTGAGATCGCCAGCATCCAGGATGTCTTGCTTTCCATAAAGAAAGTGGCCATTTAGAGACTCGCTTCAATGTTAATTTTTAATTGTGATGTTAAACCAAGATGTGTCGCTAAGTTTGTTGCACTTAGGAGTATTCTATTACCACATTATGCTTTATGTATCGTTGTCCCTGTCTAAGAATAAGAGGAAAGCCATTCAGGATCGAGATAAGGGAAACATTTCTTCACACAGTTGTGAACCTGGGTGGAATTCTCTCCCACAGGAAGCTATACGGGCCAGCTCATTAGATATACTCAAGAAGGAATTGGATGTAGCCCTGCCAAAACGTTGACTCTCCCGCTCTCCTCAGATTCTGCCTGACCTGCTATGCTTTTCCAGCACCACACTCTCGACTCTGATCTCCAGCATCTGCAGTCCTCACTTTCTCCTGGATGTGGACCTTGTGACAAAAGGAATCAGAGGGTGTAGGGAGAGGGTGGGAATGGGATGCTGAGATTGTGTGGTCAGTCATCATTGTATTGATTGGTGGGTGCAGCTTTGAAGTGTCGAATAGCCTGCTTCTGCACCTATTTTCTTTGTTTCTATGTTTTGGTTCTGGCATGCGATATTCTGACTGGATTTTTGGGCATTGCCCTTGGTCTCACAGTAAAACCATAAGTTCTCGCAGAAAGGATTTACCAGGATGTTGCCATGGTTACTGGTTTTGAGCTACGGGGAGAGGGTGAATAGGCTGGGGCTGTTTTCTCCTGGAGGGTCGGAGGCTGAGGGATGACCTTTATAGAGGCTTAAAATCAGGAGGGGCATGGATAGGGTGAATAGACAAGGTTCCGTTCCCCAGATGAGGGAGTCCAAAACTAGACGACATAGGTTTAGGGTGAGAGGGGAAAGATTTTAAGAGACCCAAGGGGCAATTTTTTCATGCAGAGGGTGATGCTTGTATGGAATGACCTGTCAGAGGAAGTGGTGGAGGCTAGTATAATTCCAGCATTGAAAAGGCATCTGGATGGGTATATGAATAGAAAGGTTTAGAGGGATATGGTCCAAGTGCTGGCAAATAGGACTAGATTAATTTAGGTTATCTGGTCAACATGGATGAGTTGGACTGAAGGACCTGTTTCCATGCTGCACATCTCTATGACTCTGTGACTCTATTACAGGGATTGGTTGTCTAGACATTATCATCCTCCCCATTTTTTAGCCCTAGTTGGAAGTGTACCACCATCTGGAGGTTTGAATGAATGTGGCTGAACAACCTTTGACCACATTTGACCAAATTGATCATGTGATACCTGACCCTATGACCTCTAATCACATGATACAGATTCCATCATTGCTGTTTGATATGGGGCTTGGGTCTCTCTGGTGTAGAGTATTTTTGGCATATCCAGACAGAAGGGAGAGGCAACATAGACTTAAGAGCAGCACTCTCAAGAGTGGATCAGTGGTTAGCACCACTGCCTCACAGCTCCAGGGACCCGGGTTCAATTCTAGTCTCCAGTGGCTGTGTGAAGTTTACACGTTCTCACAATGTCTGCGTGCGTTTCCTCCCACAGTCTAAAGATGTGCAGGTTAATTGGATTGGCAATGCTAAATGATCCATGGTGACCAGTGATGTATAGACTATGGCAACAGAATGAGTTAGTCTAGGAAGAATGCTCTTCAGAGGGTCACTATAGACTCGATGGGCCCAATGGCCTCTCCCTGCACTGCAAGAGTTCTGAATGTACACATGGAGAAAAAAAGCTGTGGGTTCTTTTGCAGGGAAGATGATCGGACATATTGAGAGAGAAATTCACAAAGAAAGTGGGAGCTCAGAAATTCATGAAGAGAGACATTGGGCTGAATTTTGAGGAGTGACTATCTCAGATTGTCATTCCATTCCATATGCTTCTTATATTAAAGGTCTCTGCCTTTCTCACTTCAGATTCAAATCAGGGCAGAAGTGTCTTGTCCCAGATGGAAAGTGGGGATGTGGAATTGGAAGAGGCATGTCAAAGTCCAGGAGAAATGGGTGTGTCAGCGTCCATTAGAAGGGGCAGGGGTGCAGTGGTTGTAAGGTGTCTGAGGGAGGTATAGATCAGAGAGTAGTTAGGAGGTCACTTTATTAGTTACCAGGGAGTTAGACTGGATTTCTAATTGTCTAACCTTGCATGCATACCTATTTAACTGCAGATCAACCCTTCCAATTCTCTAGTCTGAGGTTCTAGGCATAGGGGAGTTATGCGTCGGAATCTCCCATTTCGTGGTCGCATTCCTCAGAGTTTGGAACATTGAGTATTCCACAGGATCCCCATGTGCAACTTGATTGGATCAGTCGCATGGATGGCTGGTTTGTAATGTGGGGTGATACCAACAGCATTGGGTTAATTCCCACACCAGGTGAGGTTGCTATGAAGGATTATCCTCAATTTTCCCTCCTCACTTGAGGTGTGAGGACCCTCTGGTTAAACCACCACACATTATCTATCTCTCTATCTCTCTATCTCTATCTCTCTGAGAGAGCAGCCCTATGGCCCAAAGGATGATGGTGACTTCACCTTTTGCGCTGCAGAACTGAGTATCTAGCTATTGTAACATCTGGACCTCTAACGTCTGATGCAGGTAAGTTTTATACTAAACCTTTTATAGAGCTCTGGTTAGGCCTTAACCCCAGAATATTATGGCCAGTTTGATTTATCACACTTTAGGAAAGATGCGAATGTCTTCAAGAAGGTGCAGAGGAGATTTATCGGAATGGTCCCAAAGTTGAGAGAGTTTAGGAACAAGGTTATGTTGGAGAAACTATGAAAGAAGCTTGATAGCCTTGCAGTGAAAAGATTGAGGAGAATCTTTCTAGAGGTGTACAAGGGTTCAGAAAAGGTGGAGAATAGCCATTCCCATTTGCTAATGGTAGAAAGATTCAGGAGCACAGTTTTAAGGTGAGCAATGCTGGGGGAACTGTGAGCAAAAGCTTTTTAACACAATGTATGGTCATAACTTGGAACTCGCTGCCTGTGAAGGTGATGCAAGTGGAGACAATGAGTGACTTTAAAAAAGGAATTGGATGTGGGGATCTGATGGAAAATAAGCTTGCAGGATCAATGGGATAATGCGAGAGAGTGGGCTGAGTGGATCACTGTCCAGAGAGCTAGCACAGGCTCCTCGGGCTGAATATCCTCCTGTGCTGTGATGTCCCTCTCTGACAGCTGTTGTGTGACAAGTTCTGACAGCTGGGATGTCCATTCGTGGTCAAGGGAAGCAGGGAAACCAAAAGTTGGGAAGGGGGTAATGTGTCATGCTAACATTGGAACAGGAGGAGGCTATTCGGAGTTCAACCCTGCTTCATCGTTCTTTATGATCACAGCTGATCATCCAACCCAGTACCCTGTTCACACTTGCTCCCTATATCCTTTTGATGCCTTTGGCCTTTTGGCCTCAACTGCTTTGAGACAGAGAATTCCACAGGCTCACCACTCTCTGGGTGAAGAATATTCTCCTCCTCTTATTTCTAAATGGCCTATCCTGTACCCTCGGGCTGTGATCCCTGGTCATGGACTCTCTGGTCATAGGGAAAACACAGAAAGGATATTCCCAATCTAGTCCTGTTAGAATGGTGTTGGTTTCAATGAAATCCCCTCTCATCCTCCAAAGCTCCAGTGGATATAATCCTATCCAATCCAGTTTCTCTTCATACATCAGCCCTGCCAATACAAATATCTGTCTGGTAGGTCTTTGTTGTACTCCCTCCACCATAACAGCATCTTTCCTCTGAAAAGAAGACCAAAGCTGTTCACAATACTCTAAGTGTAGTCTCACCAGGGCTCTGTATAATTGTTCCTATTCTTAAATCCTCTCACTGTGAAGGTCAACCTACCATCTGCCTCCTTCACCACCTACTGCACCTACAATGCACACTTCCAGAGACTGGTATACAAAGGCACCCAGGTCTCATCTGCATTTCCCGCTTTCCCAATCTTCCACCGTTCAGATAATAACTTGTCTTCCTGTATTTTTTTCCAACCAATGTGGATAAGCTCACATTTATCAACCTTATACTTTTGTGTGGGGTTTGCACATTCTCCCAGTGTCTGCATGGATTTCCTCCAGATTCTCCGGTTTCCTCCCACAGTCCAAAGATGTGCAGGTTAGGGTTAATTGGCCATGTTAAATTGCCCATTGTGTGTAGGTTAGGTGCATTAGTCAGGGGTAAATGTAGAGTAATGGGGAATGGGTCAGGGTGGGCTACTCTTCGGAGGGCCGTTGTGGATTTGTTGGACCGAACGACCTGTTTCCATATTGTGAGGATTCTATTGAATGATTCATTTGCCTATTCACTTCACTTGTCCAAATCACATTGAATCATCTTCCCATCCCTTTCACCTTCCCACCCATATAAAGGTCCAGTAGTCCCAACAATAAAACGTGAATTAAAAACACTCCCCTTCATAGCTAAGAATATTATAACAGTTCACTGATAATCATAGTTATAATGCCTGACCGCAGTAGCTCACTAATATTTTCACGATACCTGAATATCCATTTGCTGGACAAGGTGAGGTCAGGTTTGAAGATTAATACTTTTATTTTTACAGGCTCCCATCTCCTACCTTTCTGATTTGGGATCAAATTCCATTCCATGGTCAGAGCTGAAATCTTCCTGGGCTTCAGGCCTCAAAAGGCCAGTGTATCAGACTGGATTGAACCTAGCCATGTGATTGTATGGAGGGCAGCTTGCTCAGTAACTGAAGCAATTTCAAAACCACTCATCGGACCCGGATTTAATAACTGGACACATTTTACATAACAAGCTAAGATCATATCACACTCCCCTCCCATCTCCTTTATCTTTGGCTGTGAAAATAAGCTCACTGAGTGGCATGGGTGGCTTAGTGGTTAGCACTGCTGCCTCACCACACCAGGGACCCGGGTTTAATTCCACCCTCTGGTAACTGTGTCTGTGTGGAGTTAGCACGTTCTCCCGATGTCTGCATGGGTTTCCATCAGGTGCTCTGGTTTCCTCCCACAGTACAAAGATATGACTAGGTGGATTGGCCATGGGAGATGCAGGGTTAAAGGAATAGAATTGGGTTTGAGTCTGGGTGGGATGCTTATGGGGGGTCGGGGGGTGGGGGAGGTGGTTGGTGTGGACTCAATGGGCCAAATGACTTGCTTCCACTTGGTTCTATGATGCTCTATATGAAATAGGAGGAGGCCACTAAGCTCCTTAACCTTACTCTGCCATTCAATAAGATCATGGATGATCTGATTGTCTATGAATCCCTAACCCAAATCTATCTTCCTCAGTGAATATATTTAGTGGCCCAACACCTGCCTCTGAGGGAGAGAATTGCAGATGGTGATGACTGTTGAAATGAAAAATTCATCTTTAACTCTGCCTTAAATGGACAGCCCCTTATGGTGCCTCTTCGTTTTAGCTTTCCCTCACCAGAGGAAACCTCCTCTCAACATCTACCCTGTCAAACCCTCCCAGAACTGTACATGTCTCTAGAAGGAGCGCCGTGCTGAAGTTCTCTTGTGGGTGGATAATTAAATCAGGAGGAGTTGGTGCTAATCTTCACTGTGGCGCCGTGTATGTTGGGAGGGGAATACAGACATTAATTGTGACAGCAGATGTTCTGGGAGACCACCCTAGTGATTTCCTTTTATTATCCTGTTGACTTTCTGTTCTGCGTCCAGACCAAAGTAGCCTCCAGCAACCACAGCCGCACCTGGCTACGTGATGCCAATTTACATGTTAGCGGCCACCTTTCAGTTGTATAAATGGCAGTGTCAGCTATCCACTTGTGTTGCCAACTCCACACCCCCACAGTTTGCCCTGGAGACTACAGGAATGAAAAATTCAACCACTCCACAACACCAGAAGAAATCTGAGAGAGAAAAAAAAATCCATGGGACGTTAAGTGAATGATTTATTTTGGTTTTCCATTTTACTTTGCATATTTTTATGTGCAAACACACAGCCTACTCAGCCTACAAGCTTGCTCTGCTATCCAACATGATCATGGATGACTCTGGTTTTGTTCCACATTCCTGTCTATCCCCAAGTGAACTTTCATTCCCTGCCAGTCTATAATCAAATCAATCTCCACTTTCAAAAATATTCAGTGATCCAACCCCCCCTCTTGTGTTGTGAGGTAGAGAGTCCCAAAGTTCCACAGCCCACTGAAAGGAAACATATTCTCCCCACTGCTGTCCTGAAAGGGCAACCCCTAATTTAAACTGCACCCGTAGTTTTGCACTCATGAGGGGAAGTGTCCTTTCACATGTAGCTTGTCAAGACTCTTCTGGATCTTACACACTTCAACCAAGTCACCCCTCACTACGCTTAACTTCTGTACAATCTATTTTCAAATGACCCTCATTTCAGGCATCAATCTAGTAAATCTCCTCTGAACCATCTCCAACACACTTGTACCTCTTCTGAAAATAAGGAGATCAAAACTGCACACAGTAATAGAGATGTATTTTCACTAATGCACTGAATAACTGAAGCATCACTACCTTATTTTTGTATTCAATTCCTCTCAAATTATGGCATTCCATTAACCTTTGTGATTATGTGCTGTTCCTGCATGTTAACTCTTTGTAACTCAAAAATTAGAACATCTTGATCATTCTACAGCTTGGAATTCTAGATTTCTCTTATCCTGCATGCCAAAGTAATTCACATTTTTCCATATTATATTCATCTGCTAGATCCTTCTCGCCCACTCAACTGACCAAAATCTATTTGCAAACTCCTTTTGTCTTCCTCATGACACACTCTCTTGCCTGTCTTTGTGTATCTGCAAATTAAGTTCCCTAACCTTTGATGTTATAAAAGAATGACTAGGGTAGGAATAGGTCCAGTCAAGGATAGTAGTGGGAAATTGCGCGTGGAGGCTGAAGAGATTGGGGACACTGAATGAATACTTTTCGTCAGTATTCACTCAGGAACAGGACATTGCTGCCGATGTGAATATTGAGTCACAATTAATTAGAATGGATGGCTTTGAGATATGTAGGGAAGAGGTGTTGGAAATTCTGGAAAGGGTGAAAATAGATAAATCCCCTGGGCCTGATGGCATTTATCCTAGGATTCTCTGGGAAGCAAGGGAGGAGATTGCAGAGCCATTGCCCTTGATTTTTATGTCCTCGTTGTCTACAGGAGTAGTGCCAGAAGACTGGAGGATAGCAAATGTGGTTCCCTTGTTCAAGAAGGGGAGTAGGGATAACCCTAGTAACTATAGGCCTGTGAGTCTCACTTCTGTTGTGGGCAAAGTCTTAGAGAAAATTGTAAGGGATAGAATTTTTGAACATCTGGATAGGAATAATATGATCAAGGATAGTCAGCATGGTTTTGTGAAGGGCAGGTCGTGCCTCACAAACCTTATTGAATTCTTTGAGAAGGTGACTAAGGAGGTGGACGAGGGTAAAGCGGTAGATGTGGTGTATATGGATTTTAGTAAGGCGTTTGATAAGGTTCCCCATGGAAGGCTACTGCAAAAAATACTGAGGTATGGCATTGAGGGTGTGTTAGAGTTTGGATTAGGAATTGGCTGGCTGGAAGAAGACAGATGGTAGTAGTTGATGGTAAAGGTTCATCTTGGAGTGCAGTTACTGGCGGTGTTCCGCAAGGATCTGTTTTGGGACCATTGCTGTTTGTCATTTTTATAAATGACCTGGAGGAGGGGCTAGAAGGTTGGGTGAGCAAGTTTGCGGATGATACGAAAGTCGGTGGAGTTGTTGACAGTGAGGAAGGATGTGGCAGGTTACAGCGGGATATAGATAAGCTGCAGAGTTGGGCAGAAAGGTGGCAAATGGAGTTCAATGTAGGTAAGTGTGAAGTGATTCACTTTGGTAAGAGTAACAAGAAGATGGGGTACTGAGCTAATGGTCGGATACTTGGTAGTGTGGATGAGCAGAGGGATCTTGGTGTCCATGTACACAGATCTCTGAAAGTTGCCACCCAGGTAAATAGTGCTGTGAAGAAGGCATATGGCGTATTGGCTTTTATTGGTAGAGGAATTGAGTTCTGAAGTCCTGAGGTCATGTTGCAGTTGTATAAGACTCTGGTGCGGCCGCATCTAGAGTATTGTGTGCAGTTTGGTCGCCATACTGTAGGAAGGATGTGGAGGCACTGGAACGGGTGCAGAGGAGGTTTACCAGGATGTTGCCTGGTATGGTAGGAAGATCGTATGAGGAAAGGCTGAGGCACTTGGGGCTGTTTTCATTGGAGAAAAGAAGGTTTAGGGGTGACTTGATAGAGGTGTACAAGATGATTAGGGGTTTAGATAGGGTTGACAATGAGAACCTTTTTCCACGTATGGAGTCAGCTATTAATAGGAGGCATAGCTTTAAATTAAGGGGAGGTAGGTATAGGACAGATGTTAGGGGTAGATTCTTTACTCAGCGAGTCATGAGTTCATGGAATGCCCTGCCAGGAGCAGTGGTGGACTCTCCCTCTTTATGGGCATTTAAATAGGTATTGGATAGGCATATGGAGGATAGTGGGCTAGTGTAGGTTAGGTGGGCTTGGATCGGCGCAACATCGAGGGCCAAAGGGCCTGCACTGCGCTGTATTTTTCTATGTTTTATGTTTCTATGTTTTATGTTGGCTGCCTTTCCGAAGTATCGAGAAGGATAAATTGAGTCGATGGAAGGAAAGTTGGCTTGCGTGCTGGACTGGGCTGTAGCTTCTTACAGTGCTGGGCAAGACAGAGCAGAGACTTGAACACAGAATCTCAGCTGATACATTAGCGCAGTATTGAAGGAGTAGTGTACTGTCAAGGGTACCATCTTTCAGAGGAAGCATTAAACCAATTACCTTGTCTGTTGTCTCAAGAGCTGGTAAATGATTCAGGGATCTACTTCAAAGAGGATAGTGGAATTCTATCTGGGTGATCTGGTCAATGTTTATCCTCCCACCAACTTTGCCAAAAGCACATCAATAATTATCTCAATAATGTCCCACATTACTGCTCTGTGCCCCTGGGTTCCAATCGTGGTAGCTATGGAATTCAAGTTAAATAAATAAATCTGGGATTGAATGCTATTCTCAGTTATGGTGGTACTGAAACTGTTGATCATTGTAAAAACCATCTGGTTTACTAATCTCCTTTTTAGGGAAGGAAATCCGCTGTCTGTATCCAATCTGGCCTATGTGTGACCCCAGGCCCACAGCAATATGGTTGATTCTCAAGTGCCCTCTGAAATAGCCAAGCAATCGACTTGGTTCAAGGGGCAACAAATATAGGCCTTGCCCTCAATACCCGAGTCACATGAAAGGATTGTAAAAATACAGTTCACAGCACTTCGCTGTGTGCCATTTCTGTTTTCTCGAAAGAGGTGTTTGGAGGCAAAGTGCTACTTAAATGCAAGTCTCGCTTACTTTAAATCCTGAAATGGCAGTTCTGTATCACAGGCTCACGTTTCGAGGAGGCTTTATTTTGTACAGTCTCGTGTCCCCGACACTGCTTCGCTGCCGAAGAGGAGGAAAACTGTTCACATCTTTGTGTTAAACACCTGTGAATGGCTAACAACCTCCACTGAGCCCTCCGTTTGGATGTGGATCCAGACTGGGAAATGTGGAATGTTCTGATATTGACCTTCTGTCGCATTCAAAACATTCGCATTAGATTACTTACAGTGTGGAAACAGGCCCTTCGGCCCAACAAGTCCACACCGACCCGCCGAAGCACAACCCACCCATAACCCTACATTTACCCCTTACCTAACACTACGGGCAATTTAGCATGGCCAATTCACCTGACCTGCACATCTTTGGACTGTGGGAGGAAACCGGAGCACCCAGAGGAAACCCACGCAGACACAGGGAGAACGTGCAAACTCCACACAGTCACTCGCCTGAGGCGGGAATTGAACCCGGATCTCTGGCACTCTGAGGTAGCAGTGCTAACCACTGTGCCACCCACGGTGGCTGGCATTGAATTGGACAAAGGTAAAGCTGACCAAGATGAGGTAGAACGTGAATCCCTGAAAGGTAGGGGATGAACACAATGATCCCAAATTTCCAGGTCGAGGGTCCCTCTATCTGTTCATCATCTGGCAATCTGAAATGTGATATCACGTTTTCTCTTTTTCACAACCTCAATTGGAAGCCCCAGAGATTAGAAACATGTCAGAGTAGATTTGACTTCATACATAAAATAAATTTGTCTCAATGCTGTCAGTTACATTAAACAGAATCTTTCAAGAATTCCAGGCTTTGATTTCATTATCGGCCTGTCACCCCTGGTTACTCACTCCAAGTATCCTTTTATGGAATTTTGTGTCAATTTTATTGAGGGCTGGGTCGAACGCAAAGTTAAACCTACCCCATGTTTATTTACAGGGTGCATCATTGTTAACTCTTTCCATTCCAGGGGTAACCTTTTGTGGTAGGCAGAACTGGAGAATTCTGGGAGGTGGTAGTAGCAAATCTGAGCTTCAAGCCTTCCCAAGTTTGGCACTTCGAGGGAAATAGATTTACCACATCCCCCAGCACAAATTACTCATTTACTCTCTCAAAATACTGGGTTCTGAAAGAAATCTAAACTGCATTTGAATAAATTAATATTAGCAGTCACCTTACAGCACTCGAATATCATTGAAAAGAGAAATGATAAGCTTTTCATCTCGCAAGCATCAGGACCGATGCAAGAATGCCAAATTTCAAATAATCGCAGCCATTTATCGGCTGAAAATGGAGCTTATATGGCAGGTTGATTTTTATTGTTTGACTGGCTGAGGTGTTGCCATGGAGAAAGCGAGAGGGAATTAAAGGCTACATAAGATCCTGGGTAATTCAAAGAATGCAAGAGAATCTCTACAGAAAGTTCTTAAAAGATCTGCAGTATACATTGAGTAAAATGTGAGGTCTGCAGATGCTGGAGATCAGAGCTGAAAATGTGTTGCTGGTTAAAGCACAGCAGGTCAGGCAGCATCCAAGGAACAGGAAATTCGACGTTTGGGGCCAGAGCCCTTCATCAGGAATGCAGTATACATTGGCAGGCAATCAGGGGTGGGCAATAAATGTTGGCCTAGCCAGTGATATCCTCATCCCATGAATGAATTAAAAAAACAGCATATGTAGCACAGAGGTTTAAACATCTTTCCTGTGGACTCTACTTTGTGTGATAATTAATCACAAATACATGAAGGAGAGGAATTGGTAGGAAATACATCCAGGCTTGAGTCTTGTATGTTGGACTGTATCCATTTATTTATATGAGGCTGTATGAAGATCATTGTAGTTGTGTTGTACTCAATCAAATAAGCAAATCTGCTTTGCTCCTTTCAACAAAAATGATCATGAACATTTGTCAGGTAATATAGATAAATCTAAAACGGCATGTTTGAAAATTTTAGCATTCTTTTTGTTTTCTACTATTTTCACATGAAGCAAGTTTTTTAGGCGTGCTTTAATGTCAGGGAATGTATCCCTGTGTCTGAAGGTAAATCACTTCGAGTTCAGGTCAACATTGTGTTGAGCGAGGTGGAACAACTTTTCTACTTAATGAGCAAAGAGACTGGCTCTGCGCACTTGCTTTTTATTCAACGAAACAGTGGATTATCTGGTACAGGAAGTGGCAGAAACGCAGAAAGACAAATGTCGGGAATGGAGGGTGTTAGACGAGAGTGATTAATAAGACATATGGTATAGGTGCTAGAGAACAGGAGGAAATAGAGCAAGAGGGCGGTGTGAGGGTGGGGGAGAATTCTTGTGGCCTCTTTGTATTTTCATGACAAATGTTTGTTTGGAAAAATCTGTTACCAAAAAAAACAGGAAATTTTCGCACGTTTTTACACAATTAACAACCAGAATTATTCTTTACCCTAGGAGACAGCCAGAGTGTGAGAATCTTTTCATTTTAATGGTGCTTATTACTACTACAAAAGTAAGAGTTATTTGTAATCAGCAATAAAATTTTATAACAGGAGCAGTAAGGTTTCTGCCAGTGTTGTCAAACTCGAGTTGAAAACAAAAATAGCTATTTGGCCTCGCCATTCAAGAATTTTCCCTTGATCTCCCAGGGTTAGAGCCTTTGGCTGAAACCTGCATTGTAATCGCTACTTCCTGTTTTGCTGAGACAGAAATGAAGAGTGCCCAATGAATGTTACAGCCTCCCGCCATCCCCAATACTCTGCAATCCTCCACTTCTGGGCTCTGCCCCATCTTCAACGTCCTTCTCTCCACCACTGGCAGATGTGCCTTCAGCCACTTGACCATTTGGAATTTGCTGTCAAACCCTTGGTCTCTCCAACCTCTCCCTCAGTTACCAGACTGAACATTACTGCACTAATGTAAAATGGTAAGGGCAGTGGAATGAATCAATTGACTATGTGGCTTGGATAGGGAGGATAAATGTGATGTTAGTGTTTACTACAAATGAGTTATTACAAGAATATAGAACGGGGCTTTTATTAAGCCACACCTCCAGTTTTAGTCTCTTATCAATATCTACCACACTTTCCCTGGACTGAATGCACCAGCGTTCCACTAGACTGATTTTTAGGATGAGCATACTCCAAGAGGATGGTAATGCTGTTCTCTCGTCAGAGAGAGATGAAATGACTGGTAGGAGCAAATTACTGAGGCTGCTGGAATCTGTACTGAAAACAACCACTGCTGGAGATTACAGTGAGACAGACGGCATCCACGGAGGGAGAGCAAGCTAATGTTTCTCGTCTAGATGCCTCCAATGAAGAGCCATCAAGACTCAAAGTGTTAGATTGCGCTCTCTCTCTTTCTCACACACTCTCTCTGTGGATGCTGTCTGCCCCAAGATGACGGGGGGGTGGGGGGGTGAGTTCAACCTGAGGGTCACCAGGACCATAAGAAACTACAGAGAGTTGTGTGCACAGCCCAGACCATCACACAAGCCAACCTTTCATTCATTGACTCCATCTGTAGCCAAACAGAGACACGCACGAGAATTCCTTGAAATACGGCATTCCAACCGGAACTCTATCAACAATCACATCGAGTTAGATCCCATTTACCACCCCCGAGAAAAAGAACAGGAAATTATATCACCCCAGGAAATGATGTCACCACAGGAAATGACATCACCAACCCAAAGAAGCCCAAACATATAAATAAAAAGCAGGAATTGTCAACAGTGCTTCACCTGGAGACCTGCTGAAGATGTTACCTAGTAGGGTAACGAAATGTCTGGAAATGAACCTTCCAGCTCAGCGAGCAAACCTACATCCAGAACCTCAACCTGAGCTACAAATCTTCTCAAAACCCGCTACTCCATCTACACTTTTCATTGCCAGGGAAAGGCGGCCAACATCAAAGGCTCTTTGGTTATAATCTCCTCCAAACCTTTCTGTCAGGGAAAAGATGCAAAAGCTTGGACACACATACCAATAGGTTCAAGAACAACTTCTTCCACTCTGTTATCAGACTTCCGAATGGACCTCTCATTCTTCAAATCTAATATTGATCTTGCTTTTTGTGCACCTTCGTTACAGCTGTAACTTTGTATTCCTCACTCTGTTCAATCATTCATTTATCTTTGTACAGTATGATTTGTCTGCACTGCATGCCGAACAAAGCTTTTCACTGTCCCTAGGTACATGTGACAATAATAAATCAAATCAAAGCGTTCGAAGCAAAGCCACAGGGGTCTGGCTGCCTGAAAAGAGTTTAGCTGCCCTGTGAATATTCCTCTGTGTGTTATTTTCAGGCAGGTGTTAAGCTGTTTATTGTAATGTCCAACCCGTTGACAGTAACCATTCCGTTCGTAAACTCACTCACTTTGACCCCTATACTGATTTGGAATCTAAAATGAAAAGGTAGCGAGAGTGAAACAGCTCCTGGTTTTTGAATCCAGACAACCTGACTGCACCTCCTAAAGCTGGAGAAACAACGAGTTTTCCCTCGAGACAAGACTGGCTCAAGTCCACGCAAAACGCTCAGTTAAAATAAATGACACGAAAAACATACACAGCAAGACAGGAGAATGAAGCCAATCACAATTCACGGGGACGAATCGCAGGAGGTGAGCAACTTGCAAATTAAGTCTGGAATTAAGTCTGTTGTTTTGAAGTATATTGCAGAAGGTTTGAATAAACATGTTCCAATAAAGTAGAATGAATGCTGACCCTTAAAGTGGATGGATTAATCCTCCACATGTCTTTGTATTGGTACATGTCACTTCAAGATACTGTCAAGTCCCAACTGGAGGAGCAGGGACAACTTGGTGCAATTGTACAGGACTTTGGTAAGACCATACCTGGAAAATTGTGTGCAGTTTGGTCCCCTTTATCTGTGAAAGGATGGGGAGAGGCTGATACCTGGAACGGCAGGACTGATGAATAAAGAGAGAATGGATCGGTTAATATTATATTTGTTGGAGTTTGTAGAATACGGGGGAGTTTTGTGGAAATGTATAAAATTCTGAGTAAACAAAGTATGTTCCCGATGTCGAGGGAGCCCAGAACGGGAGGTCACAGTTTAAATGTACAGGGTAGGCTGTTTAGGACTGAGTCAGAAGTCACATGACACCAGGTTATAGTCCAACAGGTTTATTTGAAATCACAAGCTTTCGGAGCGCTGCTCCTTCGTCAGGTGAAGTGAGAAGAAGCACAGGCACAGAATTTATGGGCAAAGAGATGAAAAGATGACAGGCTGAATAACAAGTCTTTACAGGTGATCAAGTGTTACACAGTGTGAGTAAAGTGTCAACAGCTGAATAGCAAGCGAAGGGATGATCTATGATCCAGTTAATTGAGGCAGAGAGATAATTATAAAAATCAAAAATAAGATGGTGCTGGAAACACACCAAATGTTTGGAATAATCTGATAGGTAAAAGAGTCGCATGTCAAGAGTCTAACTAAAGTAATCCAAACTGTACAAACTAATTAAGGTGGAGAGATCATAACAGGTTATCAAGGTGATGGTGTCACAACAGGACAGTAAGGAAGATTTTACAGAACAGTGCAGTGGGGTTACATGTAGCGCGACATGAATCCAAGATCATGCTTGACGCCATCTTTATGGGTACGGAACTTGCTGTCAGTTTCTGCTCGGTGATCCTGCGTTGTTGTGTATGTTGAAGGCTACCTTGGAGGCTGAACGTACTGATTGCTGAAGTGTTCCCCAGCTAGGAGGGAGCATTCCTGCCTGGTGATTGTTGCGTGGTTTCAAGGCTGAAATAATTTTAATCCATTGGTGTCCATTCATCTGTTGCCATAGCAACTGCATGGTCTCACCAATATACCATGCCTCAGGACATCCTTGCCTGCCGCGTATGACGCTCATCATGCGTCTCTTATACATATCATGTTATTCCAGCCATTTGGTTTGTCTCTAGCACCGTCTTATTTGTAATTTTGTAATTTGTAATTTTTTGTAGTTATCTCACTTGTTATTCAGCCTACTGACACTCCACTCACACCATGTGTACGATCTTTTGATCTCTCTGCCTATAAATGCTGGGTCTGCGTCCTTCTCTTCACTTCACCTGATGAAGGAGCAGCACTCCAAAAGCTTGTGATTTCAGATAAACCTGTTGGACTATAACTTGGTGTCATGTGACTCCTGACTTCGTCCACCCCAATTCAACTCTGGCACCTCACAGTTAGGGCTGAGATGTCTTCACCCAGAGAGTGCTGAGACTGTGGAATTCTCTGTCACAGTAAACAGGTGAGACCAAGACATTGAATGTTTTCAAGAAGGATTTGATTATAGGTCTTAGGACTAAAGAGGCAGGCTTGAGGGGCTGAGTGGCCTCCTCCTGCTTCCCATTTCTGTTTTTATCAGCATTGAGTAAATTCAGACTTATGTATTTCTCTCCGGGATCCATGTCACAAGATGATGTTCAATTTTTAAAAATATCCAGTTGAGAAACAGCAAGCTAGTATGTTATTTATAGACAATAGACAATAAGTGCAGGAGTAGGCCATTCAGCCCTTCGAGCCTGCACCACCATTCAATATGATCATGGCTGATCATTCCTAATTAGTATCCTCTTCCTGCCTTATCTCCATAACCCTTGATTCTATTATCTTTAAGAGCTCTATCCAACTCTTTCTTAAATGAATCTAGAGACTGGGCCTCCACTGCCCTCTGGGGCAGAGCATTCCACACAGCCACCACTCTCTGGGTGAAGAAGTTTCTCCTCATCTCTGTCCTAAATGGTCTACCCCATATTTTTAAGCTGTGTCCTCTGGTTCGGCACTCACCCATCAGCGGAAACACGTTTCCTGCTGCCAGAGTGTCCAATCCTTTCATAATCTTATATGTCTCAATCAGATCCCTTCTCAGTCTTCTAAACTCAAGGGTATACAAGCCCTTCGCGATGATTTTGTGTTAATCATGACTCAATTGGCAACGTATTTGTCTCTGAGTCAGAAGGTTGGTGTTTCAAGTTCACTTCTGAGCTTGAGTACCTTTGAATGAAGCACACTCCCTGAGTTAAACTAACGTAGTTCCACCCCTCCACAATCCCATTCACTCTCTGATGTGTTTGTGTTCCAATTACAAATACATCTAACGATTCCAGTCCAACCATGGGACTTCTCTTTTCTCTGGCTCAAGATTGAGTTTGCCAATCTTCCAGGAGATTCCAGGAATTGAACATTTCAACTTCTAGATGCTGCCTTGAGGAAGAATCACGGACCATAAGATGTCGGCCATTCAGCCCATCAAGTCCTTCCACCATTCAATGAGACCATTATTGATCTGATAATCCTTAACTCCTGCCTCCTGCCTTTACTAATTAAAAGTATCTCAGCCTTGAAAACACTTAATGACCCAACCTTGATAGCCGTCTTCATCAAAGAATTCCACAGATATCTTCTGAGAGAAGAACTTCAAACATATGAATGAGAGTAGGCCATTTGGCCCTTTTAGGTCTACCTTGCTAGCTCATGGCTGATCTGACTTTAACTCTACCTTCCAGCATATCCCCGATTAATCTTTCAACCCCTTGCTAAGCAAGAAAGTATCCACCTCTGCTTTTAAAATATTTATTTAATAGTATCATTGAAATATTATTAATGCATTACAAATTCCTTCTCATCTCTGTCTTAAATGTGTGACCCCATACTGTGAGACACTGCCACCCCCCCCCCCCCCCCCCAACTGGTCTTAGCCTTTCCCACAAGGGGAAACCTTGTCATTTCCCCAAAAAAACCTTGTATGTTGCATTTCTCATTCTCCTGAAGGGTTTCTCTAAAGCGTTCCGTTTCACAGCTGTAGTATTGATAGATAGAGAGACAGGAGGTCATGTGGCAAACTTCAGGAATAGACCAACTCCAGCTGGTCATTTTGTGTAAGAGCGCAGGCTGGTAAATTTGAAGGACACAAAACAAAGCAAAAGCAGTTGGTTTGAACAGAAAGGACAAACCAGTTTCATATAATCTCTGTAGGGCAAGTAGCGTCCATTTGACCCCTCAACGCTGCACTGACCCTCCAAAGTGCATCCCACCCAGACACCCCAAGCTCTAACCCTGCATTTCCCATGGCTAACCTGCATACCCCTAGGCACCATGGGCACTTTAGCAGAGCTAATCCATCTAATGTGCACATCTTTAGACATGGTGTGGAGGTGCCAGTGTTGGACTGGGGTGGACAAGGTTAAAAATCACACAATACCAGGTTATAGTCCAACAGGTGTGTTTGAAAGCATACTCTTTCAGAATGCTGCTCCTTCATCAGGTAGCTAGTGAGGCAGGATCATAGGACACAGAATTTATGGTAAAAGATCAAAGTGTCATACAACTGACGCAATGTATTGAATAAACTGGGCAGCACGGTGGCACAGTGGTTAGCACCGCTGCCTCACAGTACCAGAGACCAGTTTTCAATTCCCTCCTCAGGCGACTGACTGTGTGGAGTTTTGCACATTCTCCCCGTGTCTGTGTGGGTTCCCTTCGGATGCTCCGGTTTCCTCCCACAGTCCAAAAATGTGCAGGTTAGGTGAATTGGCCATGCTAAATTGCCCATAGTGTTAGGTGAAGGGGTAAATGTAGGGGAATGGAGGGTCAGTGTGGACTTGTTGGGCTGAAGGGCCTGTTTCCACACTGTAAGTAATCTAATCTAATCAAATAAGGAGAAACCGAGATTGCTAAGAGAAAGTGAGGACTGCAAATGCTGGAGATCAGAATTGAGAGTGTGGTGCTGGAAAAGAAGGTCAGGCTGCATCCGAGGAGCAGGAGAATCGGCATTTCGGGCAAGAGCCCTTCATCAAGTATAAGGCTTGTGGGCTGGGGTGGGTGGGGGGTGTTTGAGAGATAAATGGGAGAGGGGGTGGGGCTGGGGGGAAGGTGGCTGAGCATGTGATAAATAGATGGAGGCGGGGTAATGGTGATCGATCAGAGAGGAAGGTGGAATGGATAGATGGGAAGGAAGATGGACATGTCATGAGGATGGTGCTGAGTTGGAAGGTTGGAACTGGGATAAGGTAGGGAGAGAGGAAATGAGGAAATTAGATTGCTGTTCAGTCTTTAGTCACTTAGAATGGGGGAGTGCAGGTTTCAAGTCATGAACATGTAAATCTCAGAACTTCTTTCAAGTCACAGTCCCTAGATAACTTAAGGTTTTATAAAAGAAAAGTGATATCTTAGCTCAAACAATGTATTAAAGGTGAGAGGTTAGAGTCTGTCTGTATTCCAACTTTGAGTCAGACTGGTTCTATTTCCAAAGTAGGAATCTATAAAATGTCACATGGACTGACTGCCAACAGATTGTTCAAAAAGCACACAAAATAGATTGTATCTGCAAATACCAATTTAGCCTGACCAATCTACCTAACCCACACATCTATGGACTGTGAGAGAAACCGAAAAAGAGAACACACAAACTCCACACAGACAGCCGCTTGAGGCTGGAATCGAACCCAGGTCCCAAGCGCTGTGAGGTAGCAGTGCTACCAGCTGAGCTGCCAGGTGAAGTGTGAAACTTATAGTTTACTAAGATGCCTCAGCAGCCTTAGAAACCCAAAGGCGAAAACAAACTAGTGATCGAATATTTGGGAATGGATGTGCTGGAGCTCCATTATAAGATTATACATGAGTCAGACCAACGCTGAGCATTCACAGATTTTAGCAATTGTTTCACCCTCCTGGGAAATCTTCCTCTCAGCTCAGTTTCTCTCTGGCCTTCAGGCCACTCACCCAACTTCACAACCACCCGATGAAGGAGCAGCGCTCCGAAAGCTAGTTCTTCCAATTAAACCTGTTGGACTATAACCTGGTGTTGCATGATTTTTAACTTTCAACACCACACAATTGTCTAGCTACCCTCTTCTCACCACCTCCTCAGGCCCCACCTCCAACTAACTCCAAATATTCGCAAACATCTCTCAATGTCTGTCTCAGTCTGCTGCCACCTGCAAGGCCCCAGCAAGCTGGAGACCCAGGGAACAAGAGTCTGGACTTGTCAATCGAGCTCAATTTGCTTTAATTGCGCTGATTTCCCTCATACATCACCGCAATGTCTGAATGCAGCTTAACAAAATAAAGGGAAGGTTTCTGTTAAATAATTACAGCCACAGAGAAAATAAGCCCACGTCCAACTGAAATAAATGGACAGCTTGGAAAAACAAACAGTAGGATGCTAAATAAACCAGGAAAATGAATGGATTGCACACACGCAGAGATAAAAGTTAGTGCTGAACCATTTGCCTCGTTCTTTCCCATCATGGGTAGCATCAAGACTGAACCAGTGTCATTGACGTACCCACTATGACTTTAAATTATTCCAGGCATACACTTTAGCTTTTAGTTTGTTTTTGCAATGGTGCTCAGTAGCTGTCGCTATCTTCCAATGCCAAGAGATTGCAGTCGAACAGGAAAGAAACAGTTCATTAACATAACGCCCTTCAGAAAATTCCAAACGCTTCAGTTTCTAATGAGATACTTTTGACAGTGAAGCCAGTGGTGTTGCCAACCCTCTAAGATTAGTTTGTTCCACACAGTCCTGGAGATGACAATCACAGGGAGGATCATAAAGATTTTAGTTTGTTATTTTCTTTGAACAGTCCTCTTCTCCCAGAGATAAAAGTACTGAAAATGGGGGATGTTTGGTCTGTAGTGGAGCAGCATCGAGTTGGGTAATGAGTCTCCTCTCTTTCCAGCTGGTGTAGGAAGGCATTACATCACATGGATGAATATTTCAATTGGCTGAATAATGATTGGAGCGCAGGGAATAGCATGTGATACAATTTCCAGAAACAGATTGCATCTGCAATCCCAGAGTAACTGTTATAAAGGTAGGAAACATGGCAGCCAGTTTGTGCACAGCAAGCTGCCACAGAGCGCAGTGTGATAATGACATTGATTGAAGGGTCAAGCCAACATGGAGAACTCTCTTGCTGATTCTCCAAATGGCCTGGTGGGAAGGAAGCTGGATCTTAGGTTTTTTATCTTATTGGAATGGAGCACGTTCAACCATGTAGTACTCCTTCAGTGGTGTATCATTGGAGTGGGGTTTTGAAACCACAACGTCCTTTCTAAAAGGTGGGAGTGTTACCCAAAAAAACAGTGCTAGTTCATAGAGATGGACAGTACAGAAATGGGCCCTTCAGCCAACTCATCCATTCCGATCAGATATCCTGAACTAATCTAGTCCCATTTGCCAGCATTTGGCCCATATCCCTCTAAACCCTTCCTATTCATATACCCATCCAGATGCCTTTTAAATGTTGTAATTAGATCAGCCTCCACCACTTCCTCTGGCAGCTCATTCCACACACGCACCACTCTCTGAGCGAAAAAGTGCCCCTTTGGTCCCTTTTAAACCTTTCCACTCTCGCCTTAAACCTATGCTGTCTAATTTTGGTCTTCCTACCCTGGGAAAAAAGACCTTGGCTATGCACTCTATCCATGTCCCTCATGTTTTATAAACCCCTCAGCCTCTGATGTTCTCGGGAAAATATCCCCAGCTCTTTCAGCCTCCCTGTCAGTTCCAGCAAAGTCCTTGTACATCTTTTCTGCATCCTTTCAAGTTACCAACATCTTTCCTATAGCAGAGAGACCAGAACTGAATGCATCATTCCAAAAATAGCCTCATTATTGGTTTTCAGGTCTAAGGTTGAACCTTATAATGGAGCCCCAGCACATCCAGTCCCAAATTCTTGTGCATAATAGTATAAAATATCTTTTTCTACTGCATCATTGTTTATCATTTTATTTAAATTGCTTTCCTTTTTTTCGATAAAACAGTAGCTGGAGACGTTTCACCAGGAATTATAAACGCCTTATTGCTAGTATCATACGAGTGATTTCACAGCCCTACCTCATAAGTAAATAGGCTGGTGTCCATATGAGCTAATTAGATCAGATAAGATGAACAAAGGGGACAGCAGACTGTGCTACCATGGTCCTGAGTACCCTGGGTTTAAATGGGTAAAACTAGCCAGGACGTCAGCAAGTTATAAACTATGAGTGTAATGTTATATGTGTGTCATATACTAATAAACCAGATCATAGAATTCCTACAGTGTAAAAGCATGCCATTTGGCCCATCAAGACCACACCAATCCTCCCTGTCAGACTCATCCTATCCCTGCATAACCATTGGCCAATCCTCCTAACCTGCACATCTTTGAACTATGGGAGGAAACCCACACAAACACAGGGAGAATATACAATCTCCACACAGACAGTCACCCGAGGCTGGAATTGAACCTGGGTCTCTAACACTGGGAGGCAGCAGTGCTAACCCCACTGTGTCACAGATTTTTCAGTCAGTTTTGAACAAGTCGTTCCAACAATTTATTGCGTTTCACCTGCAGAGGTGTTATAAACTTTTGCACGAGACATTATGATGAGTTTTATGTTGGTTTGGCCCTTTCTAGAATCTCTGTGAACAAGACAAGTAACTGTGTATCTCCTTAAACAATTGCATTGAAAAGTCTTTAAAAAGTAGTGCAGACTTCGAACTATGAAGTATCAGTTGGAATATAGTATTTAAGCTGAATCATATTTAAATAAAAACAATGATGATAAAGGAATATAGACTTATAGGAGATTAAAAGAGACAAGGATTTTAGCAAAATTACTTACTGGAGTATTGTGTGCAGTTCAGGTCAATGCAGTATAGGAAGGATTTGACTGTCTGTGTGAAGATTGTATATTCTCCCTGTGTTTGTGTGGGTTTCCTCCCATAGTTCAAAGATGTGCAGTTTAGGAGGATTGGCCAATGGCATGCTTTTACACTGTAGGAATTCTATGATCTGGTTTATTAGTATATGACACACATGTAACATTACACTCATAGTTTATAACTTGCTGACGTCCTGGCTAGTTTTACCCATTTAAACCCAGGGTACTCAGGACCATGGTAGCACAGTCTGCTATCCCCTTTGTTTTATCGAAAAATCCTGGAGGGGGTGCAGACGAGGTTCACCAGGATGTTGTCTGGGATGGAGCACTTTAGCTGTGAATGGAAACTGGAAAGGTTCAGGTTGTTTTTTTGGGAACAGGTAAGATTGAGGAGATAAAAGGGTATAAGATTACGAGCGACGTGGACAGGATGAATGGAAAGCAGCTGTTTCCCTTAGTCAAAGGATCAATAACATGGGGTGGGGGCATAATTTTAAGGTGAAAGGCAGGAGGTTTCGAGGGACTTGAGGTGAAACATTTTCATCCAGAGGGTGGTCAGTGTTTGGAAGTCATTGCCTCGGAGGGTAATTGTGACCAGTATTCTCAGAACTTTTAAGTACTTGCAATGTCATAGTGTTCAAGACTATGGACTTAGTGCTGGAACACAGGACTGATGTTGATTGTGTATTTTTGGAGATACAGACTCAGTGGGCTGCAGTGTGTTTTCTGTACTGTCTCAGTCTCTGATTATAAACCTGATTCCACTGCCTTTCAAACAGCATTGTACGACTTGGGTGGAAAGAACATTAAGAGGCAAGGAATACTATTACCCGGCTTTAATGTAAAAACCACGCACACAGTGGATCCACATGAGCCTCACTAAAGGAGCTGAGGTCCCAACAAGGACAGAGTTTCCAGGATCAGGTTTTCCCAGTGTTAAAACGTGATACACTTGATGATACGAAAGCGAGAAATTCCCGTGTTGAGTGCGCAGCTGGATGTGGTCACTCCCACGATCTTGTTGCATCGAGTGGCATAAATTGAATACCAAGAACTTATGGTTCCCAACATGTGTGCGTGTGTCTGTGTCTATGTGTATGAAGAAAACAGTAATTGAGTTTTCAAGATTGTCAGCGCAGCAAAATTAGGACTCGCTGCTATAAAGTAATGGGAATGCAACATCTGCTCCTAAGATACCTGTCAGTGAACTTATCAATTTTCATTCAAATGAATTTCTTACTGTGGGCTATTTATCACTGTCATTCATTGTGGTTTTCCTCCTGTCCAAATCCTTGCACTCAGTTTGTCTATGTTGAGCAGCAGCAGCAGCACATGTTTGCTTGTTCGCTGCTTATTTCAATGGGCAATTGGGGATCCAAGCCTATAGGGGTCTGATGGCTCAGTGGTTAGCACTGTGGCCTCACAACACCAGGGAGCCAGGTTCGATTCCAGCCTCAGGCTGTCTGTGCGGGGTTTGTACATTCTCATTTGTCTGCGTGGGTTTCCTGTGGGTTCTCCAGTTTCCCCTCGCAGTCCAAAGATGTGCAGGTTGGGTAGATAAGCCATGGGAAATGCAAGGTTTACAAGGATAGGGCAGGGGTGGGGTATGTCAGGATGGTGCACCCTTCAGAGGGTCAGTGTGGACTTGATGGGCCAAATGGCTTGCTTTCACAAAGTGAGGATTCCATATTTATAAGCTGGCCTTTTCCTCTGTGCCTGTGAGGTAAAGTCAACATATTTATAGAGGAGTCCACATTAGAGTTGTGCTGGAAAAGCACAGCAGGTCAGGCAGCATCCGAGGAACAGGAAAATCGACGTTTCAGCCAAAAGCGACACTCTGAAAGCTAGTGCTTCCAATTAAACCTATTGGACTATAACCTGGTGTTGTGTGATTCTTAACTTTGCGCACCTCAGTCCAACACCGGGGTGGTATGGTGGCTCAGTGGTTAGCACTGCTGCCTCACAGCACCAGGGACCCGGGTTCAATTTCAGCCTTGGGCAACTGTCTGTGTGGAGTTTGCACATTCTCCCCGTGTTTGCGTGGGTTTCCTCCAGGTGCTCCGGTTTCCTCCCACAGTCCAAAGATGTGCAGGTTAGGTGAATTGGCCATGCTAAATTGCCCGTAGTGTTAGGGGCAGTGGGTTGCTCTTTGGAGGGTCAGTGTGGCCTTGTTGGGCCAAAGGGCCTGTTTCCACACTGTAGGGTATCTAATGTCCAAATCATGTCAGCTGGTACAGGAATTGTTAGCATCGCTGTTAGTATTGCATTGCAAACCAGCTATTCAAATCAATATCGGAAGGAGCTATGGCAATTGAGTTGTGAGTGATTTTTCTTGTAATTTCACCTTGGGATATTTAAGGCCCAACATTGTTTCATGTGTAAAATACATGGCTGTTGGTGACCCAGATCTTTTTATATAACTGTGTGACTCTCTTCATGCGTTGTGCATTACTAACTGCTGCTACCTACTCACTGCAATCAACAGCACAATGACATCTCGCACACTCGCTCACACATAATGCAGTCTGTCTCACACGCACAGTACTCAGCCTCTCACAACGCAGTCCTCATATTACAGATAATGGTCCGAATGTAATATAATCGTTAAAAACTACAAAGAATTGATTTTGACAATTCTTTAAATCGGTAGCGTGCCCTTGAATTTCAGAATTTCAGATTGACTGTGACAGTTTAAGAACACAGCCAACACATGGCATGATTCTCTTCAGTCACTGGCAGCACTGCCATTCCTTGAGACAGTATGTCATGAACCCCACCCCCGCCCACCGCAAACCTTTCTGTCCTAAAAATCAGCAATTCATTTTAAATGGGTTAACGTTATCAATAAATCAAATGATTGGGATCAAAATTAAATTGCATCAAGTATTTCGCTGCTCATCTTTTTTTAATTTGACTTTTACAAACCTGATGTTCCACAAATACATCCCTGCATAATGCACACACATATATATATGCAAACAATTATGACCCTTCACCTAAAAACTATTAATCATTAATTATTTCTTGTCCCAAGTAGTTACTGACTTTTGCCACTGCCCTCTCCCCAGAAAGGTTTGCATTTCCTCCTGGTCTTTGAGTCGTTGAGATTTTCTGGTGTTGGAGCTACGTCTAATATACTTCCGAAATTAAGTTCCAATTAGAATTTGTAATTCTGATCATGAAGTAGATTTTTACATTCAGAGTAATTTCACAGTCTACCACATCCATCTGTGCAGGGACGATATCGAGGCACTGATCCAACCAAGGGATTTGAAGGACACCTGAAACCGTGAGAGATTACAATCTTTAAACAACTGCACGGTTTAATTTTGGCCCATCTAAGCTTTTTAAACTAAAGACATGCATGGAATGCTTCTATGCTTAACAACTTCCAGCAGCAGGAAGCAACGCTTTCTCATTTTCAGAAGCTTGTAGAAATTATCGTGATTTTGAAATAATAAGGTACAGGCTACCACATTGTTTGACCAATTATTTAGATGCTTAGAGATCTGATTATAACATGGCTGGCATGGGGGAGACAGCATTTGGTTTCACTGAGACAACTTCAGTGAAAGGTCTAGAACCTTTTCATGGAGAATGTAAAGAGAGACTGGATAAAAGCTGAGATTGCAACAAACTTGATATTTTGAAAATCTGGAGATTGGAGCACAAATAAAACAGATTAATTTGAGCATATTGAGGATTTAAAAGGCTCCATAATATAATCATTAAAAACTACAAAGAATTGATTTTGGCAATTCTTTAAATCAATAGCGTGCCCTTGATTAACTACAAGATGTGATTCTGTATTGTGTGTGTGAGGGTACGAACCTTTTGCTTGCGGGCTTACCTTAAACGACAGCTTCTGATTTCAAGAGCTGTTTGTTTTTTAGTTTTGAGAGGCTCTGTTTGCATTCTCCCTAATCCTATTCGTTGATGCAGTCACATAGCGACAGTATTGTTGCTCTTGTGTTGACATAGGCATATTTAGGCTCATGCAGAAACAGAATTAGAAAAATTCATCAACATCCTCAATAATTACCAATTCAGCGCAAAGCCACAACACAGAAGGTGAGAATTCATATATTAGACATCCCAGTATTTGGATTGGCACCAGCCAACAGCATACATTCAGAAAATTATTTTCAAAATAACTGATATTTTTCTACATGTAAAAGCAATCACCCTAAATACTGACTGGTGAAGTATTAACTGACACAATTCCATCACGTATTCACAAAACTTCAAATAGTGAATAACAGCCTTATTTATTGCATCTAAGACCTCAGTCTCTGATTTTAAATTTAACAATTAGCAGAATATTCATTAATTTCCCTTTATCTTGAATCTCCTGAATGTTTGCAGCCACATACTAGAGACTCGACATCCATTTCAAAGGAATTTCTGCCCTCAGTATTTTCCAGTTTGCTGGACCCTGAGCCTGCTGAGTATTCCATTGGTTTAAATCCAAGCTCTCTCTTCTACAACTTCCCTTTCCCCCTCTTCCCACTCCCATTTTCTCCCGCCCACCCTCCTTACCAATTCCTCCTCTCCCCACTCCTCTTTGCAGCCTCTCCGAATGCCTTCAACTTGCCGTCACAGCTTCCCACTTGCCTTCCATTGTAACCCATGCCATCCCCTTGCAATCTCCCCCTCTTTCAGCTCAGTCCTGTGCCCCCACCTCCTCTTCATTCCCCCACCCCATCCTGCATTGTAACCTCTGTAGCAGCTAGCCCTGCTAGTGGATCCTGACAGATAACTCTCTGCTTTTTGGCAGCTCTGCCTCGGCACACATTGGCTTCTATCCTGGTATCGGCACGTCCCTGGCAGAGTGTTTCTCCAGTGGTTTGCTTTCCTTCCTTTCCTCCTTACTTACCCTACTTGCTGATTCAAATTATTGTGAATCGCTTCCGCACTCTCTCCAATGAATGCACAGCCTGTGGTGCCTGGATTGTATGCAATAGTCCAACTGAGATCAAACACATCAAACACAACTCTTCAAAATAGTGCCAGGGAAGCTCTTGCGTGTATCTCAAACTAGACAGGGGCCTAATTTTAATGACTTATCTGAAAGAGAATCTCACCGACAATGTAGCACTGTCTCCATACTGAACTGGTGTGTCGGCCTGGATTTTATGCCGAAGTTCTGTGCCAGTTAAATGTTTTTATCGCATCACTCGACCTTACAAAGTGAGGGGAGAACAAATGCAAATTTTGGAGAGTATTGCTGTGTTTCTGGAGGATGTTGCTGTTGTAAATGTGTCAGTTCCAATCCATAGGAGTCACACAGTCACAGTGCAAACCTCACAGTGTGAGTGTGAAAGGTCGTCAATGTGAGATATTCTGTATATAGAACATAGAACATAGAAAAATACAGCGCAGTACAGGCACTTCGGCCCTCGATGTTGCACCGATCCAAGCCCACCTAACCTACACTAGCCCACTTTCCTCCATAGGCCTATCCAATGCTCGTTTAAATGCCCATAAAGAGGGAGAGTCCACCACTGTTACTGGCAGGGCATTCCATGAACTCATGACTCGCTGAGTAAAGAATCTACCCCTAACATCTGTCCTATACCTACCACCCCTTAATTTAAAGCTATGCCCCCTCGTAATATCTGACTCCATACGTGTATAATTGGTGACCAAGTCAGAAGTCTCATGACACCAGGTTATAGTTCAACAGGTTTATTTAAAATCATAAGCTTTCGGAGCATTAGTCCTTTGTCAGGTTTTGGACTCAGCTACCTTGGGGAAATGACCTCCTTGGGGAAACTATCTCCAGCCTGCATCCCTCTGATTACTGAACCCACTGATATAGTAGAAAAAGTTTCCCCCCTGTTTATTCCATCGAACGCCTTTGTCATTTTGAATATCTATTACATCTCCCTTGTTCTAAGGAAGATAAATTTTGGATTTCCTGCTCTCCGAGCACAGCTGAAGTCAACAGAAAAGTTTTGAGATGTTGAGAGCATGCCTAAATTGTTAGTGTTTCACCCACACACACAGTTGTTAGACACTGGAGTGGATGAGGCTGTGAACTAAATGGTATTGTTCAATGCATAGCATTGATTCATGGCAGGGATTCACTTTATACTCTTCTATTGGTCTTAATTATAGAATGGATTGCTTCCTCTATGGACAGAGTTGGCTCTGACTTACCATTTGTTTCATAAGTGAACTTTAACTACTTCCTGAGGTCAGGGCACAGGCCCTGAGTAGTTCCTTTGAAGTTCCTCTTATCTGACAATTCTTTTTCATTTTGGGAATCCACGAAATATTAATTTTTGGCTTCTTGGACATCCAAGAGTTCCTATGTAAAAAAAAAGTTTTCTTTTATTAAGTTTTTCCAAGTCTCGGTGTTTGCCAACGATATGTGGCAGTAACACAATAGGTTACAGACTGCACGTCAGTATTTTCCATTCTGTACAAATCAGTATCATATTTCATGTAGGAAATTGTTCAGAAATAATGTTCATGTCAAGGTTTTGATTTTTTAGCTAAAACTCTCCTGATCGGCCTCCCAAGTTGAAGCCACAAAGGAGACCAATTCTCATCGTCTAAATCTCCTCCTGCACAAGGTTCTTCACATTCATTACCCGCTGCCCTCCCAGCCATCCACCCGAGTTGTCACTCGGACCCATTGGTCATTGTTAAGTGTATGGTCAAGCCTTGCAATTTAACGCATTTTTCATGACCTCAGAATATAGTATTGGATTTCAATACCTTCTGAAATGTGAGCAACACGGCAGCCAATTTGTGGACAGCAAGATCCCACAAACAACTACGTGGTAATGACTTGATTATCTGTTTCAGTGAGCTTGTTTAAGGAAACCACGTGGAGCAGCGTAATAGGGACACTTCTCCTATATTTCTTCAGAGTAATGCAGAGGGACATTTGTGCACTGGCTGGAGCAGGGAAAAGGTAGACTCACGTTAGATCTATACTCTTGTCAGGCTTTACCAAACATAACTATTTGCAGAGGATTAAACAAAGAACGATGGGTGCTGGAGATCTTGAAACAAAAGTAAATATTACTGGAGAAAGATATCTGGAGCAAATTTCTGTTTTTAATTACGGAGGATGTTCATAGAATCCCAATGGAAGCAGGCCCAATGAGTCCACAGCTGCAAATGTGTTGCTGGTCAAAGCACAGCAGGCCAGGCAGCATCTCAGGAATAGAGAATTCGACGTTTCGAGCATAAGCCCTTCATCAGGAATAAGCTTATTCCTGATGAAGGGCTTATGCTCGAAACGTCGAATTCTCTATTCCTGAGATGCTGCCTGGCCTGCTGTGCTTTGACCAGCAACACATTTGCAGCTGTGATCTCCAGCATCTGCAGACCTCATTTTTTACCCAATGAGTCCACACCAACCCTGTGAAGAGCTACCACCCTACCCCAATATTTCTCCTGACTAACCCACCTAGCCTCCACATCCCTGCACACTACAGACAATTTAACATGGCCAGTCCAGCTAACCTGCACACCTTTGGACTGTGGGAGGAAACTCATGCAGACGTGGGGAGAATGTGCAAATTCCACACAGACAGTTGCCTGAGGGCGGAATTGAACCTGCAGCCTCTGGTGCTGTGAGTCAGCCGTGCTAACCACTGAGCCACCATGTAAATAGAGGGCATCCAACCGGCAGCCTTACCAAACCGTACTCCAGTTCTTGATGTCGCTATGAGACAGTTCCTTTTGCATATGCTCAGTTGCTATATCTAGAGCAAAGATATTATTAGCCTACAAATGTTTTAATGACTCATCTGGAAGTTTGCAACTATAAAGCACTCCCTCAATACTGCAGTGAAGGGTTAGTCTAGCAGCAGGCTAGAAGAACCCAGCAAACCAGGCAGCACCAGGAGGTGGAGAAATCAACATTTAAGGGTTACACCTAAAACATCGATTTCTCCACCTCCTGATGCTGCCTTCCTTGCAGTGTTCTCCCAGCCTCCTGCCTGTCTACCCTGGATTCCAGCATCTGCAGTTTTTTTGTCTCTGAAGGGTCCGTCTGGCAGCTACACTGGTGAGTTAACAAAACCACAGTTTGAGGCCAAATCTTATAAAGGCAAATCCTGAATTAAATTAAATTTTGTTCACTAGTGCCAAAATTGTCACTGAATGATGTGTGAAGCAGTCAATTTGTGATGGGCAAATGTGTCATTTGTGCTGTCCCAGCTTGAGAAAACAAACAATTTTTGGAACAAAAATGCTTTCTTCCAAAATTCAAAAGTGCAGCTTTGATTCCTGGCCTCTCTGCGTTACTGTCTCACCTTTGAGCTGTTAACTTTGGTTGGACATATCTCTGGAGGTGTCATCACATGACCTCCCTTTGTCATTACCCCATCTTTACATTTTTGCTATTGGTTGCCTGACCTGGAATATAAAATCCAGCCTTTCACTACAGTCATGTTAATTGGCGTTAAAAACCCATCGTGTTCGCTAATCAACATAAAGCCAGAGAACAGTGGCTGCTGGAAATCAGAAACCGAAGCCAAAACTGCTGGAAACACACAGCAGGTCTGGCCGTATCTATGGCGAGAAAGCAGAGGTAATGTTTTGGAACCAGTAACCCTTCTTCAGAATCCAGAAGGATCATGAGATCCAAAACGTTAACTCTAATTTCTCTCGACAGATGGCTGCCAGGCCCGCTGAGTTTTTCCAGCAATTTCAGTTTTTGTTTTGGGTTGATAATGCCCCTTAAGGAAGCATCTTTATCTGCTCTGCCCTGTATGTGACTCCAAACCCAAAGCAAACTGGTTAACTCTTAGCTGCTCTTTAGACAGTAAATGCTGACAGTGTTGCTTACGAATTAGCGAACATAGTACCTTACAGCACAGTACAGGCCCTTTGGCCCTTGATGGTTTCACAGGTCGGTGCAACAATCTGAAGCCCAACTAACCCACAAAATTCGATTTTCATCCATATGACTATCCAATGACCATTTGAATGCCCTTAAAGTTAGAGAGTCCACTACTGTTGCAGGCAATGTGTCCACATCCCTACTACACTTTGAGTAAAGAAACTACCTCTGACATCTGTCCTATATCTATCACCCCTCAATTTAAAGCTGTGCCCCCTCGTGTTAGCCATCACCATCCGAGGTAAAAAAAATCTCCCTGCCCCTCTATCTAACTCTCTGATTATCTTATATGTCTCAATTAAGTCACCTCTCAACCTTCTTCTCTCTAATGAAAACAGCCTCAAGTCCTTCAGCCTTTCCTCGTAGGAACTTGCCTCCATTCCAGGCAACATTGTAGTAAATCTCCTCCCAACCCTTTCCAATGCTTCCACATCCTTCCTATAATGTGGTGACCAGATCTATACACAGTACTCCAAGTGCAGGTGCAACAGAGTTTTGTATAGTTGCAGCATGAACTCATGGTTCCAAAACTCAAACCAAAACTAATAAAAGCTAACAGACCATATGCCCTCTTAATAACCTTACCAACCTGGATGGCAACTTTCAGGGATCAATGTTATTGTATCTCCCAAGACCTTTGACAGTAGAGACTCAATTGTCTTGGCTATCTGTGTAATCCAACCTGTGGTTCTCCAAATCTCACATTTATTGTATTTCCAATTCCCACCATTGTACCAAAAGTGCCATTCTTTCAGCTATCTAAGTCCCAAATTCTGGAATTCTCTAAATGCCTCCCTCTTACATCCTCATTTAAGATGCTCTGTAGAACCTATCCCTTTAACATCCAGAAGGTTTCCTGGTACAGAAATTAGTTTCCTCTGAGCTAGAAGCTCTGGGGTCAGGATTTATGGACTATGGAAACATGTCAAATTGCAATCAAACAGGCCAATGATCAACCTGTAAATCCTTCCAATACATGTACAGCAGGTGAGAGAGTCGGAGAGTTCCTGGTCAGCCTTACCTCTGTGATAATTGCAATGTATTAGCAATTTTCTCTCGAAGCTGTGTGGCTACATACAGACCTTGGAGGTCCTCATTACAACCAGAAAAGTGAGAGAGAATGTTGGCCGCTTGACCTATTACTGACTCACATGGCTTAGTGTGAATTATGGTTTGGCAATATTCGTGGAAAGCAAGATTGCATGGGTAAAAGTCCATACATCTGATGATGCTGTGGCTTTGAGATTATTTTGTCCTGGTTTCTTTTAAGACAGAGATTGAACAAGAGGCGCCATGCTGGCTAGTGAAGATCACTCGAGTAAACAGCTTGGGAGGCCTCTGGTTTTGGCTTAACAGCCTGAATGGGTGCAGCCAGCTCTCTCAGATCAGGATTTCTTGGTTTTGGTTTCTCAATCACTTTAGAAGCCAGTGGGGTCTCAACAGAGTTGCCTCCTGGATATGACTCTTTCTGAATTTTCTCTTGATGGTTTTTTCCTTTTGGATTGGAGAACTGCATGTGAGAATCTGTGTCTAAATTTGCTTTTTTTGCCAAGGGGTGTGTTTATGGGATGTTACTATATTGGAACAGTTAATTAGTAATAGTTACTGCATCTATTACTGTGTTCAGTTATCCAGTAGCGTTGTTATTCTAAATTCCTCTTGGTTGGATTTTAATTACAGTGTTTAAATAAATTGTGTTTCGCTTAACATTGAGTAGTTTGACCAGTTGCATTGCACCTGGACATGGCATTTGGGCTCAGTGGTTAGTACTGCTGCCTCACAGCACCAGGGTCCCAGCTTCAATTCCAGCCTCGGGTGACTGTATAGAGTTTGTACGTTCTCTCCGTGTTTGCTTGGGTTTCTTCCAGGTACTCTGGAAGTCCAAGAAATGTGCAGCTTAGGTGAATTGGCCATGCTTAATTGTCCATAGTGGCTAGGTGCATTAGTCAGAAGGAAATAGGTTGGTGTAGACTGGTTGGGCCCAAGGGCTTGTTTCCACATGTAGAGAATCTAATTTAATCATTTCACTTTTACCTTGAAAATAAGAAAAAAAGGTAAGGTCTAGGTTACCTTTAAAAATATTTTGAGGGGATCTGCTCTGGTCTATACCTCCACAGAAATGCAAAGTGTTGTTGTTGGCTGGTCACCCAAAATAGTCAATTGCCCACTTAATGCTCAGCCCATGCTTTACTCTGCCAACATAATGGGTGCTGAATTACTGCTGGGCCACAATGAGTTGGTTGAAAATCCCTTCGAAATACTGCTGTGTATTTACCCACCTGTACCATGGGCTTATTTTTTATTTACTTCAGGATGTGGAGATCTGTGGTAAGGCCAGCACTTATAACCTGTCCCTAATTGTTCAGAGGGCAATTAAGAGTCAATTGCAATGCTATGGGTCTAGAGTCATATGTAGGCCAGACCAGGTAAGGACAGCAGATTTCCTTCAGGGATTCAGGAAGACAGCTCACCACCACCTTTTCAAGGGGCAGTTAGGGATGGGCAATGAATGCTGTTGACCTAACGTCACATTGCTGGCACTGATTATTAGATTAGATTCCCTACAGTGTGGAAACAGGCCCTTTAGCCCAACAAGTCCACACCGACCCTCTGAAGAGTAACCCACCCAGTCTCATTTCCCTCTGACTAATGCACCTAACATTAATGGGCAATTTAGTATGACCAATTCACCTGACCCACACATCTTTGGACTGTGGGAGGAAACCGGAGCACCAGGAGGAAACCCACACACAGACACCGGGAGAATGTGCAAAATTCCACACAGACGGTCGCCCAAGGCTGGACTTGAACCTGGGACCCTGGTGCTGTGAGGCAGCAGTGCTAACCACTGAGTCACTGTACCACATCAGCACTCCTGGGTGCTGGTGCCACTGGATCTGCGAGCATATTGTGTTGGTCTAGCTGCCAGTATCTATTGCAGTAGACAGCCGTTCAAGATGCTGTGTGAATATGCATGCATGAAGAAAGCAGCTGAAGGTGTCTGCCTTGGCAAGTTTGTACTCCAACGTAGCAGAGCTTTAGTTAAAAGGAGTAAAAAATGAGGTCTGCAGATGCTGGAGATCACAGCTGCAAATGTGTTGCTGGTCAAAGCACAGCAGGTTAGGCAGCATCTCAGGAATAGAGAATTCGACGTTTCGAGCATAAGCCCTTCATCAGGAATCAAGAATTCCTTTAGTTAAAAGGATCCTTGGGACCATCTTGGTGCATTGCCAGAGTTAGTCCATTTGCTGTAACTTAATAGAAAGAAACATGATACATCTTGGGAGGAGAAATTAAGGAAAGAAATAAAATTGGATGACCTTGGAAAGAACAAAAGGGTGTATGGGAGTTTTACACACACAGTCAGGACACTGTTGCTGATGTGAATATGGAGTCACAAATAATTAGAATGGATGCCCTGGAAATATGCAGGGAGGAGGTTTTGGGAATATTGGAAAGGATGAATATAGATAAGTCTCCTGGGCCTGATGGCATTTACCCCAGGATCCTATGGGAAGCTAGGGAGGAGATAGCAGAGCCATTGGCCTGGATTTTTATGTCGTCATTGTCTACGGGAATAGTACCAGAGGACTGGAGGATAGCGAATGTGGTCCCATTGTTCAAGAAAGGGAGTAGGGATAGCCCTAGTAACTATAGGCCAGTGAGTCTGACTTCAGTGGTGGGCAAAGTCTTAGAGAGAATGGTAAGGGATAAGATTTATGAACATCTGGGTAGGAATAACGTGATCAGGGATAGCCAGCATGGTTTTGTGAAGGGCAGGTCGTGCCTCACAAACCTTATTGAGTTCTTTGAGAAGGTGACTAAGGAAGTGGATGAGGGTAAAGCAGTAGATGTTGTGTATATGGATTTTAGTAAGGCGTTCGATAAGGTTCCCCATGGTAGGCTAATGCTAAAACTTCGGAGGTATGGCATTGAGGATACATTAGAGGTTTGGATTAGGAATTGGCTGGCTGGAAGGAGACAGAGGGTAGTAGTTGATGGATTATGTTCATCTTGGAGCGCAGTTACTAGCGGTGTACCACAAGGATCTGTTTTGGGACCATTGCTTTTTGTTATCTTTATAAATGATCTAGAGGAAGGACTTGAAAGCTGGGTAAGCAAGTTTGCGGATGACACAAAAGTCGGTGGAGTTGTGGATAGTGAGGAAGGAAGTGGTAGGTTACAGCGGGATATAGATAAGTTGCAGAGCTGGGCGGAAATGTGGCAAATGGAATTCAATGTAGCTAAGTGCGAAGTCGTTCACTTTGGTAGGAATAACAAGATGATGGATTACTGGGCTAATGGTAGGCTACTTGGTAGTGTGGATGAGCAGAGGGATCTTGGTGTCTATGTACACAGATCTCTGAAAGTTGCCACCCAGGTAAATAGTGCTGTGAGGAAGGCATATGGTGTACTGGGCTTTATTGGCAGAGGAATTGAGTTCCGGAGTCCTGAGGTCATGTTGCAGTTGTATAGGACTCTGGTGAGGCCTCATCTGGAGTATTGTGTGCAGTTTTGGTCGCCATACTATAGGAAGGATGTGGAAGCTTTAGAACGAGTGCAGAGGAGGTTTACCAGGATGTTGCCTGGAATGGTAGGAAAATCTTATGAGGAAAGGCTGAGGCACTTGGGGCTGTTCTCATTGGAGAAGAGAAGGTTTAGGGGAGATCTGATAGAAGTGTATAAGATGATTAGGGGTTTAGATAGGGTAGATACTAAGAACCTTTTACCGCTAATGGAGTCAGGTGTTACTAGGGGACATAGCTTTAAATTAAGGGGTGGTAGGTATAGGACAGATGTTAGGGGTAGATTCTTCACACAGCGGGTTGTGAGTTCATGGAATGCCCTGCCCGTATCAGTGGTGAACTCTCCTTCTTTATGGTCATTTAAGCGGGCATTGGATAGGCATTTGGAAGTTATTGGGCTAGTATAGGTTAGGTAGGATTCGGTCGGCGCAACATTGAGGGCCGAAGGGCCTGTACTGCGCTGTATCCTTCTATGTTCTATGTTCTATGTAAATTGACCATTTGGATGGGACTCCAATTAATTCCCACTTCAGGGCCTCAACTGGTGTTCACCCAGTGAAGGGTGAGGATCTCCCCTTGTAGAGACCAATTGGGCTTCCCAGTGGGAGGAAGGGGGTCCTCTGTTCAAGTACAGTCAATGCCTAATTGAAAGGTCTGGCAGCGGGATCCCTTTAACTCCTATGAACTACCTCAATCCTCTTCTTGAAAACATTCAATGTTTCAGCCTCAAATGCTCTCTGTAGTAGAGAATTCTACAGGCTCCCAACTTTCTGGGTGAGGTCAGTGAGGGTGGGCCGGGACAAGTAGCGAATTTAATCTGAGGGTCACCACTCCTCAGACAAGAGGTGTGGTAGAGGAGGAACTTCCTTCATGGTGACTCAAGCTGTTGCAGGAATTGACATTGGCATTATTCTGCATCGCGAACCAACCGTCCAGCCAACTGAGCTAACCGAGCCCTAGTACTGGGGGCGAATTGTGGAGACAGCATGGGGTGGAGGTTGGGTGAATGGGACATTTTCAAGTCCCAGTTGGAGTAGCAGAGTTGCTAACACACAGAATAGTACAGCACAGAAACAAACCCTTCTGTCTAACTTGTCCATGCTCTCTAAGTTTCCTCAACTCAGCTAGTCCCATTTGCCTGTGTTTGGCCCATATCCCTCCAAACCTTTCCTATGCATGCACCTACCCAAATGTCTTTTACAGTTCAGTTGAGTTCCCCTTCAGCTTCTTCCTACCCTCTGATAGTGAAATACCCATCTGGAGACTAATTGGTGCAGATCCCTACTCTGCAAGGCAATTACTTATGGTTCACCATTCTAAAAATAATTAGCGCCTGATAACACCAAGAACAAACTTATTAATCTCGTTCGATTCCCTCATGGATGGAACAAGGTTTATCAATTAACAAGGAGACATTAACTCTTGAAAATAATGGAATCACTAGGTCAGAAAGTGCACACTCTATCCATGTCAAAACACACAACACCAGGTTATAGTCCAACAAGTTTAACCATCACCTGATGAAGAAGCGACACTCTGAAAGCTAGTGTGCTTCCAATTAAACCTGTTGGACTATAACCTGGTGTTGTGTGATCTTTAACTTTGTACACCCCAGTCCAACACCGGCATCTCCAAATCATGTCAAAACAGACATTATTTAAGGTTATTTATGATGGAACAGATAAACAATTCTCTGGATGAGATCTTACTTTTTAAGTAAATCTATTTTAACATTTTTCCACTACATGAAAAGAATGATATGAATTTATATCTGTGCCTTTCCTGACTCCATAGTGTCTCAGAGCATCTCCAGCCATTGAGGAGTAGTCACTGCTGTAAAATAGGAGACACAGTAGCCAACATGAGCACAGCAAGCTGCCACAAATGGAACCAAGTTATTGGCCAGATAATCCCTTCTGGTGTTACTGCTTTAGTGATAAGTATTGTTTGAGGCCCAGGGATGATCCACGGTGCTCTGAAAAATAATACCATAGAGCTGCCAGTGTTGGACTGGGGTGGACAAGTCAAGAGGTCACATGACACCAGGTTATAGTCCAACAGGTTCACTTAAAACCACAAGCCTTTGGAGTGCTAGGCCTTACTGTGTCCAGTTCACCTGATGAAGGAGCAGCACTCTGAAAGCTTGTGATTTTAAATAATTTTGGACAATAACCTGGTGAAGTCTGATTTTAAAATAACGTCATGGCTTTTTCTTATGCATACCAAAGAGCATAGTTGGAGCCTTCATGCCTCACGCAGAGGCACCTCTGACAGGGCTATTCTCCATCAGTACAAGTTTGAAGTGACAATCATGATCTTTTATGCTCAAGTCTTTGCAGTGGGGGTTGAAGCAATGGTAAATGTTCCTTGTAACGCCCCTTCACCGTGTGTGTGTTCTGTTTGTTGGGCTTTGAAATGCGTTGAAGTTTGACAAATGGTTACTTAAGTGTACATTTTAAAGGGACCAGGGTTTATAATCGATTTGTTAGTATACATGCAGCACCTTCCTGCTGAGTGGCACCATAGCTCAGAGCAAGAGGTCCCTCAACCATCTGATTCTGACGCAGTGCTCCCAACTGAACCAAGGCTGAAAAGGTGATTTCATTTATCATAGCTACACGTCTCCTTTTGAATCCCACTCTATTTGTAAGTATGAACATCTGGACAGCAGAAATTGCTTGGACTTGTAAACTGGCCCCCACTAATCAAACTCCGTCACAGTACAGATGCGTGCATTCTGGCTATAAGGCTACATCCCAAAAGCGTTTGATTTCTTTTTCTCATGACATCTGAACTAATAAATGCTTTATTACTGGCTGAGGCAGGGCAGAATATTTTCCACTTTAGGCATTTTCTCCTTGTGACCAATTGGTAGAGCATTGAGCGGCCTAGTTCCAACCTCCTGGGGGGTGCGTCTGTTGTGAACTCAGCCTTGCCCATGGATATCGAAGCATAAACCAGCATATCCAGCATAACCCAGCACATCCAACAAACTTTCCGATGAGTTACATGAGCATTTTGCTTTCTGAAGCAGCAAAAGCACAGCCTAAATATTCAAAAATTCTTGGCTTCAATTGTCTAGGAGCTTGGATAGGCCACTCCTGGAGTACTCTGTGCAGTTTTGGTCTCCTTCCCTTAGAAAGACATGTTCCTGGATGGAGGAACTGTCCAATGATTTGGACAAAATGGGCCTGTGTTCTCTAGAGTTTGGAATGAGGGAATCTCATTGAAACTGACAAAATCGAGACTTACTAAATACCGAAAGGAATAGATGGGGATGGGGGGATATGTAGACACATGTAAGATGTTTCCTTTGGCTGGTGAGTCTAAAACCAGGGAGAACAATTTAAAAATAATGGAGATTTCATTTGGCTCTGAGATGAAGAATTGTGTTTTTTTTAACTCAGAGGGTTGCGAATAGAGTCATAGAGATGTACAGCACGGAAACAGACCCTTCAGTCTAACCTGTCCATGCCGACCAGATATCCCAACCCAATCTAGTCCCACCTGCCAGCACCCGGCCCATATCCCTCCAAACCCTTCCTATTCATATTCCCATCCAGATGCCTTTTAAATGTTATAATTTCACCAGTCTCCACCACTTCCTCTGGCAGCTCATTCCATACATGTACCATCCTCTGCGTGAAAAAGTTGCACTTTGGGTCTCTTTTATATCTTTCCTCTCTCACCCTAAACGTATGCCCTCTAGTTCTGGACTCCCCCACCCCAGGGAAAAGACTTTGTCTATTTCTCCTAACCGTGCCCCTCATGATTTTATAAACGTCATGTAAGGTCACCTCTCAGCCTCCAACACTCCAGGGAAAACAGTCCCAGCTGTTCAGCCTCTCTCTTTCGCTCAGATTCTCCAACCCTGGCAACATCCTTATAAATCTTTTTTGAACCCTTTCAAGTTTCACAACATCCTTCTGATAGGGAGGAGACCAGAATTGCACACAATATTCCAAAAGTGGCCTCACCAATGTCTTTGGAACTCTGTACCACAGATGCTCTGGAAGCTCAGTCTTTGAATATGTTTGAGGGAGAGATTGATAGATTTATAATTACTCGTGGCGCACAGCAATGTGGGAATGTAGTTGATAAAAGGTGTTGAGGTATTCAGTCAGCCATGATGATGTTGAATGCTGGGTCAGACTTGATGGACCTGCTTGTGTTCCAATGTTACTCAGCTTCAGTAATGAGGATAGGTTGGAGAGCTTGGTGCTTGTAGAGAAAAAGGCTAAGAAAACTGACAGAAGTTTTCAAAGTTGTGAGGGGTCTGGATCGAAGAGATCTGCTTACAAAAGGATCAAGAATGGGAGTGCTTGGCAAAAGCAGCAAAGGTAAGATGGGAAGAATCATATTCACCCAGCGAGTGGTTCGGGTCTGGCCATGTCAGGGATTATGCTGGAGGCAGGTTCATCTGAGGGAATCAAGAGAATGGATGATTAGATGATGAGAAATAATGGGCAAGTGTCTGGGGTAAAGTGAAGCGATTGACACTCAATCATAATGAATATTCTGGGACTCAGTGCCAGAGACCCTGTTCCTTGGATGCTGCCTGACCTGCTGCGCTTTTCCAGCAACACATTTTTCAGCCAGAGATCTTGGGCTGGATTCTGCGAATGAACTTTTCTCTGATTCTCTGTTCTGACCATTGGGTTCCGCGCTTGGGCGGAAAGTTGCCAATACGATTCGGAGATTGGATTTGAGAAGATGGCCAAGCGACTTCAGGGCTGATATATCTTGGTGAATAAAGTCAGCTGAAGCTGTGGGAGGGCCGATTATAGGCAGAGTACAAGGGTTAGGAGAGGGTGATCCAAATCCAGAAAGCATATCTTCGAGATGGAGAGTGGATTTGGCTGAAGAATTTTCTTGAGCTGGTCACACACCATGGCCATATCACCACCAGGAATGCGGCAGAAACCAGTTTGTAATTACAGTGTGGGAGCATTTCAGAGCATCTCCCTGGTTCTACTCCTGATGAGAGCAACAGAGATGGTGCTCACCACCCACATGCACACATACATACACGATTATGCATGGACACGCGCGTGCACAGACACACCCTTGCACACACACGCATACATCCACACACGCACCCACTCACAGACACATACTCACACCTTCACACCCACACTCATGAAAACACATTCGTACCTTCACTCCCACTTTTACACACTCACACTTAAACATTCTCATTCCCTCCTACACCTACAGGCACACTCTCACACCCACACACTGACTCCACACTCACATTGATACACATTTGCACCCACACTTTCACTCACACTGACTCACACTCAGACACACTCACATTCATGCACACTCGGACTCATACTTACTCACACCCAAGCATATTCACAACCACACACATACCTACCCAACCACACGCAAACAGAAATCAACACATACTGTCTCAAACTCCCACAAAGTTGCACACTTGAAATAACCTTAACATTCACTTCATCAATTCTCAAATGAAGAGTGACAGATTGGGTAAGTATTGGAGACCATTGATGCCCTTGGAGGTGAACTGTAACATAAGGTTATACCTTCAGGCAAAAAGGAATGGAAAGAATGAAGTGGTGTTTGTGGTTGAATGATGTGGAGCTGATTGAATTGGATCGGTGGCTGAATACTTGGTCTTGAACCATTAACACTGGAGTTTGTTACAATATGTTTGGGTTAAATTGGCTCATTCCATTGAGTTATCCTCTGACAAGTTTAATGTTTTTTTTCCAGAGGGTAGTTTTTAATACTTTTATACTCTGTGTGTGCTACTAACTTGAAAAGTGATGGGCAAGACACTTTCGTTTCAATTTAGTTTTTTCTAAATGCTTGGCAGAGCTTTGTTGGCGGGGGGGGGGTGGCGATATTAGTCACAGGCAGGGATGCCCAGTAAGGAGGGAAGCAGGTGGGCTCTGTCCAATCCTGGAAACACTAGTTTCCAAGAGTGTGAAGGGCAGGATTTATATCAGTGTAGCTCGCTCGGCTTCCCCAGTATTTCTATTTTTGAAGAGGGTAGATAGCAGTGTATCAGTCAGCCTTTGAGGCCACATAAATTCCCCTAGAAACAGGGCTTGACTTACATGCTCAGTACAAAAGTGAAGTATTGACTTGGGTGTGTGCCATCTCAAAATGTTTGCTTCCGCCCACTTACAATGTCTTAAGCTCTTGCACACTTCTGTAACACAGCCTGTATCACCCACCTGATCCCTAATGCCCAATTCGAAGGTTCTGGCAAGTAAAACATGCATTCACTGGATGAAGAATTAGGTCTCACTGCTGGTGGGAGTGTAATATGTCACATTGCGAAAGGAATGTGCCTATATTGCTGAGTGGATGTGAACACATGGTTTTTGGGGCCAGTAAATTGGGACTGCAGTGCCAATCCAGATTGCAGATCCTGATTCGATTCCAGCCTCAGGTGACTGACTATATGGAGTTTGCACATTCTCCCCATGTCTGATTGGTTTTCCTCACACAGTCCAAAGATATGCAGGCTAGGGCCATGCTAAATTGCCCATAATATCCAGGGATGTCCAGGCTATGTAGATTAACCATGGGGATTGCAGGATTACAAGAATGGGTTGGGTCCTTTTTGGAAGATCAGTATGAACTCATTGGGCCGAATGGCCTGTTTCCACACTGTAGAAGTTCTACAAACCTAGTTGGCTTATATACTGCTACAGGCACTATATAATCAAAGCTTTCATTAGAATCCATAAAAATGAATGAGAGAAATCCAAGGTTCATTGCATTGTTCCATTTGACAATTGTTGGTAAATTCCGATGAAAACTATCCAGAACTTGAAAGGTTCTTCCAGACTCTTGCGTATCTTTGGAATTTCCTTTACCTAAAGCACTGTGGATGCTCCAACATTTAATATATTGAAATGAAACAAAGAGCTATGGATGCTGGAGGTCTTAAACACACTTAAACAGAAAGAGCAGAGAAAATCAACAGATCTGGCAGCACCTGTGAGAAGAGAAACAGTTAATGTTTTGAGTCCAGTGGGAGGTTCTGAAGAAGTCACACTGGACTCAAAGCAATAACTCTGTTTCTCTCAGCAGATCTGGCAACATCTGTGCAGAGTTTCTCCAGCAATTTCTGTTCTTGTGTGTTACTGAATAGATTGAAGGCTGAAGTTTTTGGTCCCTCAGGGAAACAGAACCACAGGCAGGAGGCTGGGAAGTGGAGTTGAGGCTGAGGATCAGCTGTGATAGTAGCGAGTGACAAAACAGGGACAAATGGTCAGCTCCTGCTCCTACTTCTTGAGTTCTTATGTGCTTGCACCTTTAGGTCACACACACTGCATCGTTGTTTAGTGTCAATAGCACAGTTACAGGCCATTTGGCCCAATGTGCCTCTGCTGTTCGTACTTCACAAAAGCTTTTACCTCTTGATTGATTGATTTATTGCCACGTGTCTTGAAATACAGTGAATCATTTTGTTTTACAAGCTGTACAGGCAGATTTTACCAGACAGAGTGTATCATGGTAGCAGCACAGAGTACGGAATACAGCGTTACAGCTACAGACAAGGTGCAGAGGTCGAGCACATCCTTCTGAGGATAAAAGGTTTATCATCTGACTTCTGAACTGTAAGCTGTCAGAGGCTATTTGCACTGTGGCAACATCCCCGCTGTACCAATGCTGCTATTGGTGGTGTGCCCTGAGGTTATAAGCACATTATACGCTATTCTCTATAACCCACTCCATTGATAACAAAGGTTCATTCACAAACCCCCTGGGCTAACCCATTCAGTTCAGGACCTAGGCACTTGGGGCTCTAAACAAAGCTTAGTCTTTTCTCCCTCCTACAAGCTGATGGGTCTACGCACGCCAAGCATTAGAGCACTCAATTACTCCTTACATGTGAACATCCAAAATTATATGCAGAAATAAACCATTCAGTCCCTTGAACTGTTCAATAGATCACAGTTGATTTATTTGTGTTTCAAAATCCACCCTGGCATTTACTACACCTTTGATTCCCTTGCTTAATAAAAATCAGATACTTCAATCTTAAAAATACTCAGTAACCCAGCTTTCACCGCCTTCTAAGGCAGAGAGTTCCAAAGTCACACGACCCTCAGAGAGAAAATAATTCTCTTCGTCTTAGTCCTAAAAGCATGACACCCTAGAGAGGGGTGCTCTAGATGTGGACTGATCCCCAAGTAGAAACATCCTTTCCACGCAACTACCTCTCTAATGGGTTTTCTTTCTTCCGTGTGGCCGTCCAATGTTCATGCATGGCAGCGACTTCCAAGACCCGGAATTAATGCTGGAACTGCCTCGGAGTGCTGGTCACTGTGTATGGAATGGTCATGCTGGAAACCAGAAGCTAAAACTGAAATTGCTGGAAAAATTCAGTAGGTCTGGCTGCACCTGTGAAGAGAAATCAGAGTTAACTCGGAGCAGGTCTGTGCATTCTCTCCACAGGTGCAGCCAGGCCTGCTGAGCTTTTCCAGCAAATTTTTGTTTTTGCTTCTGGTTTCCAGCATGACCATTCCATACACAGTGACCAGCATCCCGAGGCAGTTCCAGCATTAATTCCGAGTCTTGGAAGTCGCTGCCATGCATGAACATTGGACGGCCACACGGTAGAAAGAAAACCCATTAGAGAGATAGTTCCACAATCCGCAGTTCTTTTGGTTTTTTTGTTTTTAGCTGAGAAGGGGCGTTGTTTCCTGTTCTGTCTTATTCAAGTTCAGGATCATACACACTTCAATCAAGTCATCCTTTACTGCTTTGAACTCTTGTGGAATAAAGTGCAGCCTCCCAAGCTTTTCTCCAAAGGCACCCAGCTCATTCTCGTCCAAAACACCATTTACACCTCAGATGAAACAACCAAATCAGCACTCAGTACCCACCAGACACCTTCCCATCCTCACAACATGTTCTGTGGCGTTCAGTTTTGTTGGCAGTCCTCAGAAAGAAAGGCAGCCTGTCTAACCTCCAAGGTGCAGTTGAAATCCAAGCACTGCTGAGTCTCGTTAAATTTATCACTGTCGTGTGCTCAGGCTTGACAAAATTATCTCTGTGCCAATGAAGCTGGTTATTTCCCTATCAATAAAAAAAGCAGCCAGAATTTCATTAATTTATGACAAACTGCGAGTGAAATATTGACGGGTTGGCTGATTCACATTTTCCTCGGAAGGTTTAGCTACCCTGAAGTATTTTCCATGAAGTAAACTTGATCACGGCTCTTTTTTTTTCAATGTTATGGATTCTGGAATTTGGAGCAATAATTAAAATGCACACAGAAGGCATCTGTGTGTAGTTTGGACTGTAACCACAGTAATGAGCTGGGCAAAGAAAGGGTTTTGTTCAGCAGGAAATATTACAGTTTGGAAAAGATGCAGAATCAGGAGGGAACACTCCAGGGGAGCGACAGCAAATGGAATGGAGCTATCCATCTCTGGTGGGGGTAATAGCTGGATCATTATTCATTGACATAGCCTTGCCTGCACTGGGAAGATGTTGAGCTGTCCCAAAGTCTCAAAGAATTAATTAAACTCCTCCAGGATAACACACTGAGGGCAGCAACAACAGTTTGCACTTGTGTAGCAATTTTGACCCAATGAAACATTGCAAGGCATCCTGCAGGAGTAGAATTTAACACCGAGCCGAGTAAGGAGATGTTCAGGGAGCCATTCAAGAAAAGAGACTGACTATCATTCACCGTCATAGGTCAGCGCAGACTGGGTGGGCCAAAGGGCCTCTGTTGTGTGTAGCAATGATAACAAGGTCAGCCAGCTGGACATCACAGAACATAAGTTTTCTGATTAGAACATAGAACATAGAACATAGAAAAATACAGCGCAGTACAGGCCCTTCGGCCCTCGATGTTGCGCCGACCAAATCCTACCTAACCTACACTAGCCCAATAACTTCCATATGACTTCCATATTAGATCAGCTTAGCAGCCCAATCAGGGAGCTGTGGCTGACAGATATAAACAGGAGTGTTAAAGGCTTTGTCCTCTCAGAAGGTTGACTCTGAGGGAGCTCGATCAGTGTCAAGGACTCTCCATATAATAAATAAATGGTGACTTGGTGACGCTATTTCTGTGGCCTCTGTGGTGTTATTTTAGTGGCAACGAGTAAAGCACGCTCCTGAAGAAATTTGTTCACAACAGTCAGGGCGATACAGTGGCTCAGTGGTCAGTACTGCTGCCTCACAGCACCAGGGACCCAGGTTCGATCCCAGCCTCGGATGACTGTCTGTGTGGAGTCTGCATGTTCCCCCCGGTGTCTGTGCGAGTTTCCTCTGGGTGCTCCAGTTTCCTCCAAAAGTGTGCAGGCCAGGTGAATGGGCTGTGCTAAATTGCCCATAGTGTTAGGTGCATTAGTCAAGGGTAAATATAGGGTAGGGAAATGGGTCTGGGTGGGTTAGTCTTTGAAGGGTGTGTGTAGAGTTGTTGGGACAAAGGGCCTGTTTCCACATTGTAGGGAATCTAATCTAATCAGTCATCTTTGAGTTGGTCAGCATTTCTGGCATCATGCATTTTTAGGAAACTTGACTTATTCAATCCTGCCACCAAAGACTGGGCCCAGTATGTGGAAGGAATGTGTTTTTTTTCCAGGTACTTGACATTGGGGCACATGAAAAGTAATGGGTAATTCTCCTGACAACTTGTGGACCCGCAGCTTTCTCGGTTATTAGGAGGCTAACTCGCCATAAGGCATGAGATACTGAAACCTTTCAGACATTGACAGTTTTAGTTAAAGAATATTATGATCCCAAACCTCATCTAATTTCTGAGATGCTATTAGTTTTACTCGGAAATTTTGAGAACCAAGGGAATCCCTGTTGGAATTTTTGACTAGGTTAAAATGACTGGCAGAGGCATGGGACTTTGGTTTAACCCTTAATGAGATGTGAGACACTGTTTGGTATGTGGTATGTGGCCTCATCTTCCACCTAGGAACCCTCCAACCACAAGGGATGAACTCAGATTTCTCCAGTTTCCTCATTTCCCCTCCCTCCACCTTGTCTCAGTCCCAACCCTGGAACTCAGCACCGCCTTCTTAACCTGCAATCTTCTTCCTGACCTCTCCGTCCCCACCCCCACTCTGGCCTATCACTCTCACCTTAACCTCCTTCCACCTATTGCATTTCCAACACCCCTCCCCCAAGTCTCTCCTCCCTACCTTTTGTCTTAGCCTGCTTGGCACACTTTCCTCATTCCTGAAGAAGGGCTCATGCCTGAAACGTCGATTCTCCTGCTCCTTGGATGCTGCCTGACCTGCTGCGCTTTTCCAGCAACACATTTTCAGCTCTGATCTCCAGCATCTGCAGTCCTCACTTTCTCCATGTGGGATTATTGATACTATCATGCAAAAGTGCCCACTGGACAAAACCAACTGGACTTCAATCAGGCACTACAACCGGCCATATCATTGGAAAATGCAGCAAGTGAAGCAGATAAAGTGCAGGGTATTCCAATGGAAGTGGTCACTCTAGCCAGTTCGACTGACCTGGGGGATCGCCACTTTAGTGAAGGCAATTGCATAGCCCCACTCAGGGCATAACCTGAACAGAGGGACTCTTGGTCAGCCCATAACAAAACCCCAAAAAAGAATAAAACCAAGCTTTGGCTTACAATTTTCTTCAGGATCAGGGCCAATAAGCCATTGTCGTTGTTGCTAGTTTGCAGGCTAGAAACAGCAAAAGAGTCTCACTGGATCTAAACTGAGTAAGAGCACTCATAAGCCAGGTGAGTGCATACCCTGCAAAGTCCACCTACATCTGGCTTGGAACAGTGAAATTGTTTAGCAACATCCAAATCAGAACCAATCAAAAAAGACATCTGGTTAAATGGTCACAGTTCTAATGGAAGTCAATACCTACACGGCCATTTTGGGATATCACGGAACCAGTCTTTTTAATAAAATTTGCTCATGACTTGAACTCTTAAGTTTGCGTAAGACCTTGGCTAGACAGAGAACCTATACAGGGGAGCCTTTACAGATTAAAGGTACAATTTTGCTTCCGGTCTCCTATGGAAACTAACTGGTTCAGTTCCTGCTGATTGCAGTAAAAGGCTCCGATGGGGAAAAATTGGTTGAGAAAGATTCACCTGGATTGGCTCAACATGTTTTGATTTTAAAATGGCTGCCTGAGTGAAGTCCCAATTAAATACCTGGATGTTTTCAATAAGGTTTAGAGTCTATCAAAGGAGCCAAGGCCACAGTGCTGCATAGTGCTTCAGGCACGATTCACTGGTGGCTTCGAATAGTAAGTGCAGTGATTACAAGTTGGAGTTCCATCCAGGGGGTCAACTATCACATGTGGATGCATTGAGTCACCTTGCATTGGGCAGATAGACCACTGGGCTACCACCACTGGGAGAGTTTATAATGGCTTTAAATTTTCTGGACCCACTTCGAGTTACAGCTGACCATATCAGTCTTTAGATGCAGAAAGATCCGGTGCTAGCAAAACTGAAAAAGCTGGTGGTGATGGGAGAAACTAAAAGGCCGTCACAACCAGAAGTGAAACCTTTTTGGACTCAGAGAGAGCAGATCATAGTAGAGGACAGCATATTGTTATGGGGAGCGAGAGTGATTCTAGCAAGCAATGGTCGCCATCCGATACTGGCTGAACTCAACTTCTCACCAACATCTTCATTTTGGAAACCCCTGGATGATCTGGTTATGTCTGGTGACCAGGATGGAATGAAATCCTCGCCGTATTGGTAGAGCAGTACTCACAGAGGAAACAAGGACAAACGTTAATGCCAGCAGCTCTCCCAGATTCATGGGAATGGCCGGGTAAACCCTGTTCTCAGTTATGGGTTGACTACATGGGCTGATTCATGGGCTGAATATTCTTCATCATTGTGAACGCTCACTCAAAGTGGTTGGATGTACATAGAGTTCATTTGTCAAACACAGGGAAGACCATAGGATAACTGTGAGCATCTTTTGCAATACACACACTCCCTGAAGTATTGGTCACAGATAACGGGCCATCGTTTCCCAGCTGGGAATTTGAATATTTCCTCAAGTCCAATGGTATTTGACTTATAAGGACAATTCCCTACCACTCATCATCCAATAGTCTGGCAGGAAGAGCAGTCCAAACTTTGAAGGTATGCTTAATGAAACAGCCTGCATTTTTTACAAGACATCAAACAGTCCAAGTTCCAATTTAATTGTCGGACCACCCCACATGCAACTACAGGGATAGCTCCAGCAGAGTTGTTAATGGGCGAAGACTCTCTGCACCAGATTAAATCTGATTTTCCCAGACCTGTGGGGAGAGGGGACATAGGAGGAGGGTAAAACAGCATCAGGAATGCCAATGCTGGTCACAAGACTCCGCTAAACGTGACAGATATTTTACTTCAGAAGACAAAGTTTGTGTGGAATCACAGGGATGACCCTGCATGGATAAGAGGAATGGTTGACACGCGATCAGGTCCGGTGATGTATAAAGTTTGTGTCGAATAAGCATGTGAACTGTATGAAAGTTGCCAGCGGTGCGGGAGCAAAACTTGCCCGGCTCCTTGGCCGCCTTCCAGACTGTTCAGTAACTTATGGGTTCTCCATCTCCATCAAATGTTGAAAATGTCCTCATAATCTGAGATGGACATGGCGGATGTTGCTGCCTCAATGCCTTTTCCACCTAAGAAGGGAATGAATTTCTTCCGAGGTGCTCCGGGTGTAAGAGGTGAGCTGCTGTGTGTTATACACCTGCCATATCAGAGGCAGAGTCTGAGGAACCTGAGCCGGTGCTAAAATACCCCAGCAGGAGCTACACAAAAAAAGCAGCCTATGTCCTTGGACTCAGAAGGGGAGGGATGTAGTGAATGTAACGAGGTCAGCCAGGTGGGCCTCATAGAATATGAGTTCCCCAATTGGGGATGTTAATCTAGTCCAATCAGGGAGCCCTGGCTGACAGATATAAACAGAAGTGTCGGAGGTTCTGTTAACTCTGAGAACTGGCTCTAAGGGATTAGGATTAGTGTTAAGGACTCTCCACATATAAATAAAAAGTAACTTAGTGATGGGAGACTGGCCTCTGTGGAGTTAGTTATGACTCAATGACTCGATGTTCTCCAGGGCAGTTTGGAATGGACAATAAACGCTGAGCCCAAGCAGTGACACAAATGTGCCATGAGTGAACGAATTTGAAACATGGGCCAGAGGTCCAAAAAGCTTGGTTCAAAGGGAGGCTTTAAGACAGTAGTTGCCAAATATTTTGCCCCACTGTTACCCCCTAGCGAGGTGTGAAAATTTATCTGAACCTCTCAGTATTAACAAAAAGCAGGGTTGGGGAATCAGAGAACTGGGGAGAGGGGAGGGGTACTTTGAAGTCTGCAGTGGTAATTTTTGGCTCGGAATGTGTGACCCCAGAATTTCAGCTTGTGATGGCCCCCATCTCAAGCGGGAAGCCCTCTTTGAAAGGAACATTTTAAAGGCTAGAACAGAACAGTGAAGAGGTTCAGGAAAGGAATTCCAGTTGTGTATGGGTTTAGGCAGCTGAAAATATGAACACTAACAATATTGTAATTAAAACTGAATGGACTCAAGAGCCAGACGTTGACTATCCAAGACAGCTGTGTTGTTGGAAGGGGCTGGAGAGACTGGGAACCATAAGGTCATACAGCAGTTTGCACATAACAATGACAATCTTACAATTGAATTACTATCTAAGCAGGACCCCATGTAGGTCAGTGAGTACAGGACAAATGGGCGAACAGGAATTGGTGCAGCTTAATATATAGGAATCAGAGGTTTAGATCATGTCAAATTCACAGAGAGTGGAATAAGTGTTTGGGGCAAGCCAGTTAGAATAGTCAGGTCTCGCGGTAACAAAGGCTTTGAAGACCTCAGCAACAGGTAAGCTGAGTGGGGAGCATAGAGCATTGCAGCATGGATAGAGGCCCATGCCAGCCCCATTTTCCAGTTCTTAGCCGTTAGCCATGTATGCTATGATGCTTCAAGTGATCATCTAAGTAGACCAAAAACATTGCAATGGTTCCTGCCTCACTAGCCCTTCCAGATAATCCTCACCCATTGGGTGAAATGAATTTTTCTTAAATCCCCATCAAAACCACCTGCCCTTTACCTTAAGTCTGTGTCCCCTTGGTAACTGAACCTCCTGGATGACAGGAGAGGTTTATTCCTATTGACCCTAACCATACCCCTCCTAATTGTATCCACCTCAGTCAGGTACCCCCTCAGCATTCTTTGCTAAAAGGAAAACAATCCCACCCCAGATGCAGATACAATCGCAATGTTTAAGGGGCATTTAGACAGACCCATGAACAGGCAGGGAAGGGAAGGATATTGTGAAAGCAGATGGGATTAGTTTTGAATGGCATTATGGTCAGCACAGACATGGTGGGCCAAAGGGCCTGCTCTTGTGTTCTACTGTACTATTATCTAGTCTCTCTCTTTAAAGTTAAAAATCTCAGCCCATGTAACTTACTTGTGAAACTCCTCTGCACCCTCCCCAGTGCAATCACACCCTTCCTATACTGCATTCAATACTCCACCTGTGACCTAGCTAACATGATATAGACCTCCATCAAAACTTCCCTTCTCTTGGAAAAGACACACTAGGTTCTCCCTCAATCTATCACCCAGCACCCCAATCCTACCTCCCAATCTTTGGCTGAGACTGAATGCAATCCCAGCAGCGGCCACCAGCTCCGGTTGGTGCTATTTTTTCCAGTTTTCACTCAGGGGCATGGGCATTTACTAGCGGTCCCTATTTGACCTTGAGAAGGCAGTGGTAGTGAGTTCCCTTCCTGAACCACTGTAGTCCTTGGGATAAGAGAGATGTCAGACTGCTGATTGGCCAGCAGCTCTTAGAAGTGGGACCTCCCACCTCCAGATGGGATCACTTCAAAATGTTAAGAGGAGTTTGGATTTTGATTGAAGAAGGAAAGGTTAGAAGTCACTTTGATGGAGTGGCAGAGGAATATAATCCCCGATCTTCCATCTCACTCTCCGTTCAGTTCCTTACAAGTGTGGACATAATCTGTTGTCAGGCCTTTGCTAATGTGCTCTGTGTTCAGCTTTGAGAAGTGTGGAGAGCATGGATGTCACAGGCTGACTTAGGCTGGGATTCTTTTGTAACCTCCCTTTTCTTCATGGGCAACTCTCCTCTCAGCTTGTCATTGCACGTTGTGTGTAAACTTGGCATCAAGTCAGAGCTGTCAACATTAGGGAAAAGTCAGATGTGAAATTTCAGATTGAAACCAGAGAGACAGATTACAAACCTACAGGAACACAAGGACCTGTGTTTAATTTAAAGAATGAAGCATGTCAAAATTGAGACGTGTCAAATTTTGAATGGTTGTCAGGTAGTCAGTGAGGTATTTTCCCATTTGTTCTCCCTTACTTTCTCTCTCCTGTCCCCCTACCACATTCCAGTCAAAGTTTTGCTTTATTAACTCCCCCTTTCTCTGTCATTGGTGGTGATGAGTTAAAAATAGTCTCTCCCTTTTCCAAATTTTTATTTTATCCAGCCCACTCTTCCTTTAGAAATGAAAACATGGATTGGAATCACATCATGTAAATCAGGCTTGACTTCTCAACTCCAAGTATAGTGGTACCATGGACTCACAGCCTCACCTGCCTGGTACGGTAGGCCTCGTCATAATCATTTGGGGCTAAAGTTGTCCATTGAGAAGGTGTAAACTATTCCTGCAGGTTACATCATATGACTTGACCTACTTTTTTTCCCTCACTGACCTGTTCAGGGAAGTTATTACACACTTCTGGAGCAGGTGGGGCTTGAACCTGGATCTCTTAGCTCAGGGGTAGGGATACTACCACTGCAGGACGAAAGTAAGTACTGCAGATGCTGGAGATTAGAGTCAAGATCAGAGTGGTGCTGGAAAAGCACATCAGGTCAGGCTGCATCCAAGAGCAGGAAAATCGCCGTTTCGGGCAAAAAGCCTCCTGATGAAGGGCTTTTGCCTGAAACATTAATTCTCCTGCTCCTCGGATGCAGCCTGACCTGATGTGCTTTTCCAGCACCGCTCTGATCTTGACTCTAATCTCCAGCATCTGCAGTACCCACTTCTGCCAAGGTCATGATTAAACCCAACCCTAATTGTCCCTGAGAAGCTGGTGATTTCTTGAATCACTTGGAGTAGGGACACCCATAATGCTGTTAGAGACAGGATTTCGACCCGGTGATAGTAAAGGAATGGGTGATATGATTCCAGGTGAAGGTTGAGAGTGAGTCCCTTACATCTGCTGTCCCTTGTCCTTCCAGGTATTAGAGGCCATGCGGTTGTGAGGTGCTATTGATTAGATTAGATGCCCTACAGCATGGAAACAGGCCCTTTGGCCCAACAAGTCCACACTGACCCTCCAAAGAGCAACTCACCCAGACCCATTCCCCCACCTTATATTTACCCCTGACAAATGCACCTAACACTATGGACAATTTAGCATGGCCAGATCACCTAACCTGCATTGTGGGAAGAAACCGGAGTACCTGGAAGGAAACCACACAGATATGGGGAGAATGTGCAAACTCCACACAGACAGTCACCTGAGCCAGGAATCGAACCCAGGCTCCTGGCACTGTGAGGCAGTAGTGCTAACCGCTGAGCCATTGTACCGCCCACTGAGCCACCATGCCACCCACGGTGGAGCTTTGAAGGAGCTTTGGTGAGTTTCCCCAATTCAGCGTGTACATGGTTCACTCTCCTGGTACTATAGGTCAGCAGTGGAGAGAGTAAATGTTTAAGGTGGTAAATGGGATTTCTAGTCAAGTGACTGCTTTGTCCTCAGAATGGTTAAGAGCAGTCCTTGTTTTTACCTCAGTATGGTTAAGCCTCTTCATGTTGTTGGAGCTGCACCCATCCTGGGAAGTTAAAATAGAGCCGATGTACCCAATTTTGAAATGGTAGTGGGCATCTATTTCTGATTTGGAACAGGTACATTGCTCAGAATAGGAGGAGGGGAGCGCTAAATAGTTATCGAAGTGCACAGATCATGCTGAAAGTTGGCCTGAAAATTGCTAGAATAGGAACTGCGCACCCATGGAATGAAAACGGCAGCAGCATGTGCGGATCCTGTCAGGATGGAGGTGTCTACTCAAAAAAAACAATCTACACAGTATCAGATCTGCCAGAAACTCAAGTATAAATGTTACAAAGAATAGTTAATGTCATCACTTTCCTGGAATGAAGCATTATTTATGAATTGGTTCAGCTTGACCTTTCTGGAATCTTCCGCTTTGCAAGCTCTGCTAAATAAAATACCGGTGTGTTATTGTATGAATTCCATGACAGAACATGTGCATCTTCACTGGCAGCAATGAATAAATCATTGATTGAATTATTACAGCGTCAGCGAGGCAGCCTGTACCATCCCGATCTGGTTCACAGCATCTTTCCAGGACTGGACCTGACTGATTGCTGGGGTGAAGGTGTTTGCCTGATGAGCAGAGCTCACTCTGTACTCATTGGAGTTTAGAAAAGCGAGAGGCAATATTACTGGAACCTGTAAGATCCTGAGGAGGTTTGGCAGATTGGATGCAGGGAGGATATTTCTGCTCATGGGGAGTTTAAAATCAGGGGACTCCCATTTAAGACATTATTTTCTTTTGGAGACTCACTACTTAAAGGTAATTCTGTGGAATTAACTTCCTTGGCAGTGATAGAATTCAGCATGTTCAAGGGGAAACTTGACATATTTTTGGTTGACACAAGAGTCAAAGGTTTTGGGGCTAGGCAGGATTTTGTATTCGAGGTCACAATTAGATCAGCCATAAGGACATTGGAACTAGGAGCAGGGGTAGGCCATCTGGCCCCTCGAGCCTGCTCTGACATTCAATAGGATCATAGCTGATCTTTTCATGGACTCAGCTCCACCTACCCGCCCACTCACCATAACTCTTAATTCCTTTATTATTGAAAATTCTATCTATCTTCGCCTTAAAAACATTCAATGAGGAAGCTTCAGTTACTTCCCTGGGCAGGGAATTCCACAACCCTTTGGGTGAAGACATTCCTCCTCAACTCTGTTCTAAATCTGCTCCCCCTTATTTTGAGACTATGCCCCCTTGTTCTAGTTTCACCCACCGGTGGAAACAGCCTCCCTGTCTAGACCCGGGTTCAATTTTCGACTCAGGCGACTGTCTGTGTGGAGTTTGCACATTCTCCCTGTGTCTGCGTGGGTTTCCTCCGGGTGCTCTGGTTTCCTCCCACAGTCCAAAAATGTGCAGGTTAGGTGAATTGGCCATGCTAAATTGCCCATAGTGTTAGGTAATGGGGTAAATGTAGGGGAATGGGTGGGTTGCGCTTCGGCGGGTCGGTGTGGACTTGTTGGGCTGAAGGGCCTGTTTCCACACTTTAAGTAATCTAATCTAATCTAATCTTACCTACTCCCTTCATAATTTTATATGTTTCTATAAGAACCCCCCTCATTCTTCTGAATTACTATGAGTATACTCCCAATCTACTCAATCTCTCGTCATAAGTCAACCCTCTCAACTTCGGAATTGACCTGCTGAATCTCGTCTGCACCCTTCCAGTGCTAGTACATCAAGTATGGAGACCAAGACTGAACGCAGTACTCCACACATGGAGTATTCGCCACCACTCTATACTGCTGCAGCAAAGCCTCCCTGTTTTTACATTCCATCCCTCCATCAATGATGGGCAATATTCCATTTTGTCTTCTTAATTACCTACTGCACCTGGAAACCAACTTTTTGTAATTCTTATCGAATGGTGGAGCAGAGTTGAGGGGCTGAGCGGCCTACAGGTCCTGTCTCAGGCTCCAACACCTGCCTGCTCCTCTCCCATATCTTGAAATAGCGTAACTGGAAAGAAATTAACTTTTCCCTAACTTTTGCTGCCAGATCAGTTGAAAATGTCAACACTGAGCCTGAGATCTTCTTGTTGGTCAATGATATAAATGACCAAGAATGCTAAATGAAACCAAGACACAGATGAGCACAATCAGCTCGAGGGGCTGAATGGCCACAAGCGCATTTTTATTTCTTATGGGCTGCCTGAACAAGTTGACAATGAATTTCTTCCCACCTCTTGCTCATTCCAGGAGGGAATTCAACCAGTGTTGCGCTAATGAGGGCCATTAGTCAAATTGGTCTGCTTTCATCCTGCCAACAGTAATCAGGAATTGAAATAAAACTGATGGGTTTCCTGCCAGATAACAGCTGCCAGTTAAAATCCCTCCAGGCCCAAAGCCTAACATGATCCATTGCTTCTTTAATTCACAAGATAAATGACAGGAACCATCCAACACTTACTTATTTAGCAATAAAGAACCATGTCACAGTTTTCAGTTGCTGCTAACTTCCAGGATTTTCACTCCCCTCACCTGGTCTGAAATCACAGATGTGTGTTAGGCCACATTATGCCTGTACTAACTCTTCAAATGAGCATCATTATTTAGTGCCAATGTTCTGCTTGTCCTCCAATTCCCTTCCATGTCACTTGTATCCAAATAACTGTGAAATGTCCTTTTAAATTGAATCTATTGCTGCTTCCCTTTTTGAAGAACAAGGAGAATTTCCCTTGGATGTTACCTGGGAAGAGGGACTTCAGTCAGGCGCAGAGATTGAAGAAATTGAGGCGGTTCTGAGCAGAGAGCATTAATGGGAGATTGAATAAGATACTCAAAATTATGAGGGGGTTTGTTGGAGTGCTTCAGTAGAAACCAGTCACCAGGGCCTGAATACTTATGTTATGCTACTGGCCAGATGTTCTAGTTTGGCTAAATTCAGCTGATTCAAACACATTTCCCTAATAAATTGTTCTGGGACCATTTCTACCGCAGTTTTAAGTCAGTTCTCTGATGTGACAAACAAATATGCACTAGGAGAGTAGATGAGAAAGTACTGTTTCCACTGGCCATTGTGGTTCTCAGCAGAGACTGGGGACTTAAGGTAACTGCAGGATCTCAATGTGCTGCCTGGAAGGGTGGTGGAAGCAGGTTCAATGTTAACCAAGACAATAACGTTCTGTTGTAGATTTGTCACATCTCAGTGCAACCAAGAAATGACACCAGACTGCAACAAGTTTATTTTCGGAGAATTTAAAATATCTGCAATCACAAAACATTTGCACTCATGCCTAGAGCTTGGCTTCTAGTTCCTTCTGTGACAGTCATAGACTCATAGAGATGTATGGCACAGTCCAGCTCCTCCATGCTGACCAAATATCCCAACCTAATCTAGTCCCATTTGCCAGCAAACGGCCCATATCCCTCCAAACCCTTCCTATTCATATACCCATCCAGATGCCTTTTAAATGTTGGAACTGTTCCAGCCTCCACCACTTCCTCTGGCAGCTCATTCCATACACGTACCATGCATGAAACATTTGCCCCTTAGGTCCCTTTTAAATCTTTCTCCTCTCACCTTAAACCTATGCCCCCTTATTTTGGACTCCCCCACCCTGGGAAAAAGACCTTGGCTATTCACTCTATCCGTGCACCTTGCAATTTTATTAACTTCTATAACGTCATCCCTCAGCCTCCGACACTCCAGGGAATATAGCCCCAGCCTATTTAGCCTTTCTCAATAGCTCAAACCCTCCAAGCCAGGCAACATCCTTGGAAATCTTTTATAAACCCTTTCAAGTTTCAGAACATTTTTCCCATAGCATGGAGATCAGAACTGAAGGTAGTATTCCAGAAGTTATGTTAGTTACTTTGCTCTGATTCTACACCTTGACTTTAACCAAACAAACACAGTGTGTACATCAGTTACCAGACTCTCATTCATCAAACTAGCTCAAATTAATCATTGAATACTACAAATTGGGTAAATACTTGGAATAAAATCCATACAGTGTGGAAGCAGACTATTCAGCCCATTGGAGAATGTGCAGACTCCACACCGACACCTGAGGGTGGAATCAAACCCGGATCTCTATGAGGCAGCAATGCTAACCAAGGAGCCACCATGCCACCCTAAGGAACAAGTTTCTTCAGGACTAAGAGGAAAAAGCTGGGAGATGGAACTTTTTGGACAGGTCTTGTCCAGATCTAACATACGCTCAGTGGGTTGAATGATCTCCTTATATGACTCCTGTTCTCCATTTGCCTGTGATAGTTTGAACCTTTGGCCATTGTCTGTACGTGATTAAAGTTGCAGTTGGCTCTTAGACGGCCCTTCCGTCCACCATCTATCTTGTACACGGTCTTGGAAAGATCATTTGCCAAGATTTGGGAATGAGACAAAAAGAAACTAAAGATGCTGGAATCCAAAGTAGACAGGCAGGCGGCTGGAAGAACACAGCAAGCCAGGCAGCTTCAGGGAGGTGGAAACGTCGACGTTTCGGGTGTAACCCTTCTCCAGATTTGGGAATGAGCAGGGAGTGCTGTTGGCCTCCTGGCCAACGTGCCTTAGTGCGACCACAAACCTGGTCTTTCACTCATTTTGCTGTTGCTGGGAGCGGCAGTCTGCAAACCATTTGTAGCTTCAGCCCAGAAAGTAACAAGTGAGTGCTCTTCAAAAGTCACTGCGTGGTTACAAAACCCTTTGGAACGTTCTTAGTGCTGTTGGTTTTTTGACAAAACAGAGGCTTTACTTGCACAGTTCCCCACCCCTTCCGTGAGCCTAGTGGCTGAAAGGCAGAAGGAGGGGAGAGCATTTTTGCCTTCACTGCCTGACCAGTAATCTTCTCTGAATAACCCCTGGCCCTTTTAGAGCCCCCAACTCAAGTATAATGTAATGGAACAATGCTTGGATCGTTATAGAACCCACATCATTGACTTCAAATGATTGAATGTTGGAATTTGTTGGCATTCTACACTACCGGAAACAAACGTCCCCTCATTGCAACCATGGTTCTTTCCTCCATTATCTTAAATCTTTGCCCTTGGGTTACAAGTTTTCCTGCCAGTGGAAACGGTTTTACTTTATTTACTCCATTTGTGCATTTTTGTTTGTGACAACAGAGATTTGCCTGTGAGCGGCGATTATAAATGGTCCAGAAACAGCCTATTAGGGGCAAGGAGCCGAATGAACCAAGCCAAAGTGGACCATCTGGTGTGTTTATAACACATTATAGTCCCGTTGTACTAGAGTACAATACCTTGTTTGTACTTCCGAGGCTGCGTTTTTAACTAGGTGCTTCTGTTTTGTGTTAGTCTTCGTCATTTACAGAGAATTGTGTTCATGGCTGAGTGAACATTCAGAGTGGTGAGGTGTAATTATTGCAAGGAAAGCCCTGGGGCTTTGTGGTTAAAACAGGTTGACGTTGGTTAAGTCCTGGCCTTGAGCCACCTTTCCACTCTGGTGATGAGAGGAAGAAAGACAGGGCTTGTTTTAAAACATCATCATGAATGTTTTTATTGGGATCCGGTAACAAACGTCACTTGGGGTAACCTTACAAGGTCACCCCCCAGTAGTGTCAAACTCTATTTGAAAGACAGGAGGTATTCAGTAAAACGACTGACAGAAATGGCCATGACGAGATAAAGATGTTGATTCAGGCTTGTGGTTTTTCTAAAATTCAAATCATCACCTGGTGGGATTATTTTACAAAAGAACCGGTCAGATATTTTATACTTAACCATTTCATGTCAATGATTAGGGCACTTTCCAGATGTGCAGGGGGTTTAGAAAAGGAATGGTTATCCTATTGCTGCATCTCTGTTATGGTTAACTAGTAAGTAATGTAAAGTAGCCAGATGACCTGAGGGCTGCTCTTTCATTAAAGAGAGAGACGGTGGTGAGTTTAACCTGAGGGTCACCATGCCTCAGGCCAGGGGCAAGTTTGAGAATCTTTGTGGTGACCTCAGCCAGTGAACCCTCACTGTTGGCGCCACTCTGCATCACAAACTAGCTGTCCAACCAACTGAGCTAACTGACCAAACCCCCCACCCCAGAAGCTCGTTAGATTTTCAGAAGAGGTTAAGAGTAATAGCAGCCCACCCACGTGTCTTATGTCAAGAAGGTTCCCGTGTCAGGTTGACTGATATCAGTCTGTTGAATCATCATCCTAGATGTGAAAGCAGTCCATTTGTCCCATCGAGTCCACACTGACTCTCCGAAAAGCATCCCAGCCAGACCCACTCCCCTACTCCTGTACTCTGCATTTCCCAGGGCTAGTCCACCTGGCTGCACATCCCTGGTCATTGTGGGAATTTTCCCATGGCCAATCCACCTAACCGGCACATCTTTGGACTGTGGGAGCAAAATGGAGCACCTGGAGGAAACCCACACAGAAACGGGAGAATGTGCAAATTCCAGACGGATGGTTGCCCTGGGCTGGAATTGAACCCAGGACCCTGGCACTGTGAAGCAGCAGTACTAGCCACTGTGCCAGCTGCATTGAACTGAAAAATGGTCAACAATGCAGTCTAAAGCAAAATACTGCAGATACTGGAGCGCTGCAATAAGGCTGAGGTTCTAAAGTAGAATCATATTGGACTCGAAATGTTTCTGTCTGCACAGATGCCATCGAGACCCATTGCGTTTCTCCAGCACTTCTGGGTCTTGTTTATATGAGCGATTCGTGTCTCAAAGAAACAGAAAGGAAGATCTGTGTTCACATTTGTGATCAAACTCCAGAATATTGCAAATAATAAATTCCAGTGACTGTTGTTGCGTGGGATCTATAAGATCATAAGGCCATTAAATAAAATAGCAAGAGTAAGCCATTTGACCCATCGAGCCGGATAACCCTTGATCAAGCAAGAGGCATTTTGTATTTGGCAAAATCCCACAATCTGTAATCGGTTGAAGAATGTGTTCATCTGATTTTGGTGATGATGGCTGAGGGATGAATGTTTCTTGGAATTTCAAGCTTTTTTTCCAAGTAGCAATGTACTCAATGTACCCTAACTCCTCCTTTCGAAACTTGATTTTAAAATTCCCTCAGAATTCACCGCTCAGAAAAGATCTGACATTAGAGTTCCCGTTCCTCATAGCGTAAACGTTTCTTCCTTTCTAAGCCACGTGTCTTTAATATTGCAAAGAATGCTAAAGTGACCTGGGAAAACTGTTGACAATGGACAGGCAGTGTCTGGTAAAACAAAATTGTGGTCAAGTCACCATCGTGGGGTGCACTCTTATTTCTTTTATTACAAAAATATACTTTATTCATCAAAAAACGCACTGATAAGTACATTCAAAAGTTTCTCTTTCTGATGCGTACAAACTTTCCAATCAGGAAGAAGTAACAAACAAAACCTTGGAATTTTACGTCCTGTGTAAATAACAAAGGTATTTTTACCTCATGCAGGGGGAAAAAAATCATATACTGAGGAAACGAGGGGTGTATAGCAACTGAACAGACCCTCATTTTACTTCAGAAAGTCTTCAGATGGTGGTCTTGCCCCATTGTATCTTGGTGGCTGATGCTCCAAGTTTTAGTGTCTCCTTCAGTACATAGTCCTGAATGTGCCAGTCTGCAACACTTGGTTGAGGTCAGCTCCTTGTTCTGGAAGACCAATAAGTTTCGAGCAGACCAAGGAACATCTTTCACTAAGTTGATTTCCCTGCAGGCGCAGTTGATGTTTGTCTTTGTTTGCAGCCAGGGAACAGCCCGTAGAGCACAGAGTCCTGTGTCACTGAGCTGCTCGGGATGAACCTTAACAAAAACCACTTGCATGTCTCTCCAGAACATCTTTAGAAAGGCACATTGCAGAAGGAGGTGTGTGGCAGTCTCTTCACCAGTGTAGCTGCTTCAGGGGCAACGTGTAGTGGTGCAAGGAGACCGGGTGTACATGATCTGATGGGGCACTGCCCTTCTCATCATCAACCAAGCTACACCTTGGATTGCTCTCTCATGAGAGAGGGAGATGACTGGTGATTGTTTAATCTGAGGGTCACCACACCTCATGCGAGGGTAGAGGTTGAGAAGGAGAGTTCTTATTGGTCAGTGTGAGAATTGAATCCATGCTGTTGGCATGACTTTTCATCACAAACCAACCATCTAGCTAGCTGAACTAACAATCCCCAAATGTCTGGAATGTATAAATGGGAAGAAAAAAACTTACATTTGTAATAATTCCATTCCTAACCTCAAGACAATCCATGGCACTGAAGAACTTTAGAAACATCATCACAGTATAGGCATTTGATAAGGTTCCCCATGGTAGACTCATTCAGAAGGTCAGGAGGAATGGGATACAGGGGAACTTAGCTGTCTGGATACAGAATTGGCAGGCCAACAGAAGACAACGAATGGCAATAGAAGGAAAATATTCTGCCTGGAAGTCTGTGGTGAGTGGTGTTCCACAGGGCTCTGTCCTTGGGCTCTACTGTTTGTAATTTTTATTAATGACTTGGATGAGGGAATTGAAGGATGGGTCAGCAAGTTTGCAGACGACACAAAGTTTGGAGGTGTCGTTGACAGTATAGAGGGCTGTTGTAGGCTGCAGCGGGACATTGACAGGATGCAGAGATGGGCTGAGAGGTGGCAGATAGAGTTCAACCTGGATAAATGTGAGGTGATACATTTTGGAAGGTCGAATTTGAAAGCTGAGTACAGGATAAAAGATAGGATTCTTGACAGTGTGGAGGAACAGAGGGATCTTGGTGTGCAGGTACATAGATCCCTTAAAATGGCTACCCAAGTGGACAGGGTTGTTAAAAAAACATATGGTATTTTGGCTTTCATTAACAGGGAGGATTGAGTTTAAGAGTCGTGAGATCTTGTTGCAGCTCTATAAAACTTTGGTTAGACCTCACTTGGAATACTATGTCCAGTTCTGGTCGCCCTATTATAGGAAAGATGTGGATGCTTTGTAGAGAGTTCAGAGGAGGTTTACCAGGACACTGCCTGGACTGGAGGGCTTATCTTATGAAGAGAGGTTGACTGAGCTCAGACTTTCTTCACTGGAGAAAAGGAGGAGGAGAGGGGACCTAATTGAGGTATACAAGATAATGAGAGGCATAGATAGAGTCGATAGCCAGAGACTATTTCCCAGGGCAGAAATGACTAACACGAGGGTTCATAGTTTTAAGCTGGTTGGAGGAAAGTATAGAGGGGATGTCAGAGGAGGGTCTTTTACACAGAGAGTTGTGAGAACATGGAATGCGTTGCCAGCAGCAGTTGTGGAAGCAAGGTCATTGGGGACATTTAAGAGACTGCTGGACATGCATATGGTCACAGACTTTTGAGGGTGCATACATGAGGATCAATGGTTGGCACAACATCGTGGGCTGAAGGGCCTGTTCGAACTGTATTGTTCTATGTTCTATGTTCTATAGTGCAGGAAATGCAAGAGAAAATTTTCACAGAGTAAGCTCCAGCAAATAGAATAAGATAATGGTCAGATTTCTTTCTTATGTGCAAGGTAAATATTGGCCAGGAAATTGGAGCGAAACCAGAGCTTTTCAAAGTAGCACCATGGCATGTTTTATTTCCTGACTAGCAAGAGAGTGCGTAGTGAGAACAAAGCGTGAGCATTGCTGATAAAAAGATACAATATGCCAAGGTTTTTTTGTCTTGGACTCATCGAGACTGTTGGGATTTAAACAAAGCTTGGCTGTTAACAGTCAGTATTGAATTGAATTCAATAATTTGTTGTCACATGTATTCAACATAAAGTACTGTGAAAAGTGTGCACCGCATAGGAGCCATTCACACTAACTTAAAAAAAAGATAACTTAAAAGACAGTCCAATGTTTCCTCCTCCCCTGCTATAGTCCTGTTCCAGGCTACATCAGCCTAGTCTATGCCACTGCTGTGTAACTGTACTTTCTCAATACCAGAGCTGAAAATGTGTTGCTGGAAAAGCGCAGCAGGTCAGGCAGCATCCAAGGAACAGGAGATTCGACGTTTCGGGCATAAGCCCTTCTTCCTGAACAAGGGCTGATGCCCGAAACGTCGAATCTCCTGTTCCTTGGATGCTGCCTGACCTGCTGCACTTTTCCAGCAACACATTTTCAGCTCTGATCTCCAGCATCTGCAGACCTCACTTTCTCCTTTCTCAATGCCAATCAGGATCTGCTTGTCAACAATGTATTGCTGCTGGCAATACATTCCATGATGGGCGGCACGGTGGCACAGTGGTATGGGCGGCACGGTGGCACAGTGGTTAGCACTGCTGCCTCACAGCGCCAGAGACCCGGGTTCAATTCCCGACTCAGGCAACTGACTGTGTGGAGTTTGCACGTTCTCCCCGTGTCTGCGTGGGTTTCCTCCGGGTGCTCCGGTTTCCTCCCACAGTCCAAAGATGTGCGGGTCAGGTGAATTGGCCATGCTAAATTGCCCGTAGTGTTAGGTAGGGGGTAAATGTAGGGGTATGGATGAGTTACGTTTCGGCGGGTCGGTGTGGACTTGTTGGGCCGAAGGGCCTGTTTCCACACTGTAAGTAATCTAATCTAAAAAGTAATCTAATCTAATCTAATCAGCACACTATTCTCACACGGTTTAAAAAAAGGTTGTTTTTCCATTTTGTTGGTATTTCTTACGAATTCTTCTGTTGAATGCAAGACAAAGGATTTTGACAAAAGGTGCCTTTTTCAGAAAAGCTCAAGTATGATATTATTGGAGGTGTGATCTTGGGGATGAGACACTAAATTAAGACCCTGGCTACCCTTTCAGGTGGACACACAAGATCCTGGCTGGCATTGTTTTGAGCATAAAACTCTGATGTTCTTATTACTCAATTAACATCACCAAACGGTTTGTCTTTTTCTTCATTGTCTTTATGTGGGAGCTTGTTGCATTTAAGATTACTTACAGTGTGCAAACAGGCCCTTCGGCCCAACAAGTCCACACTGACCCGTCGAAGCGCAACCCACCCAGACCCATTCCCCTACATTTACCCCTGCCCTAACACTACGGGCAATTTAGCACGGTCAGTTCACCTAACCTGCACATCTTTGGACTGTGGGAGGAAACCGGAGCACCCGGAGGAAACCCACGCTGACACAGGGAGAATGTGCAAACTCCACACAGTCAGTCGCCTGAGGCGGGAATTGAACCCGGGTCTCTGGCGCTGTGAGGCAGCAGTGCTAACCACTGTGCCACCGTGCCGCCCACAAAGCTGAGCTGGGAGAATCGTAGAATCCCGCCAGTGAACAAACAGGCCATTTGGCCCAACAGGTCCACACTGACCCTCCAAAGACTAACCCACCCAGACTGATGTGTTTCCTACAAAACAACAGCAACTAGCACTTTAAAACTACATCAATGATAGTAAAGCACTTTGAGACATTCTGAGGTCACAAAAGGTACGATTAAATGGCAGTCTCACTTTCTTTGCTCAGATATATAAAAACTCAGCAAAACATTGTATGCCATTAGCCGCGGGATTTCCTTTCAAGGCTTGCCAACACTTCATTGAGATTTTTAAAAAATGTGTTGGATTAAAGCTATGAACGGAAGAATTCACAAGAATAAATAACAGAAATTGGACTTCTTAATAATGGTGCCTTAACATGTATTTGGGAGTTGGATTAGCAGCATGGCCGAATCCTGGGATTATTGCTTCGTAAATCAGGTTTTCAGTATCGGCGCTAAGTTTCTCTTGGAGATTATTAGGTTCAGCTGTTTAGATTTGACTGTGCTTTCTCTTAATAAAGGGGTTTTGCAGATTTAAAGCTGAGCTTTCTGCCTGCTCAGAAGCTGAGGAAGAAAATCCTTATGATTGCAATCCACGTTTATACAGGGATATCATCTTTCAGAACTTATTTTGGAGCTGACCCAAGGCTTGGGTCACCCATTCACACCCATCTCTATTTCTTTATCCCCATCATTAACAGCCCCTTTGTCTTTTGTACTTGGCCTCTCCACCATCTGCGCCTTTGTTCCTGACACAGAAACATAGAAAGTATAGCAGGAGGAGGCCATTTGGCCCCTCAAGCCTGCTTCCAGTATGATCATGGCTGATCATCCAACTCAGGATTTGGAGATGCCGGTGTTGGACTGGCGTGGGCAAGGTCAGAGGTCAAATGACCCCAGATTAAAGTCCAACAGATTTATTTGAAATCACAAGCTTTCCAAGCGCTGCCCCTTCATCGGGTGACACTCCGAAGGCTTATTATAGAACATAGAACATTACAGCGCGGTACAGGCCCTTCGGCCCTCGATGTTGCACCAACCTGTCATACCAATCTGAAGCCCATCTAACCTACACTATTCCATGTTGTGACCTCATCCAACTCAGGACCCTGTTTCCACTTTCACCCCAAGCCCTTTGACCCCCTTTGCTCACCTCCACCTCAGTCAAAAGCATTGTTAAAATAACATTTTCTGACACCTTTTTATTCTAAAGAAGCATCATATCAGAATCGAAACTCTGTTTTTCTCTGTCCACACATGCTGCCAGAATTGTTGAGTTTCTCCAGCATTCTCTGTGTTCATTTCAGAAGCATCTGCAGTATTTAGTTTTTATTATACCAAAGGTTTTTCAATGGGCCCGTTTCCAGTTGTGCATATCCTCCTCTGCTGTCTCTGTTAAGTGTCGCATTAGTTGTTCTCCCAGCAAATCTCACCTAATGGTCTCAGTAGACATTGTCTGGGTGGGTCAGCTGCCAAGCCCATTGGAAGGTGTAGTGACACATTCTAATTCCCTGCTAACCTAATGGTTCAAAGAGCTGGCAATGAGTGGTGGGCTGACTTAACATTATTGCTTTCTTTGCTTCAGATCTCTTGGCAGCCAATCGATCAGTCATGTTCTTTGGTCACCGTAGTTTCCTGGATTTCCGCTCGATGTTCCTCGATGAGTACCACGACCGTCTTTTCATTGGAGCCAAGGATGCCTTGTACTCACTCCAGCTGGACCAGACAAACATTGATGCCCAAGAGGTAATCCACTTTCTCATGTTGTTGTCTGGCATGCATGTCGTTCCAGAACTAATTAGGATAGGGGGCACGAAGGGGGTTGGGCACAAGAAGGACGCCATCTTAGAATTGGAACCAAGCCCATCTAAAAGGAAACCCAGGAAGTATGGGAAGAATGGACGGCACGGTGGCTCAGTAGTTAGCACTGCTATCTCACTGAACCAGGAACCCAGGTTCGATTCCACCCTTGGGCGGCTGTCTGAGTGGAATTTGCACATTCTCCCAGTGTCAGCGTGGATTTCCTCCCATAGTCCAAAGATTTACAGGTTAGGGTGAATTGGCTGTGCTGAATTGCCCATAGTGTTCAGGGATGTGTAGGTTAGGTGCATTAATCAGGGGTAAATATAGGGTAGGGGAATCGGTCTGGGTGGGTTACTCTTCAGAGGGTCGGTGTTGACTTGTTGGGCCGAAGGGCCTGTTTCCACACTGTGGGGATTCTATGATTCTAGTGTTGGAAGTGTGGAATTCTAAAGATTTTGAGTGGTGCAATAGTCAGAATGATTGGAACACTCCATAAATATATTGTAGTATTCGAAGAGTGTGGTGAGGGTGACGTTCTGCCTCTCGTATTCTCTGGATGGCATGGTGCCCTTGGCGACAAATTCCACCAAACCTTCGGGCCAGTGGGCAGCTGCTAGTGGAAGAAAGCGGGAGATTGAACAGGGTGGAGAAAAACAGAACATTTTGGGAGGTGAAGCAAGGAATCATGACTCAAGGAGACCCCAGGAAGGGTTCATTGAGTGGATGCCATTACATGAGGGCCCTTTACTGGAGTAGAAGGGTTAAAACCAAGGGGCATAGGTTTATAGCATTTGGTGCCAGGGTCAGAGGGGTCATCTCTTTCACTGAGAGGGTTGTGGCGACTTGTAAGTAATAGCAAGAAAGGCTGGGACAGGCAGAAACACTCACCCTGTTTAAAATGTCATAGACTTACACAGCACTGGAACAGACCCTTCGGTTCAACTAATCCATGCTGACCAAGTTTCCCAAACTAAACTAGTCCCATCTGTCTGCATTTGGCCTGTATCCCCCAAAACGCTTCCCTTTCATATACCTGCCCAAATGTCTTTAAAATGTTGTAACTGTACCTGCACCATCCACCACTTCCTCTGGCAGTTCATTCCACAGACAAACCACCCTCTGTGTTGGAAAAAGTTGTCCCTCAGGTCCTTTTTAAATCTTTCCCCTCTCACCTTAAAAATATGCCCTCCAGTTTTGAACTCCTCTAACCTCAGGAAAAAAATACCTTTGCTATTTACTTTATCCATGTCCCTCATGATTTTATAAACCTCTGTAAGTTCACCCCAGTGCACTCCAGTGGAAAAAGTCCCAGCCTAGTCAGCCTCTCCTCATAGCTCAAAACCTCTAGAACTGGTAACATCCTGGTAAATCTTCTCTCCATCCTTTTCAATTTGATAACATCCTTCCTATAGTAGGGTGAACAGAACAGTACACAGTACTCCAGAAGTGGCCTCACCAATGTTCTCTGCAGCCACAACATGACATCCCAACTCTTATACTCAAAGTTGTGACCAATGAAGACAAGCATACCGAATGCCTTCTTCACCACCCTACCTACCTGTGATGCAAATTTCAAAGAATTATGTACCTGAATCCTTAAGTCTCTCTGTTCATCAACACTCCCCAGGGCCTTACCATTAATTTTATAAATCAAACGCCTCATCTCTTGCCTCGAAACACTTCAACCCCAGGGCATCAATGTGGACTTCATCAGGTTCCTCATTTCCCCTCCCCCCATCTTACCTCAGTTCCAAACTTCCAGCTCAGCACTGTCCTCATGACCTGTCCTACCTGCCTATCTCCCTTCCCACCTATCCATTCCACCCTCCTCTCTGACCTCTCTCCTCCATCCCCACCCCCATTTACTTATTGTATTCTTTGCTACTTTTCCCCAGCCCCCCCCCCCCCCCCCCCCCCCCCATTTATCTCTCCACCCTGGAGGCTTCCTGCCTCTATTCCTGATTTGAAACATCGATTTTCCTGCTCCTCGGATGCTGCCTGACCTGTTGTGCTTTTCCAGCACCACTCTGATTAAACCTCTGGTTTCCAGCATCTGCAGTCCTCACTTTTGCCCTGTATATATCAAAACCTTGTTTGTCTTACCAAAATGCAACACCTCATGTTTATCCAAATTAAACTTCTTATCTGCTTGAAGAGCTGTGACTCATAGGGTTATGGACAAGATGCAGGAAAGTGAGATCTAGGTAGTACCAGGTAGACAACATGGGTCAAAGGGCCTCTTTGTGTTGAAATATTCTGACTGATTATTCTCAGCAGTTCCTTGCTTTAGGATGGTGATGTCTGAACCACCAGGAAGAATAGTGATTCAGTCAAGAAATTAAGATGAGGTGATGCCAAGCCAGGGCCTGGGGATGGGGTGGGGTTGGGGGGGTTTGTCAGTTCATAGAATGGAGTTGGTGAGGATATCTGAGCTTGCGAGGATCACTATGAAAGGATGATCTGATGGTTGCTGTCTGACTATCAGCAGGAGACAGAGTGTGGAGTGATTTATTTGCTGTTTAAGAAGGAGGGAGGAACGATTAGAAAAATAAAATAATTTGCATTTACATCATGCTTTAATGTGCCACCAGTACGTCCCAATTTACTTTGCCAAGTTCCTGTTGTTATAAGACAAGCACATAACCAATTCCCACACAAAAAAATCTCTCAAAACAACAAAGAGATGTGGAAACTAACTTAATTGTGATGACCTCCGTTGAGGTAATACTGATGGCCAGTGGGAGAGTCACCAGTGGGGTCTAAGTAGAAAGAGTTAGTGTATTTCTGTTATATTCTTGAATTTGTTTTATTTTGAAAGTTATTTTTCTTTATGAATTTAGGAATGTGCAGTGTTTTGATTTACATAGTCATGTCCATAGATCAGAACCTGAGTTCTGTGCATATTTTTATTTTGTAATTAAATTCACATTTGTATTGCAAAATGTATTTTTCATAAAGGTTTAAGACAGCCAAAAGTGACTGTGGATGTAAATTAAGCAGCTATCTTGACAGGAAGACCCAAGGAATGTCACACCTAGAGATGTGAAGGGAAGTTTAAACAACTGCCTTCAAAGGGGGAAAGAGCCAAACCAAGACAGACTGGATCGAGATCTGATTTTTATTAATCATTCACAGGATGTGGGCATCGCTGGCCAGGCCAGCATTTATTGCCCATTCCTAGTTGCCCAGAGGGTAGTTAAGAGTCAACCACATTGCTGTGGGTCTGGAGTCACATATAGGCCAGACCAGGTAAGGATGGCAGTTTCCTTCCCCAAAGGATATTAATGAACCAGATTGGTTTTTCCTGACAGATGGCATTAGCTTCATAGTCATCACCAGACGCTCAATTCCAAATTTTTATTGAATTCAAATTCTACCATCTGCCATGATGGGATTCGAACCTGAGTCTGCAGAATATTACCTAAGGTCTCTGGATTACTAGTCTATCACCTCACCTTTGTAGCTTGCTATGACTACAAAGATAACTAGGCTGATAATCCTCCTGCCCAACTGCTCCCCCCACCCCCCGGGGATTATGCATCAAACTCTTTTGTGTTTTTTCACTTTGAAGAATATACAAAGATAAGGATTTAAAGACCAGTTTCAACTCTACTGGAGTGGGTTCACAAGACTGAATGCCATCATGTGTACTAGTCTGGGTTTAAGCATTAGTGTGCTCTGAAAGTCACAATTACAGAATGTTCCCTGAGTCACCCTTGTGCTGCAGGTAAAGACACTCGTGACTCTCAGAGCTAGGTTAGCTAGGTAAAAGAATGAAGGAACAGGACAATAAAAGGCTTCTCTCTCACCCTGAATGCTACAATTCACTCATAGACTAAAGCATCAGGACTGCAGAATCCCAACCAATTTGCAAGACAGGGGTCATGAACCTAACTCTTCAACTACCAATGCCAACGCATAACCCTCACTGCAACAGCCAGAACATTCAACTCTCTGTTCTTCATAAACGAGTATAAGACCCATCACTCTTTCATCTCTTAATTCAGTTCTGAAGAACTTGACTGGAAATGTTAACTCTTTCTTTCTCCGCAGATGCTGCCAGACCTGCTGACTTTCTTCAGCACTCCCTCTTTCTTTCTTATCATAATATTTTCTTTTTTTTTGTGATGTGAAAGGCCTTGCTGAATCTAACTGCAACTTTTACATTGCTACAAGAGGAAAATCAGATTTGCCTGAAGTTCACTTTAAATTGCTCTTTTCAGTAGCCCAACGAGAGGACTTACTGAGTTCTTACATTCCTGGTAGGCAGGAGTGCAAGGAACTGTGCATGTGACACATCATAAATCAAACACACAAAAATACGCTTGTGATTAAAAGAGACAGCACGGATAAATCAATCCTCAAATTAATTGTAGCAATAACTTTGAAAGAAAATACCTTGGCATATGCTTCATTGATGAGACCAGTTCAGGATCAGTCACCTCAGTGTCCAATAGATGGTAATGCTAAATTCTGCCTGAGAGACAATTTAATGGGATGACGACAACTTATAATCAGTTTAATCTTCACCGAACTAATTGAATAAATCTGAGAATCTGAGTTAAAATGGATGCAGCTGACGTCTTTGACACCCTTTAAACCTTCTACCAGCATTAGAGCCGGTGACCCAGTTACAAGGAAAACACTTGAAAGCCAAGAACAATTAGTGATTAGATCAAGATGATTTCACTTGCTACCGCGTCAGGAACGCCTAAAGCTCCTATTTCACGACTACATGTTATTCTAGCAAGCCATCTAAACAGTGTGGATCAGGGCTGAAATTAATTGAAAATCACCGAGCTTGCCAGAATAAATAAGGAGGAGCTTTGGCCAGTTCTTATGCAAGTTCCAGCCTAAATCCACCAAACTGTGAAGGGATTGTGAAAGGCCTATGTGGTCATTTTGGGTTATTACCAAGGTCAAAGTAATGTAATGTGAGAGACCATTTGTGTTCGATAGTCTGTTTCAGTTTCTACTCCCCTGACCCTGCAGTGCAAATGAGATTAGATTCCCTACAGTGTGGAAACAGGCCCTTCGGCCCAACAAGTCCACACCGACCCTCCGAAGTGTAACCCACCCAGTCCCATTTCCCTCTGACTGATGCACCTAACACTACGGGCAATTTAACATGGCCAATCCACTTGACCTGTACATCTTTAGACTGTGGGAGGAAACCAGAGCACCCAGAGGAAACCCACACAGACACGGGGAGAATGTGCAAACTCCACACAGTCGCCCGAAAGTGGAATTGAATCCGGGTCCCTGGTGCTGTTAGGCAGTAGTGCTAACCACTGAGCCACCATGCCACTCTATAGGCCAGGCAACCCATCTAATACTACTTAATGTTTTTGAATATCTGCTTCATTGGAATTTTTTCTTATGTTAGTCACTTGCTAACCTTGGCAGCCAATCTCAATTAGAATAAATCTTCCCTATGAGAAACCAGGAACAAGACTCGTCCTCACTACTGGGCAAACATCAGGCAAAGTGCCAACTATCCAAAACCAAAATACTGCCAATGCTGGAAATCTGAAATTAAAACGAGAAGTTTTAGGAAATATGCTTCATATCTGTGAAGAGAGGAACAGAGTTAAGAATTACTTGAGATAAACTTTAATCAGGAGAAAAGTACGGATGAAATGTTACAACATTAAAGGTTATGGGCCAAGTGCTGGAAAATGGGATTAGACAGGTTGGTGCAGACTCTTCTGTGCTGTATGACTTAGAATGACGAAGAATGAAAGTGTAAGAGATTTTACACCAGTAGAAGCAATAGGGGATGGGGTCGGGGGCAGCATACAGAAGGTCAAAAGGGAAGATTTGGGGTTGGGGTTAGGGTTGGGTTTAGGTTTGGGGTTGAGGTTAGGGTTGGAGTTGGCTTTGGTTGGGGTTTGGGGTTAGGGTGAGGGTTGGGTTCAGGGTTGGGGTTGGGTTTGGGGTTAGGGTGAGGGTTGGGTTCAGGGTTGGGGTTGGGTTTGGGGTTAGGGTGAGGGTTGGGTTCAGGGTTGGGGTTGGGTTTGGGGTTAGGGTGAGGGTTGCGGTTAGGGTGAGGGTTGGATTTAGGGTTGGGGTTGGGTTTAGGGTTGGGGTTAGGCTTAGGGTTAGGGTTGGGGTTGGGATTGGGGTGGAGCTAGGGGATAAAACAATGAAATATTTCATGACTCAGCAGAATTAAAGAGATCTACAGCCACTGGAAAAGGCCCATTGTGTTTATGCTGACCAAAGCAACCACCGAACTATTCTAAACTCATTTTCCAGCACTTGGCCAATAGCCTTCTGTCGAAAAGCGTGGCCCTGGGAAAAGCACAGCAGGTCAGGCAGCATCTGAGGAGCAGAAGACTCAGTGTTTCGGATATTAGCCCTTCATCAGGAGAGCCCAAAATGTCGACTCTCTTACTCCTCGGATGCTGTGCTTTTTCTAGAATCATGCTTTTCAGCCCTGACTCTCCAACATCCGCAGTCCTCACTTTCTCCCAATAGCCTTGTATGCCGTGGCACCTCAAGTGCACATCTTAATACCCCTTTAATGCGCTGAGGGTTTCTACCTCTCCCAGCCTTACAGCCAATGAGTTCCAGATTCCCACCACCCTCTGGGTGAAAAAGTTTTTCCTCACATCTCCTGTCAACCTCCTTCCCCTTACCTTAAAACTTTGCCCCCAGGTCATTGATCCCTGTCTACCCCATCTATGCACCTCATGATTTGATACAACTCAAAAGAAGCCAGAGTGGTGCAAGATATTATAAATAAACCAAAGTTGTGTCTCCCATGAATGGTTATAGAGAAACCTTCAGAAGTGACAAGACCAAACCAGAGACACAAAAAGCCACTTAGACCATGAAGAAGGCTGAGAATTTGATCAAATGTTGTTTGATCTTGAGGGGCAGGGCTGGGTGTGGAAGTCTCAAGGAGAGGGGTAGAGGCCTAAAAGGATCAGAAGAGAAATATTGATGGAGAGGTGGGTGGGTAGGGAGAGCATCTGCACCTCCACCTCACAAACCTGCCAAAGTTCTGCCTGTCGAGTTAAACAGCACAGAAGGAGGCCATTCAAGCCATCACTTTGAATGAACTATCAGATTCACTCCCCCACCCATCACCCTCCGCTGTTTCCCCATAGCTCCACAGAGTTTCAGTTTCTCCAATTGCTTTTTGAATCTGCTTGCAAAAGGACCACTTGATGCAGTGCCATAAACCTGGTTCAATGGCCCTTTGTATTTTGCAACAGAACTTAACACTAGGCCTCATCAGAGATTGTAGGTCGGGGGGGGTGAAAGGTCTGCTCAAAGAGGTACGTTAAAGGAGTGTCTTTATTTGAAGAGCGAGAGCAACGTGGAGAGGCAGATACACTTCGGAAAGTATCTGAAGAGCTGAGGCCCAGTATCCAAGGGCTCAGTTATCAACCATTGGCATAGGGAAACTAGAGATGTGCAAAGCATATCCTTCCAGACCATTAATTGTGTTTAAATTGACCAGCTCACTTCCAAATGAATCCCTAAACCTCTATGTTCCTGCAATTCTGGCATGTTCCTTGTTTATTTTCACTTTAGGTCATAGAATCCCTACAGTGCAAGAAAGAGGCCATTTGACCCAATGGGGCTGTTTTCCTTGGAGTGTTGGGTGACCTTATAGAGGTTTATAAAATCATGAGGGACATGGATAGGGTGAATAGTCAAGGTATTTTTTCCCAGGGGAGGGGAGTCCAAACCTAGCAAGCCCAGGTCAAGCGTGAAAGGGGAAAGATTTAAAAGGGATCTAAGGGGCAACTTTTTCACACGGAGGATGGTGTAGGTATTGAATGAGCTGCCAGAGTAATTGGGGGGAGGCTGGTACAATTGTAACTTCTAAAGGCATCTGGATGGGTACGTGAATAGGAATGGTTTAGAGGGAAATGGGCCAAATGCTGGTAAATGGGACTAGATAAGTGTAGGATATCTGGTCAGCATGGACAAGTTGGACTATGCTGTACATCTCTGTGAATCTGCACTCACCCTCCGAAGAACATCTCACCCCTGTAACCCTGGATGGGTTTTTTTTTTAACCATGGCTAACCCACCTGACCTGCACACCTTTGTACTGTGGGAGGAAACCGAAGCACCCGGAGGAAACCCACGCAGACACGGGGAGAATGTGGAGTTTGCAATCATCCGATACTGGAATCCAAATCTGGGTCCCTGATGCTGTGAGACAGCAGTGCTGACCACTGAGCCAAAGCCAAAAACCTTAACTCTGTGTCCTCTAGTCACCGACACTGCTCCACCCTCCAGACCCCTGCAAACTCCCCTGGCCTTGGTGACTGGAAGTAGTCTATTCAATCAGAAGCACTCCTAATCATTGAGGCTGGACATCAGCCAACAGAACCTTTCGTGGATTGCGTGAGTTGAGTATTTTTCCGAAGCAAGCAAATGGGGCAAATCAAAGAGATTTGCAGCATTTAATGAAACAATGACAAGCAGGTGCTGATGCTGGCCATGGGTTGATGGCAAATTGACTAAATATTATCCTAAATGCACAGTGTTATCACATCCATTACATACTATGACAAATTGTTTCCGTAAGCACATCAGTATAAATATAACTTGGAGATATAGGGCTGCCAGAGAATGACTGTACAGGAATCCATTCCAAATGAATGACTCAAAAGGTAATGGGGGGAAATGATAGGATGTGAACTTTCTGAAATCAAGCCAGGTTATATAGAATTACAGGGATTTTGCAGTTCAGATACAGGCCACTCCATGCAACTGCAGAAGGGAAATGCTCAAATCCATTATAACAGATTTAATAACAGAGTATTTGGAAACAATGACTGGATTTGACATTTATTAAAAGGGGAGTCATGCTTGACAAACCCACTGGAACTTTGCAAGGATGTAACTTGTCAAAGGGAAGCCAGTGGATGTGGCTTACTTGAACTTTCAGAAAGCTTTTCAATAAGGTCTCACACAAGAGATTAGCATGTAAAATTAAAATGCACAGTATTGGTGTAAGGTACTAAAATGATGAGAGAACTAGCTGGCAGATAGAATTAGAATCCCTACTGTGTGGAAACACGCCCTTCAGCTCAACAAGTCCACACCAACCCTCCAAAGAGTATCCAACCCAGATCCATTCCCCTATATTTGCCCTGACCTACACATCCCTGAACACTATGGGCAATTTAGTAGGCCAGTTTACCTGGCCTCACATCTTTGGATTGTGAGAGGAAACTAGAGCACCCAGAGAGAACCAATACAGAGAATCCATGCAAACTCCACAAAGACAGTCACCCAAGGCTGGGATCGAACCCAGGTCCCTAGCACTGTTAGGTAGCAGTGTTAACCACTGAGCCACCAAGAATAAGAATGTAATGTCTTTTACTGAATGGGAGTCAATGACTGTTGGGCTCAATGCTTGGACCCCATCCGTTCACAATATGTATTATGATTTGGATGAGGAAACTACATGTAGTATCTCCACATTGACAGATGACTCCGAGCAGAGTGGAGTGTGATCTGTGAGGAGGATGCAGGGATGCTCCAGTGTGATTTGAACAAGTTGAGTGAGTGGGAAAATGCATGGCAGATGAATGTGAGGTTATCCATTTTGGTAGCAAAAACAGGAAGGCAGATTATTATCTGAATGGTGCTAGAATAGTGAAAGGTGAAAATTAAAAAAAAAATTCACAGGATGTGGCCAAGCCAGCGTTTATTACCCATCCCTAATGACATCAAGTGTCAACCCCATTGCTGTGGGTCTGGAGTCACGTGTACACAGACCAGGTAATGATGACAGTTTTGTTCGTAAAGGACATTAGTGCACCTGATGTTTTTTTTTCCTGACAATCACTTCATGGTCATCATCAGATGACTCCTAATTCCAGATAATTATTAAACTCCAATTCCACCATGGCAGGATTTGGAAGCAGGTCCACAGAATGTTATCAGGGTTGCTATATTAATCGTCGAGCCAGAATACCACTCAGCAATCATCTTCCCAAATGCAACAGGGGCATCTTTGTACACCAGTCACTTAAAGTAAGCATGCAGGTGCAGCAGGTGGTGAAGAGGCAAGTGTACAGATTAGATTAGATTAGATTACTTACAGTGTGGAAACAGGCCCTTCGGCCCAACAAGTCCACACCGACCCGCCGAAGCGCAACCCACCCATACCCCTACATTTACCCCTTACCTAACACTACGGGCAATTTAGCATGGCCAATTCACCTGACCCGCACATCTTTGGACTGTGGGAGGAAACCGGAGCACCCGGAGGAAACCCACGCAGACACGGGGAGAACGTGCAAACTCCACACAGTCAGTCGCCTGAGTCGGGAATTGAACCCGGGTCTCAGGCGCTGTGAGGCAGCAGTGCTAACCACTGTGGTATGTTAGTTTTCATAGTGAGAGGATTCAAATACAGGAGTAGGCATGTCTTGCGTCTATTGTACACAACCTTGATGAGGCTAATTCAAGAACAGTTCTGGTCTCTTTCTGATGAAGGATACTCTGGCTATGGACAAAGTATGACAAAGATTTACCACACTGATTCTGGATCAGGGCTGATGAATGAAAAGAGACTGGAACATTTTGGACAATATACACCGGAGTTTAGAGGAATGAGGGAAGATTTCATGGAAACCTATGTAGACAGGGTAAATGCAGGAAGATGTTCCCAATGACCAGGGCGTCCAGTCCAAAAGGGTCACAGCTTAAAGGTGTGCTGTTATGAGTCCTAGTGGTCATAGTAGTCTGGCTGTCAGTTCAGAAATATTCTTGATGTATGGTAAAGTGGCTAGTCCTAGATGCCTCAGGGAAAGACAACGGAATGAGGACATGCCACAACCCAAAGGATGAGCCATGTTACCATACATCAAGAACATTTCTGAACTGACAGCCAGACTACTACGACCACTAGGACTCACAACAGCACACAAACCAACAGCCACTCTCAAACAACAACTCACCAGGACAAAGGACCCGATACCCAGCATGAGCAAAACCAATGTAGTGTACAAAATCCCATGCAAGGACTGCACAAAACACTACATAGGACAAACAGGAAGACAGCTAACGATCTGCATCCATGAACACCAATTAGCCACGAAACGACACGATCAGCTATCCTTAGTAGCCACACACGCAGATGACAAGCAATATGAGTTCGACTGGGACAACACTACTATTATTGGACAAGCCAAACAGAGAACAGCCAGGGAATTCCTAGAGGCATGGCACTCATCCACAGATTCAATCAATAAATACATCGACCTGGACCCAATATACCGGCCACTGCAGCGGACAGCTGGAACTGACAACCGGAAGCGGCAGAGACAAACCACTATAAATGTCGGAGGAAAAATCACAGAAGCCCTTCACAGGAGGCTCCCAACCACTGAGGATGTCACCTAGACAGGGGACGAAACGTCTGCAACACAAATTCCCAGCTCGGCGAACAGAACCACAACAACAAGCACACGAGCTACAAATCTTCGCACAAACCTTGAACTAGGACTTACTGCCCAAGGAAAAGAGAGCAACCATTTAATACTACAATGAAGAGATGTCATCTTCCGGATAAGACATTAAACTGAGGAAATGCCTACTCGCTTGAGTGGGGTGGGGAGCAAAAAGATCTTATGGCACAATTTTGAACAGCTGGAGAAGTCTCCTTTGGTTTCTTGGCTGATGTTCATCCCTCAATCAAAGAGCGAATACAATACAGAACAGGAACAGGCCCTTCGGCCCTCCAAGTCTGCACTGACACATTTTGCACTCCCATACCAAAGCTGTCTTCACTTACAGGATTCATATCCCTCTGTTCCTTTCCTATTCATGTATTTGTCCAGGTGTTTCTTGAATGCTGCTATTGTGTCTGTTTCCACCACCTCTTCTGGCAGCGCGTTCCCGGTACTCACCACCGTTTGTGTGAAAAACTTGATTTGCACATCTCTTTTATCCATCCACCCCACCACCCAAACCTCTCGACCTGGGGAAAAGCCACATATTTTCCACTCTGTCCATGCCATTCACAATCTTACAAACTCCTATCAGGTCACCTCTCAACCTCCTGCGATCCAGCGAAACCAAACCCAGTCAATTCAACCTTTCTCCATAGCTAAAATTCCCCATACCAGGCAACATCCTGGTAAACCTTACCTTCTCCAAAACATCCACAACCTCCTGGTAGTGTGGTGACCTGAACTATATGCAAAGTGTGGCCTAGCAAAAGTTCTATATAGCTGCAAAATAATTTGCCTCTCCTTATACCCAATGCCCCTCCCAACAATGATAAACATGCCATAAGTATTTCTTTACAAGTTATCTACCTGCCCTGCCACATTCACTGATCTATGGACCTCTATCCCCAGATCCCGCTGCATCAATACTCTTAAAGGTTCTGCCACTCGCTGTATAATTTCCATGTGTACTTGATCTTCCAAAATGGATCACCTCACATCAACTTCATTAAAGTGGATTTCTAGTGATTATGACATTGGGAGCTTGCTGTGTGCATATTGACAACTGAGTTTTCTATAAAAGTGACTATGTTTCAAAGTTACTTAATTGACAATAAACCACTTTGTGACATCCTCACACCATAAATGCACATCTTTCATTCACTCCAGAGGCTCTGAATCCTGTGAATTCTCTACAACAGAGGGCTGTGAATATGTTCAAGTCTCTGATTGATAAGTGGATAGGGAGTGGAGGAGTATGGTGATTAGGGCAGGGAGATTGATATAAATCTCAACATTCAATCATGATCTTACTGAATGATGAAGCATTGGGGAGTTTTATGATTTACTCTTGCTACCATTGTTTCACCTCATCATCAAAATCTCAAATCGTTTACGGTTCTATGTTTGTTTATTTTGCTGCCCCATTAAATGCATTTAGGCAATTTGCCTCGGTAAGTTCCTGGAAGCAAGTTCCATATTCTCGCCATTCCCTGGGTAAGGACGAATTCCCTCTTGGGATTTATGACTGTCTTCCACTAGTTTCCTCCATTATGAACACTCCAATTTCTGAAGGTCTAGTTTAATTAATGAAAAGCAAAATATTGCAGATGCTAGAAATCTGAAATAAAACCGAGTGCTGGAGAAACTCAACAGGTCTGCTAGCACGTGTAGAGTTGCTGTTTCCACAGTTGCTAACCGATCTGCCAAGTCTCTCTAGCACTTTTCAATTTTGATAACATTTATTTTACGTGTATGTGCAGGTAGATGGTTAGGTGTAAAGAGGTCAGCACAAGTTTTTGATTTAATTTTGTTTAATTTGGTTGATTATTGTCGGATATACTTTGGTACAGTGAAGTTTTGTTTTGCATGCAGTATGGCTGTTCACACCATGCACACTGCATCAGGGTAATTGAACAGAGCAAGGAATACAATGATACAGCTGCAGAGAAGTTGCATAGAGACAGAGAGCAATATTTAAATTTAAAATTTGAGAAATCCATTCAGAAGTCTAATAATAGCCTATCCTTGAGCAACCTGCCCTTTCCAATGCAATTATTAACTGTGAATTTGTAAAACAGTGAGTTGGTATCTGATAGTATGGCTGTCCTAGTTTGTACGTACATATACTTTATGGCCACTTGGCCATTCGACTTGCTCCATTCAATGCAAACGTGGTTGATAGGATTTTAACGTCAATTCCACACTCCTGTTAAATTTCATCCCTGGTCGAGAAAGAACTTACCAAAGTCTACCTTAAAAATATTCAACGGTTCTGCTTCAATGACTTTTTGCTTTTCCATTAAAACCAATAACTGGAATAGACCATTCAGCCCCTTGACCATGTTCCGTCATTTAATCTGAACATGGCTGAACAATGGCTTAATTCCATCTCCCACCCGGATTCCTTGTCTCACCAATATCGAGCAATATCAGTTCTGACATTCTTTAATTAACCCCCAGCATCAGCAATCTTTTTGGTGAGAGAGCTCCATACAAGCTCGGGATAAGAATAAGTCACTCAGCCCTTCAAACTCACTCTGCCATTCAGAAAGATAATTCCTGATCTGGGTCTACCCTCAGGCCTACATTGCTGCATATCCCTGATATTCCTTTGTCCCCTTGGTCATCAGGAGTCTACAAATGTCTGCCTTAAAAATATTTAAAGATTTTGCATCCACTGTCTTTTGAGGAAGGGAATTCCAAAGACCCTTTGAGAGACAACATTGATTCCTCATCTTTGTCTTAAATGGGTGATCCCTTATTTTTAAACTGTGACCCCTGATGCTAGATTTTCCCACAAGTTCAGGAGATACCACCATCTGCAAGTTCTCCTTCAAGACAATCATCATCCTGATTTGGAAATATTTCATCATTCCTTTCATGCCGTGGGGTCAACATCCTGGAATTCCCTCCCTATTGTGGGTGTACTGTCACCAAATGGATTGCAGTGGTTCAAGAAGGAAGCTCACCAACACTTTCTCAGTTGAGGATACCTTGTTGAATGTTTTTAAAGTAAAGATAGACTTTTGAACAGTAATGGAATGAAGAGTTATGCTGAGAGGGTGGGTACGTGGAGCTGAGTTCATGAAAAGATCAGCCATGATCTTACTGAATGGCGGAGAAGGCTCTGTGGGCCATTTGGTGGCATGGTGGCTCAGTGGTTAGCACTGCTGCCTCACAGTGCCAGTGACCTGGGTTTGATTATGGCCTTGGGTGAGTGTCTGTGTGGAGATTGCACATTCTCGCCCGTGTCCGCGTGGGTTTCCTCCGGGTGCTCCGGTTTCCTCCCACGAGCCAAAGATGTGCAAGTTATGTAAATTGGCCATGCTAAATTGCCCATAGCATTAGGTGCATTAGTCAGAGGGAAATGAGTCAGGGTGGGTTACTCTTCGGAGTGTCGGTGTGGATTGGTTGGGCTGAAGGGCCTGTTTTTACACTGTAGGGAATCTAATTTTAGGAATTAATCTAATCTATATGTGGATTGGGTAAATACAGTAGGGGAATAGGTCTGGGTGAATTGCTCTTCAGTGGGTCAGTGTGGACTTGTTGGGTCAAAGGGCCTGTTCCACACTGTAGTAATTCTATGGCCTAATCCTGTTCCTATTTCTTATGTTCTTGAGGGAAACTAGGAATGGGCAATATATGTTGATGTAATTAGTGATGCTCATGTCCTGTGAGTGAATTTAAAAACTGCTAGCCTTTAAAGGCCACTGTAACTAAAGTTGAATTATCACAGTAAATTCACTGCTTTATGTTGACTTATTATTGCACCTCAGCCCCTGTGGTGCCCACTGTTTGTAGAAAGCAGTCTCTCTTTTTAAGTGTTCTGAATACTTAATCAAAAAGCATCCTTCACCTTTGTATTTTAGCGTTATAATTAAAATACAATCACACGCAGATCTGGAAACTGTTAAACAAAATGTGGCTGTGATTACATTAATCCAAACCAGATTGTCTATTGAATTGTACACATATAGTATAAAGTGTCCACAGGGTATGTCGCATGATGGTCTGGACAACCACTGATATATAAGCGCTCTTCAAGGGGTTCGCTTTTATTCCTGGTGTCTTTTGTTAATTTGTACATCTGTGTAACAAAACTCCCATAGACTCCCTGAGCCCTTTCCCATTTCTTGCTATCCAATTCCTCCCACACTCACCCGTTTCAAATACAGCACACATGTTGGCCGAATGACAAAGATCTCTTTTGTAGATAGGAGGAACTTTTCTCTGTAGCCTTCCTTATGGGAAGCCAGGGAACCCAAAACCATAGAGCAGAAGGGTCTGAAGGAGCCGCTATTCACCTGAGGCATCGATTAAGTAAAATATGAAGAAGTATGTCAGAAAATGAGAGAAGTACACGCACACACAAAAATAACCTTAAAAATGAAGGGATATATAAGAACAGGTCAATGTACCAGAAGCAAAGACGTTCTCTCCCATAGCCACAACCCGTCTTCTACTGCTAATTTGTTGAACTAATGTTTGTTTTGGCTGAGTTTTGTTTTATATCCTTTAGTGGGATTTGGATGTCTCTGACAAAGTCAGTGTTTATTTCTTGTCTGTAACTGCCTTCTGAATGCCTGTAGCTCTGAAAGCCATGGGCGTCTCATGGGTGCCTGATGTCATCCATTTCACTGTGATGAGCCAGAGCACCGCAAGAGGATGTACCACAGAGCAGTAATAGAGGGAAGGCAAGGGGAAATCACCTTCACTGAGCATCGGGCAGGAGGGAGGTCATTTCATTGACAATTTGACAGCGAGGTCAGCAGCAATGTGCCATATTTCAGGTCATGTTCATCAAAGCAAAAAGGCTTTGTTGCCAAGCATTGGGGATAAAATTAATGGAAGAAAAATGAGGGGATTGAGGTTGAGTCCTGATATAAATTTTAATCTGATTTCCCTTTTTAAAGTCAATACCAAACAAAACAAAGAAGTGCTATGAAGGAAAGCAGCTTCAGACCAAGCATGATTGGTGTTCGGAATGCACTGTCTGAGAGTCTGGTGAAGGCAGGTTCAAGCAAGGTGTTCAAAGGGGAAAGAGAAAGAATGCACAGGGAATGGGGAGGAGGTGAGGGAATAGCACTAAGTGAGATACTGATTGGGAGAGCTAGTGCAGCATGATGGGCTGAATGGCCTCCTTTGGCACTGGGGTGGCACAGTGGTTCAGTGATTAACACTGCTACCTCACATCATCAGGGACCTGGGTTCGATTCCAGCCTCATCTGATTGTCTTTGTGCAGTCTGCACATTCTCCCAGTGTCTGTGTGGGTTTCTTCCACGATGTGCAGGTTCAGTGAATTGGCCATGCTAAATTGTCTATCAGGTTCAGGGATGTGTAGGTTAGGTGCTTTAGTCACGGGAAGTGTAGATTAATAGGGTAGGGGAATGGGTCTGGGTGGGTTACTCTTCAGAGGGTCGGTGTGAACTTGTTAGGTCGAAGGGCCTCTTTTCACACTATAGAGGTTATATTATTCTATTCTATGTATAATCGTGCTTCTTTAATCTGCTTGTGAGAGATAATTCCCAACAATTGGTGCAGGTGATTGATCATCCATTATAGTTGTAATTACGTGGGAATAAATGACATTTCAGTTGAATGTAATCTTTCCTTTGCATTTGACAATTTCATTTGCAGAGACAAGAGTTCTGTATGGTGCAAAGGAGGATGGATTTTAAGAACAGTTCATTGGGATATTTAAAATTCGGATTGTCGGATCATGGTTTATCCAGCTGCTTGTTCGGTTTCCCGTGGCAATCTTTCAGCAGAAAGTTCACCATTGTACATTGTTCCGACTTATCTAGCTCAGTGAAATGAAATGTCGAGCTCTTTAAAACTGAGTGGCTGATATTTACGTGCAGCCTATTTCATAAAAGGCATGTACAGTTTCCCATCTCTCTAATTAAACTTCAAAGTGACAGGGTTAGAAATTCAAACAGGAAATGCTGGAGCAACCCAACTGTGAAAGAGAGGAACGCAGAGTTAATGTTTTGAGGTCCCAGTATGACTCTATGCATCTCCGTAGACTGTTCTCTGCTGCAATTTCCTCTGACTTCATCTGCACTGCGTCATATACAAGGAGTGAGTTGGATGTAATTTCCCTGTTGCCATGCATCCATCACTATTGCAGCATTACTCCAAATGGTCAACATTGATGCCTTGAGGTACCTGCCACCTCTACCAGTATTTGGTATGAGGTAAGGGTTGTTTGACGTAGTATGCTGCGAATAACCATCCTATATCTTTGTTGTCTTCAGGCCTAACTTAGTGATTAGTGATAGAGTAACTATATAGTGACACTGTTATTAGTAAACAAGGTTCATTGCATAATGGCAATATGTAAAACCACACTTGGTCAGGTACAGACTTTAGGGAGCTGGAATAGTTCCATTTCACCCTTCCAAAAACTAGAGAAAGACTCCTAATATTAGAAACACAGCCAGCCATATTACATTGGTGGAAATTTCTCACAAACAATAATGTGCTAATAATTAGATGAAGTATTGTTGCAACGATCAAGGGATAAATACCAACCACTGGTCTTGAGAATTGGCAACTTTTTAACGTCTATCCATGCCTTGGGGTGGCAAAGGTGGCTCAGTGGTTAGCACTGCCATATGACAGCGCCAGGAACCCAGGTTAGATTCCAGCCTCAGGTAACTGTCTGTGTGGAATTTGCACATTCCCCCCGCCCCCCCCGCATCTGCGTGGGTTTCCTCCAGGTGCTCTAGTTTCCTCCCATAATTCAAAGATGTGCTGGTCAGGTGAATTGCCCATAGTGTTAGGTGCATTAGTCAGGGGTATATGAAGGGTAGGGGAATGGGTCTGGGTGGGTTACTCTTTAGAGGGTCAGTGTGGAGTTGTTCGGCCGAATTGTAGGGAGTCTAATCCAAATCGGTACATAGGCCTCAGAAATTCACATGAAAGACAACACCTCTGCCAGTGTAGCATTCCCTCAGTGTTGAATTCAAACCCTGAAGTGGGGTCTAAATGGAGAACTTTCTGATTCAGGGCTGAGGGAGTGAAAGTTTGAAATGTACTCCCACAAACAGCATTCAGTTGCTTAACTTTAAATTGTTCTCTTAACCAGAAGTGTTAAGGGACACGGGACAAAGGCAGAGTTAGGTCACAAATCAGCCGTGCCTTATTTGAATGGTTGAACAGATTTAGCCTCCTCTATTCCCATTGTGAGCCGAGAACAGTTGCTGTAATTTTACTAACGCAAGTTATAGCAACTCATCGTGTAATTGGTGGGTTAAAGTACCATGAAATGCTAAGAAGTGGCGAAGTGCTGTATAAACACAAGCCTCTATTTTCTTGTAGGCTTAACTATTAAGAACAAATGATATTCTTTGTGTCTATCAGATTGCACTAGTGTGGATGGAAAGGGTTAATTGGTGATTAACACACTCTGGGGCAACATCTGACACTTGCTCCACTCCTGTTCATGAATTACTTATTGGATTTATTGTGATTTAATACCAGTTTAACGATCCTCTTCCTTGTTCGCTTTCAGATTTACTGGCCAGCTTTGCCTGGTCAGGAAGAGGAATGTTCCCTCAAGGGGAAAGACCTATTTGTAAGTGCAAAGGATTTATTTTCTACTATAAAGTCTTTTGGGAAAAATATCACTCAGCCATTTCAAGGGGCTTGGTCCAGGTTTAAGAATAATTGTCATGTATTTCAGATTAAAGCCCAACATACTATTCCCTCATCCATTTTATGAGGAGTGTCTCAGATTTTATGCTGTAAGTTGCAGCTATTCAGCGGACTTTACGTCCCGCTCTCCATGTGTTATGTGCATTTTCACTTTTCTGCTTCATAATTAATGGCTTCCCTGAGATCCACAAGGTGCAGTGAGCTTAGTGCTAAGAAGAAACGTTTTTCTAAGCAAACACATTGAGCGGATGGAATCCATTGCTGGAAGTCAGTGCTTGAAGCAGAGATCACGGGCTGGGTTTCGGAGACAGGTTTGAAAGAATGGAGAACAAGGGGTAAATGAAATGCAGTTTGTGGTCTTCCTGCTTGCTGCTGACCTGTCCCAAACACTATGGCGATGGTGGAGGCTTTGGGAGGCCTTCTCATTCTTGGGCACATTGAGACCAAATAATGATCTCTTCAGGGTGTCATCCTATCCCTCCCATTGCTATATGACCTGAAGCAAGGGGAGGGTAGGCAAGTAACCTGGAAGCTTTTCCAGGCTACAAGGAAGTGAGTGTGGAACCTTCTTTTGTGGTTTTCCTCAGCCCAATGGAGGTTACTCCTTCCTTCAAGATCAAATCTCCCCCTTAATCTTCACTCTCTGGCCTTTGAAATCCATGCTAGGCCCCACCAGTAGGCATACTCCTCACATGCCTAGTTTCATAAATGTCTCTTCTTTGAGGGTTAGTTGGAGTTCCAACACTGGCCTCCACTCAAATCTGGTACTGCCGGGACCACAGAGCTGGGAGCCATCCAATGGGTAGCAGTTTTACCAATGTCAGGATTGAAGTTCAACCTTAAAACCATTTGCATTCACCCCGGGGTTAATTTTCTTTGGGCCAGCCGATAATATCACAGGCCACCTCCCTACCTTTTAGCCAAGTTTGGGGGTTGGGTGCATGGACTAGGGTGCTCTGCAAAATCACTGAATTAACTCCACAGAGGCCGGTGTCCCGTCACCAAGTTACCCTTTGTTTACACATGCACCCAGCTCATTCACAGCTAGCTCTCAGAATGAACAGAACCCTCTTGCACTCATACTTATATCTGTCAGCCAGGGCTCCCTGACTGAACCAGGTTAACAGCCCCCAACTCATAATTCTATGACGTCCACCTGGCTGATCTTGTTACAATCATGTTGACATTGAAGAATAGCATGGAGAGGAGAGAGGAGGAAAATGGGGTAAGAATAGCCATTTGAATATGTTGAGCATGGGATGAGGACAACTCCTTGGTCAGGGAGTAAGCAATAGCACAGATTGGTGTTTCCATCGAGTCACAGAAGCCAACATCGAGTCTTCCATGTTGTAATCTTTACCTGATGGTGGTATAACACAGGACATGTCAAGCTGTTAGTCAACTGCACCAGAAGTTGAACTTTCACAGGTGAAATGAGATAATATGGATTCATCTGAAGGACAATGTGGAGCATCTTTTGTTTATTCATTTGTGGGATCTGGGCATCACTGGTTTGGTCAGCATTTATTGCCTGTCCCTAGTTTCCCTTGAAAATAGGGGTGAGTTGCCTTTTTGAACTGTTGCAGATTGTGCACTGTAGCTGGACCCTATTAGGGAGGGAATTCCAGGATTTTTAATCAGACAGCAGTGAAGGAATGGCGATATATTTCCAAGTCAGGATGGCGAGTGACTTGGATGGCCTACTCCCCTTATGTAGACAAATAGGAGGCTGGGGGACACACAGCCAGCCAGGCAGCATCGGAGAAGTCGATGTTTCGGGATGAAGGGTCTCGTGTGGTAGCCCCCTGTTTGTCTACTTTGGATTCCAGCATTAGCAGTATTTTTGTCTCTACTTTTCTTATGTACCTCAATAAAGTGGGTACTGAGCGTACGGAAAAGGGGACCCGAAGGTCAGTCAATGATTGAAAGTGGAAGGGGGGGTGACAGTCAAATAAGGGTGGAGTTAAAAATTCCAGAGAGTGGGACTGTCCTGACTGACTGGGCACCAGTAATGGCTTGAAGAGTGCACTGGTTTTAAAGGAGTGCACTGGGTCAGGGTGGGAATGGGCGGAGCTGGGAGATGAGTAACAGGAGAGTCAGAGAGGAAGCAGCTGCACTATTTCAAACAAGCCGGGCACTAATACAAGGAGTCCAGACAGCAGGGAGTGGGATGTATATCTTTGATAGGATTCCCAGAGCCTCCTGAGCAAGAGGTTTGTATCACAGAATATATCCCACAGAATGAAAGCTTTATAATGCGGGTGGGATGTGTAACAGAGACAGTGTTACAATGGGCTGGGCTTTCTTTGCCTGTTCGCCTCGACACTGGAGTACATGATGAGAACGATCCGTTTCTGACCTTGCTCCTTTGACCTCCTGCAGAGAAGCTGTTTCTTGTGCTTTCTTTGGCAGCATCGATTTATTTTCTTTTCTGTCAAATATCTCGATGCCCACTTCCCAACCTCAGCACAGGCCCTTTCATCGGCGAGGGAGGGGTTACTGCAGGCTGACCGAGTCTGGTGGTGGGAGCGTGTATCTGCTGAGGAAGAGCCTGTGTGTCTCGCTGGGAATGTTTCTCACCACACAGTAACATGCTGCAAAGACAATGGGGCAGCCATTTCCTCACTGCATTAGGCACCCTGTGAACAAGACCTTCTGACCTTGAAACGTTTTGACAAAGAACTTAAATAGTAAAGTGACACTGATCAAGGTTCCTCTGTGAAACAGCTGGCTCTATGAACCAACAATCAGCCTTTTCGGAGGTCACTTGATAATATTCCAAGAGCCTCCCACTGGAGAGGGCATGGGAGGCTAGGGGCTACCGCCATCAAATCCCTAGAATGTGGAAACAGGCCATTCAGCCCATCAAGTCAGCATCAACTCTGCAAAGAGTGAGCCATTCAGCCTATTGAGTCCACACTGGTCCTCCAACGAGCATCCCACCCAGACACACCCCATCCCTGTAATCCTGCATGTTTCCATGGCTAATCCCATCAAACCTACACACACTGTGGGCAATTTAGCATGGCCAATCCACCAAAGCTGAGCATGTTAGGACCATGGGAGGAAACTGGAGCATCCAAAGAATACACACGCAGACACGAGGAGAATGTGCAAACTTCACACCTACACTTGCCCAAGGCTGGAATTGAACCTGGGTCCCTGGGGCTGTGAGGCAGCAGTGCTGACCGCCGAGCCACCGTGCCACCCCAGCAAACCCTGGAGCCGGCTTGGGACAGGAACACGAAGAAGGGGTGTGTCTCATTCTGATATTGTCACAGTCTGACCTGAAAAGCCATCAGGCCTGGGGGCATCAGGAAGTGACCAGAGACTAATGCCCAATGTTTCAGGCAGAAAAGCCACTTAAGATAATGACCCCAATGTGCAATTAATCATCAAGACTGCCCATAACAGTGGGAATTTGATTTTCTTTAATTTCCAGGATGTGGATGTTGATGGCACTTATTGTCCATTCCTAATTGCCCAGAAGGCAGTTAAAAGCCAACCACATCACTGCAACCCTGGGGTCACCTATAGACCAGACCACATCAGGATGGCAATTTCCTTCCCTCAAGGACATTAGTGGGTCAGATTGATTTTTCTCCTGACAATCAACAATGATTTTATCATGAGATTCTTAATTCCAGATTTTTATTTCGCCATCTGCCATGTCAGGATTTGAACCCTGGCCCCCAGAATATTTCTGGAGTTTCTGGATTAATCTTCTAGCAATAATACCACTAGGCCATCACCTCCACAAATGGCAGAATACCAGAGCCAGGAAATTGTTAAATTAAAATCCTTAACTCACACGCTTGTACTTCAGGAGTCGGTGATTGAAATAATTGTTCTGCTTTCTCGTCATCCTGTGCTCATATTGAATCCCAGTGAGTGGAATTTTAAAATCATCAGCCTATTTTCAAATATTTCCATGCCTGCACTCCACCTCTCCAAGTCGCCCATTCAAAATCTCTATCAGCTCCTCCAACTCTCCCAAGGTCTCCGCACTCCTCCAGTTCTGGCCCTTGTGTGTTCTTGATTTGAATCATTGCACCGTTAATGATATGCCTTTAGGACTGAGACCCTAAGTACTGGAATTCCCTCATTAAACATCTCTGCCAGTCCATCTGTCTCTCTCATCCTCGGTCCTGTAATGATGTGGAGGTGCCGGTGTTGGACTGGGGTGGGCGCAGTCAAAAGTCACATGGCACCAGGTTATTGTCCAAAAGGTTCATTTGAAATCACAAGCTTTCGGAGCGCTGCCCCTTCGTCAGGGGAAGCATCAGCGCTCTGAAAGCTTGTCATTTCAAATAAACCTGTTGGACTATAACCTGGTGTTGTGTGAATTTTGGCTTTGATCCTGTAAAATGTACCTCTCAGCTATCTTCATAGCTTTCTATGAGGAGTTAAACTTCACTTGTTAACACCTCCATCAAGTGCTTTGTGATGTTTTTAACAAATGTTATATAAATGGCATCATTGCAATATTCATCTGTAGAACTGACATATTGTTTAACAAGAAAATTAGGTGGTTAAATAATTTGAGCGTGATGTTAACCAAATCGATCCTAATTTTTAACAGTGCAGTCACAATAGGTTGAGTGGTCTCCTTCTGTACTGTAGCGACTAATTGGGCTGAATGGCCTGTTTGAGATTCCCACACTGGGAGTGTTTAAAGCAGCCTTTAAGCACAGGCAGGGGAGGAGAGTTCACCGGTGTCTGTAAGTGAATGCACATTTGAGCCAGCGGTTCTATCCCGGCATTCTCAGTCCCCAGAGGTTGGTTTCTCCAACCCCACACACTCCCATCCCCACTCCCCAGAGTCTGTGTGCTTTATTCTGCCCTCCTTTCTGTTCCAGAGCGAATGTGCCAACTATGTGCGGGTGTTGCACCCATACAACCGAACCCACCTGCTGGCCTGTGGGACAGGAGCCTTCCAGCCAATCTGTGCCCTGATCTACGTGGGACACCGAGGAGAGGTAAGGAGCTGCTCAGCTTTTTAAAGAGCCCGATCTTCACCTGCCCAAGTCCCACGGACTGAGGCGGTGTTCGAATCAGGCACTCATCCTCAAAGGGCAGGAACCTTCTTCTGCGGCAGAAAGTGGAACTGAAGGGTGGAGTGGGGTAACTCCTGCTCCACTACTGGGAGCCCAGCATTTACACAGGTTTCTCCACCACGCTGTGTTTTTCTGTTCACCATCAAGTGTAGTACAGCAGTGTACGTAACTGCTCTTTGACTTACAAGAAGCAGCTGTCATGGAGACATACTGCACTGAAAGAAACCCCTCAGTCCAGCTCTTCCCAGACCAGGTTTCCTGAACTAAACCCGTCCTATTTACCTGTATTGGGCCTATATCCCTCTCAACCTTTCTAATGCATATAGCTGTTCAAACATCTTTTAAATGCTGTAATTGTACATGCACCTACCACTGGATGTAGGTTTGCTCACTGAACCTCATACGTACATACAGAACCCCAACCTCAGCTACAAATCTTTTCAAAACTTGCTAAAACCTACCCCGCAACTCTCTTTTAAATCTTTTCCCTCTCACCTTAAACCTATGTCCTCTAAGTTTGGACTCCAATATCCTGGGAAAAGATCTTGGCTGTTCAGCCTATCCATGCCCCTCATGATTTTTATAAGGTCATCCCTCAACCTCCTACGCTCCAGTAAAAAAGGTCTCAGCCTATCAAACTTTCCAGTCCCAGTAACATCCTTGTAAATCTATTCTGAACCCTTTCCAATTTAATATCCCTCCTGCCCTCTCACTTCAGAATAGAGAAATTAGGAGATTAGCTTCAGTCTGTCAGGAGAGTCTTTAATTATATTGAAAGATCTTCACATCTCACCAGAGGGCAGAGAAATAATCAAAAGTTGGAACAGTTCCCAGGGATGACTGACTGTCACTTCAGCTTCAGAAAGAGTGGATTACAGAAGCAACATAAATTCAGGGAGAGATGACAGTGATACAATCCATCAACGAGGTGGCTGTATGTCAACGTAGAAGAAAATGAATGAGCTAGAGAAAGGGGACTTGAGGAACCAGTGTGAAGATAACGCATGTTCATCGTGAAAGGAATATGTAAAACAAATGGCAGGGACAACTTCCTTCAGAAATGACCATAGATGCCCTACAGCGTGGTAACAGGCCATTCGGCCCAGCAAGTCCACCCTGACCCTCCGAAGAGTAAGCCACCCAGACCCTACCCTGTTACTCTACATTTCCCCTGACTAATGCACTTAACCTACACAACCCTGAACACTATGGGCAATTTAGCACGGCCAATCCACCTATCCTGCACATCTTTGGACTGTGAGAGTAAACCCACACAGACAGGGAGAGAATGTACAAACTCCATACGGACAGTTACCTGAGGCTGGAATCGAACCCACGTCCCTGGCACTCTGAGGTAGCAGTGCTAATCACTGAGACGCCATGCCACCCCATGATGAGGATGTCAAGGACTGAACACTTTTAAGGATTGATTCACCTGTGTTGGAAAGGGGGTTAGTGGTTAAGGAGGTTGATATCCAGTGGATCCACGTCATACAAAGCTATAGTGTGGAGCAATGAAAGAGGGATTTAGGGATCTCTTTCTGTTAGCAATGCTGATGCGTGCTGTCTTTGGGGGGAGATAAGTGACATCACAACCAAATTAAGATTCTGGACAACTCAGAACATTGTTCATTTACACCTGCTGGAAGTGATATATATTTACAATCAAGGACATATTCCCTCGTGTGACTTATATGCTTTAAGAATGATTTGTTCTGTCCTGTGTTGCAAACCTACTCCATAGAAGCAGAGAAACTATCTTTAGGTTTTTTTGATCGACTAAAGAAGCATGATTAGGTGGAGTTAGGCTGACACGGACCCAGGGTTTTAATTTTTGTGTTCAGTTGTTGAAGCTGGGGTCTTTGGAGTTGACGATGCTAGATACAGCTCTCTCTATCTCTCTATGCTGCTGCTGCTGCTACAAATGCTTGAGGTTTCTCTCTGTTGCTGGATTTATTCTGGCAGTTCCTTCTTCTGATCTGGAGAAGTTAGCAAGTGAGGGAAATCTGTTTCAGAACAGGCGATGAGTAGTAGTTAAATAAGATATTATTTTGTTAAGTATTTAAATAGAGTTAAAGTTATGCCAATTCTTCTCTTTTTGTTGCTTGCGTTTTAATTGTGCTGTAAGAACAAAGTATGCTTTGCTAAAAACCTAGTAGTTTGACCAATTAAGCCACATCTGGAATGCAGCACCTTACACTTGCCTTTAAATAAGCTAAAAGTTAAGGTCTAGGCTATCTCCTTGATATGTTTTGAGGGGGTTTGGTCTGGTCACCTTCCAACTCCATTTTGATTTAGCTCCACCCCCCCCTCTCTCTATCTCCCTCACCTATTGGTGCTCTGCATTGCCTTTAAAGGGCATTCATTTTTGTATGGTAATACCTACTTGCTTACTTAGTAGGATTCATTTTACATTAATAATGAGACGTGGTTTACCATGAAACATGGTTTATTATCTTTGAAACACAGGATAGATACATATACAATGCTAAAACGGCAGTCTTTCCCTCTAATATCCTGAGTAACCTTACAGTTCTTAAATGTCTATGCCCACAGACTAGTTTAAAATCCACTTTGGGAGTGCCAGATATTAGAAAGTACGTACTACCCCAATTTTAGCCAGTCAATCTGGAGTTGAAGCCTTACTTCCTGCTCCCAGGAATGTTTTATTTCAAAAATATACTTTAGTCATAAAAAATATCTTAGTGTATATACACAGTCACAAATGCAGTTCGGTTCTGGGCAGTAGCATTTCAAGGGAACAAACAAACATTGGAGTTTGACTCAATCTGAAAAAACAAAGACATCTCTTACACATACAAGACGATATTTACATTTATTTGAAGCTCTAGCAGGGTCTGATCACTGAACAGAACCCCATTTAAGTTCAGCAGAAAGACCTCAGTTCCTGCTGCTTGGTCCTGATGTTCTCAAGAGTATGTGAGAAACCTCTCTGATGTGAGTGGCTTCTATTAACTGGTTCTCCACACCATTTCCCAGTCCAGGGGCTGAGCAGCAGTTTGATATAACAATGTAATTACCATAATTTAATAAAAGCAAAAGAACTGCAGATGCTGAGGAAGGGTCACTGGACCCGAAACATTATCTTTGATTTCTCTTCACAGATTCTGTCAGACCTGCTGAGCTTTTCCAGCAATTTCTGGTTGTGTAGCATAATTTAAATTGAGTTTGAATTGCAGGAAGTGTGTGACAAAAGGCAATATTGGATGTTGCAAGTTTCCCTAATGGTTGAGCCAACCCCAGGAGCCAAACTGTCTCAAAAACAGTTCAACTGAAACTCAGATATAGTGTTCCACCCAAAACCTGTAGCATTGTCTCATCAACAACGCGTTCAATGGTCAATTGGGGTGAATGGCTTGCATGTTACTCTGGGCTTGATTCAATTCGGCAATGAATACTGCAAGCTTCCTGGCTTAATATCTCAGTTCCACTGTCTCATTAACATTTGTTCAATACAATCAATCAAGGTAACTGGTTTGCATACCTGTTCTGTTGGCCAGTTTTCCCAGCATGCCATTCAGTTGGCCAATATTACTTTCAGTGTCCCAAAAGAGCTATTATCTTGTTTAAAAATGAAATTCCACCACCTGCATTTACATGTATATCAATCAGTTCGAATACATGGGTATTGTACCAGTAGTGGCTAATAGATGAAGACCTGAAGAAGGTTACACCCTAAATATTGATGCTTCCACCTCCTGATGCTGCCTGGCTTGCTGTGTTCATCCAGCCCCTTGCCTGTCTACCTTGGTTTCCAGCACCTGCGGGTTTTTTTGTCTGCAGCAGATGAAATACAGCACGTGTGCGTTAGTGATGTGGATTCAGTTGTGTATAAGAGCACTTCTGGATATAAATAAAGGACGAAGAGAAAACAAAGCACATAAAGTCATAGAGATGTACAGCATAGAAACAGACCCTTCGGTCCAACCCGTCCATGCTGACCAGATGTCCCAACCCAATCTAGTCCCACCTGCCAGCACCTGGCCCATATCCCTCCAAACACTTCCTATTCATTTACCCATCCAAATGTCTTTTAAATGTTGCAATTGCACTAGCCTTAACCACTACCTCTGGCAGCTCATTCCATACACCTTCCACCCTCTGAGTGAAAAAGTTGCCCCTTAGGTCTCTTTTATATCTTTCTCCTCTCACCCTAAACCTGTGCCCTCTAGTTCTGGACTCCCCCACCCCAGGCCCCAATCAGTTTTTGAAAGTTCTTGCCTAATACTGTCAAAATTGTCCTTCCTCCAATTTAGAACTTCAACTTTAAGATCCAGTCTATCCTTTTCCATCACTATTTTAAATCTAACAGAAATATGGTCAGTGGTCCCAAAGTGCTGCCCCACTGACACCTCAGTCACCTGCCCTGCCTTATTTCCCAAGAGTAGGTCAAGTTTTGCACCTTCTCTAATAGGTACATCCACGTACTGAATCAGAAAATTGTCTTGTAAACACTTAACAAATTCCTCTTCATCTAAACCCTTAACACTATGGCAATCCCAGTCGATGTTTGGAAAGTTAAAATCCTCTACCGTAACCACCCTATTATTCCTACAGATAGCTGAGTTTGTTTCTCAATTTCCCTTTGACTATTAGCGGGTCTATAATACAATCCCAATAAGGTTATCATCCCTTTCTTATTTCTCAGTTCCACCCAAATAACTTCCCTGGATGTATTTCTGGGAATATCCTCCCTCAGCACAGCTGTAATGCTATCCCTTATCAAAAATACCACTCCCCTTCCTCTCTTGCCTCCCTTTCTATCCTTCCTGTATCATTTGTACCCTGGAACATTAAGCTGCCAGTCCTGCCCATCCCTGAGCCATGTTTCTGTAATTGCGATGATATCCCAGTCCATCCCCCCACCTTGCTAGTTTTAAATCCTCTCGAGCAGCTCTAGCAAATCTCCCTCCCAATATATTAGTCCCCTTCCAATTCAGGTTATTCAAGATTTATGCAGAGCGGGCAGAACATGCTGCATGGTAGTAGTTTCCCAAAGACACAGGTTGAAGTCCTGCCTGTTCCAGAGTTTTGTTAAAACATCCCGAATATGGAGAGGTTGTCTCCCATTTTAGGAGCGGCTGGAACCAGAGGGTATAATCTTAAAGTAGAAAGTTGCACATTTCAGAGAGAGTTGAAGAGGAATCTGTTCTCTCAGACGGTAGTGGAATTCTTTGCTGTAGAGGGCTGCCGGTTCTGGGCTATTAAGTATATTCACGGCTGAGATTGACAGATTTTGAATAAAAAGAGCAAAGGGCATAATCTCAAAGATTTTTTGGCACAGTGGTAGTATCCATACCTCTGAACCAGGAAGCTTGGGTTCAAGTCTCACTTGCTTCCCAAGATGTGTCACATCTCTGATCAGAAGATATAAAAAAGCATGTGTGATTTTCTCCCTTATCTTTGAAATCACCGTGACCCTGGGGAGTTTACAGCTCACCAGATACAACAAATTAGTGGAAGTGACCCACCAAACCTGCCTTGCTAATCAGCCCAGTCATGGCATGAACTTTCCTGCCCCCATCCCCTCCCCCACATGAACCTTGGTTCTGTGAGAAAGCAAAAGCTTCTTTGTCTCCGATTAAATGTCTCTAATGATGGAGACTCCAGACAGCACTCCAAGGACTCACAAGGAGCTAATGGGCCAGAGGTATCATTGTTAGGCTATTAATCCAGAAACCCTGGTAACAATCTAGGGTTCAAATCCCACTATGGCAGATGGTGGAATTTGGTTTCAATTGAAAAAGAAAATCTGGAATTACGAGTCTGTTGTTGGGAGACACTATCTGGTTCACTAATGATATTTAGGGAAGGAAAATGCCTTCCTTACCTGGTCTGGCCTCCATGTGACTCCTGACCCACAGCAATGTGGTTGACTGTGAACAGCCTTTGGGCCATTAGGAATAAACAGTAAATGTTGTTCTAGCTAGTGATACTCAGATCGCATGAATACACTTTAAGAAAAGCCTTTGAATGCAGAAAGTTTATTTGCTTTTTCCATAGTGAGGACTTGGCCAATTAGAGTGGACTTGCCAACCAATCAGCAGCTCCTTTTCCCTGTAGTATAAATTATTGTGATCACTCAATCTTTGTCATGCTTGTATTTGTCCTGATGGGTGTGCAGTGGAAAACCTCAGCAATATCTGTATTTGTACATTGTGCATTCATGATTCAATGTAACTATGGTCATGTCATACCTTGGCATATGGTAAATATCCAGAAACCCCCTCCCCTCCATGACCACTGTTCACATGGCACTGAAGAGCAAGTTACCAGCAAGTATTGCTGCCACAATTCCTGATCTCTGTCTTTATTTTTGTTCACAGTGCTCTTCCCAGGTCAAATATTTGCACTCCATTCAAAGGATGAAGGGAGTTGCTGTTTTATTGTTGATTCCCAATTGCCCTGAGGGCAGTTAAGAGCCAGCCACATCGCTGGAGCCACATGTAGACTAGATTCCTCTAGTCGTTCTCCCCACACTCCTTCACTAAAGGGTATTAGCAAGGCAGGTCGGTGGATTCATAGTCATCATTAGACTCTTAATTCCAAATTTTTATTGCATTCTGCAATGCAATTTTACCATTCTGTCATGGTGGAACTTGAACCGTGTCTCTGGAATATTAGATTAACAGCCCAGCACTGTTACCACTAGGCCATCACCTCCTCATATATGTCAAAGCTGCAGTTTGCAGAGTACAGCTGCTTAAATTGGACAGCTAAAATGTTTCCTGCTCTGGAAGGCACGTTTCTGGAGTTGCTTCATATCCTTAACAGCAGCCAATTCTTACTGAGCTTTGATTCAAACCGTTTATTAGCTCTACAAAAACATCTAAACAGAATTAGGAGTGTGAAATGAAACTTTTTAGTGTCTAAGTTTGCTCCATCTGAATCAATAATCAATATTTATTGGGTGCAGCTTCTGTCAGATCCTCTGCACATGCAGACTGACTAGGTATTGGATAATTTGCTTATGTTTTGTGTGTGCAGAGACTTAGAGTGCACAGAGGTCTCATAGGGAGTGAGTCTCCTGCCTCCCATCCTGTATTGACCATGTGCACAGTGGCTGAAGAAATGCTGAGTTTGGAACGTGATGTTTCAGTCTGTATTCTCCAAGAATAGGTGATTGGGCTTGAGAAGCACTGGCCAACTCAGCTGACTTCGGGATATCAACTGCGGCTGAGTAGGCAGCTCTCTTGCCTCTGCGTTTGAAGATTGTAGATTTTTGTTGAAGCTGTTTCATCAAGTATGTTCAAGGCTGAGATTTTTAATCATAAAGGAGAGAACCAAGGGGGAAAAAGGCAGGAAAGTGGAGCTGAAAATGATCAGATCAGCCCAGATCTCACTGAAGGGTGGAGCTGACCCAATGGTTCTATAACTTACAGTCTTACAGTCTAAATCTGGACTGGCCCTCCGATGAGATGCTGAGGGAAGGCTGCATTGTTGGAGGTGCCACTTTTTGCATGGGATATTCAGGTGAGACCCCAGCATAGCCACAACCTCTCTGATCAACACTCTCTGAGTGGCTTGCAGGGCCATTTGAGAGGTATGGGAAACATCAATCACATTGCTCTGGGTGTGGAGCCATATGTAGGCCAGACCAGGTAAAGATGACCGACTCCCTTCCCCGAAGAACAGAGGTGAACCAGATGAAGCTTCACAACAATTGTTGGTCATTTCATGATCACCATTTCTTTATATCCCAGACTTATGAATTAAAAGTGGACAGGCAGGATGCTGGAAGAACACAGCAAGCCAGGCAGCATCAGGAGGTGGAGAAGTCAACATAGAACATAGAACAATACAGCACAGAACAGGCCCTTCGACCCACGATGTTGTGACGAACATCTATCCTAGATTAAGCACCCATCCATGTACCTATCCAATTGCCGCTTAAAGATCGCCAATGATTCTGACTCTACCACTCCCACGGGCAGCGCATTCCATGCCCCCACCACTCTCTGGGTAAAGAACCCACCCCGACATCTCCCCTATACCTTCCACCCTTCACCTTAAATTTATGTCCCCTTTCAGGTGTAACCCTTTCAACATTTCAGGTGTAACCCTTCTTCAGTCCTGTGTTATCCTCCAGCCTTCTGCCTATCTACTTTGGATTCCAGCATGTGCAGTTTTTTTTTTGTCTCTAACCAGACTTATGAATGGCACTTAAATTAACCTCAAAAATGGTCTTGCAAGCCACTCAGAGAGTGTTGATCAGAGAGGTTGAGGCTATGCTGGGGTCTCACCTTAATATCCCACTCAAAATATGGCACCTCCAACAATGCAGCCTTCCCTCAGCATCTCATTGGAGGGCCAGTGATGGGACATGAACCCATTTTGCCAAGCATTAGATCTTTAGCATTCAACCATGGATTGGTCCATGTACCACACCTGCTTGATGCTGATCCATGGACAATTCAACATCAAACCTAGCAGAGCTTTTACAGCACAGAAAGAGACCCTTCAGCCCATTGTGTCCATGCTGGTCATCAAATATCTATCTACTCTAATTCTAATCATAAAAATATCTGTAAGCATAACTGATGGATGCTTTACTTGTTTCATTATGAACAAGGTTTTGATGTACAGTCGGCAGGAGACAGCGCAGACACCAAACTACAGGCCCCCAGGAACAGCATTGATGGAGAGATGAAAATAATGCCTGCTGTTTATAATCTGTCTGAATTAATGAATCAGAGAGATTGTCAGACGGTTTGGTTAATCATTGGAGTTTAGTTAATCCCTTTCTGACCTCTGTGACTATAACATCATGTTGCTAAACTACATTCATGAGGATTTAATCATCCAAAAGCTGGCTGATTTCCACTGTACATCTATTAACAAGTTAACTATTCTATAACAGTTGCCAGCAATACCTTGTTGGACTGTATGGCGCCTGTACAACAGCCAACTTGCAATTTCTAGAGTGCAAATCAATGTATATGTTGTGAAATTCTATCATTAATCTTTATTTGCAATGTTGCAACTGATTGTTATATATGATTTTGCGTATGCAATCCCTCCGTTAGGCTACTCAATGGAAAGGGGGAGTCATCTGACAGAGGGTTAACCAATTTGCTTACTTAATCCAAATGCACTGTTGGAAGTCTGTTACATGACGGCTTGGGTCAAATCATTGAGCCACTCAGTGACAGTGTTGCCACAACATCAGGGAAGAATCCACTTTCTCGCCATCCTCCTCCCTTTCAGATCTCCCTGGTTCTATAATCACAGGGGGATCTCTGAGAGGCTGGAGTTACTCTCCTGGGATCTGAGAAGATCAAGAACCCACGATTGTAAGACATGTGAGCAGGCGTAGGCCATTCAGCCCCTCAAGCCTGTTCTGCCACTCAACAAGATCATGGTTGATCTGGACCAGGCCTTAACTCCTCTTTCCTGCCAGCTTAAGAACACTAGGGAGAGGGAAGTTGAAGGAGTTATACTAAACCTTAAATACATAGTTTCAGGAGAATAAATGAGGGTAAGGGACAGGCTGTGGATCAGCCCTGTGGGGGTGGTTAGGATTCACCAGAAAGAGCAGTCAGTGTGTTTTATTTTTTTTCATCATGCATAGGATACTTACAGTGTGGAAACAGGCCCTACAGCCCAACAAGTCCACACCGACCCGCCGAAGCGCAACCCACCCATACCCCTACATTCACCCCTGTACCTAACACTACGGGCAATTTAGCATGGCCAATTCACCTGACCCGCACATCTTTGGACTGTGGGAGGAAACCGGAGCACCCGGAGGAAACCCACGCAGACATGGAGAGAACGTGCAAACTCCACACAGTCAGTCGCCTGAGTCGGGAATTGAACCCGGGTCTCAGGCGCTGTGAGGCAGCAGTGCTAACCACTGTGCCACCGTGCAGCGGGGTTGAGGTATCACCAGCTGGGCCAACATTTATTGCCGAATCCATAGTTGTTGCTGAGAAGGTGGTGATGAGCTACCTTCCTGAACTCCCGGAGTCTATTTGGTATGGGTACACCCACAATGCCATTAGGTTGGAGTTCTAGGGTTTTGACCCAGCCACACCAAAGGAACACAGATACATTTCCAAGGCAGGATGGTGACAGCCTTGGAGGGGAACTTATTGGGGGGAGGGAGGGGAGGTGTTGCCATGTATCTACTTCCCTTGTGCTTCTGGTTAGTCATGGTCTAGGGTTTGGAAGGTACTGTCAAAGTTACTGCAGTGCATCTTGTTGTTGTACATGCTGCTGCTACTGGTAATGTAGGGAATGGATACTTGTGGATGTGGTGCCAATCGAGAGGACTGCTTTGTCCTGGGTGGTGTGAAGCTTCTAGAATGTTGTTGGCGCTGAGCGAGGAGTGTTCCATCACACTCCTGACTTGTGCCTTGTAGAGGGAGGACAGGCTTTGGAAGCTAGGCCTCAATGACTCTCGGATTCCTGTCTGACCTGCTCTTGTAGCCACAGTATTTACATTGGTGGTCCAGTTCAGTTTCTGGTCCAGCATATTGATAGTGAAGAATTCAGTGATGATGATGCCATTGGATGTCAAGGAGCATTGATTAGATTCTCTGTTGTTGGAGATGCTCATTGCCTGGCATTTGCCTGGCATGATTGGTTCCTCCTATTTGGCGAAAGTAGGTACTGCAGATGCTGGAGATTAGAGTCAAGATTAGAGTGGTGCTGGAAAAGCACAGCAGGTCAGGCAGCATCCGAGGAGCAGGAAAATCAATGCTTCGGGCAAAAGCTGATTTTTGATCAAGGTCTTTTGTCCAAAACGTCGATTTTCCTGCTCCTCGGATGCTGTCTGACCAGCTGTGCTTTTCCAGCACCACGCTAATCCTGTTTCCTTCTATTTGTCAGCTCAAGCCTGGATGTTGTTCAGATTTTGCTGCATTTGGACATGGACTGCATCAGGTTTGAGTCACGAATGGTGCTGGACCCTGTGCAATCATTGGTGAACATGTGCACTGTGACCTTACAATGGAAAGAAGGTCATTGATGAAGCAGCTGAAGATGTTATGCCATGAGTCAATGCCAGTGCCAAGCGTTTGTTCATACCCTGCATAGCTCAGCTGAAGACTAGCTGGAGAGACAAACAAATCACAAGGACATGGAGAAATTGGATTCAAAACGTGGAATACAACTTTGGTTTAGATGAAGAGCCCTGTAGAGGCTTGGATTTACATGCAGCCCTTAAAATGATTAATAACTCAATTAGCTTGTCTCACACAGGAAAGAGGTCTTGATTCATTGAACACAAAACATTGTCAGAGAGTGACTGCTCTCCATCTATCAATCAGCTATTCAATGGACTGTTTGAGGAAATAGCCCTTCTTTACAATCAATACGCAAAGGTTTGGGAGTTTGAAATTGAGAACAGCAGCTGTTATCCCTGAGGGCATGAAGCCTGCAACTGTACTTTGTCTATTGTAGGAGATGTTAAAAACAGTTAGAGCACCTCGTAGGAACTCCTATAATGGAATCATTTTTAAACAACTGATAATTAATGATCCATTTAATGATCGTAAATGGATAATGACATGATGAGTGTGTGTATTAGGCTTTTTAATTTTATTGTGAGTAACGTCATTAGTATAATATTTGTATGCCGTTCATGAGATCATCAATGTTTGTCCATTCTCCATTGATCAGTCAATCAATTTGGAAACATCTGGACACAGCTGGAAGAGCACCACACTTGGAAAGGACTCAGCAAAAGTATTGGCTTTGCTTAGTTGGCAGTCCCTGAGTAGGAAGGTGGAGCACTTAACACCAACTCCACAAAGTGAATGAGAGAGTCATAGAGTCCTACAGCATGGAAGCAGATCTTATGGTCCAACTCATCCATGTCAATTACGTTTCCCAAACTAAACTCCTCCCATTTGCCTGCATTTGGCCTATATCCCTCTAAACCTTTGCCCATTTATGTACCTATCCAAATGTCTTTTAAATGTCGTAACTCTACTTACATCTACCACTTCCTCTGGCAGTTCAATCCACACACGAGCCACACTCTGGAAAAAATTGCCCCTCCAGTCCCTTTTAAATCTTTCATCTCTCACTTAAAAAACATGCCCTCTAGTTTTGAACTCCCCTATCATAGATAAAAGACCTTTGTTGTTCATCTTATCTGTGCTCCTCGTGATTTTATAAACCTCTATAAGGCCACCCCTCAAACTCCTACGCTCTAGTGAAAAACGTCGAGCAGAATAAGTCAAGCACTCCAATCGCTGCAACATCCTGATAAATCTTTCGGAACCCTCTCTAATTTAATCATATCATTCCGATAGCAGGGTGATCAGAAGTGGACACTGTCCTCCAATAGTGACTTCATCAACATTCTGACATCCCAACCCCTGTAACTCAATGGTCTGAGCAATGGAGGCAAGCACGTTAAATGCCTTCTTAACCACCCTGTCTGCAAGTAACACAGCTTTCAAACAACTATGTACCTGAACCCCTAAGTCTCTCTGTTTGACAACACTACCAAGGGCCCTACCGTTGGCTGTATAAGCTTTGCCTTTGTTCATCTCACCAAAAAGTAAGTAAACTTTATCTGTCATCCCTCAACCCATTGGCCCAGTTGATCAAGGTCTCTTTGTGATCTTAAATAACCTTCTTCAGCATCACTGTAGCACCAATCTTGGTGTCATCCGCAAACTTACTAATGATGCCTCTTAAATTCTCATCCATATTGTTTATATAAATGACAAATAGCAGTGGACACAACATCAATCCCTGTCGAACATCACTGGTCACAGGCCCCCAGTCCAAAAACAACAACCCTCCATCATCACCCTCTGTCTCCTACACTCCATCACCACTCACTGTCTCCTACCCTCCATCACCACCCTCTGTCTCCAACCCTCCATCATCACCCTCTGTCTCCTACCCTCCATCACCACTCTCTGTCTCCAACCCTCCATCATCACCCTCTGTCTTCTACCCTCCATCACCACCCTCTATCTCCAACCCTCCATCACCACCCTCTGTCTCCTACCCTCCACCACCACACTCTGTCCCCTACCCTCCATCACCACCTCTGTCTCCAACCCTCAAACACCACCCTCTGTCTCCTACCTTCCATCACCACCCTCTGTCTCCAACCCTCCATCACCACCCTCTGTCTTCTACCCTCCACCACCACACTCTGTCTCCTACCCTCCATCACCACCCTCTGTCTCCTACCCTCCATCACCACCCTCTGTCTCCTACCCTCCATCACCACACTCTGTCTTCTACCCTCCACCACCACACTCTGTCTTCTACCCTCCATCACCACCCTCTGTCTCCTACCCTCCATCACCACCCTCTGTCTTCTACCCTCCACCACCACCCTCTGTCTCCTACCCTCCATCACCACCCTCTGTCTCCTACCCTCCATCACCACCCTCTGTCTTCTACCCTCCACCACCACCCTCTGTCTCCTACCCTCCATCACCACCCTCTGTCTTCTACCCTCCACCACCACCCTCTGTCTCCTCCTTTCCACCACTACCCTCTGCTTCCTACCGTCAAACCAGTTTTGTATCCAGTTGGCAAGCTGTTCCTGAACCCATGTGATGTAACTTCACTAACTAGTCTACCACGTGGAACCTTGTCAAAGTTTTTACTGAAGTCAGTGTAGACAACGTCTAATACTCACTGTCCTGTTCATACCTAATGACCATTAAGCAGGGCATTCAGACCAGGGTGAGAGCTACAATCAGTGCAGTATTTGATTAATCACCGATCCTTGTCTGGTGCTTGACTCCTTTAGTGTGTGGAGAGAGCAGCTGAGTCAAGTGACTGACTCCTGCCTCTCAGAGGCAAAATTCTCAAGAGAGACTAGACATGCTTCTCCTAGCTTTGACTAAAGCTGCCATAGCCATAATGTAGGGATGCTCTTTCATTGGAGGAAGATGACTGATGGTGGGTTAACCTGATGGTCACCAAACCTCAGGCACGGGGTAAGGTTGACAAGGTAGCACCTTTGTGGTAATCTCAACCAGCATAGTGTTGGCAACACTCTGTATCACTAACCATCCTCCAGCCAACTGAACTATCTGACCCTCAGGTCATGACTACAAATAGAGTGAAGGCACTGATGCTGGACCCAGTTCTGAGGAAAGGTCACTGGACCCGAAACATTTCTCTCGCCACAGGCGGTACCAGACCTGCTGAGTTTTCCCAGCAATTTCTGATTTTGTTTCTGTAAAGTTCGAAGATGTTTGAAATCATATGAATAAATGGTTTGTGTTTAGAACTACCTCTGCATAATAAACAAGTTATACATCAACTCAAACCAATCCCAACAGACGTGTGGGGTTGGGGGGTGGTGGTAGGGAGTCACACGACAAGGATTACGGTGGAGCCAGTCCACATTGACTCAGTGGAGCCTTGAAGAACATACCTACTGTTTCTGCACCAGGTAGACGCCATGTCACATTCTTGTTGCGGCCCATTGCTCTTCTCTATCTCATCTATCAAAACAATTTGATTCACCCCATCCGTTCAATTGTCCAATTGAATCACTTTGTGCCCTACCTTCACCACAGAACCCTGATTTGCATAAGGTTATAATTATGCCCGATTTATACTTTGTTGTCCATCGAAAACTTACAGTGATGATGAAGATAGAGAGGGTGAGTCCACCTTTTAATAACATTGCTGTCCCGTTGCCACCCAGTGGCCTGTGTCTGAAAGCTGGATCCTGCAATTTGAACCTAGGCTGGCAGTGTAGCACAGTGCTGAGGGGTGCTACACTGTTGGTCTCGCTGTCATCTAAACAGCCATTTAGACTGCCTGCCATAGCGTCTTAGTGCCACATTTGTGGACCCCACCATACTGTCAGAAGATGAACAGGGATTTCTCTGGATACTCAGTCAAATATACACTCTCCAGCAACACCAAAATATAATCGGCCACCCATCTTGACCATTGTTTGTACCAGGAGAAAGTGAGGACTGCAGAGTGTTTGTGCTATGCTATTTTGCAGAATATAAACTGCCATACCATCCTTTAATTTGTGTGAAGAACTTGGGAAATTCTGAGAGAGATGGGTAATAGTCCACTTCCATCACCAGCTCTCAGTAGCAGCAGTGTCTACTAGCTACAAGATACACTGAACAAATTCAGCAAAGCGCATTGGACAGCACCCTCCAAACCCATGACCACTTCCATCCAGAAGGACAAGGGCAATAGATATATGGGAATACCAATGCTTGCAAGTCCCCTTCCAAGCCACTCACCATTCTGACTTGGAAATACATTGCTGTTGATTCACTGTTATTGGGTCAAAACCTGGAACTCTCTCCCTAACGGTATTGCAGGTCTACCTTCAGCACATGGACTGCAGCAGTTCAAGAAGGCAGCTCACCCCCCCACCTTCTCAAGGGCAACTAGGGACGGGCAATCAATGTTGGCCAGGCAACCATGCATCCCATGAGTGAATTTTTAAAAGTAATGGTGTGGAACCGCTTCTTCCTTTGTTTCTTTCTGTTTTTCATTCCAATGTCATTTTGCTTTCTAGTGCTAATCACTTAGAAAATCAAGATATGAAAATGTAAATATTTGGGCCAGGAGATTGTGTCTCATCACTTTCACTTTGTGACCTTGCGTTTGTAGAGGGAAGTTTCTCTTTATTCTTTCACAGGAGCATGGGGCTTATGTTGCTAAACCAGTAATTCGGTGGCCCCAGACTAATCCTCTGGGGCCACTGGGTTCAAATTCCATGGCAAAATCTGAATTCAATAAAATTCCTAAAAGTGACCATGTAACTATTATTGTTACCTAAATCCCATCTGGTTTATCACTACCCTTTAGGGAAGGTAGTCTGCTACTGCTCCTCAGATGATGCCTGACCTGCTGTGCTTTTCCAGCACCACACTCTTGACTCTAACCTCCAGCATCTGCAGTACTCACTTTCACCAATCTGCTATTTATATCTAATCTGGCCCAAATGTGACTCCAGACCCATAGCAAAGTGATTAGAACATAGAACATAGAAAAATATAGCGCAGTACAGGCCCTTTGGCCCTCGATGTTGCGCCGATCCAAGCCCACCTAACCTACACTAGCCCACTATCCTCCATATGTTTATCCAATGCCCCTTTAAATGCCCATAAAGAGGGAGAGTCCATCACTACTACTGGCAGGGCATTCCATGAACTCATGACTTGCTGAGTAAAGAATCTACCCCTAACATCTGTCCTATACCTACCTCCCCTTAATTGAAAGCTAAGGCAAGGAAGGATGGGCAATGAAAATTGGCATAGCCAGTGATTCCCACAAATCCCATGAATGAATAAAACGGGATGCTAGTGGTGAGGCACAAAAACAGAGGTTGTGGAGAGAAATCAGAGTTAACGTTTCAGATCGAGTGACCCTTCCTCAGAACTGATGGTAGCTAGGAAAATGTCAGTTCATGTGCAGAAGATGGAGCGGTGGGAGGGGTACTGAGCAAATGATAGAGCCCAAAGAGAGAAAAGAACAGTTGGATAGACAAACGCGTGGATAATAATCAGCCTGGGAGGATGAATAGCTGTTAATGGGAACTGTCAGTGGCTAGCAATGGGTTGTGTTTTTAATGACAGACTATGTGATGACAAGGCCTGGAGTATACTGAGTCTAGAAGGCTGCAGGGTTCCCAAGTGGAAAATGAGATGCTGTTTTTCCAGCTTGCACTGAGCTTTTCTGGAGCACTGCAGGAGGCCTAAGGCAGAGATGTTGGCCAGGGAACAGGCTGGGGTGTTGAAGTGGCAGGCAACAGGAAGCTCAGGGACTCTTTTGAGGAGAGAACATAGGTGTTCTGTGAAGTGGTCACTCCGTCTACACTTCATTTCCCCAAATGTAAAGGAAACTACTGCTCATGGTGAATCCCTGCTTAGAAGGCTGCAGCCCGTGAGGAGCTGGTACATTCACAGTGCTGTGAGGGAAGGGGTTCCAGAATTTTGGTGAACGAAAGGCAATGTATTTCCAAGTCAGGAAGGTGTGCAGTTTGATGGGGAACCCGCAGCTCATGTTGTTCCTGGGTATCTGCTGGCCTTGTCCTTTCGGATAATGGAGGTCAGGGGTTTGGCATATGGTCACCTGGCATGTTACTGCAGTGCATCATGTCGATGATCCACATAGCTGCCTCTGCAGATCAGAGGCAATGACAGTGAGTATAGCGGGTAAGGTGATAGTGAAGTGGGCTGCTTTGTCCTCAATGATATTGAGCTTCTTGAATGTTGTTGGACCTTCAATTGTCTTGGCCAAGTTTTTCGCCTCCCTTATTCTTAGAAAAATGAAAGTGTTGTCAGAATGTCGGAAACCTTCCTACATGGTTCCTGTGTCACGCTAACATAGCAGCCAGCAGAAATTATACTCCTTGATAAACTATTTCTGGCAAGTGCAGAGAATTTCTGCAGAAACCTGGTCCTGATACTCTGAGCATCTTGGGGCTTAAACACTATATACAACAGAGAGATATTAGTATTCTTCACTTTCAGTGATTCCTACACTTGCATGATGAAAACAAATAGTCGCACAGTGATAATAATTCATTCAAGACATCCACAAAGAATTGTTTCTGTTTGGCTTGGCTGAACCAGATCTCAAAACATTGGAATCACTCAGATCATAGGCAGGCTGGATTAATCAGTAGCAGGACATGTGCTACCCTCTTGCGAGCCCTTTGTCTAGTTCCAGCTTTTGAAATCTAATAGAGGTGAAAAGGCAAAAGGGGAACATTGTCGAGAGGCCAGCGGTTTATATCTGGAGAAGGTTACAGTTTCTCCCTTGGGTGGTGAGAAATATCTTTACCACAGTCAGCCAGCGAGACTGAAAGCAGAGCTGTGTGTATGGAGGTACACATCACAGGTCCAGATGCTGGCTGAACCATTGGCTTTTTCCCAGTTATAGCATGCTTGTGGAAGAGCTGATCTTCAGTGTGTAATGGCACCAGTAGTAGCTCTTCTCTCACCTTGTGCGTACTCTGAGCCAACAAAAACATGGTAGTACAATGATAATGTTGTTGGAGGGCATGGGTTCAAATCCTGCCATGGTAGTTGGCAGGATTTACAATGAGTTAATAGATCTGGACTGTTTAGAATGAAGAGATAACCTTAATCATTAGCACAAAAAGCTATTTGGTTCACTAATGCCCTTCAGGGAAGGAAATCTGCCATCTTTACCCATGTAACTCCAGATCCACAGCAATGTGGTTGACTTGTAATTGCTCTTGGAAATGGCTATAGCAAGTCCCTCAGTTGTAAGGGAAATGAGAGATGGGCATCTAAGGCTAACCTTGCAGTGATTGCTTCTCTCGAAGCATTTAAACACTGTGAAAAGGTACAGGCAAGTTGACTTTACCAACAATGTGCACACATTTCACAGGAACGAGGTGCATTCAGATGGGAAACGTGCAGGATATTACTGCTAAATTCTGGAAATCTCTTCTGGATGTGTAATTCAATTTGCCAATGACACTAAGATTAATAGGAAAATAAGCTTTTAAGAGGAGATAAATCTACAAAGGATATGGATCGGTTAAGTGCGCGGTCGAAGAAATGGCCAATAGAATATAATGTGAAACTTTGCAAAAAGACCAGACAACTAGTAGTCTGTTTAAATGGAGAGGGATTGCAGAACTTGGAAACAGCAATCAGATCTAGGGGTCCTGGTACGTGAATCATAAAATGTTAGTATTCATGTTCAGCAAGTGACAAGGAAGTCGAATGAAATGTTGGGTCATGTTGTGGGGAGATGGTGGCTCATTGCTGCCTTATGATGTTAGGGCCCCAGGTTCAATTCCAGCCTTGGGTAACTGTCTGTTTGGAGTTTGCACATTCTCCCTGTGTCTGTGGGGTTTTCTTTGAGTGCTCTGGTTTCCTCCCACAGTTCAAAGATGTGTAGGCTAGGTGGATTAGTCATGGGAAATGCAGGAATAGAGTAGGAGCCTGGGTCTGGGAGGGATGATATGGGATCAATGGGCCGAATGGCCTGCTCCCACACTGTACGGATTCTATGAAAAGCAGGAACTCTTTGCTACAGTTGTACATAGAGACCACCTCTGCTACGTGCTTACGATTTTGGTCTCCTTCTTTGAAATGAAGATGTCGTTCAGGGGAAACAGTTCGCTCAATTCACTCCTGGGATAATGGAGGAAGATTCAACAGGCTGGGGAATGGACTCATTGGAGTTCAGAAAACTGGGAGCTGATCTTATTGAAATATATGAGGTCCTGACGGATTTCGACAGGTTAGATACAAGGGAGGATGTGTCCTCTTGTGGCTGAGACTGGAATTAGGGAACACAGTTTCAGATTGAGATGAGGGGAATTTTTTTTTCTCACAGGTGAACATTCTGTTTTCAAAAAGTGGTAGACATTGGATCATTGAATTTATTTAAAGCTCATTTAGATTTTGATGAGGAAGGGAGACAGGTTATGTGAGACAGATAGAAACTGGAATGGAGACCACAAACAGATCACACATAATCTTATTGAATGGTGGAACTGACGCAAAGGGCTAAATGGCCTACTCCTGCTCCCAAAGCATATGCTCCCCCCTCTTTACATCTGCATTCCACATTTAAGAGACATCTCAAGACATATCCTTTTACCAGTCAATCCTTGATACAATGTTAATCTCCGGTGAAACACCTTGGGAGTCATCTTCCTCCTCAAGGGTGCTGCATAAATACAAGCTGTCACTGTTGCACTAGCATTTCCTATCAGATGTCTTTTTAAGGTCATAGATTGACAACTCAGACTGTGTCAGGGATGTCCATGATGGGAGAGGGGTAACCTTTGTAGCGTTTTAGAAAGAGCTACAGAGTCACAGAGCAGGTGGAGATAATCTGCTGGGAGTTAAGATGTAACTCCTCAGAAAAGAGTGTGGACAGTCTATTAGATTCTGGTACAGTTGTCCAAAGTACAGTTTTGCAATCTGGATACCTGACTGCAGGGATTTCAGACAGGAAACCTTTAGTGCTGGCACCTGAAGAGGGGAGATATAGTAATGCTGTCTGTAACCTGGACCTGCTGACTCTGCTTTATCATACCATAAAGCTCGCAGGCTATAAACCTGATGAGAATTTGTCTCGAGTTGACATGAATGTTTTTGTCATGATTGCATCTACTGGCGAGGACCTTGTGTATTGTACTCCCCATATAACTGTTAACTTTGAGTGACCTACAGAAGGGAACAATAAGTTCAAATACAAGGGGAAGGGTGGAGTCAGACTGAACGCTATTTTACCCCTCGGACATGTCTAGACCCAGGGTGTGATCTTCCCTCTGAAGAACTAACTCCGATGAGTTTAGCCAACTAGAGTCCAATGTTTAAACACCCATATCCCATTGCTTGTTCAGAGATCTTAGTCAGATATGCAGCTTTACTGAACATTACCTTTTACTTCTAACCCTATTTTATCTGCTGCTTGAATGGAATTTAAACCTGGGATTCAAAGTTAGAGATTGCTGGTGAAACTCAGCAGACCTGGCAGCATCTCTGGAGGACAAGCAGAGTTAATGATTTTCCAACATTTTTCAGTTCTGTAAAGTCAGACTGTACTTGAAGTATTAACTCTGCTTTCCCTCCACAGAGGCTGCCAGGAACTGCTGAGTTTCACCAGCAATCTCTACCTTTGAATCCCAGTTTTACCTTGTATTCAAACAGCAAACACAGCAGGGTTAGAGGTAAAAAGTGTGTTTGTTTTAGATTTCCTTCAATACTTCGCTTGTATAAAACTAGGATTCAGTTCTTCCACCACAGCCTTACTGTGAATCATGACACTGCACTGATTCTAAAAGTCACCATAGTCCTCCTGAACCATAGGGCTGCTCTCTCATTAGAGAGAGACGACTGGTGGTGGTTTAACCTGAGGGTCACCACACCACAGGTGAGGGGAGACATTGATGAGAATTCTGCATGGTAGCCTCAGCTGGTGTAGGAATTGAACCCATGCTGTTGGCTTCACTATGCGTCGCAAACCAGCCATCCAAAATAACCAACCCTAACCTTGATACTAACACCGGCATGTTCAACGTAAACTTCAGGGACGGTTAAGCCCACAGTGAAGGCCAGGGGAATGAACAAACGTTTATACTTGCTGTGAATTATTATTCTGCAGCTGCTTGGCACCATTAACCAGGCTAGAAATTATCGCACTCACTGTTTGTGTTTTCGTTCAAGCATGCTTTCAGGATGGAGGTGAACAGCATACAAAATGGCCGTGGCAAATGTCCACATGACCCAAACCGACCTTTTGCGAGCACTTTCATTGGTAAGCAATTTTCAATTTTCAAAGTAAACAACTTTAACAAGATCCTGATATTGAGAGAGTATGAATGTACATCATGTCTGGCAGATTTAAATGAGCCATGCTATAAGATCGACTGATTACCATAAATCATTGTTATTGTTGCTTTTCAGGTCCTGAAAATTGGTCAGGTTGCAGGTTCAGATCATAGCTACATTAGCGGGCATAACTGTCTCGAGCAAGAGAGAATCCCATCATCTCCCTTTAACATTGAAGAGCATTATTCTCACTGAATCCCTGACTATTAACATGCTAACGTTACCATTGATTAGGTCTTAACATTGATTAGGACTGGCCGACCAACAGGATAAATGCAACCATTTTCCAGCCCTTTTCAGTTCTGAAGAAGAGTCACATCAGACTTAAAATGTTAACACTGTTTCTCTCTCTGCCAAACCTACAGTTTCTCAAGCAATTTCTGTTCTTATCTTCAGCGAAGTCTCTCTTCAGTAATCTGCTAAGTGTACTTTTTCAAAGAGGCTCCAATAATCAGAATTCCCTTTTAAAGGAATCCCAATATTTCCTCTTCAGCAGTTCTTTTTTGAGAGTATGCTGTTCATCTCATATAATCCCCTGAGTTACATGTCATCCTACCTAAGATCAGCAACGCTCTTGTGCCAATCTGTCTCTTCCTAGCTCATGGTTTGACAAGCAGTCCTCAGTTTTAATCCTGTCAATGAATCACTCTTCGAAAGACCTGCACCAGGGAGATATTAAGATGGTTTTAATAGTTGAACAGAGAGACCGTGCCAGTTTAATGGCTGTTCCTAAAAGTCAAACCATTGTATCTAATACGGCCCTAAATGAACTAAAAAAAAATGGCCCAAACAATCTGTCACTGAAGTCGGAAACACCTTTTCCCTTCAGTTCCATGTTGCCCTGGAGGAGTGCAGTATATCACCATATTATTAGCAGCAAGCTAATACATTCCATGTGTCTCTGTTAGCAACATGGTGACCCCAGATACAAGTAAGTACAGTCATGCCTCATTAGTGCTGTATTTCTGAATAACAAAATAGTGTGACAATGTGAGGAAACAGCAACCTGCCCTAATGCTACTGCATTCCCAACGATTGCAGTGGGACCTCATCACGCTTCTCTCACTCAGGCCTGACATGGATTTGACTCCACCCTGCTCTCCCCTTGACCGTTCACCCCCCTGATGATCCCTCCATCCAGCTAAAACCCTTGGTTGTCTCAAAGCCCGTGACGTTCCTTATGGGAAGCACCATTCCTCCCGATGCTTCCATTCCCTTGGCCTGGAATTCTGAAGTAATTGAGATTCACAATAGGTGAGACCTTTCTAGTTGAGGGGCAGAAAGTGCGTGACCAAATGAACAGGGTTCAGCGGAGTCAGTGGGAGGTTTTGTCACTCCAGTAACTTATGCAGACGAGTCTTCACTCTCAAATCTTCCCAACCCACAGATCTGCAGCACTGAACTTACCCGTTTGTGATATGAAATTAGTTTTTCTCGCAGTGCAGTTTTAAAACATTAATTCTCTGGCTAGGCCAACATTTATTCCCCGTCCCTTACCACCCAGAGGGGCACTTGAGAGTCAATCACACTGCTGTCCAAAGACGTGCAGGTTAGGTGGATTGGCCATGCTAAATTGCGCAGTGATGTCCAGAGAATCATTGACTCCCAGCAGTGTGGAAGCAGGCCATTTGGCTCATTGAGTCCACATTGACCAGCCAAAGAGCAGTCCACCCAGTCCCACTCCCAAATCTGTAACCCTACATTCCCCATGGCCCACCTACAATAGCCTACGCATCTTTGGACTGTGGGAGGAAACCCATGCTAACACTGGGAGAATATGCAAACCCCACAGACAATCGCCCAAGGAATTGAACCCATGACCTTGGCACTATGAGGCAGCAGTGCTAACCACTTATCCACTGTGTCCACCCCTGGATATGCAGGCAGGTAGATTAGCAGGGTTACAGGGGTGGGGGCGAGCAGGGGACAGGGTCTGGATGAGATGCACTTCGAAAGGTCAGTGCAGATGATCATCATTTAACTCCTATTTCTGGGAGCCCGAGTCCCCAGAACATTACCCTGAGTTTCTGAATTAATAATCTGTGATAATATCACTAGGTCATCATCTCCCCCATGTGATAGGATTGCAACTTAACCCTGTGCTTTACTGATTAACAAATGGAGATCATACAGATTGAAAGCAGGCCATTTGCCCCTTTGAGTCCACACTGACCCTAACCCTGCATTCCTGGCTAATTCACGTCCTTGGGCACTATTTAGCTCAACCAATCCACCTAACCTGCATGTCTTTGGTCTGTGGGATGAAATCAACGCAGACACAGGGAAAATGTGCAAACTTCACACAGACAGTCACCCGAGGATGGAATTGAACCCAATTCCCTGGCGGCAGGAGGCAGCAGCCCTAACCACTGAGCTACCATACCACCCAAAAGGAGCGTTCATTATGTCTGAGATTACTGAACTGAGAGCAGGTTTGAAGGGGGCCATCATATTTTCTGACAATAGAGTCATAGACAAAAAGTGTGGTGCTGGAAAAGCACAGCCGGTCAGGCAGCATCCGAGGAGCAGGGGAGTCGACATTTTGAGCATCAGGTCTTCATCGGGACTGAAGATGATGAAGTGGTGAAGAGCTTCCCGATGAAGAACTTATCCTCAAAATGTCGACTCTCCTGCTCCTCGGATGCTGCCTGACCTGTTGCGTTTTTCCAGCACCACACTTTTTGGTTCTGATCTCCAACATCTGCAGTCGTCAATTTCTCCTAACAGACCCATCGAGTCATACAGCACAGAAACAGACCCTTTGGTCCAACTCGTCCATGAGGAATGGGAAAATGTTTGTTTGGAAAATGGTTCCACCACCCACTGACTTATGATGAGCACATTCCACAAGTTAATACCTTCGTTAAGTCAAATTGAAAGAAGGAAGACATTGGAAAGTTGGATATTCAAGCCCCTGATCCATTCATCTTCATCATATTGTTTCCCTGAGCTCACTCAGCCAATACCTGAGTACTATATAGTAACAACAATTTGCATTTATATGGCTGCACACAGGCAAGATTGAACAAGGTTTGACACTGAGCACATAAATGGGTATCGTTGCAGTTTCTCATTAATGATGAAAAGGTTTCTGGAATGGTGTATGAACAGGAAGGGTTTAGAGGGATATGGGCCAAGTGCTGGCAAATGGGTCTAGATTAGGTTAGGATATCTGGTCGGCATGGATGGGTTGGACCGAAGGGTCTGTTTCTGTGCTGTACATCTCTATGACTGTATGACTATGACACTAAGTAGACTGTGTGGAGGAACAGAGGGAAACAGAGAGATCTGGGAGGGAATTTCAGAGCTTAAGGTCTCGACAGGTAAAGGTAAGATTGTCATTTAAAACCATGGGTGAGCAAGAGTTAAAGGAGTGCGGAAATCTTGGATAGTTGTAGAGTTGGGATACACTGCAGAGAGAGGGAGAGGCAATGAAGGATTTGGAAACAAGGATAAGACATTTTTACAAACAAAACAGAAATTGCTGGAAAAGCTCAGCAGGTCTGACAGCATCTGAGGAGAGAAATTAAAATTAACGTTCTCTCCCCATATGCTGCCAGACCCGCTGAGCTGTTCCAGCAATTTCTGTTTGTTTCTGATTTCCAGCATCTGCAGTTATTTCGTGAGAATTTTTAATGCCATTTTTTTTAAAAATAGGAGTCCATGGAGTCCAGCAAATGCAGGAGTGAGGATACAAAGGAAAGCTACAATATGATATGTAACTGGACAATAGTGGCTTGCATTGAGAGGGATTGGGCAGTAGCTAGGAAGGTCCGTCTGCCACGCAGTCGGGTCTAGAGGAACACAGTCACATTTTTTGACTCTATACGCGTCTCCATGTCACAGGTGAGGAGCTGTACTCTGGACTGACAGCCGATTTCTTAGGGAGGGACCCTGTCATATTCCGCAGCCTGGGATCTCGCTCAGCCATGAGGACGGAACTCGACCAGCGCATGTTACAAGGTAAACAGTGACGATCATCAGTGGCCATTTCAACAATAAGTCAAGTGCATGTTTTCAGAACGTTTCACCTTGCACTCATCAGGACAAATACAAGAACGTCAAATTTCAAACAGAGCTTCAATTTATACCGCATCCAAAAAGGATGCTGATTGGTTGAAACATTTCCATAAGATGCTGTATGGTATTTAGTGTCAACAGCTCATCACTTTGGCTGTTGACAATAGGAAGAGTACTGACTGTACTTAACCCATCCATATTTGAGAAGCTCTCAACATAACATAACAATTGAGGGCGGCACGGTGGCACAGTGGTTAGCACTGCTGCCTCACAGCGCCAGGGACCTGGGTTCAATTCCCGCCTCAGGCGACTGACTGTGTGGAGTTTGCACGTTCTCCCCGTGTCTGTGTGGGTTTCCTCCGGGTGCTCCGGTTTCCTCCCACAGTCCAAAGATGTGCGGGTCAGGTGAATTGGCCATGCTAAATTGCCCGTAGTGTTAGGTAAGGGGTAAATGTAGGGGTATGGGTGGGTTGCGCTTCGGCGGGTCGGTGTGGACTTGTTGGGCCGAAGGGCCTGTTTCCACACTGTAAGTAATCTAATCTAAAAAAAACAATGTTAGATGTGATTCCGCGATTGAATGGCACTTGCTGAACAATCACAAGTGTGCCTAGAATTGCACAACAACCAATTTAAGATTATCAGTTGGGCTCGTAATGTCACTCATTTAATGTTTGGTAGAATCTGGATATATTAATGCTCAGGAATGTTATGGGAGCCAATGGTTTGGTCTTATTATCAATGGGCTGTTAATCCAGAGGCTCTGAGAACCCAGGTTCAACCATGAACCCTTTCCCAATTGTTGGCAAAATCCATTTGGTTCATTAATGTCCTTACCTGGTCTGGCCTACATGTGACTCTGGACCCACAGCAATGTAGGTGACTCTTGACTGTCCTCTGGGATATAGGGATGGGCAATAAATGCTGCCTGGTCAGCGATGCCCACATCTTGTGAGTGAATAAAAAAATCATATTTTGCAGGGAAAAAAGTACATTTCCAGGCTTTTTTTTGAATTAAATGAAAGCATTGGGGACAACATAGAATATAGCATGCTCATAGAAATGTTTCAAACCAATCAGATTCAACTTGCAACTGTTATGCACCCGGGCAGAACCCACCCCCACCCCATAAAATATTTTAAGAAGGTAGCCTAGACCCTAACATTTTCTTATCTTAAAGGCAGATGTGAAATAGGTTTTCCAGGTGTGATGCAGCTGGTCAAACCACTCAGCTTTACGCCACACAGAATTTATTTAAACACTACAGTTGAAACAACAAACAAAAGAAACCAGATTTTAGAATCACTTAACTCTTGGAAAACTTAACCAACCCAATACAGCAACTTAACTAACTAACTGTTTCAATATAGTAACATCCCATAAACACACCCCTTGGCAAAAAGGTAAATTCAAACACAGATTCTTACAGACAGGAGGGAACAACATTTAGAGAGAGATTTCAGAAAAAGGCCAGAGGAATTCTTTACTGAGGCTTGCAACACCCCTGGGCACTCACATCTTGTGACTGCTCCAGCTAAAACAAACCAGAGAAAACCTGAACTGGGAGAACTGGCCACTCCCCTTCCATCGTTAAACTAGCACCTCTGCCTTTACAACCTCTCTTCAAAAAAACCAAGGACAAACCATTTTGAAGTGACAGCCTCATCACACAAATAATCAGCTCTTCGTTTGAATGTGGTATAAATTGTTGCACTCTTTGAAATTTGACATTCTTGCATTTGTCCTGATGCGTACAAGTTGAAAATCTTTGAAAATATGTATTTTTTTCAACAATATGAGCAAAATATGTTATTTAGAGGGTTTGTTATACATTGAGTAATTTATTGTGTTACATATAGAGTGGTTGGAATGTACAGCTTGCTGCCCCATGGAATAATCAAGGTGAACAAATTGGCTGCCTTGAAGGAGAACCTGGATAAACACATGAGGAATGTTCTGCAAATTTATTCCCCTCAAGTGCCCATCCAATTCCCTTTGAATGCATCACCTCAGCTTCCACCAGCCTCATAGGCAGTGGGTACTGATCATTACCACTCGCTATGTGGAAGGGTCCTTCCTAACATCCCTAAACCCCTGGCACCATCTCAGGGTATTCCTCCTCTTCCTGCAGACCCCAAGTTCGTGGCCGCTCACCTCATTCCAGACAACGTGGATCGTGACAACGACAAGGTTTACTTTTTCTTCACGGAGAAGGCCATGGAGTCAGAGGGCAAAGTCCGAGCAATCTACAGCCGCATCGGACGCATTTGTGCAGTGAGTTGGAGATTCAGAGGATTATGGGGATCTGGTGGCAAAACAGGGTAGACGAAGATGAACAGCCCTGACTTGACCGAATGGCTTGAGAACCTGTGTGGTCTATTTGGGCTCCTACGCCTTTTAAGATCAGATTTACAAGGGTTCAGCAAAGATTATCAAGGATGTCACGGAGTCATAGGGATGTACAGCATGGAAACAGACCCTTCGGTCCAACCCGTCCAAGCCGACCAGATATCCTAACCTAATCTAGTCCCACCTGCCAGCACTTGGCCCATATCCCTCCAAACCCTTCCTGTTCAAATACCCATCCAAATGCCTCTTAAATGCTGCAATTGTACCAGCCTCCACCACATCCTCTGGCAGCTCATTCCATACACGTACCACCCTCTGGGTGAAAAAGTTGCCCCATAGGTCTTTTTTATATCTTTCCCCTCTCACCGTAACCCTATGCCTTCTAGTTCTGGACTCCCCGACCCCAGGGAAAAGACTTTGTCTATTTAACCTATCCATGCCCCTCATAGTTTTGTAAACCTCTATAAGGTCACCCCTTAGCCTCCGACGCTCCAGGGAAAACAGCCCCAGCCTGTCCAGCCTCTCCCTGTAGCTCACATCCTCCAACCCTGGCAACGTCCTTGTAAATCTTTTCTGAACCCTTTCAAGTTTCACAACATCTTTCCGATAGGAATGAGACCAGAATTGCACGCAATATTCCAACAGTGGCCTAACCAATGCCCTGTACAGCCGCAACATGACCTCCCAACTCCTGTATTCAATACTCTGACCAATAAAGGAAAGCATACCAAATGCCTTCTTCATGATCCTATCTACTTGCTACTCCACTTTCAAGGAGCTATGAACCTGCACTTCAAGGTCTCTTTGTTCAGTAACACTCCCTGGACCTTACCATTAAGTGTGTAAGTCCCGCGTAGATTTGCTTTCTCAAAATGCAGCACCTTGCATTTATCTGAATTAAACTCCATCTGCCACTTCTCAGCCCATTGGCCCATCCAGTCCAGATCATGTTGTAATCTGAGGTAACCCTCTTTGCTGTCCATTACACCTCCAATTTTGGTGTCATCTGCAAACTTACTAACTGTACCTCTTATGCTCACATCCAAATCATTTATGTAAATGACAAAAGGTAGAGGGCCAGCACCAATCCTTGTGGCATTCCACTGGTCACAGGCCTCCAGTCTGAAAACAACCCTCCACCACCACCCTCTGTCTTCTATCTCTGAGCCAGATCTGTATCCAAATGGCTAGTTCTCCCTGTATTCCATGAGATCCATCCTTGCTAATCAGTCTCCCATGGGGAACCTTGTCGAACGCCTTGCTGAAGTCCATATAGATCACATCTACTGCTCTGCCCTCATCAATCTTCTTTGTTACTTCTTCAAAAAACTCAATCAAATTTGTTAAACATGTTTTACCACGCACAAAGCCATGTTGACTATCCCGAATGAGTCCTTGCCTTTCCAAATACATGTACATCCTGTCCCTCAGGATTCCCTCCAACAACTTGCCCATCACTGACGTCAGGCTCACCGGTCTGTAGTTCCCAGGGTTGGAGGATTTGAACTATATGGAGAGGCTGAACAGGCTGGGGCTATTTTCCTTGGAGTGTTGGAGGCTGAGGGGTGACCTTATAGAGGTTTACAAAATCATGAGGGGCATGGATAGTGTAAATAGACAAGGTCTTTTCCTTGGGGTGGGGGAGTCCAGAACTAGAGGGCATAGGTTTAGGGTGAGAGCGGAAAGATATAAAAGAGACCTAAGGGGCAACGTTTTCACCCAGATGGTGGTTTGTGTATGGAATGAGCTGCCAGAGGGAGTGGTGGAGTTGGGACAATTGCAACATTTAAAAGGCACCTGGATGGGTATATGAATAGGAAGGGTTTGGAGGGATATGGGCCGGGTGCTGGCAGGTGGGACTAGATTGGGTTGGGATATCTGGTCGGCATGTACGATGTTTCTGTGCTGTACATCTCTATGACTCCGTGACTATTCGCTCTTTATTGAAACTCGGGGATTTTTTAGAATGTCAATGGAAATGAAGAGGGTTAAAACAACAGCTGCCTGCATTTCAATAGCACATTTATAGAATCCCCTATACTGAGGAAGGAGGTCGTTTGGCCCATCGAGTCCACGCTGACCCACACTGAAGAGCAGCCCACCCAGACCCAACTAATGGAACACTGAACAAAAACAAAACAACTGCAGATGCTGGAAATCAGACACGAAAATTGCTGGAAAAGCTCAGCAGGTCTAGCAGTATCTGTGGAGAGAAATCAGAGTTAACATTTCGGGTCCAATGACCCTTCTTCAGAACTGTTTGTCACTGGGAAATGGTTGGTATATATGCCGAAGATGAGGGTGGGGAGGGAGGGGACTAAGTAAACAATAGGTAGTGATGGTGCCCAATGAGACAGAGAGAGATCAACTTTCAGGCAGACAAAGGAATAGGTAAAGGTCAGCCTGGGAGAATCAATAACTGCTAATGGGGACTGTTAGTGGCTGACAGTGGCCCATGTGATGACAAGGCCTGGTGTGTGGTGGTGTGATTACTTACAGTGTGGAAACAGGCCCCTTGGCCCACCAAGTCCACACTGACCCTCCGAAAAGCAACCCACCCAGACCCATTCCCCTACGTTTACCCCTTCACCTAACACTATGGGTAATTTAGCATGGCCAATTCACCTAACCTGCACATCTTTGGACTATGGGAGGAAACCAGAGCACCCAGAGGAAACCCACGCAGACACAGGGAGAATGTGCAAACTCCACATAGACAGTTGTATGAGGCAGGATTTGAACCCGGGTCTCTGGTGCTGTGAGGCAGCAGTGCTAACCACTGTGCCACCGTGCTGCCCAAAAGAATATGGTAACCAGAACTGTACAGAGAATTCCAGATTAGATTCCATACAGTGTAGAAACATGCCCTTCGACCCAACAAGTCCACACTGACCCTCTGAAGAGTAATCCACTCAGACCCATTTCCCTCTGACTAATGCACCTAACAGTACGGGCAATTTAGCATGGCCAATTCACCTGACCTGCACATTTTTGGACAGTGGGAGGAAACCAGAGTACCTGGAGGAAACCCATGCAGACACAGGGAGAATGTGTAAATTCCACACAGACAGTTCCCCAAGGCTGGAATTGAACCTGGGACTTGGAAGGTGGTGTTCAAACCCTAAAGTTATTGAACTCTACATTGAGTCTTGAAGACTGGAGAATTCCCAAAAGATGAGTGCTGTTCTTCTGGCTTGCACTGAGTTTCACTGGAGCATTGCAGCAGGCCTGAGACAGAGATGTTGGCCGAGGGACAGGGTGCTGTGTTAAAGTGGCAGGCAACAGGAAGTTCAGGGTTGCGGACAGAACGTAGGTGGTGTTCTGCAAAACAGTCCCCCAGTCTACGCTTAATTTCTGCAATGTGGAAGGGACCACATTGTGGACAGCGAATGCAGTAGGTTAGATTGAGTGAAGTACAGGTACTACAAACCCACTGAATACCTTGACTATACATCCTCACACTTGCTTCCATTCCCTCAGTTCCTCCATCTTGCTGTCATCACAAGCAGTCCATCATCAGCCAATAAGAATCCCCATTAGTAGCTATTCATTCTCCCGGGCCAACCTTTACCCACTCCTTTGTCTGTCCAACTGTGTTCTTCTCTGTCCGTGGTCTCCATCTCCACCTATTGTTTACCCCTCCCCCACTCACACCACTCTTTCTTCAGCACCTTTTTCGAGCTACCATCTGTTCTGAAGAAGGGTCACTGGACCCAAAATGCTAACTCTGCTTTCTCTGTCTACAGATGCTGCCAGACGTGCTGAGTTTCTCCAGCGATTTCTCCTCTTGTTCCAGCTGATGGAACCCCAGGTCTCACCATATAGAGCAGCACGATGGCTCAGTGGTTAGCACTGCTGCCTCACAGCGCCAGGGACCTGGGTTTGATTTCCACCTCAGGTGACTGTCTATGTGAAGTTTGTACATTCACCCTGTATCTGTGTGGGTTTCCTCTGGGTGCTCTGGTTTACCACAGTTGAAGGATGTGCAGATTAGGTGAATTAGCCATGCTAAAATTGCCCATAATGTTCATGGATGTGTAGGTTAGGTGCATTAGTCAGGGGAAACATAGGGTAGGGGAATGGGTCTGGGCGGGATGCTCTTCGGAGGGTCGGTGTGGACTTGTTGGGCCAAATGGCCTTTTTCCACATTGTAGCGATTCTATGATTACTATGATTTTGGGTCTCGCAGTATGTTTCAGTTGTTAGGAGCCAGGTAAATGCCTGTTGGAGAGTGTACAATGCAGTAAGATCCATCAGTCTGCCTGAACAGTCGTGTTGGATTATAGTCTAACTCTGCTTTCAAATAAAAGACTGCTGGATTTAGCCTGAAGTGCCACTTGGGGGACAGCAAGCAGAGGTGATCTCTCCCTTCACCTTTACCCACCTCCATACCCCAACAACATCTACTTCCCCCTCCCCTCGGAGCCACCTCTTCCATGGCTGTCGACCAGATGTTTGCCTGATACGTATTCATTTCATCTTGCCGGGGATTTGGGATTGAAGATCCCAGCGAATGTTGTCATAGCTGGAAATGTGTTTCCCAGAGTGTGACAGACAGTAAAACCCAAATGTGTGAGTTGAAGTTTCGAGCCCAGGAAATTGTTTAATAGGCGCCAGGAAGCCTTTTATGATTTTGACAGCAGTTGCTTTATTTTTAATGTTTTTCTTTCAGATCATGTTTTTTTTTAACACTTTTTTTTAACGGGGCGAGTTTTTTATTGGGATTTTTCAGGAAGACCATAATGGTGGAGTCCCGAAACGAGTTCTCAATGAATGTTTTTTTTAAAAATGAGCACGTTTTTCACTTCAAGGAGGATAGTGCAGTTGAGTCAGTTCTGGAACTTTCCTTTAAGACTTACTTTTTGGATTTGCAGAAGGTGTATCAAGTTTTTTTTAATAGATGGGTCCTAAGCTATCCTTGTGATAGGTTTTATTAAATTCTTTTCTCATTCCTGGGACTAAGAATGCTACAAAATGGTGCGACGTTGCTTTGATTATCCTGCCTGTTCATCCTCTGACCTGTGGAGATTGACAGCCACAGCGTGAGAAATAAGCTTGGGCTTCATCAAGCTGATGGAGGAGGACAGGGACGGAGAGAGAGAGGGAAGACTTCTGTCCCTTGATAGACATGAGTTGTTACATCTTTTTCTCAACTTAATCAGAGCTTCCTTGGTGAGCAAAACACTCTGGTCATTTGGTCTCCCCTACTTCGGGGAAACAAAGCTTAGACTGGGTGACCACTTTGTAGAACATCTCCTTTCTGTCCGCAAAACTGACCCTGAGCCTTCAGTTGCCTCCCACTTCAACACCCCACCCTGTTCCCTGGCCAACATCCCTGCCTCAGGCTTGCTGCAGTGTTCCAGTGAAGCTCAGCACAAGCTAAAAGAACAGCACCTCATTTTCTGCTTGGGAACTCTACAGTCTTCTAACTCAATATCTAGTTCAAAAAGGTTAGGGCTCGAAGCACCTTCTCCCATGTTCTTACCCCAACCCCCACATACCAGGCCTTGCTATCGCATGGTCTGTGTGGCACGGTGGCACAGTGGTTAGCACTGCTGCCTCACAGCGCCAGAGACCTGGGTTCAATTCCCGACTCAGGCGACTGACTGTGTGGAGTTTGCACGTTCTCCCCGTGTCAGCGTGGGTTTCCTCCGGGTGCTCCGGTTTCCTCCCACAGTCTAAAGATGTGCAGGTTAGGTGAATTGGTCAAGCTAAATTGTCCGTAGTGTTAGGTAAAGGGGTAAATGTAGGGGAATGGGTGGGTTGCGCTTCGGCAGGTCGGTGTGGACTTGTTGGACCAAAGGGCCTGTTTCCACACTGTAACTAATCTAATCTACACATTACCCATTGTCAGCGACTAATTTTCCCCATTCATTCTCCTAGGCTGATTGTCATCCACTCCTTTGTCCAACTGTTCTTCTGTCTCTTTGGGCTCTATCTCCACCTATCATTTATCCTCTCTCCCAGCATATCTTCTGCACATAAAATAACTTCTTCCTAACTGCCATCAGTTCTGAGGAAGGGTCACTGAACCCAAGAGGTTAACTCTGATTTCTCTCCACAGATGCTGCCATTTCTAATGAGCTTTTCCAGCAATTTCTGCTTTTGTTAGTCTAGTCGCATGCTGTGGTGCTAGGTGTCTCTACTCACCCCACAATGGAGAAAAGAGTTAGCCCATTCCCTCGGTCTGTCAAACAGACAGGAGTCACGACAACACTTTGGAATTATAGTGAGATGAGGGACTGAAAGAATAGAGTGATTAGATTACTTATAGTGTAGAAACAGGCCCTTCGGCCCAACAAGTCCACACCGACCCACTGAAGCACAACCTACCCATACATTTACCCCTTTACCTAACACTGTGGGCAATTTACCATGGCCAATTCACCTAAGCTGCACATCTTTGGAAGGAAACTGGAGCACCCGGAGGAAACCCACGCAGACACGGGGAGAATGTGCAAACTCCAACAGACAGTCACCTGAGGCAGGAATTGAACCCAGGTCTCTGGCGCTGTGAGGTAGCAGTGCTAACCACTGTGCCACCGTGCCACCCACAAGAGTGATCCCTCTTCATGAGCAAGAAATAATTCTGAAGAGATGTAGTAAAACGAGGGAAGCTGGGATTGTTCTCTTTTGGATCAGGGAAGGTGAAGGGAGATTGAGTGATGGTGTTCAAAATTAGGAAGGGTTTCAATAGAACAAAGAGGGGAAAAACCTGCTTCTGTGGAGAGGAGAATTGGAAATGAGAAAACACAGATTTAAGATAGAACATGGAACAGTAGAGCACAGGAACAGGCCCTTTGGCCCATGATGTTATGCCGAACATGACACCAAATTAAAGTTATCCCTGCTGCCTGTCCTTGGTCCATGTCCCTCTATTCTTTGCATATCCATGCACTTACCTCAAAGTTCCCTTATCGCTCCTATAGTATCTGCCTCCACCACCACCTTTGGCAATGCATTCCAGACTCCTACCACTCTCTGTGTAAAAAACTTGTCCCTTCACATCTCCTTTGAACTTTCCCCCTTTCACCTTAAATGCCCTTTAGTATTAGACATTTCAACTCTGGGAAAAAATTCAGACCGTCAACCCTGTTCATGCATCTCACAATTTTATAAACAATCAAGTCTCCCTTCAGCCTCCACCACTCCATAGAAAACAATCCGAGTTTTTCTAGCCTCTCCTCACATCTCATATCCTCTAATCCAGGCAGTATCCTGGAAAACCTCTTCTGCACCCTCTGCAAAGGTTCCACATCCTTCCTCTAAGTGCAGCCTAACACGGTCACATGACATCCTGACTTTCCAGTAACACATTTTCAGCTCTGATCTCCAACATCTGCAGTCCTCACTTTCTCCTGTACGCAGTGCCCTGACCAATGAAAGATCATTACCAAAGAAGCTGGGGGGGAATGAGAAAATCGTTATTTGTACAACAATTACAATCTGGATGCTTTGCCTGAAAGGATGGTTGGAGCAGATTTTAATTCATCCATTTAATTTAATTTAATTCATCACTGACAAGGCCAGTATTGGTTGCCAGTCACTCATTGCATTTGGACTAAAGACTTGTTTGATCATTTCAGAGAGTGGTTGAGAGACAACCACATTACGATGGGTCTGGAGTGTTGTGTAGGTCAGACCAGGTACGGACAATAGATTTCCTTCTGTAAAGGACATTAGTGAACTTGATCAGTTTCTATGATTTGGCGATAATTGTCATGGCTACTATTAGTGAGATCAGCTTTACATTCTTATTTTATTAACCAAATTTACATTTAGCACCTCTGTCTTCATGGAATTTTAACCTGTCAGCCGAGAGCAGAGGCCGTGGATAGATTCAATCGGAACTTTGAGGGACTGGATAAATTCTTAAAAGAAAAAATGGTGCGGGGCTCTGGGGAAAGGGTGAGACTAGGTGGCTTTCTGTTCCAAAAGGTCTTGGTCCGAATGGCCTTCTTTCAATGCTACTCTATCATCTGGCTCAGTGGTTAGCACTGCTGCCTCGCAGCAGCAGGGACCCAGATTCGATTTCACCCTCAGGGTGATTGTCTCTCTGAGATTTGCATGTTCTCCTTTATCTGTGTGGGCTTCCTCCAGGAGCTCTGGTTTCCTCCTAGAGCTCAAAGAAGTGCAGGGTAAGTGGATTGGCCATGCTAAATTGCTCCATAATGTCCAGGGATGTGTAGGCTAGGGGGATTAATAATGGGAAAATGCAGGGTTACAGGGATAGAGTAGAGGGAGTGGCATGCTCTTCAGATGGTTGGTGTGGACGTGATATGCCAAATGGCCTGTTTCCACACTGTTAGGAATTCTATACTCCAGTGTCATCAGCTAGCTTGCAATGGAATCATGACCCTACTGTCCACTGTGTCTCAAGATCAAAACCTCCACTGATCCACGTTGGTTCCATAACTGGTAGTATCCATGCCTTTGTGTTTTGTATGTGGATTTCACATTAGTGACATCCATCATTAGCCATAATCATTGATTATCATGTCTGATAACCTTACTGGGGAGAGTGAACTGATAACCTTTAGAAGACTGGTGTTGATAACCCTTTCCTCATCAATCACACAGATGGTTCTGTGTTTGAAATGCTCACATTTAAATCAACAAGCTAAACTGTTTGGGAAAGAGCAGGATTATGGAACAGATAGGCAGTGTAATGCTGGTGAGTGGTTCAATTCCACAGCTTTGTAAGAGGCAAATGAGCTCAGTCAAGGCATGAGGGTGTACCTGGCTTGGATGTCATGCTTGCTGCAATATCACTGCAGAATCAAACTCCCAGGGAACAGTTTAATTTCTCATTTTTATTGCCTGCCAACAAGCACCAAGATCCCATTCAGCATGTGGGGCAGTTAACCTACTGAATTTTAACAGGAAAACCTGAGGGTTCTTTAGTTCTCTCACACGATGCAGGTGTTGCTCAAATGACCAGCATTAGTTGCTCATGCGTCTTTGCTGTTGAGAACGTGGTGAGGAACTGCATTCTTGAACTGCTGCATTCCACGGGTTGAAAGGTAATGGAGATTGGGCAGGAAAGTGGGGTTGAGGCTGAGTTGAGATCAGCCATGATTGTTTTGAATAACCGCACAGGCTCATGGGACTGAATGGCCTGCTGCTGCTCCTAGGTCTTATGCTGCTCTGTTTACATATATTTCGATGATTTGTGTAATGTGCAAATTTAAAAATTTTCCCCTGTATCGCAAGCCAAGGTCATTCATATGCATGTGAGTATAATTTTGATACAATGATTTAGTTACTAGGTCAACATTGTTCCAGCAGTAAGTCCTCCAAACTGTGGTTCTGATAAATATAGATTAGTACCTGATAGTGGTGAAGGGATTACGGAATAGTACAGGAAAATACAAGCTCATTATCTCAAATAAAATGCACTTTTTGGCCTTTTTCTAATCCTAGGTACTCTTGAATGCTTTTCAATTGTTCTTAACTAAATTTAGACAAGCAATAAAGAAAGGTTGCTATTTTGACACGTTGATTCAGGTAAGACACAAGACAGCCATCTGCACAAGGTACAAAAGCCAGTTGTTACTAGACAGTGCATCAACAATCCTTCGACCCAATGGAGTCTCACTCGCACAATGGAACACGCTGTCAAGGGAAATAGCCACAGACCCTTCACTTGAAATCTTCAAGACCATGTACAAGTTTTCGTTATCAGGGCTATAGTTTCAGCAGGTTTTAGTGATTTAGTGTGCCCTATCTAAATACAGATACCAGTTTGCCATGCAGATCCAACTGAAACAGAGAAGTGGAAGACAGAGCTGTGATAAAATATCCTTTTAAGATTTGATCTCAATGCAGATTTCGACCTTTCCTTGAAATGTTTATAGGAATTAGAATGTCAGCTGTCTAGCTGAGTGGAAGAAGCCTTTATTTAGGGAGTTAATGATCCCAGAAAATTATGCAACATAATTAATGAGGTGTTTACAATGGTATGTTTCAGAATGACGCAGGAGGTCAAAGGGCACTAGTAAACAAATGGAGCACATTTGTCAAAGCCAGGCTGATATGTTCTGTCCCGGGACCTGATGGAATAGACACGTACTTTGATGAGCTTGGTAAGTAGGAGATTATTTTACTGCAGTTGTCATTGTTAAGTTGAGGAACATAAGCAATGAGGGGATCCATGAACGATTTGTCAACACTGGGCAGCTCCAGCAAAGCCAATGGCAAAACAAAACTTTCTTTACTCCTAACCAGGGAAATCCCAGATGTGTTCCCTTAGGATACACTTACTCTTTCACTAGGAGAAGAAAACATTTGCCCTGGGGCTAGTGCCAAGGCATGCTGTTAATTCTCTGTTTTTGTGAAGTGCACATTCAAACTCAATACAGAGAATAGACATCAAATTCTAACTGCCAAAAAAAAGCTTCCTTCAAAATAAGAATGGTTTGTTTTGGGGATTCTGTATAATTTCACCTCACCTGTGTTACAGAGGATGTGTTTCTACTGAGAACGAAAGATGAGAAGAATCCTGAAATTTATGCTCTATTTAGCACAATAAGGTAAGAAACCTTTTCATTTAGTCTTTACTAAGACAGTGTATGGATGTTGAGATGCAGTGGGAGTTTATTCAGCTTGTACTTATCTCTCCCATTCACAGTCTCTGGATGTTCGGAAAAAAAAGTGATTTAGGACAATGTCACTGAATTAAAACCTAGAGCTCACACTAATGTACTGGGTTCAAATCCACCATGGAGCTTGGTGGAATACACAGCTAGTAATGATGAGCATGGCAAAATTATCATTGATTGTCAGGAAAACTCATCTTATTCAACTGATGTCCTTTAGAGAAGGAAACTGCCATACTCAGTCTGGCCTACATGTGACTCCAGACCCACAGCAATGTAGCTGACTCTTCAGTACCCTCCGAAATGGCCTAGCAAGCCACTCAATTCACGGGAAATAAATGTTGGCCCAGCCGGTGATGCCCACATCCTTTTAAAAAGAGGTGAGGTGGTACGGTGGCGAAGTGGTTAACCCAACTGCCTCATAGTGTCAGGGACCCAGGTTCGATTCCTGTCTCAGGTGACCATCTGTGTGGAGTTTGCACATTCTCTCCATGCCTGCGTGGGTTTCCTCCGGGTGCCCTGAGTCGGTGTGGACTTGATGGGCTGAATGGCTTCCTTCCACAGTGTAGGGATTCTACGATTCTATGTCCATTAGAAAAGGGGTATTGAGGACTTTGATTTAAAACCTTATCTGAAAGGCAGTAACTTTCTCACTGTACTGTCTAGGAATGGTAGTTTGGAATATGATCGATGCAGACTTGGCCCTAGGCTTTAACAGCTACCCAATAGGCCACGTTCAGCACATAAGTTGGACACTACATGCTCAGTGAGTCTTCTTGTGTTTTAAGGAGAAAGTGAGGTATGCAGATGCTGGAGATCAGAGCTGAAAATGTGTTGCTGGAAAAGCGCAGCTGGTCAGGCAGCATCCAAGGAACAGGAAATTCGACATTTCGGGCATAAGCCTTTTTCCTGAAGAAGGGCTTATGCCCGAAACGTCAAATTTCCTGTTCCTTGGATGCTGCCTGACCTGCTGCGCTTTTCCAGCAACACATTTTCAGCTTCTTGTGTTTTAATCTGACCAGTTAGACTCATAGATTAAACCTCCAGATTCTTTGAAGTTGGTATTCGGTGGCCAGGTTTCTAAGAGGCAAGAAACACAGGAAAATAAAGAACAAGCAAAGGGTTTGGTATCTCCTGTTATAACATGTATGATGTGGCGCATTAAATTACTGCATTTCTCTCTTAAGCTGATTGGTTGTGGGATTAAGTTATAGAACAGGGACACCTAGGGATAGAAACTGGCGAGAAACCTATTGTTTGGAGATAAAACAGGTGCAGAGTACACCAGTGGATCATGTTCCCAGAAACGTCAAATCTCATGTCCCTCGGATGCTGCCTGACCTGCTGTGCTTTTCCAGCATCACACTCTTGCCTCTGATCTCAAGCATCTGCAGTCCTCACTTTCTTCCAGTAACATGCCAGGTATATGAACTGCATTAGTATGTGACATTTCCAGTGTCATGACCAACCAGTTAACATAAGCAACAACCCAATGCATCCACTGCAGAGGGTGCAGTGTTCATTTGTTGTGTGCTGGGTTATGTAAATCAGCTCACTGCCTGTGACCGGTTAAACCCCTTGATGGGAACTCAAAAACAAAGTAAACGGAGTCATAGAAAGAGCTGAAAGGAAGGGCCAGAAGCAAGCTGTAGACATTTTAAAGCACTGTGAACCAAAATCTACTGCACACCTCTCAGGGTGGCACTATGGCTCAGTGGTTAGCGCTGCTGCATTACGGGACCTGGGTTCGATTCCTGCCTCGGGCGACTGTCTGAGTAGATTAGATTAGATTCCCTACAGTATGGGAGCAGGCCCTTCGGCCCAGCCAGTCCACACCGACCCTCCGAAGAGTAACCCACCTTGACTCACTTCCCTCTGATGAATGTACCTATCACTATGGGCAATTTAGCCTGGCTAATTCACCTGGCCTGCACATCTTTTTTTGGACTGTGGGAGGAAACCGGAGCACTCAGAGGAAACCCACGCAGACAGGGGGAGAATGTGCAAACTCCACACAGACAGTCTCCCAAGGCTGGAATTGAACCTAGGATCTGGTGCTGTGAGGCAGCAGTGCTAACCACTGAGCCACCGTACGGCCCCATGCCACCTGTGTGGAGTTTGCACCTTCTCCCTGTTTAGTGTGTGGCTTTCCTCCGGGTGCTCTGGTTTCCTCCCACAATTCAAGGATGTGCAGGTTAGAAGAATTGCTCATGTTTCATAACGATGTGTAAGTTAGGTGCCTTAGTCAGGAGTAGACATAAGGTAGGGGAATGGGTTTGGGTGGGCTACTCTTTGGAGGGTCGGTGTGGACTTGTTGGGCCAAATGGCCTATTTCCACACCTTAGGGGTTCAATAATTGTAGTGTCACCACTACACAGATCTGAGGTATAAAATATACAACAGAAGGGTCTAGAGAAAGCCATGAACCATTAACTGGGCATCCACAAAAAAACACCCACAGTCAATTCAGGAAGCAAATTCCTGCAGATGCTGAAAACAATAAACACTGGAGATCACAGTCGGTCAGCGTCCATGGAGACAGAGCAAGCTAATGTTTCCAGTTTAGCTGGCTCTGATAAAAAGTCAACTAGACTCAAAATGTTAGCTTCCTCTGTCTCCATGGATGCTGTCTGACCCACTGTGATCTCTAGCATTAGTTGCTTTAAGCAGTCAATTCAAGACTTCTATACTTTTCAAAGCGTATTCATTGTACGTAAGCATTACTGGCTAGGCCAACATTTGGTTCCGGTCCCTAAGTACCCTGGAGAAAGATGGTAGTGAGTTGCTTTCTTGAACAACTACAGTCCTGTAATGTGTAGGGATGCCCATAGTGCTGTTACACAGGACGTTCCACAGTATCAATGAAGGAACAGTGATTCTGTTCCAAATCAGGATGGTGTGTGACTTGGAGGGGAATTTGCAGGAGGTGGTGTTCCTGTGTATTTGCTTCCCTTTTGCTTCCAAGTGGTAGAGTCTACAGGATAAGTTAATGCTTAAATGTCTTGGTGCGTTCCCGCAGTGTGACTTATAAATAGTCTACACTGCCGCCCCTGTGGACCAATGATGGAGGGAGTGAATACCGAACATGATTGATGGGGTACCATTCAAGCGGGCTGCTTTGTCCTCTTACGTATAATTGGAACGGAGTATTAGATTTACAAATTTACTTTACAGTTTCAAAAAATATAAACTGTGAGAACACAGGCCCAATGGCTTATGAATATCGGATTACTTTCGATTCAGCCGCAGTTTGCTCTGCAGTTCCTTGAGGTTCTATGAAAATAAATAGCAATGAAGGTAGTTTGACAGAGCGGTGGGACTGTGCCTGGGTTAGCTGGATCTGATAACAGGTAAACATATGATAGAGCTGTGCAATTAAACTCAACGTCCCTGGACAAGGGAGAGGAAAAGCAGCCACAGTTCAGTGACTCCTGCTGTTGGATGGGAATGGGATCAGACCGGACTGTGTCAGCTTTCCATCATTCACTGTCGAGGCTGACGTGATGAAGAATTATTGGAAATCCTGTCTTATCTTAACGCAGTTAATAATAATTAGATGTAGATATGGCTTAAATGGGATAATATTAAATGGGTATAAGATTTTTTTCTTTGAAACTTGCTTTAGGATTACGACGCTGACAATGTAGCACTTATTCCCTATCTCGCATTGATTATTTTTCATTTTTATTCGCTCATGGGATGAGGGCGTCACTGGCTAGGCCAGTATTTATTGCCCATCCCTAATTGCCCAGAGGGCAGTTAAGAGTCAACCACATTACTGTGGGTCTGGAGTCACACGTAGGCCTGACCAGGTAAGGATGACAGTTTCCTTCCCTAAAAGACATTAGTGAACCAGATGGGGTTTCCCCCTGACAATTGGCAATGAATTTGTGGTCACCATTAGACTCTTAATTCCAGATTTTTATTGAATTCAAATTCAACTATCTGCTATAATGGGATTCAAATCCAGGTCCCCAGAACATGAGCTGAGTCTCTGGATGAACAGTCCAGTGAGAATGCCACCAGACCATCACTTCCCGAAAGCAAGAAATGTCAAACATCTGCTGGTGGGACTGAACTCACATAGAGCTCAGACTAAGTTGGGATGACAGGTCCAACACTGCAGAACGTTAGTGTTCCCATTGGATTTTCTTACAACAGGCAACTTTCACAGTCTTTTTTTCCCATTTGTAGGCTACAAATTGCTGCATTTAGACTTCAGTTCTACTGATTATGCTGGTGGGGTTTGAGTTTACAGCCTCTGTCCAGTTTCATGTTGACTGGATGGCCATACATACTACATATGATCAAATGTTAAAAGTGGGGGTAAACGACAGTGGGAATGTTAGCCGTAGATGGTTTGAGGAGCAGAGTTTTGAGACACAGTGTAAAGTTTGGTTCTAATTTGAAATACTGACATAAAGGGATTTTATTTTGGTATTTCATTTTTAAAAAATATTGTGAATATTATTTCAGCAATGTATTCCAAGGTTATGCTGTTTGTGTCTATCATATGGCTGATATACGAGAGGTGTTCAATGGACCGTATGCTCACAAGGAAGGACCTGACTATCAGTGGACTGCTTATGAGGGCAAGGTACCTTATCCAAGACCTGGATCTGTGAGTATTCAACCTTGGGAACCATCATTAAATGCTGTTCTCTTCTCTCCAAATAGTTTGATTTAAAAGAGTGCTACAGGGAGAAACCAGGAAATGAACCTTTAGTTCTGTTGTTTCACTCGAAGTTTTTGTATTTTATTTCAGTAGTGAAACTATTTAATTTATTTTAGCTTTTTATCTCTGCACATGCCCTTTGGAGGCTGCTAACATGCTCTCACTATTCTTAGGCCATGTGGGAAGACTTGTTATAATGTTTTACTTTTTTAAAAATGTATTCATTTGTGGGATGTCGGGGTGTTGCTGGCTGGCCAGTGTTTATTGTCCATCCCTAGTTGCCCTTGAGAAGGTGGGGTTGAGATACCTTCCTGAACCGCTGCAGTCTACTTACAGCGGATTAACCCACAATGCCATTAAAGAGGGAATTCCAGGATTTTGATGCAGTGACAGTGAAGGAACAGTGATATATTTCCAAGTCAGGATGGTGAGTGGCTTGGAGGGGAACTTGCAGGTAGTGGTGTTCCCATATATCTGCTTCCTTTGTCCTCCTAGATGGAATTGTTCGTGGATTTGGAAGATGCTGTCTAAGGATCTTTGGTGATTTTCTGCAGTGCATCTTGTAGATTGTGTACACTGCTGCTACTGAGCGTTGGTGGTGGAGGGAGTGGATGCCTGTGGATGTAGTGCCAATCAAGCGGGCTGCTTTGACCTGGATGGTGCCAAGCTTCTTGAGTGTTGTTGGGGCTACACCCATCCAGGCAACTCAGTTGGCAAGCTCAGGCTAACACAGGGACAGATTCCACAGGAAGGAGTAATTGGGGTGAGAAAGGTACCACAATAATCAGGGGTGACATGAATCGACATGTAAATTGGACAAGTCAGGTTGACAAAGGTGACTTGAAAAACTAAGTTCATAAAATATATATGGCCAAGTTTCATTGAGCAGTACATTCTGGTGACAACCAGGGACTAAGTCATTCCAGACCAAGTAAAGTGCAATGTGACAGGATCAATCAATAATCTTCAGGATATAGCCATCACAACTTGATAAAATCGCATGTTCAGTGTGAAGGTGAAAAATGTGAGTTTTCCACCTAAACATTAGCATAGATAAAGGAATAACTACTTAGGGGTGGCACGGTGGCTCAGCGATTAGCACTGCTGCCTCACAGCACCAGGATCCCAGGTTTGATTCCAGCCTCAGGTGACTGTTTGTGTGGAGTTTGCACTTTCTCCTCCTGGCTGCGTGGGTTTCCTCCGGGTGCTCCAGTTTCCTTCTACGGTCCAAAGATGTGCAGGTCAGGTGAATTGGCCATGCTAAATTGCCCATAGTGTTAGGTGCATTAGTCAGGGGGAAATGAGTCTGGGTGGGTTACTCTTCAGAGGGTCAGTGTGGATGGGTTGTGCGAAGGGGCTGTTTCCACACTGTACGGAATCTAAATTAATGAATAGAGAGCTGGGGCAAATGCTAATTTTCCGGTTGACAAACTGTAATTGTGAAGTCCCAAGGGGTTCAGTGCCGGGACCTCAATTATTTACAATCTCTAATCAGTGCTACAGACTAAGAAACCAAATGTACGGTTGCTTAATTTTCCAACGAGCCCAAAATAAGCAAGCAAGTCAGTTGTCAAGAAGGGGTGAAAAGAGTACAAAGGAAAACAGATAGCTGAAGTGAAAACGTGCCAGATGGAGTTTAACATCGAAAAACATGGATTTGTCCATTCTGAGGGTGAACAGTAGAAAAATAGAACACTATTCGAATCAACAAAGACATCGCAGAACCCAGTCATACAGAGGTCCGAGTTTATGATGCACAAAATGTTAATGTGCAGCAAGTAAGTATGGACACAAAGGGATTGTTGACATCAATTTGCAAGGGAAATGGAATATAGTTTTATTACAGCTTGACATGCCTCTTGGTGGAGCACTCTGTACAATTTTGGTCACTTTATTTGAAAAAAATATAATTGCATTAGAACCAGTTGAGAGGAGACTTGCGTCAACCCATTCCTGGAATGAAGGTTTTATATTACAAAGAAAGATTGAGCCTATACCCCATTAGAGTTTACAAGGATGAAAGGTGACTTTACTGAAACATATAAGATCCTGAAGGGGACTTGACAAGGTGAGTGCTGAAATGATGTTTACCCAGGTTCAAATTAAGAGACAAGAAACCAAGAGAACTGCAGATGCTAGAAAACAGAACCAAAAGTGCTGGAGAAAGGTCACTGGATCTGAAACATTAACACTGGTTTCTCTCGGCAGATAATGCTAGACCTGCTGAGCTTTTCCAGCAATTTCTATTTTTGTTTAAAATTAGAGGTCTCCCTTTTAAAACTGAGATGAATCATAGAATCCCTACAGTGTGGAAGCAGGCCGTTCAGCCCATCAAGTCCACACCGACGCTTCAAAGAGCATCCCACCATCTTTATATCTCTGCATTTTCCATGGCCAATCCACCTAGCCTGCACACCTTCGGTCTGTGGGAGGAAACCCACATGGATATAGGGAGAATGTGCAAACTCCACATGGGCAGTTACCCGAAGCTGGAATCAAACTGGGTCCCTCGCGCTGTGAAGCAGTAGTGCTAACCACTGAAACACCATTTTCCATGAGGACATTTTGTTTCTCTCTCTTAGCCCCTTCCTCAGAACCAAGCTGGGGTTGTGGGTGCAGGGTCATTGAACTTATTGGAGGCAGTGTTAGACAAATTTCTGACTTCAGGTGGTATTGGGGATGGACTCCCCAATGGTGGTTTTGAGACCAAAATCAAATTTTCTCATTTTCTCATCAAATGCAAGGGAGACATGAAGGGTCAAAACATAAACAGGAATTACTGGAGAACCTCAGCAGATCTGGTAGCACCTTTGGAGAGAAATCAGAGTTAATGTTTCAGGTCGAATGACCCTTCCTCAGAACCCCAATGGTCAAGTGGCCTGCTCCTCTGTCCTGTAGTTCCAGCATTTGGCAGTGTTCATGATATTGCCTGCCAGGAAGTGTACAGGAATGGCTCAGTTTCAAAGCCTGATTGCCTCAACATAACTTGCTGCCAGTCCTGAAGAAGGATTACACCGAAACATCAACTTCTCCACCTCCTGACGCTGCCTGGCTTGCTGTGTTCTCCCACTGCCTGTCCATCTTGTCTTTGGGCTGCATCACTCTAATTTTATTAGATTTTTAAAATTTTATTAGATTTCCCTACAGTGTGGAAACAGGCCCTTCAGCTCAACAAGTCCATGCCAACCCTCCGAAGAGTAACCAATCTAGACCCATTTCTTCCTGAATGAAGCACCTAACCTATGGGCAATTCACCTGGCCTGCACATCTTTATGACTGTGGGAGGAAACCTGCACAGACACGGGGAGAATGTGCAAACCCCACGCACACAGTCTGAGGCTGGAATTGAACCTGGGATCCTGGTGGTGTGAGGCAGCAGTGCTAGCCACTGAGCCACCATGCCACCCTTTCTCAAGAGACCAGTGATGGACAGATAGCCAGAAGGGCTGAGATTTTGTCACAATATGTATGAAATAAAGCAATCATTGCTATGCTACTCAAGGATGTTCTTTCTACTAATTGTTTGTCATGGCATCTATGATGGACTGCAGATGTGATGGTTAGAAATGGCAGGGGGATTGTATTTTCAGTAAGGACTCAGTCTTTTTTTAAGCCAAACTGAGTTTTCCATGTGATAGTCATTGGTCAGATTTAGCAATAAAACCTTTCCACTAATATTTTGACAACTGTACATAGCCTAGTAAATAGCCTTCTGGCTGTAAATTGAAAAACTTAATGTTAATCGATGGTAGTCGTATTTTTATTAAAGTGCAGCAGGTCAGGCAGCATCCAAGGAGCAGGAGAGTCGACTTATCAGGCATGAGCCCTTCTTCAGGAAACCTGAAGACCATGGTGACGGAGATCCTGAAGAAGGGCTCATGCCCGAAACGTCAATTCTCCTCCTCCTTGGATGCTGCCTGACCTGCTGTGCTTTTCCAGCAACACATTTTCAGTTCTGATCTCCAGCTTCTGGAGTCCTCACTTTCTCCTAGAGTATTTTTATTAAAGGCAATGTATTAAGTTTAAAAAACCATAAAGTTTGAAAGTGTAAAATATAGAATATAGAATATATAACATTACAGCGCAGTACAGGCCCTTCGGCCCTCGATGTTGCATTGACCTGTGAAACCAGTCTGAGGCCCATCTAACCTACACTATTCCATATACGTCCATACGCCTATCCAATGACCATCTAAATGCCCTTAAATAGAGATAATTGGAAAGGAGATATATTAGATCCAAATTGGGAGAGGTTGTTAATCTGAAGTTTTTAACAGACAATTGTGTTTTAATTCTGGCCAAGGATCTTGGTTTCTACTGCTGACTTGATAGTCACAAGTTTATCATAGAATTCAAGGTTTGTGCGAAGATTTGTAGCTCGGGTGCTTGTTGTGGTTCTGTTCGCCGAGCTGGAAGTTTTTGTTGCAAACGTTTCGTCCCCTGGCTAGGCGACATCATCAGTGCTTTGAAGCCTCCTGCGAAGCGCTTCTTTGATGTTTCTTCCGGTATTTATAGTGGTCTGTCCTTGCCGCTTCTATTATCATAGAATCCCTACAGTGTGGAAACAGGCCCATCAGGTCTGCACTGACCTTCTGAAGAGCATCCTACCCAGACCCACCCATCCACATAACCCTGCATTCCCCGGGACTAACCCACCTAGTCTGCACATCCCTGGACATTTTACCACATCTTCAGACTGTGGGAGGAAACCCACACAGTCACAGGGAGAGCGTGTAAACTCCAAATAGACAGTCACCCAATGCTGGAATCAAACAAGGGTCCCTGGTGCTGTGAGGCAGCAGTGCTAACCACTGAGCCACCTGCCTCCACCATTTACAAGTGTACTAACTCAATTTGAGCTTATAGCTCTCAACTTGTCAAAAGCCATGCTAGCATAAAGGAATGTCTTGCCTTTGGATTTGATGTAATTGTATTCTACTGCATAAAATGCAGGTACAAACCATGACTTTGGTTAAGACAAATACCAGCAATAAATTTTCCTACAATTAACAAAAATAGTAGTGGTGGAAATAGGTTTTTCTGATTGGAGATCTCTAACCAGTGGTGTTCCTAGGGGTTCAGTGCTGGGACCCCTGTGGTTTGTAAATATATCTAAATGATTTGGAGGAGAATGTGGATGGGCTGATTAGTATGTTTGCAAATGACACAAAGACTGTGGGAGCTGTGGATAGTGAGGAGGACTGCCAGAGTATACAACAGGATACAGATCGGCTGGAGACTTAAGCAGATAAATGGCAGACGGAAGTTAACCCGGACAAATGTGAGGGGATGTATCTTGGAAGTTCTAATACAGGAGGGAAGTGTACAGAAAATGGCAGAGAGATTGAGGTGCACAGGTCCCACAGAGCCCTGAAAGTGGCAACCCAAGTGGAGGAAGTGGTCAAGAATTGGCAGAGTGTAAGAATTGGCAAGCCATGTTGCAGCCATATACAACTTTAGTTAGGCCACATTTGGAATACTGCTGAAAATGTGTTGCTGGTTAAAGCACAGCAGGTCAGGCAGCATCCAAGGAACAGGAAATTCGACGTTTCGGGCCAGAGCCCTTCATCAGGAATGAGGAGAGTGTGCCAGGCAGGCTAAGATAAAAGGTAGGGAGGAGGGACTTGGGGGAGGGGCGATGGAGATGTGATAGGTGGAAGGAGGTCAAGGTGAGGGTGATAGGCTGGAGTGGGGTGGGGTCGGAGAGGTCAGGAAGAAGATTGCAGGTTAGGAGGGCGGTGCTGAGTTCGAGGGAATCGACTGAGACAAGGTGGGGCGAGGGGAAATGAGGAAACTGGAGAAATCGGAGTTCATCCCTTGTGGTTGGAGGGTTCCCAGGCGGAAGATGAGGCGCTCTTCCTCCAACCGTCGTGTTGTTATGTTCTGGCGATGGAGGAGTCCAAGGACCTGCATGTCCTCGGTGGAGTGGGAGGGAGAGTTAAAGTGTTGAGCCACGGGGTGGTTGGGTTGGTTGGTCCGGGTGTCCCAGAGGTGTTCCCTGAAGCATTCTGCAAGTAGGCGGCCCGTCTCCCCAATATAGAGGAGGCCACATCGGGTGCAGCGGATGCAATAGATGTGGCCTCCTCTATATTGGGGAGACGGGCCGCCTACTTGCAGAACGCTTCAGGGAACACCTCTGGGACGCCCGGACCAACCAACCCAACCACCCCGTGGCTCAACACTTTAACTCTCTCTCCCACTCCACCGAGGACATGCAGGTCCTTGGACTCCTCCATCGCCAGAACATAACAACACGACGGTTGGAGGAAGAGCGCCTCATCTTCCGCCTGGGAACCCTCCAACCACAAGGGATGAATTCCGATTTCTCCAGTTTCCTCATTTCCCCTCCCCCCACCTTGTCTCAGTCGATTCCCTCAAACTCAGCACCGCCCTCCTAACCTGCAATCTTCTTCCTGACCTCTCCACCCCCCCACCCCACTCCAGCCTATCACCCTCACCTTGACCTCCTTCCACCTATCACATCTCCATCGCCCCTCCCCCAAGTCCCTCCTCCCTACCTTTTATCTTAGCCTGCTTGGCACACTCTCCTCATTCTTGATGAAGGGCTCTGGCCCGAAACGTCGAATTTCCTGTTCCTTGGATGCTGCCTGACCTGCTGTGCTTTAACCAGCAACACATTTTCAGCTCTGATCTCCAGCATCTGCAGACCTCACTTTTAACTCGCACATTTGGAATACTGTCAATACACTACCAGAAAGATCTGGAGGCTTTGGAGACAGATCAAAAATGATTTGGCAGGATGTTGTCTGGTTTAAAGGGTATTAGCTATGAGGAGGCAAACTTGGTTTGTTTTCACTTGAACTTTAAAAGATGAGGGGCAACCTGTAAGAAGTTCATAAGATTATGAGAAACACAAATAGAATAGAGTCCTTTTCCCAGGGTAGAACTGTCAATTACTTGGGGACATAGGCCTAACATAAAAGGGAGTAAGTTGAAAGGAGACATAAGAGGCACGTTTCTTTTTACACAGAGAGTGATAAGTGTCTGGAATACACAGGCAGAGTGGGTGGTGGTGGTGGCAGATACAACATTTAAGAGACATCTTGATAGACTTTTCACCTTTTCTTGTAAAAAATACAAGTGACAATAAATGACTGTTCTATTCTAGTCAACGAATAGAACAGGATCTGAACTGCCTGGAGACAAAAAGGTTTTTTAGTTTAGAAAGGTATCATTTGTCAGCTCTGTCTTTGTCCTGCTTAAGAATCATTTGCAAATACTCAACATCCTGGACAAACAACCCATGATATATGAATACCAATCCAACCACGGCTGATTGGGAATTTGAATTCAATTTTATTTTTAAAAAAAGCATTTGTACTTCTAAAAAGACAATGATGATGTCCATTTTCTAAAAGAAACCAACTGGTTCATTGGTGTCTTTCAGGGAGGAGTAATAATGTCTTTACCTGGTCCAGTCTATAGTTATTGGGCAAAAGCCCTTCTTCAGATTCTTGATGAAGGGCTTTTGCCCAAAATGTCAATTTTCCTGCTACTTGGATGCTGTCTGACCTGCTGTGCTTTTCCAGCACCTCTCTAATCTTGACTGTAACCTACAGCATCTGCAGTACCCACTTCTGCCTGGTCTAAAGTTATTCCAAGTCCACATCAATGTGACTAGACTCTTAACTGCCCTATGAATTGGCTGAGCAGGCATGCTATTATATCAGAGTGCTACAGTGTGCTGTGGTTCATGTAGAAAATTCAAGGGTGATCAGGGACAGACCGTGAATTCCGGCCCTGCTGACAATGTGATAGGAAATGCCAGGACATGTACCTAACCCCACATCTTCATGACTGAACTCTACCTCTAGGAGTCTGACAAGTCATCTTGTCTTTCCCAGTTCAGGTGGCATGTACCGGTGGCCTGTTTGGATTATCTGCTAATGCCTTTGTCACGCAACCTGCAACCCCAGCCATTCACCACTCTTTTCTGGAGGACTTAAGTTGTTACGAAGTACTTATGAATGTCAGAAAACGTAATGTCATACCCCGTCTCTTGCTTTCATTGTAAATGGGGATCTTTTGTTTTGCTTCCACAGTGTCCGAGTAAGATCACCACCCAGCCCAGTCGGCTGTACACCAGCACCAAGGATTACCCAGACGATGTTCTGCATTTTGCTCGCAGCCATCCTCTTATGTTCCAGTCAGTGTTCCCTATCAACCAGCACCCGGTGCTCATCAAAACCAACGTCCAGTACAAGATGACGCAGATCGTGGTGGACCGGGTAGAGGCAGAAGACAGTCAATACGATGTCATGTTCATTGGGACAGGTATGCTGAATGCTGGGGTGGTCAATGCTTTTAAAGCAGCACAGTATTTAGAATGGGATAAAAGGTACAGGATTGAATTGAATTGAAATAGCTTTATTGTCACGTGCTCACATGAATACAGTGAAAGGTTTACAAGTCACCACTTCACAGCGTTATCGTTGGTACAAAGATACCTAGGTACAGAAAGTTAAACATTTCAGCCCTCCTTACTAAAAAAAGTTGAAAAACAAAGAAATACTGTTTACAGTCCTGATAATTCAATACCACTGTTCAGTTCTAATGTTTACCGTGTGAGCTCACTCCTACCCCTCTTCTGGCAACTTAGTCTTCCATTCTTTTCTCCTTTGTGTGTCTGTCTGGTTTTCCATTAGATGTATCTGTGCTGTTCCCTCCAACTGCTCCTCGTGCTAGTGAGTGCTGTATTCTGGTCACAGTCTGAGACTGTGTGAGTGAGGACTGTGCATTTGAAATCTTTCCAGTCGCGCATTTCTTAAATGTTCTGTCGGTGCTTCCTTGTGTTGTACTGTGTCAGTCCTGTCTATGTGTGTGAGGCTGTTTGACGAGTGCTTTGCATGTGAGTGTGTGTGGGCTTTGCATATGAAGGCCAGTTGTGGGAGAACTATGTATCATTACAGGTAAGAGGTGAGCTTGAGAAGGCAGGACCTTATGGTGTCCTCAGCCAAGAATCGAACCCATACTGTTGGTACCAGTGTGCATCACTGCCGTTCAGCCAACAGAGCTAATCAATGCTCTTGTATTACAGTATAAATCCATGGATAGGGGTAGATGAGGCTTCAATTTTCAAGATATGGTTGGGCCAGGATTCTCTCCTGCTTTTGCTGCCTTGGCATGAATTTGAAGGAATTACAAGTTGATATTCAGACCACATGCAAATGAATACTCATCCTGTTTGGTCACAAGATGAACATACCATTGTGTCCTGGTTGGGTGGGTGGGTGGTTGGGGCATTGGGTTGGGGTTAGGGAGCGTAAACGTAGTTCTGCTCAGGGCAGAGACACTACCCACCGCACCACATCGATCTTAAATCTCTACTCACTTGAATACTGTCCGGAATCTGATGACACCAGGATTATAGTCTGGAAGGTTTATTTGAAATCACAAGCTTTCAGAGGGTAGCCCATTTGTCACCTGGTGTCGTCTGATTTCTGACCTTGTCCACTCCACTCCACCACTGGCACCTGCACATCACTTACATAATGTTCAGTATCCTATCTCACTTTTTTATCAATCCAAGGCATGGATCCATCGGTCCCTAAACTGCATGATAAAAGGACAGAGTAGGATTCCTTCTGTCTCCTTCAGCAGACAATGCCACTCCCATAGACATGTGTTGCGGACTCATTCTTCATTCAACTTTGACATTTGGGAAGCTAATTTTCCGAGGTCAAACACTGGTGTCCTTTGCCACCAGCAAGAGCTATTGACAGATCAGAGAGGATATTGGATTCTCTGTGCGGAAGCCCACCCTTGCAAAACCAAATAGCCCGGAGCTCTGGAATGTTTAAGCTGAACTTTATTTTATTTCCAATAATCCCCTGCCATGACTACTCTAAACAAAGTCCCGTGGCCACTCCCACTGGCATTCCCACATAAAGCAGCACAGTGGTCCGGGTCGCCCCATGACTGAGCTCTCTTTGTTAAGCGCACACTGAAATGTCTTTGCTTAGCACTGCAAATGTCAGAATTAACAACTGAAGGTCTTGTGATGTGACTGCGTGAGGTGAGACCAGGGCAAGAGACCGCAGCCGTCAACTCAACAAACAACCCGGGAAATGGCAACACCAATCACTCACCCTGATTCCTTTATTTCATCCGTTTTTTAATCTTATTCGCACTCTGCGACTGAGAGAGTGGGACCTGGCCATTGTTCTACTGGTGCGGTTCTGCAACAGGAGATGAGCCACGCTGGTGGCAGGTCCCTTTTAATTACCTCATGGGATGTGGGATCTGGGGCAAGGCCAGAATTTGTTGCCCATCCCTAATTGTCCCTTCAACTGAGTGGCTCACCTGGCCATTCCAGAGTCAACTAAATTAACCGTAAGTCACTTTGCTGTAGGTCTGGAGTCACGTGTAGGCCAGACTGGCTAAAGATTACAGAATCCCTACAGTGCTGAAAGAGGTCATTCGGCCCATTGAGTTTGCACGACCCCCTGAAGAGCATCACACCTGCTCGCGGCCCCCTATCCCTATAACCCTACATTTCCCATAGTTAGCCCAGCTCACTTGCTCATCCTGGTCACTGTAGGCAATTTGTCATGACCAATCCATCTAACCACACATGCTTGGATTGTGGAAGGAAAGCAGAGCACCTGGAGGAAAGCCATGCAGAGACGGGGAGACCGTGCAAACGCCACACAGACAGTCCTCCAAGGGTGGAATCAAACCCCCAGGCCCTGAGGCAGCAGTGCTAACCACTGACCCCATGATGGCAACTTTATTGTCTGAAGCACATTAATAAACCAGATGTGTCTTTACAACAGTTGATTGTAATTTCATGGTTGCCTTTATGGAGACTGGATTTCGATTCCAAATATTAGTAGTTAAATTTAAACTCCACCAACCACCATGATGGGATTAGACCTTGCTTTCGACCATAAGACCATAAGACATAGGAGTGGAAGTAAGGCCATTCGGCCCATCGAGTTCACTGCCAATCAATCATGGCTGATGGGCATTTCAACTCCACTTACCCACATTCTCCCCGTGGCCCTTAATTCCTTGTGACATCAAGAATTTATCAATCTCTGCCTTGAAGACATTTAGCATCCCGGCCTCCACTGCACTCTGCGGCAATGAATTCTACAGGCCCACCACTCTCTGGCTGAAGAAATGTCTCCGCATTTCTGTTCTGAATTTACCCCCTCTAATTCTAAGGCTGTGTCCATTGGTCTTAGTCTCCTCGCCTAACGGAAACAATTTCCTAGCGTCCACCCTTTCCAAGCCATGGATTATCTTGTAAGTTTGTATTAGATCTCCCCTTAATCTTCTAAATTCCAATGAATACAATCCCAAGATCCTCAGCTGTTCCTCATATTTTAGACTTACCATTCCAGGGATCATCCGTGTGAATCTCCGCTGGACACGCTCTAGTGCCAGTATGTCCTTCCTGAGGTGTAGGGACCAAAACTGGACACAGTACTCCAAATGGGGCCTAACCAGAGCTTTATAAAGTCTCAGTAGCACAACGGTGCTTTTATATTCCAACCCTCTTGAGATAAATGACAATGTTGCTTTCGCTTTCTTAATCACGGACTCAACCTTTACCTTTAGAGAATCCTCGACTAGCACTCCCAGATCCCTTTGTACTTTGGCTTTACGAATTTTCTTACCATTTAGAAAGTAGTCCATGCTTGTATTCTTTTTTCCAAAGTGCAAGACCTCGCATATGCTCACATTGAATTCCATCAACCATTTCCTGGACCATTCTCCTAAACTGTCTAGATCCTTCTGCAGCCTCCCCACTTGCTCAGTACTACCTGCCTGTCCACCTAACTTTGTATCATTGGCAAATTTCGCTAGACTGCCCCAGTCCCTTCATCCAGATCATTAATATATAACGTGAACAGCTACGGCCCCAACACTGAACCCTGCGGGACACCGCTTGTCACCGGCTGCCATTCCGAAAACGAACCTTTTATCCCAACTCTCTGCTTTCTGTCAGACAGCCAATCCTCAATCCATACCAGTAGCTCACCTCGAACACCATGGGCCCTCACCTTGCTCAGCAGCCTCCCATGTGGCACCTTATCAAAGGCCTTTTGGAAGTTTAGATAGACCATATTCACTGGGTTTCCCTGGTCTAACCTACTTGTCACTTCTTGAAAGAATTCCAACAGGTTTGTCAGGCATGATCTCCCCTTACTAAATCCATGTTGACTTGTTCTAATCTGACTCTGCTCTTCCAAGAATTTAGAAACCTCATCCTTAATGATGAATTCTAGAATTTTACCAACAACCGAGGTTAGGCCAATAGGCCTATAATTGTCCATCATTAACACACAATTAGGCTGAGCCTTTGGATTATTAGTCCAGGAACTTTGCAACTATACCTTACAATGAAACATCCTCAAGGCCTAGTTTGGTTTAACACAGTGAACTCTTCCTGAAGTAGGGTGAGACATGTACTTTGCTTGACTGTAGGTGGGGAATTAGCAACTCTTCCTATCCTGACTAGGCAGACTAGTGATAGATTACAGAGCCCCTACAGTGCAGAAAGAGGCCTTTGGGCCCATCAATTGTGCACTGACCCTCTGAAGAGCTTTGCTCCTGTGCCATTGAAACTTGCCATAGTCCCTTGCGCTGCTTTCTCATGAATAGAAAACAGTGGGTAGTTAGTTTAATCTGAGGGTCACTACACATCAGGAGAGAGATAAGGTTACAAAGACCTCCATGGTAACCTCAGCCAAGGCAAGAATTGAACTTGTACTGAAACTTGAAAGGGTTCAGAAAGGATTTACAAGGATGTTGCCAGGGTTGGAGGATTTGAGCTATAGGGAGAGGCTGAACAGACTGGGGCTGTTTTCCCTGGAGCGTCGGAGGCATCTCCAAATCAGGACTAGATTGGGTTGGGATATCTGGTAACCCAATAGGCTGGATGGCTGGTTTACCGTGTAAAGCCACGCCAATCATACAGTCATAGAGTCATAGCGATGTACAGCATTGAAACAGACCCTTCGGTCCAACCCGTCCATGTCGACCAGATATCCCAACCCAATCTTGTCCCACCTGCCAGCACCCGGCCCATATCCCTCCAAACCCTTCCTATTCATATACCCATCCAAATGCCTCTTAAATGTTGCAATTGTACCAGCCTCCACCACATCCTCTGGCAGCTCATTCCATACACGTACCAACGTCTGTGTGAAAAAGCTGTCCCTTAGATCTCTTTTATATCTTTCCGCTCTCACTCTAAATCTATGCCCTCTAGTTCTGGACTCCCCGACCCCAGGGAAAAGACTTTGTCTATTTATCCTATTCATGCCCCTCATAATTTTATAAACTTCTATAAGGTCACCCCTCTGCCTCTGACATTCCAGGAAAACAGCCCCAACCTGTTCAGCCTCTCCCGAAAACTCAGATCCTCCAACCCTGGCAACATCCTTGTAAATCTTTTCTGAACCCTTTCAAGTTTCACAACATCTTTCCAATAGGAAGGAGACCAGAGTTGCATGCAAAATTCCAACAGTGGCCTAACTAATGTCCCGTACAGCCGCACCATGACCTCCCAACTCCTGTACTCAGTGCTCTGACCAATAAAGGAAAGCATACCAAACGCCTTCTTCATGATCCTATCTCCCTGCGACTCCACTTTCAAGGAGTTATGAACCTGCACTCCAAGGTCTCTTTGTTCAGCAACACTCCCTAGGATCTTACCATTAAGTGTATAAGTCCTGCTAATATTTGCTTTCCCAAAATGCAGCACCTCACATTTATCTGAATTAAACTCCATCTGCCACTTCTCAGCCAATTTGCCCATCTGGTCCAGATCCTGTTGTAATCTGAAGTAACCCACCAATTTTGGTGTCATCTGCAAACTTACTAACTGTACCACTTATGCTCGCATCCAAATCATTTATGTAAATGACAAAAAGTAGAGGACCCAACACCAATCCTTGTGGCATTCCACTGGTCACAGGCCTCCAGTCTGAAAAACAACGCTTCACCACCACCCTCTGTCTTCTACCTTTGAATCGAGATATACAGCACAGAAACAGACCCTCTGGTCCAACTTGTCCATGCCAACCAGATATCCTAAATTAATCTAGTCCCATTTGCCAGCACTTGGCCCATATCCCTCTAAAGCCTTCCTATTCGTATATCCATCCAGAAACCTATTAAATGTTGTAAATTTATCAGGTTCCACCACATCCTCTGGCAGCTCATTCCATACACATACCACCGTCTGAGTGAAACAGTTGCCCCTTAGGTCCCTTTTATGTCTTTCTCCTCTCACCCTAAACCTATGCCCTCTAGTTCTGGACTCTCTGACCCAAGGGAAAAGACCTTGTTTATTTACCCTATCCATGCCTCTGCTGATTTTATAAACCTCTGTAAGGTTACCCCTCAGCCTCCGAAACTCCAGGGAAAACAGCCCCAGCCTGTTCAACCTCTCCCTATAGCACAAACCCTCCAACCCTGGCAACATCCTTGTAAACCTTTTCTGAACCCTTTCAAGTTTCACAACATCCTTTCGATAGGAGGAGGACCAGAATTGCACGCAATGTTCCAAAAGTGACCAGTGAAATAACAGTTTCTACAGTAATGCAGGAAACATGGCGACCAGTCTGCATAGCACAATCCCAAAATAAACAGCAATGTGACCATGGCCAGGTAATCTGTTATCCAATTGCTCTTAATTGAGGGATAAATATTAACCATGACTCTGGTGACAATTCCATGACTCTTTCTTGAAATAGAATTCCTACAGTGGAGAAACAGGTCCTATGGCCCAACAAGTCCACAGCGACCCTCCGAAGAGTAACCCAACCAGATCCATTCCCCTACCCTATTATCCTATATTTACCCCAGACCAATGCACCTAACCTACACAGCCCTGAACACTATGGGCAATTTAGCATGGCCAATTCATCTAGCCTGCACATCTTTGGACTGTGGGAGGAAACTGGAGTACCCAGAGGAAACCCGCACAGACACGGGGAGAATGTACAAACTCCATACAGGCAGTCGCCCGAGGCTGGGATTGAACCCTGGTCACTAGCACCATGCGGCAGCAATGCTAACCACTGAGCTATAATGTCATGGAACCTTTTCTACTCACTTAGAAAGGCAAAACCAGGGAGAGAAGTGTCAGGTGCAAGAGTTTTTTTTTAGACTTAGATTAGACTTACAGTGTGGAAACAGGCCCTTCGGCCCAACAAGTCCACACCGACCCGCCGAAGCGCAACCCACCCATACCCCTACATATTACCCTTTACCTAACGCTACGGACAATTTAGCATGGCCAATTCACCTGACCCGCACATCTTTGGACTGTAGGAGGAAACCGGAGCACCCGGAGGAAACCCACGCAGACACGGGGAGAACGTGCAAACTCCACACAGTCAGTCGCCTGAGTCGGGAATTGAACCCGGGTCTACAGGTGCTGTGAGGCAGCAGTGCTAACCACTGTGCCACCGTGCCGCCCACCAGTGTGCCACTGTGCCGCCCACAGTTGAGGGAGTCCACAGAATGACAACAGGCGAAGGAGCATGGGCAAGGTGAACAACAGTGCTCCCTTTGGTTCTTCCTGATTACTGTTTTGTGAAGAGGATTTTCTTTCTCTGCAGATACTGGGCTAGTCCTGAAGACAATTGCCCTGCGGAAGGGTAACGGCGTACAGAGTGAGGAAGTTATCCTCGAAGAACTCCAGGTTTTTAAGGTATTCATTTTACCATCTAGCTATGGTCTGATAATATTGGATCCTAATTTCTATGCATAGAAATCAGGATCTAATGCACTAAGGAAAATAGCCTCAGTCTGTCCAATAACACCTCCTAACCGATAATCTCCAGCCCAGGGCAGTATCCTGATTAATCTCCTCTGTACCCTCCTAAGTGCAATCACATCCTTCCTATAATGTGGATTGCAGAACTGCACACAATCCTCTTGTTGTGACTGCACCAATGTTTTATACAGTTCCAACATTACCCCGCTGCTCTTAAACTCTGTGCCTCAACTAGTAAAGGCTAGTGTCCCTTTTGGCACCTTACCCATTTTATCTATCAGTCTCCGGAGTAATTCTCCAGTAAAGGGAGAGATACGCAGATGTCCAATAATGATTTCTATTTTCACATTGCCAGATTCCGAATCCTATCACGTCAATGGAGATATCAGTGAAACGGGTAGGTATCATTGTCCATTCGATGCCGTGCTATTCTTTCAGTGGATGTAGATTTCTCCTGTTGATTGCCACTTAACGTCCCTCCTGTGTCCTCTGCCCCCTTGCAGCAGCAGCTGTACGTTGGCTCGAGGGTAGGCGTTGCCCAGGTGAAGCTCCATCAGTGTGAGACTTACGGTAATGCATGTGCCGAGTGCTGCCTCGCTAGAGACCCCTACTGTGCCTGGGATGGAAGCTCCTGTACCAGATACCTGCCAGCTGCTAAAAGGTACTGTGTCTGGCATCTTTACACTGGCTCCGAAATAACGTGTGTATGTGCTGGGGAAGGCTGGCTTAGATAGTTTTCATCAACTTGCGCAGGGACATCTGGAGCAGGTGGGACTCACACCTGGACCTCCTGGCTCAGCGGCCGGAACACTGCCACTGTACCTCAAGAGGCCAGTTTATATGAACTCATTAATAGATGAAAGGAATGCACAAATCTGTACCTATGTTCACATCTGGTTAATACATGGTGGATAACTCTGTTTATCCTTTGAGTACTGTGCATTATGTGTGTATTTTGGAATATTGCTTGCAATTCTGGTCTCCTTCCTATCGGAAAGATGTTGTGAAACCTGAAAGGGTTCAGAAAAGATTTACAAGGATGTTGCCAGGGTTGGAGGATCTGAGCTACAGGGAGAGGCTGAACAGGCTGGGGCTGTTTTCCCTGGAGCATCGGACGCTGAGGGGTGATCTTACAGAGGTTTATAAAATCATGAGGGGCATGGATAGGGTAAATAGACTAAGTCTCTTCCCTGGGGTGGGGGAGTCCAGAACTACAGGGCATATGTTTAGGGTGAGAGGGGAAAGGTATAAAAGAGACCTAAGGGCCACCTTTTTCAAGCAGAGGGTGGTACGTGTATGGAATGAGCTGCCAGAGGTAGTGGTGGAGGCTGGTACAATTGCAACATTTAAAAAGGCATTTGGATGGGTACATGAATAGGAAGGGTTTGGAGGAATATAGGCCAGGTGCTGGCAGGTGGGACTAATTTGGGTTGGGACATCTGGTTGGCATGGACGGGTTGGACCAAGGGGCCTGTTTCTGTGCTGTACATCTCTATAAGTTTAGATAATTATAGAGCCTGTGACCTCTGATCATCAAATCCCTACAGTGCTGAAAGATACTATTCAATCCATTGAATTCACAGTGGCTGTCTGAACGGCATCCCACCCAGAGTCATCCCCCCAACCTATCCATGTAGTCCCACATTTAGCATGGCCAATCCACCTAAACTGCACATCTTTTGGATTGTGGGAGGAAACGGGAGTACCCAGAAGAAACTATGGAGACAGGGGGAGAAAATGCAGACTCCACACAGACAGTCTCCTCAGGTTGGAATTGAACCCAAGTCCCTCGTGTTGTGAGGCAGCAGTCTAACCATCGAGCCACCGTGCCACCCTAATGTTGAATATTGAACAACATATCTACAGGAATGGCTGTACACAAGTACTCTACAGTTTCATTTGCCTGTTTCCCACCACCTCCCCCTCCCCCCACCTCCCCCGCACCTCACCTCCAATATCCAAACCCCTCACTCTCACTCCCAGCAGTAGGTGCTATGCCCTGTCAGCTAGTTTACATTTCTGATTATTCTTAACCACAGACACCATCCTCCAACTGATGCTTGTGAGTGTATTCACCAGCAACGGTTGCTGGGGAGTCATGGGAAGCGATACCTCTGGAGGGTTGTCCCCTTCTCTGTGTGGATGGTGAAGCCCATTGCAATGCCAGACAGTAGCCTTCAGTTCAATCTGTGGAGACCAGGGGCCAACTCATATGTGGGTCAATGGAAAATGAATGAAAGTAAAATACTGCAGATGCTGGAAATCTGAAATAAACACAGAAATTGCTAGAGACGCTCAGCAGGTCTGGTGCATCTGTGGTCAGAGAAACAGGTAATGTTTCAAGTCCAATATGACTCCTCTTGGCGACATATTGAATCCGATTTTGTTGGGGAAGCACTTAAAACAGAGAGTGTGAGCAATCCATCAGGTGCAGTTTTGAAGTCTTCCATTTTTGTTTAAGTCTATGAGATACCCTCTGTGTCAGTGGGACTCCAAACCCACACTAACCAGGAAGATCCCCACAACTGCTCAGACTATTGGATTGGCTGTGTAAGTTGGAAACGCACTCTGTGACACTGAAGGGAGCTGGGAGTATACCTTGTGGCACAGACTCCCATCCCCACATGCCCAAGCCTAACCAAGTGGGAATCCCCCGTTCCCTCCACCTACCCCTCATCCTCCCACAACATCCACACGGTTTCAGGCTAACCATTCTCTCCCCCTACCCCAGTCTAACCTCCTCTGATTGGCACGTTACCAAGGCCCTGCCCATTCTAAATAGCTGGGGCCATCTGCCCCAACACAGGTTACTCACCCACTATAGAAATCTTGGAATCCTCTACAGTGTGGAAGCAGGCCATTCCGCCCATCAGGTCCACATCAACCCTACCGAAGAGCATCCCACCCAGACCCCTCTCCCCCCATCCTATCCCTGTAAACCCTGCATTTCCCATTTCTAACCCACCTCACCTGCAGCTCCCTGGACACTATGGGCAATTTAGCATGGCCAATTTTAGACTTCCCTCCTGGCCACAATTGTCAACCCATGTGATTCAACTCCACAGACCATCACATATTTGCCTGCAGAACTGCTGGGGCAAGGGGACTTCTTTCAAATCTGTCCACGGAACATGGGCTTCAGTGGCTGGGCCAGCGTGGCTTGATAGGGCAGAGTCAGCCATGTTGCAGTGGGCCTAGAGTCACATGTAGACCAGACACGTTAAGAATAGCAGATTCCTTTCCGACAGGACATTAATGAACCAGATGGGTTTTAGGATGCACAACAGTTTCCATCAGGTTAGCCTTTTTTACCTCATTCCAGCTGTTTATTGAATTAAAATTTGACCATCCAGGAATTGAAGCCATGTCACTGGAGCATTAGTTTAGAATTCTGGATCACTAGTCTAGTGCCACTGTCTCCCCAACTTCACCCACAAACCATTCACTTACAGCATTTATAGAGGTACCAGAATTCTGAGAATAGTTAGTCCCATCGCCATAAGGGCACAGTCTGAGAGGGAAAGGCATTTAGCTGATGAGCTGATCTCTTCGGCAAGATTGTGTTAAAGAGCCTGAGATTCTCTTTGTGTCCTCTCTTTGTTTAGACGTTTCCGGAGACAGGATATTTGGAACGGTAATCCCATTCACCAGTGTCTGGATCAGAGTCTGATCGGTAAGAGCGACCACATCTCTACTTCCAATCTCTCTCCTTTCTGCTGTATCCACCAGCGTATACATCAAAGTGATGTCTCTGTGATGGGATTAATGAGCAATCAATGTGTAAATCCAGCCAGGGAGGGACAGATGCCGTTTATGGGATGCAAACAGGGTGGATGCTCTGGGGAATATTCCCCTCATGAAAGGAGGGGACGCAACTTTTAAATAAAGAGTCAGTTGTTTAACATGGAGATGGGAAGGATTTTTTTCTTTCAGTTTGCTAATGTGTGGAAGTTTTTTCCCCAGCGATTGATGGAGAAGGCAGAGCTGTCAAATAGTTTTTAGGCTAAATGAGACAGATTCTGCACTGATAAGAGAGTCAGGGTTTAATGGGGATAGGCAAGGAAGTAGAGTTGAGGTCACCATTAGATCAGCCATGAGCAGACCCAGTGAAGTGAAAGGCTTCCCTGCTGTTCCTGATTCCCATGCTGGTTAAATCGACTGAGCATTTGCCTCTCATGTCAATAGTGCTGTGCATAACTTGTTGTCTTTCAGCAGGATTTGTTCCCATTCAGTTCAGAGACTATTCTGGTTAGCATTAAGGGTTGTCCTTTCTCTCTCTTGCATGCTAATCTATGGTACGGGGCGTATGGGTCAGGAAACTGAATCTTTTGTTGCCAAGAGCCTTCTCCTTAGGATCACAAATTCCTAGATCGGACTGAGGGACAGTTAAATACTCAACCTGGAATTGTTCCCCCACCCCAGCCTCACACAAAGAATCTGAATGAGGGTGGTTGAGAACTTCAAACTATTTTGTACTTTTCACTTAATTCTTGCTAACAACTGGGTTCCGATCATAAAGGTAAAAACAATGACTGCAGATGCTGGAAACCAGATTCTGGATCAGTGGTGCTGGAAGAGCACAGCAGTTCAGGCAGCATCCGAGGAGCAGTAAAATCGACGTTTTGGTCAAAAGCCCTTCATCAGGAATAAAACCTTCGTGATGAAGGGCTTTTGCCCGAAACATCGATTTTACTGCTCCTTGGATGCTGCCTAAACTGCTGTGCTCTTCCAGCTCCACTAATCCAGAATCCCGATCATAAAGACTCATTTCCTAAATAGCGGTTTCCCTTCATGCCATGAATATGTGCTACAATTAAATATTAATGTATTAATTAAAAATCCCAGGCCTGAGAGTCGTCTATCACTAAATACTAACTACTAGGTTTTTTAAAAAATATGTATTTTAACCCCTTATAAAAATGTTCTTTTACTCACTCTCATTCCTATTGCTTGCTGCACAGCCATGTTTTTTTTCTAGAATGTTCCTCGCAGTAAGATGCGGGGCCTGTGAGCCAGGCTTAAGTGGCAAGTTCCCAGTCTGCAGTGTTTTGTCAGGTGCTCTCTCACAGAGGGAGAGGGACAGTGCTGAAGGGACAAAGCCACACACACAGGGCAGTCGGCTACTGAGCAACATCGGCAAAGGTCTGACTGAAGATCATTTTCCCACCCTTTCTATCAGGCAAGGGTGCACAGAGCAGGAAGATTTGAACTGGATAAATAGAATCAATCTGAGAAGAAAGCACATGAAGGCGACCTCTTTCATGTTGGGTCCTTTGCTAAGCCTCCCCCCTTAAGACCTCTCACTCCTTGACCCCACTCCCTCAACCTCCTCTTCCACTCCTATCCAGAGCTCACCACAACTAAAAGTAATTATATTTGCCTTTCTCTTGAAAGCACTCTCCTTTACACAGCTTCATATCAGTATTTGGAACCTAATTCTGTCTTAAAAAGAACTTCAGAGCGTAATACTTCAGGAGTAATAATCCTCTTTCAAAGTGCCCATGTTTTTTCCTGTTCTCAATGCTTCCACTGCCCACATGGTACCAAGTGTCTGTTCAGTTTTCAGTTTGTTTGGAGGGTCAGAACCAACATTGCAAACTGATGCCCATTGTGATGCTGTCCTGGTCTTTGCCAATTAGCTCATTGGCTGCATGGCAACCCAATGCTTGCCACTTCACTCCCTGAAACAATGTCAGAAGGCACAAGAATCTGCCACATGGACGCTAAAGATTCGGGCATGTTCCTCCCTGTCTCACCTCCCAAAATGATTTTTCCTGACTAGTGGAGGAGCTGAACATGGGAAAAGGACAATGTGTACTGCAATGGTCTACCCTCATCTTTCCAAGAGCACAGATTTTGTGTCCTACCCAGGCTGACCTCCACTCTTTGAACCCATTTCTTGGTTCAGGGTTTGTCAAGAAACTATACAGAGCAACCGCAATTATCCGAACAACACGGGTGAGGAGTATTTTGTTTGGATAACCAAATGTTCAGATAATGGAAAGTTCGGATAATACAGTTTAACCAAGCGTCGGGACCTTGACATCTTGTTCAGAAAATCTGAAATTTGGATAATTGACTTTTGAATAACCAAGGTTGCTGTGAATACAAACCCAACCACCTACTGTAATTGGTGAAAATTGTCAACATTGACAAAAGATAGGAGCGAGGTAAAAACAATGACTGCAGATGCTGGAAACCAGATTCTGGATTAGCGGTGCTGGAAGAGCACAGCAGTTCAGGCAGCATCCAAAGTGCAGCGAAATCGATGTTTCGGGCAAAAGCCCTTCATCAGGAAATAGGAGCAACTAGCAAAGGATGTGATTGTATTGGAGACCGATCAGAGAACATTCTCTGGATTGTCTATTGAGGAGAGATTGAGTAGTTCCACCCCATACTCTCTAGGGTTTAGAAGAATAAAAGAAGATCTAATTGAGATGTCAAGATGCTAAAGGATATTGACAACGCAGACATAGAGAGGATATTTACCTGTGGGGAGTTCTAGAGTGAGAGGTCATAATATTAAGCTAAAGGGTGGGCAGATGTAAAACAGAGACAACAACAAATTCTTCTCTAGAAGAGTCATAAATCTGTGGAGTGATCTACCACAGTGGATGCTGGGACACTGAATAAATTTATGGAGGAGACAAACAGATTGTCAATTAATAATCATAGAATCCCTACAGCGTGGAGGCAGCCCACACTGACACACAAGAGAGCAACCCACCCAAATCCACCCCTGCATTTCCCACGGCTAACTCACCCAGCCTGCACATCCCTGAACATTATGGGCAATTTCCCATGACCAATCCACCCTGACTTGCACATCTTTGGGCTGTGGGAGGAAACCTGCACAGACATGGGGAAAATGTGCAAAGTCCACACAGTCATCTGAAGGTTGAATTGAAACTGGGTCTTTTGCACTGACGGGTTGCAGTACTGACCATTGAGCCACCATGCTACTCTGGGTTAAAGGCTTGTGGGAGCTGGCAGGGAAGTGGAGTTGAGACCGAGATGTGTTCATCCACAATCATATCAAATGGCATAGCAGACCCGAGGGACTGAACAGCCTATTCCTGCTTCTGCTCCTTATGTTCTTAAACATTCTAAGGAGTGAGGAATCAAACTACTTGAACATAATTAACAGAAGAGCTATGCAGAATTTGAGAATTATTTTGATGCAGCCAGGCTGTACCCGATGGGGCAGTGGAAGCAGATTCAATAGAAATTTCAAGGGGTAAGTTGAGAAATACTAGAAAAGCCTGGACAATAGGGAATGAGTCGCGGAGTGGGATTAATTGGATAGCTCTTTCAAAGAGTGGGCACTGGCAACAGTGAGGCTGATTGGCCTCCTTCTGCACTGATGGGTACACATGGACCAAAATGAACGGCCATTTTGAAATTTGACCCTCACTGATTTGAGCGTAATCTGAACGAAAAATTGTGATTGTTTTTATTTCCTCGCAGTAGAAGAGTTTGATAGTGCGGAGGAGAGAGTGGTGTATGGGACTGAACACAACAGCACCTTTCTTGAATGCATCCCAAAGTCTCTTCAGGCCACTGTTAAATGGTTCATCCAGCGAGCTGTGGACGATATGAAGGATGAGGTGAGTGGAACCATTTAATGACTGACGAAGTGGTAGAGGTTGATAAAATTCCAACATTTAAAAGGCATTTGGATGGGTATAAAGGTAGGAAGGGTTTAGAGGGATATGGGCCAAATGCTGGCATATGGGGCTGGATTAATTTAGGATATCTGGTCGGCATAGGCCAGTTGAACTGACAGGTCTGTTTCCATGCTGTATGACTCTATCTCATGCGCTAGCTGTTGTATATTTCACATCACAGATCTAGGCAGAAGATCACATTAATTTCTGTGTCAACACAAACTTTATTTGGAAGGGTATTATGTCATGCTTTCAAATGTCTGCTCCATCTTCTCACCCTTTATGCAGTTCTGCTTACCTCTCTTCATCATCCTCACTGCAACTAACTGTGCATTTTATATCTCATAATAAAATAAACAAAACTATTGGTTGGCAACTTTGCCTTAAATTTCCTCTAGTTGGCATGAACAAGTTGGACCAGAGGGTCTGTTTCCATGCTGTATGATTCTCTGACTCTATGACATTTAAAGTGCCTGGATCAGCATTTATTTCCCAACCCGACTTGCCCAGAGGGCAGTTAAGAGTCACCCACGTTGCTGTGGGTCTGTAGTCACCTGTACATCTGACCGGGGTAAGGATGGCAGATTTCCTCCCCTAAAGGGCACGAGTGAACATGATGGATTTTTAATAACAATCAACATGATTGCTATTAGTCTAGCTTTCGTTCCCGTTTTTTAAAACAAATGTTGCATTCATATGTCATCATGCAGTATAAATGTTGGGTTTGCAGCCATATTCTACAATGTAATCTGTACTACAAATTGACTATCAACATCCTTCTTTAAATAAGGAAACCAATAATTGTACACAGACATCCAGGTGAGATCTCATCAGTACCTCATACAACTGAAGCAGAATGCCTAGATTTTTTTAAAATTTAATTCTCTTCATGATAAACAATATTATTTAATTTTATAGAATCTAGTAATATTCCTGATTACCTGTTATGGCTGCACACCCGTCATTTGCAATTCATGCACAAGATCCCTCAGTGTCTCAGAGCTTTGCAACCCGATCTCAGTCTTTAGATAATGTCCTTCATTTGCATTCTCCCTGCTAAGATGAACAATTTCATATGACATTCCATTTGGCAGATGTTTGCCTACTCACTTAGCCTATTGTTATCATTTTGTAGCCTTCTGATCTCCTTTGCACAACTTACTTTTCGATGCATTTTCGTGTCATCGGTAGATTTAGAAACATACATTTGCTCCTTTCATCCTGAATATGCTGTAAAAACTACATCTACACTAAACTATCCTGATCCCTGTGCATACCACATGTTACACCTTGACAGAAAATGACCCATTTATGTCGACTCTCTGTTTCTTGTTAACCAATCTTCAAACATGGGGGAGGTGGGTTGATGGCTTAGTAGTATTGTTACTAGACCATTAATCTAGAGAGAAAGTGAGGACTGCAGATGCTGGAGATCAGAGTTAAGAGTGTGGTGCTGGAAAAGCACAGCAGGTCAGGCAGCATCTGAGGAGCAGAAGAATCGACGTTTCAGGCATGAGCCGTTCATCAGAGCTTATGCCCGAAATGTCGATTCTCCTGCTCTTCGGATGCTGCCTGACCTGCTGTGCTTTTCCAGCACCACACACTTGACCATCAATCCAGAGACACTGGTAATGTTCCAGGGACCTGGTTTCAAAGCTTGCCCTGGTAGATGCTAGAGCTTGAATTCAATAATTATCTGGAAGTAAGAGTTTAACGATGACCATGAATCCAAAACCCACCTGGTTCACTAATATCCCTTAAGGAAGTAAAATGTAATCTTTAATGTGACCACAGACCCATAGCAATGTGATTGACTCATAATGCCCTCTGGGCAATTAGGGATGGTCCTGCCAGTGATAGCTGCATCCAATGAAAAAAACCCACATGCTATCCCCTGTACAATTTTTGACACCCATTTTAAATGTCACGAATTGAAGGAGCCGGTGTTGGACTCAGGTGGACAGAGTTAAAAATCACACAACACCAGGTTATAGTTCAACAGGTTTATTTGGAAGCATTAGCTTTTGGAGTGCTGCTCCTTCATCAGATAGGTTGTGGAGAATAAAAGAATATTCTCAAAATAAACTTGTTCAACTATAACCTGGTGTTGTGTGATTTGTAACATATTAAATGTGGGACCTTATCAAATCCCTTCTGGTTATTTAAAAAGATGACATCCCTACATCGATCCTTGTAGCATACCACATGTTACACCTTGCCAATCAGAAAATGCCCCATTTATGCTTACTCTCTGTGTCTTGTTAGCCAGTTAATCTTCGATCATGCCGTCTGGGGAGTTGAAGGCACAGTGCATGTACAGCTTTTAATAAACATTTTCCCTATGACAGATGTTAAGCTAACCAGCCTGTAGGGTGCCTGCTTTCTGACTCTTCTTAGACTGGAAGGCGGTACACAAATGCACGTTATTGGCTTCCCACAGGTGAAAACCGATGACAGGATCATCAAGACTGAGCACGGCCTGTTATTCCGAAAGATTTACCGAATGGACGAAGGGACATATTACTGCAAAACGATGGAGCACGGCTTCACGCAGACAGTGAGCAAGATCTCGCTGGAGGTGATTGAGAGCGGGCAGCTGGACGAGATCTTCGGCCGTGATGATGAGGAGCACACTAACCGCCCGTGCGTCACACAGCCTCGGCGACTGCACAGCCAGAAGCCGTGGTTCAAGGATATCATGCAGCTGATCGGCTACTCGAACCTGCACCGCGTGGAGGAGTACTGCGAGCGGGTCTGGTGCAATGAGAAACAGCGCAAGAAGCGCAAGATGATGGTGAACAAGTGGAAGTACGTGGGGGAGGTGGGCCGGCGGGCAAAGAGCAAACCTCGCAACAGGACACCCAGGCACATCCCTGCTGACACATAAAACCTGTTTGAACTCTGCTTGGATGGTTAGTAAGGGACTGAGCCCAAGAGGCAAAGCATCCGAGCAACTTTTCGAAATGGACTTTTCTCAATTGAGGCTGTGAACCCCATTGCTGGTAATTACGGGAGAGAGGATAGCCTCAGTTCAAACAAATGAAACCAAAGACTCCCCTAAATCTTCATCTCCATTTCTAACAAAGAACTTTGTCAAATATTCCTGTGATTTTTGAGTTTATTGCGCCATAGCATTGACCATGTTGAGTTAGTAACCAGGACTGTACTGTAATGTCAAGCTCTGCATATTTATAACTGTTATTTAATGACTCCTTGGAATTGCTGAATGACCAATGTGAGGACAAAGAGCCTGCTATATTTGACCAGAAGCCATAAAAACAGATGGAGCAAGGAATGGCTGTAGTGGAGTGTTTCCCAAATTGTTGAACCATTGGTCTGTATGTTATTGTTCACATGAGCAGGGCTAGATAGATGACATCTTAAACCAGAGTTGTGACCTAGGGAGGTTGGTTCTACAGTTATCTATCACAGTGTGTGTAAAGTGTCTGAGCAAAACCTGACAGCCCACTGTAGCACAGCAAGATACAATTCTTTATAATTGTTACATGTTTTAATGACCAATGGATGTGGCGTTTCTAGGGTACTCCAAGAGATGCTATCATCCCTTGAGATCTTTAGTATTGATGTTTTGGTTTTGTTAGAGGGGAAGTTGAGCAAACCAGGTTTATTGATTCATGAAAATGGCATTGAGAACTAGGCTTAGCCCATGATTATGTTTTTGTGAAGCTCTGTTCCAGGGAATGGGGTTTTTCTAGTTGGTGAATTCTGACTTTTGATGGATGAACCATGAGGTAAAGTTGGCATAGGCCTACCAGACCCTAGGGCCACTCTCTGACTGGGAGGGATGACTGATGGTGATGTAACACCTCAGGCAAGGTTTTCAGGTGAAGGCAGAACCTTCATGGTGACCCTGGCGATGAACCCATGCTGTTAATATCGCTCTGCATTGCAGTTATCCAATCCACTGAACTAACCAACTCTTGCATGCATTACGTAGAAGGGTATTGGATGACTGTTTTCAGATGGGTGTGTTTTAACGGGTGTATTACGATGTGTGTAGTCCGAGGTGTAATCTGATGTGTGTAATCCAATGTGTGTAGTCTGATGGGAGAATTCTGATTGGTGTAGACTGATGGGTGTAATATGATGGATGCACTCTGATTGGTGTGATCCAATAGGTGTATTCTGATGAGAGAATTCTGACTGGTGTATTCTGATGAGAGTATTCCAATGTGAATTTTCTGATGGGTGTATTCTGATGAGAGTATGCTGATGGGATTATGCTGATGGTTGTATCCCGATGAGTGTATTCTGATGGGAGAATTCTGACTGGTGTATTCTAATGGGAGTATTCTGATGGGAATTTTCTGAGGGGTGTGCTCCAATTGGTATATTTTAATGCAACTTTTCCAATGGAAACATTCTGATAAGAGTATTCGGACGGATGCCTGGTTGTGATATTTCATGTTTAGAAACTCCCGGTTTGTCCAAACATTACCTAATGGCTGATCCTGGTTACAATTGTTCTGGTTCATTGTTGACTTAAAGAGTAAGCCATTTGTGATTGATGTTGTAAGTAGGCACATGAGCATTTAACAGTAACATTTCTCTAGAGATATGGAAAGAAAAATGAGTGTGCGATTCTGCTCTGTACACAATAAATCTCTCTCTGGATTGTGTATCAGTCTCTCACCCTGGTAATTAACAATTAAATTGATAAATTTACTGTTAACCTTTCATTGAAAGCCTGGTTACGTTTTGCACATGGAGTCAATCTCCTGGCAGTCCCAGCATCAGCGAGGCTGGTGGTGAAGCAGCTGGGAATTAGACCCTTGCCCTTGCCTCTGATCACCCCCCACCCTTTCCCCCAGCCTACCGTTGACCCATAAGGCCCACATCCATTCCTGGGCCTCTGCTATCTGTGGTGCCAGCAACTGTTGCCCTCCACTGGCACTAGCAGCAATATGTAGCTGTCTGCCTCTAATTGACCGACAGCTCCTGGCTTTTGAGTCTTCCATCACTGTGGACCTCCATCGTGGAAAAGACCTGCAGGTGACCATTTCAGTGCCTGAAGGACATTTGATTCCACTGGACCCTACCCACACAACTAATGAGGTTCCCCACTGGCTCTCCAATCAGTGGAAAAAACACCCATCAGCCCAGGGAGTTCTTAATATTCTAGAATAAAGCTCCTGAACAAGTGGTAAAAGCTGGTTCCACACTAACTTGGACTTTTTTCATTGGAAAAAAGGAGAAGAGGGGACCTAATTGAGGTATGCAAGATAATGAGAGGCATAGTTAGAGTCGATAGCTAGAGACTATTTCCCAGGGCAGGAATGGCTAACACAAGGGGTCATAGTTTTAAGCTGGTTGGAGGAAAGTATAGAGGGGATGTCAGAGGCGGGTTCTTTTACACAGAGAGTTGTGAGAGCATGGAATGCGTTGCCAGCAGCAGTTGTGGAAGCAAGGTCATTGGGGACATTTAAGAGACTGCTGGACATGCATATGGTCACAGAAATTTGAGGGTGCATACATGAGGATCAATGGTCAGCACAACATCGTGGGCTGAAGGGCCTGTTCTGTGCTGTACTGTTCTATGGAAAAGGCAACGTTGCAATGATGGAGTGGATCTGGGTGGGATGCTATTTGAGGGGACGGAGCAGTGTGGTATTCGATGGGCTGAATGGCCTGCTTCCACACTGTAGAAATGTTATGAATGTACATTAAGAAAAGATGAACATCTGTCAAGGGAGTAAACCTACAGCCCACATGTGATTCCAGACCCCAAAATGTAGCTGCCTCTTAACACCCTAGGATTGGGTAGCATGGAAACCTTGCCAAAATTGCCCACATCTTTGAAAACGTTCAAGTCAAAGAAATCTGATCACGGTCCAACCACCCACAAGCATCCTTGATAATTTTTGGGTTCCTTAGGGGATGGGCAAACAAAAACAACTTGACCAACACCAAGACAGTGAAACTAAATTATATCCTCAACTCAATGTAACATCGACCACCAGACATCTCATCAACCTCAGAGGTTGAACCTCTTTTGTTTACATTAAACAGAACGATTTTAGCCATTTTGTATTGTGACACTGGATAATGAGAGGAATCATCTAACTGTATTACCCAACAACCAGTCTCATTAACAACAATGCCTATTGGAAAATCTGGCTCAGTGGACAATCCCAGTGAACAAGTTGCAATTCTGCTAGGTGCATTTATTGGGGAGAGTTATTGCAGCAGGTCTGGTATATCAGAGAGTGTTGGTATTTCAGCTTTACAGTACGATACATCAGAGTCTTATAGTGAAGTATTTCAATACTGTAGTGAGTTTTCATGCATCAGACAGTCTTACAATGAGGTACATGAAAGTGTTACAGTGAGGAATAAATATCAGAGATTAGGACAATTTGGAAATGGTTACAATAAAAAAATGGGATATCAGACAGTTTTACAGTGAAGTCCAGGATATCAAAGTGTTAAGTGAGGTACAGTTTTTCAGAGACGATTATAGTGAGGAGTGGTTCATCAGTGTGTCACAGTGGGATACAATGCACCAAAGGAACAGTGACACAGTGAGAGGTCACTTAACAAAGTACTGCCAATATACAGGCCACTTTAGATTTTGTAACCCAAGCCGACGGGCTCTCAGGAACTGTTTATCTCAACATGAGGGCTACTATTTGGACAGAGAAAAACAAAAATGATAGATGAATGTCTCACGTTGTAATGACTTGCCATTCTGGGACCAGTCTCCAAAGCCTCAGTTAGGCCACATTGACTGTAGTAAGCAGCCCTGCTATTCTGTTTGCTATCTTTGACAATTACTTCATGGATCTTTGAACCAAGTTGTGATTTGTAAAATAATGTATATAATTACGTTTTAGGTATTTTGTACAGGATTAGGTTGTTTCTTTTTATTCACATTACATTTTCTTCAAAAAACTTAAAAGAGATGTTTTGAATTATACTTTTGAACTGTCTCAACACTTGGAGTTTTAATTCCATTATTTAAATGGAAGTTAAATTTAATTCTTGTCTGGCTTCTCTTTTTTTAAAAAAAATTCAAATTATTTATGACGATGTACACTTGTACCTGAAAAAAAGCTGCTGAATTTTCATGAACACGTAGATTTTTAATATTGGCTGAAGGGTGTATTTCCGCGCTGTACAATTCTATGACTCGATGGGCGTAAAACTTTTCATCTGCTCCAAATTGGAAGTGCATGATAGGTGGAAGCACACAATGCTGATGTATTTAGGCAATAGCTCACAATTAAACTGTCACCATAACCGTAAACAGACTTAATATGCTCATTGATCTATGATGTGTGACCATTGCGTGGCGGAATCGGCTCAAGGGGCTGAATGGCCTACGTCTGTCCCCTGTGTATGATCATTCTTTCAGAAAAGACAATACAATTCAATTCCACAGTGTCAAAGGATGTTGAAAAACAGACTAGACTTAGATTTCTGATTCCCATTTCTTTCCCCCAAGGTAAAATCATTTGTTTCATTGATGTTCAAAGGAATTTACTTTTTCACTCTAAATTATCAATTGATCAAATCTCGAGATCATGAGGACTATGCAGCTTCAAAGATTTTAGTTAGTAATGTAGAGTTGTGTCATAAAGAACACTGTATTTAATCGGTTTATGTATACTTTAGATGTAATTTTTACTTTTCTAATGTATATTTATACTCTTTCATTTAAATAAAAGCCAGGTCTATTAAAGTGTAACCTTTACATGTGAGGCCTGTTTATTGGTTAGTCCTGTGGAGGTGCCATCATAAGGCTTCTTATTTTTATTGTTCCCAAACCACCACCATCCCTTATAAACCCCTTAAACATTTTCTTAAAGATCTCAATATCCAGTTATCTGATCACTCTTCAAAGTGTGAGAAGGATGTTGTGACCCTTTTCAAAAAGTGATCAGGTAGTCTGCTCAGGTTGAAAATGTGTTGCTGGTTAAAGCACAGCAGGTTAGGCAGCATCCAAGGAATAGGAAATTCGACGTTTCGGGCACAAGCCCTTCATCAGGAATGAGGAGAGGGTGCCAGGCAGGCTAAGATAAAGGGTAGGGAGGAGGGACTTGGGGGAGGGGCGATGGAGATGTGATAGGTGGAAGGAGGTCAAGGTGAGGGTGATAGGCCGGAGTGGGGTGGGGGCGGAGAGGTTAGGAAGAAGATTGCAGGTTAGGAGGGCGGTGCTGAGTTGAGGGAACCGACTGAGACAAGGTGGGGGGAGGGGAAATGAGGAAACTGGAGAAATCTGAGTTCATCCCTTGTGGTTGGAGGGTTCCCAGGCGGAAGATGAGGCGTTCTTCCTCCAGCCGTCGTGATGTTATGTTTTGCCGGTGGAGGAGTCCAAGGACCTGCATGTCCTCGGTGGAGTGGGAGGGAGAGTTAAAGTGTTGAGCCACGGGGTGGTTGGGTTGGTTGGTCCAGGCGTCCCTGAGGTGTTCTCTGGAGCGTTCCGCAAGTAAGCGGCCCGTCTCCCCAATGTAGAGGAGGCCACATCGGGTGCAGCGGATGCAATAGATGATGTGTGTGGAGGTACAGGTGAACTTGTGGCGGATATGGAAGGATCCCTTGGGGCCTTGGAGGGAAGTGAGGGAGGAGGTGTGGGCGCAAGGTGTCTGCTCAGGTACCATTTGAGCTGATAGAATTACATGGTGGCTCAGTGATTAGTACTACACTTGGGACCCAGTTCAGTTCCAGCCTTGGGTGACTGTCTGTTTGAAGTTTGTGCATTCTCCCCATGTCTGCATCTCAGGTTTTCTCCCACAGGTTAGGCAAATTGGCCTTGCTAAATTGTTCAGGAGTGGACAGGATAGGGGGCATTTGGACTTGATGGGCCACATGATCCGCTTCCATACCGTAGGGATTCTATGATATTTTCTAATCAATGTATTCAGAGATGTTATTGTATTAAAAATGGTTTTGATAATGAAGGGTTCATTAAAAAGGAACCTAATCAAAAGGTAGTCTTCAGAAGAAGCTTTATTGAATGTCCTTTCTATTATCTCGAGATGAGAGTTTTGTGCGAATAATCAACAGCCTCTCTCTTTATTTAGTTGGGAGTATAAAGTCCTAGTGATGAGGCTTTTGCTTATTTAAATGAGACACCAATGTGACATTCTCCCTGTGTGAATGGAACAATGATCATGAGGTTTCTTATTGATCAGACAAGGTCACCTCCTTAACAGAGTGACTAAAAATTACCCAATTCAAAAGGGTCATGCATCATGAGATTTCCTATTTAAAAGGATTACTGATTGTCCTCAGGCACTGCTTGTCACTGGCCACTCGGGTGTTTCCTTTCTTCCTGGTGGAGGGAATTGAATAAAGACTCGTGCACCTTGTGTCTTTCACTGTGTCTCACACACACACACGGGTGCTGGGGAAGAAATAAGCACTAGCGCAGTTAGGCAGTAGTGTGGGAGTAAAAAGGGGTAGGCGTGTTAAAAAAAAGACAAAATAAAGAAAAAAAATTTATCCTGGTGACAATCGCTAAATACAGTTATCGCTAAACTCAATTATACAAACGAGATGGGTGGGCACTATTTCGTTTGGATAATCAATGATTCAGAAAATCGATTAAATGCCTTTCCTCTGGGGTTCAGAGTTTTAATGTCTGCTGTCTGCTCAGGAGACTGCAGAAGCATTGGTACAAGACATTGTTTCAGCCACATTTAGAACACTGTGTACAGCTCTGGTCGCCACATTACCAAAAGGATGTGGACACTTTGGAGAGGGTGCAGAGAAGGTTTATGAGGATGTTGCCTGGTATGGAAGGTGCTCACTATGAAGAGAGGTTGAGTAGGTTAGGTTTGTTTTCATTAGAAAAAAGGAGACTGAGGGGGGACCTGATTGAGTTTTACAAAAGGATTCGTAACAAGAAGTCACGCTTTCAAGAGGAGGGGTGGAAAGTTAAAGGTGGATGCATGTGATAAGTCCTTCACACAGAGGGTAGTGGGCATTTGGAATGCGTTGCCAGCATCAGCTCAGGCTTGGAGGGCCGAAGGGCCGGTTCCTGGGCTGTAAATTTTCTTTGTTTCTGAAGTGCACAGCGCGCGAGACCCCGCCCCTCCCCCGTCCAGCACCACCCCCTCCCCCCCAACCCGGTCCAACACTAACCCCGCCCCCCCCAGCACAAAGCACGTGAGCCCCCGCCCCCCAACACCGCCCGCACCCTGCCCCATCCAACCCTGATCGCCACCATCCCCCCCCCAACCCCATCCAACCCCATCCCCTCTCTGGGGCATCCGGACTGCACACCAACAACAAGACTGCTGCTGTCCAGCTGCCGTTGTGGGGTAAGTCTCCAAATAGTGCACAGACACGGCCACACACACAATCTTTTACTGCAAGTGTTTGACAGGTTCCACGTTTGCCCTGCACAGGACAACGTTGGAGAGATTATTCCTGGGAAGCAGGGAGGGCGTTAGGGTACACACCTCTGTAGAACTCCAGGGAAAGTGTGGGGAGAGAGACAGAGGGCGGGTGGGGGGAGGGTGAGGTATCAGTCATTTGGGGACGGTGCCTGTTTAATCACTGTAAACAAATCAGTGTTGGAAACATGTCTTTGATGTAATGTTTCCATTGGGACCTCAAGGTCTCCTTTGGATAATCCAGTTTTCAGATAATTGGTTTTCAGATAATCGAGTTTCCTCTGTAATATTGATACTCTAAACTCAAAAGGAGTGCTAATACTGAGGTGTCCCACTGGCAACACACGGCAAAGGGTCATTGATATTGAGGTTCTCCCCATTTGAAATGGGTTCTGATAAGATACTAAAACAAAACCGAAAACTGGAATTATGAAACAATAACAGCAAGTGCTGGAGAAATTCAGCAGGTCTGGCAGCAAGAAATCAGAGATAACGTTTCAGGTCCAGGATCCTTTCTCAAAGTTTCTCGCCACACGTGATGCCAAACCTGATGAACTTTACCAGCAATTTCGAGCGCAATGCGGGAAGTGCGATCCAGATGCAGCAGAGAGGGAATTCCCGGCATCTGTAACAAAGAGCAATCCCAACGTGGTGAGGAGGGAATTCCTGGCATCTACAACGGAAAGAGCGATCTCAATGTGGTGAGGAGAGAATTCCTGGCATCTATAGTGGGAAGAGCAATCCCAATGCTGCAGGGTGGGAATTCCTGGAATCTACAACAGAAAGAGTGATCCCAATGTGGTGGTGAGGGAATTCCCCAGCACCTGGGGTGGTGGTGAGAGCAGGTAACCTGCGGTCTCATGGCCAAAGTGAAGGCGATCGAGCCTTTGTTGAGCGTGTGAACCCTGCTTGACTAAGCTCTTCAGAAACCTTTTGAACTTTTAACTTTATTTCATTATTTTTCTACTCAACACTAAGGAGGACTGTAATGTTTAACTTTTAACTTTGTTTCTTTATTTTGTACCTTGAGTCTAAGATTTTTGTTCTTTAATATCTTTGTACCTAAACTGACACCGAGAATGTAACATTGTACACGTTACACTGTACTCCTGTACTTGAGACAACAAAATCTAACTCTGATTCTGCTTTCTGTTCTTGTTTCTGTTAAAGGGATGCACAGGAGAGTTTGACTTGTTCTTCTCAGTGTTTTCAGCCCCAGTGAAATAGGCAGCTCCTTTCCTGCTATCACTCAGAGCCCAGTGAAAGCTGAAACTGCTCATTGTTTGAGACACTGTTGGGCTCAGTTGACAATGCTAAAGGCAGAGTCTGACTAACAGCTCCTGTCGCCAGTTAACACAAACACCTATTGTCCTCGTCACTCCTTTACAGAATTTAAATAAACGAATCCACTGAAGAGGAAGTGTCCCAGAGTCAGTGGGCTGACATGTCACGGAGCCTCCTTATTATTCTTGGTGTGGCTCCTAAGTTTGAGTGGTCACAAGACTCTGTTGAAGTTGTACTCACTTTTATCCACAATTGGCTTTACCGTTCTTCGATACGAAAAATTGTTCATAGACTCATAGTGATGTACAACACAGGAAAAGGCCATTTGGCCCATCACGTCTGTGCCAGTCAATAAAAACCTCCTCACTATTCTAACCCTAGCACTTGGCCCATGGCCCAGTATGCCTTGGAATTGCAAATGTACACTAAATGCTTCGTAAGTGTTATGAGCATTTCTGTCTCCACCACCCTTCGAGGCAGTGAGTTCCAAATTCCTACCACTGTCTGGGTGGAAAAGATTTTCCTCCAAATGTCCTGCCCCTCACCTTAAGACGATGCTCCCTGGTGATTGATGCTCCATCATAGGGAATTTTTTCTTCCTGTCCACCCCATCTATGCCTCTCATACCTTTATACATCTCAATCATAGCCTACTCAATCTTCTCTTCCCCAAGGAACCCAAACCCGAGGAAGGTCCAATCTCTTCCTACCTGAAGCTCTCCAGCTCGGGGCAACATCCTCATAAATCTCCTCTGCACGCTCTGAGATGCTATCACATCCCTCCTATCATGTGGATTCTCTTACTCACTGTCAATCTTACTTGTGAAAATCTAATTAAGGAGGTGGTGGATAGGTCAGGAGGATGGAGCTGTTATGAAGTTGAAGACATGTACAGTATTTTAAGAGAATGAATGATATTCTGCACTGAGAGCTTACAGGAGCGGTCTCAGAGTGTACTGAAAAATTGAAAATATGTAACATTTGGATGTGAAATGGATACCTGAGTTGGTTGCTGTTTTGACAACAATTCAAATTTAACCAATCAGTTTAAATTATGCCCCAGGATATAAAATGCATTTGAGTTTGAATTTATTGTTTTGCCAACCTCAAACCAATGAGACAATCTGAAGTTGTTGGTATAAAAAATGTCGGCAGTTTGAAAGTCAGACAGAGTAAATGCCATTGAAAAAGACCCAAGACATTAAAATACTGTCTATCAAAGGTACCTTTTCATATGATACATCTTCACAGTAAAAGAAAGAAGACAATCCAGGGAGATCTTCAGCAGAAGGAAGAAAGACACCAAAGATGACAGCTACTGTATGGTTTTGAAATTAAGTTAATGTAATTTGAATAAGTGTTTTATTGGAACAGTATATTGTTATAGAGTTGGAGGCAGATTATAAGCAATTAAGAGAAAGGGGAGCTTGGAGTTGTGAATAGTTGTTGTTTAATGTTCACCTTGAGAATTAAAGAATAAATTGATATTTTCTTTAGTGGAATTTGGGAGATCTCTGTCACTCATATTTAACAGATTACGAGGTGAAGTGGGCTTTTCTGGGTGTTTGGTTTAATTAACAGAAGGGTTCACAGCCGTGTCATGACAGGAGCACGATGATTTAAGATTCTGTCCACCTTTAGTAATTGTGTTCCCAGATCAGCATCGTACCCACTTTCTGAAATATTCACTCCCTCCACCACTGTTTTAGCAATGTGTCCTATCAAGCGGATGTTGCAATTCGCTAAAGTTTCTTCATCAGCACCCGCCAAACATTCATTATCTACCACCTTTGCAGGATGGGTGCATGGGAATGCCATCACTGTTAAGTTTCTTCCCAAGTCTGTACAGGACATTGATTCGACCACTATTAAAATACTGCATTCAATTCCGGTCTCCTTGCTATAGCTAAGCTATTGTGAAACTTGAAGGGTTTAGAAAAGATTTACAAGGATGTCGCCAGGGTTGGAGGGTTTGAGATACAGGGAGAGGTTGAATAGGCTGGGGCTGTTTTCTCTGGAGCATCGGAGGCTAAGGGGTGACCTTATAGAGATTTACAAAATTATGAGGGGCATGGATATGAAGAATAGTCAAGGTCTTTGTCCCAGGATAGGGGAGTCCAAAACTAGAGGGCATAGGTTTAGGCTGCTGGGGAAAGATTTAACAGAGACCGAAGGGGCAACTTTATCACACAGAGGGTGGTGTGTGTATGGAATAAGCTGACCACCACCTTCTCTTGGGCAATTAATAAAGGATAACTTATAGTGTTTTTGCCAATGATGCTCATATCCCATGAAACAAGATTATTCAGATTGGTGTCCCTTCCAGCAAAACACTCTATACTAATTGGTATAGAAAAAGAGACAGGATTGGTTTGGGATTTAAGCTGATGTATCACTCTACTGATGTCCTCTTAAACCAGATTAGTACTATGCTACTGGAATTAATTCAACAGGCCATAAACTGGAAGACAGCATGGGTTATGCAGCAAGAACACTGCACTATGTTAGTTAGGGTTTCTGTACATTATCTATGAATGCTTGGTACTGACTTTGGGGTGAAAGTCCAGTGATGAGTATTGCCTCAACTCGAGCAATTCAGCTTTGAAGAGAGACTAGACAGGCTGTGTTGTTTTCCCTATAGCAAAAAAAGCTGAGGGGAGAGTTGATTGAAGTGTCCAAAGTTCCAAAGGGCATAGACAGGAGAGAGAGGGAGGAACTTTTCCACTTAGTTTAGAGGTGAATAACCAAGGAGCACAGTTTTATGGTAAGGCATAGGAGGCTAAGAGGGGAATTGATGAAAAACATTTCACCCAGAGGGTGGTTGGTATATAGAACTCACTGCCTGAATGGGGTGGTAGAGACAGGAACCCTAAAGACATTTAAGAACTATTCAGAACACTTGAAATGTCACAGGATACAATGATACGGGCCAAGTGCTGTAAACTGAAGTTAGAATAGTTGGATGTCAGATGACAGGAAAAAAAAATGATGGGTCTCTTCATGTCCTGTAAATTACCTTTTGTGGCCAACCCTTTAAATGCAGAATGGATGACAGGGGAGTTGATGAGCAAGGGTCACAGTCTAAGAATATGGGATAAACCATTTTGGATTGGGTAGAGGTTTGGAACTCCCTAATCACTGAGCCCCAAAAGTTATCTCTGCTCTCCCTTCACAGATACTGCCAGATTTCTTCAGCAGTTTCTGTTTTTATGACAACTAGTACTAGATCAGTTGTTAGTATTCAATCTGAGATCATAGAATCCATACATTAGATTAGATTACTTACAGGTGGAAACAGGCCCTTCGGCCCAACAAGTTCACACCGACCCACCACCCACCCGTACCCCTACACCTAACACTACAGGCAATTTAGCATGACCAACTCACCCGACCTGCACATCTTTGGATTGTGGGAGGAAACCGGAGCACCCGGAGGAAACCCACGCAGGCACGGGGAGAATGTGCAAACTCCACACAGTCAGTCGCCTGAGTCGGGAATCAAACCTGGGTCTCTGGCGCTGTGAGGCAGCAGTGCTAACCACTGTGCCATCGTGCCGCCCACAGTGTGGAAGCAGACCATTCAGCTCATTGAGTCAACACAGAATGTCCGCAGAGCATCTCACCCAGATACAGCTCCCTATGCCTATCTCTTTAACCCTGCATTTCTCATTGCTAATCCATCTAGCGTACACATCCCTGGACACTGCAGGGCAATTTAGCGTGGCCAATCCACCTAACTTGCGCATCTTTGGATAGTAGGAGGAAATCGGAGCATCTGGAGGAAACCCGCGCAGACATGGGGAAGAATTGCAAACTCCACACAGACAGTTACTCGAGGGTGGGATCGAACCCAGTGACTGTGAGGCAGCAGCCGCGCGATAGTGAGGACTGCAAATGCTGAAGAGTCAGAGTCCATAAAGCATGGTACTGGAAAAAGCACAGCAGGTCAGGCAGCATCCGAGAAGCAGGAGAGACGATTTTTCAGACAGGAAGAGTCCTGCCAGAAATGTTGACTTTCCTGCTCCTTGGATGCTACCTGGCCTGCTGTGCTTTTCTTAGTGCGACACTTTATTGCTATGAGGCAGCAGCGCTAACCACTGAGCCACCATGCCATGCCATCCTGATATATTTTGTTAAGCAAATGTATTTGAAATAACAGCACATAGGGCAGCATCCCATCACCAAGTCACCCTTTATTGACATGTACATAGTCCTTGACACTGATCCAGCTCCCTCAGAGCCAGCTCTCAGAGTGAACAGAACCCCTGACACTTCCCTTTACATCAGTCAACCAGGGCACCCTGATTGGACCAGATTAACAGCCCCAATCAGGGAACTCAGATTCTGTGAGATCCACCTGGTTGACCTCATTACAATCACTACAGTCTTAATGGATATGGGCCGAAAAAAGCTATATGGAGTTGGTCCACGAATCAGCCAATATCTCATTGAATGGCTGAACAGGCTCAAGGAGCTAAGGGGACTAAGTCCTGTTCCTGTGAGCATAAATATTGTCACTCGGAGAGTGGTGAGGGGGTGAATTTGCTACCACAGAAAGAACTCAAGACCAAAACATTGTATGATTTCAAGGAGGTATATCACACATGGGGCTAAAGGGATCAAAGGATATAGAGGAATAGCGGGATGAGTTGGATGATCAGCCATGATCATAATGAATAGCAGAGAAGTCTCAAAAGGCTGAATGGTCAACTCCTGCTCCTATTTTATATGATTCTATTTTTCTCTGTTTTCTAAACCAATCCCATTCCTCTCATTCCTAAGCAGTGTACGTTATTGGGAAGGAAACAAATGCATTTACATTTCTGTAGCACCTTGTCAGACCCCAAAGTCACTTACACACAACAAATAGAGTATTTTTGAAATGCAGCCACCATTGTTACTCACAGAAAGGGTGACAGTGTAAAGGATACAACAACGTGCTTTCATTTATATAGCAGCTCTGACATGGTAAGTAAGCCCCCACCTCCTCAAAGGACCTCTCAGTGAAAGAAGTTTTACCAAAAATCCAGATAGCAAGATGTCGGGACAAGTAATTAGAACTTTGGACAAAGTTGGAAGGATCAACTTTTCAGAAGAAAGAGAGAAGTGAGGAAAAGAGATTTAAAGATAATTGATATGAGCTGAACCTATAACCATAAGAGAGATTTATCTCCGTAATAAGATGCCTGTGATGACCTTGCCAAATCTCACCAGGGGTCTCTATCAGGTCATATAGCAACCTCCTTGTTTCCAAGGTAAAATGACCCAAACCATCTAATCTTTCCTGATTAAGAAAAAACACTCATCTGAGTTCCATTCTTTTAAATTTGGTGGATGGAAGATAGTTAGGAGGATAGACTTAGATGACAGGATGATAACCATTGGTTAGTCGGATGGGTTGATCTGTGGCAAATGGGATCCATTATGGGTTGGATAGCACGGTGGCTCATAGTGCCAAGTACCCAAGTTCAACTCCATCCTCAGTTGAGTGTATGTGTGGAGTTTACGCATTCTTCCCATGTCTGCGTGGGTTTCCTCTGTTTGCTGCCATTTCCTGCCACGGTTCAAAGATGTACAGGTTAGGCGGATCAGCCATGCTAAATTGCCCAGAATGTTCTGGGATGTGCAGGCGAGATGCGTTAACCTTGGGAAACGCAGGGTTCAGGGATAGGATAGGGGTGTGGGTCTGACTATGAGTGGGATGCTGTGCAGGGGGTCAGTGTGGACTCAAAGGGCTGAATGGCCTGCTTCTACACTGTAGGGATTCTATTTTTTTTTAAAATGGGAGATGTACTTGGCAAGGCCAAACAAGGCAAGTGAATAGCAACTGAATGGTAAGGCGCTGGAAAACACTGAAGAGCAAAGGGAACTTAGTATACATGGCTACCAGTCCCATGAGGTCGATGAAAGGTAGAGAAAGTGGTTAAAAAGGCATATGGTATATGTACCTTTATTAGTAGAGGCATAAAGTTTAAGAGCAGGGAAGTGATGCTGAAACTGTACAAAACATTAGTTAGGTCACAGCTAGAGTATTGTGAGCAGTTCTGGAATCCACATTATAGATGGGATATGATTGCACTGGCAAGGGTGTAGAGAAGATTTATCAGGATGTTGCCTAAGCTGGTGAGTTTTAGTTATAAAGAGGTCAGACAGACTGGGATTATATTCCTTAGAGTTGGGGAGATTGAGAGGGGACATGATGGAGATGTAGAAAATGACCAAGGGTATGGGTAGGGTAGGCAGGAAGGAACTTTTTCCTTTGGTGGAGGGATCAATGATCAATGAATGAATTTAAAGGAAGGGTCAGGAGGTTTAGAGGGGATGTAACAATTTCTTTTTCACCCAGAGGGAGGTGGGAATCTGGAGCTCACTGCCTGTAAGGGTGGGAGAGGCAGAAACCCTCATCACATCAAAGACATATTGGGCGGCACGGTGGCTCAGTTGTTAGTGCTTCTGCCTCATAGCATCACAGACCCGGGTTTGATTCCAGACTCGGGTGACTGTCTGTGTGGAGTTTGTACATTCTGTGCATGGATTTCATCTGCTCCAGTTTCCTCCCACAATCCAAAGATGTGCAGGTTAGGTGAATTGGCGATGGGAAATTACCTAGAGTGTTCAGAGATGGTGTAGGTTGGTGCATTAGTCAGGGGTAAATGTAGAGCTATAGGGTAGGGGGATGGGTCTGGGAGGGTTACTCTTCAGAAAGTTGGTGTGGACTTGTTTGGCAAAAGGGCCTGTTTTCATACTGTAGGGATTCTAGGATTCTAGGTACCTACTTGTGATGCCAAGACTTGTAAGACTACAGGCCAAGTGCTGGAAAATAGCACTAGAGTGATTCAGTGGTTGTTTTTGACTGGACCAGACTTGATGGGCTGAAAGGCCTTTTTTCCTGTGCTGTAGATGTCAACGACTCGATAACTCTAAATCTTTTATGCATCTTCTCCAGCGTTCTACATCCGTTCCATAATTTGAAGGCCAGACCTTTGGCACGTTCCTACCTATATGTGGCACAATCCACAATGCGAACCAAACTTTATCAGGTCAATCCCTGCTCCCCATCGCCAGGCTGCTGGTTCATAGAAATAAAAAGAATAGAAACATTAAAAATTACTTTTTTTAAAACCCTTTACAAGCAAAATTGAAATAAGACCCTTCTGTTTTAATTTTCCTCTTTCGTTTATCATTGTAACTTAAATTTCAGCTTTACACTGTGGAATAGTCACCCTCGCTTTCTGTGACCAATTTCATTTGCAGTCAATTACAAATGCAGCAATTCCTGAACTCTGAGGGTAGCTGACAGAAAGCTCTTGTTTTGTGATGTTAATGACAGAATGGCAGAAAATGGCCAGTGACTTCTGACAATTTGGAACTCACAATCCTCACTGCAGGTTTTTTTGGTTATGCGCTTATGATGTGCGTGAGCATTAATCTCACCGTCATTTCCCCAGCTAATTCTGGGCCATTACAAAGGAATTTGTTTGCAATCAACATTAATTTCCTATTTCTGAAAGAAAATGTGACTATTTCTGGAACTTCCTGCTGTGCAAATACAAGCAGCCATTTCCTGCCAAGTCATATCTGTTAATAAATGCTGAGGTTACCATCCCAGCCACTCTCTGGAATCACATCCCACTAAAACAGTGGTTAAATTGCCAAAATTACTTGACAGGAAATTTCTTTTCACAATGCCTTATAAATGTAACCAAGGTTGAAACGACCTGTCAATGACTAGTTAAACAGAAGTGAGTTGGTGTGTGGCAGCCAATCATGCATGAGGTGCAGGGACATATTTGAGATTCAGTGCAAAATAAGCTCCAGTAGCACTTATAGTGTCCATTTGTTACATTCCAGCCTGAATAAAATTGCTTTATCACAAAACGTCCTCTCTGTGGCGGACTGCGGAAGGTATAATGAAATAATTCTTTCATGGGAGTTGGGATTTTACTTGTGAGGACAGCACTTGTTCCTTATCCCTGATTTCCTTGAATAGAAAAGCAAGCCAGGTCTTTTCTTTTACCTCAGTGAGCACTAAAAAGCCAACCACATTATTGAAAGCATAGAGTTACATGTAGGTCAGACTAATGAAAGACAACAGATTCCCTTGACGAAAGGGCCTTAACAAACCAAGTGACAGTTTAAATGACAGAAAGGAACAAATGCTGGAGATCACAGAGAGTCAGGCAGCATGCATAGAGACAGAGAGAGAGAGAGAGAGAGAGAGCAAGCTGGCGTTTCAAGTTTACATGACTCGTTATCAGAGCTGAAGTGAAGTGTGATGAAGTGTTAGCTCTGATGAAGAGTCATCTGGACTCAAAACGCTCGCTTATTCTCTCTCCATCAATGTTGCCTGACCTACTGTGATCTCCAGCATTTGTTGTTTTCAGTATATTGAGTTTTAATGACAATCAATAATATGTTTTATGGTCATCCTCACAAAGATGTGCTTTCTATTCCAAATTTTATTAATTGAACTTAAAATTCTACAGCACCCACAGTGGGATTTGAATCACTACCCACTAAGGGCTTTGCAAATTGCTAACCTAGTTATGTCACCACGACACCACTGTCACCCTGCCCTAGCTGCATCGTTAATGTGCATCATAGAGGAAGGACCATTGTAGTTTGAGAGAAAAACGCCCTTTGTCTTCCTTGGCGAAGTGGCAACTTTCTTGTCTCTGAGTCAGCAGACCCCAGCCTGGGATCAAAGATCAAATTAAGAGCTGATGTTCCAGTGAAGTAATGAGGTAGTGCTGTTCTGTCAGATCTTTCTGGTGAAACATTGAACCAAGATGCAGGCTGCCCTCTCAGGCAGATGTAATAGGTCTCATGGCGCTCTTTCAAACTCAAGCTGAAGACCAGGCCATATATTTGCCTTTCGATCAACAGCAAGAGAGAATTTCTAGTTCTGAGTGGGTCACTGTTTGTGGGATCCTGCTGTGCACAACAGAGTTGTTGCTTAAACTGCATTTCAACAGTGATTACAACTCAAAACGTACTTCACCAGCTCAAAAGTGCTTTTTAAATTTCCCTACATTTTAATGGTGCTATGTTGAATGCACTTCTTTCTTTCCTGCATTTGTGAACACTGGCATAACTGAGCTGGGGTAACCTTGAACAATGAGCAAATCCACATTGACACATAAACCATCTAGGAGACAACATAACGTAGTCACATTTCTCTTGCAATCAAGCGATGCTGTAATGGGGGTCTAATGTTTGGAACTGCCCCAGCCAATATGACATATACATCATCAAAATCACACGCATCGCTTTAAAATTTAATTAAATTCTGTATGAGAAGGATGAAGTCAAGCAATCCTAAAGAAATGTCAAAAAATTGCAGGTAAAGGCTTACAGCCACCACCAAGGTTAACATAAGAAGGAGCAGCACACAATCAATTAGAAAGTAATGAATGGGCAATGTCAAATGGTGGGAGGGCCATTGGAGAAAGAGAAGATAAGGTACTGCCCACTATTGAGGTCCCAAGAAAGAACAAACTAAAATGGTAAAAGCTATAACATAGAAACATAGAAGGTAGGAGCAGAATTGGGCCATTCAGCCTATGGAGTCTGCTTCGCTATTCGATATGATCATGGATGATCATCCAACTCAATCCCCTGTTCCTGCTTTCTCTCCATAGCATTTGATCCCTTCAGCCCTAAAAACTAAACCTAACTCTTTCTTGAAAATATTCAATGGTTTGGCCTCAATGGCATTCTGTGGCAGTGAATTCCACCGTCTCTGGGTGAAGACATTTCTCCTCATGGATGGATTCAAGATGGCGCCAAAACATGGCGGCAGCAGGTTTTATTCTTACAAATCTTATCATCTTTCTGCTCAGCTGTAACATTGTATTCCTCTCTCTGATCGATTAGCCTAATGCACTTTGTATGGTATGACCTGCCCGTACTATGTGCAAAACAAAACTTTTCACTATACGTAGGTACAATTATCAATCAAATCAAATCAAATCATTTCAGTTGTAAATGTTTACTCTGTATCCTTAAAATATGGCCCCTAACTCTGGACTTCCTCATCAATGGGAGCATCCTTCCTCCATCTACCCTGTCTACTCCTGCTAGAATTTTATAGGTTTCTATTAGATCCCCCACGTGCTTCTAAACTGCAGTTAATGTAGTCCTAATTGATCCAGGCCCTCTTCATATGAATTAACAGTCCTTGTCAAAGGTATGGTTAAAATAAATAAAAAGCAAAGATTTGCAATTATATATAATTTTTCATGAGATCAGGTATTTCAAAACATTTTGCAGCTTTGAAGTATTTTTGAAGTGCAAATAGTGTTACAATATGCAAACACATCAGTCAATTTCTGCACAGTACGCTCTCACAAATGCAATAGGAAAATGAACAGATATTCCGTCTTTTTGTAGTGGTGACTTTGGGATGAAGAATAGCTAGGGCATGAGGGATAACTCCCTTGCTGTTTTTATGAATGAACGGCTTTTACAGGAGGTTATGCTTTGGACAATCTCTCTTAATTTAGGGTAAGACAAAACATCTTGGGAAACAGGGTTGGTGTGATGTTTTATAGCCCTTCGTTCAGCAAAAGGCAGGGTGCTCCTTCCCAGGGATAGGGGGCTTAGTACAAGCCTTAATGAAACTCAAATGCCATATTTCATGCAAGGAAATAAGTATCTGTTCTTGCTTTGCACAGCTATACCGACTCCCACACAGCCGGAGTCAAAAATCCTGGAGAAAAAAAGCTGGGAATGACAGCTGCTGTGTTCAGCAGAGGGGAGAAAGCTGCTTTTCTCTGTTAGCTACCAGGCAGAATGCAGGCGAGAGGTTTTCTCTGATTGTAGAGTTGGAACTTGTGGACATTTTGGAAATGTCCAACTTGACAAGGTTGAGATTAGGAGTCACCAAACTGCTGCTAGAAGTTGAGTCATAGAATCAGAGAGTCATAGAGATGTACAGCATGGAAACAGACCCTTCAGTCCAACTTGTCCATGCCAACCAGATATCCCAACCTAATTTAGTCCCACCTGCCAGTACCCGGCACATATCCCTCCAAACTCTTCCTATTCGTCTACCCATCCAGATGCCTTTTAAATGTTGCAATTGCACTAGCCTCCACCACTTCCTCTGGCAGCTCATTCCATACACGTATCACCCTCTGCGTGAAAATATTGCCCCTTAGGTCTCTTTTATATCTTTCCCCTCTCACCCTAACCTATGCCTTCTTGTTCTTGATTCCCCGACCCCAGGGAAGAGACTTTGTGTATTTATCCTATCCATGCCCCTCATGATTTTATAAACCTCTGTAAGGTCACCCCTAAGCTTCTGACACTCCAGGGACAGCCATATCGTATTCAGCCTCTCCCTGTAGCTCAAATCCTCCAACCCTGGCAACATGCTTTAAATCTTTTCTGAATCTTTTCAAGTTTCACAACATCTTTCCGATAGGAAGGAGACCAGAATTGCACGCGATATTCCAGCAGTGGCCTAACCAATGTCCTGTATAGCCACAACATGACCTCCCAACTCCTGTGGAACGCTCAGATTACTGAGGGAAATGGCCTTTGACAGCCACTGGATCTCACAGCTCACTGAGATCATGGGAAAACTGCCCATTGGAAGATGGCAGTAACTTTTCATTGTTTTCTTAAAAAGCTATATATTTGTGGTGAGCATCTTGTTAAGTATAAAGGTAGCCTGGAGCTTTTCAGTAAATTAAGACACGTATATGAGGAATGCCTCAACTCTAGATTATTAGTTGCCTACTAATTACTATTTGGTCAATTTTGATTTTTAAGTTTGTTTGTTATGGTAAAAGACATAGAGTCAAATAGTTGACTCTTCTCTGAAGTAGTGCCAAGGGATTTTTACTGCTCCCCAAATTGGCAGACGAGATTTTGGTTTAATGCGTTGTTTGAGACACACTCCTTCAGCGCTGCACTGGAGGGTCGACTGATCATTTACCACCATTTTCTGCCAAAGGCCCGTGAGATATGGAGATACCTAATGATGCTGTTAAGACCCCAATTTTGCCTGAAAATGGAACCGAGCAAATGTTTCAGGCAGGGCAGCAGCTGACTTACTGGGAGGCCATCTTGGTGGGAAGATCCAGCAGTCCAATCATCGAAGTTATCAAAATGTTTTACCCAGATATTAGGCCCCCTTTGTCCCACCAAATTTGATTGTCGGAAAGCAAGTCCCAACCCTTTGGTTCTGTCCAGCGACGGAGTTTCTGACTGACCTATTTAACTTTTGAGTTGACAGAAATTGTGCCCCAGCCTTGTATCAATCTTTCAGACCACTTCAACGCATGTTTGTCTTCAATAGGAACCCCACCATCAAATGACCTTACCCATTGTAACTTTAAGTAGTAAGAATGATTCCACACAATTTTTCAATCCACATTCTCTGGGTGAAGGGAAAGATTTGTCTTTGCTATTGCTCTGAAATGTCAGGGCTTAAAATATAGCTCCTCATATTTTAAATGGCAACACTTAAAGGGGTCGTGGTCCAGCTGGTTCCCACCCACAAATGGTTTATAATATTTGACAATCAGAAACTGATTATGAGGCCCCTTTCAAAACAGGAACAGTTATAACTATCTAGCGAGATCCATTAAAAATGCATTAGTGGTTCCATGGTAAATAATAGAATGAATATTCTGCGTATATTCACCCTATGAAGTGTAATGTACCTCTGAACCTCACACTCTGATGGGTGTCAGAGATCCTCCCGCTGATAAGAAGCTAACAAAACTACATTTTCGAGTCACTAAGGTCTTGTTAACTTCACTAAAATTACATGAGAAACCGGAAGAATGCTAAAACTGGGAGTTTCACTGTCATAATTCTTTTTAAAAAGAGGAAGAATTTACTAGCTGAGTGCCTTTTATGAGCTTGCTATTTGTGTGTGGGAAGGCAGCTGCTATAAATTCTAAGCAACGAAAGAAAAATCAGAATTCGCATCAAGGAGCATTGATGAAATCGTCCACGGTTGAGGTGGAAACAAAATTTAGAGGATTCTGGGGATCAGGGACACAAGTAGAAACTGCTGGAAATATTCGACAGGTCAGGTCAGGAGAGGGAAATAGAGTTAACATTGACCTGAAACTATGACCCAGGCTTTCCATTAGCTGGGCAGTTGTTATTCCAATGTAGAAAGAGTCATAGAGCTGTACAGCATGGAAACAGACCCTTCAGTCCAATTTGTCCCTGCCGACCAGATATCCTAAATTAATCCAGCCACGTTTGCCAGCACTTGGCCCATATCCCTCCAAACATTTTCTATTCATATACCCATCCAGATGCCTTTTAAATGTTGCATAGTACCCAGCCTCCACCACTTCTTCTGGCAGCTCATTCCATACACACACCACCCCCTGTGTGAAAATGTTGCCCGTCTGGTCCTTTTTAAATCTTTCTCCTCTCACCTTAGTCTATCCCCTCTACTTTTGGACTCCCTTACCTTGGGGAAGAGAACTTATCTATTTACCATGTCCATGCTCCTCATGAATTTATAAACCTCTCTAAAGTCACCCTTCAGCTTTCGGTGCTCCAAGGAAAATGACCACAGATATTAGTCAACAAAATGAGATTTTGTGACAATAAACAATAGTTTCATTGATTCCAGATTTTTATTGAATTCAAATTTCAACATTTGCCATGGCAACATGCAAACACCGGTCCCCAGAATATTGCTGGTGTCTCCAAATTACTAATCCAGGAATAATGCCCCAAGGCTATTGACTCCACTAGCTTCCTCTTATTTACATTAACAAAACCCTGTCTGTTTCTGTGCTGTATGACTCTCTATCTATGTGAGTTTATGATTCCTTTTGAGAAGGCAATCTGCCATCCTTAAAAATGTGTTGCTGGAAAAGTGCAGCAGGTCAGGCAGCATCAAAGGAGAAGGGGAATCGACGTTTCGAGCATAAGCCCTTCTTCAGGGATTTGTGATTTACACATGAAAGAAGTGAAACTATCACTGTATTCTAACAGATGAAAGGCTTAACAATCAATTTTTCAATGTATAATTTCAGTTACATCACACTGTAAATTTTTGCTATAAATTCTATGTTACAATTGAGCCCTCCACTATCACCTGATGAAGGAGCATCACTCCGAAAACTACTGTGCTTCCAATTAAACCTGTTGGACTATAACCTGGTGTTGTGTGATTTTTAAGTTTCACAACATCTTTCCAGTAGGAAGGAGACCAGAACTGCACGCAATATTCCAACAGTGGCCTAACCAATAACCTGCAACCATGCAGCCAAAAAAGCGACTTGCCCTCCCAGTACAATTCAGCAAGAACTTACTTCCACTGAGAGTCAGAGGACCCAGACTGAAGGGTAACTAAATGCGTAATTAGGAGATTTTTCTTGAAGTAGCATGCTGTTGGGACCTGGAATGTGTCGCTTGGAATGTTATTGGAAATAGATTCAATAATAACCGTTAAAAGGGAATCAGGGAAATACATAAAGTGGAAGGATCTGCAGGGTTATGGGAAAAAGACAGGAGAATGGTACTAACTGGATAACATTCCCAAAGAATAGGGTCCCACTGGGCATTTCACTCCCTGAACCGAAGGAGATATCTGACGTGGGAAAGGAAAACTAAATGAGAAACACTAGCTTCGAGGTCAGCTGTTTAGCACCAATGGAAAACAGAATAACTTGGGCAACTTCAGAGAAAGAACGAGTCAAATGGTGGGAGCAAGGAGGAAACATGGAGGCTGACAGATACAAGAATAGGATGCTTTCCGAAGGAAATCATTGAGGAGGGAATGGGAATGGTCTCAAGGATACGAACTAAAGGGGTCAAGTTTCATCCAAAGCCTTTAAAAGCTTCAACCCCGTTCTCTGTGTGGAAAGTTCCACTGCATGTCCCGACCTTGGGTAACTTTTGGGAATTTAACAACTGTTCTTTAATGATAACTGCACAACGTTCAGAGCTATCTGTGACTCCTCACATACTGAAGCAATCCATGTTCAAATGCAACAAGATCTGCACAACAGTCTGGCTTGAGCTGACAAGTGGCAAGTAACATTTGCCACACAAATGCAAGGCCATGACCATCTCCAATAAGAGACAATCTAACCACCACCCCTTAACATTCAATGATGTTACCATCACTGAATCCTCGACTATCAACATCCTGAGACCATTGACCAGAAACTCAACTGGACGAGCCTTTAAAAGCTGTGGCTACAAGACTAGGAATACTGCAGCGAGTAACTCATCTCCTGACTCCTCAAAACATGTTCACCATCTACAAGGCACAAGTCATGAGTGTGATGGAATACTCCCACTTGCCCTGGATTGGTACAGCTCTAACAACACTCAAGAAGCTCAACACCATCCAGGGCAAAGGAGTCCACTTGATTGGCACCACATCCTCAAGCGTCCACAACCCCCACGCACTCATGCTCAAGAGCAGCAGTGTGTGGTACCTACAAGAAATACTACAGAAATTCACCAAAGGTGTTCCAAATGCATGAGTATTTCTCTCTAGAAGGGAATGGGTGTCAGATACATGGCAACGCAACCACCTACAAGTTCCCCTCCAAGCCACTCACCATCACACCTTGGAAACATATTGCCGTTCCTACAGTGTCACTGGGTCAAAACTCAGGAATTCCCTTCCTAATGGCATTGTGGGTCAACTCACAGCACATAGACTTAAGTGGTTCAAGATGGCAGCTCCCCACCATCTTCTCAAGGGGGCAACTGGGGGCGGGCAAGAGATGCTGGGCCCAGCCAGTGACACCCACGTCCATGAAAGAATAAGAATGTTTCAGCTCGATTATGCCACATTTAGATTTATTGCATGTATCGAACATTCTCTTATTATTCAAAGCCGCATTATTCACCATCCTTTAGTATAAATCATAAAAGTGAGCTTTGACTGTAAAAGACTGAGTTTGGGCGTGACCAGTAATGACCCTCACACCATTGAAAACCCTCGACACAAGCTAAACTTTCCAGGATCCTTTCAAACTGCAGAAACCTTGCCAACTACAGGGAAGCCTGGGAGGAATAGACTGTTCAGCACTCAAATCGAAACAAAACAAGTGAAACATTTTTGTCAAATCTCCTGAAGAAAGGTATTAGCACTTAATAAAATCCCCACATCAGCACACGTGTTTCAGATTATGATACACCCTCTTTCCCTGGCTGTCTTTCCTTTCCTGCATCTGGACCTCATCAAATGAATGAGACACGGCTCTAGCCCGATGCTGCTACCTGCCTGGCACTTTCTGTTTACATATTGGTGATACAGATACTGCTCGCTCGGAAACTGGAGGCGCACACAAGCAGGACATGATTGTGAGCCACACTTCCGCTGAATGTACAAGAAGAGGAGATGCAAGAGCTAAAGCAACAAAGCAAGAAATTCAGATACTGAATCACGTCAGGGGGGTAAAAGCTTCCTTCATCGGCATCTTCCAAACCCATAACCTTTTCCAGCAAGAATTGGAGAAGAGCAGTAGATGCATGGGAATGTCACCACTTACAAGTTTCTTGTTGGGGCATAGCCTCAAAATAAGGCAGAGCAGCTTAAGGACTGAGTTGAGGAGGAATTTCTTTAACTAAAGGATTGTGTGGATTCCCTGCCCAGTTGAGGCTGCCTTGTTGAATGTTTAAGGTGATAGGTAGATTTTTGAACAGCAAAGGAATTAAGGGTTATGGTGACAGGGTGGGTAAGTGGCGCTGAGTGCATGAAAAGATCAGCCATGATCACATTGAATGGTGGAGCGAGCTCGAGGGGCCAGATGGCCTACTCCTGCTCCTGGTTCTTATGTTCTTATGTCCCCCTCCAAGCCACACACACCATCCTGACTTGGAACGAGATAACAGCTTCTTCTCTGTTGCTAGGTCAAAATCCTGCAGCTGCCTCCCTAACCTTGTTGCATCATGTGTGGGTGCATCAGTTCAAGACACTGAGTCAAGATTAGAGCGGAGCTGGAAAAGCACAGCAGGTCAAGCAGCATCCGAGGAGCAGGAAAATCGACGTTTTGGTCAAATTTGCCCGAAACGTCAATTTTCCTGCTTCTCAGATGCTGCCTGACCTGCTGTGCGTTTCCAGCGCCATTCTAATCTTGACTTTAATCTCCAGCATCTGCAGTCCTCACTTTCGCCTTGTTCAAGACAGTGACTCACCATCACCTGCTCCAGGGCAATTGACTATGGGCAATAAATACTGGCTTGGCCTGTGACGGGTTGGGGTCATATCTCATGTGAGCAAACCAAATCAGGGCAATTGGCCAACAACTGGTCAAGGAGCTAGGCTTTTAGAAATGTTTTGAGAAAGGAAAAAGAGGAAGAGAGATTTAGGAAGGAAATTCTAGAGCCAAGGGCATTGGTAGCTGATGGCATGGCCGCCAATTTAACGGAGCTGTTAAATTTAAAAGTTCTCAGGAGCGCAGCATAATGTCTACATCACAGAATGTGCAATTCAGAGGCCTGCACTCATAACAATCCATAGATATGAGTTTAAATCCAGCACAGGAGCTGGGAAATTTAAATTCAATTGATTAAGTAAATCTTGAATAAAATACTAGAGTCATGGCAACCATTATGGAATGGTGACGATAATGGACACCTAACAAATTGACATCAATCCCATCCAGTTTGCAAACATCGTCTTGAGACAAAACTCGGCTTTAGTGGGGAGCAAAGGAATGGCTGGGGAACTGAACAATTACTTCGTGTCCGTCTTCACAGTGGAGGACATGAGTAATTTCCTAAAACTTCGCGGGCGTGAGAGGGCAGAACTGTGTACGATGGCCATCACCAAAGAGAAGGTGTTAAAGAAACTGAATGGCCTGAAGGTGAATAAATCACCTGGACCAGATAGACTACACCCCAGAGGTCCAAGGGAGATAGCTGTTGTCAATAGCCCTGGAACAGGTGATGGTGAGTCACTGTCTTCAACTGTGGTGTAGCATGGTTAGGGAGAGATTTCCAGGATTTTGATCGAGAAACAGAGAAGAAGCTGTTATCTAGTTCCAAGTCAGAATGGTGTGTGACTTGGAGGGGTGTCAGAAGAACATACATGGGGCCTCAATGTTTCACAATTTACATCAATGATTTAGATGAGGGAAAAGAAGGAATGGTGCTTTAATTTGCCGATGGCACGAAGACAGATAGGGAAGTATGCTGTGAAGAACATAAAAGGAGGGTACAGATTGATACAGATAGATTGGATGAGGTTGAAAAGATCAGCAAATGGAATATAACCTGTGAGAAAGTGAAGTTGTTATCTTCAGCAGAAAGAATAAAAAGCCATATCACTTAAAATGAGAACAACTGCGGAATTCCAAATGTTCGGGGAGATTTAGGTGTACTAGTATGAGAGTTGCAAAAGATTAGCGTGCAGGTAAAGCAAATAATTAAGCAGGTTAATGGAATGTATCTTCTATTATCAGAGGGCTTAAGCATAGGGCATTGAGCTGTAAAGGAGGGAATGGGGTAAAGTGAGATTGTGTGAACTATACTTTTGGATTCTGAGAACATTTTTTCAGGGAGATGATCCAACACTATTGACTAAGAAAGGCCAAGGATGATTAGTTGATGTATTTTGGCCAGAATAATTCCCATCTCAAAACTTGCTTATTTTTCATTTAAAACTGAGGGTTTAAACATTTTAATCAAAATCCATGCCTTACCAATTTCTTCATTTCTGGTGTTGAAAGTGAATATGGAGTGATTTTTGTCTGTTTTCTCATCCCAGAATTGGCATGCCTGAATTGCACTTTTGAATTGAATTTTCATAGTGAATGGTAAGACCTTAAGGAGTGTAATGGAACAGAGGGACCTTGGAGCTCAGGGGTGTGGTACTCTGAAAGTGGAGTCACAGGTAGACAGTGCAGTGAAGAAGGCTTCTGGGACACTGTCCTTAATCAGTCATGGCATTGAGTATGGACGTTGGGAAGTTATGTTTCAGTTGTACAGGACATTGATGAGGCTGCATTTCGAGTATTGTGTTCAGTTTTAGTCACCTTGTTATAGGAAGGATGTTATTAAACTGGAAAGAGTGCAGAAGAAGTTTATAAGGATGTTGCCAGGACTCAAGTGTCTGAGTTGTAGGGAGGGGTTGAACAAACTAGGACTTTTTTCTTTAGAGCGCAGGACCTGAGGGGGGATCTTATAGAAGTGGATAAGATCATGAGAGGAATGAATAGGGTAAATGCACTCAATCTTTTTTCCAAGATTGGGGAATCAAGGACTAGAGGGCATCAGTTTAAGGTTCAAGGGAAGAGAATAATAGGGAACCTGAGGGGCAACGTTTTTACACAGATATGGAATGAGCTGCCAGCATTAGTAGTTGAGGCAGGTACATTAACAACATTTAAAAGGCATTTAGACAAATACATGGATTGGAAAGGATTAGAAGGATATGTGCCAAGTGCAGGGAAATGGGATTAGCGTAGATGAACCAATTTGGTCGGTATGGACCGGTTTGGGTCAAAGGGCATGTCTCTGTGCTGTAGGACTCTATGGCTCTATGATTCTCTACGGTAATATCTCAATTATATAAGACATTGGTGAGATCACATTCCATATACTGTGTGCAGTTTTCACCTCCTATTTGAAGGAGAATGTAGATGATTTGGAGGCAGTTGAAAAGAACAATTGTTTCATGAGGAAGAGTTGGAGATACTGGATTAGTTTCCACTTCAGTTTACAAGAGAGAGGGATGACCTGATTGAAGTTTATATGGAATTTTCTTTACAAGATAAGCATGGAAATCATATTTCCTCTTGTGGGTGAGTCCAGACCTAAGGGGAACTGTTTTAAAATCAAGGGTTGTGGTCTTAGGACAGAGATGACTTTTAATTCTCTTGTAAAGTACTTTGAAACTCTCTGCCTCAAAAGAGGATGGAGGCAGTGCCATTGAATGCGTTTTAAGACAGATGCAGATTGAGTCTTGCTTGGCAATGGAATCAGAGATGGATGGGATGTGCAATTTGAAACACTAACATGTCAGTCATGATCTTATTGAACTTTGGGGCAGGTTTGAGGGACTGAATGGTCTACTTATCCTCCTAATCTGTACATCCATAGGTTTGTGGATATGTAGAGATCTGTAGTAGAAACTGAAGAGAATGGCTTTGCATTTTTCAGTGTTGAGTTGGAGAAAATCTTTTCATATCCAGTGCTAGATATTCAGCAAGCAACATAGTGAGCGAGTGAGAGAGAGCAGCAGCATTGGAAGAGCTCATAGAGTCATTGAGCTGTACAGCACAGAAACAGACCCTTCAGTCCAACTCATCCATGCCAACTAGATATCCAAAATGAATCAAGTTCCATTTACCCGTACTTAGCACATATCCCTCTAAACCTTTCCAATTCATATACCTATCCAGATGCATTTTAAATGCTGTAATTGTACCAGCCTCCACCACTTTCTCCACACCAGCTCATTCCATATACTCACCACCCTCAGTGTGAAAAAGCTGCCCCTTAGGTCCCTTTTATATCTGTACCTTCTTGCCTTAAACCTATGCCCTCTATTTCTGGATTTGCCCACCCTGGGGAAATGATCTTGCCTATTTACCCTATCCATGCCCCTCATGATTTTAAAAAGTCTACAAGTCACCTCCAGGGAAAACAGACCTAGACTACTCAGCCTCGCCCTAAAGCTCAAACCTTGGCAACATCTTTATAAATCTTTTCTGAACCCTTTCAAGTTTCGCAACATCCTTCCTACAGCAGGGAGACCAGACCTGAATGCTGTATTCCAAAAGTGGCTTCACTAGTGTTTTGTGCAGTCACAACATAACTTCCCAACTCTTATAAACATGAATAAACAGTTTATGAATGATATGTCAGCCGTGTGCATGTGTGCGTGTTAAGTGACACTGTTAAGCGACAGCTGTGACAAAGAAATAAGAGGTTTCCAAGACTGAATGCTTGGGGGATACCAGTGGGCAGGAAGAGAAGTCATTTCCAGTGATTCTCTGGCTGTAATTAGGTGACAATAGAACATGGTGAGTATATTCCTATCCAGCAACCTCAGTGGTCTACGTTTCAAATTAATAGCATCATTTCAAATGCAATTTTCAATGTTTGGCTCCTTAGTTTGATACACATCCAATTTCGTTTTCCTTTGGCAGCAGTTTCAAGATGTCACTTTTTTTTGTCTCTATATGCATTCAGGACGTCCAACATCAGACTTTCAAGGTTCAGCAATACACTGTCAACAAAGATGGATGATTTCACTGGAAAGTCATGTTAAACATTTGTGCATTAAGAGTAAAAATGTGCAGGAGCAGAATAGACAACCATGCATAATATACCTTTGATGCAATATTGGTCTCCAGCTGACCTCATTTGAAGACTAATTTGAGAAATTAAGCAACTCGAAATCTTTATCCTGTCAAATCCGCGTCTTGTTTAGAGTATCGCTGCACTAAAGCTCAACAGGGCTGCTAAACGTCTAACCACAATTATGTACAGCCTTGGTGAGATGCCACATGGCATTTTATGTACAGTTTACATCAGCTTACTTAATGATGGATACACTTATCTTAGAGGGAGCAGGCCGGAATGGTCCATTTCTGTTCCTGTGCCTTACCATCTTCAACATGAAGCAAGAATGAAACCAGAGACTGTGAGTGAAGAAAGAGAAAAAGGAGTAAGGAAGGATAGAAAGGGGGCAAAGGGGAAAAAAAAGGACAGATATTGTAAGAAGAAACAGAGAGAGAGAATGCAAGAAACACAGAGAAAGGAAAAGAGAACAAATAAAGAGAGAAAGATATAAACTGTGTGGAGTTTGCACGTTCTCCCCGTGTCTGCGTGGGTTTCCTCCGGGTGCTCCGGTTTCCTCCCACAGTCCAAAGATGAATTGGTCAGGTGAATTGGCCACGCTAAATTGTCCGTAGCGTTAGGTAAGGGGTAAATGTACGGTATGGGTGGGATGCGCTTCGGCGGGTCGGTGTGGACTTAATAGAACATAGAACATAGAAAAATACAGCGCAGTACAGGCCCTTCGGCCCTCGATGTTGCGCCGACCAAATCCTACCTAACCTACACTAGCCCAATAACTTCCATATGCCTATCCAATGCCTGCTTAAATGACCATAAAGAGGGAGAGTTCACCACTGCTACTGGCAGGGCATTCCATGAACTCACAACCCGCTGAGTAAAGAATCTACCCCTAACATCTGTCCTATACCTACCACCCCTTAATTTAAAGCTATGTCCCCTAGTAACAGCTGACTCCATTAGCGGTAAAAGGTTCACAGTGTCTACCCTATCTAAACCCCTAATCATCTTATACACCTCTATCAAATCTCCCCTAAACCTTCTTTTCTCCAATGAGAACAGGCCCAAGTGCCTCAGCCTTTCCTCATACGATCTTCCTACCATGCCAGGCAACATCCTGGTAAACCTCCTCTGCACTCGTTCCAATGCCTCCACATCCTTCCTATAGTATGGCGACCAAAACTGCACACAATACTCCAGATGAGCCCACACCAGAGTCTTATACAACTGCAACATGACCTCAGGACTCCGGAACTCAATTCCTCTACCAATAAAGCCCAGTACACCATATGCCTTCCTCACAGCACTATTTACCTGGGTGGCAACTTTCAGAGATCTGTGTACATGGACACCAAGATCCCTCTGCTCATCCACACTACCAAGTAGCCTACCATTAGCCCAGTAATCCATCTTCTTGTTACTCCTACCAAAGTGAATGACTTCACACTTAGCTACATTGAATTCCATCTGCCACCTTTCTGCCCAGCTCTGCAACCTATCTATATCCCGCTGTAACCTGCCACATCCTTCTTCACTGTCCACAACTCCACCGACCTTTGTGTCCTCCGCAAACTTGCTCACCCAGCTTTCAAGCCCCTCCTCTAGATCATTTATAAAGATGACAAACAGCAACGGTCCCAAAACAGATCCCTGTGGTACACCGCTAATAACTGCACTCCAAGATGAACCTAGTCCATCAACTACTACCCTCTGTCTCCTTCCAGCCAGCCAATTCCTAATCCAAACCTCTAATGCACCCTCAATGCCATACCTCCGTAGTTTTTGCATTAGCCTTGTTGGGCCGAAGGGCCTGTTTCCACACTGTAAGTAATCTAATAAACAAAGGAAATAACAAAGGAAGAGGGTGAGAAGGAGACAAAGAGAAAAAAAGAACAGGTAGAGTTTCTTGGAAGAGAAAAGACAGAGACATAGAAAATGAAAGAAGCACAGAAAAAAAAAGACAGAAATAAAGAGAGGAAAGAGAAAGAGAAGAAAGGAAGAATAAATGAAAGAAGTGAAGAAATAAAGGTAGGGATAAAGAGGAAAGATAAAGATAAGAGAAAGAAAAGGATGGGAGATGTTTGAATTTTCATCATCAGGAACAATTTGCTGTTTATATTTGTGAAGGAGGTGAGTGTTGTTGGTTTCATTCCTACAGAGCAGGGATGGGGAACAGAGTGTCACTGTGAGGAATCAATGCTCAGCCTGATCACTGTGATGGGCCAAAGTCCCTCTGACAGAACCTGTGCACCATTGTGCCTGTGTACCTGGACTCCCCCACCTGCCACATAGCAGACCTGGATGCACCATCCCACTGATCAAAGCTTCCAAAATTCCTCAGTTAGCAAAAGTAATGTCAAAGAAATGCACCTGACCCTGTCAGAGACTTATTGAAGCTGCTAACATGGCCCAATCAAAAATAAAACCAAGGAACACTGCATCAGGTCAATGCTTCCAAAAACTCTAATTGGACAAAAGAGGTTACTCTCGCAAAGGTGCAAGATGTCTCATCTGTTATCTCTGTGCAAGCAACCACACTGTTCACCACATCAATGCCTCACATCACCCGACCCAAATAGACAGATTTTTAACCAGTCACGAAATCAAAGGTTAAAGGGAAAAGGCAGGAAAGTGGAGTTGAGAATTATCAGATCAGCCACGATCCCATTGAATGGCAGAGCCAACTCAATGGGCTGAATGACCTCTTTCTACTGCTATCTTCTGGCCTTATGACAATAATGCTAATTCACTCATTCATTCATTCATTCTTATGCTGTATTAATGATGTCAGACAATCCAGTTCAGAAGATGATCATGGTTGTAATCACCAGAGATGAGAAGGTGATAGTCAAAAGTTAATTCAATAATGGGAACCAAGATGGTCTGGAAATGAATTGGATGATCCAAAACATTTCATTTTAACAACATTCTGATGGCACATCAGGCAACAATTATTTCAAGTGATTTCCAATTTCTGGTTTTTTGGCTTGGTTTTTGTGGTCAAAGATTGTTCTGCTTTCAGTAAAACTGATCTTAGACTTTAAAGAGCGAATGTTACATTGCAACGATGAAGGCCTTTCAACTCATTTGCTTTCATTCTTCCAAAATACTGACTATTTTCTGGCTCTGAGCAGTTTCTGGCCTCCATCAACATTCCTAATCTTTTATTCCTGCTGACAATCATTGTCAAATCGAATTGTTCTTTATAATGCACTCACTCCAACTCCTGACATCATTTAAGTACATTACTTCACCCATTAAGACATCTTGACACATCTGAGGTGACTCCTTAGAAAGATTTATTTATTAAGACAAAACTTTTATAGCTATTTCTCACAGCTCTATCCAATGATATCAGGGGCCAGTGTCAATTCTCTTCATTTTGACAAAGTCAAAATGAATGCTGACCTGTCTTCATGAATAAATGTTTGCTACATTTTCCTTTTGCAAAGTATTTGTTGGCTCCAGTACTATGGCAGCTGAGTAAAGAGGGTGTGAGCTCAAGTCCATTAGAGGCTTTGAGTGTATAATCAAAGGTGACAGTTCATTGCGAGTAGCTGCTATGTTGGAGAGTTTTCCTTGCAATGCTGGTCTCTGCCTGGCATTAAAAAAATCATCCCTTTCTCAAAGAAGGGATGAAGCTTCTTCTGCCATCCCTGGCAGGATGTGGATGCCACTGATTGGACCCCAATTTATTGCCAGTCCCTTGAGAATTCAGCCTTGAGCTGTCTTCTTGAACGCTACAATCAATTTTGTGTAAGTGGACCCAGTGCCGTTGGGGAGAGATCCAACAACACTGGTGACATATTTCCAAGTCGGGATGATGAATTGTTTAGAATGGAACATTTTCAGAGGAACCTCGATTATCCATCCTTCGATTGTCCAAATTTTGGATTATCTGAGCAAGATCGCCAGGGTCTTGATGCTTGGCTAAACTGTGTTATCCAGCATTCGATTATCCGGCATTAGATTATCTGAACAAAATATTCTGCACCCGTGTCATTCAGATAATCGCGGGTTCCTCTGTAGATGGAGAAAGTGAGGACTGCAGATGCTGTAGATCAGAGTTGAGAGTGTGGTGCTGGAAAAGCACAGCAGGTCAGGCATCACCCAAAGAGCAGGAGAGTCGACATTTCAGGTATAAGTTCTGGATACTGCCTGACCGGCTGTGCTTTTCCAGCACCACACTCTCGGCTCCTCTTTAGAAGGTAGTGTACTCATGTATCTGCTGCCGTTATCCTTCTATGAGTAGAGGTGCCAGTGTTGGACTGATATAGACAAACTTAAAAATCAGTTAAGTTTGAGTTATAGTCCAACAGGTTTATTTGGAAGCACAAGCTTTCAGAGATCCCTGAAGAAGGAGCAGTGCTCCAAGTGCTCCAAATACACCAGTTGGACTATAATCTGTTGTTGTGTGATTTTTAAGTTTGTCCTTCTAGAAGGTTGTGATTACTACCAACATCCTGGAGGCTACTATTGACAAGAAAGTGAACTGGACTTACCATGTAAATACATTGGCTACAGGAACAGATCAGAGGCCAGGAGTATTATAAAAACTAACTCACTTCTCAAACCCCAAAATCTGTCCACCATCTACAGGGCACAAGTCAGGAGTCATGATTTGGAGATGCCGGTGTTGGACTGGGGTGTACAAAGTTAAAAATCACACAACACCAGGTTATAGTCCAACAGGTTTAATTGGAAGCACACTAGCTTTTGGAGTGCCACTCCTCCATCAGGAGTGTGACAGAATACTCCGCACTTGCTTGGATGGGTGGAGCTCAAACAACCCTCACGAAACTTGACACCCTCCAGCAGCCTGCCTGATTGGCACCACATGCACAGGTATCCACTGCCTCCACCAGCCAACGCTCAGTAGCAGCAACGCGTACCATCTAAAAGGTGCACTGCTGAAATTCATCAAGGCTGTTTAGACAGCCCCTTCCAAGCCCATGAACACTTACACCTAGAAGGACAAGGGCAGCAGATGCTTGGGAACACTATCATCTATCTCCATAGTCTCTTCCAAACCATTCATCATCCTGACATGGAAATATGTCGTCATTGTTTCTTTGCTGGGTCAAAATCCTGGAGCTGCCTCCCTAACAGCATTGTGGGTCTACCTACAGCATGTGGACTGTAGCAGTTCAAAGCTGCCAACTAGAGACAGACAATAAATGTTGGCCAGACAGTGACGCTCACATCCCATGAATGAATAATGAACTAAAATTGGATATCATGGGCTAAATTCAGAATTCTGTCCTGATCAGGAGTTTAATCTCTTTCAAACAATGTGGGACCCATGTGTTGAGTGTGTTCCTCTTAAACATACTTTTAACTTGACAGCCAGAAGGAAAGTGTGGAATGGCAGACAGGAAATCGGGCCCGTCAGTGTTACTAGCTGATATGCTGAGGTTGTGACATTCTTCGTTAGAAATCTCTTCCACAGGGGAACAGTATTAAAACACGTTGACGGGACCTCACACGAGGGAGAACTCAGCTGTTCGCTGCACTCTTTCCAAAACTTTACACTGAAAACTGAAGGAGAAAGGAGCAGGAGAAACAGAAAAGTGGAACGGTCAATGTGCTGCGCCGGATATTTCTCAAAAACCAGACGCTGATTGGGAAAGCCTATTTAACCTGGTTGTCAGGATTGATATCTGATGGGGCTGTGCAGTGGAGAACCACTTGCCAGTTGTCAGTTCATATCCCTATGCAACTTCCCTTCCGGAATCATCTGATTGATGAAGTGTAAAGCAAAATGTTGCGGAAGTATTCTCTTTCGGAGGGAATGTGAAAAAGCTAACCTTTTTTTTGGGGGGGGGAGTGGATTCACAAGCTTGCTGGTGAAATTATCTGCTGTCTTCTGAAGTCTGGCAGTCTCATTTTCTTTCTGTTAAAGACAGTTCTGCAAATCCTATTCTCTGGCACTTACTTATCACTAAGTTCGTTCCTGTGACTGGGTGAAAATATAACCAGAAATGACATTGCTAGATTGCAGACCCCAATCTTAAAAATATTCTTGCAAATTGATGTTCAAAGAGGAATCAATGTACAAGGAAAATGTTACATTTATACAGCACCTCTTGAGATTTCAGGATATGGGTGACTATAGTGTTAGTGGCAAAGTCCCTGAGCCAGTAACCAAAGGTGGTTGATTCCTACCTACCCTCTGAACTAGCCCAGAAACTACTTGTTTCAAGGGCAGCTAGGAGCAGGCAACTAGAGACCTGAGTTCAATTCCACCCTTGGATGACACATTCTCCCTGTGTCTGCCTGGGATTCTTCCAGGTGCTCCGGTTTCCTCCCACAGTCCGAAGGTATACAGGTTAGGTGGATTGGCTGTGCTAAATTACTAATAGTGTTCAGGAATGCGCAGGCTAGATGGATTAGCCATAGGAAATATGGTGGGATGTTCTTTGAAGGGTTGGTGTGGACTTGTTGGGCTGAATGGCCTGTTTCCACACTGTGGAGATTCTATAAGCTAAAGAGTCAAGTTGGCATGGTGGAACACAAACTGTATATCAGTGAGCAAGTTATTACTAAGTAAGTGCTGCTTGATAGCATTGATTCCACTGTCTCTTGTGATGCAATGGTAGTGTCTCTACCTCCACAGGAAGCATGGGTTCAAGTCTCATCGACTCCACATTTGACTGAGTATGTTCATTTAAATAATATATCTCTAACTTCACTGATTATTAAGAATAAACAAACGTACCAACTAGATTGGATGTGTCCTGCCTTGTAGACAGGACATAGGAGAGAACATTTGAGATTTATTGCCATAATTGAATTTAAATTCCCCAATCAGCACAGTAGGTTTTATGTTCTTGTTTTCAAATCATTTGTTCAGGCCTCTGGGTTTAAGGTAAGGAAGAGGTTTGGTATTAGCTCCTGATGAAAATCTTATGCTCAAAACGTTGACTCTCCTGCTCCTCGGATGCTGCCTGACCCGCTGTGCTTTTCCAGCGCCTCACTTTTTGATTCTAGGTATAAGTAAGGCATAGATTTAAGGAAAGGGGGAAGATTTAAAAGGGACTTTGAGGGACATCTTTTTCACACAGAGGTGGTTCGTATGTGGAATGTGCTACCAGAGAAAATTACAATGTAAAGTTTCTGTACGAGAGATGACATTACAAACTTTTCACTGCACTCTTTCGAGTGCATGTGACAATAAAGGCTATTCTGATCTACATGTAAAAGACAGGTACGTGAACAGGAAGGGTTTAGCGGGATATGGGCCAAACGCAGGCAAATGGGACGAAGGAACTTTTCGGCATGGATGAATTGGACAGAAGGTTCTGTTTCCCTGCTGTATGCCTCTATAATTCTACAAGGCAATGGTACAGCCCTGTCCAAAAGGAAAAGAAGTATGGATGAAGGTTTTAGTTCTGCATGAGGTGGGTCAAGGGAGGACAGGATAAGTGCACCCTCTGTCCCACGAGAAGCAGTGTTCCCACTTTGACAGAGTGAGGTTCAAGCATGAAGTCGCATTTGGATACTCTGCTCAGCAAAGGGACGATCCAGGTGCCATATAAATGAAGGAGATTCATTCCTCTGTCAAGAGTGTTGCTGCTTTAAAAAAAAGGATTGCTTTATGGCCTTCAGCTCTACTGGAATCTGAGTAAAATTCACTCCGAAGAGGCACAAAGGGAGAATGAGAAGGAAAACAGAAAGAGTCGAAACAAAAGATCCTACATATCATGATAACGCTACACTGTCCTGGTCAAGCTTCCAAAATTTAACTTAATTTAACTTCATTTAATTTAACTTAAGTTAATTTCCATGTGCTTTATTGGTAATGAATCCGTCAAAAGTATGTTTCGGTCACCTCAAAAGAATAAGGCTGCCCAAAAAATTGGGGGGAAGATATGGGCAGATTATTTGTCGAAAGGGGATGTGGATCTTGGGCCATGGCCTGACCTGGGGCCATTTAATAATATCCCGTGCGCAGTCAGCATGTTTATAATTGGAATATAGGTTAATCTGAATGTGGAATAACCACCCTTGATCTATCATCGCCAGCTGTTCAATCGTGCGCAATAACTTGCCTCTCACTCCTCTCACTAAATAATGTATTGTGTTACAAAAGAAGTAATTACACTTGTTTTATCTGGACTGTTTTCTCATTCCCAAGTTATGTTTCGCTTTTTATTGCCCTGATTTGTCAGGCCTGAACTCATTAACTAAAGGTCACTGGTGGGCAGGGCTGGAATTTATAGAGTTGACGCAATTGATGTCGTGACAGGGTACGGCTGTGAGTTGTTGTATCTCTGAACGTCGGTGCAATTTTGCTGATTGAACAGTTGTTGGGTGAACTGCCATTGTCACAGAATGGAAATCCAAAAAAACCCTTCTCAGATTGTCTCCATGGCTTGATGTGTCAACGGTCACTCCACTTCCTCTCTGCCTGCACTTCCCACACCCCAATTCCTAAACTTTCAGGATCCATTATGAGAGTGTGAAGGATCAGGTTGCAAGTTTGCTCGCTGAGCTAGAGCGTTTGTTCTCAGATGTTTTGTCACTGTGCTGGGTAACATCATCAGTGAACCTCCGGTGAAGCTCTAGTGTACTGTCCCACTTTCTATTTATGTGTCTTGCTATGTTGTGGGGGCTGATATCACTTCTGGTTCTTGTTCTGAGAGATTGGTAAATGAGGTCCAAATGGGTATGTTTGTTGATGGAGTTGTGGTTTGATTACCAGGCCTCTAGGAATCCCCTGCAAGTCTAGAGGCCTGACATCCCAATTGGAACTCCATCAAAAAATGCATCAATTTGGACCCCATTTACCAACCTCTCAGAAAAGGAATCAGAAATGATACCAACACCACAACTGACCAAGGCACATAAATAGAAAGCAGAACAGTATACCAGTGCTTCACCTGAGGCTCACTGATGATGTTACCCAGCACGGTGACAAAACGAGAACAAACCTACCAGCTCAGTGAGCAAACCTACAACCCGAACCTCAACCTGAGCTACAAATCTATCGGAAAGATGTTGTGAAACTTGAAAGGGTTCAGGAAAGGTTTGCAAGGATGTTGCCAGGGTTGGAGGATCTGAGCTACAGGGAGAGGCTGAACAGGCTGGGGCTGTTTTCCCTGGCGCGTTGGAGGCTGAGGGGTGACCTTATAGAGGTTTACAAAATTATGAGGGGCATGGATAGGATAAATAGGCAAAGTCTTTTTCCTGGGGTTGGGGAGTCCAGAACTAGAAGACATAGGTTTAGGGTGACTAAGGGGCAACTTTTTCATGCAGAGTGTATGGAATGAGCTGCCAGAGGATGTGGTGGAGGCTGGTACAATTGCAACATTTAAGAGGCATTTGGATGGGTATATGAATAGGAAGGGTTTGGAGGGATATGGGCCAGGTGCTGGCAGGTGGGACTAGATTGGGTTGGGATATCTGGTCGGCATGGACGGGTTGGACCGATGGGTCTGTTTCCATGCTGTACATCTCTATGACTCTATGACCCTATAAAGGTCACAGTCTGAGGGCTTTAGAGAGAGTGAAGCAACGTGTCATGAGACCGGTCTCAAGGATGAGCAAATTCAGTCGCACGAACAGATTGAAGAAGCTTCTCCCTATAGCGTCTGGGCAAGATCTGCTAGAGGTGTTCAACGGTCATACGGGGGTCTGGACACTGTCAATAGAGAGAGAAAATCTGTTACCATTGGCAGAAGCCTGGAGATCTCAGTGTTCAAGTTATAAGTCAAGGCAAAATGAGGAAAAGCTGTTTGTTTTAAGTAGGTTCTGGAACGTATTTGTTGAAAAGGTCCTGGGATCAGAACTGAGATTTCAATAAAGAAATGGGCAAAGCCATGTTGGGGGCAGCGAGGTGATGGGGGAGCAGAAATCAAGGCAAAGGGAAAGGGGAAATGAAACTGGTTTAATTTGACTATACAATATAAAGCCAATGTAACAGAAGTAGGCCATTCAGCCCAATGAGTCTACTCAGGCATTCAATGAGATCATGGCCCATTTGGCAAACTTCAATTCTTCTTTCTTGTCATTTTCCCATAAGCTTTGTTTCTCTTACTGATTAGGAATCTTTCTATGAGAGAGCATAAGAAATCAGAACAGAAGGAGGCCATTCAGCCTCTTGAGCCTGCTCTGCTAGTCAATAGGATCATGGCTGATCTGACAATCCTCATGACCACATTCCTGCCTGTAGTGATTGGAATGAGGGTCAGGTGGATCTCATTGAGAATGTGATCCCTGACTGGGGTTGTTAACCTGAGCCCATCAGGGAGCCCTGGAAGAAGGCCATTGCAACCAGGCGCCTCAGAGATTCTCTTCACCTGGGGACTGGCTCTGAGCTGGCTGGTCAGAGATCATGTGCTGTGACATGTAACTAAAGGGTGACAGCAATCTGGTTTGTGTGGAGCTACCTGACAAGAGAAAACATTGCGTTCCTGAAGAAATTTCGCTCACAATCGTCAACATTGAGTTTGGCTAAGCATTTCTGGCATCTTGCCTTTATTTGGGAAGCTTGATCCTGCCACCAAACACTGGTCCCAATACGTAGAGTGTTATTTTGTTATTTTTCTCCAGGCAAATGACATTGGGGGCAGATGGAAAGCAATGTGTAATTCTTCTGACTGCTTGCGCACCTGCAGAATTTGTGATTATGAGGAACCTAACTTTCCCTGATGCACTCGATACTAAAACCTTTCAAGAGTTGTTGGAACTGGTTAAGAAATATTCTAACCGGAAGCTTCCTCTAATTCTGAGATACCATTGGTTTTATTCAGCAGTTACAGAAGCAGGGGAATTCGCATCAGGATTTTTGATGAGGTTAAGACGACTGAAAGTGGAGTCACAGATAGATAGGAAAGTGCAGAAGATGTTTGGTACCTTGCCTTTATTGGTCAGTACATTGAGTGTAGGAGTTGGGAGGTCATGTTGCGGCTGTACAGGACTTTGGTTTGGCCACGTTTGGAATATTACATGCAATTCTGGTCTCCCTGCTATAGGAAGGATGTTGTAAGACTTGAAAGGGTTCAGAAAAGATTTACAAGGATGTTGCCCAGGGTTGGAGTGTTTGAGCTATAGAGAGAGCCTGAGTGGGCTGGAGCTGTTTTCCCTGGAGTATTGGAGGCTCAGGGGTGACCTGCTAGAAGTTTATAAAATCATAAGGGGCATGGATAGGGAGAATAGGCAAGGTCTTTTCCCCAGAGTTGGGGAGTCCAAAACTAGAGGCCATAGATTTAAGGTGAGAGAGGAAAGATTTAAAAGGGACCTAAGGGGCAACTTTTTCATGCAGAGGGTGGTGAGTGTGTGGAATGAGCTGCCAGAGGAAGTGTTGAAGGCTGGAACAATTGCAACTTTTAAAAGATATCTGAAAGGGCATATGAATACGAAGGGCTGAGAGGAATATGGGTCAAGTGCTGGCAAATGGGACTAGGTTTATTTAGGATAACTGGTTGGCATGGGCAAGTTGGACCAAAGGGTCTGTTTCTGTGCTGTACATCTCTATGACTGAGGGCATGTGATTTTGTATTAAAAAACAAAAAAAAACTGCAGGTGCTGTAAATCAGAAACAGAAGCAGAAATTGCTGGAAGAGCTCAGCAGGTCTGGCAGCATCTGTGGAAAGAAATCAGAGTTAATGTTTTGGGTCAAATGAGCCTTCCTCAGAATCCGACCTAAAACATTAACTGATTTCTCTCCACAGATGCTGCCAGACCTGCTGAACTTCTCCAGCAATTTCTGCTCCTGTTTCTGATTTTGGGTTAACCCTGTATGAGATGCTGAGAGTTTGTTTGTTTGATATGTAGGACTAATGAAGTAACCATGCAAAAGTACCTACTAGCTGAAGACCAACTGGATTTCAAACAGGCATTACAATTGACTTTGTCATTAGAAAATGCAGCAAGTGGAGCATGGGAACTACAGGGCATCCCGACAGGCACCTTTACCTGTCCAACTGAGCTTGAGGAACACCAACTGAGGTAGGCAATTGCAGAGCGTAATGCAGGGTATATCCTGAGCAGAGGGACTCTAGGTCAATCCACAGCAAAACCCCAAGAGGGCTCAACCAAGAGGTTTAATATGTTTTTCAGGATCTGAGCTGGCAAGCTGTTGTCGTTGCTGCCAAAATGTAAACTCGAGAGAGCAAAGGAGTCCTACAAGATCTGACTTGAGTAACTGAGCTCATACGCCTGTGTCCAAGAGAGTGCACACTCTAGAAAGTCCTACATGTGGTTTAGAACAGTTGACTTCCTTAGCAACATCCACATCAGAACCAATCAAAATAAACGTCTGGTTCTAATGGAAGTTGATACCGGCTGCAGCTGGATCAGTGATCCACTTGTCTGTTCAGGACTGCCTCACCGATCTGAACTTAGTACATCATGGGACCTTCGAGTAAAAAATGAGGTCTGCAGATGCTGGAGATCACAGCTGCAAATGTGTTGCTGGTCAAAGCACAGCAGGCCAGGCAGCATCTCAGGAATAGAGAATTCGACGTTTCGAGCATAAGCCCTTCATCAGGATTCCTGATGAAGGGCTTATGCTCGAAACGTCGAATTCTCTATTCCTGAGATGCTGCCTGGCCTGCTGTGCTTTGACCAGCAACACATTTGCAGCAGACATCATGGGACCTGACCTCATGTCAATCTCACCTTGTTCCCATGCCAAGCCATTTCCATAATTACGATGCCGAACTTTGTCCCTTAAGCTAAACTGTGTGTCTCTCTCACTTAGAGGATGTGTGGGATTGACATTGAGATTCTGTTGCCATTTCACTTTCCTCAAAACCTTTGATTCCCTGACTGATTAGAAATTTGTATTTTTTGGCCTTGAATATGCCAAGTGACCCATCTTTGACAGCGCTCTACAGTAAAGAATTCCACTGTTTCCCTACCCTCCAGGTGACTCTGGAGATCCAGCACAGACTTAGCAGGCTGAATGGCCTCCCAATGCACTACATTCAGTGATTCACTGATTCTGTGAAGATTGAAACTAAAGGAAATATTCGCTGTATGGTTTAAAACCAATTTCATATTCAATAGCGATTGGCACGTCAGACATTTGTTTGTAAGATGCTCTGTTTTAGGTCACCTGGAAATCAAGGGTAAAGGAAGGCGCTATCCCTATCAATCACGTTGAGAGCAGTCAACTGAGAGGGACTATGCTCAGTTTGGACAGTTAGAGGGCACACATGCCATCCAACTAAGGGCAGTGGGTGGGTTCTCAAAGCTGGAGTCAACAGGAGGCCTTCCAGCTGTGAGGAAAAGCCAGGCTTACTGCTGTCCCCACCCTCCCTCTACCTTTAGTTATTGGAACGTGTGAAAGTAAAATAACCACGGCTGCCACCCCAGCATTGTGAAGGGGCAAAGGCCCCTCCATGTGGTCTATAGCCAGATAGGTGACCAGGCCTCAAAATGATTCTGGAACATGGTCCTTCCAGACCTTAGCCCAAGGGAGACAATATCCAGGCTGCCAACATCACGATGGGTCTACAGGTTGATTGGAAATTTACAGCCTTTGATCATTGGCTTTGGTTCACCTCCTCATCCTCAAAATTGCTGCCACCTCCTGCTCTCCTAGTGGGCAGGAGACCATCTTGATCTAGATCCCTTGAAAATTTCCGCCCATTCACCTAATCTACCAATATCCATTTGTAAATTTCTTATTTGTTCATTGCAACTTGCTTTCCCACCTATGTGCAGAGGCAGTAGCCAGCAGGTATAACAGAACAAAGTTAAACTTTAACCTGAAACATAAAACCAGCCTGATCTTCAAGTTCCCTGCAGAAGGTCCTCTGCATGCATGATAATGGTTGGATGGAGAAGGATGGAGTAAACGCATGGGTTGACAAAGTGTGGAATAAGTAATGTTGTAGCCTACACAAGCAACACAGCTCATTTGTGTGGGACATGTTCAAGAGCCAGGATCAAGAGGTACCTGTAAAGTAAAAACATCCACACTACAGTTCCAGTGGGAGTCTGTAATTCAATTTCTGGATGGGAAGCCTTGAAGAATTAGAGTCATAGAGGCGTACAGTGCAGAAATAAACCCTTCGATCTAACTCGTCCAAACCGACCAGACATCCTCAACTGATCTACTTCCATTTGGCCCATATCCCTCTAAACCCTTTCTATTCATGTACCCATACCTTTTAAATGTTATATTGTACCAACCTGCATCTAAACCCTTCCTACTCACATACCCATCCTGATGGCTTTTTAAATGTAATTGTACCAGCATCCACCACTTCCTCTGGCAGCCCATTCCATGCACACACCATCCTCTGCGTGAAAAGGTTGTCCCCTAGATCCCTTTTAAATCTTTGCCCTCTCATCCTAAACCTATGCCTTCTTGTTCTGGACTCCCTTACTCGTGGGAAAAAGACCTTGGCTTGTCACCTTATCCATGCCCCTCATGATTTTTATAAACAAGCTCACCCTTCAGCCTCTGGCACTCCAGAGAATAGCCCCAGCATATTCAGCCTCTCCGCATAGCTGAAACCAGCCAACCCTGGCAACATGCTTGTAAACTTTTCTGAATCCTTTCAAGTTTAACATGATTATCTATATCAGGGAGACTAGGACTGAACACAATATTTCAGGAGTGGCCTAACCAATGTCCTGTACAATTGCAACACAACCTCCCAACTCCTGTACTCAATGCACTGACCAATCAAGGCAAATGTACAAGCGCCTTCTATCTGCGACTCCACTTTCAAGGATCTACGACCCTCTTCCCAAGATCTCTTTTTTTAGCAACACTTCCAGGACCATACCATTAAGTGTATAAGTGCTGCTCTAATTTGTCTTACCAAAATATCGACGCTGATTGGAATAGGTGGATTGTTGATGAAGAAAAAGTGTTGGCCAAAAGATGAAAAATACTATTCAATTTGATGCTTTGTGTGGCTTTATTTCAAACATCGATTTATATGCCATCATCCAGGACACTTCTTCACCAAATCAACACAGCAGCTGAATTAATGATATTTTGGAGATCAGTGATGGTTGCTATTCAGTAAATACAGCATCACCTACAACACAAAATCATAGAAAATGGGGCCTATTCTGCGTTCAATATGATAGTTGCTGACCATCCAACTCAGTACCTTATTCCAGCTTTCTCCCCATATACTTCATCCCTTTAGCGTTAAGAGCTATGTCTAACTCCTTCTTGAAAGCACTCAATGTTTTGGCTTCAACCACTCTCTGTGGCAGAGAATACCACAGCTTCCTCAGTTTCTGGGTGAAAAAAGGTTCGCCACACATCAGCCCACAAATGGCCTATCGCGTATCCTTACCCTGGTTTTTGGTTCTAGACTTCAAGGTCATTAGGCACGTCCTTACTATATTTACCCTGTCTTGTCCTGTTCGAATGTAATAGATTTCCATGAGAACCCCCTCACCTGTCTAAACCCAAGGGAAAATAATCCTATCAATCCAGTCCCTCCTCATACATCAGTCCTGCCATTTCAGGAATTAGTCTGGTAAACATTTTTTGTACTCATGGAATCCCTGCAGTGTGGAAGCAGTCCATTCTGCCCATCAAATCCACATGGCCTCTCCAAAGAGCATCCCAGGCAGACCCAATTCTCTTTAACCTTGTATTTCCCATGGTCAACCCACCTAGCCTACGTATCTCTGGATACTGTGGGCAACTTAATGTGGGTCTTTGGAGGAAACTGGAGGTAAACCCACGCAGACACGGGGAGAGTACGCAAACTCCACACAGATAGTCACCCGAGGCTGGAATCGAACCCAGGTCCCTGACACTGCGAGGCAGCAGTGCTAATCACTGAGCTGCCGTGCCTCACCTCCATTGCCAGAACAGCCATCCTCAGATAAGGAGATCAAAACTGCACTCAGTACTCCAAGTGTACTGGCACCTCGGCCCTGTACAACTACAACCTGACATCCCTCTGGCTATACTTGAATCTTCTCGTAATGAAAACCAAATTGGATTGTCCACTGCCTGCTGAATTTCAGCAACTGGTTCACAAGGATACTATAATCTCTTGCAAATCCCTTTTCCCAATCTGTTAGCATTCAGACAATAACCCACCTTCCTGTTTTTGCTTCCAAAGTGGATCACCTCACACTTAGTCACATTACACTTGCCATAGAATTGCCCACTAACTCAACTTTCCTATGATTCAGTCATGGGGGTGTGGGCATCTCTAACTCGGCCAACATCATTTGTCCATCCCTAATTGCCCAGTGAGAGTTAAGAGTCAACCCCATTGCCTTGGGCCTAGAGTCACATGTAGGCCAAACCAGCCAATTTCCTTCCGTAAAAGGCATGAGTGAACCAGATTTTTTTTTTCAATAACTGACAATGGATTCATGATCATTAGATTTCAGATTCTTTATTGAATTCAAATTCTACCATCTACCATGGCAGGATTTGAACCCACGTCCCCAGGAGATTACCTGATTAATAGTCTAGCGATAAAATCACTAAGCTAGGTATCTCTCAAACAGCAATGAGCTGATGGCCTGATTGACCTGCCTTTTGTTTTTTTTTTCTATGGGATTGGTAGAGGGAGGAAGGCGAGTGGAATATTGGGCTGTCCTTCGATTAGTGACATGAAACCTTTAATATCCATTTGAAAGAAGTGGACAGAGTCAGATTCAGACCAAATTTGTCTGACAGCACACCCAAAACTTCCAAGACCATGGTTGGAAATTGGACACACATAAGAAAATACAAGAGGCGTGAATTCAGAGCATGAGTGGACCATTCAGCCCATTGAGCCAGCTCTACCATTTGTAAAATTCATGACAGATCTGGTAAGTCTGCATTTGCACCTTTTCCCTTTCACCCCCTTGCATATCATTTTCATAACAAGAAGAGCCATTTCATTAAATCCAGTTTACGAATATTGTGAAACTTGAAAGGGTTCAGAAAAGATCCACAAGGGTGTAGGACATAGAACATAGAAAAATACAGCGCAGTACAGGCCCTTTGGCCCTCGATGTTGCGCCGATCCAAGCCCACCTAACCTACACTAGTCCACTATCCTCCATATGTTTATCCAATGCCCGTTTAAATGCCCATAAAGAGGGAGAGTCCACCACTGCTACTGGCAGGGCATTCCATGAACTCACGACTCGCTGAGTAAAGAATCTACCCCAAACATCTGTCCTACACCTACCACTCCTTAATTTAAAGCTATGCCCCCTCGTAATAGCAAACCTGCTCCAGGGTTGGAGGATTTGAGTGACACAGAGAGGCTGAATAGGCCGGGGGTGTTTTCCCTGGAGCGTCGAAGTTTGAAGGGTGACCTTATAGAGGTTTATAAAATCATGAGGGGATTGGATAGGATAAATAGACAAAGTTCTATTTCCCCAGGCTGGGGGAGTCCTGAACAAGAGGGCAAAGGTTTAGGGCGAGAAGGTAAAGATATAAAAGAGACCTAAGAGCAACTTTTTAATGCAGAGGGTGGTCCGTGTATGGAGTGAGCTGCCAGAGGAAGTGGTGGAGGCTGATACAGTTGCACTGTTTAAAAGGCATCTGATCTAGTAGATGAAATTAAAGGGTTTAGAGGGTTATGGGCCAAGTGCTGGCAAATGGGACTAGATTAGGTTAGAATATCTGGTTGGCATGGATGGGTTTGACTGAAGGGTCTGTTATCATGCTGTACATCTCTATGACTCAGTCAAAAACAAGTCTTAAGTGCGACCGTGTTGTTGCTGCAATGTTTAAAGGGTATAGGGACTAATCACAGGCAGATGGGCTAGTTTAGTTTGGGCACATGGTAGGCATGGACTGGGTAGACCAAAGGGTCTGTTTCCATGCTGTAATACTCTGCGGATCACTCTAAATGCTAATAATAATGAAAAGGAAGACAGAGGCACATTTCGAGAACTTTTTACAATAGAAAATGCCAATTGGGTGGTAGGTTTTCACAAGTGGAATGTAAATAAAAGTCTAAAAAAAATTAAACACACCATTTAATTGCAATGGTGTCCGCAGAATCAGACTGTGTTCTAACTAGATTGTGGTTGGGTCATGCCATACAGACCTTAGCGAGATCGCCAAGGGCTATAGGGCCAGGACCATTCAGGGCCAGTGAAGTGGCAGGATACACAAAAAATGGAGAGACCAAGGTCAGGGTGGGGATTGGAGATGGGAGATGGGAGATGGGAGCGGAGGAGTCAGTGCCGGGAGGGTGATGCAGAGGTGATGTACAGGCTAAGGCCAAGGAGTGTACTGGGGTCCATTTGGAGATGAGATGGCTGTAGAGTCGCGCTGGTTGAGTATTCCTCAGTCCTCATGAGATCCCAGACCCGAGGCAAATTCTCAGGCAGTGCCATTAAAATGGGTTTGACCAGTCAATGTCAGCAGTTGCATGGCTCTATAATGAGCTGCATGTGGCTGTGGAGCCACACTCTGCAGGTCTCTGGGCAATTGTGTGTATTAAATTGTGTGTATTCAGGATGTAGGGGTGAGTTAGACCAAAATGTTTGTTTCCATGCTGTACATCTCTATGACAGAATGACTGCACATTCACCTGATTGAGAGGTGAATGTGCAGTCATTCTGTCATAGAGATGTACAGCATGGAAACAAACATTTTGGTCTAACTCACCCCTACATCCTGAATTAATTATAGAATCCCTACACTGTGGAAACAAGCCATATGGTCCAACAAGTCCATACCGACCCTCCAAAGAGTAACCCACCTATTCCCCCTACCCTATTCCTCTACATTTACCCCTGACTAATGCACCTAACCTACACATCCCTGGACACTATGGGCAATTTAGTATGGCCAATTCACCTAGTCCACACATCGTTGGACTGTGGGAGGAAGCCAGAGCACATGGAGGGAAACCACGCAGACACGGGAAGAATGTGCAAACTCCACACAGTCACCTGAGGCAGGAATCAAGCCTAGCTCCCAAGCGCTGTGAGGCAGCAGCACTAACCACTGAGCCACCATGCCGCCCAGGAATCTCGTCCCATTTGCCAGCATTTGGCCCATATCCCCCCAAATCTTTCTTATTTACATATACATCCAGATGCCTTTTCAGTGTTGTAACTGTACCAGTCTCCACCACCTCCACTGACAGCTCATTCTAGACACGGATGTTACTCATGACCCCCTACATATTAACAGGGGTGGAATGAGTGGAGAGTGTCAAGCTCCACAGAGTGGTCATCAACAACAAGCTTTCTTGGACTCTTCATGTGGATGCACTGGTTACAAAGGCCCAAAAACGCCTCTTCTTCCTCAGGCAGGTAAGGAAATTGGGCATGACAACAAATTGTCAACTGTTATAGGTACGCCATCGAGAGCATTCTGTCTGAATATATCACTGTCTGGTATGGTACCCTACCATTCAAGATCAGAGATGGTTACAGAGAGTGGTGAACTCAGCCTGGACAATTACAAAGGCCAACCTCCCATCTATAGAATCCATCTACCAGGCCCACTGTCAAGGACAGGCCACCAGCATCCTCAAAAGATCCATCCTACCCTGGCAATGTTTTTCTACAACCTCTACCATTGGGGAGAAGGTACAGAAGCCCGAACACACCCACCAGCCGGTTTTGAAACAGTTTTTACCCTACTGTTGTTAGAATATTGAATGAGCTCACAAACTCTTAGCATTCACCTGTACCTGTGTTTTTGTTTTGTTTTAGTCGCTGTTTACCATTTATTTACTATCTATGCTAGTTAACTCTGCGATCTGCCTGTATTGCTCGCAAGACAAAGCTTTTCACTGTGCCTCGGTACATTAGACAATAAATTCAATTCAGTTCATTTCAATTCACCACACTCTGCAGGAAAAAGAATTGAGCAAATTGTCCACCCACTAGGCCTTCCTTTGTGTTTCTTGTTCTCTCACTCATATTAACCCACAAAAATTAATAAAACTGATTATGATCCATCCCAGTCTCTGGGGGTTTTCTCAGTGTGGTTTGCAGTGCAGAATCTGGCCACTTGGCCCATTTGGTCTGTACTAGCACTCACACAAACCTCCTGTCACATTGAATAATCTTTCTCCCTCATGTTTCCCTAGTCTCCCCTGAATGGCCTTAATTATCCTTTGTGGCATTAGGTTCTCTATCGTAACCACTCTCTGTGTGCAAAAATATTCCTCCCGAATTCTTCCTTGCGTACATTCGTGATAAATTAGGTTCTCTGTCTTCAAACTTTCAACCCTTCAGTCCCCATGGCGATGGTTTCAATGGATTCTTGCTGAAAAACAAGACACTGATTAAAGGTCAGGTTGGGGTTCAAACCCAGTATGAAGGGTCTGCATTTATTCAGAATGCACTGGGCGTAGACCGACTTGTTGTTTCACCTCTTCTTTCGAAATAAAACTCAATGGCTTCAGCAGGTTTAAGGGTGTGTATGTTACATCCCAGGACACGTTCCCACTGCTTCTCCCGTTGCCAAAGGTAACATTCCAAAGCTAAGGAATTCAGCTGCCAGATTTTCTAGGAAACCCACACTAGATTTGTGATTTAATGTGGCAGCTATCAAATGTCTTGTCATGATCCGCAGGATAAACAGAAAGAGCCATCTTCAGATTTTCACAGACCATTAATTCCCGGATAATTCATACCATATTGTTCGCCAATAATCATCCCTTCAGCATGCTTCATTGCTAAAGCGAACCTGGAAAATTGGGGTCAATTTACAGTTTAAGACTCAAATGACAGAAAATGCAGCTTGAGAAAACCACTTTCTCGTTCAGCCTAAGTTGATTCCGCGCTCACGCTTGTTAAAATGGAGAAGGGCAATCAAAGGTGCTCAATAAACCTGCCACTTACACAGAGGTAAGTCTGGGTAATGGGATTGAATTCCCTTGTACATTTCTGCTCGCAGAAGAGAATAAATCCAATAGGGAATTCAGAATGACCGTCGTTATCGGTATGCAGGCTAGAATGTCGAATTCACGACGATGGGGAATAGTGGTGCTCCTGCGTAATGCTGTTTGGAGGTTGCCCTGCTGTGAAATCTGCTGTCATGGTGTATCATGTTCATTGCCTCTACCATCCTCATACAGCCACTGTAGCTCATCTGTAGCATCCATCATCTGACTGACCCCCTCTTCGTCTGTTTTGCCCCCTGGAAGAGATCTCTGAAACTCTTCAGCTCTGATCAAATGGCTGAATTACCACCAGCAAAGGCGGAAATAGCTGGAGAAACTCAGCAGGCCTGGCAGCACTCATAGGAAGAAGGCAGAGTTTTGCATCCAGCAATTTCATAGAATATGAGTTCCCTGATTGGGGCTGTTAATCTGGTCCAATCAGGGAGTCCTAGCTGACAGATATAAACAGGAATGTTCAGAGCACAGGTGTCCCTGGAGAAGGAGCGGGCAGTGTCCACCAGACACCATTGAGATTTTCAGGGAGAGGAGGGCACCGCAGGGAGTGGAGTGTATTGTTTCTCCCTCCAACTCTAATTTGATTTAATCCCTGCCCTCCCCTTCATTGTTTGATCATGCAGCATTGCCCTCTCTCTCGAGAAGGGCACTGCTTGTCACTGGCCACTCGGATGTTTCCTTGCTTCCTGGTGGTGGAATATCAATAAAGATTCACAAACTTGTTGTTTTTCACTGTATCCGACACCTGCACACACACACACACACGACATGGGTGCTGGGGAAAAATATACGCACTATCGCTGTGGGGAATAAGAAAAAAAGTACAAAATTAAAACAAAACAAAAACAGGGGTTAAAAAAAAATAAACAGGAGTGTTTCCTGGTCGTGGAAAATGATTAAAGAGTTATGCATTTGTTGTTTTGCACTGTGTCTCCCACCTGCACGCACACAACATGGGTGCTGGGGAATCTATAAGCACTAATGCGTGGAAAATTAATTATAAAAAAATGGAGTGTCAGAGGTTCTGCTCATTATAGAAGCCAGCTCTGTGTTAGCTGGGTCAGTATTGCATACTATGCATGTTGATGGGATACCAGCCTCTGGGGAGTTATTTCAGGTTATGAAGGGAGACTGAATAGACTGGGTTTGTTTTCCCTGGAGCAGAGGAGACAGGATTGAGGTGTATCCAGAAATGAGCAGCATGGATAGAGCAGACAGGAGGAAACCTTTCCCCTTTGGTAGACTGAACAATACCAGGGACAGAGATTTAGGGGAAGGGGCAGGAGGTTTAGAGAGGATGTGAAGAAATTATTTTTCATCCAGAGGGTAGTGGGAAATTGGATCTCACTGCCTATCAGGGTGATAGAGACAAAATCCCTCAGAAGACTTAAAATGTGTTTCCTTGTGTACTTGTGATGCCAGGGTGTAGGGCCAAATCTGGGAATTGGGAAAGTTGTTTGACCACTGCAGACTCGATCAGCTGAAAGGCCTTTCTCTGTGCTGTAGAAGTGCTGAGTCATCAAATGGCCAGGACTTTGAGGGGGACAGCATGGCTGTAGTCATGTAGGATTACAGTGTTGACAATTGTTAAGGGAGCAGGACAAGTATTTGTGATTTGGACCCTTCCGATGTCATATTCATAGAGGTGTACAGCACAGAAATAGACCCTTCGGTCCAACTCATCCATGCCGACCAGATATCCCAACCTAATCTAATCCCACCTGCCAGCACCCGGCCCATATCCCTCTAAACCCTTCCTATTCATATACCCATCCAGATGCCTTTTAAATGTTGCAATTGTACCAGCCTGCACCACTTCATCTAGGTAAAAATCTAAAGGTTTGTGCCCGAAACATTGATTTTCCTGCTCCATGAATGCTGCCTGACTGACCTGCTGTGCTTTTCCAGCACCACTCTAATCTAGATCCTGCACCACTTCCTCTGGCAGCTCTTTCCATACATACACCACCCTCTGTGTGAAAAAGTTGCCCCTTAGGTCTCTTTTATATCTTTCCCCTCTCTTCCTAAACCAATGCCTTCTAGTTCTGGATTCCCCCACCCCAGGGAAAAATTTCCTCTATTTACCCTATCCATGCCCCTCATAATTTTGTAAATCCCTGCAAGGTCACCCCTCAGCCTCCGACACACCAGGGAAAAAGGCCCCAGCCTGTTCAGCCTCTCCCTGTAGCTCAACTCCTCCAACCCTGGCAACATCCTTGTCAATCTTTTCTGAACCCTTTCAAGTTTCACAACAGCCTTCTGATAGGAAGGAGACCAGAATGTGTCCCAGGAAAGATTGGTTTTCAGATGCACTTTTAACAGCGTTTGGACTCCTATGCATTTTGGAATCACAGGTTGCAGAACAAGGCCATTCGACCCATTGTGTCTGTGCCTGCTCTTTAAAAGAGCTGCTCTGTAGTTTGTCCCAATCCCCTCGCTTGGCCCTGAGTTGGCAGCAAGCAAAAGAGAAACTGCAGTACCCAGTAACACTGGGATCATTGTCAGGCATTTCGTGCAGCAAGACAGGCTCCCGGGGCTTGTTACAGAGGTGCAGGGGGTTAAGTGGCTGTAGGCAGGCAATCTTTCCAATGACCACAGTTCTCTTATGGCACTCTAACAACAGGGTTCCCTTCATCTCCATGAAAATGAGAAAAGGGCCGTGCCCTCATGTGTCAGCTATGTGGACCAATTATAGCACAGATTGCCAAGTATTGCAATCCTAAACTAAACACCAGGCACATGCAAGGTTACACAAAGAGATTTTTATTGAAATAAATTAAGATAACAACTTTCACTCGGCATTTTGCATTTTCTATACAATTGACAGATGCTTTTATGCCTTAGTTTTGACAGGAGCAAGCTTTTGTGAGGCATAAGTGCTGACAATATTCTTTTGGGCTGAAGCTCTTGATATCTGCAGATTTAATAGGCTGGGTCTGGTGTTTTTTATTTGGTGCTAGGAGCATGTTGAGTTTTTGGGAGGGATTCTCACCACGGGGCCCGGCAAGATTTCTTGCCGCATCACACCGAGCAGACTGCCCTCTCTCTGACACTTTGTTTGTGAATTACATAATCTGGACCATTTGCCGAGTCTGTCAGGTAGCACTAGGAGGCCCACAGGCCAAAGACTCCCCGTACATAGCCATTGTCTGCTCCAATCCACAGTCAATATGCAGACTTTGGAACATCTGACCTCAGGAGTCCAAGTCAATCAAGGCCACATTCTCCGAGAACTTTAAATGGGCAAGAAGCCCGACTTGCGGGCGTGGAGCCGGGCGTGGAATGTGAGTGCCCACTGGGCCACTTATGGTAATCAGAACTGGTGCTGCTGGATGAACCAGCATTGTCATCACCATCAGGCGGATTACATGATGGTGCTGGGAATATAGGTCAGAAAGGCCAGGCTTGTGCAGAAACCCTAGGAGGAGGGTACCTCCAAGGTGAGGCAGAGACTGGGCATGTTGGGAGCACTGCTCCCTCTCCATTGTACGTTTAAAACCCTGGTCATCAGGCGGGAGATACTTTCTCTGATGTTGCATGTGGTGCAGGTCTGACGCATTCCCCGAGCCTGCACCATTGCGAAGACCAGCCATCTTCCACTTCACCTGGAGATCAAAGGTGGGCCATGTCTGCAGGGACACCATGTAACAGAGAGCTCTGGGTAAAAGGGGCAGTAGTGGAAGGACATACCCAATGCCACCCTCATCCTGACGGCCAGCTTTGTGTGTGGCTGCATCAAGCTGTGTGTAGACCCCCAGTACACAAACACCAAGTGTCACTACGCACTGAGACTCTACCTGTGTTGCAAAGAATATTGCAGAATGCACCAGTGAGTTGGATTGTTCCATAACACCTGTCCGTTGTGGAAAACATTTGCAGAAGAAAATACCTTTGACCAGAGGTCCATCAGGAAGTGGTCAGCATGTAACATACTTGAGTCCCTGAAGGATAAGGAGAGGGTCAATCTTGCCACATGGTTCCCTGAACTGACTGTCAAAGTCATTTGGCAGAACACCTCATCACCAGAACCTTCCAAACAGCACTAAGATATTGCTTGGCCAGTGGTGTGAAGGGCACTACCTGTGCAGTCCTTCATGTACACCCTGTCGCTGTGCACCACCGCACACTGTCCCCGAAGCAGCTGCACTGGTGAAGAGTTGAAATGTGTTTCTGGAAAAGTGCAGCATCCAAGGAGCAGGAGAATAGATGTTTCGGGCATAAGCCCTTCTTCATTCCTGATGAAGGGCTTATGCCCGAAAGGTTGATTCTCCTGCTCCTTGGGTGCTGCCTGACCTGCTGCGCTTTTCCAGCATCACATTTTTCAGCTCTGATCTCCAGCATCTGCAGTCCTCACTTTCTCCTGCACTGGTGAAGAAACTGTCACACATCTCCTTCTGGAATGGGCCTTTGTAAAGAAGGTCTGGAGAGAGATGCAATGGTTTGTGTCGAGGTTCAGCCCGAGCAGTTCCGTGACATGGGACTCTCTGCTCTATGGTCTGTTCCCCAGGATGCACACTGAGGCCAACATCAACTGCGCCTGGAGGACCATCAACTCAGTGAGGGACATTCTTTGTTCTGCCCAAAACTTGCTGGTCTTTCAGTGTAAAGATTTAACCTGCACTGAGTGTTACAGACCAGCACATTCCAAGCTCCAGGACTATGTGCTGAGGGATACACTAAAGCCTGGGGCAGCTGCTGCCAAGACACAGTGGGGAAAGACCACCATCTAAGCTGTTTTGGATAATGTATAATGATGGTCTGTTCAGTTATCAGACCCTCTTGTTCCCTCAAAATGAACAGAAATAGCTTCATGTATGAATAGAAAATGTCCTTGTTTTGCAACTGCAGAGAATGAGAAACGTCAAAATTCCAAAGTTTTGATTGATTTTTCTATGCAAGGACCATACAGAATGGATTGAGTAGTTTTATATATACTTAAAGGCTTTTTTTTAAAGAATATAGTATATTTTTGCAATATAAAGAAATGACCATCACTGTGAAATGCCAGTCTCCCACCAGAGCTCCCCTCCTCGGATGAGGAGAGCATCAAGACTGTGTCCTGGACCCCCACACCCACCCAGCAGCTCCAGCACTGACCCTTCCATGGGAATGCATGTGCGAGAAGGTTTGGATCAACATGCTGATGAGCACTTCAACTAACCAAGAGAGAAACCCTTTGAGTCTCTGGCACTCAGAGGACTGGCAGGGTGAATAATCAGGGTATTCTTTTCTGGGGGGAGGGGTGATGACCAAGGCTAATGGGTATACGTTTAAGGTGAGGAACCTAGCGGTCCCAGGTTCGATTCCAGCCTCGGGCGACTGTCTGTGTGGAGTTTGCACATTTTCCCCGTGTCTGCATGGGTTTCCTCTGGGTGCTCCAGTTTCCTCCCACAGTCCAAAGATGTGCAGTTCAGGTGGATTGACTGTGCTAAATTGTGCAGGTTAGGTGGATTGGCCATGATAAATGCAGGGGTAGGGTTTCAGTGGGATGCTGTTCCATGGGTCAGTGTGGGCTGAATGGCTTGCTTCTACACTGTATGGGATTCTATGCCTTTTCATCTTTATGGAAGGCGGTGAGAGCAGATGGTCCTCAGATGATGGTTTGAAGCCTCTGACTCTGTGTTGGTGATTTTTTTGTACATTCACTTGGGGATCGTGGGCATCGCTGCCTGGCCCCAGCATTTATTTCCCGTCCCTAGTTGCCCTTGAGAAAGCCATGATGAGCTACCTTCTTAAACCGCTGAAGTTCACCTGCTGTGGGTTGACCCACAATGCCATTTGGGACAGAATTTCAGGATGTTGACCCAGCGACAGTGAAGGGATGGTGATATATTTCCAAGTCAGGATGGTGAGTGGCTTGGAGGGGAACTTGAAGGTGGTGGTGCTCCCATGTATCTGCTGCCCTTTTCCGCTCCCTCTACCACCTACACTCTGCAGCAGCAGCGTGAATGATCGACAATATTCCCTGTAGAAATTCACCAAAGATCCCTCGACAGCACCTTCCTAACCAACCACCCCTTCCATCTAGAGGTAAAAGGGCTTTCTCAAGGGTAGTTAGAGACAAGCAGTAAATGCCCACATCCCTGAATGAATAAAATAACACCCCCTAGACTTTAATAGATGGCAGTCTGCTTGCTCCATGTGTACTGAGTATGCCAATACAAGCTGCTGATGCATGAAACAGTTGTGATGTTGATGCAGCCAGCTACGTCAAGCAGAGGGCTGTGGAAGCTCAGTCATTAACTCTATTCCAGACACTGGCGGATCAATTTCTAGATACTAATGGCATAGAGGAGGGAACTGAGGATAGCATGGGGATATGCCATTGGGGGAGATGATTAGCCACAAACTAGGTATGTGGAGCTGTCTCTTCACCAACACATTCCACCCTGACCTTAACTTTACCTGGACCATCTCTGACACCTCCCTCCCCTTCCTGGACCTCTCCATCTCCATTAATAACGACCGACTTGACACCGACATTTTTTACAAACCCACCAACTCCCACAGTACCTGGATTACACCTCTTCCCACCCTACCTCCTGCAAAAATGCCCTCCCGTATTCCCAATTCCTCTGCCTCCGCCGTATATGCTTCCAGGAAGACACACCAGATGGCCTCCTTCTTTAGAGACCTCAATTTCCCTTCCCACGTGGTTAAAGATGCCCTCCAACGGACCTCGTCCACATCCCGCACCTCCGCCGTCAGATCCCACCCCTCCAACCAATACAAGACAGAACGCCCCAGTGCTTACCTTCCACCCTACCAACCTTCGCATAAACCAAATCATCCACCAACATTTCCACCACCTCCAAAAGACCCTACCACCAGGGATATATTTCCCTCCCCACCCCTTTCCACCTTCCGCAAAGACCGTTCCCTCCATGACTACCTGGTCAGGTCCACGCCCCCCTACAACCCACCCTCCCATCCTGGCACCTTCCCCTGCCACTGCAGGAATTGCAAAACATGTTCCCACACCTCCTCCCTCACCTCTATCCAAGGCCCTAAAGGAGCCTTCCTCATCCATCGAAGTTTTACCTGCACATCCACCAATATCATTGCTCCCGATGCAGTCTCCTCTACATTGGGGAGACTGGGCGCCTCCTAGCAGAGCGCTTTAGAGAACATCTCCAGGACACCCTCCCCAATCAACCACACCGCCCCGTTGCATTTCAACTCCCCCTCCCACTCTGCCGAGGACATGGAGGTCCTGGACCTCCTTCACCACCGCTCCCTCACCACCAGATGCCTGGAGGAAGAACGCCTCATCTTCCGCCTCGGAACACTTCAACCCTAGGGCATCAATGTGGACTTCAACAGTTTCCTCATTTCCGCTTCTCCCACCTCACCCTAGTTCCAAACTTCCAGCTCAGCACTGTCCCCATGACTTGTCCTACCTGCCTATCTTCTTTTCCGCCTATCCACTCCACCCTCCCCCCGCCCCTGACCTATCACCTTCATCCCCTTCCCCACTCACTTATTGTACTCTATGCTACTTTCTCCCCACCCCCACCCTCCTCTCATTTATCTCTCCACCCTTCAGGCTCTCTGTCTATATTCCTGATGAAGGGCTTTTGCCTGAAACGTCGATTTTCCTGCTCCTCGGATGCTGTCTGAACTGCTGTGCTTTTCCAGCACCACTCTAATCTAGAATCCAGGGCTAAATGGCCTACCAGATCACCTGTTGTTATATAAGGGATAAACATTGGCTGGAACAATATAGAGAAAGTCTGTCCTCTTTGTTTAAAATCTGCAATGAAACCTTACGCAGCTCTTATGGAAGGCAGAGAGGATCTCCAGTTAAATAGAAGAACAATGAACAAAGAACACCACAGGCCCTTCGGCCCACCAAGCCTGTGCTGACACATTTTGCCCTTCCATGCTAAAACTGTCTTTACTTACAGGATCCATATCCCTCTATTCCTTTCCTATTCATGCATTCATAGAGATTTTCTTGAATGCTGCTGTGTGTCTGTTTCCTCCTCTGGCAGCGCATTCCAGGTACTCACCACCCTTTGTGTAAAAAACATGCCTCGCACAACTCTTTAAACACCCCCCACCCTCGGCCCTTGCACCTTGAACCTGTGTCCCCTGGTTAATGTCTCATCCCACATACAGCACCTCTGACAATGCAGCACTTCTGTAGACTATAAAGTCGAGGGAGAAAAATCAAATGCTAATGAGTTGACAACACCAGGACTGGTTTCTTTAAGAAGCCTGAGGACTGTAGGAAGATAAGGAAACGGAGGGAGTATGTTAAAGCTTGGGGAGATTACAGAAGAGAAGTAAGAAGGGCAGTGTGCCGCGTTTGGGTTTGAATGCTTTTGTTTATTTCAAAAATGTACTTTATTCATGAACAGTTATCTTTGTATGTCACAAACACAGTTCGGTTCTGTATGGTAGTGTATCAAGGAAGCAAACGCACATTGGGGTTGGAATCTATACAGATTTCTCCAGTTTCCTCATTTCCCCTCCCCCCACCTTGTCTCAGTCGGTTCCCTCAACTCAGCACCGCCCTCCTAACCTGCAATCTTCTTCCTGACCTTTCCACCCCCATCCCACTCCGGCCTATCACCCTCACCTTGACCTCCTTCCACCTATCACATCTCCATCGCCCCTCCCCCAAGTCCCTCCTCCCTACCTTTTATCTTAGCCTGCTTGGCACACTCTCCTCATTCCTGATGAAGGGCTCTGGCCCGAAACGTCGAATTTCCTGTTCCTTGGATGCTGCCTGACCTGCTGTGCTTTAACCAGCAACACATTTTCAGCCTGGAATCTATACAAACAAGCCAAAGGCATCTCTTACTTGAACCAGGCTATATTTACAAATACTTGATGAATTGGGAGGGTCTGATAACTCAACAGACCCTCATTAACTTAAGCAAGAAGACCTCAGACGGTGGCCTTTCCCCACTGCACCTTAGCAGCAGATGTCCCAGGCTTTCGTGCATCCCTTACTGGTCCACAATTCTCAGTCGGAGTCAACTCCTTGTTACAGAGTCAGAGAGTCATATGGATGTACAGCACGGGAACAGACCCTTCATCCAACTCGTCCATGCTGATCAGATATCCTAACCTAATCTAATCCCTGTGCATGGCCCTTATCTATCTAAACCCTTCATATTCATAAACCCATCCAGATGCCTTTTAAACATTGTAATTGTTCCAGCCTCCACCACTTCCTCTGGCAGCTCATTCCATACACGCACCACCTTTCGGAAGACCAACAAGTTTCGGGCAGACCAAAGAGCATCTCTCGCCAAATTGCTGGTCACCCAGGCACAGCTGATGTTTGTCTCAGGGAACAGACTGATGAGGATAGAATCCTGCGTCACGGGGAGCTGCTTACAATGAGCCGTGAGAAAAACTCTCTCCAAAAAAAGACACATTCCAGAACGAGGCAGGTCAGGCAGGAGAAAATGCGTGTGAAAATCTCAAACACTGAGGGTACAAGTCAGGAAAGCTTGTGATCAGCACAGACGTCCATCAATACATGTTTACCTAGACCATAATGTAACACTGAGAACAAGAGAGAGAACACCAGCTGTAAATATTTGACCGCATCTGACAATTTAAAAGCAGCCTCTGAAGCAGGAAATGCATTACATGCCACGCAATCAGAATAAATAGCTTTCCTGGACTTCCATTTCAGTCTTAATTACAGGATGTGTACATCCCTTGGAGCAATTCATTAGCTAATTGGAAATGTATTACAAATACCCCCTGATAAATGAGTCAACACTCTGTTGCAAGGAGGGCTCGGGATTTCTCAGACCCCAAATAAGCTTCAAATCTTTTGTGCTGTGGCCTAATTAACTGATCACTCAACTGCTTTAGCGTTGAATGGAAGTCCATACACTTGCACAGACAGAGAGTTAGAGAGGGGTCGGAACTCGAACAGTAGGCAGACTGTCAGTCGAAGTTAGCATCAAGGAGGAAGCAATCAAAGACATTTGAGAATTCGATACATTCACAACGGATGCAGACAATTGTACAACAGTCAGGGATAACGGTAGAAGTTGGGGAGAGGTGAAGAGGTTGGGGGAGAGGGACGGAATTTCATCCCAACGCATTTGCACAGGCAATCCTAACATAGCACTGAGGGGTGTCAGAAATCTCCAGAAGCACACGTTACTCCATCTGATGTAAGGTTTTCTAATCGTTCACAGGATGTGTATGTTCCTGACTAGGCCAGAGTTTATTGCCCTAAAGAAGACAGTGGTGTGCTGCCTTTGTAAACCACATAATCCTAGGAGTGTAGATATATCCACAGTGGTCCTGGGGGTGTAGGTACACCTACAGTGATTCGAGGGGTGTAGGTAGACCCACAGTGGTCCTGGGGACTGAAGGTACACCCACAGTGATTCGAGGGGTGTAGGTAGACCCATAGTGGTCCTTGGGGATGTAAGCACACACACAGTGGTTCTAGGGGTGTAGATATACCCGCAGTGGTTTCGGGGGTGTAGGTACACCTACAGTGGTGTTAGGGGTGTAGATATACCCGCAGTGGTCCAGGGGGGGTGAAGGTACATCCACAGTGGTCCTCGGGGTGTAGGTAGACCCACAGTGGTCCTTGGGGATGTAGGCACACCCACAGTGGTCCTAGGGGTGTAGGTACATCCACAGAGGTCCTAGGGGTGTAGATATACCCGCAGTGGTTTCGGGGGTGTAGGTACACCTACAGTGGTGTTAGGGGTGTAGATATACCCGCAGTGGTCCAGGGGGGGTGAAGGTACATCCACAGTGGTCCTCGGGGTGTAGGTAGACCCACAGTGGTCCTTGGGGATGTAGGCATACCCACAGTGGTCCTAGGGGTGTAGGTATACCCACAGTGGTCCTAGGGGTGTAGGTACACCCACAGTGGTCCTAGGGGTGTAGGTACACTCACAGTGGTCCTAGGGGTGTACGTACACCCACAGTGATTCTAGGGTGTGGAGGTATTCCCACTGTGCTGTCATGAAGAGAGAGTTCCAACTGCCAGGTGGAGCGGGGTTTTGAGGAGAACTTACAGTTGGTGGTGTTCTCATAGATCTGATGCCCTAGTCCTTCCTGAGGGGTGTGTAGCCTTCCCATATTCTCTTGAGCACAGAAGATGAAGGTAGTCTTCTGATGGAGATGCCTGAAATATTAAATGCATTTCAAAGGTTAGTGAGAGAAACTTGTGAGAAGATTTGTAGCTCGGGTGCTCGTTGTTGTGGTTCTGTTCGCCGAGCTGGGAATTTGTGTTGCAGACGTTTCGTCCCCTGTCTAGGTGACATCCTCAGTGCTTGGGAGCCTCCTGTGAAGCGCTTCTGTGATGTTTCCTCCGGCATTTATAGTGGTTTGTCTCTGCCGCTTCCGGTTGTCAGTTCCAGCTGTCCGCTGCAGTGGTCAGTATATTGGGTCCAGGTCTATGTGCTTATTGATTGAATCTGTGGATGAGTGCCATGCCTCTAGGAATTCCCTGGCTGTTCTCTGTTTGGCTTGTCCTATAATAGTAGTGTTGTCCCAGTCGAACTCATGTTACTTGTCATCTGCGTGTGTGGCTACTAAGGATAACTGGTCCTGCTGTTTCGTGGCTAGTTGGTGTTCATGGATGCGGATAGTTAGCGGTCTTCCTGTTTGTCCTATGTAGTGTGTTGTGCAGTCCTTACATGGGATTTTATACACTACATTGGTTTTGCTCATGCTGGGTATCGGGTCCTTTGTCCTGGTGAGTTGTTGTCTGAGAGTGGCTGTTGGTTTGTGTGCTGTTATGAGTCCTAGTGGTCGTAGTAGTCTGGCTGTCAGTTTGGAAATGTTCGTGATGTATGGTAGTGTGGCTAATCCTCTGGGGTGCGGCATGTCGTCGTTCTGTTGTCTGTCCCTTAGGCATCTGTTGGTGAAATTGCGGGGGTATCCATTTTTGGCGAATATGTTGTAGAGGTGTTCATCTTCTTCTTTTTGAAGTTCTGGTGTGCTGCAGTGTGTTGTGGCCATTTTGAACAGTGTCTTGATGCAACTTCTTTTGTGTGTGTTGGGGTGGGTCTAAGGGTGTAGATATTCTCGGAGTGGTCCTGGGAGGTTTGGTTACACCCACAGTGTCCCGAGGGGTGTAGGTACTCCCACAGTGGTTCTAGGGGTGTAGGTACACCCACAGTGGTCCTAGGGGTGTCGGTATGCCCACAGTGATTCTAGGGGTGTCGATATGCCCACAGTGGTTCTAGGGGTGTCGGTACACCCACAGTGGTCCTTGGGGATGTAGGTACACATTCAGTGGCCCTAGGGTGTAGGTACATCCACAGTGTCCCGAGGGGTGTAGGTACTCCCATAGTGGTCCTAGGGACGTAGGCATACCCACAGTGATCCTAGGGTGTAGATATACTCACAGTGGTCCTAGGGGTGTAAGTACACCCACAGTGGTCCTAGGGGTGTAGTTACACCCACAGTGGTCCTAGGGGTGTAAGTACACCCACAGTGGTCCTAGGGGTGTAGATATACACACAGTGGTCCTAGGGGTGTAGATATACCCACAGTGGTCCGAGAGGTGTAGGTACACTCACAGTGGTCCTAGGAGTGTAGATATACCCACAATGGTCCTAGAGGTGTAGGTACACCCACAGTGGTCCTAGGGGTGTAGGTATACCCACAGTGGTCCGAGGGGTGTAGGTACACTCACAGTGGTCCTAGGAGTGTAGATATATCCACAGTGGTCTTAGGGGTGTGGGTACACCTAAAGTGGTCCCAGGGGTGTAGGTACACTTACAATGTACCTAGGGGTGTAAGTACACCCGCAGTGGTCCTAGGGGTTTAGATATAACCACAGTGGTCCTAGGGGTGTAGGTACACCCACAGTGATCCTAGGGTGTAGATATACCCACAGTGGTCCTAGTAGTGTAGATATACCCAGAGTGGTTCTAGGGGTGTATGTACACTCACAGTATCCCTGGGGGTGTAGGTACACCCATAGTGGTCCTAGGTGTGTAGGTCCACCCACAGAGGTTCTAGGGGTGTAGGTACACACACAGTGGTCCTAGGAGTGTACGTATACCCACAGTCGTCCTAGGGGTGTATGTACACACGCTGTGGCCCTCAGGTGTGAAGGTACACTTACAGTGGTCCTAGGGGTGTAGGTACACCCACAGTGGTCCTAGGGGTGTAGGTACACCCACAGTGATTCTAGGGTGTGGAGGTACACCCACTGTGCTGTCATGAAGAGAGAGTTCCAACATTTTGATGCAACAACTGTTGGGTGGAGAGGGGTTTTGAGGAGAACTTACAGTTGGTGGTGTCTCATAGATCTGATGCCCTAGTCCTTCCTGAGGGGTGTGTAGCCTTCCCATATTCTCTTGAGCACAGAAGATGGAGGTAGTCTTCTGATGGAGATGCCTGAAATATTAAATGCATTTCATAAGGTGAGTGAGAGAAACTATTTCTGAAGGTGTGCGAAATCAGGGACATTACTGAGAAATCAAAGCTTGGCTGTTCAGGAGTGAAGTCTGTTACATACGGCAATCACTGCCTGAAGGGGTTAATTGACACTGCATGATAAGCTCCGCCCATTGGCATGTAAATGACTGTTCCTGGGAGGAACTAACCAAGTGTTGTTCCAGTATTGTACCCAGTCAATGTAACTAACACTCATGTCTACTGACTCTTCGACTGAGCCTGACAGCTCACAAGACAGCATTGTGTATCTCAGATGTAATATAGTTGGCGATTGAGCACTGTTCAATAATCTTCCAGAATGAGCCTGCCTTCTGGCAAATATTTTGGATGGGCATCCTTCTCTGCCCCTCACTCCATGACATTTGTATGTTGGATTAATAAGAATTGGTGGTAACAATCCTACACAACATAAAGTGCAGAAATAGGCTATTCAGCCCACCGAATCTACACTGACCCTCTGAACTGCATCCCACCCAGACCCAGCTCCCATCCCATCACCTATCATTCCCCTGGCGAATCCACATCTCTGGACACTATGGGGAAATTTCCCATGACCAATCCACCCTAACATGCACATCCTTGGACCGTGGGAGGAAACCAGAGCACTGAGAGGAAGCTAGCACAGACATGGGGAGAATGTGCAAACTCCCCAAGGTGGAATTGAACTGGGGTCCCTGGCACTGTGACGGAGCAGGGCTAACCACTGAGCTCCAGTGCACCCAATGGATTCCAAAGGGTTTCATCTCACCAAATGATAAAGCGTGACAGCCATGAGGAATTTTCCAATTACAATAAAGTCAGGAAGCATTGTTTTCCACATAAAGCATGGCAGAATTCTCTCCTGTAAAAAAAGGTCCAGAGTTGTGTGGGTTAGGTGGATTAGACATGGGAAATGCAGCATTACAGGGATGGTAGGGAGATGGTTTGGGTGGGATGCTGTTTGGAGGGGTGGTGCGGACTCGATGGGCCGAATGGTCTGCTTCCACATTGTAGGGTTTCTATAATTCTACATTTCAGATTGAGATAGTTTTAATGTGTTGTGTAAAGAGGAGCGGGGGACTGGAAGATGAGCTAATCCGGTTTGTTTTAAACTCACTCACAGGATGTGAACGTTGGAGTCTAGGCCAGTATTAATTACCCAGCCCTAAACGCCCCAAAGGTAGTTAAGGGTCAACCACATTCCTATGGGTCTGGCATCAATATGCAGGCCAGGATAACAGATTTCCTCCACTAAAGATCCAGATGGATTTTTACCTCAATCAGCAATGGTTTCACAGTCATCAACAGACTCCTAATTCCAGATTTTTAATTGAATTCAAACTGTACCATCCTTCATGGAGAAAGTGAGGACTGCAGATGCGGAGATCAGACTCGAAGAGTGTTTTGCTGGAAAAGCACAGCAAGTCAGGCAGCATCCGAGGAGCAGGAGAGTCAATACTTCCGGCATAAGCTCTTCATCAGGAACTGTACCATCCTCCATGGCAGGATTCCATCCAGGGCCCTCAGAACATTCCCTGGTCCTCTAGGTTACTAACCTGGTGATAATACCCCTAGACCATCACCTCCCCTGGAAGCACAGGGCAATAAAAATCTATTGAATATCCAAGCAGGTCCAAGCTCAGTCTACAACGAAAACAGAATAATCTGAGCAAGTCAGAGCAATTGGTGAGAGTAGTTTATTGAGATGAATCTTACAGCAACAGGCCAGGAGCTCCAGTGAGGAGATTAAACCCTGGTGCTGAGTAATCTCTGTTTTGTCCGACTTGATCTCATCAAAAATGGGGAAAGAAATTGCCAGCTGAACTGTGTGGGAAAGAGCATTGGAATTCGAATGTGAGTTCAAAGGAGATTCGGTCTATTGGAATTCTGTATATTTTGGGTGAGACTCTCGTGATGTTTTGGGCTTGACAAATCCTGTCATCTGCAAAGTTCCATTTCTAAACAGAAAAATAAATAAACAACATGCTTTACTTTTCAGGAGCCCTAGCCTAATTGCGAGCATGCTCCACTGGCTACAATTAAACATTGAATCACAGTGTGACAGGAGAAATTCTTCCAAAAATGATTTGTGCTGCTGGCAACTGTTTCATAAGAAAACCCTCAGCCAGAAAGATTAACCCATTCACCATTAAATTTAACGTCTTCTGTGTTGCTGAGAGTTCTACTTTCAAGGGGGTTTGTGTGAGAGAGTATGGGGGAGGTTTTATACACATGTGAGTGTGTGTGCATATATGTGTGTGTGTGTGTGTATAAATACATGTGAGTGTGTACGTGCATGTGTGAGTGTAGTGTATGTGTGTGCGTATGTGTGTGTATGTGTGTGTGTATATATGTGAGTGTGTGTATGTGTATATGTGTGAGTGTGTGCGTGTATACATGTGTGTGCTTGCATGTGTGAGTGCATGTGTGTGTATATATACATGTGAGTGTGTGTATGTGTATACGTATGAGTGTGTGTATACATGTGTGTGCTTGCCTGTGTGAGTGTGTGTATATACATGTGAGTGTGTGTGTATACATGTGTGTGCTTGCATGTCTGAGAGCATGTGTGTGTGTGTATATACATGTGAGTGTGTGCATGTGTATACGTGTAAGTGTGTGTGTATACATGTGTGTGCTTGCCTGTGTGAGTGCGTATGTGTGTGTGTGTGCGCACGTGTGTGTGTATGTGTGTGCGTGTACGTGTGTGTTTTACTTTATCTTAAATAAACCTGTTGGACTGTAACCTGATGCTGTGTGACTTCTGACTGCTTTTCTGGACATAGGAAGCGTGTGTACTGTATGATAGGCATACAATTGTAGTGATATCTGGGTAAAATTAAATATGGTTTGATTGAGAAGTAGGTATAACTAATTAGAGAGGACACATACAGATATTAAAACCATTTAAAGATTTGTGCAGGAGCAAACCATCAACCACATTGCATTAGGCAGGAGAGATTCACTCTGAAATAAGACCATACCAGAAGGAGACATGGAGATAACACACATTTGTTATTGAGTTAGCAGCCTGATACTCAACAGAGCTGAAAATGTATTGCTGGAAAAGCGCAGCAGGTCAGGCAGCATCCAAGAAACAGGAGATTCGACGTTTCAGGCATAAGCCTTTCTTCAACTGAGACAACAAAAAAATATGGGTTAGAATTTAATCATTAAAAGGACAGAGTGGAAAAAAACACACACCTAAGCATTAACATAGGATGAACTAAACAGCAAAAATTCTAGGAGCAAACTACTGCTGGAATCTGTACCGAAAACAATAAATACTGGAGATCACAGCAGGTCAGGCAGCATCCATGGAGAGAGAGCAAGATAACACTTCGAGTCTAGATGACTCTTCAACAGCTCGAAAGTCAAAACATTAGTTTGTTTTTTCTCCATGGGTGCTGCCTGACCCATTGTGATCTCCAGCATTTATTGTTTTCAGCAAGAGTTCCAGAACCATCCAAATGATATGAGATGGCAAAACTCCTTATCTCATGAATATCGGGATTAGACAATGGCAGAGAATTATCCTTTTTAATGATGAATCTTTACCAAATGATTGTTTTAAACTTTCTCTGAACAAAGAAGAGCTGGAAGGAATATCCACGTAAGTACAAAATGTCACAAATGAATTAGCTACATTAAAGCTCACAACTTCATAAGCTTTCTTCAACAATTAAGGAACAATGTTAAATGATATAAGATCACCTGAAAGTGGGAGAACTCCATACAGAGGATTAACAGCCACATTCAAAAATGATTTAAAAATGAGATCTTTTCACTGCAATTCCAGAAGAATTGAGTACATTCACATAATACTAGCTCGAAAGATACTTTCTTCGAATAGGAGAAGATATCTCACTCGTTTGGGGCTTTAAAATGAAACCTTTAAATGTTGATCAACATTCTGAAAGATGGTTAGACAACAATTTTCAGATATTCCTGATGATTTGAGATATTTGATTTGATTTGATTTGTTTATTGTCCCTTGTATTTTGTTATAAAATACAATGAGAAGTGTGGTATAACATCGCCATTCCCTGGCGCCATTTTAAACCACAGAAAAAATAAACCAAACCATAGAATATAAAGACAGAAAAATGAAGAAATAAAGAAAATGCCTACCTTTACAGCCCGTCTTGCTCAGTGCTCAGCCATGGCTAGGAACAAGTCCTTTTTGTCATCACAATGTCTAACGAATGAATGTTGTCGCTTCCTGAACAGGTATAAATAACATCAAGCTTGATTTAACTAAATTAGCCCGTAATTTCCTTTTTTATTTCGGAGAATGGATACTGGGAGAGGGTGTACAAGTATCGATGAAGAACAAAGGTCTCAGGAATTGCTTTATGTTGGCACCTTTTGCGTTGGCACAGTCTCGAGTCCACTTTAAAAAGAGCCACAGAACAGAGCCATGCTCTCGCTCTGATTTGATGCGGTGTTGAAATGACTAAAGATGATCAAAGGATAACTGCGATAGTGCGATTCCAATCTGGCTTCCCCCTGCAAGCACAGCCACCTAGTGGGGATGGTGTGGAACCAGCAATAGTGAGGCGTCATAAATTCAGATCTGGGCTTGGCATTGCTAATTTTAGGATTAACGCCAGGGACAAATTCCTGATTGGAAGGAAGAACAAAAGAACAGAATATAATGGAGAAAAGCTGCAGAGCGCTGCAACACAAAGACATGAAACACAGAAAGCTAGCACACAGGAGCAGTATGTAATCAGGAGGGTGAATGGAATATTGGCCCCTATTTCAAGGAGGGCCTGATTGCTGTTAAAAGCATACGAGCTTAGTCCAGTTAGACCTGTGTGTCTCCATTATGGGCAGGGCATTGAGAAGCTGCTGAGGACAGGATTTGAGACAGACAGGGGCACAAAGGTAATCAAACCAGCCAACATGGCCATTCTGCCATCCGCCATTTTATCTGAGGTGGTTTGAAGTCATTCTCTGCGCCTCCTCCTCCCTTCCACTACCATTCCACAAGGTGGGCAGCTGACTAAATTCCTGAAAAACTAGTGAAAGCTAAACTACGGAGGTGAATGGGGCAGGGGCAAATCAGCTGCCTTCAGGCAGACATTCCAGCACAAGGCCTTGGGTCTCAAGATAAGCCTGTGGCCTTTCCTGTGGATGTGGGTGGGGTGGGGTGTTCAGTTGAAGGTGACCCTATAGCAGGATTCGAACCACCTTCCCTCCATCTGACCCCTCCCTTACCCAGCTACATCAGGTCACAGTGGTGGCCCAGCCAATTTCTCCATTTTAATTTTCTTTTCAAAGCAAATGGATGAGGTAGCTCCGTGTTGACACATGCGCTCGGGTGTTTGCCCTTTTCTGAAGCTTACTGTTTCTCTGAAGCTGAAAGATCTCTGATTTAACCTCCAGCTCCAAGAGGCTTGTCACCACACTGTCAATGTCTTCACATCAACTGGGGAGGGTAGACTCCAGCTGAAAATGTGTTGCTGGAAAAGCACAGCAGGTCAGGCAGCATCCAAGGAACAGGATGCTGCCTGACCTGCTGCGCTTTTCCAGCAACACATTTTCAGCTCCGATCTCCAGCATCTGCAGACCTCACTTTCTCCTCGAGGGTAGACTCCAGCCAGTGGTTACTCCCTCCTCTCCCTGGGTCAGCAGGTTCAGGGCAAGCATAAGGCCATCAGATATAAAAACAGAATTAGACCATTCGGCCCAAGTCAGGACATTGGTGAGGCCACTTTTAGAATATTGCGTGGAGTTCTGGGCTCCCTCCTATCGGAAAGGTGTTGTGGAACTTGAAAGAGTTCAGAAAGAGTTGTGGGCGGCACGGTGGCACAGTGGTTAGCACTGCTGCCTCACAGCACCTGTAGACCCGGGTTCAATTCCCGACTCAGGCGACTGACTGTGTGGAGTTTGCACGTTCTCCCCGTGTCTGCGTGGGTTTCCTCCGGGTGCTCCGGTTTCCTCCCACAGTCACAAAGATGTGCGGGTCAGGTGAATTGGCCAAGCTAAATTGCCCGTAGTGTTAGGTAAGGGGTAAATGTAGGGGTATGGGTGGGTTGCGCTTCGGCGGGTCGGTGTGGACTTGTTGGGCCGAAGGGCCTGTTTCCACACTGTAAGTCTAATCTAATCTAAAAGATTTGCAATGATGTTGCCAGGGTTGGAGAGTTTGAGCTATAGGAAGAGGCTGAATAGGCTGGGGCTGTTTACCCTTGAGCGTCAGAGGCTGAGGGGTGATCTTATAGAGGTTTACAAAATTATGAGAGGCATAGATAGGATAAATAGACAAAGTCTTTTCCCTGGGGTGAGGGGAGTCCAGAACTAGACACCACAGATTTAGGGTGAGAGGGGAAAAGTTTAAAAGGGACCTAAAGGGCAACCTTTTCACACAGAGGGTGGTGTGTGTATGGAATGAGCTGCCAGAGGAAGTGGTGGAGGCTGGTACAATTACAACATTTAAAAGGCATCTGGATGGGTATAGGAATAGGAAGAGTTTAGAGGGATATGGGCAAAATGCTGGAAAATGGAGCTAGATTAGTTTACAATATTTGTTCGGCTTGGATGAGTTGAACCGAAGGGTCTGTTTCCGTGCTGTACATCTCTATGACTCTACTACTCTAAGTATGCTCTGCTATTTGATCATGGCTGATATTTTTCCCAACCCTATTCTCCTGCCTTCTCCCAGTAACCCTTGATCTCTTTACTAATCAAGCACCTATCTACCTCTGTCTTAAATACGCTCAATGACTTGCCCTCCACAGTCCCCTAAGGCAATGGCTTCCATAGATTCACCATCCCTCGGCTGAAGAAATCCTTCCTCATCTCAGTTCCAAAGGGGGTGTCCCTTTACTCTGAGGCTGTGCCCTCTAGTCCTAGTCTACCCTACGAGTGGACATATCTTCTCTATGTGCATTCTAATCAGGCTTCTCAGTATACTGTGAGTTTCAATCAAATCGCCCCCCCCTCATCCTTCTAAACTCCATCGAGTACAGACTCAGAGTTCTCAACCACCTCTCATATTAAGCCTTTCATCCCTGGGATCTTTTTTATAAATCCCCTCTGGATCTTCTTCAGGACCAACACATCCTTCCTTAGGTACAGGGCCCAAAACCACTCACAATATTTCAAATGCAGTCTGAGCACAACTAGGTATTCCTGGCTCTGACTTCAAACTCCCAAAATTTGTTTGATTTATATGATTGACAGCAGGGCTTAGATATTCCTGCTCCTCTGATGCTGCCTACCCTGCTGTGCTTCCCCAGCAACACACTCTCAACTTAGCTGCATTAAAGCTGAAGATACTGTCAACTTGTCCTGCTTCCGACCAGCGTCACACACAGAATGTAAGGGCATTGTACCATCCTGTCAGTATGTGCTTCTTGTTATTCATCCATTTGGCTTTTGACATCTCAGATTTTGACCATGTGGTGTTATATAATAGTATCTCTCTGCACTTCTTGCAGGGCATTCACTCATTACATAGTGAAGGGAAAGCATTGAGTTACCGAGTAGTTAGAGACCAGGAAGACGTCAGTCAGGTTGTTAAATCCAGGCTGGCTGTTTGCAAGAGCACTCAATGAGCCCCGCCCCTCCAACCGCCACCAAGACAGAACCCCACTGGTTCTCACCTACCACCCCACCAACCTCCGTATACAGCGTATCATCCGCCGTCATTTCCGCCACCTCCAAATGAACTCCACCACCAGGGATATATTTCCCTCCCCTCCCCTATCAGCGTTCCGCAAAGACCACTCCCTTCATGACTCCTTCGTCAGGTCCACACCCCCCACCAACCCAACCTCCACTCCCGGCACCTTCCCCTGCAACCGCAGGAAATGTAAAACTTGCGCCCACACCTCCTCCCTCACATCCCTCCAAGGCCCCAAGGGATTCTTCCATATCCGCCACAAATTCACCTGCACCTCCACACACATCATCTATTGCATCCGCTGCACCCGATGTGGCCTCCTCTATATTGGGGAGACAGCCGCCTACTTGTGGAACGCTTCAGGGAACACCTCTGGGATGCCCGGACCAACCAACCCAACCACCCCGTGGCTCAACACTTTAACTCTCCCTCCCACTCCACCGAGGACATGCAGGTCCTTGGACTCCTCCATCGCCAGAACATAACAACACGACGGTTGGAGGAAGAGCGCCTCATCTTCCGCCTGGGAACCCTCCAACCACAAGGGATGAACTCCGATTTCTCCAGTTTCCTCATTTCCCCTCCCCCCACCTTGTCTCAGTCGATTCCCTCGAACTCAACACCGCCCTCCTAACCTGCAATCTTCTTCCTGACCTCTCCGCCCCACCCCACTCCAGCCTATCACCCTCACCTTGACCTCCTTCCACCTATCACATCTCCATCGCCCCTCCCCCAAGTCCCTCCTCCCTACCTTTTATCTTAGCCTGCCTGGCACACTCTCCTCATTCCTGATGAAGGGCTCTGGCCCGAAACGTCGAATTTCCTGTTCCTTGGATGCTGCCTGACCTGCTGTGCTTTAACCAGCAACACATTTTCAGCTCTGATCTCCAGCATCTGCAGACCTCACTTTTTACTGGAAAGTGCAATGCTCAAGGGAGTGAGAAGAAGCAACAAAAATTCTCAGGCAGTACGTTCCAAAGCCACGGTCACTTCCATCTAGAAGGACAAGGGCAGCAGATACATGGGAACGCCACCCCTGCCAGTTCCCCTCGCCATCCTGCTTTGGAAATATATCACCATTCCTTCACTGTTGCTTCTCTGGAATTCCCTCTGTAATGGTCAAAGCATTGAACTCAGACTGCAACACTTCAAGAAGGTAGCTCTTCAAGGATAGTTAGAGATGGCCAATAGGTCTTGGCCCGGCCAGCGACACCCATATCCCATGAGTGAATAACAGCTATTGAAAATAATCTTTGTAAACAGGGAGCTGAGTGTATATGTGCAGAGATCATCAAAGGTGGGTAGAACAGGTGGAGCGAGCAGTTCAAAAAAGCATAGACTGCCCTTGTTTTTATTAATAGAGCCACAGGATACATGCTTGGTTAGAGACAAAAACACTGCAGATGCTGGACTCCAAGGTAGACAGGCAGGAGGCTGGAAGAACACAGCAAGCCAGGCAGCATCGGGAGGTGGAGAGGTCGACGCTTCGGGTGTAACCCTTCTTCGGGGTACATGAGCAGGGAGGTGAAGTTGAATTTGGGTTAGTTAGATCCCAGCTAGAGATTGTGTGCAGTTGTCAACAACACATTAGAGAAATGATGTGAACGCATTGGAGAGGACGTAGAAGGATGAGAAACTGTGGCAATGAGGATACATTGAAGATGTTGGGACTATTCTCCTTGGTGAGAAGGAAGCTGAGAGGAATTTTGATAGATGTTTTCAAAGCTTGGATAGATCAAATAGGGAAAAGCTGTTCCCACTCTTAAAAGGGAAGAGAACAAGATGGCGTGGTAGTGTGCAAATGGCGAGCAGTGAGGTTATGGGATGGACTGCCTGGAAATGTGGTGGAGGCAGGTTCAATTGGGGCATTCAGGAGGGGCATTGGATAACAATGAGGAGCAAGGATGTGGGGAGAAGGCAGGAGGTTGGCCTTGGGGGTTAAAGACGTGCGGGCACGTTGGGCCGAATGGCCTCCCTTGAAACTGCTCTGATTCTGTCAACACACTAGTATGTCAGTCTCCACATTTCGTCACTGAGCAGTCTTCCAAATCCACCCATCGCCTCTGCCACTCATGATGAAATCAAGCATTGCACAGTCTCTGCCCAATGGGAGGGAAACCCTTTCAGCTGGTAACTGTCCTGCAGTGGCTTGGAGGAAAAATCCAGTCAGGTACGGAGAACACTCAATAGAAATTCTACCGCTACACCAAGCTGTATAAATAAATGACAGAGCTTCAAACCAATGCGTTTAATTTTAGCAGAGGTCTCCTGACCAGCACCTGGAAAAATAATCTTGTTCATCCATCTGATCTGACTATTGATTGGGATAGTAGCAGTGTAAAGGGCAGAGTGTTTCTGTAGTGTGTTCAGAAGGCAGCTTTTTTTACAACAGCATGTCTCCGGTCTGACAAGAGAGGACGCACTGCTCCATCTGGTTCTGGGAAATGAGATGCAGAAGTCAATAGAGTGATAGTGCAGGAAGGTTTAAGGGATGGTGATCACTGGGAGAGAATAAAAACCTATAATGCACAGTCAGAATCATTAAGTAGGGGAATACACAACTGGATCTTGATCAGATGAGCTAATGGGCTGAGGAGTGGCAGATGGAGTTTAATTTAGACAAATGTGAGGTGCTGCATTTTGGAAAGGCAAATGAGAGCAGGACTTATACACTTAATGGTAAGGTCCTGGAGAGTGTTGCTGAACAAAGAGACCTTGGAGTGCAGGTTCATAGCTCCTTGAAAGTGGAGTCGCAAGTAGACCGGATAGTGATAAAAAAGTCCCAGCCTTGCATTCTGTCTGACAACCCTCTCACCTTCTGGACTCAATATCGAGGTCAATAATTTTACGACCTGAGCACCTTCTCCCATCTCCTTACCCCAATCCCCACACACCAGGCCTTGTCATCACATGGATTACTAGCACACTGCCACCCACAACCCCCTGTCAGCCACTAACGATCCCTATTAGTGGCTATTCATTCTCCCAGGCTGACCTTTATTCATTTCTTTATCTGCCCAACTGTTTTTCCTCTCTCTCTCTCTCTCTCTCTCTCTGGAATCCACCCCTCATTTACACGTCTCCCACTCCCCTCTAGTAATTTTGGTTTGTTTCTGATTTCCAGCGTCCACAGTTTTTTGTTTTATTTATGTTTAACATTTCAGGCTCTCAACCCCTTCAGCATTCCACTTCCTGGAGCAGTCAAGAAAAGAGGGAATGAAAACATGACCAATTTATCAAACTTCATTGATAACCTTACCAGTCCAGTATTAACTTTCTTTGGAACACACAGACCTGAAGAAGAGTCAGGCAATCTGTTTCTCAGTCCACAGACGCTGCCAGACCTGCTGAGTTTCTCCAGCAATTTCTGCGTTTATTTCAGATTGCCAGCATCTGCAGTGGAGGCAGTTCTGGGATAACATGCATTGTGGCAGTGTGATTTGTCCACGAACGTTGCTGAAGAATTAGGAAATGGCGTTTTGGAGAAAGCAGGAATTGGTTCATGAGCTCCATCCTGCCCACGGGTGATGTCGACAGCTGACAGAGCAGCTTTATTACATGTTTTCAATGATTTGTGTTAAAGTTACTTTTGCTTCATTAATAAATGTGATTTGAATTGAATTGAATTGAATTTATTGTCACGTGTACCGAGGCACAGTGAAAAGCTGTATCTTGCGAGCAATACAGGCAGATCACAGAGCTCAGTAGCATAGATAGTAAATAATAGGTAAACAGCAGCAAAAACAAAAACACAGGTACAGGCGAATGTTAAGAGTTTGTGAGTTCATTCAGTATTCTCACAACAGTAGGATAGAAACTGTTACGAAACCGGCTGGTGTGTGTGTGTTCAGGCTTCTGTACCTTCTCCTGATAGCAGTTGTAGAAAAACATTACCAGGGTGGGATGGATCTTTGAGAATGCTGGCAGCCTTTCCTTGACAGCGGGCCTGGTAGATGGATTCTACAGATGGGAGGTTGGCCTTTGTGACTGTCCGGGCCGTGTTCACCACCCTCTGTGACTGTCTCCGATCTTGAATGGTACAGTTGACATCCCAGGTAGTGATACATCCAGAGGAATACTCGCGATGGTGCACCTGTAAAAGTTGGCAAGGGTATGCCAAATTTTCTCAGCTGCCTGAGGAAGAAGAGACGCCATTGGGCCTTTGTTCAGGATGTCTGATACTTTGTGTGAGATGTTTGGGTGATTTTTGAGAGATCATGAGTGATTTTTTTTGCCGGCCTGTTCCTAACCCCACTTTTCCCACAGGCCCCATTATTTATATCAAGCTATTTTCGGTTAAGCGAGGTTTCGCTGGAACCCACTATGGCATTATAGAGGAATTACCTGTACTTTGCTTTGTTTAACAACTCATTTTTGGATTTCTGTCAGTTTTGCAATGGAGGCGTTATGCACCTGCCCTGAATTGTCAGGAGGAGACAATGATGAACTTATATCTTATACCAGGTGGTTGTGGACCTCATGAATGTCCACCTGATGAAGGAGCAGCGCTCCAAAAACTAGTCTTCTAAATAAACCTGTTGGACTATAACCTGATGTTGTGTGATTTTTTACTGTGTGGATCTGGGTCATATATTGGACAGAGGGGTGACAGAGACCCTTCCTGAAGGGACAGCGACGAACCAGTTGGGTTTCTAGGGAGAATTTAATAGCCATAACAGTGATGTTTACTCACTCCAACTTTTCAAAGTGGACTCTCAAATGGCCACCCCTGTATTCAGACTCACGTGTACTGGAATACTCAGCATCAGCTCTCTCTCAATTGCAGGATGGTGTCTGCTGCATACCACATGACCTCACTGAAATTCACAATCTTTGGACAAATGGGCAGCACAATGTCTCAGTGGTTAGCACTGCTGCCTTATAGCACTGTGGACCCGCCTCGGGCGACTGCCTGTGTGGAGTTCGCATGTCCTCCCCATGTCTGCGTGAGCTTCCACTAGGTGCTAGGATTTCCTCTTACAGCCTATGGATGTGCTTATTAGGTGGGTTGATTGTGCTAAATAGTCCCTAGTGTCCAGGGATGTGTAGGTTAGCCATGGCAAATGCAGGGCTATGGGTGGATGGGTGTGGGTGGGATGCTCCTCAGAGGGTCAGTGTGGACCAGTTGGGCTGAATGGCCTGTTCCCACATTGTAGGAATTCAATAAAAAGATGCCCCATGAGCTAGTCGGATCGAGAGAGCAGAGTGTGTTTCTGTAATAACTCAGGAAGCTTGACTGGAAAGGAATATCATTCATCATTAAACACCAAAGTAGAGTCACTACTCAAGGCTAGCCACAGCCCAGAACAGATGGCTCTGTAGACTTCCCCCCCACTCCCTGGGTCTGCTTTATAGGCACTTCCGAAGTAGCCTGTTCAGAGATGTTACAGTACATGTCGGGACACAGCACTGCATGTCAGGCAGCATCCAAGGAGCAGGAGAATCGACCTTTTGGGCAAAAGCCCTTCATCAGGTTCGTTTTCCTAGGTTAGTTAAATGGTTGCAGAACATTTAAAAGTTACATTCTCAAGTGAACTAAAATCAATATGGTCATTCTAAAACATGAGTGACTTAACAAACAATCCAGGTCTTTTTCAATATATAATTTCAGTTACATCACACTATAAACTTTTGCTATAAATTCTGTGCCCTATGATCCTGCTCCACAGTTACCTGATGAAGGAGCAGTGCTCTGAAAGCTTGTGCTTCCAAATAAACCTGTTGGACTATAACCTGGTGCGGTGTGATTTTTAACTAGACTAGAGAGGTTAGCTGTGGGGATTGGGGGAATGTTCTGATTAGGAAGCTGTTTGGAGATTTGATGGGCTGAAATTGTCTCTATCTGCAACACAGGGATTCTATTCTATGAATCATATGCATCACTGAAGGCATGTATGAGACTACTGAATATGTTGACTGGAATGGTTACAGGGATGAGGAATTTCAGTTGTGAAGATAGTTTGGAGAAGGGAATTCCAGGATTTTGACCCAGTGACAGTCAAGAGACGGTGATATCTTCCCAAGCCAGGATGGTAGGTGGCTTGGAGGGGAACTTGCAATCTATGCATTGGCTGAGATAATTCATGGACCTTGCCTCACATTGCAATGACCCTGTCATTGGGCACAATGACCCTAGACATTGAGGGCACTATTGAATAAGGTCAGGCAGGAAAAAGCAGCAGAAGGGAATATATAAGAAAAAGGTTGATGGTGTAAAGGGAAGGTGTAATGGATGTACAAAAGATGGGTCTGGAGGAGGTCTGAATGGAAGAATTAGAAACAAAACTTGCCTGAATGAGTGCAGCTCCACCAACACTCAGGAAGCTTGAAACTATCCAGGACAAAGCAGCCCCCTTGAGTGACACCATATCTATAAACATACATTCCCTCCACCAGCAGAGCTCATCAGCAGCAGTGCGTACATTCTACAAGGTGCAGAACTTCACCCAAGATCCTCAGACAGCACCTTCCAAACCCATGACCACTTCTATCCCAAAGGACAAGGGCAGCAGATACATGGGAACACCACCTGCAAGTTCCCCTCCAAGCCACTCACCATCCTGACTTGGAAATATAGCCCCCTTCCTCCACTGTCATTGGGTCAAAATCCTGGAATTCTCTCCTTAATGGTATTGTGGGTTAACCCACAGCAGGTGGACTGCAGCAGTTCAAGAAGGCAGCTCACCCCCCACCTTCTCGAGGGGCAACTAGGGACAGGAAATAAATACTGGCCAGCCAGTGACACCCACTTCCCATGAATGAGTTTAAAAAAACTACTTCATGAAAAACCAAAGAAAGCACAAACTCCTTTTGACAAGCGTGTTGTCACTGTCTCTCTGTTCCCAGCTCAATGTCTTGAAAAGCATTGGTCCACTGTCACCTATGTCACTGATTGTTCTGAGGCTGTATTGAATATTGCTGAGAGAGGAATGTTGTCATAGTGTCTTGGCTGACCACAATTGCGTTGTCACCCGAGCAGCAGCCTCTCCCCTGGGGTGTGAATAGTTGCACGTGTTAGACAATGAGTTCTCTGCACGAGTGCAGGGTGAAAAGGTGCAGCAATATTTCTCTGTTATAGACTCAGAGTCATACAGAATGGAAACGGACCCTGCAGTCCAACCAGTCCATGCCTTCTTACAGTGTGTATTACCACATCAACCTGCTGTGACTTGGACTATTTTCACCAACAATTTGACCTGCTTGTTTCCTTCATAAATGTTCATTAGTTTTCTTGAGTAACTGGTAAAAACTTAATTGTCTCGGCTGTCTACAGGAGGTATCCACTTAGACCTATTCTGGTGATAGCCTAGTGGTATCATCACTAGATGATTATTATTGTACAGATTCACAGGTAATGCTCTGGGAGCCAGAGTTCAAACCCTACCATAGCAGATGTTGGAATTTGAATTCAATAAAAATCTGGAATTAACAGTGATGGCTATGAAACCATTGTTAGAAAAGGTAAAAACAATGACTGCAGATGCTGGAAACCAGATTCTGGATCAGTGGTGCTGGAAGAGCACAGCAGTTCAGGCAGCATCCAACGAGCAGCGAGATCAACGTTTCGGACAAAAGCCCTTCATCAAGATATCCTTCCAGCACCACTGATCCATTGTTAGGAAATACGTATCGAGCTCACAAATGTGGTTTAAGGAAGAGTATTGCTATCTTCACTCTGATCTGGCTCACAAATAAATCCAGGCATACGGCAATTAGGAATTGGCAAGAAATAACACCTATGTCATGTAAGTGAACAATTTAAAAATATTTCCCTTTCAATAACTCTTTCTTGTAATTGATTATCAACTTCCTTTTCACTAGATACTGCAGACTCAGTTTTCTCTGCTGTTTCTGGAATGATTACTTTATATCTTGCCAAAGAAAATTCTCCCAAAGTCTGACTCATGAATCAAAGTTCTTCATAGTCTGGAGAGTTCTTCACATTTCCCTGCAACCATTATCACTGGAACATGTTGCATCATTGTGCACTGCCACGCTCCAGCCCAATGTGGGACAATGCAGGCTGAACATGGTGCATTACTGCCCTCTGCTGGAAACCTATTTGGAAAACAATGACCAGAATTTTATTCAATTGACGTTTCACAATTGCCCTCATAGACAATTTCTCTCAGTTGGAGGTAGGAATTTGATTCAGTTATTGTGGCACAGGTAACTCTCCCAAATCCTACCCACATCAACGAAGTGAAGTATAGAGAGATTCCAGCACCTCTGAGCCAGGGTGGACCTCTACAATTGCATTCCCTATAAGAGGCATCTGCACAATTAGCAGGTACATGTGACTCCAGACTCCAGCCACGTGGTTGACTTGTAACTGCCCTCTGGGCAATGAGGGATGGACAATGAAACCTGGCACAGGGCTTTATTGACATAGCAGTGTCCTAGAAGTAAACGGTGGGGGAGATGCAGAAATAGTTGAGGAGATAGAAAAGGCACTATTACAATAACCATGGAGAACTTCAATATCCAGGTGGAGTGGGAAACTCAGGCTGGCAGTGGATCGCATGAAAAGGAATTTGTGGAACGTCTCCAAGATGGATTGCTGGAGCAGCTTGTGATAGAGCTGGGAACAGGCATTTCGGGATTTGGTGATGTGCAATGAGGCAGACTTGATTAGAGAGCTTAAGGTGAAAGAATCCCTAAGGGACAGTGACCATAATATGATAGAAATCACCCTGCAGTTTGAGAAGAAGAAGCTGGAATCAGATGCAATGGTACTACAGTTAACTAATGGTAACTACAAAGACATGAGGGACAATGGTTGGCCAGAATTGATTGGAAGGGGAGGGTAGTGGAGTTGGATATATCACTTATTCATCTGCAGTATGTCAGGCAGAGCAGATAAGGCAATGGTTGAGAGACTGTTTCAGTCTGTCAGACTGTTTGCTTCCTTTTTGAGAGGTCAGTCTCTGAATGGTTAAGGACGAAAAACCTTGAGAGGGTTGGCTGCATCATGAAGCTCACTCTCAGAACCTTGAGGGTGACACTCTGTTCCTCCTAGTTACCAGCTCATCCTCATCCCACTCTCTGACGGGATGAGTGGGCTGTTGACCAAGGCCTTTTGTTCCCCATCAACATTCCCCCACAGGAACCTTGCTTTTGTGATACCCTCAGCATTCCTGGCAAGCTCCTGACACCTGCTCTGCATGTGGGCAGTCAGCAGCTGAGATACTGCTACTGGGCACACCTTCAAGGCTGACGCACAGTGTGTGCGCTCAATCACCAGACACAACAAGCCATGCCAAGGGGGAAAGGATGGTTTATTTGCCAGCTCACTGGGGGATGGGAGTAGGTGCTGCTATGCGTAGACTCCAATGAGGGGCTTGGTGGGACTATCAATGCCAGAGAACACTGATGGACATGTGCCACCAGTCTGCCCCCATTGCCTGCCCACCTATTCTTCCTGTCCATGCCCTGTGAGAAGATAGCAACACTCTGTGCAACACTCAGGAACTCACCAAAACACCTCCACAAAGACTCAAGACCAAAATCTTTGAAATGGAAAAAAATTCCAATTACATTGCATGCAGTATTAAGTGTCTGGCCCATTACTCAGGGTAAGTCCCATCTTGAACCTTCATACCCATTGCCTGTGGAGTGACCAACAAAGAGGCTTCTTGTAGATGTCTTACGCAGGTTTGGCAGCACACTATCTATTTGAGATCATCTGATGCACACAGTGGGATGTACCAAAAATGTCTGATCTTTTTCATTCACTCATGGCAGGCTGGGCCAGCATTTATTGCTTGTCCCTAGTTGCCCCGTGAGAAGGCAGTGCTGAGCTCCTTCTTAAACCTCTGTGACTTCAGAGGGAGCCTCACTGTCATTGACCCGGAGTCACATGTAGGTAAGACCAGGTAAGATGACAGACCTTCTTCCCCAAAGTGAACTGTTGTGGGTTGACCCACAATGCCGGTAGGGAGGGAATTCCAGGATTTTGATCCAGTGAAGTGAGGGAATGGTGATACATTTCCAAGTCAGGATTGATGATATTGAGTGGTGGAGTAGGCTTGAAAGGCCAAATGGCCTACGCCTGCTCCTGTTCCTATGATTCCAAGAAGGCTCCAGTCCCAATGTTGTGCAACACCAGGACTTATAAATGTGGAGAAGAAGTTGGGATAGGTGAGGGGCTTGGAGGGATATTTGTGGATCCCAGTTCTCTATGTTCCCATGGTGCACTCAGTAACACTTCATTGACTGGACAGATAGGACAGAGCAAAACCTCCAGAACATTGCTCCAAAATGTTCTACACTGGGCAATTTCTCATCACAGAGTTTCTGCTGACACTCATGGAACCAATGGTCCAAGGGGCATTTCTGGGTGGGAGTATTCACTTCTAATCCTTTGTCCTCCAAGCTAGAAGATTACAGCATCACCCAATCAGTACTGTGTGATCTAACCCATCTCCTCCTCCACATTTATAAATCCTGGTGTTGCACAACATTGGGATTGGAGCCTTTGTAGAATCATAGGGAACAGGAACAGGAGTAGGCCATTTGGCCCTTCAAGGCAAAAGTGAGGACTGCAGAAGCTGGAAACCAGAGTTTAGATCAGAGTGGTGGTGGAAAACATAGCAAGTAGAGACTCACTGAGATTCTTGTGGAGAGAGGAGGAGAACTTCTTGAAGATAGGCATCCTTGCAAGAAGATTCGCAGTAAGGTTAAAATCAACTAGGCCTTCCACATCCATCAAAGTTTCGCCTGCACATCCACCAATGTCATTCATTGTATCCATTGCTTCCGATGCGGTCTCCTCTACATTGGGGAGACTGGACGCCTCCTAGCAGAGCGCTTCAGGGAACATCTCTGGGACACCCGCACCAATCAACTCCACCACATGGCCCAACATTTCAACTCCCCCTCCCACCCTGCCGAGGACATGGAGGCCCTGGGCCTCCTCCACCGCCGCTGCCTCACCACCTGACGTCTGGAGGAAGAATACCTCATCGTCCGTCTCGGAACACATCAACCCCAGGGCATCAATGTGGACTTCACCAGTTTCCTCATTTCCCCTCCCCCCACCTTTCCCCAGTTCCAACATTCCAGCTCAGCACCATCCCCATGACCTGTCCTACCTGCCAATCTCCCTTCCCACCTATCCACATCACTCTCCCCTCTGACCTATCACCTCCATCCCCTACCCCCATTCACCTATTGTACTCATTGCTACCTTCCCCACCCCCTACCATTTATCTCTCCACCCTGGAGGCTTCCTGCCTCTATTCCTGATGAAGGGCGTTTGCCCAAAATGTTGATTTTCCCACTCCTTGGATGCTGCCTGACCTGCTGTGCTTTTCCAGCACCACTCTGATCTAAACATTTGGCCCTTCAAGCCTGTTCCATCACTCAATATCATCATGGCTGATCACCCAACTCAGTGGCCTCGTCCCACTTTCTCCCTATACTCTCTGATGGCTCTAGCCATATGGTCTATTAGCGAGTTTTGAGTAAGATCTATATCCAACTCCTTGAGAACATGCACTGTTTTCCTTCAACTACTTTCTGTGCCAGAGAATTCCACAGGCTCACCACTCTCTGGGTGAAGATATTTCTCCGCACCCATGTTGTGTGTGTGTGTGCAGGTGTTAGACACAGTGAAGAACAACAAGTTTGTGAATCTTTATTGATATTCCACCACCAGGAAGCAAGGAAACACCTGAGTGGCCGGTGACAAGCAGCGCCCTTCACATCAAAGGGCAACGCTGTGTGATCAAACAGTGAAGGGGAGGGCAGAGACTAAATCAAGAGTCAGAGGGGGAAATGATGCACTCCACTCCCTGCGGCGCCCACCTCTCCCTGAACAGCTCAAGGGGGTTGATGGATACTGCGTGCTCATTCTCCAAGGACACCCACGCTCTGACATAACCACGGAAGAGGGGCAGGCAGTCGGCCCTAACGGCCCCCTCCATGGCCCGCTGCCTGGACCTGCTTATGGCCAGTTTGGCCAGGCCCAGGAGCAGACCCACGAGAAGGTCCTCTGACCTACCCTCCGTCCCGGGAGCCCAAAGTTCAGGAGCATGGGGCTGAAGTAGCAACCAAAAACAGAGAAGGTTTTAAGAAAAGTGAGTGCAAGCGCCCACACCCAATAGACACGTGGTCCACAGACTCCACAGCACCACAGAACAAACAGTTGGGCTGGGAGTCTGTGAACCACCGCAATCTGTGGTTGCAGGAGACCGCCGCATGCAGCACCCTCCACCCCAGATCCCCAAGAGAAAGGGGGAGGACTCCCGCCTAGAGAGCCCTCCACTGGGGACTGAGGTCAGTCTAATTGGTCTGGCACATATCCTTAGGATCTGCCCTCAGGTTCTGAACTCCCCAGTCATTAATATCATCCTCGCCACATTTCCCCTGTCTAGTTTTGTTAGGCATCAGGAGTTCTCCCGTTTTCAAATGACGGTGATGACTGAGTGAATATCAAGGTGGTTGATCCTGTCGATGGTTTCCAACAGACCTGTTTAATGTCACAATTAACGCAGGTGGGTTCCATACCATGTGGGTCAACATCTCCTCATATTATTTTTAATGATTTTTTAAAAAGTCATTCACACTCATTAGCAGCATTGCCAACATTTTTTGCCCATTCTTAAGTTCTCTTGAAAAGCAAATAGTGAACCATCTTCATGAATAGAACTACTCGGCTACAGAGGGGAGTTAGGAACCTCATTGCTGTTGACCTGGAGTCACGTGCAGGTAGGACCAGGTAAAAATGGCAGATCTCCTTCCTCAAAGCAAACTCGCTGAGCTTCTATATCAATGTAATCATGAGACTGAGACTCGCCTTTTTACCTTAATTCCAGATTGATTGAATTAACTGAATTTAAATTCCCCAGTTGCCGGGCCCCGGATCATTAATCCAATGCTACTGTCAATGTAGATTGTGCTTCCAAATAGCCCAGTTGGACTATAACCTGGTGTTGTGTGTTTTTTTTTAACAATGTAGATTATAAACAAGGCCATGTCAGATTTTCATGTTGAGTGATATGATAAACATTTATTAACAGAAAATTTAGACATTAATGCAAAATAATTAAAAACCACATCACTGTCTGTACAGTATTGAAAAGGCATGTGTATTCCTTAAACCACCATTCAATGAACCCAGGGGATATAATTCAGAGCCTGGCTGTTTACATAATCTTTGGTTTAAGACAGTGAGCTCTGACACAATATGGAAACATATTAGTCAGCATTTTAGTATGAATCATTAATATCACCCTTAGACCATTGCATATTAGTTAATGCTCTGTAAGTGTGTTAGGCCTGTAGTGAGGTTAAACTACAGCAAGCTGATTTTTATGCAATCATAGAATCCCTACAGTGTGGAAGTAGGCCATTCGGCCCATTAACTCCACACCAACCCTTCAGAGAGCATCCCATCCCTGTAACCTTGCATTTCCCATTGTTAATCCACCTAGCCTGCACATCACCGGACACTATGGGCAATTTAGCATAGCCAATCCACCTAAACTTCACACCTTTGGACTGTAGGAGGAAACTGGAGCACCAAACAGAAACCCACACAGACATGAGGAGAATGTGCAAACTCCACACACACACACACAGTCGTCCCAGGCTGGGATTGAACCTGGGTCCCTTGCACTATGAGGCAGCAGCGCTAACTACTGAGCCACCGCAGTGAATGAGGGAATGGGCTTGCGTTTGATCAATGTCATGTAACCGTGGAAAGTTGCACCTTCTATAACCAACTGCTCATCTAAAATTGTACTGTCCATGGACAATTGCAACAAGCCCCAACAAGGGATATTGTAAAAAATATTGATATTAAAGTACATAATTCTCAAGATTCATAAGTAGCATTGTGAAACACTAGTAAAAGCAAACAGGGTGTGAGGTTATAACATCAAGATGTTCCAATCAAAAACAAACTACAGCATTTTGTTGCGCATGAGACAGCAGTTAGACCTCACTTGGGATGTGTGTTAGTTTTGGACCCCTCCAATGGCTAACATTGGGATCAAAGGGGGCACACAACAACTGGCGCAGTGGGAAGGGTCCCAGCGCAGAGCCAGCAGACCTGGGTTGGAGACCCACCCTAGGATTTGACAGCCAAGGGAGCTGGGTTCGAATGTGACAAAATAGGTTGAATGTCAAGCTGCAATTCCTTCCAATACTCCAATGGTTAGAGCAGGAGAGGCAGTCAGTTAGCCTTGCTGACGGCAAACATTCCAGTACTTTGTCAAAAATAATCGGGTACCAACACAACTCAAAGGTCTGGGTTTGCCAATGTGTGCCCTTCAGGTATAGTTTCTACAGACAAAGTTGCAGAGGTGGATTTACTGATGTCAGCTAAGCTCTTAGGATGCCTATAATCTAGGTAATCCAATTGAAATGTTCAAACTAAGTACTTGTGATCAATCTGTTCAAAGATGATATGACACATGGGATGCATCTGGGAGTTGAATCTGGCCCAGAGGTACGGACTCAACCACAGCCATCTACATGTTCAAAATAAAGAACGGAGAATAATGAAATGTACATATTGATAGATTGTTGCAAGTGGATGGATGGTGGAGGACCAGAGATCAAAGGTTAACACAGTACAGGGGCAGAACCAAGTTTCGATGTCAGGATGTTCTGTCATTTCTCAAAGGATGGTAAACATCTGGAACTAGTCATTGGTTCATGCACTGCCTACTTCCAACAGAGAGTTCTTACTTGGGACAGAATTCACAGCATTGCCAAGAGCAGATGGAACCCTGAGTCAGAGAAGTCATGCATTACACCTTGGACTAGATTGAAATACATGCAGGGAGCAAGTCAGTTCACTTTCAGATTCACCCCATGCAACGTTGGACTTGAATGTTTTTGAACCTGGTTTTTCTGCCTCATCTAGAAGATTGTGTAGCTGCTGGTTACTGGGCAATTGTGAATCATAATACTTACATTCATCCACTTTTCCTCACATACAAATGGGGAGCAGGTGTAGGCCATTCTGCCCCACTTATCTGTGCTACCATTCAATAAGGTCATGCCTGCTTCAATTGTGGCCTCAAATCCACATTCCTGCCAAGCCCCATTAATTGACTCCCAATTTCCTCAGATATGAATTAGGAGCAGGTGTGGGAGGGCATCAGGATGTCTAGAGATCAATGGGCCCCATTGTTGTTTTTCCCCTGTCCATCATATTTATTCAATCACTTCCAGGGAGACCAGGTAGCTCAGTAGTTCAGAATATTGTCTGGTCTCTATTGCAATCTCTAGACAATGAGTAAGGCTAGGTAGTTGGACAAGAACTAAACGTCCATTGTTTCAAGTATGAAACCCAAGGTTAAATAAAGAATGATAGATGTGTCCAAAAATATTGTCCTTCGAGACCCAGGTTCAAGCGTAGACAGAAGAGAAAGGTTATCTATTTTCGATGAGCAGTGGTTAATACAAGTACTCACTGCTTTTCCAAGACTCGTGGTGTCCTATGTAAATACTGAGGGATTAGACTACAACAGTGACAGCTACCACCTTCCAAATACTTGTTTGACCTGGTCACTTTATTTGATCCGTTGCTTTGCCTCTCATCATTGTAACTGCTCATTTCCACCTCCATGACAGAATAGGACACATATTTAAGATGGAGATGAGGAGGAATTTCTTCTCTCTGAGCTGAATTCTTTACCACAGAGGCTATTGATGCTGGGTCATAGTCAAGATTGAGATAGAAAGATCTTTAATCAGTAAGGGAATCAAGAGGTTTTGGGGGAAATAACAGCAGGAAAATGGAATTGAGCATTATCAAATCAGCCATGATCTCACTGAATGGCAGAACAGACTCAATGGGCTGAATGGTCTACTTTTGCTCCTGTGTCTTATGACCGTTCACCTCTATCCCCAGCTCTTCACCCATCTCCCATCATATGGAATTCCCTTTTCTCCTATTTCCACTACAGTCAGGTTATCTTCAGCATATATCCCTCTTCACTGGCTTCCCGATTTCCAATCCACACAAATTCTACCCAGTGCCACCTTCATCCTTTCCCCCACCAAATTCTCTTGATCTACCTCCCCAGTCCTCAATCTCTTCTACAGTCTTTATCCCAATCCTTGCTCCATCAACTCCTGTATCCTACCGCCATCCCATGTTCTTCCATCCTCTGATTTCTGCACCTCGTTCAGCCGCCAATCCCTTTGCTCCATTTGTGATGGAACAGCAAGTATAGCCTCTGTAACCCCTCCCCGAAAAACCTCCCAACTGCTCCTAGAAACACTATTTAAATTGCTTTGTTAAACATGTTTCTCACTGCAAAACATTCAAGTCTCAGTCATTTCCAACCCATGACAGATAGAAAAGGCCTCATACCCAAATGATCTGTTTGAACTTTCATGCAATGTCTGATTAATTATCGCTAAAGTAAAGGAACTACACTTCACACAAAGTGGCAGCAAATGCCAAAAGCCATTCTTCAACAGACCAACCACAAATACAGCAGTGAGATAGTTCTTCAGTACATTTTCAAATCTCTCCTACCCTTCCACTATCTTTCCTTTTGGCAGTCACGTAACCAGAAGTGATCCCTATCACTCAGTTTGAGAGCAAACTGTATTCTGGGCAAACTAAGTTCTCACCAAATACATTTTTCATCTAACCACATAATTAATATCACAAGATAATTAATGGTGAATAAAACTATCCTGATAGATTCTAAAATATCCTATATCACAGTATCTGATATCAAACTGGTGTTAGTTCTGTCCCTAGTTCTACTCATGAGACCTAACATAAAGTAACGTCCAGACAGAGTGTACACAGAGATAGATAGACAGATAGATAGATAGATAGAGATGATCGATAGGAGAGAGGAGGATAGAGAGATAGATAGATATATATACAGAGAGACAGAGATGGGAGGTTAGATAAGGAGAGAGGTAGATAGATAGATATATAGAGATAGAGAGTTAAATATATAAAGACATAGAGATACAGAGACAGACTTAGATACAGTGAGACAGAGATAAAGAGGAATATACGTATAGGAGAGGGAGAGAGAGAGAGATAGAGGGAGAGAGAGAAAGAAAAAGACAGAGTTAGAAAGAGACAAGGGCACAAGAAATCTAAAATGTGTTCTGTAGTAGTAAAATTGGATTCAAAACATTAACTGTTTCCCTCTCCACAGATGTGTCCATACCTGCTGAGTTTCTCCAGCCTTCTCTTTGTTTCAGAATTTCAGCATCTGCAGAATTTTGCCTTGACACAAGAAATCTACTGGATCAAACTCCCTGTCCTCTTCCCTCTTCATTGCTGAGATCAAAACACCGAAACTTCTCCCAATTCCCCAAGAGTGAGAGACAGAAACAGAAATAGAGGGTGACAGACAGTGATACATGGGAGACAAATATACAAACAGGTACAGACAGAGAGATACAAATAAAGAGATAAGATTAAAAGAGTAAGAGGACTTTGGTTAATAACTGATTAATAATCAAACACAGTTTCTTTTTCAACCTCATTTTTCGATTTGTCCAGTACCAACCACCATACCATTTTTCTAAGAGTTTTAGTTACCTTTTATTCCTGAGCTTAATTTTTGGATGATTGCTCTGTCCTTGTGGCCACTTTTTTCAGGATCCAAAACTGAATTGTGCCCCTTCACCTCATCAGAAATGTTACTGTAGAAAAACTTCCTGCAAACGCTACACTTGTACCTGAGCCCTGATGCACAGATCCACATCTCCTCCTTGCTTCTTACTAACATCTCCCACTCTCTTCCATTCTCAGCAACTTCCATCCAATCCCTTTCTGCTCAGAGTTCGAATCAGCAAGTGGGCATCAAGGAACTGGCTGCTCGCAAAGTGTTTTGCCATGCTTCTGACTTCAGTCTTCCTTAATTTCATTCATTGTTAGTACCATTGCAAACGTTCTAACACTTGTTAGTTTGACCCCTATTCAGCTCACGGTCATGCACACACAATTTGTCTTAAACCTAAGCTTTAGTGATCAAAACAGTTTATTGGAAACTTTGAACAGTGACAATTTAGTACCTCAATGCATAATACAAATAGTCCCTCACAGATAATACGGCACTCGTCACTACCCTTTGACATTCATAGATGACTCCCAATGGAAAGTCTGTAAGGCCTCAGTTGTAATCTTTCTCCATACAGGTTGAAATTTTGGGTTCAATAGCGGGCTGAGTATACATGAATAACCGTTGAATTTTTGACCTTGCTCATGATGCCAAACATGTCGTCTGCCCTGTATTCTGTGCTAGTTACTTGTCTGATGCGACCCCACCACCACCTACCCCCCACACCCCCCTCCCCTCCCCATCCCACCCTCAGCCCCTCTTCTCCCCCTCCTTAAGCAGTGGCAAGAACATAATTGGTTTCGTACAGGAGGAAGGTAGCAGGACCACTCTTGACTTTGACTAACCCTTCCACGAAGTCACCACTGTTGCGTTTCAGCTCAAAGGAGGAGATGAATAAAGGTTCATTCTCTTGTCAGTTCCCAGTGCCAGGCCCGAATACTTTTCAAGGCACTTTCCATGAAATATTTTCTTGTGCGTGTGTAGTAATTCTTGACTGTTACTGCGCTGTACATTCATTGTGAGCGGACCCTTCTAATGTCCAGAGCATGGAGTGATGAAAGGTGAAGAATTGAGCAAAGTTTTGCGACTGTACAATGCAATGCCAGCTTAAACAAATGAGATGCGTGAAGTGTAGCAGCAAGTCCCATAGGCACCAACACCTTGCTCTAGGGTCAAACCTAAAGAGGAAAGAGGGAAAGTTTCGCTAGAGCACCACTTCCTTCAGGAGCTCTCTGAATCTCCAATTAACCCTTTCTCAGCCCATATATATCCAAACCTAAACAATTTACTGGGTCATTTTGTCAACCATTTGGAACGTAATTCAACTGGGTTGACATAGGAGACAGCAAAGCTACGTAAATATCATAACTGCCAATGGGCACAGAAGCAAGAGCGCTTGGCTTCCATCACATGAATGTTTCATCAATTTTCCCATTCACAATGACACCTTCATTGGTGGGATTTGGATTATGTGAGCCTCAAAGGGTTAAAAAAAACTCTTGGCCAGCCAGCAAGCCCTTATCCCCACGACGCCAGTCTCCAGTCTCTCTGAGCAATGTTCTTGACAATACTGGAAAGAGAGGGAAGACTCTCCCAAGGCACAAGATGCATCTATCATGAAGCCCAAAGGGACAGAACCAGCCTCCCACAACCCAAGAGGTTGCTGGCTATCCTAATAAGCCCTAGTATTTATTATTGCTATCCATAGCCTTAAATATGAGCAGTAATTCCTAACACGTAAGAACGCAAGTGATGGATGTTAGTGTCATAGTGGTTTCAATAGCGAGAGAACTCAGTGGTTCATGTAAACGTTGTGCGAGGAAAGTCGGTGCGAGACACACCCACTGGACATCACTTCAGTCTTTGCCATCACTCCTGGGATTGTTCCGTCGATTGGTTTCTCCTCTCGCTGACGGTCACTGCACGACAGCGCTACGGGGAGCCCGCTCAGCGCGCAGCAGCTCATGCGTTCGCCGGTTCCTGCCCTTCCTCGCCTCCTGCAGGTGCTTCCACTTGGTCTGGAGGTGGCGGCCTGGCGTGCGCTTGTGTTTGGGCTGCTTGCTCCGGCGTCTCCACACCTGCTCGCAGATCTCGTCCACCGTCTTGAGGCTGGGGTGGTCGACCAGCTGCAGGAAGTCCCGGTACCACACCTTCTGGTTGGGGAAGGAGGAGCCCCGGCTCAGCGCTGGCTCTTTGCGGAGCAGCTCTTCGGCCTGCTCCAGCTTGATCACCTCCAGGGAGATGTGCATGAGAGTCTGGGTGAAGTCCAGCTCCATGGAATGGCAGAAGAAGGAGCCAGAGTTCTTGCGCTGTATACTCCTCAGCAGCAAGCCCCGGTCAGTCTTAATGATGTGGTCATCCAAACGAACCTGCAAGAAATCAAATACCCCAGTGTGAGTAGTGAATATATATAGATAGATGCAGTAGAACCCCCCCATCGCCCCAACCCGTATCTGCTGATTCAGTTTCTACCGTTTCAGTTATCTGCGGTTTACCACAGCATGAAAATATTAAATGGAAAATTCCAGAAATAAACAATTCATAAGTTTCAAATTGCGCGGCAATTCAATCTGAGTGACTTACTGTTGTTAGTGTCTTATTGTGCATAATTAATCGATTAAACTTTGTCATAGGCATGCATGTAAATGAAAAACAACTTTTATATAGGGTTCACTACTGTCCGCGGGCATCAGTGGTAGGTCTTGGAATGTACCACCTGCTGATACAGGAGGACTACTGCGTATATATAAACAAACACAGAGGAACCTCGGTTATCCAAACATCGAATATCCAAGTTTCGGACTATCCAAACAAGATCATCTGACAAAATACTCCCCCACCCATGGCGTTCGAATAACCGAGGTTCCTCTTTTATATGGCCGAACCAGACTGGAACCAGACAAAATTTTACCTACAATGGGTCAGAGTTGTACAGTATGGAAACAGACACCTTGGTCCACACCCACCAAATTCCTACACTGACCTAGTCCCGTTTGCCCCATATCCCTCGAAATTCTTCCTATTCTTGTACCCATCCAGATGCCTGTTAAGTGCTGTAATTTCTTGTCGATGGTTCAGACTGCTGGTAACTAAGCATTGGTGGTGCAGTGAGTGCATATTTTTGGAGACTGTGCCAAGCCAACAGACTGTTTTGTCCTGGAAACTTCTTCAGGGTCTTTGGAAGTGCATTCATCCAGGCATATGGGAGTGTCCTGTCTCATCCCGTGCTTGTGAATAGGGCTTGAAGACTCAGGAAGTGAGTTTTCCCTTGATGATTCCTAGTTACTGACTTGCCCTTATGGCCACAGAGTTTATATCACTTATCCAGTTCAATTTCTGGTCAATGGTAATCCCCAGGATATCGATAGCATGCGGATGGAGTATAATGCTGCTGTTGGGGCAATAAATTGGAGCATTCCGTCTGGAAACTAGCACGGACAGGACAGACTGAATGGCCTCCTCCACTGCTGCATTTTCTTCAGAAGTGTTGAGGAGTCAGATATACAGGAAACCCAAAGGTGGGAGTGAAGCAGAGGATGTGACACACCTTCTTTCCTACCCCATAACTGGCACTTCCAATCGATAAAACCAGACTTCCAGGCAACAAACCATTCCAAATATTCTCCAATCAACTTATTTGAAGGTATCATGACAACTCTGGAGCAAGTGGGACTTAATCAAGGCCTCCTGGCTCAGAGGCCCGGACACTACCACTGCAGCGTGCAAACCCCTCACTGACAAATCTTAAATTCAGATTGGTGGTTAGTTATCACCTGCCTACTAATAGTGGATGCAGGGAGATGATTTGATGACATTCTAAACATACACAAGTCAAATAGTCGCAAGAGTTATAGAGATGTACAGCACCAAAACAGACCCTTCAGTCCAACTCGCCCATGCTGACCAGATATCCTAAATTAATCTAGCCCCATTTGCCAGCACTTGGTCCATATCTCTTTAAACCCTTCCTATGCATGTGCCCACCCAGATGCCTTTTAAATGTTGTCATCGGAACCAGCCTCTACCACTCCCTCTGGCAGCTTATTCCATACATACACCACCCTCTGTGTGAAAACGTTGCCCCTCAGGTCCCTGTTAAATCTTTCCCCTCTCACCCTAAGCCTATACCCTATAGTTTTGGACTCCCCCAACCCAGGGAAAACAGCCTCGTCTATTTATCCTATCCATGCCTCTCAAACACCGACAAGGTCACTCCTCACCCTCCGACGCTCCAGAGAAAACAGCCACAGCCTATTCAGCCTCTTATTGAATGATGGAGCAGGCTAGAGGGTCTGAATGGCCTACTCCTGCTCCTCTGTTCCTAAGACAGAGAGAATTTCTCGATAACCGCTTGGAGGTCATACGTGAACTCAGCAGAAAATCCACTGCATTGACATAGCCACCAGATTTCACCACTGTTTTATAACCGAGTACTTTTTGGAGTGGAGTCACTGTACTAATGTAGGAAGTATAGGAGCCAATTTGCACACTGAAAGGCTCAATAATAAGCAATGTGATTGGAACCAGATAACCAGTTTTTAGGATGTTGATTGAGGAATAAGTATTGGGTATGAGGGATAACTCCTCTTCTCTGGTCTGAAAATGAGTGGCACAGTGGTTAGCATTGCTGCCTCACAGCGCCGGAGACCTGGGTTCAATTCCCACCTTGGGCAATTGTCTTGGTTGGAGTTTTCACATTCTCTCTGTGTCTGTGTGGGTTTCCTCCCACAGTCCAAAGATGTGCAGGTCAGGTGAATTGACCATGCTAAGTTGCCTGTAGTGTTAGGAGAAGGGGTAAATGTAGGGGAATGGGTCTGGGTGGGTTGCTCTTGGGAGGGTTGGTGTGGACTTGTTGGGCCAAAGGGCCTGTTTCCACACTGTAAGTAATCTAATCTAATCTAACGCGACCGTGGAATGTTTTACATCCATAGGAGAAGGCAGATGGGCAGTCTCATTTAAAGGACACCACCTCCGATTCCCCAGTACTGCACTGCAATATTGGCCCTGATTACTGAGCTTCAGTCCTGATTTGAGACCCTATTCCAGAGGAGTACAAACCGAAATACAGCAGAACGTAGGAGAGTAGGAAATGTTTGAAATTCTGCATTCAGTAAATGAGGGTGTGTTTTCATATCTAGGAGCATAGATAAACACACATGGCAATAAAATCATGCAGCACGCAGGTTAAAATTAAAATCAGCTTGTTAGAATGTCTGGTTAGCATTCGAGTTAAAAATGTGCAAGATGGCTTCTCATTTGTTGCTCCCTGGGAATTTTGTGTACCTCATTTCTCGGTCCTCCTGAACGTTTCTGGAATGTCCAGGTGACCTGCGCTTGTAGGGATTTGGGGATACACTCCAGGAACGTACTGCTACCTTCAACACCATACAGCTTCTTCTCTGTGACCCTGTGACGATGGCGATCTGTTCAAGAAAAAAACCCATTATACTAAAGCAGCAAAACAACGGAATCCAATCGGTTTGTATCACATTGAATTGGAGAATCATGGGATCGCCACAGAACAAGGCCATTCGATCCATCAAATGCACCCTAACTCTTGTTTAAAAAAAAACAAATTAATTTGCATGATTTCCCTGCTATTTCCACCTTTCCTTGCTGTTTTGACTCTCTGAGTATTACTCCAAGTTTTGAAATGCTGCAGTTACACAAAACCCTAGTTTAGACTTTGCCTAATCTGGACGGCATACCTTAGAAAAAAATATACCAGCCCTTGGATGGTGTACAATATAGGTTTGCAAGAATAGCTGGGTTAAGTCATGAGGAGAGATTATGCAAATTAGACCTATCTAGAATTTAGAATGTTAAGCAGTGATCTGATCAAAACTATTAACAGGAGAAGACAGGGTAGATAAAGAGGAACTATTTCCACTGGTCAGGGACTCTAGAACTGGTATAGTCTGAGACTTAGGGCCAGACCGTTCAAGAGAGATGTTGGCAGGCAATTCTACACACAAATGGTGGGAGAGGTTTGGAACTCTTTTCCACAAATAGCAGTTGATGTTGGATCAGTTATTCATTTTCAATCTGTGATAGATACATTTTTTGTTAAGCAAGGGTATTAAGGGATACGTGGACAAGGCAGGTATATGAATTTAGATTGCAGATCAGCTAAGAATTCATTGAATGAGGGAGCAGGTTAGAGGGGCTGAATGGCCTACTCCTGTTCCTGTATTCCTACATTCCAAAATCTGTCTTTGATTCTGTTTCCACCATCTGACCAAGTAGTACATTCCAAATATTCACCACCCATTAATGGAAAGATGGGTTTTGCTCATATTGCCTGTGGTTCTGCTGTCAGTCACCTTAAATCTGTGCCCTCTGAATACTGGTCCACCAGCTACTGGAAAATATTCTCCTCCCAGCTGTTCTTGTGAACCCTTCGTGGTTTTAAACAGCTCTATTAAAATATCCTCTGAGCCTTCTTTGTTTGTGAAACCAGTCCTCTGTATCCCTTACAGACTTATCACATGTTTCATAAAGTGTGGCATCTAGAATTAGCCACAAGTTAGAGTTGTGTAAAGGTTTTGAACCTCTTTTTGTACCCAGTTATTGATAAAGCCCAGGATCCCCAAGATGCCGTATTCTTGTTGGTCAGGGAGTCCAGTGAAGGTTCACCAGACTGATTCCCGGGATGGCAGGACTGACATATGAGGAAAGACTGGATCAACTGGGCTTGTACTCACTGGAATTGAGAACAATGAGGGGCGATCTCATAGAAATATATAAAATCCTGATGGGATTGGACAGGATAGATGTGGGAAGAATTTTCTTGATGCTGGGCAAGTCCAGAACAATGGGTCACAATCTAAGAATAAGGGCTTGGTGTCTGGCCGCAAAGGGATTCATCCAGTAGACAGGAGAAACGAGCCACGTCCCACTTATGAGCCACTGAGTTTGGAATTCTCAAATACATGGATGGCAAATGTGCATTGGCCAGAGCGACACCCCGTCAACCTTTAATGATGACAAATTGTACTTAACATTGAGAAACTCACGTGGTCAGGTGTCCACACCCTACACAAACTTATAGACATCCAGCTCCCTTTTGAAACCACCTATGGAATCACCTCCACCACTCCCCAGGCAGTACATTCCAAACCTTAACAATTCTCTGAGTAAAGATCTTTCTCATCATCTCATTCTTAGCCCTCTTGCTGACAATCTTGAAGTTGTGACCCAGCTGTTGCTGCGATACTAACCAATAGAAACCGAATATCCTTCTTCGCCCTGTCAAAACTGTTCATAGTATTGAACACCTCAATGAGGTCACCCCTTAATCTTCTCTCCTCTGAGGAGAATTAGCTCAATTTCTCCAATCTTTCCTTGTATCTAAAATCCCTCATTTCTGATATCATTCCAGTAAATCCCCTTTGAACTCTTTTCAGGCTTTAACATCCATCCTTAAATAAACTGAACACAATACTCTCAGAGTGGTCTGACCAATGACTTGTAGAGGTGTAGCATCTCTTTCTTGTCTTTGTACTCTAAGTATAAACACAAGGATACTATAATCATTGGCCTGGCCACCTTCAGAGAATCATGCATGTGAATCCCTGAGATCCCTCTGCTCCTGTACTCCTCCCTAAGTTGCACCATGGAACCTGTGTGGTCTCTCTGTATTTCTGCTACCAAAATGCATTAACTCACATTTCTCTGCATTCAATTTCATCTGTCAGGTATCTGCCCATTTGGCCAACTTGTCGATGCCCCTCTCAAGTCGCTCAGCATCACCCTCACAGTTCACTACTCTCCCGAGCTTAGTATCACCTGCAATTTTAGAGATTTTGCCCTCAACATCCATCCCTTATAGTGCACTGTCCTGTCAGGGGCACAAGCAGGAGATTCTGCAGCCGTGAGTGTGACCTCAGGACGGTATGTTGCCTCCCTGGTGCCTGGGTCAGCAGCACATTGTCAAAGGGGAGAGTGTGAAGCCGAAAGAATGACATGATGACGGAAAGGGTTGAGAGGCATTGAAGATTGAATATAGGAAATTAGATAGAAGGTTAAAGAGCAGAACTTCAAAAGGTAATGATCTTTAGATGGTGCCACAAGCTAGTGAGAGTAGGAATGAGAAGGTAGGGCAGATAAATCACTGACTGAGGAGATGGTGCAGTGGGACGGATGCAGATTTTGGATCATTGGGATCTCTTCAGAACCCAACCACCCCGTGGCTCAACACTTTAACTCTCCCTCCCACTCCACCGAGGACATGCAGGTCCTTGGACTCCTCCATCGCCAGAACATAACAACACGACGGTTGGAGGAAGAGTGCCTCATCTTCCGCCTGGCAACCCTCCAACCACAAGAGATGAACTCAGATTTCTCCAGTTTCCTCATTTCCCCTCCCCCCACCTTGTCTCAGTCGATTCCCTCGAACTCAGCACCGCCCTCCTAACCTGCAATCTTCTTCCTGACCTCTCCGTCCCCACCCCACTCCAGCCTATCACCCTCACCTTGACCTCCTTCCACATCTCCATCGCCCCTCCCCCAAGTCGCTCCTCCCTACCTTTTATCTTAGCCTGCCTGGCACACTCTCCTCATTCCTGATGAAGGGCTCTGGCCCGAAACATCGAATTTCCTGTTCCTTGGATGCTGCCTGACCTGCTGTGCTTTAACCAGCAACACATTTTCATCTCTTCAGAAAAGACCTGTTCAAAAGGATGGCTTTCACCTGAACTGTTCACTATATTCTGAGCACTTACATATATACAACTTAATTCTACCCATCGCTTTCTTGCCAAATGGAAAATGATAATTTCTTTGTTTATTGTCAACATAAGAGTTTTAGAGTCCTAAAGTTGTACAGCACAAAAACAGACCCTTCGGTCCAACTTGTTCTTGCCGACCAGATATCCTAAAAAACATCTAGCCCCATTTGCCAGCAATTGGCCCAAAAATCTGTGTCCATTACATTAATGATAGTCATTTGCTAGGGAACTTCAGCATCAATACTGCTGCCTAGCTCTCCCATGGGATTACATATTAAACCAACTGCCCTCTGAACAATACACAACGGCTTCTGTCTCAATGATGGTTTATGGCTCTACTTTGTCGTAAATCTTCACGCAAGATAATTTCACCTGATAACTTTTCCAATCATTCAAAAAAATCTCAAAGCCACTCACACAAAGTGCTGAGATTGTTGTTATATCAATAAACCCACTGGCCCTGAAACTAGTGCACTTAATTCAGACTGACGTTTCAGTGTGGTATTGAGGGAGGGCTACACTGTCAGAGCTGTCATCACTCAGATTTAACATTAAACCAAGACCCAGTCAGATGAAGGTTAAAATTATCCCATGGCAGAGTTTGAAGAGAAAGGGAGGTCTTCCTATTGGCTTGACCAACTTTCTTCCTTCAAGTAAATTATCAGGTCACCATCTTGTTGCTGGTCAGGAGGCTCCAATGCACACTGGATGTCACATTGCTTATAGTACAACAGGGCTATCCTTCAAAATAAAAAGACACTTCATTATCTGTAAAGTACCTCATACCGAGGTTGTGAAAGGCATAACAAGTAATCTTCCCTTCTTAGTCAACCTCACAGTTTCACATCAATCTATCATTGTTCTTTAAATAATTGAACTTTGCATAGTTTTACTTGCTCAAGAATAATGCTATAAGGTCATGATTGTTTTACAGCTATATCCCTCTAAACCCTTGCTGTTCATGTACCATTCAAATGCATTTTTTTTTTAAGTTTAGATTCCCTACAGAGTGGAAACAGGCCCTTCGGCCCAACAATTCCACACCAACCCACTGAAGAGTAACCCACCCAGACTCATACAACTAACACTATGGGCAATTTAGCATGGCCAATTCACCCACCCTGCACATGATGATTAGATTCCCTAAAGTGTGGAAAAAGGCCCTTCGGCCCAACCAGTTCACACCGACCCTCCGAAGAGTAACGCACACAGACCCACTTTCCTTTGACTAATGCACCTAACACTATGGGCAACTCAATATGGCCAATTCACCTGACCTGCACATCTTTGGATTGTAGGAGGAAACCGGAGCACCCAGAGGAAACCCACGCAGACACAGGGAGAATATGCAAACTCCACATAGAGTGTCGCCCGTGGCTGGAATTGAACCTGGGTCCCTGGTGCTGTGAGACAGCAGTGATAACCACTGAGCCACTGTGTTTAAATGTTGTAATTATACCAGCGTCCACCAATTCCTTTGGCAGCTCGTTCCATCCACGTGCCACCCTCTGCATGAAAAAGCTGCCCCTTGGGTACTTTTTAAATCTTTCCCCTCTCACCTTGAACCTATGCCCTCTAGTCTTGGACTCACCCATCCCAGGGAAAGGACCTTGGTTGTTTATCCTAACCATGCCCTCACGATTTGATAAACCTCTATAACGTCACCCCTCAGCCTCAGCCTCAGCCTCTCTGTATAACTCAAATCTTTCAACTCTGTCAAGATCCTTGTAAATCTTTTCTGAACCCTTTCAATTTCACATCATTCTGAAGCCTTCCATCATTTCCTTTCCCCTGTTCCACATCTTCTCTGTTTTGCCTCTCTGGGGCTGATTCCAAAACTAGGCCCACTCGTCAAACCAGCCCCCTGTCTTACAAGTTTAAACTCAATGCCAATGCACTATTTACTCTCTCAGCCTGGAGATTCAGTTCCTTTTCTGCTCAGGAGAAGCCCATCTTTCCCAAAAGTGATTCCAATATCTGAAAAAATCTAAAACTCTCTCTTCTAAACATGTTAGAGTGAACTGTTGTAGATTCACACACAAAGGTTTGAATTAATATAGCATCTTTGCAACCTCAGGTAAAATTCCAAAGTATTTTACCATCATTAGATACATTGCTGTGACACACAAAAGTAGCAGTCAATTCACACACAGCAAACATCAGTATGTTCATATAGAGTCATACATCATGTCCTTAGGCCCAACCTGTCCATGCCATCCAATTTTCACAATTGATCTAGCCCCATCTGCCTGTGTTTAATCCATATCCCACCATTCCTAATCCATTCATGTATGTGTCCAAATATTAATGGTTTAACAATGTCAATTGAGGGATAAATATGAGTTAGCTAGGGAGAAATCCCAACAAAATGTTGATCCCCAATGTCGAACAAAATGATAACACGTACCTCCTGAACAGAGCGTATTGGGGTCTCCATTCCTCACATCTTGACGTCGAAACCGCCTGCAAAAGTACACAAATATTAGGAAGGCTTGGCCTGTTGCATTTCAAAGCTACTCACATAATCCATTATCTTCTGAGGTGCAGTGATGGCTACATCAGAAAATGGAGAAGCCAGTTTTCCCACATGATTCCACAAACAACAACTTAATGCATAATCAATTACCTCAGCGTTGGTGGTAAAGGGAGCAGTGGGAATTGTGGCCAGACCAACCTCCTTCACTTCTTCCAAAAACACCCGTGGATTCTGGATGTAAGTTTGCTCGCTGAGCTGGAAGGTTCATTTTCAGACGTTTCGTCACCATACTAGGTGTCTAAGGAAGCTTCACCGGAGGCTCACGGATGATGTTACCGCATACGGTGATGAAACGTCTGAAAACGAACCTTCCAGCTCAGTGAATAAACATACATCCAGAACCTCAACCTGAGCTGCAAATCTTCTCAAAACTCGCTCATGCCATGGGATCTTAAAAAAACCCACTTCCACCATCAAACAGAGGAGCCTCACACAATGGGCTCCCTCAATGCTGCACTTAAATTGTGCAGTTTAAGTTTGAAATCAGGCTCCAGCACTCAAACCTGCATCAATAACAGAGACAAACCCAGTCGTTTCATTAGGGAACATATTTTCCCAACACAACACATGGTTTGTGATCAGGTCCCTTTTTTTGCGTCTGTTTGTAAATCATGGTCATACAGCACAGAAACAGATCCTTCGGTCCAACACATCAATGCTGACCAAGTTTCCCAAAAATAAACTAGTTTGCCCATGTTTGGCCCAGATCCCTCTGATATCTTTCCTAACAATACACCTGTCAAAATGTCCTTCAAATATTTACTATTCCCTCTGTCCACATATTAAACCAGCCTCTGTGTGAAAACATTGCCCTTCAGGTCCCTTTTAAATTTCTCCCTCCTACCTCAAAAATATGCCTCCCTAGTTTTGAACACCCCTATTCCAGAGAAAAGACATTCACTATTCACCTTATCTAGAGTCATAGAGATGTACAGCATTGAAACAGACCCTTCGGTCCAACCCGTCCAAGCCAACCAGATACCCCAACCCAATGTAGTCCCACCTACCAGCACCCGGCTCATATCCCTCCAAACCCTTCCTATTCATATACCCATCCAAACGTCTCTAAAGTGTTGCAATTGTACCAGCCTTCACCACTTCTTCTGGCAGCTCATTCCATACACGTATGTCCCTCAAAATTTTACAAACCTCTTTAAAAAGGCACCCCTCAACCTCCTACGCTCCAGGGAAAAGAAAAGTCCCAGGCTATCCAGCCTCTCCTTATAGCTTGAACCCTCAATTGCAGACAACATCCTGGTAAATCTCGTTTGCACCCACTCTAATTTAATAATCCCCTTCCTAAAGCAGGGCGATCAGAACTGTACATAGTACTCCAAAAATGGTGTCACCAACATCCTGTGGACCCACAACTTGACATCCCAACTCCTATACTCAATGGTCTGTGCAATGAAAGCAAGCATGCTAAATGCCTTCCTAACCATCCTGTCTACCTGTGTCACAAATTTCAAAGAACTACGTACCAGAACCCTTGGGTCTCATTTTTTGACAACCCTTCCCAGGCCCTTACCACTAACTGTATAAGTCTTGCCCTTGTTCGCCTTGCTAGTTTGGATCACTAGTGTGGTGTTGCTAGCCATTATGGCACCACCTCGCACATGCAAGCTCATCTTTCCACTTTTACCTGAACCCATACCTAGACTGAGAGAACCACCAGTCCAAATCCCAGAGCTTTAAAAGGATGGAGAACCATAAACTTCAACATTGCTCATCCCTGACATTAGGAACAGGTTCAAACCAGCAAGGGATAAGTGTGGGATCAAAGTCGAGAAATTTTTCACCGCGAGATGAATGACAAGGTCAACCATCCAATCAGACCCTCCGGTTCCTCTTCTGCTCCAGGTTGGTGTCTGACCTTTTCCAAAAGAATTATACCGTTTTTGGCTCAACCACCCAACTCAGAAGCCACCTTGAAATAATTTTAAGCTGGATAATGCGATGTGATGTCTTTATGGACGATAACATTAGGATGGGGGAGTATTTCACTAAGTGCCTTGTGATAATATGATGACCCATAATGGCCATGGAATCATCTGGCGCAGAAAGCCAAAACATTGAAGGCGTTAGATATTGTTCTCAGAGCTAAAGGAAATAAAGGGTATACACCGAGTTGGATGATCAACCATGATTACATTGAATGGTGGAGCAGGCTGGAAGGGCCGAATGGCCTACTCCTGCTCCCATTTTCTACATTTTGACAAGATCCTCCCTCTCTGTCCCTTTACCTTTTGGTGTTTGCCAGGTATCTGGTGCAGCTGTTTCCATCCCAGGCACAGTAGGGATCTCGGGCCAGGCAGCACTCGGCACACGCTTTCCCATAGATGCTACAGTGTTGTAAAGGCAGCTGGGAGATGGCGGTGTCTGAGCCAATGTACAGTTGTTGCTGTTTAAAAACAAAACATACAAAAGATGGCAGACACGCATGAAGATTAAGGGACGAGAACAACTTATCTTCAATTACAAATGACCCTGATAATTTCATAACATTTCTGTGAAGAAATTATAGCAGAAACAAAAATTAGACTTTCCCTGCAATGATTTCAGTCAAATGAGGTATTATCAAGTTTCTTACTGCTCAGAAATAATTAGTTCCTGAGAAATAAACGTCAACATTCCACTCAGGCACTTGTTAATGTTCTCTGGACAAACTGGTAAATGAATTCAAAATTCCAATTAATGACTGAACAGATGACACAGATTCATGTATTAAGGTGCTTGCTACAACAAAAGACTAAAAACACTACAGGGTAAAAACAATGACTGCAGATGCGGGAAACCAGATTCTGGATTAGTGGTGCTGGAAGAGCACAGCAGTTCAGGCAGCATCCGAGGAGCAGTGAAATCGACGTTTCGGACAAAAGCCCTTCATCAGGAAAACAGGCAGAGAGCCTGAAGCATGGAGAGATAAGTGAGAGAAGAGTAGGGGTGGGGAGAAAATAGCATAGAGTACAATAGGTGAGTGGGGGAGGGGCTGAAGGTGATAGGTCGGGGGAGGCGGAGAGGGTGGAGTGGATAGGTGGAAAAGAAGATAGGCAGGTAGGACAATTCATGGGGACAGTGCTGAGCTGGAAGTTTGGAACTAGAGTGAGGTGGGGGGAGGGGAAATGAGCAAACTGTTGAAGTCCATATTGATGTCCTGGGGTTGAAGTCTTCTGAGGCGGAAGATGAGGCGTTCTTCCACCATGCGTCTGGTGGTGAGGGAGCAGCGGTGAAGGAGGCCCAGGACCTCCATGTCCTCGGCAGAGTGGGAGGGGGAGTTGAAATGTTGTGCCATGGGGCGGTGTGGTTGATTGGTGTGGGTGTCCAGGAGATGTTCCCCAAAGCGTTCTGCTAGGAGGCGTCCAGTCTCCCCAATGTAGAGGTGACTGCATCGGGAGCAACGGATACAATAAATATTAGTGGATGTGCAGGTAAAACTTTGATGGATGAGGAAGGCTCCTTTAGGGCCTTGGATGGAGGTGAGGGAGGAGGTGTGGGCACAGGTTTTGCAGTTCCTGCGGTGGCAGGGGAAGGTGCTAGGATGGGAGGGTGGGTCGTAGGGGGTGTGGACCTGACCAGTTAGTCACGGAGGGAATGGTCTTTGCGCAAGGCGGAAAGGGATGGGGAGGGAAATATATCCCTGGTGGTGGGGATTTTTTGGAGGTGGCGGAAATGTCGGCGGATGATTTGGTTTATGCGAAGGTTGGTAGGGTGGAAGGTGAGCACCAGGGACGTTCTGTCCTTGTTACAGTTGGAGGGGTGGGGTCTGAGGGCGGAGGTGCGGGACATGGACAAGATGCGCTGGAGGGCATCTTTAATCACGTGGAAAGGGAAATTGTGGCCTCTAAAGAAGGAGGCCATCTGGTGTGTTCTGTGGTGGAACTGGTCCTCCTGGTGGGCGGGAGTCCTGATTGTGAAAGTAAGCTCAGAGGCGGAGGCGGCGGAAGAAATGGTGGGGGGAATGGGGCTGGAGCTGAAAATGTGTTGCTGGAAGAGCGCAGCAGGGCAGGCAGCATCCAAGGAGCAGGAGAATCGACGTTTCGGGCATGAGCCCTTCTTCAGGAATGAGGAAAGTGTGCCCAGCAGGCTAAGATAAAAGGTAGGAAGGATGGACTTGGGGGAGGGGTGTTGGAAATGCGATAGGTGGAAGGAGGTCAAGGTGAGGGTGATAGGCCAGAGTGGGGATGGGGGCAGAGAGATCAGGAAGAAGATTGCAGGTTAGGAAGGCGGTGCTGAGTTCGAGGGATTCGACTGAGACAAGATAGGGGGAGGGGAAATGTGGAAACTGGAGAAATCTGAGTTCATCCCTTGTGGTTGGAGGGTTCCTAGGCGGAAGATGAGGCGCTCTTCCTCCAGCCGTCGTGTTGCTATGGTCTGGCGATGGAGGAGTCCAAGGACCTGCATGTCCTTGGTGGAGTGGGAGGGGAGTTGAAGTGTTCAGCCACGGGGTGGTTGGGTTGGTTGGTCCGGGTGTCCCAGAGGTATTCTTTGAAACGTTCCGCAAGTAGGTGGCCTGTCTCCCCAATATAGAGGAGGCCACATTGGGTGCAGCGGCTGCAGTGGCAGCCTGTCTCCCCAATATAGAGGGTGGCCTGTCTCTGGTGGAGTCATGATCTGAATGCAGGTGAGTGGCGTGGATGGGGGCAGAAGTGGTGGCAAACATGGCAGTGGGGGGGGGCTGCAGAAGTCACTATTGGTTAAACACTATCTTTGGCGGAAATCTATACTTTAAGCCATAGAATGGAAAACCTCCCTTTTTTAAACATAAGCAAGAAAAGCACATTTTGCAGATACACTTTACACCGTTCCTTAAGTAGATATCCAATTCCCTTGAAAAAAGTGATCCTTAGCTTCTGAGGACTTATCTCTGTTCTTTACCTTTCTGAGCTTGGTAACTTTGATCTCTTGAGCTATCTATCACAGTAAAAGCACCACAGGAGATGTTCCTTTTAGCACAAGCTAGGGAAAACTTCTGGCTTCATTTTAAGTCCTCGTGAGTTTGATCTTTTCAGTCCAAGCACAGGATGCCAATCATAATCCAGCAAAATTAACCTCAGAGATATTCAATATCCTGCTGTTTTCTCTCTCTGCACTGGAAGCTGATAGGCTAATCCTCCTATCTGTGATTTTCAGTGATTCCGTGATGGTTTAGGAAAGCCTATAATTCAATCTTTACAATGACTCCCTCAGAATCCTTTCCCATGGCAACGTGAATCACATGGGCCTTGTATCCAGGTCAAGAGGATGATTACCTACACCTTACACCCCAACACTGTAGGCTCTTGGGTTGCAGTCAAGGGAAAGAGAAAATCACCTTAGTCCCATCAGACCATTAGGGCTGCTCCATTATTAGAGAGATTGTGATGGTTTAACCTGAAGGTTACCACATCTCAGGTGAGGGGTGGGGTTGAGAAGGGAAGTCCTTCCTGGTATCCTCAGTTGGTGTGGGAAGTGAACTCATGGTGTTGGCATTACCCTGCATCACAAACTAGCTGCTCAGTCAACTGGCTTAACTAACCCCCTGTGATGCAGTGGTAGTGTCCCCACCTCTGGGCCAGGAGACCTGAGTGCAAGTCCCATCTGCTTTAAACGAGTTTACTAACACCTCAGAAGAGGATAATTAGGAATACATCTAGATCCCAACTCTCATCCAACCTGGAATCAAGTGAACATTTCAAAGAGTACCTTTTCACAACCGGACATACTTAACACTCTCCCTGGAGATTCATAGCCCGTTTACCAGCATCCCTGCCTTTGTTACCATGTGCAAGGTGATATCTTGCACTTTTCTTCCAGGGCAACAATCTCAGCCTTCCTTTAATCATCAGCAACACCATCACCCAGACCTGGCATCAGACCATTTTTAACACAGGTCACATTACCCAGATTTAAAGGCACAGTTCCAAAGCATCATAATTTTATTGCCCTCATAATTTTAACATATCTAATTTGCACAGTTAGTCTTCTGTTCTCCCTGCTGTGGCACATTATTTGGCCCTGAGTAATTTTTCTCTCTACATTGGCCATAGCTAGGTCTCCGAGTAAAAAATTAGGTCTGCAGATGCTGGAGATCACAGCTGAAAATGTGTTGCTGGTCAAAGCACAGCAGGCCAAGAGGGCTTATGCTCGAAACGTCGAACTCCCTATTCCTGAGATGCTGCCTGGCCTGCTGTGCTTTGACCAGCAACACATTTTCAGCATAGCTAGGTCTCCATGATGTAGTTGATTGGCCTATCAGTTGACATGACCTATGACAGCAAACACCGTCAGGTTTAACCATCTGTCCTGTGCTGATATCCCAAAACAAAATCACATTCCATGAGGGACCAATCACATGCAAAGAGAAGCCCACAAAACCAGATGGCGTAATCAACTGCAGTGCAATTAAAAGCAGAAGTTATTCCACCAGTCTGACGAATTCGGCCAATTTCTCTTGTCAACTAATGCACAACAGCACAATGCAGATTAAGCCATACTCAATTTCATACACTGTGATCTACAGTGTTGAAAACTGTGACACTGGAAAAGCACAGCAAGTCAGGCAGCATCCGAGAAACAGGAGAGTCGAAGTTTCGCGGATATGCCCTTCATTCTTGATGAAGGACTTATGCCCAAAACGTCGACTCTCCTGCTCCTCGGATGCTGCCTGACCTGATGTGCTTTTCCAGTGCCACACTTTTCGACTCTGACTCTCCAGCGCCTGCAGTCCTCACTTTCTCCTGTGATCTACAGTGACAAACCCACATACATCATGAAGATTCAACTCATCTTTACTCAGTTGCAAAGAGAATATCGCCTCCAATGGCTTCCTGGGTTAGATTTTGTCAAAGTTGTAGAACATTGACTGGAATTCTAATAGATGTCTGAAGTCCAGAATCCTTGCACAGCAAGGGTCAAGGTTCCAATTGGCTCTGGCTTCACCTCAAACCGCTCAGACAATTTCACACCCACTCCTCACATTATAGTTCTTGCCAATTGAGAGAAACTTCTTTGAGGGCTCACAATCTCAAAATAAAGGTACTCTACTTACTCTTTTTGATGAGAGTTGCATACTGGTTATAGGTGCAGAGTCCTGCAACAGAAGAGACCAGTGAAGTTAGTGCATGACTTTAAAGGATATGGAATTCCTCAAAACCCACTCCGGCGGTGAGATTATCTTTCAGCTCCAGAATATTAAACATATTCCAGTTGGAAAGTTGTGGAGGATATTTGGGTCAAACACAGGAAGCTGTATTTGGAGTGGAAATGTCCAGAGTATGATCATGGAAGCTTAAAACATAGCCTGGAAATGTTAAGAATTATCCAACCGTTTCTTAAGTAAATGCAAAGCTCCAAAGAATGACTGGTTAGCTCAGTTAGATGAACAGCTGATTTGTAATATAGACTAATGCAAACAGCACAGGGTTAATTCCTGCACAGCCTGAGGCTACTGTGAAGGACTTGCCTACTCACCCCCCAAAAAGTACCTTATGGAACATGTTCAAATCAACAAGAGTAGTGATACTCTCTCTTCAAATGGCAGTTCATCAACACGTGTACACATATCTCTGAAAGCACAGATCTATACCCCATCAACTTGGCAAATTGCAGTTTCAGTTTCAGACTAAGCATTCACCCTATCCATAGCTGCCCCAAGTAGGAAATGGGGTGGCACAGTGGCTCATGTTGTTGTGTTTCAGTGCCAGGGACCAGGGTTCGATCCCAGCCTCGGGTAACTATGTGGAGTTTGCACATTCTCCCAGTGTCTGCGTGGGTTTCCTCCAGGTGCTCTGGATCCCTCCCATAGTCCAAAGGTGTGCAGGATTGGTCATGCTGAATTGCCAATGTGTCCAGAGATGTGTGGGCTCCATGGAAAATGTGGGGTTGTAGGGTGAGTCTGGTTGTGGTGCCCTTCAGACGGTCAGTATGGACTTGATGGGTTGAATGGCCTGCTTCCTCACCTGTAGGGATTCTATGATCATGGACCACGTTTAATTTCAGGATAATAATGCCAATGTTCACAGTATGTTTGTCAGCATAGTCAGCTCTTCTGTAGCACAATGATTGCATTCTTGTACAATCAAAGCATTATAAAAAAATCATGCTTTAGAAACAGTGCTTAAAGTGTTGGTTTTGCAATTACATTACAGCCAACACACAGTTTAAACATTTGTGCTTTGGGAACGGCATCCCTAATTGGTCAATCATGTTACAGCGAATTTGCGTTGACAAAGCACGTGCTGTAGCACAATGACCTGTACTTTCTTTACCTACTTGATGAAGAAGTTACGTATATGAGGTCTTCCAGCGACGGTAGTTAATGGGGCAATGTTTATAGGGCTGTTCCAAGGTTAGGACAGAGAAAATAATGAAAAATTGTTTCCAGTGGCAAGTAACAAGAAGGAGTAGGGATTCCAAGTAATCGGAAAGAGACACAATTAGGGTAAGTTATTTTAGACAGCAAGTTGCTCTAATTGGAAATGCTCTGTTTCAAAGGGGCACAGATTTTACAATAACTTTCAAAAGAGAAATGGATAACTACTTGAGGGAAAATTTGCAGAGATACAAGGGGCACTGAATTAACTGGATAGCTCCTTCTAAAAGTTGCCATTGGTACAACAGACTGAGTGTGGCCTCTTTCCTTACTGTGTGAGGGTCCAGATGCAGGAAGAAAAAGCATTGGTGCTCATTATTCCATGTTTTACCTGGAATACTTGCAGTTCTTCAAGAAGAAGCTCTTCCATGTTCTGCCAACTTTCCTTTGGCACTGAGATGACTTTCAAAACAGTCCCGATATCTAAGAATCCAAAGCGAAGAGCTAAGTTGGAGGAATGCAGCAGTTCAATACAAACAAGATGGGCTTTTTAGACGCGGCTTGTAGCTGGTAAATCAAAAGATAACTCTACCTGTTCCAATAAACATGACGTCATAGCGCCCATCACCTGCATCCACTCTATCCACCACTATCTGAGTGAAGCTGTAGTCAACATTGGTTTTCACCAGGATCGGTCTATGGCCAATTGGGTTGATGGGATTGTACATCAAGGGATGGTTACGAGCAAACAACACAACGTCATCAGGAAACTCCTTGGTTGACTGAAAGCCCCCAAAAGTTTTACTTGGACACTGGAGACATGGAAATAAAAACAACGAAGAGTCAACTGCCAGAACTTTGTGCATTTTAACTCACAGGAAAAGGATAGGTAGACAAGCAGGAGGCTGGAAGAACACAGCAAGCCAAGCAGCTTCAGAGGTAGAGAAGTCAACATTTGGGGTATAACCCATCTTCAGGAATGAAAGTGGGGTTAGGTGAAGAGAGGGGTGGAGTGGCAAGGTAGTGATAGGTGAATGCAGGTGGTGGTTATGACCTGATTGGTCAATGGGAGAAATGAATCCGGCTGGTGGCTGGGAGGAAGGGTCAGGGGTCAGTTGGAGGGATGGGGGGGTGTGGCTACAAAGGGAGTCGGGGAATGGGATGGAAAGTTATTTTAATTTGGAGAACTCAACGTCTCACCTGGAAGGACTGTTTGGGGTCCTGGATGGAGGTGAGGGGGGGTGCCGTGCTGGCAGGTTTTGCATCTTTTACAGTTGCAGGGGGAGGTACCTGGGTGTTCAGGGCGGGGTTGGTGAGGTGTGTGGAGCGAACTAAGGAGTAGCGAAGGGAATGGTCCTTGCGGAAGGCAGAGAGGAATGGGGAGGGGAAGGTGTTCTTGGTGGTGAGGTCTAGTTGGAGTTAGTGGAAATGTTCGAGGATGATACATTGGATGTGTAGACTAGTGCGGTGTACAAGGGCGACCTTATCTTTATTATGTTTGGAGGGGGGAGGGTTTAGAGCAGTGATGCGGGGAATGGAAGCCGTGCTGTGAAGGGCTGCCTGGATGACACTGAGGGGAAAAGCACATTGTATAAAATAGGTGGACACCTGGGATGCTAGGGAGTGGAATGTCTCCTTGTCAGAGCAGATGCAACAAAGATGGAGACATTGGGAAAACAGGATGGAGTTTTCGCAGGTCATGGGGTTGGAGGAGGTGTAGTCCAGGTAGTTATGGGAACATGATAACACAAGAGAAACCATGTTTTTAATGGTAACAAATGTTTAGTGACAAAGCCTTAACTCCTTTGTAATATGGTACAGATTATTTATCAATACTGGAGAAAATACAAAATTAGAAATACCATGAAAGCATGTACCTCAGGTTCTACATTATCATCAAAGTACCATTACAGCACAAAAAGAGGTCATTCAGCCCTCTGTCTCCTACAGGCTCTCTGCAAGAGTATCTCATCCAGTCTTACTCCCTTGTCTTTCTCCTGCCTTCCTGCAAGTTTGTATTTCCTGCAAAGTTCCTGCAATATTTTACTATCTCCATATTTATCTTCACCTTTTTGTTATCTCCTCTTTTGGAATTGTATCTGCCTCCACAACATTCCAGATCCTGACCAGATCCCACTTTTCATCATCCTTCATCATTCACCTTCACATCTTGTCCCAAAGCGTCCTCATTCTATCGTAAATAAAAAGGATGAAAGGACTGCGGATGGATAGATGGAGATGAGAAACAAGAACAGGAGCAGAAACTGTTGTGAGCAAGGGCCAGGCCCAAAGCGGTAACTTTGATTCCTCTCCACCGATGCTGCCAGACCTGCTGAGTTTTTCCAGCAATTTCTGTTTTTGTTTCTTATTCTAGCAGACTTGTGGTTCTGGACTATTTCGAGACAAAAAGGTCCGAGGTTGGGTCTATGTGCTTGGGGTACTTCGAGGCATGTAGTTCAGCTCACGCTAGCTCAGACAATGTCAAGGAGAATCAGACCAGGAGTCCTGCCCCTCATCGCTGGTCAATGACTTTCAAAGTACAAGGATGTAGATACGCAGAGACAGGATCAGTCTCGGCATCAGTGTCCATACAAGATTCTTAGGTGACTTAACAAGGTTGATAAGGAAAGGTTGTTTCTCCTTGTGGGAGAGACAAGGACCATAGGGGATAATCACAGAATAAGTGATACATCAGGATAGAGATGATGCGGAATTCATTCCCTGAGGCTTACAGCACAGAAACAGGCCCTTCGGCTCTTCAAGCGTGTGTCGATCCAGATCCTCTATCAAAACCAATTGCCTTTTTTCTAAGGATCTGTACCCCTCTGCTTCCTGCACATGTTTGTATCTGTCTAGATCCATCTTAAATGGTGTTATCATGCCCCCCTCTACCATCTCCTCTGGCAACATGTCCCAGGCTCCCACCGCCCTCTGTGTAAAGAACGTTTCAAGCACATCGCCCTTAAACTTGCCCCCTCTCACCTTGAACTCGTGACCCCCGAGTAATCGAGTCCCCCACCCTGGGAAAATGCTTCTTGCTACCCACTCTGTCTATACCTCTCAGGATTTGTAGACCTCGATCTGGTCCTCCCCCAACCTCCATCTTTCTAATGAAAATAATCCTAAAGCATGCCTCTGTACATCAATTCTCCCCAGGGCTTCTCCACTTACCATATTGTTCGCTCTTGAATTGGATCTTCCAAAATGCATCACCTCAGATTTGACTGAGATCTGCCATTTCTCTGCTCAACTCTCCAATCTATCTATATTCTGCTGCATTCCCTGACAGACAATTTCACTGTCTGTACTCCACCAATTTTAGTGTCTGCTGCAAACTTGCTAATCAGACCACCTATACCTTCCTCCAGATCACAAACAAGAGTGGTCCCAACACAGATCCCTGTGGAACACCACTGGTCATAGTTCTCCATTTTGAGAAACTCTCTTCCACTATTTACTCTCTGTTTCCTGCTGCCCAGTAGTTCTTTATCCATCTAGTTAGTACACCCTGGACTTCATGCGACTTCACTTTCTCCATCAGCCTACCATGGGGAACCTTATCAAATGCCTTTCTGAAGTCCATTCCCTCATCTAAAGCCCTTCCCTCATAATCAACTTTGTCACTTCCTCAAAGAATTCTGTTAAGTTGGTAAGACATGACCTTCCCTGCATAAAACTATGTTGCCTATCACTGATAAGCCCATTTTCTTCCAAAAAGTAAATAGATCCTATCCCTCAGTAGCTTCTCCAACAGCTTCTCTACCACTGACATCAGACTCACCAGTCTATAATTACCTAGATTATTCCTTCTACCCTTCTTAAACAAAGGGACATTAAGCAAATCACCAGTCCTCCGCAACCTCACCCGTGTTCAAGGATGCTTGTTAAGGCCCCAGCTATTTCCTCTCTCGCTTCCCTCAGTAACCTGGGATAGATCCCATTTGAACTTGGGGACCTGTCTCCCTTAATATCTTTTAGAATACCCAACACATCCTCCCTCCTTATGCCGACTTGACCTAGAGTAACCAAACATCTATCCTAAGCGATAACATCCATCATGTCCCTCTCCTTGGTGAATATCAATGCAAGATATTCATTAAGAATCTCAACCATTTTCTCTGACTCCACACCCAACTCTCCTCCTTTGTCCTTGAGTGGGCCAACCTTTTCTCTTGCTCCATATATATGAATAAAAGGCTTTGGGGTTTCCTTAACCCTGTTTGCTAAAAATATGAAACTGTGGAATTCTTTACTGCAGAGGGCTGTAATGGGTCATTAAATATTTTCATGGCTGAGATAAATCAGTAAGGAAACCAAGGGTTATGAGGAAAGGCAGAAGAGTGGAGTTGAGGATTGTCAGATCAGCCATGATCCCACTGAACGGTGGAGCAGTCTTGTTGGCTGAATGGCCTACTTCTGCACCTATGCCTTATGATCCTGTAGACAGCCGGCAAGCAATCATCACCCTGGCCAACCGATGAGGGATAGTCATTTGGATATGCATCACTGACAACCTGCATTCATATAACACCTTTATAAGGCAGTAGAAAACTGAAAATAGAGAATTTGATCCCAAAGTTTGGGCTTGGCCTGGAACAGAGGTTGACGTGTAAGGGTTGCTGCTCCTGTGGACAGGATGGGAGGGTTCCATAAATGCATGGGACAATGGCAGGCCTTGAGGATTCAGGGTAGGGGATTGGATGGGGATGCAGGGGTTTGGGGGGTGGGGTGGAATCTAAGTGACTTGCTTCAGATTTCCCAGCCTCTGATATGTTCTTGCAGCCACTGTCTTTCTATGGCCAATCCAATTCAGTATCTGGCTGATGGTCACCCCCAGGACATTGATGGTGGGGGATTCAGTGATGGTAGTGTCACTGAACCTCAAGGAGAGATGATTGATAGATATAGTCATTTCCTGGTTGTTGTACAGTATGAATATTATTTGCCAATTATCAGCCCAAGTCTGTATACTGTCCAGGTGTTTCTGCTTGTGGATTATTTTTGTGCACAGTTTTATTGTTGGCGAATGTGTGTTTTAAGTTATGGTTTAAATGAGGAAGGAAAAACTGAGGAATGGAAGATATTGCCCAGTGTAAATCTGCGGGGAAAGAGGAAGTAAATGTGGGAGACTGTATTTGTCAAAGATGTACAGTTTAAGAATATTCTTTTTGTTTACAGAGCATGAGCATTAATATATGTAATCAGAGCCATGAGAAGAGCTGAACTGATTGTATTACATTGGCCTTCAATGTAGCACTGTCAGGATTGTTTAGCAAGTGTTACCCAATCATAGAATCACATCCACCAGGAGACGTTTTGTTTTGGGATTTGCAAGCACAGGCTGGTAGAGTAGGGTCAGCATTCTATTTCCAACGAGGAGTTAGAGCTAGATACAGTTCTCAGGTCTAAAGGGATGATAGGGTGTGGGCAGAAAGCAGGATGATCAGCCAGGTACCAAGGGCCGAATAGCCTTTGGTTCCATGGAACAAACAAAGTAACACTTTGCTTGATACAATCTGGCAAACTAACTTAGACTTTGCTCAACTGCATCACAACGACACACCAAATTAACTTGCACAACTTTGGACTGGATGCTCATGGTCAGCTATATTCAGTGTGCCTCATAATTGGTTGATTCTGTTCATGTTGCATTTAACTGGGTCCTACCATTCCTGGCCGGGGATACGGCACTTTGCCTTGGTATGGTACCCACTGATAGTTTGGTCCCTCTTTGTGGGCGAAGGGTCCTAGGAAAGCTCTGCGAATGTCGTTCATGCTGTAGACACACACAGCTGAGCCTCTGAAGACATTGCTGAAACAAATGGCACAGTTTAAGAGTGGTTAGGAGCAAGAGAGGCACATTAAATCTGCACAAAAGGCTGTTTCACATTTCAACCCACATCCCATCAACGAATAAAGAAATTACAAACTAAAACCCAACCCACGTCCTTACCATTTGTAAAGGGCCTCAAGAGAGGGAAGAGTTGGGAGTCGGGGGGAGGTGGAAGTGGCATTGAGGGATGAGAAGCTTAACTTTTCTTTCTAGGAAATGCATGGCAAATCATCTTAACGCCCACTCCCCCTCCACCCCCCACCATCCCCATCTTCCTCTGAACCCTTAGCCGCTTTGAGAGGAAGGGAGGGAGTTGGGTGATGACCCAAAAGCACTCTTTACCTGATGTGAGTGTACACCTATTACAGCGTCCCTTTGACCCATAGGTTGAGTCAGTCGCAGACATTAAAGCTCAGTACTTTGTAACCTGCACCTTCAGCTTTATTTCTCCAAAGATATATTTGTAAAGTTACATTCAGTAAAAGGTCAAACTTGCTTCAAGTGCAAAACAGATCAGGTTTGTTTAATAAAAGACACCAGATTCTCCCTGGCCAATTACATTAGAGTGTACGTTTACACTTCATGTTAAATCTTCTTGTAAGTTCTTAAAATATAGGAGCAGAATTAGGCCATTCGGGCCATCAAATCTGTTCCACCATTTGATTATGGTTGATATCCTCCTCTCCCCCATTTTCCTGCCTTCTCCCTGCAATCCTTCAACCCATCACCAAACTCCTCATTAAATTCACTCACTGTAAATTCTCTACTTTATTCTCTAATTCACAGCACAAGGGGTTTCTTTATATGAAGGGTTGGTCAGATCGGTGGCAGATGGAATTTACTGTTGATAAATATGAAGTGATGTTCTTTGGAAGAAGGAACAGGACAAGGGAGTACTTAATGAATGGCACGATGAAGTTCAGATCTTGCGGTGCTTGTCCACTGAAGATAGCAGGACAGGTTAACAGTGCGGTTAAGGGGAGGACAGGTTAACAGTGCGGTTAAGGGGAGGACAGGTTAACAGTGCGGTTAAGGGGACATTCAGGATGCTTGTCTTTATCAGTTCTGGCACAGATGAGAGAAGCAGGGAGGTTATGTAGAAAATGTACAGAGCTTTTGGTTATGTCTTTGAGGCTTCTACCCAAACTTTAATTCATCCTTCAACACGCAGCCCTGAACCTTGGCATGTTCCAGTCTGTAACACCCAGTCATTAACAGCTCTTTGCGCTGGAAGACCATCAGGTTTTGGGCAGAACCAAAGAGGAACTTTCACCAAGTTGATGTTTGTCTCAGTGTCCATGCCTGGGAACAGCCCATAACCTACATCATGGTGCTGCTCGAGATGAACTTCCACGTCCCTTTCCAGAATTCTCAGCAAAGCCACATTCTGAAAGGAGGCTGAGGGGTGACCTGATGGAGGTTTATAAAATCATGAGGGGCATGGACAGGATAAACAGACAAGGTCTTTTCCCTGGGGTGGGGAAGTCCAGAACTTGAAGGCATAGGTTTAGGGTGAGAGGAGAAAAATATAAAAGGCACCTAAGGGGTAACATTTTCACACAGAGGGTGGTACGTGTATGGAATGAGCTGCCAGAGGAAATGGTGGAGGCTGGTACGATTGCAACATTTAAAAGGCATCTGGATGGGTATATGAATAGGAAGGGTTTGGAGGGATATGGGCCAAGATATGGGCAAATGGGACTAGATTGGGTTAGGATATTTGGTCAGCATGGATGAGTTGGACTGAAGGGGCTATTTCCGTGTTGTACATCTCTATGATTCTATGAGATGGATAACAGTCCCTACCTTACCACAGCCACCTCAAAGTTAACATGTGGAGGGAGGCGAGACCCCAGGCACGCAGACAGGTTCTGGGGCAAAGGCAGCCAGGCTGCAGGGTGAAAGTTCATCTGATCTGCCAAACAGCTTTGACAGTCCACTTGGGGAAAGGGATCGACCATTTGCTTCTCCCATGTGTCCTCAGTGATGTTAGGTGTGGGTCACAGTCTGAATTGTTCACTTTGAACAGTTTAAGCCTGAAAATCTTTCATGTAAAAGATATGGTGTAGCGCAGTCACATTCCCATTCCCATGGGCTACACATCAGGGTCACTGGACAACAGTTGACTGGACTTGCAGAATTTGCTCACTCAATAAAGAGGGCAGCACAGCCTTAGAATGGACAGCTGCACACCATGTACTCACTCCCTCGTGTGATGAGTGTTTCGGGTATGTTTCCATGGTGATGTGTTTGTAGCAATTCACCATTCCAGTTATACCACTGAAATAGAAATCCCTGGACTAATAATAGGGTGAAATGGACAGCAGGCAAATTTCAATGTCATGAATTAATTATAGAATTTTATAGTATAGGAGGCCATTCAATCTATCATGTCTGTACCCATCCATGAAAAAGCTACCCATCTTGTCTAACTCTCCAGCCCTATCTCCGTAGTCCTCTAAATTCATCACTTTCAAATATATATCCAGCTCTCCTTTGAAACCTCCTATGGGATCCACCTCCTGCACTCTCCCTAGCAGTGCATTTCAAATCCTAACTCTAAATAAAGAGGTTTGTCCTCAACTCACTGCCAGTCTTGAAATTGCGACCCCTAGTTACTGCTGTACCAACTAGTGGAAACAGAAGATCCTTCTTTACCCTGTCAAAATTGTTCTTAATTTTGAACATCTCAATAAGGTCACCTCTTAATCTTCTCCGCTCTGATGAGAATTAGCCTGGGTTCTTTCATCTCTCCTTTCCTTTCTAAAACCCTTCACTTCTGGTATCAATTCTAGTAAAATAAGTAAATCTGAAATTAAAAACCAATTCCTAAACTCGTAAAGGTCCCAACATTCATTGGGTCCGCAATGCCAGAAAACGTCACATTTTTGTAACTGGTGAAAATGGCTGACGACACGCAAGCAACATGCCACCCATCCGCAGTGTGTACATTTACTCCCAACAAAACAAGTCATGGGTGTACAAACAGCCATGTGATTGACGTTTAACTAGCCTCTAAAGTGGCCTAGTGGTCACTCAGCGCAAGGGGCAATGAGAAACAGGCAAAAAACTGTTGGTAACAACAATCCCACCTCACAATGTGGCAACTGTGAACTATGTTTGGACTTGAATCTCATCCATGTCATGAATATCTGTCAAGTAATTGAACTGGAGTTTCCCTGCAGAGAGCGCTTGTTCCTAGCCCAGTCTGTTGCCAGTAAATCCATTCCAGGCACGCTCACCTTGATGTACTGAAGACTGTGTAGACCAAAGGGTTCCTGCGATCTCTAGTCTGAAGGAAGAAGACATCCCCTAGTGCAAAATAAAGAAAAACAAAGCTTCACTCATTTTTGTTAACATCTAGTAGGGTCTGACAGTGATCCCGCAGACCAAATGGAATATAGGAAACAGATGATGGTATGGTTATTAAAGGATAATTAAGTGAGTGCTTCACTGGGTGTATACAGGCAGAAGCGCTCCTGTGTCATTATGGTAGTGTCCCTAACTTTAAGACAGGAGGAATGGCTTCAAGTCCTACCGAGTTCCGTACCATGTATGAAGAGGTAGACTAAAAAGTATATACAAATGTATTGCTAAAGTGTCAGTAGAAGCCTAAAGTACATGCCAGAACCCTGAATAACCAACATTTAGCCCTTGGTATTTAACAACTCTAACAGTCATTACTCTACCAGCTGTAGATGCATGTATTCCATAGCCAATGCGAACTGGTTTGGAAGTAAGTCATTACCTCATGTCTTCATCGCAATCTTATTCATTAGAATCAGGAGTTCTCAGGAAGGGTCACTGGACCCGAAACATTAACTCTGATTTCTCTGCACAGATGCAGCCAGACCTGCTGAGTTTTTCCAACATTTTCTGTTTTTGTTTCATTGAAGTTAGCGTTCCTTGATAACATCCAATAATTTCAGTTTGAAAGTTCCAGAGAAAGTCTCATCTGTTTTAGCCCCAGGCTGTTTAGCAGTGAAATCGGGGTAGGAAATCCTGGTGACTCCTTCAGCATATGTATGAATAAAAGAATACACACACATTGGGGAGGTAATTGTCTAGTGGTATTATCGCTAGACTGATTAATCCAGAAACTCAGCTAATGTTCTGTGGACCCTGGTTCAAATCCCACAACAGCAGATACCGATGACAATGAATCCATTGTTGATTGCTGGAAAAACTTATCTGGGTCACTAATATTCTTTAGGGAAGGAAGCTGTCATCCTTAACTGATCTGGCCTACATGTGACTCAAACCCAGAGCAATAGAGTGGACTCTTAACTGCTCTCTGGGCAACTGGAAATGGGCAATAAATGCTGGTCTAGCCAGCGATGCCCTTATCCTGTGAGTGAATTAAAAAGCACTCAATGGGGATTACGAATATGGAATGTGCTCACCTCCCAGTTCTGGAACAACTAAAGCTTCCAAAAAGAAGCTCAATATATTTCCACAAGGATATCTGAAACATGGAGCTGATGGGGTTGAGTAGAGTTAGCACCTAATCATACTGCACAGAGGAGGCCCTTTGGCCCAGCAAATACTACACCAAGTCGACACGTCTCACTATCCAGCAACAGGCCCCACTCCCTTGAATGTTAAGGAAGATGGTTGTGACAGATTCGCCACAAGTGAAGGAGAAAAGCTGAACAGCCCTACTCCCGCTCCTAATTTCTGTCAGCTTTCTATATTTAAAAAAAACCTCAAACTTCATGCCAAAAATCAAAGCATAGGGCGGCTCAGTGGTTAGCACTGCTGCCGTACAGTGCCAGGAACCCAGGTTCGATTCCCACCTCGTGCGACTGTGTGGTGTTCGCACATTCTCCCCGTGTCTGTGAGAGTTTCCTCTGGGTTCTCTGGTTTCCTCCCACAATCCAATGATGTGCAGGTCAGGTGAATTGGCCACACTAAATTGCCCGTAGTGTTAGGTGCATTAGTGGTAGGGGAATGGATCTGAGTGGGTTACTCGTCGGAGGGTCGGAGTGGACTTGTTGGGCTAAAGGGCCTGTTTCCACACTATAGGCAATCTAAAATCTAAGCTTCGGAGTAGATAAGGCCTGGACAGGTCCTGAACCATGGTAGCTCTCACCCATAACCCAGAAAAATTGGCTAATCAGATTGACAGCTTAAAATATGGACCACTTCAGGGAAATGTAGTTGTTGCATCTGGAGCCTAGTCCAGTCCCAGGGGAGGTCGAACAGTGAACGAGAGAAACCTCAGACTTAAATAATAATAACAACAAATAATAATGTGATAATGATATTATTTATGTGTATTGGAGCAACCAACAGCCTGAAGGGTCTATAGTTCCACAACCTCCACTCCAGACGATCGAGAAACACTTGTATTTTTATTTTTTATCGTCCTAACGTTTCATATTTTTATTGAGATTTATTGCATGCAAATCAATTGACACAATATTCCTGGCCTGAGGACCATTTTGGGGCTTCCTACAGTTGTGAATGGTGATGTATCAATGATGAAGTCTTCCTTTCTTATAAACCAATGACCTGGAGGTACGCCCACCCTCTGGGGACTGAATTCTTCCCCCTAAATCCTCTGCAAGGCACAATGTTTATTAGGCATTGTATACATGCTGGGTCGATAAAGAGAAAAACACCCGACACCCAAAGCTACTCACTGATCTCATCAAAATGAGTGTCAATCCCTTCACTTCCTGGGACCGAGCAGATTAACCGGGCCTTCAGGAACGTGGTCCATTTGTTCACCAGGCTTCTCAAACCTCCGTGATCGTTCTGAAAATAGATGAAAAGATTTTAGGTCGAGCATCATCCAGGCAACTTCCAACAAGAGGGGGTTATGGTGACTGGGGACTTGCATCTGATCTGGTCCAGTGAGTGTGGGGAGTGGATCAGGCGTATATTAGAGGGGGCCAGCATGAATAATTGTGGGGGTGAGTCAGTTTGAGTGTTTGTGGGAACAGCTTTATAGTTACTCAGGAGTTAGAGCAAGTTTTAATTCCTTTAATGGTTCCCTAGATAACTTGTAAGTAAGTAAGTGTTACGTATTATAGTTGTGTACGTTATGCTGGAGTCAGGTGAGTACAGGTGAGTCACCAGCCAGGTTTGCAGGCTTGTTCAGGCTGTGCTTTGACAGGCTACACAGCTACAGAATAAACCCTCCCTATTGGGGTGCAATCAACAATGTGTTCATATGTTCTTTAGTTCCTACTGGGACCTAGTAACTGCTGAAAATGTGTTGCTGGAAAAGCGCAGCAGGTCAGGCAGCATCCAAAGAGCAGGAGAATCGACGTTTCGGGCATAAGTCCTTCTTCAGGAATCGGCTTATGCCCGAAACGTTGATTCTCCTGCTCTTTGGATGCTGCCTGACCTGCTGCGCTTTTCCAGCAACACATTTTCAGCTCTGATCTCCAGCATCTGCAGTCCTCACTTTCTCCTCGGGGACCTAGTAACTGCCCAATATAGAACAGTCATAATCCTTCAAAGTCGTTTGAGTCTAACTCATAGTTGGGAATTTTTTCAGAGGATTTCAGATGTTGTGTAACTTCTCGACAGAAGTCTCAACCTCCCAGGCATTTCCTGCTGAGTCAGCACCTATGGAATTCCACATGTCAAGGTGCACATCTCCTAGGGTACGTCCTGTGTCTGATTATCCAGAAACGGGAAGGTCTGGTATCTGACTCCCCAAATAGAGCTCTTCACATTACGCTGGCAATGATGAAGTGGGTTCAGTTAGAACTCAACTGTAATGATGGCTTTGAGCTGCCTGTCAGAAATGTAGCTTCACAAACTGGTACTGATGTTAATCACTACAGTGAAGGCAATGGCCTAGTGACATTATCTGGACTGTTAATCCAGAGACACAGGCAACATTCTGGGTTCAAATCCTGCCAAGACAGATGGTGAAATTTGAATTCAACAAAAATCTGGGATTAAGACCATGATGACCATGAATCAAATGTCAGAAAATGAACGAATCTGGCTCATGAATGTCCTTTAGGGAAGAAAATTTGCCTTCCTCACCTGGTCTGGCCTACATATGACTTTCAGCCACACGGCAATGTATGAGGAGAGATTGACTAGGTTAGGACTGTTTTGCTAGAGTTCCGATGAGTGGGGGTGGGAATCTCATAGAGACTTATAAATTCTAACAGGACTAGACAAGGTAGATGCAAGGAGGATGTTCCTGATGGTGGGTACATCCAGAGGCAGGATTTGGGGTAGACCATTTAGGACAGAGATGAGGTGACATTTCTTCACCTGAAAGTGGTGAGCCTGTGGAATTTGTTACAACAGGAAGTAATTGATGCCAAAACACTGAATGTATTGAAGAGGTGACTAGATGTTGTATTTGGGGTCTATGGGATCAAAGTTTAAGGGGAGAAAGCAAGATTAGGCTATTGAGTTGGATGATCAGCCATGATCGTGATGAATGGGGGAGCAGGCTTGAAGAGCCGAATGGCCTCCCCCTTATCCTACACCTTCTACATTTCAATGTTTCTACATTTCTGTTTATAGTTCATATCTCCAACACGCACATTATTTTGCTTTAATAAAAAAAAATGGTTAAATCGAGTTCCTGCGAGTTAAACTGCTTTAGAAAATTGTTTTCATGACACATTCAGTATCTGATGTTGAATAAACCAAACTGTCTATAAATAGATAGTACAGTCATACTATCACTGATCTTCAAGTGCCCTTCTGCAATACTTTTGTATCCAGTCCAAAGATTAATGGACAATTAAAATTTTCCATTCCCCATGGAGTGCTCTATTCATAATTTACATGTTGATCTCTTTGCCTTCTGTAATATTCACACTGTCCTCTCTTTGTGAAAGAAAAAGGCATCCATTTACATCACGCTTTTCACATGATTAGAGGGCATCTCAAATCACATTTAAAGTAAATCAAGTGCTTCGCTGGTGTAGTCACTGTTATAATGCAGGAGAAAGTGAGGACTGCAGATGCTGGGGATCAGAGCTTAAAAATGTGTTGCTGGAAAAGCGCAGCACGTCAGGCAGCATCCAAGGAGAAGGAGAAGGGCTTATATCCGAAACGTCGATTCTCCTTCTCCTTCGATGCTGCCTGACCTGCTGCGCTTTTCCAGCAACACATTTTTAAATTATAATGCGGGAATCAGGATCGTCAATTTTCACACAGCAAACTCTCACAAATACAAACATGATATCATCCAAATGTATCTGGCTTTCTGCTGTTAATTACAACACAGATCAGGAACAGGCCCTTTGGCCCTCCAAGCCTACGCTGACACATTTTGCCCTTCCATACTAAAACTATCTTCACTAACAGGATCTGCATCCCTCTATCTCCTTTGTATTTATGTCTTTCCAGGTGTTTTGTGAATGCTGCTGTTGTAGGATAAACGTTGGTCAGTTCATCGGCTGCTGATAGTCTTTGATATATTTGTTCTATTACAACCATCCAAGCAGGTAAAGAAGGCTTGGGTTTACCGGTTAATCTGAAAACATTGCACTTCCAACAGAGCAGTGCTCCTTTAGTGCTGCACTGCAGTGTCAGAGTTGAAATCTATGCTTGTACGCAGTAGCTGGTTACTTATAGATGGGTGTTTCACTGACTGAGCCCTGTCTGACAGCCTCAAGAGGTGTTTTCATTAACTGGGTGGTCCTAATAAAATGGAGAAGCCCCACATTGAAGTTAAAGTTCCAAACAGAACACAGAACTGTACAGCACAGGAACAAGCCCTTCAGTCCACCATGCATGTGCTGACCATCCTGCATACTCAACTAATCCCATCTACCTATACGTGGTACCCATTCATCTACCCCCTGCCTGTTCATATGTCTGACTAAATGTTGCTGTCGTAGGAGAGAAGAGGGGAAATCTTCACCCTTGGCTTGACTAGACAGAGACTCAATGTGTCACAGCCCTGCCTCCTCCATCACACTGCCCTGGACTGATGGTGATTATGCATCTGAGCTTGTGCCCACAGTAGGTGGGTCAGTGCGAGTGAGATGGGAAAACATTCCTGGCCTCGCCATTGTCTCATTACCCTCTGGCTGTGGTTCACGACTGCAGTACTTGACCACACACACACACACGACAAAAATGCATATGTGTACACAACAAACACGCACCTGCACGTGAGAAACATTCACCCACGAAAACGTGCACACAGTCATGACAAAAAAAACACACGCATGACAAAAATATACACAGACCCACACATAACAAAAACACACAAAAACATACACAGACCCATACATGACAAAAACATACATACACCTATATATAACAAAAGCACACACAGACAAGATAAACATACACACACCCGTGCATAACAAAAACACAGAGTAAAACACGCATGATGAAAACACACATGGCAAAAACACACATACACAGCAAAAACACAGTCTGCAGCCCTCAGATGCTTCTGACCTGCAGCTATTCACTGATTTTCTTGGGAAAAGAGGTGGCTTGTACCAAGCTTGCATTGAAAGTGTGTAAACAGTTCCAGCTGAGTAGGTGTGGAGAGCTCTCCTCTCCGTGGTGTAAGTATCTGGTCGCTAGCACACAGGCCAGTGTTAAGGGCCCCACCTGGTGACTCAGTTGGTAAGTGCAATATTTAGCTCAGCAATTCCAGGATTCAGCATTTGTCCCAAGTTAAAATTTGGTCAGTGCAGGGCCAGCTGATTTCACAGAGGACTGCAAATGAGCACTGAAGATTGGGACCCCCGACTGACACAAGCTGAGGCATTGTCCTCAATGTTTTTTAATGAAATGCAAAATCAAAGCCACATTGGTTCGCCCTACTGGATGTAAAAATCCTAAAATATAATTTTGAGGAATCATAGAATTGCTACAGTGCAGAAGAGGCCATTCAGCCCATTGAGTCTGCACCAACCCTCTTAAGGAAATTCCATTCAGATATACACCCCTCACTCAATCACAACATTTCTCATGGCTTATCCACCTATCCTGCACAGCGTAGACAATTTAGCATGGCCAATCCACCCTAGTCTGCACATCTTTGGACTGTGGGAGGAAATCAGAGCCCCAAAGGAATTCCACACAGACCTGGGGAGAATTTGGAAACTCCACACAGACAGACACTCGAGGGTGGAGTCAAACCTGGGTCCCTGATACTGTGAGCCATCACAATGAAGAATAGAGATGTTTACCAAGGTATCCATGAATGATACTAAATCAATTGTTAACTTTAAATCTGAGATAGCTTTTTTTTGTTAAGCAAGTGATTTGAGGGATATGAGCCAAAGGCAGGTGTATGGAGCTAGGCCACAGATCAGCCATGATCTCACTGAATGGTGGAACAGGCTCGAGGGGCCGAATGGCCTACTCCTGCTCCTATGTGCATTTATCTACACCGCATACAACATACAAATTTGGAAGAGGAGGTCAGTCACCCCTTCAACACTGCTCCGCCTCTCCATAGCTGATCTATTTGTGGTCTAAACTCCACAATCCTCACTGAAGCCTCTCTGAGTCCTTTGCTGGTCAATTATCTATCTACCTCAACTAAAACAAATTCAAAGCTTCTGCCTCCACTGTTCCCTGGGGAGGAGATTTCCACAGACAAGGTCTTTAACAGTTCAAGATGGAGGCTTATCGCCAACTCCTGAACGTCAATGACAAAAGGCCTCCTAATATCCTTTTGTCAGGTTTGTGCCTGTACAGCCGCACATCTATTTAACAGCCAATATGATGTGTCTTAATATTTCTCACTAGTCTCCTGTTCCAGTTGAACACAATCATAAATCTCAAACCTCATCCATCTAATTCAGCATCACTGTCGTGTTCCCCCATTTGGATACAGAACTGGCTCAAAGGTAGAAGACAGAGGGTGGTAGTGGAGGGTTGTTTTACAGACTGGAGGCCTGTGACCAGTGGAGTGCCACAAGGATCGGTGCTGGGTCCTCTACTTTTTGTCATTTACATAAATGATTTGGATAAGAGGCACAGTTAGTAAGTTTGCAGATGACACCAAATTTGGAGGCTTATGGACAGCAAAGAAGGTTACCTCAGATTAAAACAGGATCTCAAACAGATGGGCCAATGAGCTGAGAAGTGGCAGATGGAGTTTAATTCAGACAAATGCGAGGTGCTGCATTTTGGGAAAGCAAATCTTAGCAGGACTTATACACTTAATGGCAAGGTCCTAGGGAGTGTTGCTGAACAAAGAGACCTTGGAGTGCAGGTTCAGAGCTCCTTGAAAGTAGAATTGCAGGTAGGTAGGATAGTGAAGAAGGTGTTTGGTATGCTTTCCTTTATTCGTCAGAGTATTGACTACAGGAGTTGGGAGGTCATGTTGCGGCTGTACAGGACATTGGTTAGGAGAAAGTGAGAACTGCAGATGCTGGAGATCATAGCTGAAAAATGTGTTGCTGGAAAAGCGCAGCAGGTCAGGCAGCATCCAAAGGGCAGGAGAATCGACATTTTGGGCATAAGCCCTTCTTCAGGAATGAGGAAGGTGTGCCAAGCAGGCTAAGATAAAAGGTAGGGAGGAGGGACTTGGGGGAGGGGCATTGGGAATGCGATAGGTGGAAGGAGGTTAAGGTGAGGGTGATAGGCCGGAGAGGGGGTGGGGGCGGAGAGGTCAGGAAGAAGATTGCAGGTCAAGAAGGCGGTGCTGAGTCCGAGGATTGGGACTGAGATAAGGTTGGGGGACGGGAAATGAGGAAGCTGGAGAAATCTGCATTCATCCCTTGTGGTTGGAGGGTTCCTAGGCAGAAGATGAGGCATTCATCCTCCAGGAGTCATGTTGCCATGGTCTGGTGATGGAGGAGGCCAAGGACCTGCATGTCCTTGGCAGAGTGGGAGGGGGAGGTAAAGTGTTCAGCCACGGGGCGGTTGGGTTGGTTGGTCCGGGTGTCCCAGAGGTGTTCTCTGAAACGTTCCGCAAGTAGGCGGCCCATCTCCCCAATGTAGAGGAGGTCACATCGGGTGCAGCGGATGCAGTAAATGACATGTGTGGAGGTGCAGGTGAATGTGTGACAGATATGGAAGGATCCCTTGGGGCCTTGGAGGGAAATGAGGGGGGAGGTGTGGGCGCAAGTTTTGCATTTCTTGCGGTTGCAGGGGAAGGTGCTGGGAGTAGAGGTTGGGTTGGTAGGGGATGTGGACCTGACAAGGGAGTCGCGGAGGGAGTGGTCTTTCCAGAATGCTGATAAGGGAGGGGAGGGAAATATATCCCTGGTGGTAGGGTCCGTTTGGAGGTGGCGGAAATGACGAAAGACGATACGATATATTTGCAGGTTGGTGGGGTGGTAGGTGAGGACCAGTGGGGTTCTGTCCTGGTGGCAATTGGAGGGGCGGGGTTCAAGGGCGGAGGAGCGGGAAGTGGAGTAGATGCGGTGGAGGGCATCGTCAACCACGTCTGAGGGGAAATTGCGGTCTTTGAAGAAGGAGGCCATCTGGGTTGTTCAGTATTGGAATTGGTTCTCCTGGGAGTGGAGGTGAAGGAATTGGGAATATGGGATGGTGTTTTTACAGAGGGCAGGGTGAGAGGAGGTGTAATCTAGGTAGCTGTGGGAGTCGGTCGGTTTATAGTAAATGTCCGTGTTGAGTCGGTCGCCCAAGATAGAAATGGAGAGGTCTAGGAAGGGGAGGGAGGAGTCTGAGATGGTCCAGGCAAATTTGAGGTCGGGGTGGAAGGTGTGAGTAAAGTGGATGAACTGTTCAACCTCCTCGTGGGAGCACGAGGCAGCGCCGATACAGTCATCGATGTAGCGGAGGAAAAGGTGGGGGGTGGTGCCAGTGTAGCTGCGGAAGATGGACTGTTCCACATATCCGACTGAGTGGCAGGCATAGCTGGGGCCCATGCGGGTGCCCGTGGCTACTCCTTTGGTTTGGAGGAAGTGGGAGGATTGAAAAGAGAAGTTATTCAGGGTGAGGACCAGTTCAGTCAGTCGAAGGAGGGTGTCAGTGGAAGGGTACTGGTTGGTGCGGCGGGAAAGGAAAAAGCGGAGGGCTTTGAGGCCTTCGTGATGGGGGATGGAGGTGTACAGGGACTGGATGTCCATCGTGAAGATAAGGTGTTGGGGGCCGGGCAAGCGAAAATCATGGAGGAGGTAGAGGGCGTGGGTGGCGTCCCGAACATAGGTGGGGAGTTCTTGGACTAAGGGGGACAGGACCGTGTTGAGGTACGCAGAGATGTTAGGCCATTGTTGCAATATTGCGTGCAATTCTGGTCTCCTTCCTATTGGAAAGATGTTGTGAAACTTGAAAGGGTTCAGAAAAGATTTAGATGGATGTTGCCAGGGTTGGAGAATTTGAGTTGTGAGGAGAGACTGAACAGGCTGGGGCTGTTTTCCCTGGAGCGTCAGAGGCTGAGGGGTGACTTTATAGAGGTTTACAAAATTATGAGAGGCATGGATAGGATAAATAGACAATGTCTTTTCCCTGGGGTCGGGGAGTACAGAACTAGAGGACATAGGTTTAGGGTGAGGGGGGAAAGATATAAAAGAGACCCAAGGGGCAACTTTTTCACACAGAGGGTGGTACGGATATGGAATGCCAGAGGAAGTGGTGGAGGCTGGTACAATTACAACATTTAAAAGGCATATGGATGGGTATATGAATAGAAAGGGTTTGGAGGGATATTGGCCAGGTGCTGGCATGTGGGACTAGATTGGGTTGGGATATCTGGTCGGCGTGGATGGGTTAGATCGAAGGGTCTGTTTCCGTGCTGAACATCTCTATGACTCTATGACTCAAACACAAAGAGAGCCATTGGCCCATGCCTGGGATCCTCCACACCCTCACTACACTACGTGTGCTTTGTTGACAGAGGTTACGCCTCCCAGCGCTATTACCACACACTCCTTACGCACCCGACACAGTTGGCCCACTCGCGAGAAGGTGGACTTGCCCAGGTTCTGCCCCTCGACAGCCATCTCTCGGAAGAAGAAGTAGATTTTGTCATCGTCTGGGTTGTCGCTCTCCGGGATCCAGAAGGAGCCCACAAACTTGGGATCTGCGCAGAGAAACAGGGAGGTCAAAATTGGGAAGGGGTTGTTGGAAGAAGCAGAGGTGGGTTATGAGGGCCAAGGGGCTGACAATTTCGAGCTTGCGCTGTAGACTGGCCCAGTCTGTTAATGTTGGCAATGAGAAGTGATGGTGGAGACCATGGAGATAGGGTTCTGGCTTATTTAAAACAAAATCCATCCTGAACCATGATGCAAAATAAAGAATCTAAATCTCACTCAAATACTTTGCTTCCAACTGGTTCATGACAAAAGTGTAGAACATGTTATACAATAAACAACCTGATGGTGGCACAAAACAACAACAAATTGGAGTCCAGAGGAAAATCCTGCTCTCCCTTTATCTCCACTTCCTTCCTCTTTCTTTTCCTCTCACTCCTGTTACTCATGTCTCTTTCCATTTCCCTCTGCACCAGTTTGATTTTATATATTCTGTCCTCAAGCTCTATCTCTCTGATTCCTCTGTGCCTTCCAACTCAGCCTTTCAGGCTTTCTTTCTTTCTCCGTTCCTCTCTGTTGCCTTTCTTGTCTCTCTCCCCTCCCTATGCCCTCCTCTCTCTGAACCTTCTCAGCCATTATCTTTCTATCGCCTTTGCTTTCCCTTTCCTTGGTCTGTCACCTTCTATAATTCTCAGTGTCACTCTTGCCCTCACCCTCCTCGGTGTCTCCTTCTATTTCAATTCCATTCAAACAACAAAAACTGCTGGCCACGGCTGTGGCCAAACTTTCCATTGAGGATATTATCCAGCTCTTCTCGACATACTCCCTCTGCTAGCCAGCTCTCAGATAGTGTCCCTTTAAATCTTACACCTTCACATCACAGTGACAGTGTCCCTTTAAATCTTACACTTTCACATCACAGTGAGGTGCCACAAAACACTATACACAGAGAGAGTGCAACAGGGGTAATGCATGAGACATATGAGGATAGTGGATGAGGTAGTGAAGGAAATTGAGGCAAACAAACTTGCAGAGTGAGAGGAAAGACATTTACTGGTGAGCGGGCATAGACTTGATGGAGTGAGTGGCTTCCTTCGAGATTCAGGGAGTCCCTGCATTGCAGATCGAGGCCATTCAGCCCAACCTTCCAGACGGCATAACACCCAGACCCACCAACTCCCCACCCCATCTCTGTAATCCCATATTTCCCATGACTAACTCACCTAACCTACACATCCCGGGACACTGCCGGCGATTTAGCATGGCCAATCCACCTAACCTGCACAGCTTTGGACTGTGGGAGGAAATTGGAGCACCTGGAGGAAGCCCACACAGCATGTGCAAACTCCACGCAGTCGTCTGAGGTTCCTGGCATTGTGAGACTGCAGTGCGAACCACTGAGCCACCCATTTTAAAAATATTTTTTCATGGAAAGTGGGCATCATTGATGCTGCTTCCTATCAGTAATTGCCTGGTTAAAGCAGCCAGCAATGATGGCTATTCACATGGTCCCCGAATGCAGGGATTAGAACTAACTGTGGGATTGGATTGCTCTTTATGTGATGGTCTGTAAGTTCTGGAGAAGAACCAAATCAGATCAGACTTGAAACATTAACTCAGTTTCCCTCTCCGCAGATTTTTTTTTCCCACTTATTCATGGGATGAGGACATCATTGGCTAGGTCAGCATTTATTGCCCATCCCTAATAGCCCAGAGAGCTGCTGAGAGTCCACCAGATTGCAGTGAATCTGGAGTCACATGTAGGCCAGACCAGGCAAGAGTGGCACCTTCCTTTCCTAAAGGGGTCAGATAAATGGATTCATGGTCCTCATTAGACTATTAGTTGCAGATTTTTATTGAATTCAAATTCCACCATCTGCCCTGGTGGGACTTGAACCCAGGTCCCCGGAACATTACCTGAGTTATTGGATTAACAAGAACTACAGATGCTGGAAACCAGAGTCCAGATTAGAGTGGTGCTGGAAAAGCACAGCAGTTCAGGCAGCATCCGAGGAGCAGGAAAATCGACGTTTCGGGCAAAAGCCCTTCATCAGGAAGGGCTGACCTGCTGTGCTTTTCCAGCACCACTCTAATCTAGACCCCCTATTGGATTAACAATCCAGTGATAACACCACTAGGCCATTGCCTCCCCCCCCAGCCCCTTAAATGTTCAAGCAACTTCTCTCTCCACAGATGCTCATAGACCTGTCGATTTTCTCCAGCACTTTCTGTTTCTATTTCAGATCTGCAGGACTTTGCCTTTACATGGAGCAGTGAAGGAGTTGGGTGTACAGCCTGGGATTGGTGGGCGGGTGACACTCACCGTTGAGCCAGCGTGAGTCATGCTGCTCTGTCCTGATGGAGTGGCGATGCCCGAGGCTCCGGAAGATGGTGAAATCACGGCCCATCAGGTCAGTGGCAACCCCCGAGTACAGCTCTTCGCCTGAAAGACAGAAGTGTGGAGATTAGGAAACCAGAGTGAGCCATCCATAGAGTCATAGAGATGTACACCATGGAAACAAACCCTTTGATCCAACTTGCCCACACCAACCAGATATCCCAACCCAATCTAGTCCCACCTGCCAGCACTTGGCCCATATCCTTCCAAACCCTTCCTATTCATATACCCATCCAAATGCCTTTTAAATGTTGTAATTGTACCAGCCTTCACCACTTCCTCTGGCAGCTCATTCCATACACGTACCACCCTCTGTGTGAAAAAGTTGCCCCTTAGGTCTCTTTTATATCTTACCCCACTCACCCCAAACCTATGCCCCCTAGTTCTGGACTCCCCCACCCCAGGGAAAATACCTGCTCTATTTACCCTATTCATGCCCCTCATAATTTTGTAAACCTCTATAAGGTCACCCCTCAGCCTCCGACGCTGCAGGGGAAACAGCCCCAGACCATTCAGCCTCTCTCTGTTCGAGTAGTGACAGACAGAATTCAATCTGGAAGAGTGTGAGGTGATTCATTTGTCAAGAGGAGAGGACACCATGAATGGTAGGAGCCTGGATATACTAAGGATCGGAGCTCACTGTGCAGATCCAACAGATCCCTGAAGGTAGATCAGGTGGGAAAGAGGGCATATGGGATACTAGCTGAGGCAGAGAATACAAGAGAAAGGAAATGATAGTGGGGACTGTATTGAACCCTGGTTGGGTCATGGCTGGAGTTGTGTGTGCAGTTCGAGCAACAACACCATCGGATGCTAAACCTCCAACCTCTTCCAGTTTCTAATCCTCGGCTGCCTGCCACTTCCATCCCCAGACTATCATGAAGCTCCCAACGCTGTTTTGGTGACTCACCAATCAGAATGGAGGTTGACAGATGCTTGGCATCGTAAGGGCTTCTCCCTTTGCCGTCCTCAATTTGGTTGAAATCAATTCGGAACTGGTGCTCCTGCAATGAGACACACAAAAGGATGGTGACCACAAGCAGTGCAGAAAGGAGGAGGTCAGCGCAGAAAATCTTATAACGACATTCAGCCCATCAATCCCCGCTGCATCTTTGAAAGAGCTATCAAATTTAGTCTGAGACCCCACTGCTTCACCCACAGCTAATCTCGGCCCTGTTCTCCACACCTCATAGTCTTGTGGTTACCTCTTCAATTCCTCCTGGGAACCTCCTCGTTTTCAATTTCAATGGACAATGTAACTAGGGAGGAGAATTCCTCTTGTGGTCTTAAAGGGAACACAAAGGACCCTCACACCTGTAAACTGTCATTGCCCCTAGTTCTTCTGTCAACACTCACTGGAAATTCATTCGTTCCGGCCAAAGCTCACTCCCCTCTGGGGCATGTGCCACCTATAAAAGGGCAGGATCGACCATTACTGGGGCCCTACCACCCCTACCAGTCCATCCCCTCATCCCCACCCTCTCCCCTTACCCCACCACCCTCAAATCCCTCCAATCTAAATCTCTTCAAGTACATAGAATCATAGAGTCATAGAGATGTACAGCACAAAGACAGACCCTTCGGTCCAACCCGTCCATGCTGACCAGATATCCCAACCCAATCATGCCACCTGCCAGCACTCGGCCCATATCCCTCCAAACCCTTCCTATTCATATACCCATCCAAATGCCTCTTAAATGTTGCAATTGCACCAGCCTCCACCACTTCCTCTCGCAGCTCATTCCATACACGTACCACCCTCTGTGTGAAAAAGTTGCCTCGTAAGTCTCTTTTATATCTTTCCCCTCTCAACCTAATCCTATGCCCTCTAGTTCTAGACTCCCTGACCCCAGGGAAAAGACTTTGCCGATTTACCCTATCCATGCCCCTCATAATTTTGTAAACCTCTATAAGGTCACCCCTCAGCCTCCGATGCTTCAAGGAAAACAGCCCCAGCTTGTTCAGCCTCTCCCTGTAGCTCAAATCCTCCAACTCTGGCAACATCCTTGTAAATCTTTTCTGAACCCTTTCAAGTTTCACAACATCTTTCCGACAGGAAGGAGAGCAGAATTGCACACAATATTCCAACAGTGGCCTAACCAATATCCTGTACAGCCGCAACATGACCTCCCAACCTCTGTACTCAATATTCTGACCAAGGAAAGCAGACCAATGCCTCTTTCACTATCCTATCTATCCGTGACTCTACTTTCAAGGAGCTATGAACCAGCACTCCTTAGGAACTTACCATTAAGTGTATAAGTCCTGCTAAGGTTTGCTTTCCCAAAATGCAGCACATCGCATTTATCTGAATTAAACTCCATCTGCCACTTCTCAGCCCATTGGCTCATCTGGTCCAGATCCTGTTGTAATCTGAAGTAACCCTCCAATTTTGGTGTCATCTGCAAACTTACTAACTGTACCCCTTATGCTAGCATCCAAATCATTTATGTAAATGACAAAAAGTAGAGGACCCAGCACCGATCCTTGTGGCACTCCACTGGTCACAGGCCTCCAGTCTGAAAAACAACCCTTCACCACCACCCTTTGTCTTCTACCTTTGAGCCAGTTCTGTATCCAAATGGCTAGTTCTCCCTGTATTCAATGAGATCTAATCTTGTTAATCAGTCTCCCATAGGGAACCTTGTTGAATGCCTTACTGAAGCCCATACAGATCACACCTATCATTCTGCCCTCATCAATCCTCTTTGTTTCTTCCTTAAAAAACTCAATCAAGTTTGTGAGACATGCACAAAGCCATGTTGACTATCCCTAATCAGTCCTTGCCTTTCCAAATACATGGATTCCCTCCAACAACTTGCCCACCACCGACATCAGGCTCACTGGTCTATAGTTCCCTGACTTGTTCTTACCACCCTTCTTAAACAGAGGCACTTCGCTAGCTAACTTCCAGTCTTCCAGCACCTTACCTGTGACTATCGATGATACAAATATCTCAGCAAGAGGCCCTGCAATCACTTCTCTAGCTTCCCACAGAGTTCTCGGGTACACCTGATCAGGTCCTGGAGATTTATCCACCTTTACCTGTTTCAAGACATCCAGCACTTCCTCCTCTGTAATCTGGACATTTTGCAAGATGTCACCATCTATTTCCCTACAGTCTATATCTTCCATATCCTTTTCCACAGTAAATACTGATGCAAAATATTCATTTAGTATGTCCCCCATTTTCTGTGGCTCCACACAAAGGCTGCCTTGCTGATCATTGAAGGGCCCTACTCTCTCCCTAGTTATCCTTTTGTCCTTAATGTATTTGTTAAAATTCTTTGGATTATCCTTAATTCTATTTGCCAAAGCTATCTCATGTTCCCTTTTTGCCCTCCTGATTTCCCTCTTAAGTATATTCCTACTTCCTTTATACTCTTCTAAGGATTCACTCGATCTATCCTGTCTATACCTGACATATGCTTCCTTCTTTTTCTTAACCAAACCCTCAATTTCTTTAGTCATCCAGCATTCCCTATACCTACCAGCCTTTCCTTTCACCCTGACAGGAATATACTTTCTCTGGATTCTTGTTATCTCATTTCTGAAGGCTTCCCATTTTCCAGCCGTCCCTTTACCTGTGAACATCTGCCCCCAATCAGCTTTCGAAAGTAATACCATCAAAATTGGCCTTTTCCAATTTAGAACTTCAACTTTTCGGTCCGGTCTGTCCTTTTTCATCACTATTTTAAATCTAATAGAATTATGGCCGCTGGCCCCAAAGTGCTCCCCCACTGACACCTCAGTCACTTGCGCTGCCTTATTTCCCAAGAGTAGGTCAAGTTTTGCACCTTCTCTAGTAGGTACATCCATATACTGAATCAGAAAATTGTCTTGTACACACTTAACAAATTCCTCTCCATCTAAACTCTTAACACTATGGCAGCCCCAGTCGCTGTTTGGAAAGTTAAAATCCTCTACCGTAACCACCCTATTATTCCTACAGATAGCTGAGATCTCCTCACAAATTTGTTTCTCAATTTCGCTCTGACTATTAGGGAGTCTATAATACAATCCCAATAAGGTTATCATCCCTTTCTTATTTCTCAGTTCCACCCAAATAGCTTCCCTGGATGTATTTCCAGGAATATCCTCCCTCAGCACAACTGTAATGCTATCCCTTATCAAAAATGCCACTCCCCCCTCCTCTGTTGCCTCCCTTTCTATCCTTCCTGTAGCATTTGTATCCTGGAACATTAAACTGCCAGTCCTGCCCATCCCTGAGCCATGTTTCTGTAATTGCTATGATATCCCAAACGCATGTTCCTAACCATGCCCTGATGTCATCTGCCTTCCCTGTTAGGCCCCTAGCATTGAAATAAATGCAGTTTAATTTATTTGTCCTACCTTGTCCCTGCCTGCCCTGTTTGACTCGCTTCTATTCTCAACTGTATCATTCTCAGATTTATCTCTGTCCTCACTAACTCCCTGGGGCCCACCCCCCCATCCTTACTAGTTTAAATCCTCCCAAGCAGTTCTAGCAAATTTCCCTGCCAGTATATTAGTCCCCTTCCAATTTAGGTACAACCTGTCCTTCTTATACAGGTCACTTCTACCCCAAAAGAGATTCCAATGATCCAAAAATGTGAATCCTTCACCCATACACCAGCTCCTCAGCCATGCATTCATCTGCACTATCCTCCTATTCCTGCCCTCACTAGTTTGTAGCACTGGGAGTATTCCAGATATTACTACCCTTGAGGACCTCCTTTTTAAATTTCTGCCTAACTCTCTGTAATCTTCCTTCAGAATCTCAACCTTTTCCCTTCCTATATCATTGGTTCCAATGTGGACAATGACCTCTTGCTGCCCCCTCTCCCCTGTCAGAACATCTCTGAGACATCCTTGATCCTGGCATCAGGGAAGCGACACACCATTCTGCTTTCTCGCTACTGGCCACAGAAACATCTGTCTGTACCTCAGACTAGAGACTCCCCTAACACAATTGATCTCTTGGTACTGACTCGTTGCATTAGAGTCAGTCTCAATACTAGAAACTGTTCGTGCTACGTTTCCCTGAGAATCCATCGCCCCCTACGTTTTCCAAAACAGCATACCTGTTTGAAATGGGTATATCCACAAAAGACTCCTGCATTAGCAGCCTAACTCTTACCTTTCCTAGAGTTAACTGCCATACATCACATACTGTTGCTGTTGCAAATTCCTCATTGCTTCTAACTGTCTCTCTAACCGATCCATTTAAGCTGATAAGATTCACAGCCAACAGTATTTATGGCAGATAGAATCCGTAGTGACCCTTAACCCCTTACCCGGCCTTATCCAATTTGTCTTTTTCAGAGTGCGACGAGTAAACTCATCCAAAATATATAATTTCAAAGACAGCCACAGACGAGTTTATACGTCAATTCTCGGCATTTCTGGGCCCTTCTCAGCTAGAAACGAGTATACTCAGTGACTCATGTGTCTGGTAGCTGTGTCTCTTCTTCCTCAGGCATTGCAAGAAGCGTCGACGCACCGCTTTTGGGCACACACTGTCATTCGGTTTTTTCTGTTTTTTTTTACAAATTACGCCCAGATGTCGAGCTCAGAAGATGACAATGAGTATGAACCTTCTATTAGAAGCTTGGATACATCAGATGAGAGTGCAAGCTTGTCTGATAATGGCTATTCTCTCTCAAGTGAGGAGGAGGAGGATGGACGAATTTGGTGTCAACATGTGGTGTCGGAAGAATGCATGCTTCCCTCCACCACCACACTTCCCATTCACTGGAAATCCTGGAATATCAATTGATCAAGACACAGCTGATATGACTCCTTTAGATTTTCTTTAGTCTTTTATGTGACAACAGAATTGTTGATTGAGCTGTGGACGAAACTAATCGCTTTGCTGAACAAACTGGAGAAAGAGATTGTATGTGGCGCCCTGTAACAAAGGCAGAAATTTGTGTGTTTTTCGCCTTGAAAACGCTTGGGGTTATTGTGAAAATGCCAGATCAAGAAATGAACTGGTCAAAAGATGAACTACTTGAAAGACCAATTGTTTTTTGCCGAAAATGGTATCTTCAAAATAAAATTTCAACTAAAATATTGGAAATAGATAAAAACAAAAGTTATTTCCATAATCAGCATTAAAAATACTATTTAAAAAAAAAGCAATAAAAAAATGCACCTGAACATTTCTCCAAATAAAGTCGCCGGGGAAGGGGTTAAACTCTCTTTAAACTCCCTCATCTGACAAGAAGTACATATCACTCTAATAAAGGCCATTTTTGCTTCTTCACAATCTACATGTTCAGTTGCCTTCAAAAGTTCCCCTGGAATCTAAATCTACTAACCCTTCAGATAGTCCATTCATTAATCTCACAATAATTTCATATTTCCCCACTTCGATTTCCAATTATTTTCAAGTTATGATCAGTGATTACTGACTCTACCCTGACCTCGAAACTGCCCTACTTGCTGTGGTATACTTCCAGTCTTGGACACAAGTTTCTATGTGTGTAACAGGTTTTAATGCAGGTGTTAAAATGCCTGCTGCATGCATTCAGCTCCTTCTACAGTTTCTTTACTTTTTCTCTGAGTCTCAGGTTTCATTACTTAAGCACTGTAGGCATCAATAAATAAATAGATTGTGGGGAGTTCTTGCGATGCACTGACATTGTCCCTCCTTCTGAGCTAGGAGATCTGGGCTCAAGCTCCAATTGCTTCAGAGGCATGTAGCAGTACCTCTGAGCAGATTGATTAGAAAATGGATTGATCCCAAAGCGAGGATGTATCTCTCAGTCAAAAAACAAGACATGCAGGAGTCTATAAATTCCCAATTTCTTTCGATCACCCTTCCTACCACTTTGTTGAAGCCTGTATATCAGTGTGGGACAGTGGCTCAGCCGTTACCACTGCTGCCTCACAGCGCCAGGGACCTGGGTTCAATTCCACCTTTGGGAGTTTGCATGTTCTCCCTCTGCCCATGTGGGTTTCCTCCCACAGTCCAAAGATGCGCAGGTTAGTTGGATTGGACATGCTGAGTTGCTCATAGTGAGCACACTAGGTGGGTGGGATTGGGATACTCTTCTGAGAGTCAACATGGACTTGATGGGTCACTGGCCGGCTTCCACACTGTAGGTATTCTACAATCCCAGTGCCATTTAACAATGATATGAGTCCGCGTGTGGAACAGATTTCATTCACAGCATTTTAAACGGTCTGTTCCACACTTATAGCTCATTCCTTCCAGCAACTTCCATCATTTACTTTTCACTGAGTCCACGCCCAGGCTTAACTGGTCAAGCACAGAGAGCCTCAACAGCAAACAGACTCACACTATCAAACACACAGCAAAGGAACACTGCACTCACTCGACCAAAACACCTCAGAATTTTTAACACTTCTGCTCGGAGTCTTCTTCACCTTCCCCGGAGTAAGGCAGAAATTCACCAGCAAACAACACACAGGGTCATCCTAACTACACCCAACGGTCCAGGTGCCAGTTCACTCAGCCAACAAAATGCAGCCCTCTTCTGTATTTAAATCACTAAAAACATTATCATGCAAATATGACCTGTCCATTATCATGCCGCTGTTAGTGGGATCTTGCTGTGCATACAGACTGGCTGTTGCATTTACAATGACGCCTCAGCAACTGTGCTTCACTGGGATTGTTGAATATCCTTTGGATTTAAAAAGGTGCTATAGAAATGCAGGTTCTTCCTTAAATAAATCACATCAGAGTCTCTTTGGCGAACCTTAAAGTGCAACCGCAAGTTCTACAAGATTAGAGTGGTGCTGGGAAAACATAGCGGGTCAGGCAGCATCCGAGGAGCAGGAAAATAGACGTTTCAGGCAAAAACCCTTCATCAGGAATGAGGCTGAGAGCTTCCAGGGTGGAGAGATAAATGGGAGTTGGCACTGGCTCCTGCTGGAGCCGGGGATGGTTTCTGCTGGCATTGGGCCTGGCTCCTGCTGGAGTGGACACTAGCTCCTGCTGGAGCCGGGAATGGTTTCTGCTGGCATTGGGCCTGGCTCCTGCTGGAGTGGACACTAGCTCCTGCTGGAGCCGGGGATGGTTTCTGCTGGCATTGGGCCTGGCTCCTGCTGGAGTGGACACTAGCTCCTGCTGGAGCCGGGGATGGTTTCTGCTGGCATTGGGCCTGGCTCCTGCTGGAGTTGACACCAGCTCCTGCTGGAGCCGGGGATGGGTTTCTGCTGGCATTGGGCCTGGCTCCTGCTGGAGACAGGGATGGATCCTGTGGGGCATTGAGCCTGGTTTCTGCTGGAGTTGGGGATGGCCCCTGTTGGCACTGGGGCTGATTTCTGTTGGAGTCTGGCTGACTCCTGTTGGTGTTGACGCTGTGTCTGCTGCTCATTGAGCTGGCTGTACAATGCTATGAATGTGAGAAACCATAGGAGGAAAAACAGATTGAAAACAAATCTCCAGCCCCTTGGACTCCTTTCAAGTCACTGCGACAATCTGACTTTAATACTATAAGGAGCCAATGAGGATTGACTTTAATACCCCTTAGGAATTTTCCTTAATTTAACTTGGAGTCCACTAAATGGAACTGGGATCTATCAGTTTAATCCAAAAACCGCAGCCTGACATTTTTATTCCTGTCAGTCCTCTCTTCATTGTTTTGCTGGAACCTTGCCTTGTTGAAAATACGATTATCGAGTGATCACTTGAGCCTGTTTATACCAGCGAGATGCCTGGGCTTTGTTAACGCATGGAAACATAGGAGAAAAGAGGAGGCCATTCGGCCCTCTGAGCCTGCTACCACCATTCAATACAATCGTGGCTGATCACTGTATGGACTCAATGGACTCCCAGCCTCAAGGTGAGGCCCAGCGTGGCCTCCCTGCTTTAGAAGGCCTGTAATGCTAAAAACAGAGGAACCTCGATTATCCGATTGACAGGGAGTATTTTGTTCCAATAATCGGATTCCGGATAATTAATTGCCGGATAACGCAGATTAGCAAAGCAATGGGACCTTGCAATCTTGGTCACATAATCCAAAATTTGGATATTCAACGTTCAAATAATCAAGGTTCCTCGGTATTTTCTCATTTATACCTGAGATTTTGTATCTAGGTATCTTTGGTAGTCATGGTGGCATCAGAAATGGTAACTTTGTACACGTTTCACTGTTGTCCTGTATCCCTGTACCTGGGTACATGCGACAATAAGCCTAATTCTAATTCTATATTTACATCCTTGAAAACACCATCTGTTTTGGCCTCAACCACTGAATGCCAGAGGCTCTGGGTGAAGACCTGGCTCCTCATCTCAGTTCTAAAAGGTGTACGCCTTATTCTAAGACTTGGAGCCCTGGTTCTGGACTCCTCAATCTTATGGAACATTCTATCTGCATCTAGAACTGCTGGAATTTTAGAATTTTATAGTTTTCTATGACATTTCAGTCCTCATTCCTCTCAACTCCAGCCAATACACTCATAAGCAATTCAATTTCTCCTCATACATCAGGGCGGCACTGCTGCCTCACAGCACCAGGGTCCCATGGTCGATTCCAGCCCCGGGCGACTGTCTGTGTAGAGTTTGCACATTCTCCCTGTGTCTGAGTGGGTTTCCTCCAAGTGCTCCGGTTTCCTCCCACAGTCCAAAGATGTGCAGGTCAGGTGAATTGGCTATGGTATATTGCCCATAATGTTAGGTGAGAAAGTGAGGTCTGCAGATGCTGGAGATCAGAGCTGAAAATGTGTTGCTGGAAAAGTGCAGCAGGTCAGGCAGCATCCAAGGAACAGGAAATTCGACGTTTCGGGCATAAGCTTGCCTGAAACGTCAAATTTCCTGTTCCTTGGATGCATAATGTTAGGTGCATTAGTCGGAGGGAAATGGGTCTAGGCGGGTTACTCTTCGGAGGGTCGGTGTGGACTGGTTGGGCCAAAGGGCCTGTTTCCGCACTGTAGGGAATCTAACCTAATCAGTCTGGGAAACCTTCGCTGCTCTCCCCCCCTAGCAAGAACATCCTTTCTTAGATAGGGACCACCTGCTGCACCTGTACAGTGACAGGCAGGAATGGCTTGAGAAGGCACGTCTTCACTCACAGCGTGTTGTATTAAAACACTGTCCGAATGAGGGGCAAAGTCCAACCTTTATGTCTGACACTCATCAGGACCTAGGACATGAGAAACCGCACGTGGAAAAGGAAAACCCCTTGTGTCCTAGGCCTGATGAGTGTCAGGTGAAAAAGTCAGCTCATCTCCTTTGAACAAGGTTAAAATGGTGTCCAACAAATGATTGGTATTCGGGCAATATCAGATATAACACACACAGCGAATTCATACAACTACCACCCACAAGATGGGATATGTTTTATACCCCTGGCCTGCTCAAAGTTAAAACATCGCCAGGTCACACTCTCTTTTCTCTGCCTCTACTTTTATTTCAGACACTCCTTAAAACCCGGCTCTCTGTTCAACATTTAGCCACCTATCCTAATGTGTCCTGCTAAGGTGACAGAGATAACCTGTACTCCCCACACCAGCCAGAGTTTTTATCTGGTATGAATTGCTGATTTGAATTTTTTTTAGGGGAGAAAGTGAGGACTGCAGATGCTGGAGATCAGAGCTGAAAATGTGTTGCTGGAAAAGCGCAGCAGGTCAGGCAGCATCCAAAGAGCAGGAGAATCGACGTTTCGGGCATAACCCCTTCTTCAGGATTTGAATTTTTAGTCTGGTACTGACCCTGGTAACTGCAATTGACTTTTCAGATGGGGTTTGACAGTGCCTCATACCTAACCTGAGCACATTGAATCCTTGCATTTTGTCTCTTTATGCTTCCAGCTCTCCTTCATATGGAAACATCCGTCTTGGCACTAAATCAGTCAGGCGTCAGTAATTTGACCATCTAATCCAGGCAACCCTACAGCAATAGATTATATTCACAAGAGTGTGGAAACAGGCCCTTCGGCCCAACAAGTTCATACCACCCCTCCAAAGAGTAACCCACCCAGACCCATTTCCCACTGACTAATGCGCCTAATACTATGGGCAATTTAGCATGGCCACTTCACCCGACCTGCACGTCTTTGTGACTGTGGGAGGAAACCGGAGCACCTGGAGGAAACCCACGCAGACACGGGGAGTATGTGCAAACTCCACACAGTCACTTGAGGCTGGAATTGAACCCAGGTTCCTGATGCTGGGAGACTGCAGTGCTAACCACTGAGCCACCATGCCATCCCAACTGAGTACTGAGGCAGTGCCACACAATCTCACACTCCCTCAGTACTGCCCTGCATCTGTGGAGTTGTTCTCTGAGGCGTGTTAGCCAACATTAATCCCTCAACAAGGATTTTTAATTGCAGTTTATCTTGTTTTTATTACTATGCTGGTTATGGGAGCTGTCGGGGTGCAAATTTAATGACTACTTTTCTGACCTTACAACAGTGACTACACTTTGAGACGACTTCATTGTCTATAAAATGCTTTCGGACATGCAACAGTGGGAGTGATTGTATAAATGCAAGTTATTGCTTTTTTAAGTAGAGCGTTAAACCAATCTTACAACTTAATTAACTACTCAGGCAGCATATTTCTGTGGGCAGACCAAAAATATTAATGACAGTTACAGGCACGTTTGTTCGCTCAACATTATTCTGCCAAGGATAAGGAGACGGGTGAGTTGCGCAACTGACATTTAATGCACATAAAACAGAAGAGAGGAAGCTCAGGTTCTGGCGCCTGTCATCGGGCTGGTGAAAGGCGGAGGATACGTTTCTTTGCCTTCTGTCATCAACTTGATGACGGTTTGAGTGAATATCCAAGATACAAGCTGAAGTAAACACATTGGAAAATGGGTACAGGTCATTCGGGTCAGTGTGAGTGGGAACAACAATAGGGCTGTCAAATAGAGCAGGATTAGAAGCAGTGACAGCAAATTGGGGTTAGGGCTGTCAGCGAAGGCAGGGTCAGTGGCTGTAGGATTAGGGCCCTTGAGAGTGGAACTCGAGGCATCAGGAATGGGGTCAGTGTCAGCAGGAGTGGGATTAGTGTCAGTGGCAGTGGGATAAGGGTCAGCGGGATTAGGATTAAAGTCAGTAAGAGTGCCATTAATGTCGGTGGGATTGGGGTTAATGTCAATGGGAATGAGATTAGTGTCAGTGAGATTAGGATTAAAGTCAGTTGGAGTGAAATTCATGTCAGTGTGATTGGGATTAAAATCAGGGGAATGAGATTATTAGTGGGATTGGGATTAGTGTCAGTGAGAGTGGGATTACTGTCAATGGGATTGGGATTAGTGTCAGTGAGAGTGGGATTAGCGTCAGTGAGAGTGGGATTAGTGTCAGTGAGAGTGGGATTAGTGTCAGTGAGATGGGATTACTGTCAGTGAGAGTGGGATTACTGTCAGTGAGAGTGAGATTAGTGTCAGTGAGAGTGAGATTAGTGTCAGTGAGATGGGATTACTGTCAGTGAGAGTGGGATTAGTGTCAGTGAGAGTGAGATTAGTGTCAGTAGGAGTGAGATTAGTGTCAGTGGGAGTAGGATCAGTGTCAGTGGGAGTAGGATCAGTGGGAGTAGGAGTGAGATTAATGTCAGTGAGCGTGGGATTAGTGTCAGTGAGAGTGAGATTAGCGTTAGTGAGAGTGGGATTAGTGTCAGTGAGAGTGGGATTACTGTCAGTGAGAGTGAGATTAGCGTTAGTGAGAGTGGGATTAGTGTCAGTGAGAGTGGGATTAGTGTCAGTGAGAGTGGGATTACTGTCAGTGAGAGTGAGATTAGCGTTAGTGAGAGTGGGATTAGTGTCAGTGAGAGTGGGATTACTGTCAGTGAGAGTGGGATTACTGTCAGTGAGAGTGGGATTAGCGTCAGTGAGAGTGAGATTAGTGTCAGTGAGTGTGGGATTAGTGTCAATGAGCGTGGGATTAGTGTCAATGGGAGTGAGATTAGTGTCAGTGAGCGTGGGATTAGTGTCAATGGGAGTGGGATTAGCGTCAGTGAGAGTGGGATTAGCGTCAGTGAGAGTGGGATTAGCGTCAGTGAGAGTGGGATTAATGTCAGTAGGAGTAGGATTAGTGTCAGTGGGAGTAGGATTAGTGTCAGTGAGAGTGGGATTAGTGTCAGTGAGGGTGGGATTAGTGTCAGTGAGAGTGGGATTAGTGTCAGTGAGAGTGGGATTAGTGTCAGTGAGAGTGGGATTAGTGTCAGTAAATTCAAACCTAATATTGTTTTGTAACTGCACAACCTTTGAGACCACTTTGATTTATTGAGATTCACTGCGGGAATTCACTGGGCTCACTTTACAACTGAATCTGCACAGCAGCCAAGAGGAGGAGCCAGCACTGTGATACCCTAAGGCCAAAATCTCCAAGATCAACAGTAAAGGAGCTAGCTGCCAACTGCAGCCCATACACGATATAAACACATCTGCATGCAGGAATGTGTGTGTGTGTGTGTGTGTGTGTGTGTGTGTGTGTGTGTGTGTGTGTGTATAAACATTGATATACCACATACCCACACACACTGCACATCATGCACATATTTATACACACATGTCTACACATATCACATGCTCACAAGTGGTTACTCCCCAGAACAGATATGGCCACGTGTGGGGTTACACTGAGTACATTTTGTACGTCTTTTAAGCCATCACTTTACACAGATTGCCTTGGTAACTGATGCCAAGTAGTAAAAAATACTACACTCTGGTGACACAGTGGTCCCATTTATGGATGGCCTCAAGTCACAGACTAAAGCCAAAATACTTTCTCCATCTCTTCTTTCTTTCCCCATTGTAGCTTTTCTACATCCCAATAAAGACTGGACCCAGGGGAGTTTTTCACATCACAGGAGCCCAGACAGATGCTAGAAACACCATTTCTTTTCTCTCTCTCTCACACACACACACACACACACCCACGCACCCCCACTCACACACACTCCCACTCCCGCTTACACCAACTAAAGCAAATAGCAGTGGACACCACTCACATCCCATTTGCTCCCCACTTCCAAGTAGGCGCAGACCGGGTGGAAAGCACCAGTTCCACAGGTATACAGATGGGTTCTGTTGAAGGGATGCAGCACCTTAATAAAGTTGGCACATTCCGCCTGTAACAGAAAGAGAAGACAGACATCAGGTGAATGGATGAGGTATCATGCATTTCAATCCCATTGTAGAGAACCGTAAGAACATAGAGCATTATAGCGCAGTACAGGCCCTTCGGCCCTCAACGTTGTGCTGACCATTCATACCAATCTGAAGCCCATCTAACTGCACTATTCCATGTATGTCCATATGCTTGTCCAATGACGACTTAAATGTACTTAAAGTTGGAAAGTAAGAACTTCAGAACGGTCAGGAGCAGATCTACTCGCTCCTTGAACCTTCTCTAGAATCCAACAAGATCACAGCTGCCTTACTCCACTCCATCCCACGGTGGTCAAAAACCTACCAACCATGGTCAAAAGTAAAACAACGCAGATCGAGACCAATCAGCCTGTCAAACCTGTGCTAGCTTTTTGAAGGCAGAATCCACTTCCTCCCACTGCCCTCCTCATTGCCCTACTACTCCTCGCGCCTGCACCCCGGCTTCAAGTCTGGCTTCCAAAAGTGTCGATCGTGTCTGCTTACACCATCCTTTTGAGCAACACATCGCCGATCACAGAAGCTGTCTGGGAAACCAAAACTCATCTCCTGTCCCCTCCTGCTTCTTTTGTCAATTATCTCCCATCCTTATCCTCTAGTTACCAAGCCTGCAGTCAGTGGGAACAGACTTACAAAAATAAACAGTAACAGAAATCCATCTGGTTTCTGGAATATTTAATCAAGATAAGATTGTCCCGCATTTCGGTTGTATCACACAAGTCTAACAGATAAACACGAGTTTAGTTAAAAGCAGTCCATGACTGAGAGAATCTCATGCGGAACGGGGATTTGATCTGCACTGAATTTGCTTCTCCATGGTATAATGTTGATGTCATTGAAATCTAAAACTCATTTTTGCCCCATTTCTTTGGTATGTTACGTAAGTGGGGTTAAAAAAGTGTGGTGCTGGAAAAGCGCAGCCGGTCAGGCAGCCTCCGAGGAGCAGAAGCATCGATGTTTCGAGCATAAGCTCTTCATCAGGAATGAGGGGGCAGCCAAAGCTGGCGGAGAGATAAATGGGAGAGGGGTGGGGCTGGCAGCAAGGTAGCTGGGAATGCAATAGGTAGGTGAAGGTGGGGGTGAAGATGATAGATTGGAGGGGAAGGTGAAATGTATAGGTGGGAAGGAAGATGAACAAATAGGACAGTTCAAGAGTGCAGTGTTGAGTTGGAGGGTTGGATCTGGGATAGGGTGGGGGGGGGGAATGAGGAAACATGTTACATAAGTCTCAATATCTTTGAATCCCTACAGGATCACTACAATGTGGAAACAGGCCATTCAGCCCAACAGCTCCACACTGACCCTCTGAAGAATAACCCACCCAGACCCATTTTCTGGCCCTTTTACTCTACATTTCCACTCACTAATGCACTAAATCTACACAGCCCTAAACACTAGGGGCAATTTAGCATGGCCAATTCACCCTAACCTGCACATCTTTGGAGAGAGGATGGCAGAATTTTCTGTTCATGTACTTACAATGATGACTTACTCCCTCCTTTGATGGAGGTAAGGTTACTGGCATCTACACGGTGTGAGTAAAGAATGAAATGGAAGACAGTTAGTGATCAAAGGTGCACTACATTTGCCAAGTCACCCTCCGCAGCACCCTGCAACATCTGCAACTTCCACTGTGTAAAGGACAAGATGTATGGCAAATACCGCTTCCTTCAAACTTTCAAAGAAAGGTCAAAAGTTGGGGATGTTTGCAGAAGACTACACAATGTTCAGAAGCATTCGCGAATCCTCAGACTCTAGAGCAGCCCATGTCCAAATGGAGCAAGAGCTGGACAGATGTTAGCTGGCAAATGTCATGCGATCCACAGGTGGAAGGCAACAACCATCTCTAACCAGAGAGACTTTAACCATCACCCTTTGATACTCAATACAACATCATCATTGAACCCCAATCATCAACATCTCGGCGATTACCAATGACCAAAATCTGAAGTGGATTGGCCACCTAAGTATTGTGGCTACAAAAACAGACCAGAACTAGGAATCCTGTGGCGATTAACTTAGTCCTCCTGCCTCCCCAACATCTACAAGGCACAGGTCAGCAGTGAGATGGAATATTCTCCACTTGCTTGGATGGGGGCAGCTCCAACAACACTCAAGAGGTTTGGCACCAACAAGGACAAAGTAGCCCACCTGATTGGCACCACATCCAAAAATATTCACTCCTTCCATCACTGACACTCAGTAGCAGCTTCAGATACCCTGATTTTGTATTTAGATTAGATTAGATTCTCTACAGTGTGGAAACAGGCCATTTGGCCCAACAAGTCCACACCAACCCGCTGAAGAGAAACCCACCCAGACCCATTTCCTTCTGATTAATGCACCTGACCCTATGAGCAATTTAGCATGGCCAATTCACCTAACCTGGACATTTTTGGACTGTGGGAGGAAATCAGAGCACCCGAAGGAAACCCATGCAGACACGGGGAGAATGTGCAAACTCCACACAGGCGGTCGCCCGAGGCTGGAATCGAACCCAGCTCCCTGGTGCTGTGAGACACCGTGCTGCCCCTTTTTAAGTAATAGGCCTTGGTTTATAAGGACTAGAAGCAGGCCATTTTGCCCAGTGAATTTACTCACCATTCAATGAGATTATGAATGTTCTGATGAATTTCCCAAGTTCATCACCTTAAGGAATGACCAATGAATTAACAATGAGCGAGGTCAACCAGACCTTGACAATTCTGTATGAAAGGGTTAATAATTACAACCATTTTTTTTTCCATTTCTCTCATAGGAAAGAAAACGATTGGAATCTTGGAACCTGATCCCCAAAACACAGATAAATACAGGAATGCCATGCAATAAATATGGAATTTGACTTTAGTCAGCCCGAAGACCCGTTGATAATTGTCATGACACGGTTTGAAAGTGCTACAGAAAGCAGTGAGTTAACTTGGCTATAAATGCAAGTTCACTCTCAGGATTAAAATTCCATGAAAACTGACCACATTGCCAATATGCCGGAATCATATCCTTGGGAATTTTGCACTCATTTGGGTCAAAGATGTGAGCATCAGGGATTAGATGTGAAATAAAGAGGGAATTGACAGTTCTTTTCTCAGCTGAGGACATTTGAGTTTAAGTACTTATATTTGTCACAAAAGGGTCTGAATTCATTACTGCAGGTCAATCCAATGCCCTGATGTTTTCTGCCAGGGTACTGGTGGTGGGTATATGTGTGGCAGATTGGGAGTGAAACATCACTTCTGGTACCTTCTCCCACCCATCTTGGAACCTTAATATTAAATCCCTAAACTCTGCTTCCCCTCCAGACTTGTCAAGTGTTGTCACCTACTCCTACTCAGGTTTCAGCCTTCCGGTGTTTTGCACCTTCCTGCCATCTCATTGGTGAGGGCGGATTGACATCTTTCATTCCATTTTATGCTTTGATACTGATCGGGTTTAATCATGCTTTTTGAAAAGGTGTTTAGGGTTGATAGTTCGGATCTGCTGACAGGGAGCAGTGAAGTGGGAGGTGGGAGGTGGGAGGTGGGAGGAGAGCAGGTTCAGGTGGAACATGACAAGGTGACATGCGCCAATTTGTTTAGCTCTTCCTTCTCGAGGTGTGGGCCAGACTTTACTCCCCATCTCCAGCTGTCCTTGAGAAGTTGGTGGTGGTGCACTGCCTTCTTGAACTGCTGTGGTCCATCAAGGGTAGGTACATCCAGTGCCCATAAAGAAGGAGTTCCAGGATTTTGACCCAGTGACAGTGAAGGAACAGTGATATATTTTCAAGTCAGGGTGGTGAGTGGCTTGGAGGGGACTTTGCAGCCGGAGGTCTTTCCATGCATCTGCTTGCCTTTAGAGATGGTAGGGATCACAGGATTGGAAGATGCTGTCAAAGGAGCCTTGGGGAGTTGCCACTGTGCCTCTGGTAGACAGTAGACACGATTGTCACTGGGCGAACAGGAGGACTGCAGATGCTGGAGATGAGAGTCAAGAATGTGGTGCTGGAAAAGCACAGCAGGTCAGGCAGCATCCTTGGATGTGCTTTTCCATCACCATACTCTCAACACTACTGCCACTGGGTATTGGTGGTGGAGGAAGTGAATGTGGAAATGATAGTTACGGTGACAATCATGCAGACTACCTCATACTTGATGGTGTTCAGCTTCTTGAGTGCTGTTAGACCCTCATCTATCCAGGCAAACAGGGAGCACTGCATCATTCCTTAGATTTTCGCCTGGAGCTGAATATTTTGCTGTATATTCTCTTAGCTTCAATTGAATCTTCCAGCATTGGTTTGAATGCTGGCTTTGTACCCAGTTAACCCCTAAAACAGTACAGACATCAGTGGACAGTTGATCCTATCAGAATCAATACTGGTAGGTCATATCTCTCTCCAGTAGTGCTAGATTAATACTTAAAATACTGACCTGATGGTCAACCCAGAGAAACAGAGCCCAGTTCAGTCACAGAGAATTAATGCAAGACCAAAAGCAGACTGATGATATACAACAGTGCAAATCCTTCTGGATAGATGTATCGCTGGTGTGATCCATCAAAAAAGCAGCCCACATTAGAAGTGCATGAATTAAAACTAGTTCCTCTTGAATGAAAACCTTTGATACTTTGCATTTAGATCGTGAGGGTGTTTTGGTGAAAAACAGGATGGTTGGCATATTTGTGGAAGTGGTACAAAGGCCACTGCTCTTGGAGGTCTTTGCAAAACCAAGAGCTCCTTCAGGCAGGTCCATGCTACATGAACTAACGCTCGGCTGCACCTAATTCTGGCTTGGAACGTGAGTGTGCCCCTATCCCTCTCCTTCACATGCCCGCAACTGTGTGTGTTTTTAATCAGGAATTGAAAGTGATAAACATGCCAATCGGGAGAGCAGTTAGTACATGAAACCTGCCAGCCAAAGAGAACGTGTACAGATATAGATTCCCTACAGTGTGGAAACAGGCCCTTCGTCCCAACAAGTCCACACCGACCCACCGAAGAGTACCCCACTCAAACCCAATCCTCATTAGATTAGATTAGATTACTTACAGTGTGGAAACAGGCCCTTCGGCCCAACAAGTCCACACCGACCCACCGAAGCGCAACCCACCCATACCCCTACATATACCCCTTACCTAACACTACGGGCAATTTAGCATGGCCAATTCACCTGAACCACACATCTTTGGACTGTGGGAGGAAACTGGAGCACCCGGAGGAAACCCACGCAGACACGGGGAGAACGTGAAAACTCCACACAGTCAGTTGCCTGAGGCGGGAATTGAACCCAGGTCCCTGGCGCTGTGAGGCAGCAGTGCTAACCACTGTGCCACCGTGCCGCCCTTTAAAGAAAACCAATTACTCTACAATTACTCCAGACTAATGCAACTAACCCACACATCCCTGAACACGATGGGCAATTTAGCCAATTCACCTAACCTCCACACCTTTGGATTGTGGGAGGAAACCGGAGCACCCAGAGGAAACCCACGCAGACACGGGGAGAATGTGCACACTCCACATGCAACATGCAACCTGGTTCCCTGCCACTGTGAGGCAGCGATGCCAACCACTCAGCCACAGTGCCATCCCTGTGAAGCTTGGCAAACACATGACGGGGGATGGAATAGCAATGGGTCAGGGTGAGGATTTTGAATTTACTCTTTTATGTGATCTGGGTGTCGCAAGTAAGGCCAACATTTGTCAGCCACCTCTAACTGCCCTTGGAATGAGTGGCTTGCTTGATCTTGTTAGAGAGCTGTTAGAATCAACCACATTGCAGTAGGTTTGGATGTAAGTTGCCAAAGTGGTGAGGATGTGGGCTACAAATGACATCCAGAGGTAAAGCTGAGGTTAAGTGCTGTTTCAGTCAGGAATGTGGCTTTCAAAAGGGAGTGATCATTACCTCACAAACAAAATCAGAAATTGCTGGAAAAATTGAGAGGTTGAACAGGCTTGGACTGTTTTCCCCGGAGCGTTGGAGGCTGAGGGGTGACCTTATAAAGGTTTATAAAATCGTGAGGAGCATGGTTAGGATAAACAGACAAAGTCTTTTTCCTGGAAGTCCAGAACTAGAGGGCATAGGTTTAGGGTGAGAGGGGAAAGATTCTAAAGAGACCTAAGGGGCAACTTTTTCACACAGAGGGTGGTACGGATATGGAATGCCAGAGGAAGTGGTGGAGGTTAGTACAATTACAACATTTAAAAGGCATATGGATTGGTATATGAATGGGAAGGATTTGGAGGGATATGGGCCGGCAGGTGGGACTAGATTGGGTTGGGATATCTGGTCGGCATGGATATGGCTTGGAAAGGGTGGACACTAGGAAATTGTTTCTGTTAGGCAAGGAGACTGGGACCCATGGGCACAGCCTTAGAATTAGAGGGGGACAATTCAGAACAGAAATGCGGAGACATTCCTTCAGCCAGAGGGTGGTGGGCCTGTGGAATTCACTGCCGCAGAGTGCAGTGGAGACCGGGACGCTAAATGTCTTCAAGGCAGAGATTGATAGATTCTTGATGTCATGAGGAATTAAGGGCTACGGGGAGAATGCGGGTAAGTGAAGTTGAAATGCCCATCAGCCATGATTGAATGGCAGGGTGGATTCGATGGGCCAAATGGCCTTACTTCCACTCCTATGTCTTATGTTAGACCGAAGGGTCTGTTTCCGTGCTGTACAACTCTATGACTCTAGCTCTGGTGGGGAGAGGTGTGGAGAGAAAATAAAGTTAACATGCAGAACTGAAGAAGGGCCACTGGACCCAAAATGTTAACTCAGCATCAGCACAGATGCTGCCACCTGCCAAGTTTTTCCAGCAATTTCTGATTTTGTTTCTGATTTCCAGTATCTGCAGTTCTTCGGGGGTTTTTTTTTGTTGTTCAGTCATTAGCTCATGCCTCAGACCTGTAAGCACACATGGCTATCAAAGAGATCACCAGAGCACATTGCGATTTGGGTGTGGGAGGCACATAAATGGGCACAAGGGGCTCGTTGGCTTCCAAGGAGCAAGCCTTGTATCAGCAATGCAATGTCTTCTGACGTCTAGCAAAGGTTTTCTCTCCCAAGGGAGAGACTGAACACTGCTAAACAACTCGATCTGCACCTGTTGGACAATATTAAACTGAGGCCACATCTGTGTTAACAGTGTGTTAGCTTTACTGCTGAGGAACACAAGTGAAGAGTTATTGAATTAAGAATCTGGAACATTATAAAGAGAAACTACTAGAATGCAAAATGGTGGGAATTGGAGATAGGAAACAGACTTATGCAATCATAGAATCCCACAGTGTGGAAGCAGGCCATTCAGCCCAGTGAGTCCACACCAATCTTCCAAAGAGCATCCTTTCCAGAGCCATCTCCCTCTACCCAATCCATGTAACCCTACATTTTCCATGGCCAATCCACCCTAACCTGATCATCTTTGGAATGTAGGAGGAAACCAGAGCACCCAGAGGAAACCAACACAGACACAGGGAGAATCTGCAAACTCCACACAGACAGTTACCTGAGGGTGGAATATCACTAATCCCTGGCACTGAGAGGTAGCAGTGTTAGCCACCATTTCACTGTAATGCTGTATTCTGTAAACTAACCCATTATCAGGAAAGGTAATGTGGGATTAATTTACTAGTCCATCCTCTCAGATTGGGTGGGGAAGTGGTCACTAAGCTGGTTTGCATCGCAGAGTGATACTAATAATGTTGGCTTAAGGCCTGCACCATCTGAGGTTAGTATGAAAGGCTCTCCGACAATCGCTCACTCTCACCTGAGAGATGGTGAACCTTCAGGCAAAACCACCACCAGTTATCTCTCTCTAATGACATAGCAGCCTTACGGTCTGGTAAGACAATGGTAATATTACCTCTTACCTCTCAGATATGTGTATAAGATCCTAGGGCACTGTTTCAAGGATGACAATAGGTGTACACCATGTGTTCTAGCTAATGTCAACTCCACACGCTGATTTGGTCATCATCACACCTCTGTTGGTGAGCAATTGCAGTTTGCAATCAGACGGTTGTGTTTCCTGTGATACAGCAGTGACATGACCCACCAGGATAGAAGGATGAGCCATCAGCTCCCTACAGGAGCTCAATTTGGAAGTCGCTCTTTAAAGATCTCCACCACTCCAGCAACACCACCCCACCCCTCCATTGTGTTTCCTTTAACACCATGGATGGAAAGGTACGCGCTCCACTTGTCACAGTGAGCGCTCAAGAAACTCAACAGCAGTTTGCCCGATTGATGCTAGTGAAGCAGTTACCAATAACCCCTCCCCTCCCCACACTGCCCAACCCCAGCGATCCCCCACCCCACTATCACGACTGGTGTATAATGGCTCCAATGTATAGTATCCTAGGTTCGACGATCACCAGCAATCTGTCCTGGTCCACCCACGCTGATGAGACGGTCAAGAAAACACAACAATGCCTCTACTTCCACGGGAGGCTAAGGAAATTCAGCTTGTCCAAAAAGACTCTTACCAACTTTTATAGATGCACATAGAAAGCATCCTATCTGGATGCATCCACTATCTGGCTTGGTATGGCAAATACTCTGCCCAGGACTGTAAGAAATTAGAACACAGTCCAGTCCATCACGCAAACCAGCCTTCCATCCATTGACTCCATCTACACTTCCCACTGCCTCAAAAAGGCAACTAACATCATCAATTACCCCTCCCACCCCAATTATAATCTCTTCTGTTTGGCAGAAGATACAAAAGCTTAAACACGCACTAACAGATTCAAGAACAGCTTCTTCCCCACTGTTATTAGACTGATGAATGGACCTCCCAAATTTTAAACTGAATGTTGTTCTCACTCTTTGGTTACCTTCCTTGTAGCTGAAACTTTGTATTCCTCGCTCTGTTCTATCACCCTCATGTACTTTGTACATGATCTGCGCACAGAACAAAACCTTTCCATTGCACCTAGATACTAGTGACATTAATAAACCAAATCAAATAGCCACACCAGTCAGAGGCCCTTTAGTGATACCTTTAAAAACCAAGAGCTCAACCACAAGAGGACAAGGGTAGCACGGCGAGGGAGCACCAACAACTCCAGGTTCTCCTCTGAGTCCAACGCCATCCTCGCCTGAGTAACCAAGTTTTGGTCGCAGGTCCCAACATCACCTTTGATGCTGAGCCACATTAGATTTGATCAGCGCTCCTGGAAAATGCATTAGGATACCGTACACATTTTAAAAGGTGCTACATGAATGCAACTGTCTGTTGCTGGGGCAAGAGCGGATAGCACCCTCTATTGCACGATGTAACATTGCTCCCATAGCCAATATCTCGGTGAACAGATTAACCAGTTGTTCCCTGCACTGCCCCAACCTGAGATGACCATGACTTTTACCGCAACACTTCCCTGTTCCCGTGAACAATGCACAGCGTCTATTTCCTATTTTGATAGGAACACGGTTATTTGTGAAATCCCAGTTGACGGGTTTTAGGAATTTCTACCCAGTCATTCACAAAGCAATGGAACATTTATAAACTGCCAACAGTGCTCGTGGGTTCTCAGCTCACCCGCTGATGAGCTGCATTCCTGCGTAAGGATACAATTCCATTACAGCAAATTCCTTCACAATGATAAATATCCCAGCCAATGACACAGCCTCAAGCACCCTCTATTATTCCACTTCTCAATCACACAAACATTAATCTAAAATTGATGGCTCAACACTTCAGCTAAAATAGCAGAGAAGAGTTTTTTTTTCATATATTCTCTCATAGGCTAAGACAACATTTATTGGCCACCCTTAATGTCCCAGGTGAAAGTTCAGTGTCACCCTGTGGGTCTGGATGTCACACTTCCTTGCCCAAAGTGAACAAGGTGGGATTTTCCTGGCGATCAACAATGGGTCACAGTCGTCATTAAACTCATAATTCACATTTTCTTTTTAAAAACATTGAACTTAATTTCCACCATCTGGGATTTGAACTTAAGTCCCCAGCAGCACCACCTGGAACACTAATCTAGTGATTAATACCACTCGGTTATCATCTCGCCCCTGGTCATACGTTGTATTAGCAGCAGATTTGATGGGCCAAATGACCACTTCTGCTCCTACATCTTGTGGACATTGCATCGCGCATCGCATGGAATCCCTACAATGTGGAAGCAGGCCATTCAGCCCATCGAGTCCACACCGACCCCATGAAAGACAGCCCACTCAGTAACCCCCACCACCATAACCTGTATTTCCTATGGCTGATCCACCTCGCCTGCACATCCCTGAACACTAAAAACAATTTAGCATGGCCAATCCACCTAATCAGTATGCCTTTGGACTGTAGGAGGAAACCGGAACACCCGGAGGAAATCCACACAGACACGGGGAGAACGTGCAAACTCCACGCAGACAAACACCCGAGGGAGGAATCGAACCTGGGTCCCTGGTGCTGAGCCACTGGGCTAAACAGCATCACTAACAGCATGCCCATCTTTTGAGTCTAATTCTATGGCAGTCAGTGGGCAGTGGGGGAATTGGAGGATGCTAAAAAGGAGGGTGTGTTAAAATGCTGATGTTAAAAGGACGCTTGCTCCCTTACTCTAGGGTTGAGAAAGATTAGCAATGGGAACCACTGGGCCTGAGATTAGTGATAGTGGGTACTGTACATGGAGACTGAATTACTCCAACAGCTTGCAACATGCAAACATGTTCCCCATCATAAAACTGCCTGCCATAAAATCTGATCCATCTGAAGTGCACAGGGTGGAGCAGCAGATACTTGAGAAGGAGTAGTGGAGCTTAGACTCCAGCTCATCAACAGGTGAGCTGAGAACCCACGAGTACTATTGGCAGTTTATAAATGTTCCACGCTGTCCCCGGAGCATCATCGCTTTGTGAATGACTGGGCAAGAATTCCTAAAACTCAGCAACTGGAATTTCACAAAGAACTGTGTTCCTATCAAAATAGGAAAAAGACACTGTGCATTGTGCATGGGAACAGGGAAGTGTTGCGGTAAACGTCATGGTCATCTCAGGTTGGGGCAGTGCAGTGAACAACAGGTTAATCTGTTCACTGCGGTATTGGCTGTGGGAGAAATGATACTGAGTGCAATAGAGGGGGCTGCCCGCTCTTCCCCAAGCAACAGACACTTGCATTCATGTAGCACCTTTTTAAATATGTACGTATTTCCCGGGAACAATGATGGAACCAAATTTAACGCTGAGCCACATTAGATGTTGGGGCAGATTCTCAAAGACTTGTGCAAAAAGATGCATGATCCAGTGAGGTGGCAAGATATAGAACTGGGGCTCGGGTCAGAAAGTCATACAGCATGGAAATAGACCCTTCGGCCCAACTCCTCTATGTTGACCAGCTTTCCTAGAATTTTCTGGAATTCTTGGGTGGAGTTCTAAGACTTCTTAGGAGCTTTAGAAATGATACTGAAAGACAACAAACTCACAGAAGGCACCCAGAAAACTATCAGACAGACAGTCGCACCAACATTAAGCAGGAAAAAGGAAGGAGACACACTCAATACACAAGAAAGGAAAGTACTAGAAGGACTCAAAAAGATAAAAACATTGCATTCCTACCTGCAGACAGAGGACACATGACAGTCATCTTAAAATCAAGGAGACTACATTGAGTATATGAACGCACTGCTTGCAGATATCAACACGCGACGATAGACCCAACCCCACTAGATAACCGAATCACAGCCCTACTCTAAAAACTTCAGAAATCTGGAGAAATAAATAAGACAGATTTCTAAACAATGAAACCAGATGGATCCAACACACCACGCTTCTACAGATTACCCAAAATTCACAAACTAGGAGCCCCCCTCAGCCCCATTGTCTCACTACCTGGAACACCAACTTACAGACTGGCCAAGGAGCTACACCAAAGACTAAAACATTTAGTAGAAGACTCACACCGCTCCATCCACTCCACCCAAGAATTCCTGAAGACACCAAGATAGAGGAGGATGAAATAACGGATTCCTTTGACATAACAGCCCTGTTCACTCCCTTCAACATCAACCTGGCCAAGGTAACACTGACTACATTATCTGAAGAACCAAAGACACATACACCAAACACCACCAACTTCATGAGCAAGGACAATGTCATCAAGCTAATGGACCTATGTCCTTACCATGCACTTCACCTTCAATAATAAAACCTACAGACAAATCAAAGGAACAGCCTTGGGATCTCTGATATCAGGGTTCTTAGCAGAGGTGGTAATGCAGAGACTTGATCAAACAGCTCTGCCAACCATCCACCCCAAACTCTGAGTCCGCTTCATGGATATACCTTTGTCATCACTAAATGAAACAAGTTAGAGGAAACCTTTAAGACTATCAATAATACCCTTACTGGCATAAAATTCACTAAAGAGGAGGGAAACAATGAATTCCCATTCCTAGATGTCACAGTAGAGCGAACAGTCAATGGGGAACTTCAAACCAGCATCTACAGGAAAACAACATACACGGACCAAATACTGAACTACAGAAGCAATCATCCCAACATCCACAAAAGAACTTTATTTCAACGAGCCACCACACACTGCAGCACAGAGGAACTACACAGAGCAGAGGAAAATCACCTATACAGTGTATTCAAGAAGAATGGGTACCCAATGAACACAGTCTGCCAACTTCTCAGCAACAAACCCAAACAAGCAGACAAAACACGTCCAGAAACCCTAGTTACTCTCCCTTACATCAAAGACATCTCGGAAATGACTGCCAGATTACTCAGATCCCTTGGCATCAATGTAGCCCACAAACCCACCAACACACTAAAAGAGCAGCTAATGAACTTGAAAGACCCTATACAGACAACAAGCAAAACTAATGTCATTTACAAAATACCTCACAAGAACTGTAACAAACACTACATTGGACATACAAACAAGCAACTAGCCACCAGTAAACATGAACATCAATTAGCCACAAAAAGACATGACCCACTCTCAGTAGTATTTTTACACACAGATAAGGAAGGACACCACTTCGACTGGGACAACACATCCATCTTGGACAAGCTAAGTAGAGACATGGGCGAGAATTCCCAGAAGTATGGCATTCCAACCGAAACTCTATCAACACACACATTAACTTGGATCCCATTTACCACTGCTTGAAAAAAAAACTGGAAATGACATCACCACAGGACATGACATCACTGTGGGAAATGATGTCACCAACACAAGGAAATCTAAATCCATAAATAAAAAGCAGGCCTTACCATCAGTGTTTTATCCAGAAGCTCATTAATGATGTTACCTGGTATGGTGACAAAACGTCTAAAACTGAACCTTTCAGCTCAGCGGTCAAAACTACATCCAGAACCTCAACCTGAGCTACAAATCTTCTTAAAACTTGGTAACCTTAAGTTATCTCGAGAATGTGGCTTAAAAGAAGTTGTGGGATTTACATGTTAATGAACCGGAACCTGCAACCCATTCTAAAAGATGAAAGACTTAACAACAATCCAGGTTTGTTCAATATATCATTTCAGTTGAATGACACTGAAATCATTTGCTATAGATTCTGTGTCTTATGGTCCTGCCCTACAGCTACCTGATAAAGGAGCAGCGCATGCTTTCTGCCCTGCTTTATTCCTTTCGATTTGTATGAAAATATATTTGAGAACTTTGAGTGTTGACAGCATAACTATCGTTGAGACAACTTCCAAGTGGGATCCGCGCCCTTGTCTGCAGCAAAACACTCTGTTCAATTGTTCTCATAAGCCAACTTTATAGAGATGTAATTGGATGGAATTAAGAGCTGAGCATAGAGTGACGATTACACAGTGTGTACTGTAACACAACATCAATAAATTAAACAGAGCCCTGTTCAGTACAGCAGTGCCTAATGCTCACAAACAAGGTTTTATGTAACTCATCAGATTTCACTTGGCTCTGTGGACTGTTCTCAACTTCATACACTCTCAGTCCTGGTCAGGGACAGCTGTGATCAATAGGTTTTTGGTTATCATGGTTGGATTGCCGGGTAGAGAGCAAAGAAAATGTTAAACCTTGCTGGTGCTGGGGTACTTTCAAACACAATCATCTCTCAGGAACATGAAGTGAAGCCCAATCCTCAGGATGGACCAATGGCTCACGGTCACTGTGGCTCAGTGGGTGACACTCTGGCCTTTATAGCAGAGGTTTGTGTCCCACCCCAGAACGGAGTTTAATACTTGACACAGACATGAGGGAATGTCGTGGGTGCCACCTTTGAGGTGAAATATTAAAGTGAAGTCCTGCTTGCCTACTCAGGCGAACATAAAAGATGGTAATTGTCTAAAGAGCCACAAGGGAATTATCTCAAGTGTATGTGTCCACCACCATCACTAATGCAGGTTGGCTGGTCATTATTTAATTGCTAAATGTGAGGGTGTTCACATGCAAATTGACTACTGCTGTTTCCCCCTCCCCCCACCCCTTACAACAGAAAATACGTTTCAAAGGACACTTTGTTGACTGTGAAGTACTTTGGGACATTCTGAAATAATGAACCGTGTTACATAAATGGTCTAGGAGAAAGTGAGGACTGCACAGCTGAAAATGTGTTGCTGGAAAAGTGCAGCAGGTCAGGCAGCATCCAAGGAACAGGAGAATTGACGTTTCGGGCATGAGCTCAAAAGGATTCCTGAAGAAGGGCTCATGCCCGAAACGTCGATTCTCCTGCACCTTGGATGCTGCCTGACCTGCTGCACCTTTCCAGCAACACATTTTCAGCTGTGTTACATAAATGACATATTTCACTGAACTCACTATACTGTTAACCTATAATGCTCCAATGATAGGACATCTTCAGTTCATACTCAGAAAATATACAAATATAAATCTAAAGCAAGGGATAGGGCGTAAGGTAACTCTGCGCAGACATCAAAGAACCTCAAAAACCAGAGACACATGTTAGAGTTTCAGATAGAATCCTACAGTGCGGAAGGAGGCCATTCAGCCCATCAAGTCTGCATTGAGCTTCTGACCAAACCAGACCCAGGCCCCACCATAATCCTACATTTTCCATGGATCATCCACCTAGTCTGAACATCCTGGAGACTATATGCAATGTAACCAGCACAACTCTGGACTATGGGAGGAAGCCAGGGCACCCAGAGGAAACCCACACAAACACATGGAGAATACGCAAACTCCAGTCACCAGAGGCTGAAATCGAACCTAGCCCCGATGGCTGATGCACAATCTTATGATTAGTATGATCCATCGGAACCTGACTCATTCAAATCTCTTATGTTCAACCTCTGCTGCTAATCTAAATGATTAAAGCTCTATTTCTGCCTTTAATCTATATTTCCCCAGATCTTACAAATCAGGAATTGGATCAGTTTCCTCTGGAGGTCAGCACCTGCCAGTTTAGGTAACAGACTGGCTCACTTTTCTAAATAAATGTACATTTGCTGCTTTAGTTATGTTAAATCTGTTAAAGTCAGAGATAATACTACACAGATAAAGGAGATCACAGCTGCAAATGTGTTGCTGGTCAAAGCACAGCAGGCCAGGCAGCATCTCAGGAATAGAGAATTCGACGTTTCGAGCATAAGCCCTTCATCAGGAATAAGAGAGAGAGAGCCAAGCAGGCTAAGATAAAAGGTAGGGAGGAGGGACTAGGGGGAGGGGCGATGGAGGTGGGATAGGTGGAAGGAGGTCAAGGTGAGGGTGATAGGCCGGAGTGGGGTGGGGGCGGAGAGGTCAGGAAGAGGATTGCAGGTTAGGAGGGCGACAGATAAAGGCCATTTAGCCAATCAGGTCCATGTTGAAACAATCCAGTCAGTCCTTGTACCACCGTACCATTAGCTAATCAAAACAGTTCACATTTCTCTGTCATTCCCAGAGAACCTACAACTCATTTTCTCTTTGAATTCATATCAGATACAGTTCTGCAATATCTGGGACACTTGGGAACTGTGGGGAGCAACCAGTAAACCAGAAATGCTGGTTAACAACTGTGGTTCGTGTAACAATAGGAATTGAATAGAAACCTATCATAGAGTACACTGATCCTTTCAAAACTTTTAAGAGTCTTGCCTCCTTTCACCGTAAGCATAGAGAGAAAAATACTCCAACCAGATAGTGAAGGCGGCGTTTAGTATGCTTTCCTTTATTGCTCAGCGTATTGAGTACAGGACTTGGGAGGCCATGTTGCCACTGATGGAATATTGCGTGCAATTCTGTTCTCCTTCCTATCGGAAAGATGTTGTGAAACTTGAAAGGGTTCAGAAAAGATTTACAAGGATGTTGCCAGGGTTAGAGGATTTGAGCTATAGGGAGAGGCTGAACAGGCTGGGGCTGTTTTCCCTGGAGCGTCGGAGGCTGAGGGGTGACCTTATAGAGGTTTACAAAATTATGAGGGGATAGGATAAATAAACAAAGTCTTTTCCCTGGGGTCAGGGAGTCCAGAACTAGAGGGCATAGGTTTAGGGTGAGAGGGGAAATTTATAAAAGAGACCTACACGGCAACTTTTTCACGCAGAGGGTGGTACATGTATGGAATGAGCTGCCAGAGGAAGTGGTGGAGGCTGGTATAATTGCAACATGTAAAAGGCAGTTGGATAGATATATGAATAGGAAGGGTTTGGAGGGATATGGGCCGGGTGCTGGCAGGTGGGACTAGATTGGGTTGGGATATCTGGTTGGCATGGACAGGTTGGACCGAAGGGTCTGTTTCCATGCTGTACATCTCTATGACTCTATGAGTTAACAATCCCTTCAGTCAGACAATGTTGGTTATTTTACAGAGTAACTGTGATGTTTGGGGGTAGGTGTTGGATATTGGAGATTCCAATTGATGAAGCTGGTTGGGAGTTGGACAAAGCGAACTTCACTGTATAAATATATAATAGCCACCACTCCTCTATTTTCTGGCTGTGTCCACACCCTCCTGGTTCAGTGAGTCAGAGGCCATGCATTCAATCAGATATCAAAACTGACATTTGTGTGGCCTACTAAGGGAGCTCAACTCTCTGAGGGGTGCTGTCTTTTCATTGAGATCTTAAACTGAGACTGACTCAAAGATCCCATAACTCTATATGAAGAGGAGTCTGAGAACTCTGCCTGCTTCCGGGGCTGATATTTATCCGCCAATGCTGATCTTGCTTTTGTGCACCTCCTGTGTAACCATAACCTTGCACACCTCACTCTGTCTAAGCACCCTGTGATCTGTTGGCCCTTGTTTGCTATGATCTGCCTGTACTGCTCACAAAACAAAACTTTTCACTGTACTCAGATACACATGACAACAAAAAAACCAAATCAAATCAAATTAAATCAAACAAATCAGGAAAATGTAAATCATCTGGTTATTATCCAATTGTTTTCTTTAATATTTTCACAGGACATGGGCATCACTGGTCAGGCCAGCATTTATTGCCTTTCCTGAATTACCCTTGAGAAGGTGGGGGTGAGCTACTTTCTTGAACTTCCTGATGAAGGGCTCCTTCCCAAAACATCAATTTTCCTGCCCCTCGGATGCTACTTGACCTGCTGTGCTTTTCCAGCACCACTCTAATCTTGACTCTAATCTCCAGCATCTGCGGTCCTCACTTTCGCCTATATTGTTGAACTGCTGTACTCCTTGTGGTTTAGGTAATGCTGTTAGAGAGGGAGTTTTGACTTAGCAAGAGAGAGGCTATAGTTCCAAGTCAGGATACTATGCAACATAGAAAAGGAACCTGCAGGCAGTGATACTCCCATGTATCTGTTGCCCTTGTCCTCTAAGTGGTCGAGGTTGTGGGTTTGGAGTGCCCTGATTGCTGATTGCTGCAGTGCACCTAGTGCATGGTAGATATTGCTGTGACTCTGCATTGTGGTGGAGACCATGAATTTCCAAGGGGGTGGAGCTGCTTTGTTCTGGATGGTGCCAAGTCTCTTGATTCTTGTTGAACCAGAATCTATCCAGGTATTGGATCACGCTCCTGACTTGTGTCTTGTAGAAGTTGATTCAAACTATGAACTGTGAACCATTTCTGCCACCTACAATCAGATCCCACCATCAGAGATATATTTCCCTCTCCATCCTTATCAACATTCCGCAGAGACCTCTCCCTCCGCAACTCCCTAGTTAGGTCCACGCCCCCCTACCAACCCACCCTTCACTCACGGCTCCTTCCCCTGCCACCACAAGAGGTGTAAAACCTGTGCCCACATCTCCCCCCTCACTTCCATCCAAGGCCCCAGAGGATCCTTCCACATCCAGCAGAGATTTTCCTGCACATCCAAACACCCCATCTCCTGTGTCCATTGCCCTCGATGTGGTCTCCTCTACACTGCAGAGAGAGGATGCCAACTCAAGGAACATTTCAGAGAACATCTCTGGGACACACTCACCAAACAACCCCACTGCCCCATGGCAGACCACTTCAACTCCCCCTCCCACCCAGCCAAGGACATGCAAGTCCTGCACCTCCTCCACTGCCAAATCCAAGCCACCTGACACTTGGAGGAAGAACACCTCATCTTCCACCTTGGGACCCTCCAACCACATGGTTGATGTCGATTTCACCAGTTTCCTCATCTCCCGTACCCCCTACCTCATCCCAGATCCAAACCCCCAACTTGGAACTGCCCTCTTGAACTGTCCTACCTGTCCATCTTCCTTCCCACCTATCAGCTCCACTCTTCCCTCCCACCTATCACCATCATCCTACCTCCATCTGCCTATTACCTTCTCAGCTACCTTCGCCCCAGCCCCACCCCCACCCTCCTATTTGTCTCTCAGCCCTCTTCCCCCTCCTCCACATTCCAGATGAAGGGCCTATGCCCGATACGTCGACGCTCCTGCTCCTCGGATGCTGCCTGACCGGCTGTGCTTTTCCAGCGCCATACTTTTCGAATCTGATCTCCAGCATCTGCAGTCCTCACTTTCTCCGTGTAGAAGATGGACAGGTATTGGGGGAGACCGGAAATGATTTACTAGACCTTGAATTCTCAGCCTCAGGCCTGGTCCCACAGCTACACGTGGGAGCTGGCTGTGAGCAGATTGGTTGCTACATCGCCGATGTTATGACAGTGTCTCTGGAGGGCATGGAAAGCACCATTGAAATGTAAGTTCTTTCATTTTAGGCGTTTTCCTGGCAGTAACAAACTCAGAGGCTTCTCTCCAAATTTTCCACTGCTCGTCACAATAGAAGGGTCAACTGTGATATGTCTGAATCAGGACAGCTAAAGACAAGTATCTGGGGCAAAGTGGCTCTTTAATGCAGAGCACTGTGCAAGCAACCCAGCTGAGAGCAGGCTTGACCTATCAAGCAATAGAACAACTGTGTCTTCCAATCTATCTAATGCATACTCCTGACATCTGTTAATCTGGGTCACAGTGAATTAAACATACAGCAGGCTGGTGCAGCTGCAACCAGCTCCCATTCATCATGTAAATCATTAAACTAGAGGACACCTCGCAACACAACCTAACCCTAACCGTAATGACTGGTATGGGTCCAAACTAGTCTCCAATACCTTAAAGTACAACTCCAATTCATCATTTCATGGTTTTTCCTTTTCTCACATACAATGTTGCCATAGTCATTCTGGAGCAGGAGGTTACTGCTCTCACGAGAGAGAGAGAGAGAGAGAGAGAGAGAGAGAGATCGTTGAATCTGAGGGTTACCACACCTCAGGCAAGGGAAGATGTTGACAGTCCTTCGTGTTAACCTCAGCCATTGTGGGAAATGAACCGCCACTGCTGGCATCACTCTGCAATACAAACTAACATCCAGCCAGCAGAGCAAACTGACCCCAACCCTTCCCGCACCGCCCCCCCAACCCCCTCAAATACAGACCCACTGAGGGCCGCACAATGACCAGGGCAGTTGGGAGAAGATCTAGCCCCTGTTGTAGGGGATAAGAGCCAGGTTCCCCTCTCACACCTCTGAGCTGCTGCTGTTTAAGAGGGGGCACCACAGAGATCTGGTAACATAGACTTAGGGTCGGTATTACTCCTGGAGGTATCAATACACATCCCCAACCACCACAGCCAGTCAGACTTTATCTCCATCCCCAGTATTTTGAGAACTCAAAAGTACGAAGGAAGTGAAAATAACATCAGCATATTCTTGTTTCATGTCCACTCTGATGGGGCCAAATGGACCTCCCAGCCAACGCTCATTTCAATTTCCCCAACCACCCTCCCTTTCTGACATGACCATCCTTGACCTCCTCCCTTGCCAAAACAAACCACAGCTTCTCTTGGAGGAACAACACCTTATCTTCCACCCAGTCACACTACAGCCCGGAGGACTCAATATTGAGTTCTCTAATTTCAAATAACTTCCCCTCCCATCCCCCCTACTCCCTTCATAGCTGCTCCCTCTCTCTTCCACTGCTCCCTGCCACCAACTGGCATCATTCCTCCCATTGACCAACCAGGTCGTACCCTCTACCTGTCTTCACCTATCTCCACTTCACCACCCAGCCTCCACCACCCCTTTTATCTGCAGCGTTCCTTTATTCCCGATGGGTCAAAATCCTGGAATTTGTTCCCCAGAGGCCTTGTGAGTCAACCTACAGCACACGGACTGTAGTGGTTCCATTATATCCCAGTGGAGTTTATCTTGTGATGCCAGCTAACTATTTTAGGTTGGAACTGTTTTCCATAAAACAATCATGACCCTCTATTCCCTTTTCATTTATTTGCTAATCTAGCTCTCTCTTAAATACATCTATAACCATTCAATTCAACTACTTCCTGGTGTGGTGAGCCCCATTTTCTCAAAGAAAGAACTAGCTATGTCATTCGTCCTCTCCTAGTCTAATTGCCTGACTTGAATATTTTTCAGATACTGGACTAAGAACCTTTGTGCCAGAAGATTGGTGGGGAAGTTGAAGCTGAGTCACAAGCCTGACTAAACATTAACAGGCAAGTGCTGGCGAGGGCATCACAGTGATATCAAAATGGTTTGCATGCAAAATTTGCAGATAATAGCAAATTGCATTGAGATAGCAAATGGAAGTGATTGAATTTGAATGGTAGAGATGTATTCAAAGAGAGCTAGATAAGTAAATGAGTGAAAAGGCAACACAGAGCAACCTCATTACCTGAACATTAATTATCCGAATGTCGGATTATCCAACCAAAGATCTCAAGGTCCCGTAAAAACCTATCCATTATCTGAACAATCAGTTATCCAAACTCTCAGTTATCTGAACAAAATACTTCCCGCCTGTCTTGTTTGGATAATCGAGGTTGCTCTGTAGAGGGTTATGATTGTTGTATTAAAAAATGTTAGAACCTGGAATAGTTAACTGGCATGTAGTATCGAAGTAGGAAAACATGCAAAGGCTCTTTACAAACAAACCTTTGGCACTAAGTTACATATGGTGATGCTGAGAGATAAGACAAGGAGGTAAGCTTTAAGCAGCTTCTAAGATAAACTGGAGAAGCTGGGCTGTTCTCCTTTCAAAAGGGAAGATTGATGGGAGTTTTGATAAGAGTTGTTCAAAATCATGAGGGATTCAGAGATAACAGATAGGGAGATACTGTTGCCAGAGTGTCAACAAACGGGGCACTGATGCAAGGTGTTTGGTAAAAGTATCGACAGCAACGTGAGGAAAATCCTTTTTCACCAGCAACTGATTGGGAATTGCCTGAGTGTGGTGGTGGAAGCACAGTGAATCACGGGTTTGAAAAGGCAATTGGATAAGCTCCTGAAGATAAAAAGAAAACTTGGAGGATTACAGGGAAAAGGAAGGGGAGTGGGACTAGCTGAACCACTGTTGTGAACATCTGCCACAGACTTGATGGGTGGAATGGCCCACATCTATACTATGATCAACCTACAATTCTATTATTATAGAGAAGTACAAAAAAGGGGTTGAGAAGCAGTGAGGGATTCCAGCTGAAGGCTGCCTGTGGTAGGGTAATTAAAGTTAGTTCAAGTCCTGAATTAGTTGGAATCACAGAATCTCTACAGTGTGGAAGCAGGCCATTCAGCCCATCGTGTCTACAATGATCCTCTGAAGAACATCCCACCCAAACCCACCCCATCCCTCTAATCCTCTATTTCCCATGGATAACCCACCTAACTATCACATCCTCGAACACTATGGGCCATTTAACGTGGCCAATCCACCTAACCTACATAACTTTGGACGGTGGGAGGGAACCTATGCAGACACACTGATAATGTACACAATTCACACAGACAGCCACCCAAAGCTGGAATTGATCCTGGGTCCCTGGTGCTGGGAGGCAGCAGTACTAACCACTGAGCCACCCTGCTGCCCCAAGTGTTAAAGTTAATTAGAATTCTAGCTAGAGGCCAGAACTGCAGACACGTACAGAGCTTGAAGGATTGTAGATGGTTACAGAGCAAGGAGCATCCTCCCAGCAAGAACATTGACTCCTGGTGTTTCTCTCCAATACTCTAACAGCACTGTTTTGGTTTCCCATCTCCTCTCCAATTCAGCACCTAATATTAGTACAAGCTTGCATTTATATAGTGATTTTCATGACATCAGGCCATCCCAAACCCTTAATGGTCAATGAGGTTCTTTTTATTCAAAGTGGACAGACCGTTGCAATGTAGGAAACAGAGTAGCTCCCACAACCAACCATGTAATAACAGCCCATTCAGTGACATCGCATAAAGGATTTCTATTGGAAATGGGGAGAGCCTCCCTCCCTTGGTGATGGGATTGTTTACATGCACCCAAGAGGGAGGGCAGGATTAGCATTCTGGCTGAAAGACAGCGCCCCCGACAGTGCAGGGCTCCCTCGGAACTGCAGTTGGAAAGCCATCCTCGATGCTGTATCCCAGTCTCCGAAGCAGAATTGACAAACTTCTGACTCGGAGGCGAGAGCCCTGCACATGGAGTTACGGGGACAGCTAAAGCAAATGAAAGCCATGGCAAACCAAAGTCAAAACACAAGGGGAGTAAAATCTGCTACCTATCCTGTGGCAATCCTCTGCACTCAGAAAGTTTGCAAAAGGACTGAAAGACCTGATTAGAACAACATGACCATTGTAAATATTAACCCCCAGACTGCGCGATATTCGCCAAAGCGGGGGAAAATATCCCTGATCTGATCAAAGGTCACATTAGTTTGAGACTGTGACATGTTGAGAGTGGGTTATCACATCTCCCATGTCTTCCTTTCACAGCTGACGTTTCCGAAAGGCAACGTTGGTTAATTGTGAACAAATCACTTCAAAGTGGTCACAGTGGCAAAATAAAAACCATTCCAAAGGGAGGAAAACAAATACAGTGGCTATCAGGCGCTACTGACCCGCACAGGCTCAAGTCATCGTGTTGCCTCTCTGAGCAAAACAAGGAGGCATACAGAGGACGATGGAAACTAAATGGGAGTGGAGTCTGGAAACTTACAGAACAGTTAGCTCTAATGCTTCCATTTCAGGTCCAACTGATTGAGAGCTGGAGACAGTTTTGTCACAGCCGCCATGGATAACGGCCTATGCAAATTGAGTTACTGACCAAGGAGCAACACACATTATGGCATTGTACCCTTCCGTTGGAAAACTTTCAGAAAAGTTTCTCTATCAACATTTTTACGCTCATTTACCTGAGCTGTCACATCTGTTGTACACTTAGCCTGTGTTGCATTTACAGGGACTTTGATACAGTGACCTGGTTATCTACTTCCAAATACATTCCATTCCTCACCATCTAATCTTTGTAACATTGCCCCATCTCAACCTCTGTAACTCTGCAAAGCCGTTGATCCATCTGAGAATTGTGTACATGAGTCATACACCCTGGAATTCCTAGTTTTGTTAGTACAGCATTATTATTCCAGAAAATGAAACTACAATATGTGGGTTGGTGCCCTGACTGCTCAACTGTTCCGTCGTTGAATTGATGACTCACTTTACAATGATGCTTTATGGTGCATGATTGACTTTTCTCAGAGTCCACACCCAGAGGTAGCCAATCAATTGCAGAATGAACTGGAAGCCAAAGACAATAAAGCTAATTCAATTTAATTGTGGAGTCGACATTCTAAAGGATTGAATAAATAGACACTTTGAGGGCAATCGCATAGGGGTCTGAATGATGTGGGCTACAGTGAAAAATGGTGAGAAGTCTAGCAAGGTGTATCTTGACATCAGTAACAATTGGTTGGATTCTTTCAACTAAACGCTGGGCTCCAAGCCAAGATTCTCACTAGGCAGCTGTGAGATGACTATTAACAGGGATTAGTACTTTTCAACAGCCTTATTAACACCAAATTTGCCTCATTAATATGCAGCCACCTATCGTGACGTGAGGAAACGAGATGTTGATAATTCCCAACATGAAAGTCAGAGCAGGAACCTGACAACACCAGCACCTGGGAGCCTACTCCCCTGGGCCACCATCTTGGTCCACTTGATAAGGGCATCTCAGGGCAGGCTCCACACTCTCAGATTCATCTCACATCTGCCAGCTTTCCAAAACCCAGACAGCACTTTGCTGATTCATTTAGGAACAGCATTAGGCCATTCAGTCCCTCGGGCCTGTTCCACTCAGTGCACTGTTGCATTTTAAACCTGTTGTTTGGGGAAACTTGGCAACTGGCATTGCACTGCTGCTGCAAGGATGCTTTGCACTCAGGGACAGGCACATAGCTCATGGATTGGACCAGGCTGCACCTCAGCTTCCACTGTTATCACTGCACAGCATCTCTGGCTCAAATTAGTTGTACTGCCTTGCCATGTCCTTTGGTAAATTGAACCCTATGTTGACGACATTGACTTTTCTGTTTTGTGCACATACACAGGGGCAGGCTGCTTGCTGTGCTCACCAGTAAAGGACTAGAACATCCTGCTACAGAGTAAGACATTCATCTCACTCTTTACTACATGTTCTAGCTGCCTGTATGGCAAACAAACTGCACCATCTTTCAACCAAATGGCTACGTCTGAAGTTATTTGGGGAGACGTCTCCAGTCAAGTCAAGGGGGGAGGCTGTTGTCAGTGTGGAGAGTCTCCAACTCATTAACCAAGGAAGGGATTTACACACAGTCCAGGACCTTGGGCCTGGTAGTCTTGTCCACTTAGGGCTTCTTAAAACTTCACAATATCCCAGGTGACACTCCAGCGCTGTCAGGAGAGAGTGCTGCACTATCAGAGGAACCATCTTTCAAATGGGATGTTAAACAGAGGCCCGAGTACCTTCTTGGGCAGATGTAAAAGATCCAATGGTGCAGGTTGAAGAAGTGTGAAGCTGTAACCCAGAGTCCTGTCCAACTGACATTGAGAAACCCCATTGTCCAGTCATTATCACTTTGATACTGCCCCATTTCCTGCATTACAACAGCAAATAAATTTCAACACTGCTTTCTTGGCTGTAAACTGCTTTGAGACGATCGTGAGAAGTTCTGTATAAAATATAGACTTTTGACCAAGCTTTTGGTCCCATTTCCCAACAGCTCCTTATATGGCTCAGTGTCATATTTTGTCTCATCAGTCCACTGGGAAGCAGCTTGGGTCTTTTTACCAGGGTGGAGGTGCTATACAAATGCAAGCTATTACTGTCACATGTTTGCAATTTGCCATCATTGAGAACATGCACATAGAATCACTATACTGTGGAAGCAAGCCAATCAGCCCATTGAGTCCATACAGACCACTGCGAACAGCATCCCACTCACTCCCATGCCTGCATTTCCCATAGCTAATACACCTAACCTGCACACTGTGGACAATTTAGCACAGCCAATCCATCTAACCTGCACATCTTTGGACTATGGGAGGAAACTGGAGCACCCAAAGGAAACCCACACAGACACAGTGAGAATGCGCAAACTCCACACAGACAGTTTACCGAGGGCGGAATCGAACCTGGGTCCCTAGTGCTGTGAGACAGCAGCGCTAACTACTGGGGCACCATGGCACCCCTTGTTTGTTTTTTTTCCCGAGGATAATCAGGCCATCACCTGTTCATGTGTCTGCAGAATATTTGGTAAAGTGCGAAATTAATCCTCTGGACTTGCCTTTAATTCTATAGAGTCTTTAAGAGCTCACATTCCCAAGTGGCATGTTGCAACATAATTAAATTAACAACAATAATTTATATCTTGGGATCAATCGCCTCAGAAGAAAGCCACAAGCATCGCGTTATGGTTAAAAAAATCTGATGAAACATAGTTGATCCAAAAAGATTTGTCACAATAAAAAATCTTTGCCATGTTTCTGTGAGATGGGTACAAAAAATTAACATGTATAAACGTCTTCACTGCGATAAAGGCTAGAATTTTCTCAAGGGTTAGCAATAAACTGGCTTTGAAATGTAAAATTTCTCAACCATCCTCCAATGAACCAAATAGAAATGAAACTTAAATTACAGTTTCCTAAAGTTTTCTTGCAGCATGCTTTAATTCAGCAATAACTCTGACTTAACAATGTGAAAGACTTTTGGAAGGATTCCTTGTACAACATAAAGAATAGCAAACAGAGTTGGCGCTCACTGTATAAGCTGTTTAGCTCATCATCACCCAACCCCACCTTGTAGGAACATGATACGCATTGTTTACGGTGGATTATTTTCAATGGTGAATATGTGTTAAAAGCTTGAAATCAACACCGAACTTTTGGGCATCTTGGCCTCTGCTCTCTGAAGACAGGAAAGCTGAAGACATCAAAGAAGGGAGGTGAAATGCCAAACCAGCAAAAGACAAATTCCTGCCACAAACATTCTAGCCCTAAGTGCTCGAATGCATTTTTTTGGATGTACTTGGTTCTCAAGAATGCACTTTGATGTCAAATATGTGGATGGAAAAGAGGGAGAAGGGAATACAAGGTGTTTTTTTGTTTGAGAGAGAGGTTAAGGCGACCTGGCTCACTAAATCCACAATATTTCCTGGATCTCAAAGCGATCCTGTCACCATATCTGTCAATCGCCCATCTCTTCGTGAATACTTCTGACTGACTCTTAGACTTACTTGCAACCTTCCATTCAGTCTCCTTCCCTGGTGGTCAAACAGGTGCGGACAGAAGGAACCAAATACAGGGTTCAAACTGTAAGGAAATGGAAGGAAGGGGCCGAAGGAGCAAGGAATATTGGACCTCTGGTATGTGCTGTCAATGATGCAGAGGAAGGGGCTTGTTAATCATGGCCCACCGTCTGAGCTTCTGATCTGAGCTATCACATGGGAAACAGGAGAGGTAGGAACTTCAGCCCTTACAGCTTGGGCCACCATCCCATAAGGTCATGACTACTCCTCTGAAGGGTACCGCGTTTTCCTCATACTCCTTGATGCCTTTAATGTCTAGAAATGTATCCATTTCTTTCTTGAACATACTCAGTGATTCGACTTCCACTGCCTTTGCAATAGACAATTCCACACTTTCACCACCCTCTGAGTGAAGAAATGTTTCCTCTTCTCAGTATTAAACAGTCTACCTGGTATTCTGAGACTACGTCCCCTGGTTCTAGACTCCTCAACTAGGGGAACATCCTCCCTGCATCCAGTCTGTCCAGCCCAGATGAATTTTATACGTTTCGGTCCGATCCCATCGCTTTCATGTAAACTCAACTGATCACCAGCCCAGTCCAACCAGCCAGGCAAGAGGTACTAACAGGGGTCAGACAGTCTTCCTCATAAGCACTATGACACTGCAATAAAATAAGAAGCATTTCAGGATGCTCCTGAGCAAACTCTTAGTACCCGGCTCTTGAGTAACTGAGGTTGCCACGGGGATAAGCCCAGAATCTGTCATTAACAGTCCCCTGTAAAGATCTGCTTCTGGGAGTCAGTGCATAGCTTCTTCTAGCTCCCATTCTCTATCCAGAAGCACACTATGGAACCCAAACAATAATACTCTCAAAAGATCCAAATCAAGTCAAGATGCTTTTTTAAGTATGTCCTCCGCCAGTCTCTCCTAAAGTTGGACTAAGCAAATACTTGGGGGATGAGGCCAGATTCCAATAGTTGGCTGTTTCATTTTTCTTAGCAGCATTCTGTCATTAACATTTTTGCTCTCCGTCAGCTACATTTATATTGTCACCATAATGTAGACTGGTCACATATTTTTACATTTATTCATCAGGTGAGGACATTATTGGCTGTGCCAACATTTATTGCCCATCCTAATTGCCCAGAGGGCAGTTAAGAATCAACCACTTCACTGCGAGTCTGGAATGACATGTCGGCCAGACCAGGTAAGGATAACAGATTTCCCTCCCTGAAGGACATCAGTGACCCGGACGATATTTGAAGCACAGCCAATAGTAATTTCACCGTCAATATTTCTGAGAGAAGTCTTAAATTTCAGGTTTCGGAATTGAATTTGATTTGTATTCCCTATGACCCATGCCCTTGGAGATTTCGTCAAAGTTATTAGCACAGTAATCTTCCTACTCCACCACCATTTCCCCAGGCTAGAAAGCCTATAACTAGGGAATATAGTCCCAGGCTGAAAATGTGCTGCTGGAAAAGCGCAGGAGGTCAGGCAGCATCCAAGGAACAGGAGATTCAACATTTCGGGCATAAGCCCTTCTTCAGGAAAGATTGCTGCGCTTTTCCAGCAACACATTTTCAGCTCTGATCTCCAGCATCTGCAGACCTCACTTTCTCCTCAACATAGTCCCAGGATAAGGGGTCAGCCATTTCAGTCTGAGAGTAGGAAAAATATCTTTATTCGGAGGGTTGTGAATCTTCAGATTCGTCTATCCAAGTGGCCTGTGGATGTGCTGCCTCTGAGAACTTCTAGGACTAGAAGAATCAAAAGGATATGAAGATAGCATTGGAAAGTGGAGTTGAAGTAGAAAATTAGCCGTGAGCTGGAGGGGCCAAATGGCCTACTCCGGCTCCTCATGTATATATGCTTTAGGTTACTTTCAAAAGGTCTACCTCATGATGATCCAATCAATAAAAAGAAACAAATATGACAACAGTATTGGAAGAAGCTTCATAGAGTAGGTGCAGGAAAATTGGAGGGAAAAAAGGGAGAAAACGAGAATAATCCAAAATACGCATCCAAAAGACAGAGCACCTTTTGAGATTCGTTCAGAACAGAAGAATTAAATAATTCTGTGTACAATAACTTCACATAAGCCGAAAATCCTGATCCAATGAAACCATGCAAACCTCTCATCTGCTATTCACTGGTGGTTTGGCATGGTCTGTATTAATCTTCTCGGTCATGATTAAGCCACACTGAAGTCAACAACACTTTATAAAGCAGACCCGCACCAATGGAATAATCAGTGAAATAACATTTGGTCAAGGAAGGAAGCTTACTTGTCCAAGAAGCTGAGCAGAATTTTCCTCTTTTTGTAAGCCGTGATTCAGTGGGCAGTGCCCTGGCCTCTGAGTCAGATGGTTGGAGAACTGAATCCACCCCTGGGATCGAACATCAAAGCTAGGCTGACACTTCAGTGCAGTGCAGAGGGAGTGCGAAACTATCATTATGTTTCAGATGAGATATTGAACCAAGTCCTCACTTCCCCTCTCAGGTTGATCCCCATCGCAATGTTTCGAAGAATGGCAGCAGTACCTTGACCAATACTTATCCCTCAGTCAACACTATGAAAGCAGATTATCTACTCAACATCACATTGCTGTATGAGGGAGTGTGCAAAATGGTTGCTTTTTTTTAAATATAATTATACTGATGACACTTTTAAAGGTTATGAAGTGCTTTAGAAATTGTTGAGATTGTGAAAGGTTCTATGTGAATGTAAGTCCTTGCTTCCTTTTACTGCCTTAGGGACAAAAGAAACTGCAGAAGCTGGAATCCAAGGTAGACAGGCAGGAGGCTGGAAGAACACAGCAAGCCAGGCAGCAACAGGAGGTGGAGAAGTCGATGTTTCAGGTGTAACCCTTCCTCAGGACTGGGGGTGGGTCTGGGGGGGAGCTGCAGATAAAGGGAGTGGTGGGGGTCAGGGTGGTGACATGGGGATAGGTGAAGACAGGTAGAGGTTATGACCTGGTTCATCCTTTTATTGCCTTAGCATTTTTCTGGAGCACAATTAACACTATGAACCCCTTTGCACATGAACTGACCACACTGGCTTTTGAAGCCAAGATAATTATAAAGCGGAGTTGAAACTTATCTCCAGTGATATACCAGTCGAGTTGGCACCCACTGGAAAACGAGAAAAACTGAGCCCAAGCCACACGAGAATTGTTTCTGACTCAAAATGCCTCAGCCTTCAGCTCCAAAGCACAGCATTACAGAAAGAAAAACTGCGATTGGGCCTGAACTCAGAATCTTAAAGAAATAGAGTCAACCAGTAACTAGAGTAACTTCAGAGAATCAATGCTGATGAGAGAAGGGAGTTGCCAAGTGTCTCTGCCAACAAAACCCTTCAAAACATGTTATTCTAAAAGCATGTTCCATAAGGATATAACAACTAGAGTCATAAAAGTATAGAATGCCTACTGCACAGAAGCAGGCCATTCAGCCTATCAAGCACATACCAACCCTCCAAAGAGCATCCCAAAGACCTACCCTGTATTTCCCAAGGCCAATCCACCTAATTTATGCAACCCTAAGCACTTTAGCATGGCCGATCCACCCAACCAGCACATCTTTTGGACTGTGGAAGGAAACCCACACAGACACAGGGAAGAATATTCAAACCCCACACAGACAGTGGCCCATGGCTGGAATCGAACCTGGGTCCCTGGTGCTGGGAAGCAGCAGTGCTAACTACTGAGCCATTATGCCATCCTAAGAAGGCTATTAGGAACAGGAGTAGACAATTCAGCCCCTCAAGGAAGCTACACCATTCAAAACAATCATGGCTGATCTCATCTCAATCTGAACTCCACTTTCCCACCCACTCTCCATAACCCTTCAACTCCTTACTGATTAAAATCTGTCTATTTCCTTCATAAATTTACTCAATGCCTCGAGATCCACTGCACTCTGGGATAGTGAATTCCACTGATTCATGATCCTTTGGGAGAAGTAATTCCTCATCATTTCTGTTCTAATTCTGCTGACTCTTATCCTGAAACAATGGTTTCTTGTTCCAGATCACCTCACAAAAGGCAATATCTACTCTGTTAATCTCCTTGGTCATCTCACATACCTCAATTAGATTTTTTTTGTTCTGAAGTCAAATGTGTAGAATATTGCACAGTCCCAGATGTATCCCAATTTCAGTGGATGGAAAAGCTAACGTCTCAATGTTTGCTATGGAAACATGGCTCCCACAAAACCTGAAAGGATTAAAGTCTGGGGTGGAAGCCAGCAACATTGGCCTAGGTGAGGTTTGAAACTCTGACTTTGTCATTTGCACACCGTTCTAACCATCTGAGCTAACCAGCCACCACAAGGTCAGTGATAGATCGAAAAACATAAAATGAAGGAGTTACAGAAGGTCATTCAGCCCCTCAAGCTTGCTCTATCATAGTTGACCTTCAATGACAAGTCCACTCAGCCGCCTTATCCCGATTTCCAGAGTTTCTGAAAGTCTATCAAACACAGGCTTGAATATGTCAATAAGCACATGTCTAGAGCTTTCTCTTGGGGTGCAGAATTTCAAAGATTCAAAGCTCTTCCATTAAATAAAATTCTTTAAGAATGTGTACACACATTGCGCCAAGTTCTCCTCAATAAAACAGAAATGCAACATTTAATTTGCACACAGCCAACTCCCAAAAACAGGGATATGATAACAACCATGCAGGTGGCATGGTGGCTCAGTGGTTGGCATTGCTGCCTCGTGGGACCAGGGTTAGATTCCACTCCCGGGCGACTGTCTGTGTGAAGTTTGCATATTCTCCGTTTGTCTGTGTGGACTTCCTCTGGGTGCTCCAGTTTCCTTCCACATTCCAAAGATGTGCAGATTAAGTGGATTGGCAATGCTAAATTTCCCCATAGTCTGTAGGTTTGATGGGTTAGCCATGGAAAGTGCAGGGTTATAATGAGAGAATTTTGGGGTAGACGCTGTTTGGTGTGGGCCGAATAGTCTCCTCCCACACTGCAGGGATTCTAAATCCAAAGGTGTCTGGGATGCAGAATTTCAAAGATTCACAACTCTCTTGCAAATAAATGTCTTTAAGAACATGTACACACTTTGAAAAAGCATGCAACACCACACTTTGTTTTACTCTGATCTCTGGGATCTGCAGTCCTCTCTTTCTCCCTGTACACACACGTTGGACCAATTTCAACAGCTGACATCCATTTTCCAGTTCGTTTGTCAGTGCTATGCCTTAATCAAAGTCAATCTGCGAAAGTTAAAATTAAAACAAAGCTTGGCAGTTCATTGCCAATCATCCAGCTGGTGCATTCTCCATGGCAACGCCTGTACCAATCAGTGCTCACTTGTCAACTAATCAGCACTCTCTCCTTGTACACAGTAAATAGAGGTTTCCTGTTTGTGTTGGTATTCCTGTGAATTCTCAGAAGTGCAAAATGGAAAGTTTTGACCAAATGTGTCTCTTTCCAGCTGTACTAAAGAAATGTCTCCTCATCTCATCCTGAAGCATCTCTCTCCTGAGATGGTGATCCTCAGTCTGAGACACTCCATATGGAGAAGCATTAGAATGAAACGTTTGCCTTCCTTCGGGCGCACAGCCTCTCAGTTCAGATGGAGCTTTGTCCCAGTTGAGAGCAATGTTCCCTCTAAAATACAGCATAAATTCAGCCTAACACTCTTCAACTGGAGATTAATGTGCATTAGGTTCTCTGAAGGGGACTGACACTTTGTGACTATTTCCACCAACTCTTGGGGAACATAATGCTGTGGGTTTGTACATTGTAAATGGGTTCTGAAATAAACTACACAGAGACCGGTATCCCCATCACCAAGTCCCCCTTTATTTACACGTGGACAGTATATGGACTCTGACCAGCCAATTCCGAGTCAGTCACTGTAGACGCCCTGAGACTCCTGTTTTGACCGGTCAGCCTGGACTCAGCCCAGATCCCAGTGAGGGAACTCATACTCAATGAGATCCACCCGGATCAATCTCATTCTAATCACCACATGCTCCAGATGTTTGACACAATTTTATCCATAACTCCTAACTCAGAATGTGATCATAAAAAAAAAAGAGAGATTGAGTTTATGTTGTAGGTGGAGGCCATTTTGCCCTGTTCCTCCATTCAAACAGATCAAAGCTGATCTGAGACCTAACTCCAAATATCCATTCTGAAGGAGGGTCACTGGATCTGAACCGTTAACTCTGATTTCTCCACACAGACCTGCTGAGTTTTTCCAACAATTCCTATTTTTTGTTTACAATTCCCAGCAGTTCTTTTGATTTTTTTCCCAATATATCCAGCATTGCTCTGCATCCTCTAGTCCCAGTCAACCAACATGGATAAGCAGGTAAGAAATAGGAGCAAGCGTAGGCCATCTGACCCCCTCGAGCCTGCTCCACCATTCAATAAGATCATGGCTGATCTTTTCGTGGACTCAGCTCCAGTTACCTACCTGCTCACCATGACCCTTAATTCCTTTACTATTCAAAAAAATCTATCTTTGCCTTTAACAAGGCAGCTTCAACTGCTTCACTGAGCAGAGAATTCCACAGATTCACAACCCTTTGGATGAAGAGGTTCCCCCTCAACTCAGTCCTTATTAAGTCACAAACTGCAAAGTGATATGAACATCTGATTACACTTCACTCTGTCAGGCTTCTCTGGACTCACATAGGTCCTAGACATGAGAGGACAATGTTCCAGGGCACCACATTACCCAGTTCCCCTCCTTTATACAACATGTGTCTTCAGTTACAACCCCAGTGAAATAAGCAGACTCAGTAAATGCGTTCCTCATGTCTGTGAAGTACGTTGGTACAGATAGATGCCAGGTCAGCTGTAATACCGTTACCTTCTGATAATCAATTCCAAACAGTCAGGCCTGTTAATTCCTATTGGATCCAGCACCCTACAGGTGCCAAACAGCAATTATAAAAACAAAGAGCCCCAAAACACAACCTGGACAGAATGACCAAGTAGGTGACAGCAGCATGTAGGATTTTTGTGGGTGTGCAGGATTAACCGTTATGTGAACTCATAATACAAGTGGCGTCAGCAATGTCTGAGTTTACAAACAATTAAACTAACTGGTAACAGGAGCTATTGGTTACGTGGTGAATCCCACAAGATAGTTTCATCTAATGAACTGCATTTTTCTGATTAAAACATCTTGCTGAGGGGCCAGGCCACAGGTTTCAGATCACTGCCAGAGATAAAATTGTGGAGGAGATGAGATAACTCCAGCAGTTGCTATTTGATGCTTCGAGGTTTTGGGGTGGGGAGGGGAAGGTGCGGGTAGAGGAGTGGAGATGGTTTTTGTGTTAAAAAACTACAATGGCAAAGTAGCAGTCGCTCATTCCAAGCCAACGGTACTGAGTAATGTGGAAGAATGATCCAAAAGGGAGCATTATCTTTACTGTAATTGTACAGCAGGCCTTATAGTGAGGGGAGAATGGGGGTAGATGACAGCATTTGGATAGTGTACTAGCAATCCAGAGGTCCAGGCAGATGTAATGGGGACATCGAATAAGGGCATAAGTTTGAATCCCATTGCACCTACCAGGACTAAAACCCATTTAATAAAATCCACAGTTGCATTAATTGCGACACGTAACTATCATCAATTGTCATTTAGTTTCCTAATATCCGATAGGTCAAGGAAGGAAATCTGCTGTCCTTACCTGGTCTGGCCCACGTGTGACTCCAGACCCTCAGCAGTGTGGTTGACTCTTCACGACCCTCTGAAATGGCCTACCAAGCTAGGCAGTTCAAGGACAATTAATGACAGAGTCATCGAGTATTACTGCACTAAAAGAGACCCTTCAACCCATTGAGTCTCTGCCATTAATCAAATACCTATCTACTTGAATCTTATTACCCAGCACTTGATCCATATTCTTTACACAATGGTATTTCAAGCACTCATTTAACTATTTTTTTAATTCATTCACAGGGTGAGGGCATCACTGCATTTATTGCCCATCCCTAATTGCCCAGAGGAGTTAAGATTCAACCAGGTTGCTGTGGGTCTGGAGTCACATGTAGGCCAGACCAGGTAAGGATAGCAGTTTCCTTCCTTAAAGGACATTAGTGAACCAGATGAGTTGCTCCCAACAATCGACAATTCATGGTCATCATTAGACTCTTAATTCCAGACTTTTTTTATTGAACTCAAATTCAACCATCTGTCCTGATGAGATTCAAACATTACCTGGGTCTCTGGATTAACAGTCCAGCAATAATACTGCTAGACTGTCAGCTCCTTTTATAGAACGTTAAATGTTGCAATATGTTTCCATATCTACCACTCTTTCAAGCAGTAAGTTCCAGATACCCATCACCCTGCGGTAGAAGATCTCCTTAAGGCCCCTCCAAACCTTCTGTTCTTTACCTTAAATCTATCCCCCTTTGGTAACCGACCCATCTTCAAGAGGAAAAGATTGATTCTTAGTGACCTATCTATTCCTTTCCTAGTTTCTCACTCAGCTTTTTCTGTTCCAAGGGTAACTGTCCCTGTGTATCTAGTTTCTCTTCATAATGGAAACATTCCATCTCAGGCAACATTCTGGTGAATTTACTCTGCACCCTCTCCAAAGAATTCATATCCTTCCCTTTTGGAAAACTGCATTCAATTCTGCTCTCCCTGCTGCAGGAATGATATTGTTAATCTTGGAAGGGTGTAGAGAAGATTTCTTGATGAAGGGCTAATGACTGAAACATTGATTTTCCTGCTCCTTGGGTCCTGCCAGAACTGCTTTGCTTTTCCAGCACCACACTCTCAACCGCAGACAAGATTTACAAGGATGTTGCCAGAGTTGGAGGGTTTGAGCTGTAGGGAGAGGCTGAGGAGTTACCTTATATAGAGGTTTATAAAATCATGAGAGGCATGGATAGGAGGTTTAAGGTTAGGGGGAAAAGATTCAAAAGGGACCTGAGGAGAAACCTTCTCATGCAGAGGATGGTGCATGTTTGAAATGAGTTGCCAGAGGTTGGTACAATTACAACATTTAAAAGGCATCTGGCTGGTATACAAATAGGAAGGGATTAAGAGGGATATGGGCCAAGTGCCGGCAAATGGGACTAGATTTATTTAGGATATCTAGCTGACATTGATGAGTTGGACTGAAGGGTCTGTTTCCTTGGTGTATGACTCCATGAGTCTATGGTGTGGTGACCAGAACTGCACACAGTACTCCAGCTGTGACTGAACCAAAGTTTTCTACAAGTCCTTTTTGCTCTTTTACTCTATGCCTTAACTAATAAAGACAACTAAAAACACATATGCCTTCTTAACCAACTTGCCTTGTTCATCTTGCTGCCTTCAAGGATTTATGGGCATGCAGACTGAAGTCCCTCTGAGCCTCTGCTTCCCAGGGTGGTACCATTCAACACTTAGTCTTTGTTAGTCCTCCCAAAGTGTATGATTTCACGCTTCGCAGGGTTCAACTCTACTTGCCATAGGTCTGACCATTTGACCAATCTGTCTATATGGAATCATCGAGTCATAGAGATGTACAGCACAGAAACAGACCCTTCAGTCCAACTAGTCCATGCCGACCAGATATCCCAACCCAATCTGGTCCTACCTGCCAGCACCTGGGCCATATCCCTCCAAAGCCTTCCTATTCATACACCCATCCAGATGCCTTTTATATGTTACAATTGTACTAGCCTCCACCACTCCCTCTGGCAGCTCATTTCATACACTCACCGCCCTTATATATCTTCCAGCAGTATAATGCTTATTATTATACTGCACCACCAATGTTAGTATCAACTGTGAACGTACAGGTGACAGCTCTTATATCCACACCCAAATCATTAGTGTATACTACAAACAACAAGGGACCCAGCACTGAACCCTGCAGTGCGTCAATGGACGTAGTTTTTAGTCACAAAATCAGCACTCTCCACTTCCTCCCACTTAGCCAATTTTGGATCCAATTTGAATGGATGCCAAACACTGGCCTTTGGCAGCGATGCACACACAAAAAGTATATTAAAAATAAGGTGTAGGAGAGAGAAAAAAAAACTTGCATTTACATAGCACCTTTCACAACCTCCGAACTTTTCAAAATGCTTTGCAATCAATGAAATACGGCCTTTCTGAAGTGCAGTCGCTGTCAGAAATACAGCAGGCAGTTTGCACACCATGGACTCTCATAAAGAGCAAAGTGATAATGACAAGATAATCTGTGTGTTCAAGGTTGATCGAGGGACAAATATTGGCCAAGACACTGAAATGCGCCTTGCTTTTCTTCAAAGCTATGACCTGGAATCTTTTATATCTACCGAGGAGGACAAAGAGACAATCAACGTATATGTCTTAAGCAAACAACAGCTCTGATGACAATGCAGCACCCCTTCAGTACTTCACCTTCAGGAAGAGTGGAGATGCTGTTCTGATATTAACCAAAGCTATTCAGTGAATTGTTTCCAAACATCTATCTAAAATATCACACCAGCTCTCTGGCTCAAGAGCCTACTCCTGATCTTCCACTCTATTCCTTACTCATTTTTCAATGTGTGGCTGCCTCACTGAAGATCGACTGCAGGTACTTAGTTAACACTTTAATAGAATTATTGCCAAGGTTGGCTTAGATAGCAAATGGGAGGAAGCCGTAAAATTCAGTGTATTTGGAGATGACGAGAGGGAGTGTGATTGTGTGTCTAAACAATTGAAGATTGGGCAGTATGACTCTCTGTGAGATTATAGTGAGGTAATAATAATTAGTTGAAAATGTGTTGCTGGTTAAAGCACAGCAGGTCAGGCAGCATCCAAGGAATAGGAAATTCGATGTTTCGGGCATAAGCCCTTCATCAGGATGAAGGGCTTATGCCCGAAACGCCGAATTTCCTATTCCTTGGATGCTGCCTGACCTGCTGTGCTTTAACCAGCAACACATTTTCAACTGTGATCTCCAGCATCTGCAGACCTCATTTTTTACCCTAATAATAATTAGCTTGAGATCACACAGGTTTGTAAATCAGTCAGATATTACTCAGGGGAATCTATTGAGTAACATGATTATACAAAGGTTGAGAGGAATGGGTAGTGACGTGTTCCTGGGATCTGGAATCTGCCATCACAGTTAACCCTTATTAATCCTGCTCTTGTAATCTGCCAATAGATGTACTGACGGGCTTTTTAAAATTCAGCAGGGTACTGGTACTTTATGGGATGGCATGGTTGGTAGCACTGGTGCCTCATAGTGCCAGGGACCCAGGTTCAATTCCACTCTTGAGCAACTGTCTGTGTGGAGTTTGTACATTCTCCCCGTGTCTATGTGGGTCCCCACTGGCTGCTCTGATTTCCTCCCACAGTCTGCAGACGTGCAGGTCAGGTGGAGTGGCCCAGGGGAAATTACCCCATAGCATCTGGGGCTATGCAGGCTAGGTTTGTTAGCCATGGGAATTGCAGGATTACAGCAATGGGTCTGGGTGGGATATTCTTTGGTGGGTCGTTATGGGCTAAATGGCCTGCTGTTAGGATTCTGTCATGTTATCTTCAGAAACATTAAGATACGGTGACATAAGATTCAACAGATGTTTATCACAGCTCCAACAGATACTACAATCTCAGTGTAAAAACGTATCTGGTTCAGACACACCTTTGGAAGCATACTGCTGTCCTTACCCAATCTGGCCTACACGTGACTCCAGACCCACAGCAATGTGGTTGACTCTTTACTGCCCTCTGGGCATTTAGGGATGGGCAATAAATGCTGATCTGGACAGTGACAAACACATCCCATGAAGGAATAAAAAACGCAAGACCATGTCTATGTTAGCATTAAGCAATTCAGTGCCACACTGCTTCAGCTTTCTCTCAGCATGTCATGCTGCAAGTTACCCCAGGAAGATGGAGACTGATGCCTTTGTACCAAAGGGTCACATGCCATGATACGGTGAGGATGTCTGTTCAAGGCATACTGCAGAACTGCTGAGAGATATAACACGGCAGGTCATGTCCCTACCTGTGAGCTCCAGGAGCAAGTCCCATCCCAAGGCAAAATGGCCACAGGTTGATTGTTATTCTGCAAATCCTTTCAACAGGACAATGGCAGGCTGAGCACAGTGAGCAAGGGGGTTCACTGTCAGTCAGGCTTTAATGCAGAGGGGAAACAAAAACAGAAGCTGCTGGAAATGTTCAGCAGGTCTGGCAGCATCTGTCTCCAGCCCTGAAACATTAACTCTGATTTCTCTTCACAGATGCTGCCAGAGCTGCTGAGTTTTTCCAGCAACTTCTGTTTTTTAGATTTTTAATTAGATTCCCTGCAGTGTGAAAGCAGGCCCTTCTGCCCAACAAGTCCTCACTGACCCTCCAAAGAGTAACCCAGCCAGACCCATTCCCCTACCCTCTATTCACCCCTGACTAATGCACCTAATGGGCAATTTAGCATGGCCAATTCACCTAACTTGCACATCTTTGGATTGTGGGAGGAAACCCATGCACACACAGGGGAGAATGTGCAAACACCACACAGACAGTCACCCGAGGCTGGGATCGAACCCAGGTCCCTGGTGTTGTTAGGCAGCAGTCCGTTGTTTCTGATTGACAGCGTCTGCAGTTTTTTTCCGTTTTCATTTAATGCAAAGAGGTGCCCCCTCAATCTTCAGCTTCTGGCTTCAGGCTAGCAACCTGTTCCAGGGAAATCCAGACTCTGGAAACTGGTACAGACATGTGCTTCATCTGCTTTGTGTCTCCACAGGTGGGAGGTTGAAGGAAGATCGAGTGAACCAATCTGTGGCAACACGCAGCAAGGTAATGAGTCAGTTTGAGACTGTTAATGCCAAGCTGCAGTGAAGGCTGGCCACAAGCATACATCTTTGTAGACCCTGATTGCACAATACCAACAAGATTGAAGATACTGCCAGAGAAGCTGAAGTATTAATTGGCGCCGATTTCTAGTTGCAAGAAAAAAAAACCTGCAGTCTTAATACTTCCTCTTCAGGTCATGACAATTTCTATCTGAGCAACATTCCTGTGCACAATGTTTGCTGACATTCAGGGTGTTACGTAAATGCAACTTGCTGTTGGAGTAGAATGCAGTGAGAGCGACAGGCTGAATGTGGGAGGGTTTCCGAGCTCATATGCAGAGGAATGAGTCGCAGTCAGAGGTATGTCTCTATTTCCACACTAGTCACAGCTGGAGCTTGTGGCCTGGTGCATTTTCAGTCTGGCCAGAACAATTGAAGGACATTTTGACGACAACTTAACATCAGCATAACAGACAGGGATGGAAGTGGGGGGAGGAGACCAAGACAGGGGGAATGTGACAGATGCAAGCAGAGAGGTTATACAGTCATAAAGGTGTACAGCAAAGAAACAGACCCTTCGGTCCAACCCGTCCATGCCGACCAGATATCCCAACCCAATCTAGTCCCACCTGCCAGCACCCGGCCCATATCCCTCCAAATCTTTCCTATTCATATACCCATCCAGACGCCTTCTAAATATTGCAATTGTACCAGCCTCCACCACTTCCTCTGGCAGCTCATTCCATACATGCACCATCTGCATGGGTATACGAATAGAGTTTAGAGGGATATGGGGCAAAAGTTGGCAAATGAGACTAGAGTAATTTAGGATATCTGGCCAACATAGATGAGTTGGACTGAAGGGTCTGTTTCATTGCTGTATGATTCTATGACTCCATGATGTGGTGACCAGAACTGCACACAGTACTCCGAAGTTTTGTACAGTTCCTGCTTGCTCTTGTATTCTATGCCTTAACTAATAAAGACAAGTAAAAACACATATGCCTTCTTAACCAATTTATTCAGCTTGCTGCCTTCAAGGATTTATGGGCATGCAGACTAAAGTCCCTCCGAGCCGCTGCTTCCCAGGGTGGTACCATTCAACACTTACACTTTGGGAGGACTGACAAAGACTATGATTTCACACTTCTCAGAGTTCAACTCTATTTGCCACAGGTCTGACCATTTGACCAATCTGTCTATATAGAATCATCGAGTCATAGAGATGTACAGCACGGAAACAGACCCTTCAGTCCAACTCGTCCCTGCGTACAGATATCCCAACCCAATCTAGTCCTGTCTGCCAGCACTCAGCCCATATCCCTCCAAACCCTTCCTATTCATATACCCATCCAAATGCCTTTTAAATGTTGCAATTGTACCAGCCTCCACCACTTCCTCTGGCAGCTCATTCCATACACGTACCACCCTCTGCGTGAAAAAGTTGCCCCTCAGGTCTCTTTTATATCTTTACCCTCTCACCCTAAACCAATGCCCTCTCATTCTAGACTCCCCCACCCCAGGAAAAAGACTTTGCCTATTTATCCTATCTATGCCCCTCATAATTTTATAAACATCTATAAGGTCACCTCTCAGCTTCCGACGCTCCAGGGAAAACAGCCTCAGAGTATTTAACCTCCAACCCAGGCAACATCTTTGTAAATCTTTGCAGAACCCTTTCACAACATCCTTCCGATAGGAAGGAGACCAGAATTGCACGCAATATTTCAAAGGTGGCCTCACCAATGTCCTGTACAGCCACAATATGACCTCCCAACTCTTGTACTCAATGCTCTGATCAATAAAGGAAAGCTTTTACCTATCTACTTGCAACTCCACTTTCAAGGAGCTATGAACTTACACTCCAAGGTCTCTTTGTTCAGCAACACTCCCTAGGACCTTACCATGAAGTATATAAATCCTGCTAAGGTTTGCTTTCCCAACATTTATCCATCTGCCACCTCTCAGCCCATTGGCCAATCTGGTCCAGATCCTGTTTAATCTGAGGTAACCCTCTTTGCCATCCACATCACCTCCAATTTTGGTGTCATCTGCAAACTTACTAACTATACCTCTCATGCTCGCATCCAAATCATTTAAATAAATGACAAAAAGTAGAGGGCCCAGCACTGATCATTGTGGTACTCCACTGGTCACAGGCCTCCAGTCTGAAAAACAACCCTTCACCACCACCCTCTGTCTTCTACCTTTGAGCCAGTTCTGTATCCAAATGGCTAGTTCTTCCTTTATTCCATGAGATCTAACCTTGCTAACCAGTCTCCCACTGGATACCTTGTCAAACGCCTTACTGAAGTCCAATTAGGTCACGTCCACCGCTCTGCCCTTATCAATCCTCATTGTTACTTCCTCAGAAAACTCAAACAAGTTTGTGAGACATGATTTCCCATGCACAAAGTCATGTTGACTATCTCTAATCAGTCCTTGCCTTTCCAAATACATGTACACCCTGTCCCTCAGGATTCCCTCCAACAACTTGCCCACCACCGACGTCAGGCTCACTGGTCTATAGTTCCCTGGCTTACCCTTATCACCTTTCTTAAACAGTGGCACCGTATTAGCCAACCTCCAGTCTTCCGGCACCTCACCTGTGACTATCGATGATACAAATACCTCAGCAAGGGACCCAGAATTACGTCTCTAGCTTCCCACAGAGTTCTAGAGTACAGCTGATCAGGTCCTGGGGATTTATCCACTTGTATGCATTTCAAGACAAGCCATTACACAAAGTTCAGAAAGAGATTAACATAAGTGGTGTGAGAGAGGAGGTAGCTGGGGGAGGAGGATGAAAAAGATGCACCACAAAAAGGATCCTATCAGAAAGCATCACAGTTGGGAACAGCAACTGTTCTGCCCAAGAGCACAAGAAATTACAGAGAGTTGTGAACACAGCCCAGTCCATCATGAAAACCAGCCTTCCATCCATTGACTCCGTCTACACTTCCCGCTGCCTCGGGAAAGCAGCCAACATCATCAAAGACCCCTCATACCCTGGTTATAATCTCTTCCACCTCTTCCAATGGGTAGAAGATACAACAGTTTGAAAACACGTACAAGAAAGTTAAGAATATCTTCTTCCCCGCTGTTATCAGACTTATGAACAGACCTCTTATATTAGAATTGATTTTTCTCTGCATCGTCTCTGAAGTTGTAACACTATATTCTGTATTCTGTCCATTATCCTTATGTACTTATGTATAGTATGATTTGCCTGGATAGGACAAAGCACAATACGTTTCACTATATCTCAGTACATGTGACAACAATAAATCAAATCATAAAAGAGGAAGAGATAAACAGAGGGAGGTTGCAGCATGAGAAAGTAAGATAATCTAAAAGCTGTGCTGGAGACAGAGAGATGGACAGGCATAGAATCCCTCCAGTCGAGAGTGTGGTGCTGAGAAAGCACAGCAGGTCAGGCAGCATCCGAGGAGCAGGAGAATCGACGTTTCGGGCAAAAGCCCTTCATCTGCTCCTTGGATGCTACCTGACCTGCTGTGCTTTTCCAACACCACACTCTCGATTTGAATCTCCAGAATCTGCAGTCCTCACTTTCGCCATAGAATCCCTACAGGCCAATCAATCCCTACTGATGCTCCAGAGAGTCTACCCCATTATCCTAACCCAGCAATTCTGCAGAGCGCTTCAGGGAACATCTCTGGGACACCAGCACCAATCAACCACACCACCCTGTGGCCCAACGTTTCAACTCCCCCTCCCACTCTGCCGAGGACATGCAGATCCTGGGCCTCCTCCACCGCCGCTCCCTCACCACCAGATGCCTGGAGGAAGAACACCTCATCTTCCACCTCGGAACACTTCAACCCCAGGGCATCAAGGTGGACTTCACCAGTTTCCTCATTTCCCCTCCCCCCACCTTTCCTCAGTTCCAAACTTCCAGCGCAGCACTGTCCTCATGACCTGTCCTACCTGCCAATCTCCCTTCCCACCTAACCACTCCACCCTCCCCTCTGACCTATCACCTCCATCCCCGCCCCCCCCCCCCCATTCACCTATTGTACTCATTGCTACTTTCTCCCCAGCCCCACCCTCCTCCCATTTATTTCCCCACCCCGGAGGCTCCCTGCCTTCATTCCTGATGAAGGGCTTTTGCCCGAAACATCAATTTTCCTGCTCCTCAGATGCAGCCTGACCTGCTGTGCTTTTCCAGTACCACACTAATCTAGACTCTGGTTTCCAGCATCTGCAGTCCTTACATTTGCCTTGCATTTTCCCATAGCTAATCCATCTAGCCTACACATCCCTGAACACTATGTGCAATTTAGAATGGCCAATCCACCTATCCTGCACATCTTGGGACTGCGGGAGAAAACCGGTGCAAATCTATACAGACGCGAGGAGAACATGCAAGCTCCACACAGAAGCTTGAGGCTGGAATCGAACCCAGGTCCCTGCCCACTGTGCCAACTCTACCATCAAAAACAAAGGGAGCTGTGAGAAAGAAGCAATGTTGTGCAATAAAAGGAGAAGAAAGGGCAGCATGGTGGCTCACGGCACCAGAGACCTGGGTTCAATTCCAACCTTGGGCACGACAGTCTGTGTGGAGTTTGCACATTCTCCTGCCTGTGTAGCTTCCCTCTGGGTGCTCTGGTTTCCTCCCCTAAGCCAAGGTTGTGCAGGTTCGGTGAAATGGCTATGCTATGTTGCCCACAGAGTTCAGGGATGTGTAGGCTAGGTGCACTAATTAGGGGTAAATATAGGATAGGGGAATGGATCTGGGTAGACTTGGGCTGAAGGGCCAGTTTCCACACTGGAGGGATTCTATGATCCTAAAAAGGACTGAGGTAGAACAAAAGAGGAAAGCCGAGAGAAAAGGTCACCTGAAAAGGATAGAAACAGGAGGAAGATGGTGACGTTTTGTAGTGCATTCCTCAAGGTCCTGCCTGGTACAGGGGCAGGATTCAGAGTGGGATTGGCTGGAGCTTTACATTTGTAAAATTGCTGCATTTTAAAGTTGGCTATGCAAATCAGCCCCTGCTACTGCTACTTTGTTTTAAGGTACATGGTGAAGTCAGTAACCCATGCCTGGCTTTGTCAAGTGGAAGTCTTCGGCAGCAATGACGATCCCTCCCCCCACCCAGTGGAGGGATCCTGACATCAACCCGGAGAAAGAAAGGCTTCACAGGGAACTGACTTTTCACATGAAATTCGTAACAATTGACGCGTTCAAGAGAAGGAGGCATGGAGGCAGATAGATGTGTAAAGACACAAGGCCCCTTTCATAAGGGTCATCATTTAGTTCAAAATTCTGGGAACCCAGCTCCTAGCCTTTAAACTAATGAAGCTGGAGAAAAATTCTACAAAAGGCAGATTTCATTCTGAAAACATCAGGACTTGGCTCCTACACACTGGGATCCCAGAATCTGGATTTTCTTTTTATAATAATTAGAGTAGAACATGCTGCATTTGAGTCTCTTAAGGATATTCCTGGACGGAGGTGATGAAACATTTTTTCTCTGTCACAGGAAGCAGCCGAGGCCAAAACATTGAATGTTTTAAGGAAGGAGATAAAACGTAATTCTTAAGGCTAAAGGGATCAAAGGGGAAAAAGTTGGAATATGGAACTGAGTTGGATGATCAATCATGATCATGTTGAATAGCAAAACACATCCTATGGGTCGAATGGCCTACCCCCCTGCTCCTACTTTCTACCTTGCTATGGAACTCTGGGATTCTGAGTTCAGGATCAGGTAGGAGTCCTGAGTCCAGTTGCTTGTTGGATGCTGCCTAAACTGCTGTGCTCTTCCAGCACCATTAATCCAGAGTCTGGTTTCCAGCATCTGCAGTCATTGTTTTTACCTGCAATTTGTTGCAGCACAGCAAGCTTCCACAGACAGCAAGAAGATGAGGGCCCAGTAGGTCAGGTTTGGCCATGTTGGGAATATTAAACAGGAGACATCTAGATTAGATTAGATTACTTATAGTGTGGAAACAGGCCCTTCGGCCCAACAAGTCCACACCCACCCGCCGAAGCGCAACCCACCCATACCCCTACATTTACCCCTTACCTAACACTATGGGCAATTTAGCATGGCCAATTCACCTGACCCGCACATCTTTGGACTGTGGGAGGAAACCGGAGCGCCCGGAGGAAACCCACGCAGACACGGGGAGAACGTGCAAACTCCACACAGTCAGTCGCCTGAGTCGGGAATTGAATCCGGGTCTCAAGTGCTGTGAGGCAGCAGTGCTAACCACTGTGCCACCGTGCCGCCCACAAGCTGCATGAGTGCACAGCAACACAGCACGAGCTGGGAAATACTGCAGCAAATAAAAAGTGCATGAATGACCAACATGCTGTTAAGATGAACGCATGGGTGGTCATGTTATGTTCTTAAAGGGACCCATGCAGTGCAGCAATCTGGACACTGATACAAGAAAAGGAAAATTAGAGGGAATGTTGACAGGGCCCCAGGAGGAAAACCTTCACTGCCCCAGCAGGATGTGATTGATTTCTTTCAATTCATCAAATTCACCCAAACCATGAAAACACTAATTTACCATTGTTCAGACAGAAGGTGAGTTACTAGCCTCTGACCTGCTCTTGTAGCCACTGTGTTTATATAGTGAGTCCAGTTGATTTTCTGGGCAATGGTAACCCCCAGTGTGTTGACAGTGGGGGATTCAGTGATGAAAAGCACGGTACTGAAAAAGCACAACTAGTCAGGCAGCATCCGAGGAGCAGGAGAATTGACGTTTCGTGCACCAGCTCTTCATTGGGATTCTCCTGCTCCTTGGATGCTGCCTGACCTGCTGTGCTTTTCCAGCACCACATTTTTCGACTCTGATTTCCAGCTTCTGCAGTCCTCACTTTTTCCTAGGCGTGATTACCATTCAGTGTCATTAAATGTCAAGGGGCGGTGGTTAGATCATTTCTTATGGTCTCTGTTTAGGATCAGACACAAGAGCAGGTGTAAACAAACCAAACTGGGACAAGCAAGTCTGAACATCATGGAAATCTCTGGGCAGCCTCTTTGCTACACATGGGTTAGTGAGTGGCTGAGTCACTCACACTCTAGATTCACTTTAATTGCATAGTAAGAGAGGTCTGATCTTAATTATCAGTCAAAGCAACTCTGCAAAAACAGGAAAGTCTGTCTTCAATTAATTTCTTGCTTAAGGATGGATTTTCTGTGGTACATTCCCTTTGCGTTGCTGGCTTACACGCTGAGAATTCCTCTGAATGTTATCGCCAGAGTAAAGTCCTGACACTCATCCATCACATTCCTCCCAATGTGGTGTAACATCTTGTCATCGCGGGACGCATCTGCGTGAGAATTTTCACCCGCACCATCGCAGCTGCTCATTATTTTTACTCTGTGAAGCCTGTTGACAAGAAGTTCTCAAGGAAGAGGAACGACAGAGGAGGAGTAGGTCATACTTGAACCTGGTAAGACCATTAGAAATAGGAGCAGGAGTAGGCCATTCAGCCCCTCGAGCTGTTCTGTCACTCAATGAGATCATGGATGATCAGTGGCCTAACTCCATATACCTGGGAAGGCGATGGCCTAGCGGCATTAGCGTAGGACCATTAATCCAGAGACCCAGATAATGTTCTGGGGACCCAAGTTTGAATCCAGCACATGATGGAACTTGAATTTAATAAATATTTGGAATTAAGAGTCTAATGATGACCGTGAAACAATTGTTAGGAAAAAGCCATCTGGCTCACTAACCCCTTCAGGGAAGGAAACTGCCATCCTTACCTGGTCTGACCTACCTGTGACTCCAAACCCACAGCAAGGTGGTAGGTTCTTAACTTCTCTCCAGGCAATTAGGGATGGGCAGTAATGTCTGACCTAGCCAGTGACACCCTTGTCCTATGAATGAATAAAGGGAAGGGGTCAAAAACCTGCCTTTGGCTCATCTCCCTTAATGCCTCGGTTTGAAAAAAAAAATTTTACCTCAAGTTTAAAATTTTGTGAGTGCCCACTGCTGCTTGTGGGTGGTCTTGGCAGCAAAGGTTGACTGCAGGGTTGGTGTGCCAATAGCAAGAAACATGTCCAAGTGGCATTGGGTTTGCAATGGGCAATTTTAAAGTTTCCTACAGTGACTGCTACACAAGCCTCGATGATGGCTCCACACTCACAGGAGATCGGTGGAAATGGTCTTCACAGTATCCCCAGTGCCTCAAGAGACATCCTAAGATCCATGGAGATGGTCCATTCAAGAAAGTAACAAACTCATCTACAGACTTCACAACAGCCACATTGGAATCTACTCAACAATGTGGAAGATTGTCCTGTACTAGAAACAAAGGGGAAAGTGAGGACTGCAGATGCTGGAGATCAGAGTCGAAAAGTGTGGCACTGGAAACACACAGCATCCGAGGATGCTGCCTGACCTCCTGTGCTTTTCCAACACCACACACTTTGACCCCGCACACAACAAAGCTGGGTAAATCCAACCCAGCCAATTACCATTCCATTAGTCATAATCCTCAGTAAAGTGATGGAAGAGGATGTCAGCAGTTACACAAATGAAACTTAGTTAGTGAAAACCTGACCACTGATGCACAATTCAGCTTCTTCCAGCCTGCTCAGCTTCTGACCTTACTACAGCCTTGATCAAAACTTGGACAAAACAATTAAATTCCAGAGGTGAGGTGACACTGACTGCCCTTGACCGAGTGTGGCATCAAGGAGTCTTGGCAAAACTGGAATCAATGGGTATCAGGGGGCAACTCTCCAGTGGTTTGAAGTCCTGCCTGGGACAGAGGTTGTGGTTGTTGGAAGTCAATTATCTCAGGTCATCAGCACAGGAGGACAGGGCAGTGTCCTAGGCCCAACCATCTTCAGCTCTTTCATCAATGGCCTTCCCTCCATCAATCTAAGATGATGTAGTTCATTGATGATTGCACAACATTCAGCATCATTCACAACACATGTTCCCTCTAATATTGCCTGCCTCTGTGCAAATCTCCAAGCATAGCCAAGAGGGACATTGTTTGTGAGTCCTCAGATTCTACAGCAGGCTGTATCCAAATGCAGCAAGACATAGACAACATTCAGATTTGGCTGAAAAATGGCAAATAACATTCGTGCCACACAAGTGCAAGGCAATGACCATCTCCAACAAAAGAGAATTGAACCATCGCCACTTGACATTCAATGGCATTACCTTCACTGAGCCTTCAGTATCAACTAATTGGAGAGCTATTATTGAGTATAAACAAAAGTGCAGCCCCTACCATCTAAAGCGATATAGTTAGCAGATACATGGGGAAAAGCATCATCTGAAAGTTCCCCTCTAAGACACACACCAACCTGGCTTGCACGGTGGCTCAGTGGTTAGCACTGCTACCTCACAGTGCCAGGGACCCGGGTTCAATTCCAACCTCGGGCAACTGTCTGTGTGAAGTTTGCATGTTCTTCCAGTGTCTGTGGGGGTTTCCTCAGGGTGCTCCGGTTTCCTCCCATAGTCCAAAGGTGTGCAGGTCAGGTGAATGCTAAATTGCCCATAGTGTTAGGTGCATTAGTCAAAGGGAAATGGGTCTGGGTTGGGTTACACTTTGGAGGGTTGGTGTGGACTTGTTGGGCCGAAGGGCCTGTTTCCACAATATAGGGAATCTAATCTAATCTACTTTACTGTGAGGCCAACTGCACTATGGGTGTTTCTATACCCCAAGAACTGCAATAGCTAAAAAAGGTGAGGTGATGGCCTAGTGGTATTATTGCTGGATCATTAATCCAGAGACCCAGATAATGGTCTGGGGACTGGGTTCAAATCCCAACATGGCAGATGGTGAATTTGAATTCAATAAAAATTGGGAATTAAGAGTCTAATGATGACCATGAAAACCATTACTGATTGTGAGAGGAAAAACTCATCTGGTTCACTAATATCCTTAAGGGAAGGAAATGTGCCATCCTTAGCTGGTCTGGCCTACATGTGGCTCCAAACCCACAGCAATGAGGTTGACTCTCTAACTGTTCTCTGGGGTAGTTAGGGATGAGTAATAAATGCTGCCTAGCCAGCAATACCCTAATCTCATGAACGAAGAAAAGAAATAATAAAGGTGACTCACTACCACCTTCAGTGGGGCGATTAAAGATGGCATCGCCACGTTTCCAGGAATGAATATATGTAAAAAAAACAGGAACATGGTGAGGGGAAAGTCAAGGCATTGAAGGGAGCGTATAAATTTCCAAACAACCTATCTACATGACCCTTCAAGCATGACCTGCCCTACTCATGACAGAGTCAACAATCTTTCTCACTCTCTTTACTTCGCACACTCAATGAACTCACCAAAGTACAGGCATACTGTTACCAAGCGGGACACAGCAGGAGGAGTGGGGCATTGCAGGGGAGGGAGCTAAGTGTAGAGTGGTTCCAGAAGACCATAATAAATAGGAGTAGAATTAGGCCAGCTGAAAATGTGTTGCTGGTTAAAGCACAGCAGGTTAGGCAGCATCCAAGGAATAGGAAATTCGACGTTTCGGGCATAAGCCCGAATTAGGCCATTCAGTCCATCGGATCTGCTTCACCATTCAATCATGGCTCATGGTGGTCATCTTTTGATGCTTCAACTAACAGATATAGCAACTCGATTTGAAAAAGAGGGTCCACTTGGAGGACAAAAACAATGTAAGAAATCTAGAATTGTTTCACTGTATGCAAATTTAGAATCTAAGGACTAATAATAACTTCTGCCATAGCTTTAGAGACCAAATCATTGGGTATATACAAGGCCAAATTAGGTTTTTGAACGATAGCGGAGTCAATGGCTATGCAGAACAGGAAGGAAAAAGAAGTGCAGGCCAAGATCAGATGAGCCATGATCTTCTTGAATGGCGTAACAGATCTGAGGGGCCAAACGGTCTCCTCTTCTTCCTATTTCCAACGTTCTGACGTACCTGTTCCGTCAAATCCAAGTGAAAGTCAGTTGAGGAAAGCAATCTGTGGAATATGCTGAGGCAGGAATTCCAAGGGCTATTTGTCACGTAAAGAAAGGAAAGAACAAGAACAGAAATGGCTCATAGCCACAGCTAAGCTCATCGGAGGGAAACAGCAGGCCTGAAAACACAGAGTGTGCAAAAACCTTTCATCAAGTAAAGAATGAGCGAGGATGCCAAAGGGAAGATTCCTTGAAAGGATTCACAGATAATGTAAAATAATCACCATGGGAAAGAGGCGAGAGAAAACACTGGGGACAACATCAAACAGGCTCCAAATGGACAGCTCTGCACTATAGGCCCTTTGAGATGACATCACTAATTGATGGTATCTCATCTGTCACATGATCAGTGCAAATTTAACTCAACACTCAGTAGTTTTTTTTTTAGGTAAAGATAGATTTGCACTTCTCACGAAACCCCAAGCTGTACAGCTCACAAAATGCCTTTTGAAGTGTTGTCACTGTCACAGTGTGGGGGAGGTGGTATTGAGGTAACGTCACTTTAATCCAGAAGTTCAGACTAATAGTCTGAGAACATGCTTTAGGTCTCAGCACAACTGCTAAATTTGAATTAATTTGATAAATCGAGAGAGTACAAATCTGGTATCTGCAGTAAAACTACTTTGGATTTTTGTGAGAATCCATCTGGCTCACTAATATTTTTTAGTGAAGGAAGTCTGCCTGGTTTGGCCTCCAGACCCTGTGGTTGGCTCAACGTGAAATGGCCAAGTAAAGCCGTTCAGTTCAAGGGCAATCAGGAATGGGCAATAAATGCCAGCCTTGCCAAGCATCGCATGAAAGAGAAACAAAAATGGGAAGCATGGCTGACATGCAGGTCCTTGGACTCCTCCACTGGCAGAACATAACGACACGACGGCTGGAGGAGGAGCGCCTCATCTTCCGCCTGGGAACCCTCCAACCACAAGGAATGAACTCAGATTTCTCCTCATTTCCCCTCCCCCCACCTTGTCTCAGTCGGTTCCCTCAACTCAGCACCGCCCTCCTAACCTGCAATCTTCTTCCTGACCTCTCCGCCCCCACCCCACTCCGGCCTATCACCCTCACCTTGACCTCCTTCCACCTATCACATCTCCATCGCCCCTCCCCCAAGTCCCTCCTCCCTACCTTTTATCTTAGCCTGCTTGGCACACTCTCCTCATTCCTGATGAAGGGCTTATGCCCGAAACGTCGAATTTCCTATTCCATGGATGCTGCCTGACCTGCTGTGCTTTAACCAGCAACACATTTTCAGCTGTGACCTCCAGCATCTGCAGACCTCATTTTTTTCCCTATCAATTTGTGCACAGCAAGTTCCCATACACAGTAAAACGGCAACGTGCAGATATCACTAGTATCCATAAAGACAGATGAAGTGGGACACCAGTTTGACTGGGACAATACACCCATCCTGGGACAGGCTAAACAAAGACCCCACACGGGAATTCCTAGAGGCCTGGCATTCAAACCAGAACTCCATTAACAAACACATCGATTTGGACCCCATTTACCAACCTCTCAGAAAAAGGACCAGAAGAGATATCAGCCACTACAACAGACCATGACACATAAATAGCAATTAGGACAGAACACCAGTGCTTCATCGGAGGCTCATTGATGATGTTACCGAGCATGGTGACGAAACGTCTGAGAACAAACCTACCAGCTCAGCGAGCAAACGTACAACCTGACCCACAACCTGAGCTACAAATCTTCCCCAAAAATCAGAGAATCTGTATTTCATGACCTTATAGTAAAAAGACAAATATTGGGCAGGACACTGGGGTGGGAGAGGGAAGAGTGCTCCTGCCTGACTTTGAAATTGTGTCGCAGAACATCTCAACAATCTTCCGGCTGGATGTCCTATTCCTGTTCTGCCGTGTGAGAAACGGCAGCCATATTCACAACAATTCTGAGGAAGGGTCACTGCAGCAAAGACATTAACTCTGATTCGTCTCCACAGATGCTGCCAGACCTGCTGAGCTTTTCCAGCAAATTCTATTTTTCGGTTTCTGATTTACAGCATCCACGGTTCTTCTGGTTTTTTATTTACAACAGTGTCAACACTTCATTAGCTGTACGGCAGTTTGGGAAGGTCAGGGTTAGGAAAGGCGCTATAGAAATGAAGTCACTCTTTCTCAAATATTGTGCTTACTTCAGTAAAAAGAAAGAGTAGGTGGAAGTAGCACAGCAGGATTGCCGGTGTTTTTGGATTCTTTGTTGAAATATGAGAGGTGGTGGTTAAGGCAGCTAGCAGCCCTGTATACGATAGACTACAGGCTCTGGTAGAAACTATCACCAGCCAGTTCAGAAATGGTCCAGGAGTCTTGGCGAGGGGAGAATTGGGGGAGCAAGGAGCTAAACAAAATTGTCATTCATGTTCAGGTTGAATATTTTCATTTGTAACCCCATTTGATTTCTCAAAAGGGCTGCTTTTAAAACGATGCTCACACTTCTGCCTCACGCCCCTGACCTACGGGCATGGTACGTGTGGAGGGGTGGCTGGGTCGGCAGGGGGCTTCCTCATGGGCCTGGCGGAAATGGCCATCAACAGACCTGGGTAATGGGCTCGGGGCCAGGAATGGGCCATAGCACTCAACTCTCTGATGGTGTCCTGTAGTTATGTTCAGATTGTACGGGGCATTGGTGAGGCCTCGTCTGGAGTGCTGTGTACAGTTCTGGCTGCCATGTTATATGAAGGAAACTATTAAGCTGGAGAGGGTTCAGATGGGATTTACCAGGATGTTGCCAAGTATGGAAGGTGTGAGTTAAAGGCTGGATAGCCTTGGATTTTTTTCACTGGCGTGTAGGAGACCTTAGAGTCATAGAGCTGTACAGACCCTTCGGTTTAACTCATCCATACTGACCAGATATCCTAAATAGATCTAGTCCCATTTGCCAGCACTTGGCCAATATCCCTCTGAACCCTACCTCTTCATATCCCCATCCAAATGCATTTTAAATGTTGTAATTGTACTAGCCTCCATCACCTCCTTTGGCAACTCATCCCATATGCACAACCCTACTGTGATAAAGTTGCCCCTTAAGTCCCTTTTAAATCTTTCCCCTCTTATCTCTAGTTTTGGATTCCCCTTGGTAAAAGGCCTTGGCTATTTATCCTATCCATGCTCCTTATGACTTTAGAAACCCCTATAAGGTCAGCCCTCAGCCTCTGAAGCTCCAGGGAAAACAGCCCCAGCCTATTCAGCCTCTCCCTATAGCTCACACACCCCATCCTGGCAACACCCTTGTAAATCTTGCAAGTTTTACAATATTCTTCCTATAGCAGGGAGACCAGAATTGCACACAGTATTCCAAAAGTGACCTCACCAATGTCCTGTACAGCCGCAACATGACCTCCCAACTCCTATACTCAATGTTCTGACCAATAAAGGCAAGCATACCGAATGTCTTCTCTATCCTATCGACCTGTGACTCTACTTTCAAGGAGCTATGAACCTGCACTCCAAGGTAACTTTGTTCAGCAACACTCTCTAGGACCTTACCATTAAATGTATAAGTCCTGCCCTGATTTGCTTTCCAAAATGCAGTGCCTTACATTTATCTAAATTAAATTCCATCTACCAATCCTCAGCCCATTGAACCATCTGATCAAAATCCCACTGTACTCGGAGGTAACCTTCTTCACTCCAATGACACCTCCAAATTTGTGTCATCTGCAAACGTACTAACTATCCTCCTAAGTTCACATGCAAATCATTTATGTCAATATCAAAAAGTAATGGACCCAACACCGATCCTTGTGGCACTCTACTGGTCATCAGCCTTCAGTCTGAAAAGCATCCGTCTACCACCAGCCTTTGTCTTCTACCTTCAAGCCAGTTCCATATCCAAATGGCTAGGCTTATAAAATCATGAGGGGTATAGACAAGGTTAATGGTAGGTGTCTTTTCCTTAGGATGGAGGATTTCAAGACTAGGGGACACATTGTTAAGGTGAGAGGCAAGAGATTTAAAAAAAGACATGTGGGACAATTTATTTTAAACACAGAGGGCAGTTCGCTTGGGGAATGAACTTCCTGAGGAAGTGAAGGGCACAATTGCAACATTTAGAACACATTTTGGTAGATACATGAACAGGAAAGGTTTGGAGGGAAATGGGCCAGGAGTAGACAGGTGAGACTATTTTAGTTTGAATTATGTTCGTCATGGACTGGTTGTACTGAAGGATCTGTTTCCATGCTGTAAGACTATGAATGGCCACTGGGAGGCAGGATGTAGTTGGACCTTCTGATGTGCACCTTCAGAGTTTCGGGGTGGGGGGGGGGGGGGGGGGGGGGGGGGCGGGGGGGGGGCGGGGGGAGTGGGGGGAGATATACCATCACCAACCTAACGATGTTTTGATTAGTTTCCATTGCACTTCTTTAGGTTCCATTGACCTATTTATTTTTGTTGCACGAGAGCAGTCCAACTTGTTTGTTGTATGAGAAACGCAAGAGTAAGAGCAAAAGTGGATTATAACCCATGTTTAACACCATTCATTTTTTAAAAAATGAAATAAAATAAACAGGGGAATTACCCACTAATTAGTAGAAATATTGTCAATTACCACTGTATTCTGTACTTTTAAGCTGCATAGTTTACAGAAATTATTATAGTACTAAAGACGACTATTTGGCCCATCATGTCCACAACAATTCTATTACCTAGTACCATTCACCTCCTGACTCTCCAGAGCCACTCCACCTTCTACAAGGCACAAGTTAGCAGTGGGATGGAATACTTTCCACTTGCCTGGATGAGTGCAGCTCCAACAACACTCAAGGAGCTTAACACCATTCGGGACAAAGCAGCCCACTTGATTGACACCACATCCATAAACATCCATTCCTTCCACCAATGCTCAGTATCAGCAGTATGTACTATCTACAAGATGCACGGCAGAAATTCTTCAAAATGCTGCTTAAACAGCACTTTCCAAATCCACGTATAGAAGGGCATGGACAGCAGATACATGGGAACACCATCAGCTGCACATTCCCTTGCCAGCCTATCATCGTTCCTTCGCTGGGTCAAAATCCAGGAATTCTCTCCCTGGACTATCCACAGCACATGGACGCAAGTGGTTCAAGAAGGCAGCTCACTACCACCTTCTCAAGAACAACTGGGGACGGGCAGGAAATGTTGGCCCAACCAGCAACACCCACATCCCACAAATAAGAGGCAATCCCTGTGTAACATTACTCTCCAAGTAATCACCTTGAAAATCTCAATTAACCTGCTTCCAGCATGGATCCTGGAAACACACTCCAGCTGAACAACCCACAACATGAAGAAGTTTTCTCTCACATCACCCCTACTTTGTTTGCAAAACACTTAAAATCTATGTCCGTGTGTTCTTTTCTCTTTTTTTGAGAGGGAACACCTCCTCCCTATCTAGTCCACCTCGTCCAGTCCACTCATGGCTTTGAAAACCTCAATGAGATTTCCTCTCAGTCTTCTACTCAGCAGGGAGAACAGTCCCAATCTCTTTAACCTATCGTCAATGCTTAAGTTTCTCATTCCTAGAACTGTTCTGGTAAACCACATCTGCACTCTCTCCATAGCATCTGTACCTTTCCCATGATGTGGTACAGTGCACAGCTGTAGACAATACTGTGAACAAGACAGAACCAGGCCGTATGGGACAAGCAAGGGCATTTTGGTCAGAGACCGTTCCGAAACAACGATAAATAAATCAACTTTATTGTGGCTGGGATTTGAATTCAACCCAGGAGCCTGTGAACTCAAACAGACATCGCGCCAGCCAAGTGAAGCTGCTTGGAAAACATTTTACCTCACAAGGTATTAATGCAATAAATCAGTGGGACCGAACTTGTCAACACCTCTATCAATGTAGCAGTAACATTGTGAGGCTGATGAACAACAACTACTGTTTCAATCTCGGCATCCCATTTGGCCTCAGGGTGAACTGTTGAACATAATTACAAGCTGTAGACTGCCTATGTCCACTGGCTCCTCATACCTCAGCCTCTCTAATGGGGACGACAGAGTGGCTCGCGCTGCTGCCTCGCAACACCAGGGACCTGGGTTCGATTCCAGCGTCGGGCGATTGTCTGTGTGGAGTTTGCACATTCTCCCCACATCTGCGTGAGTTTCCTCTGGTTTCATCCCACAGTCCAAAGATGTGCAGGTTAGGTGAATTGGCCGTGCTAAATTGCCCAGAGTGTTCAGGTACAGTAGTTGGGGGTAAAATGTAGGGTAGGGAAATGGGTCTGGCTGAGTTGCTCTTCAGAGGGTCAGCGTGGACTTGCTGGGCCAAAGGGCCTGTTTCCACACTGTAGGGATTCTATGAAACCCTTGTCTGTGTATTTGTCACCGCTCGACATAATGATTCCAACTATCTCCTGGGCAAACTCTCATCTTCCTCAGGTACTGCCCCCATCAACTTGAGCTTATTCCAAAGTCTAATACTTAACTCATACCATTGTCTAGCAATCCGCCCATTTTAAAATTCTCACCCCCGTTTCCAAATCCTTCCAAGGTCCACCCCATCACTCTAATCTCTGTGCTCCTCTAACTCACACCTTGCAAACATTCTCATTTAAATTGCCCCACTTGGATTGGCCAGGTTTTCTGCGGCTTCAATGTTTTGCTTTTGGTAACACTTCTAGATTACAGATTGAAAATTTCACAAGGTGGAAGGGGGGTGCTGTGTTAAGCCATAGAAACTTTGAGAAAGCAGTGGGTGAATAGCAGAGCTGGTCTGGAATATAATCAGTCTGAAAAGGCAGTGGTAACAGATCCAGTCACAACCTCCTAAAAGGAATTGCTAACACACTTAGAAAGGAAAACTCAGCAAGGCCATGGGGAAAGAGCAGGGCCAATGTAGTCGCTTTTCCAAAGAGCCAGCACAGGGGACAGTAGGCCAAATGGCCCCCATGTGCCATTTAAGATCATAGAATCCCCTATACCTTCTGAAGAGTAGCTCACTCCCCTACCTTACCCCTGTAACACTACATTTCCCATAGTCAACCCATCTAACGTGCACATCATTGGACTATGGAGGGAAACCAGAGATCCCAGAGGGAAACCATGCAGACACTGGGACAATGTCTATGTGGAGTTTGCATATTTGCACGAGGGTGGAATTGAACCCAGGTCCCTGGCGCTGTGAGGCAGTGGTGCTAACCACTGAGCCACTGCGCTGCTCATCCCTTGCACCATTTTACCTTGTCCCTCACATGAAGCAAAGAGGGAAATGCCACAATGATTTGTCAATTTAATAAACAATTTGATTCCCCTTACAAAGTTTGATAGGAACCTTTGGAATAATTCCGAATGAGTTGCACAGATGCTCATTGCCAATGCATGGCCTGAATGTTCTCTGGCAAAGACCTGGAAATATTTCAGCACTAAACCCTCAGGTTACACGTGTAACTCCTCAACACCAGCGGCTCAGCCTTCATCAATCCTTCTGTGAATGGGCCGTGATCTAGCGACAAGCTGAGCCATTAGCAGGTTGCATGCCGAGGATTTGAAAGCTTGCCAAAAGTTAGATTACCGCAACCCACCAGACCCTTTCACTCCTCTTCAACGAGCACTGCGTGTGGCCTCAATAAACAACACTCCTTTTCGACCTCCCAGCTCCCAATCTCTTCACAGCTACCTGACCAGTGATGGCAAGCAAATACTGACAAATAAAAGCAATCTTCATCTGGACTGTTTTTCTGGACTCTCTTAGGAAAGTGGGAAGTGTCAAACAGTGGATTGCATTTCACTTTCAGGCTGTCAGAATTCCTCACTCGAGCGATGCGGAGGCAGTAAACACAGGACAGGTGGGCTTTTGATTCAGAGTCCATAGAGCAAACAGGAAAGGAGCACAATACTGGGCACAATAGCAGAGGCTCAGCTTGATACCATTATAAAACACCCCAGCTTTTCTTTATCCTTTCTGCTCCTACTAAGCACACTACATCTCCCATCACTTGTAGAAAACATCACTTGTGTAAACAAGAGCTAAGGGGTGACCTTATAGAGATTTACAAAATCATGAGGGATATGGATACGGTGAATAGTCTTTTCCCCAGGGTGAGGGCATAGATTTAAGGTGATGTGGAGGAGCCTGATGTTGGACTGAGGTGGACAGAGTTAAAAATCACACAACATCAGGTTATAGTCCAACAGGTTTGATTGGATGCACTAGCTTTCGGAACGCTGCTCCTTCATCAGGGGGTTGTGGAGTATAAGATCATTGCTCTAAACACTGTGTCTTACGATCTTATACTCCATAATCACCTGATGAAGGAGCAGCGCTCCGAAAGCTAGTGCTTCCAATCAAACCTGTTGGACTATAACCTGGTGTTGTGTAATTTTTAAATAGGCTTAAAGTGAGAGGGGAAAGAGTTAAAAGGGACCTATGGGGCAACTTTTTCATGCAGAGGGTGGTGCATGTGTGGAATGAGCTGCCAGAGGAAGTGGTGGAGGCTGGTACAATTACAACATTTAAAAGGCATCTCAATGGGTATATGAATAAGAAGGGTTTGGAGGAATATGGGTCAAGTGCTGGCAAATGGGACTAGTTTAATTTAGGATATTTGGTCAGCTTGGGCAAGTTGGAACAAAGGGTCTGTTTCCATGCTGTACATCTCTAGGACGTTAGACTTTCCCCACAGGGCTAAGCTTTATGAGAAATTAGAATTGAATAACATGTCACAGGGCAGCATTGCCTGTCAGTACTGCCTTGTGTGAAAATGTGAGTGAGCAGCTGTGCCCTCTAATGTGGGCCCTGGAACATCTTTTTTAATTCTTTCAGGTAACAGATTTGATTTGTTTTGATTTATTGTCACATGTACTGGAGTACAGTGAAAAGCTTTGTTTGCGAGCAGGACAGGCAGATCATAGTAAGCAAGGACATACAGATCATCAGGTGAAAAAGAAAATACAGACAGAGGCATACAGGTTACACTGCACAAGACAAGATCAACGTTAGCAAGATCAGTGTTATTTTAAGTTAGTGAGTCCATTCATCAGTCTAATAACGGCCGGGAAGAAGCCGTTCCTGAACCTGCTGGTGCATGTGTTCAAGCTTCTGTACCTGCTGCCTGTTGAAGAGGTCGTAGGAGGGCATTACTGGGGTGCAATAAGTCCTTGCTGATGCTGGCAGCCTTTCTGAGACAGAGAGCTGTGTAAATGGATGGGAGGTTGGCTTCCATGATGGTCTGGGCTGTGCACACCACTTTCTGTAGTTTCTTATAGTCCTGGGCAGAGCAGTTGCTATACCAGGCCGTATGTACCCAGACAGTGTATGTTCTATGGCGCACCAGTAAAAGTCGGTGAGTGTCCTTATGATATGCCCAATTTCCTGAGCTCCCTGAGGAAGAGGAGGTATTGTTGTGCCTTCTTAACCATCACACTTACATGGGAAGACCAGGACAGGTTGTCTGTCATCGTCACCTCTAGGAACTTGACTCTCTCCACTCTCGCAGCCGCTGCTCCATGGATGTAGGTGGGGAAGTGTTCTCCTCCTTTCTTTCTGAAGTCAATGATAAGTTCTTTCATTTTTCTGACATTGAGAGAGAGGTTGTTATCGTTGCACCATGTCACCAAGCCCCCTATCTCTCTTCTGTGTTCTGACTCAATGATATTGTTTGATACCGTCCTACTTGCAGTAGTGTCATCAGCAAACTTGTAGACGGCTTTCATTCAGAATTTTGCAACAGAGTTGTGAGTGTATGAGGAATGCAGTAGAGGGCTAAGAATGCATCCTCGGGGGCTCTTGTGTTGAGTGTTATCGTGGAGGGGGTGCAGTTGTCAGTCTTCACTGATTGTTGTCTGTGGGTCAGGAAGCTGAGGATCCAGTTGCAGAGGGTGGAGCTGGGAACAAGGTCTCTGAGTTTTGAGATTAGTGTGGAGAGGATTATTGTGTTGAGGGCAGAGCTGTAGTCAATGATTTAGGTGTCCTTGTTATCCAGATTTTCCAGGGATGAGTGTAGGACTAGGGAAATGGCATCAGCAATGATCGTATTGAATGGAGGATCAGGCTCAAAAGGGCTGAATGGCCTACTCCTCATGGTTACGTTTCTACACAAATGCCCACATGCTGCTGTCTATTGCACGCTTCTCCCCAGCGCCAAGCCTGCGCCGGAATGGGATGAAGTCATTCAGCAGGATTGTGAACCAGTCCCACAGAACCACAACCCCAAGTGTAATGTCTAGCAGGTGGTGTGCAGCAGAACAAGCAGAGAGTGTGGAAGTTACCGCATTCAGCTGTGCAGATCCCACAGCACCAAGCCATTAATGTGTGTCTGAATGTTTCAAACTGTGCCAAGTGATTCTTGCTACTCAGCAGAGCTCAGATTGTGTTTCACCAGGACTAAGACTTAAACTTCTTTGTAACTCTTAGAGAGATCACGTTATAGAGGAATTATCCCAAGCTTGTAGAAACAAGTCTGAGAGTAATAATAGTCAGGATCAGTGAGGATTGCAATAAATGAGTTAAGGCCCAGTGATCTGTTTCTCGATGGCAGTACGCACACCATGCAGAAGGCTGAGAGTTCAAGTCAGACTCACGAGAAGGTAAATGGGTCTGAAATCCTTGGTTGATCCCTCTGCAGCACAGCGCACTGACATTCTAGAGAGCTGCCTAGCTTGGAAGGAGGTGAAAGTTTGACCATTTCTAGTACACAATAAAGCAACACTGTTTGTATGGAGATGTCAGTGTTAAGTCAGGAAAGAGGGAGAAAGAGAGGCAGAGGCAGAGAGAGAAAGCTTAGTTATTCTCTCAGAAGAACCTGATGGAGAGACCTCAATTAAGCAGAAATCGGAATGTTTTTCTTTTTTTTGTTCAGAATTGCTTGGGATTTGCAGTTCAAGGAATGTGAGGGGGGAACATTCACCTCACCTGCTCCCCTCTCATCCATCCCCCTCAGCTGGAGGTCTAACTACAGCTGGGAAGGAATAGGACTGTTCAGGCCCACTTCCAGGAGCAATGGCACCTCCTTCCTATATTCCCCGGATATCCCATCCACTTTGTTGGGAAGTCCAACAAACCCATCTACGCTGATCAGTGAGACATTGGATGGGGGTGAAGGTGAGGGTGGGTTTGAGAAGGAGACACACGCACAGAGCGAGAGAGCGAGCCAGAGACACACAGAGAGGGAGGAAAGGTGGGGGGGGGGGGGGTGAAGAGACACTCTCTCTCTCTCTGAGACAGAGACAGGAATGTTGAATATTTGGAACTCCTACAGCCCAATGTTAACTCACCCTCAAAACATAGAAGCAATAGCAGCCCTTTCCCCTTGGAGCCTCTGTTCAAAGCACAGTTTACAAAACTGGGAAGTTCACTAAACAGCCTTTATAGCTGCAAAAGGTTTTATTTCAGATTCCTTACAAGGATAACTGCTGCCTGTGTCTCTTCGAACCGTTCAGTAAGTCAGGACTGCTGTGTATTCTCAAGGTGAAGGTAGTATTCAAGACCTCAATTTCAGATCACTCTTGGTTGGGAGTTCAAGTGCCAAAGTACAGGTTTTTAAAGGATAGATTTGATTTGCTTTGATTTTATTGTCATGTGGACTCAAGTTCAGGAGTACAGTGAAAAGTGTATGATGTAATCACACAAAGTGCCATCTTAGGCACAGCTACCTAAGTACAGAATCTTAAGAACAAGGTAGAAGGAAAGAATCAAGTTAAATATTACAGTCATTATATTATAGAGTAAAACATAAGAAGTTTAGAAGTTACACAATGCAGGCGTCCTTTCGATGGGTCAATTGGATCAGTGAGCAAGTTCAAAGGGCACAAGAATAAACTACATAGATGATGCCTGAAGTCACAGGTAAACCTGAACAAGTAAAAGGTGACACATCCCCTTCACTGTGTATTTCTGGTCTCAGAGATTGAACACACTTGTACCTCTAAGTTTATCCTAATGACATGGTGCCTTCGTAGTAAACAAGGCAATAGTCTGGCTCCTTCACAAAGTCAGTGAAGCTGCTCAGTTTCTCAGTCCATTAATTCATCACCAATGTTTCGACTCTTCCTCTTCTGAAGAGGTCACGGAGCCAAAGCATCTACTTCTCTATCCATGGATGCAGCCGGAGCTGCTGAGTTTCTTCAGAATTCTCTCTGTGCTTGTTGGAAATTCCCACATCGTCGACCACTTTAAACTTTGACAGACATTCAGGCCATCATTGGTGCCTTGACATGAGGCCACTTTACAAACGAGACAAGGCAGCAGTGAAAGGCTGAAACTGATGAAAAGCAGCTTCCATTGCCCTGAAAAGGAGATTGGTGAACTGGTTGCATTTTTGATTGCAATCCAATGGCTTCCCTGCTCATTGGTACTGGTGCCAAGCCATAAAAAGTGACCACATTGATTGGGACCCAATTGACAGAAAACCTCAAGCGTGCATAGGCAGAATGAAGGAGTTGCAGTCAACAGCACATCCTGAGAAATATTTACTCGACCAATCTCTGCCCAGCAAACAAATTCTGTTCTAATGACCAATCCCCAAAGTGCTCCGAAAATTGATTTGCACATTCGCTTTGCCAGCCTCACCAAACTCCCAATGGCTTCTGCTATCATTTTTTCTGCTGTTTACCAGTAACAACATCACATGTCAATGCAGCACCTTCAAGTGCTCTCAGGCATTTTCCAAGACGACAATGCTTGGCATCAAGTTTCCCAAAGCAATTTTTTTTTAGATTAGATTACTTAGAGATTACTTAGAGTGTGGAAACAGGCCCTTCAGTCCACATTGACCCGCCGAAGCGCAGCCCACCCATACTCCTACATTTACCCCTTATCCAAGAGGTAATTTAGCACGGGCAATTTAGCACCTGACCCGCACATCTTTGGACTGTGGGAGGAAACCGGAGCACCCGGAGGAAACCCACGCAGACACGGGGAGAACGTGCAAACTCCACACAGTCAGTCGCCTGAGGCAGGAATTGAACTCTGGTCTCTGGCACGGTGAGGCAGCAGTGCTAACTGCTGTGCCACCATGCCGCCCACCAATATTAAGGCTGCTGAGTAAACTGTAGATCAATATAGATTAGTTTTAAGGAACGTTAGGAATTGGCATGCGGAGAGGCTTAGGGAGGGAACTTCACAGAACAATCCCGTGCGGCTACTGTGAAGAATTCAAGCTGTCCATGCCAAGATTTATTCCTTGATCAACATCATTTAAGGTCTGGGGGTGACAGTGTTGGACTGGGGTGGACAAAGTCAGAAGTCACACAATACCTGGTTACAGACCAACAAGCTGACTTCACCTGACAAAGGAGCAGTGCTCCGAAAACTTGTGATTTCAAATAAACCTGTTGGATTATCACCTTGAGTCGTGTGACTTCTGACTTTGAATATCATGCAAAGCAGATGACACGGTCATTGTCATGTTGCTGCTAGTGGAAGACTGCCAGTGTACAAACTGGCTGTTGTGTTTCGAAAATCAACACTGGGTAATACTTCAAAAAGGGCTTTTATTGGCAATGAAGCACGCTGGGACATCCTGAGGTCATAGCAAGGTGCTACGTAAATACAAATTGGGCTCCTCGGAGCACAACCACTTCAGTTTTAACCAGGAGTGTGTAGAAAGTCTTGGCACCTTGCCTTTGTGGTGTGAGAAATCTCAGTTTATAGATCTCAACAACTATGCGCCTGACCTGTTCAAAATCGGAGTCTGATCAAACTAGAGATGTAGAGAGTTGGCTACTGACGACAGGTTTGGCAGTTAGCTTAATACAGAGACAATTTATGGGAAATATTCCAACTTCCTAACAGCTCTGGCCCAACCCACCCATTAAAAAAAAATGTAAATTGACAGACGTTTGACACATTTTTCCAGGTATAAAGGGGCTATAATTTGACTTAAAAAGACCCAGGGCCCAGATTATTTTCCAGCTTTGACTGAGCTGATCAGCCTCTTGAGATGAATTAATTTCTCATCCTCTCTGTTCCTCACTCACCTTCCCCTCTTCTGCCTCACACCAACCCTTTATCACTCATCATTGGGGTGGCATGGTGGTTCAGTCAGCACTGCTGCTTCAATTCCAGCCTCGAACGACTGTCTGTCTGGAGTTTGCATGTTCTCCCCGTGTCTGCGTGGGTTTCCTCCGGGTGCTCTGGTTTCTTCCCACAATCCAAAGATGTGCAGGTAGGGTGAATTAGCCATGCTAAATTGGCCAATTTAAAATGCTAGGTTAGGTGCATTTGTCAGGGGTAAATATAGGGTGAGAGAATGGGTCTGGGTGGGTTACTCTTTGGAGGGGTCAGTGTGGACCTGCTGGACTGAAGGAGAAAAAGTGAGAGCTGGAGATCAGAGCTGGAAAAGCACAGCAGGTCAGGCAACATTCAAGGAGCAGGAGAATCGATGTTTCGGGCAGGAGCCCTTCAGGAATGTGAATTCCTTCAGGATTCCTGAAGAAGGGCTCATGCCCGAAATGTCAATTCTCCTGCTCCTTGGATGCTGCCTGACCTGCTGTGCTTTTCCAGCAACACATTTTCAGCTCTGTCCCAGCCTGTTTCCACTCTGAAGGGATTCTAATTCTAATATCCTGCAGATTTATTCCCTTTCCACCAACGCTCTATTCACCTAGCCACAAGGGGCATCATATTCCTCACTTGTCAAGCTCAAGACCCCCTGTGGTTTATGTTATTCTTTCATATAAAATTCGGTCTTTTCTGACATCCACCTCATGCAATGGGGGACAAGATTTTATCCCATTAAGACACAGAACTTGGTACAGTGGATGCTGAAAGAACGTTGCCCCTCATGGGAGAGGCTAGAACGAAGAGACACACCATTTTAAAAAGAAACAGCTCACATTTATGATGGATAGGGCAGCACAGTGGTCAGCACTGCCGCCTCATATTGCCAGAGACCTGGATTCAAGATGGCGGCAGAGTAGCAGTACGGAGGTCCTGTTTGGGGTTCATCTGCTCTGTCAGCTTTTACTTTTTGTTTTAACCTTTTTTCTTTTACTAGTTTTTCTTAGTTTTATCCATTTTATGTGAGATGCAGGTTTGTGCAGTTAGAGGAGAGCATCGCTGAGGAGATTGAGTTACCACAGGGAGGTCGAGCGCAACATGGTGGCCAGAAGTGTCCCAGTGTCAATAGACTTTATGCCCTCGACATAGCCAGAGAGATTCCTATCTAATTGCAGTCATTCTGACCAGGGGTGAGAGCAGGAACAGGCAACCCCAGGCAGTCTGTGTGGGTGAGAGTGGGTTCAGGCAGCCCAGGGCAGACTGCAGGGGAAGAGAACAGGAACAGGCAAGGGTGGGGTCAAGCCCTTGTGAGGAGTGTAGGCCCAGCATGGCCAGGTGCTTAGGGACTGTGGTGCTGATCTGTTGTTATCTGTGTTTCTTTGTTTTTGTAAGAAGAACTGTAATGTTTAACTTTTGCAATTTTTCTTCATTTCTCTGCTTTGTAACAAGATTCTGTACCTAGATACCTTGTACCTAAGAGGGTGCCGTTTGTGGAGACTTGTAAACTTTTCACTGTAAGTCCATGTGTCAGTAAAGCTAACTTAATTCAATTCCACCCTCGGGTGACTGTCTGTGTGGAGTTTGCATATTCCGCTGGTGTCGGTGTGGGTTTCCTCCAGGTGCTCTGGTTTCCCCCCTTAGCCAAAGTGGTGTGGGTTAGGTAATTGGCCACGCTAAACTGGTGTGTATTGTGCAAGCCAAGTGGATTAGCCATGGTAAATGTGGAGATAGGGTTGGAGTCTGGATTTGGTGGGATGGTCTTCGGAGGGTTGGTGTTGACTCAATGGGCCAAATGGCCTCTTTCCACACTGTGGGGATTCCATGAAATGCCATCTCAGAGAGCCCCTTTGGAATTTCCCTTCCTCAGAGAACAGTAGAGGTGGAGCCAATTTATATTTTGAAGCAGAGGCACATTCTTGACCAATGGGGAGTCAAAGGGTATCGGGGGGTAGGCAGGAATATGGAGTTGAGGCCACAATCAGACAGTAATGATCTAAATGAATGGTACAGCAGACTGAAGGGGCCAAATGGCCTATTCCTGGTCTGTGAGACATACAAAAAAGTTTTTTGTGATCAGAAACTTGGGCCATGTTAACTATAGTCGAGAGTGTATTGCTGGGCAAGGACAGAAGGTCAGGCAGCATCTGAGGAGCAGGAGAATCGATGGTTCAGGCATAAGCCTTTAGGGCTTATGACCTGAACGTCGATTCTCCTGCTCTTCAGATGCTGCCTGACCTGCTGTGCTTTCCCAGCACCACACTCCCAACTCTGATCTCCAGCATCTGCAGTCCTCACTTTCTTCCTGTTAACTATAGCCTCCACCCTGATTGTCAACTCTCCCATTTTTCAACAGTTTCGCTCATCTCAGTGTGCTTCTTGGTGCAAGTCAATGATTTTCTGAGGTTTAATCGTATTTCACCAAAACTACAAATGTACTGAAATAACTCTGCAGAGCTGAGTATCCCCTCACCAAGACATCTTTTAATTATGCGCAAAGAGTTCTTGACAATTATCCAGCTCCCTCGGAGGAGCAAAACCTTTGACCCTCCTGTTTATATCCATCAGTCAGTCCTGCCTGATTGGACCAGATTAACAGTCCCAGTCAGGGAACTCACATTCTCAGAGGTCCATTTGGCTGACCTTGTTACAATCACTACTCACACCACACGTACGTACACTCCTTTCTGTACCTCACCATTGACATTGAGGTTTGTCACACCTCCTCCTTCTCCAACAAAATCTTTCAGAAGACCAAAGCTGTGGCAGTCCATACATCTACCCATCAATTTTCCCTCTCTCCTGAAATCACCCAGTTTAACATTCCTTCTCAATTTGCATGTCTTTTCGATTCTCATTCTAGTTTCCACAACCCCCTTTCCTGTTTTTGCAAACTCCTCCAATCTCCGCACGTCACCAGTTCTAGCCTCTCAAATGGTGTTGCCAATCTTCCAGCATTGATCGGAGGTCTCCAGCAATTAAAGATTAACCTCAGGGCTGCTACAGACAATCCTGAAGAAAATTCATTATGCATTAAATAATACACTAGGAGTTTCTTTCATTGTTTTTGCACACATTTTGAACACAGTTGTAACTATCTTAGTTAGTTCAAAAAAAGGGCCGTTTGACCTAGAGATAATTGGAGGTGGTACAGGCAACAAAACCATTGGAAATTCATCTTGACAAAGCTGTCAATCCTATGTACACAATCTCAATATTCACCGCTCCATCATTGGCAGCCAAATCTTTACTATTCAGGTGCTAGGCACTGGAATGCTCTCTTAAACTTTCTGGAACGGTCTCCTTTAAGATGTGTCTTCAAAGCTGACCCTTCGATCCACCACCACCTACAACACCTCACATCCTTCCAACAGCACTTTCCCATGCAATCACTAAAGTTAGCTCAGTTGGCTGGATAACAGACTGACACCCAGCGTGTGGGTTCAATTCCCACACTGGCTGAGGTGACCTTGAAGGTCCTTCTCAATCTCAGCCCTTGTCTGAGGAGTGCTGACCCTCAGGTTAAACTCACCACTACTGCTCTCTCCAGTGACGGAGTAGCCCTCTGGGGCAACAGTGGCTTTACCGATGAACCCTCTTCCTTCCTCAAATCTCTAAAGTCCCAGACACACTTCCAGGTGAAGCAGCTATTTCCTTGTATATCCTTCGGTCTTGTCTTTTATTTACACTGCTCACAATGAGACTCCTTTCTGTTGAGGAGACCCAACACTGGCAGGATGACCACTTCACGGAACACCTCCACTCAGTCCACAAGCATCAACCCACTTCTCGTCACCGGCCATTTTAATACCATAAGACCATAAGACATAGGAGTGGAAGTAAGGCCAGTCGGCACATTGAGTCCACTTGCCATTCAATCATGGCTGATGGGCATTTCAACTCCACTTACCTGCATTCTTTCCGTAGCCCTTAATTCCTTGAGACAACGAGAATCTATCGATCTCTGCCTTGAGACATTTAGCGTCCCGGCCTCCACTGCATTCTGCGGCAGTGAATTCCACAGGCCCACCACTCTCTGGCTGAAGAAATGTCTCCGCATTTCTGTTCTGAATTTACCCCCTCTAATTTTAAGGCTGTGTCCACGGATCCTAGTCTCAAATACATCCCACTTTCACACTCTCATTCTGTCCTAGATCCGCTGCATTGTTTTGGTGATGCCCAACACAAATTGGATGACCGGTTTCTAGTTTAGATTAGATTCCCTACAGTGTGGAAACAGGCCCTTCAACCCAACAAGTCCACACCGACCCTCCGAAGAGTAACCCACCCAGACCCATTTCTCATCTTAGGCACATTTTACAGCCTCCTGAACTCAATAGGGAAATCGACAACAACTTCAGACCACAAACTCCAAGCTTCACTTTAACAATTTTCTTTTCCTCCCAGTGTCTGTATCTTGTTTGTGTTTTTGCTTTCCAGGAACAGCTGACCTATACTATTAACAGAGGCTGTTGATACATACACTGGCAGGTTGCGACAGGGAGACAAAACAATTTATAGAAAGATAGTGAGTGTTAAAGTAAGTGGGCACAAAATTGGCAAATTATTCTGTTGGAAAATGTGACATTGTTAATTTTGGAAGGGAGAACAAACCAATAGAATATTATTTAAATGCAGACAAACTGCAGAAAGCTGCAACACGAAGGGACTTGGGGTCTACCTGTGAAGTAAACACAGAGCTAGGCACACAGGGACAGCAGGTAATCAGGAATGAGGTAAAAACAATGACTGCAGATGCTGGAAACCAGATTCTGGATCAGTAGTGCTGGAAGAGCACAGCAGTTCAGGCAGCATCCAACGAGCAGCGAATGTCAGCCCTTATTTCAGGGAGGTTCGAGTATCAGGGTAGGGAAGCCTTACTGCATCTGTACAAGGTGCAGGTGAGAGCACATCTGGAGTACTGTGGGCAGGTGAGAGCACATCTGGAGTACTGTGGGCAGGTGAGAGCACATCTGGAGTACTGTGGGCAGATTTGGACTCCTAACTAAAAATATTTCAATAGCGGCAGTTCAGAGGAGCCTCACAGGGAATGATTCATGCTATGGAGGCTTTGTCTTATGAGCAAAGGCTATTCGGGTTGGGACTCTGGTCACTGGAGTTTAAAAGAGAGAGAGGTGACCTCATTGAAACAAATAAGATTCTCAATGGGATTGACAGGGTAAATGCTGAGAGGACGTTTCCCATTATGGGACAGTCTAGGACCAGACAACATAGTCTGAGAATACACAGGCACCAATTCAAGCCTGAGATAAGGAGGAATTTCTTTTCTCAGAGGGTTTAGTGTCTTGGGAGCACCTTACCACAGAGAGCTGTGGGGGGTAAGGTCTGTGTGTATAGTTAAGGCTGACAGAGATAGATTCTTGATTAAAGTGTTGCTGGAAAAGCACAGCAGGTTAGGCAGCATCCGAGGAGCAGAGAGAAAAAAAAAAATCGACATTTTGGGCAAAAGCCCTTCACAGGAATAGAGGCAGGGTGCCTGCAGGGTGGAGAAATAAATGAGAGGAGGGTGGGGGTGGGGAGAAAGTAGCATCGAGTACAATAGGTGAACGGGGGTGGGGATGGAGGTGATAGTCAGAGAGGAGGGTGGAGCGGATAGATGGAAAGGAAGAAAGGCACGTAGATCAGGTCATGGGGACGGTTCTGAGCTGGAGTGAGGTGGGTGAAGGGGACAGTGAGGAAACTGGTGAAGTCCACATTGATGCAATGGGATTGAATAGATCGAGATAGATTCTCGATCAGTCAGAGAACCAAGGGTTACAGGGAAAGGATGGGAAAGTGGACATGAGCAACGTCAGATTAGTTGGGTAGGGGGGTGAAAAAGAGGGAAAGTGTCATTGCCAAGCAGAAGATGAATGACCGCCCACCATCACCATCACCACCACCTACCCACCCCACCCCACCCATCCCGTCCCCGACTGTTCACAGTCATCACCGACTGTCAATCAGAAGTAGTTGTACTCACATGCAAGTCCTTGCCCGCCCAGTTGCACTCTTCCCTCCATTCCACAGGGGCTGGCCAGTAAATCTGTAAGAGAGACAACTACAGTGAGGTCAACTGAGCAACAGCCAGTCAGGTCAACACCAGCCCCACCTAGAAAACCACAGCCAAAAGCTTCAGAGCAATCACTTACACAGTTAAAGCCAACCTTTCAGTATTACAGGAACACACGGCTGGCCGACGTTTAACCCTTGGGTCCCCAAATTCACCGGAATCTGCCACTCTACTGTGTTTATATGTCTCACTAGCAACACACAGAGTACAGAAATGGTAGCAACTGGGTCTGCACTATTCACTGCAGTGACCCATACAACTATACAGGAGAGAATGTATCAGTTAGGATTATATTCACTGGAGTTCAGGAGCATGTGGAGAGACAATCAGATTCTAACAGGGTAGATGCAGAAAGGATGCTCCAGATGACCAGGGAGTCCAAAACCAGGGGTCAGAGTCTGAATTATGGGATAACTTTCTTTCTATTGTTCCATACTTTATAAATCAGGCAGGAATATTAAGGATAGGAGAAGGTCTTTCAGCCTGGAGGTGAATACATGGATTGGAGATAAATGCATGACAGTCTCATCATTCTGTGGCCAATCATGGAGCACATTGAGTAAGCAGCAATCCCCCATTTACCTGCAATGGACAGATCAGCCTTCGCCCCTGTACGATGGACAAGACCATTTCCACACATAGGCCGAGGTAAAGATTAGATTAGATTAAATTCCCGACAGTGTGGAAACAGGCCCTTCGGCCCAACCAGTCCACACCAACCCTCTGAAGAATAACTCACCCAGTCCCATCTCCTTCTGACTAATGCACCTAACACTATGTGCAATTTACCATGGCCAATTCACCTGACCCTCACATCTTTGGACTGTGGGAAGAAACCAGAGCACCCAGAGGAAACCTACATAGGCACGGGGAGAATGTGCAAACTCCAGACAGAGAGACAGTCGCCCGAGGATGGAATTGAACCTGGGTCCCTGGTGCTGTAAGGCAGCGGTGCTAACCACTGAGCCACCGTGTCGCCCCTAAGAGGAGCAAATTGTACCAGGAGCTGCCCCCAATAAATGGGTAATATCTATATAGAGGCTGCTTTTCACAAAGGGGCATGCTGGTTCAATGGTTAGCCCTGCTATCTCAGTGCCAGGAACATCAGTTCAATTCCAGCCATGTGACACTGTCCATATGGAGTTTGCACATTCCTCTAGTTGCGCCAGTTTCCTCTCACAGTCCAAAGATGTGCAGGTTAAGCAGGTCAAAAGTGAAAATACAGGGCGGGTCTAGGTAGGATGCCCTCCAGAAGGATTGGTGTGGGCTGAATGGCCTGCTCCCACACTTTAGGGATTTTTACAAATAATTTAACGACCAATAAGAAATCTACTATCACTTCCAGGGTGTCAAAAGAAAGAAATGATTTGCACCTTTCACAACCTCAGGACATCCCCAGTACAAGGTACTTTGTGATCACAGAGGTGTGCTCATTACAGTTATTTGGAAAAAGTGCAGCAGCCAACATGAGGAGAGCAAGATCCCACAAACAGTCAACTTGAGTGAACCTGAAAACCCGTAGTAGTGGAGGGTCAAACATTGACCATGAAAAATACCTCTTTTTTTTTTGATTGATGCCAAGGGATGCTTTAAGCCCAGAGATAGACTGCTTTTCTTATGGTGGCACGGTGGCTCAATTATTAGCACCGCAGCCTCACAGCACCAGGGACCCAGGTTTGATTCCAGCCTTGGGCGACTGTGTGTGGAGTTTGCATATTCTTCCTGTGTCTGGGTAGGTTTCCTCCCACAATCCAAAGATGTGCAGGATGGGCGAATTGGCCATGCTCAATTGCCCATAGGGTCCTGGGATGTGTAGGTTAGGTGCATTTGTCAAGGGGTAAATATATGGTAGGGGAATGGGCTGGGTGGGTTACTCTTTGGAGGGGTCAGTGTGGACCTGTTGGACTGAAGGGCCTGTTTCCACTCTGTAGGGATTCGATGCTCCAGTTTAAGCACCTCCTGAAAGACAGGTCCTTCAGAACCAGGTCTGGACTGTCAGCTTAGGATGACATTTTGAAGTTATTTGGATGAGAAGTTGTAACCATGACATAGTTAATTCACAGGTGAGAGAGCGCTACCAAACGAGTTATGGCTTATTTCAGAAAATGCTGCTAAATCCATTCAGTCAGGTTAATCAGTCACTTTAATTAGCTGGGAACTGAAGTATACTAAACAGCATTACATAATAAACCCAAGGGACTGGTTTAATTCGCTAAACATCCACGTTGGTGCAGCGATGAAAAAGTGCTTCATTGAAATGCCTCCCAAGCAAGGCCATGAATTTCTCACAATAATTACTGCCTCAAGTTGGCAATGAGTTTGCTTTCTGAGACTACGCTCTAATCTTATTATTTTCTGTCAAAATACATGATGTCACAGTCAATGAGAGAAGCCATCTGGATTACCAACTCAGTGAATGATAGAACAAGCTCTCTGGCAATAAATAAAATTACTTCCTCCAGCCCCTCCCTTGAGGCTTTTCACAGTCGTGTGTCCTGTGGGCTGATTAGGCCAGACCAGCACAGCAATCCCAGTTTGGCAATAGCTCTGAAGATTGGGCCATAAGATGTGGAGGTAGAATATGCCATTCAGTCCATTGATTCTGCTCCATGTTTTTGAATGAGATCGCTGACCTGATAACCCTCCATTTCACTTTCCTGCCTTTTCCCCAACCCCTCGATTCCCCTAAGTGATTAAGAATCTATCAGCCTCCAACAAACCTTAATGACCCAGCCTCCACTGCCTTCCGCAGTAAAGAATTCACAACCCTCACAAAAAAAATTCTTCCGCACCTCTGCCTTAAATGTGCAACTTCTTACTCCGAGATCATGTCCTCTGTTCCTAGACTGTCCCACAAGGTCTCCCACAAATGACAGCATGTAGTCTGTCATTTCCCCGGAGATTCTTGTATGTTTTAATAAGGTCAGCTCTCTCACTTCAAAATTCAAAGTAGCGTCAACGATGGTTCAGTGGGTAGCATGCAGGGCCAGAAAGTTACCGATTCAAATCCTTCCTAATGGACTTCACAATACCGACAACAACTGTCTTATTTAAGATAGAATGGATTGGTTCTTGAATGGCAAGAGGGTCAAGGGTTACAGCAGGAGAATAGGGTTGACAAACTTATCAGCCATGATCGAATGGCAGAGAGCAGACTCAAATGGGCCAAATGGCCTAAATCCGCTCCTGTATCTTATGGATAGCTTCAAATGCAGGGTCTGCTTTCACGTGGATCCCATTTCCCGAACCCCTCCGCAGCCTCTGAATTGGTACGCTGCCGATCAAATTACTTAATTTTGATTGAGCCAAAATTAACAAACATATGAATTAGAGAAAGTAGGCCATTTGTCCCCAGGAATCTTTTTAACCATTCACAGCTGACCTCTGAATTTTTGAAGATCACTTTCATATCTACACCTGATAATCTTTATTTCCCTTGCCCAACAAGAACTTACATACTGTTGCCTTTGCAATATTCAATGATTCTGCCTCCACCTCTGAGGTGCACAATGTTTGACTTATTTTGTCACATGTACCTACGTATAGTGAAAAGTTTTATGAGCAATACGGGCAGATCATAGCAAACAAGGACACGCAGAGTGCTTAGCACAGGAGGTGCACAGAGCAAAGGCAACATTATTTGAAGTTAGGCAGGTCCACTCAGCTAATACCAGCAGCTCCAAGCCTCAAATAAAACCATTCTCCTCATCACCATCCTAAAAATGTGGCTGCTAAATTTTAAACAGTGCTCTCTAGTTCTGGATTTACAAGAAACAACATCCTTGCCACATTCACTTTGTCAACCCAACTCCAAATCTTAAATACTTCACTGAAGTAATCCCTCACTCTTTGTTAACTCCAGTGAAAACAAACTTAGTAAGTCTGACCTCTCCTCAGAGGACAACCCACTTGTTAGTTATCAAGGGCGGCACGGTGGCACAGTGGTTAGCACTGCTGCCTCACAGCGCCAGGGACCTGGGTTCGATTCCTGCCTCAGGCAACTGACTGTGTGGAGTTTGCACGTTCTCCCCGTGTCTGCGTGGGTTTCCTCCGGGTGCTCCGGTTTCCTCCCACAGTCCAAAGATGTGCGGGTCAGGTGAATTGGCCATGCTAAATTGCCCGTAGTGTTAGGTAAGGGGTATATGTAGGGGTATGGGTGGGTTGCGCTTCGGCGGGTCGGTGTGGACTTGTTGGGCCGAAGGGCCTGTTTCCACACTGTAAGTAATCTAATCTAATTTACCAAATGCTGTTTGAGTACGTACAATGCATTTATTTCCTTCCTTAAATAAGGAGACCACTCTACTCCAGATGAGGTCTCACCAATGCCCTGTACAGCTGAAGCATAACATCTTCACTGGTAAATTCAAATCCTGTTAGAAAATAAGGATGGTGCTTGATTACTTACTGTAATTACTTAATTACTTACTGTAGCCACATATAAACATTTGGTGACTCATACACTAGGCTACATCTGCATCTTTGAATTCTGCAATCATTTAATGTTTAAATAATACTTACTCTTTATGAAAAAAGAAGAACTTTCATATTTCCCACATTGTACTCCATCTGCCAGATTTTTGCCTGCTTACTCAACTCATCTAGATCCTTCTGTATTCTGCATAACTTACTTTCCCACCTATGTTAGTATCATCTGCAAACATAACTACTGTGCTTTCATTCACCTCATCTAAATCGATTGTAAAAAGCTGGGGGCCCCACACAGACCCTTATCTGTGTCAACTCCATTGTCACATACTGTCAATCTATAAGAGACCTATTCATTGACCTCCATTGCCAGCCAGCCAATTTTCTATTGATTGCAAACATGTTACCCTCCATACCATTCGATAATGCTTTTCACTACAGCTTTTTACGTGGAACATCTCAAAAGCCAAGTACAGTATGTTAATGGCCTCCTCTTCATCCAGTGTCTGTTACTCCTTCAAAGGACTGCAATAAATTGGTTAAAAAGGAATTCCTTCTTGCAAAGTCGTACTCTCTCCCCCTGATTACCTTGGGTGTTTCCGAGTGCTTAGCTATAAACACTTCAAGTCTCAACTCTAACAATATTCTGATGACAGACACCAATCAATAGCTTCCTGCTTTCCGCCTCCCTCCCTGCTTGAATAGAGTAATACATGCTACTTTCCAGGCTGATGGAACATTTCCAGAATCTAACACATTTTGGAAACTTATGGCCAATGCATCTATTACCTCATTAGCGACCTCTTTTAAAATCCTCGAATGAAATGTTTTAGGAGCCAGGCTCTTCTCAGTCCACACAGTCATCAGTTTCCCTGGTGATTGCAATTTCACCAGTTGCTTTCACTTTTCGATTTACAACTATTAGTGGAATTGTACACTCCATGGTAAAGATAGAGGAGAAATATTTGTTCATTTCATCTTCCGTTTCCTTACTATCTGCTATTTCCTCCAGTAAAACATTAAATTGAAGAAATCATCTCTTAAAAACAAAATGCGGGCAGAGGATGACCTAATAGATATGTTTGAAATGCTGGGAGTTTTGTTTTAGGGTGGATATGAAGGGAACATTTCCTCTGGTATTGACAAGTGAGCCAAAAGCCTTCCATATAAGACAGTCATTAAGAGACCCATTGGGGAATTCTGAAATAAAAACCATTTCACCCAGAAAATGGAGAGAAAATGGCAAACTCACTACCATAGGAAGGTAATGAAGGGAATAGTATTGAAGTGGTAGATATGGGCACAATTACAATGTTTAAGTGACATTTGGATAAATACATGAACAGGAAAGGCTTGGAGGGATATGGGCCAGGAGCAGACAAGTGGGATTAGTTTAGTTTGGGATTAAGGTTGGCATGGACTGGTTGGGCCAAAGGGTCTGTTTCCGTGCTGTATGATTATGATTATGAAAGGGACATAAACAAACGAGAGAGAAGAGCAAAGGAGGGTTACAACGGTGGATTTAGAGAAGAAAAAAAAGGAGGGACAAGTGGAGTATCGGGTATCATTGCTTTGCCAGGATTGTTGTAACTGTACCTTTATCCACTATCGTCCTACAGACGGTTAGTACACGGGGTAAACCCCTCTGCTAATTTAAACCAGCCACACAGAAAAGATGCACCTTGTGCTGTCACCTGTTAAAATTCAAGAGGCACAGAACTATCCCAGAGGTAAATATTTGAAGTAGCAATCAACAACTTTAAGTCTAACAGAGAATATTAACCAATAATTATTTACAACTCCTTTCTCTTAAACTATCTTCTACCTCCCCCTCTATAATACTGGTCCGATAAAACAAAAATCCCAATTGCGATTTAGAAAAAAATTAATCACATTTCAAAACCAGTCAGCTCTGCTGAGTTTCCTCTGTAGATTCTCTCTCCAGGTTGGTTTCTAATATGGTTGTTATATGTAGGGGTATGGGTGGGTTGCGCTTCGGAGGGTCGGTATGGACTTGTTGGGCCGAAGGGCCTGTTTCCACACTGTAAGTAATCTAATCTAAGTTCTACTGAACAAACTTCTTCCACAGGCAGGTACCTTTGAGAGCTCTGAAACTAGCAGCCTACATCCGTTGGTCTTTTGATAGTTTTCCTTGCCACTCTGGCTAACTGTTCAAAATGTCTGGTATTTATCCCCTAAAACATTGGATCATTTCACTGGTTTTAATATTATCAAAGTTCTAAATTCAAACTTGATTGGAGTTTGGGGCATAATTTAAACCGATTGGCCAAATCTGATTTTGTTTTTGTCTCATGGCAACCCAGCTACTCTAGCTGTTTTGACCAAATGTTACATTGTTACCTTGTTCCGGACTCTGTGCTTCTAAGTCCTTGCTAGCTTTTCAACTGTCTTAAAAGGTTCGGGGGCGGGGGGGGGGGGGAGGAAAGGAGGAGGAAGGGGTGGAGACTGGAAGAAAAATGAAGCTGGGAGGGTTTTCAACTCAACACAGACGGCATTGCAGTGCTGCCTGGTACCAACACAAACATCAGCGAAGCTGCATGTCAATCAATCAAATATAGGATCATTTCAGTGAATGCACTCACTGTCGCCCATCAGCTTGGTTTTGATTAGCAGTGGAATGCAGCCTCATGTATCAGACTGAACAGCTACCTGAGAAACAAGTCCTCAACCACACCCCAACCATTAAACAGAGAGAGAAAGATAATCAGGGAAATGCAGAGTTGTTTCAGCTGGTTACAGGATATTCCACATGGGAATCACACAGAAGAAATGAGAGTCTGATCACTGTGTATCTTGGAGGAAGGTGTGTGTTTATTTTACTCTGCCTTCTCCATCTTTCCTCCCCACCTCTCAACATTCATTGGCATCACATAGTCCTGAACCAAATAAAAACACAGCTAATGGGTTAATTCATTGCAATCAGGACCTGATGCTGATGGCAACAGAAGTCTTTGGGCTGCCACTTTGGCCTGTAAAAGAACACCAAGTTCTCATAAACATGAGGCGACACTCAGGAAGGTATGCACCAGTTTAAAGAAATCCTTTCACGTCATGTGGTCACGGAGACATAGGCCTGGAGTTGTAAACCCCTACCAGCACCCAAGCCCCCAGGCCGTTTCAACAATAATGTGATCAGGGTGAAGGTGGCAGGGCTAACTACCCACTTGTGGTGGTGCCACTTCAGGCTAAAGGAAGGAGGCCAGCTGGGATTTTCTAGTTCAGATTCCCTTTAGGCACTGGAGGCCAGTTGCTCCAACTGGAAGTAGTCTCTAATCAGCAGACCGGGAAGGGGAAGGAGTGACAGTGTTTCAGGCTGGTGTAGACATTCTCCCTCCACAGCTGGATACAGGAGGAGAAACATACAAATACACACACTGTGACACACACACACACTAACACATAGGCACTCTAACATATACACGCGCACAGATAGACATGCTCTGTTTCATTGACACTGTCCTATTCCTTTCAATAGGAAAGGCCTCCAGATTTTAGAATCTTCACTGGATAGCCAACCTGTCTCCAGGTTGGATAAAGAATGTCCCCATTAAAAAAAAGCATTGAGTGACTGCTACATCCACCCACCCTCATTCCAGGGGAGATCGGAATGCAGAGAAGTTCCTCCGGGTCACCTGATGAAGAATTCGGCTCACAGAGCGGATCTTCAGATCAACGTCCTGAGTCTGTTGATGTGGCCAAGCTGAGCCTGCTTTGCAGAGATGTGTTTCTCTCATCCAGGGCACGGGGGAGGAAAACAACCTCGGGGTTCTGCTCCCAACTTTGGCCAAGAAACCTCACCGAGTGTGTCCTAACAGTCAGCAAGGCCAGGGTTAGTGAAGCAGCTCATCAGCACAACCCTGGGTAAGGAGTCCATCTGTCCAAATGCAGCTGTTTTCATCCTCCAGTCAGGAGGTAGATTAGATTCCCTATAGTATGGAAACAAGCCCTTTGGCCCAACAAGTTCACTCCAACCCTCCAAAGAGTAACCCACCCAGACCCATTCCCCTACACAATATTTATCCCTGACTAACACACCTAACACTATAGGCAATTTAGCATGGCCATTTCACCTGGCCTGCACATCTTTGGATCATGGGAGGAAACCCATGCAGACACGCAGAGAACATGGAAACTCCACACAGACAGACAGTCAGTCACTCAGGAGGGAATCTAACCCAGGTCCCTGGTGCTGTGAGGCAGCAGTGTTAACCATTAAGCCACCATGCCACCCAAGGGATCTAAGCTCCACTTGATCATTCATCCAGGCTCACTCTTCAGGGCATTAGAGAATTGGAGCAAGAGAAAAAGGAAAAGGAAATGGAGTGAGAAAAAGGGGAAAGACAAAGAGAGTGCACTAAGATTATAGAATCATTGAATCCCTACAGTGTGGAAACAGGCCCTTTCGCCCACCAAGTCCATACCGGCCCTCCAAAGAGTAATTCACCCAAAATCAGTTCGTGAAATTGACGTCCTGTCATGGATATTAAAAAATCCATAAAAGTTTTGAAAATATTTTCTGCCATGTTTTCAGCAGTGTTTGTTCCTCAAACCAAAAGGCCAGCATTATCCCCGGTCTGACTGGTGAATGAAAGCTGTTAGCAATAGGTGAAGACAGCAGGGTCTAAAAGTACCTCTATTGATGTGAACCCCTGAGGAATGTCCTGAAGAAATGACCGTGTAATCCACTTCAAGTTCTTCCACTGGAACAAGGCGCCCATCATATAAACTCCCAACCAGCTTGGAAAGCGCCTTCAAACAGGGAGAGCCGGGGAATACAAAGGTTGTGGAGGAAATTGATGGTTTTGATCAAGTAGATTATTCCCAGGAACTGAACCAAAACTTTCTAGTTATTCTGCCAACAAGTTTTACTACCCCTTGGCCATTCTTATTGTCTCCTTCACATCCCTAATTGGAATGTAAATCTGTAATCTCATTAATCAGCTTCCCTCAGAAGGTCAGCATCTTGTGGAGTAAAGTCCTCAGACATGCTGGATATACAGCCCACACCTGACCATTACTCACCTTCTTGTCATGTTTGCTGATGTTTTCCAAGTTGAGAGCGATGAGGTAATTCTTCGATCCCACAAATAATTTGCCTCTCTCCTCATCCAGCAACAGTGTGTTGTAACAGCAGGAATAATTCAGCTTGTAGGTGATAGCCCCTCGAGATACTAGATCTAAAAAAAAAGACCAACGCAGGGGTCAGCTTCAATGTCAAAGACAATTAGACCATGCTTTCAAATAGCATTAAACACTCTTTCTTTCTTGTGCACCCCCATTGTATCTTAGTCTGCTCATTGAATCTGTAATCATGGAATAATGCAATGCTGCATATTATTTGCATACTATTTCAGAAAGGATTTTATGGCCTTTTATCTAAAGAGGTTTAAATATAAAAGTAGGGGAAACTTGCTAAAACTAGGGTATTAGTAAGTCCGAACTGGAGTACTGTATACAGTATTTACAAGGATGTTGCTAGGGTTGGAGAATTTGAGCAATAGGGAGAGGCTGAATGGGCTGGGGCTGTTTTCCCTGGAGTGCCAGAGGCTAAGGGGTGACGTTATAGAAGTTTATAAAATCACGAGGCGCGAATTTACCCAGGGTCGGGAAGTCCAAAATGAGAGGGCAGAGGTTTAAAAGGTGAGAGGGGAACTAAGAGGCAACTTTTTCATGCAGAGGGTGATGCATATATGGAATGAGCTGCCAGAGAAAGTGGTGGAGGCTGTTACGATTATAACATTTAAACGGCATTGGATGGATGTATGAATAGGAAGGGTTTAGAGGGATATTGGCCAAATGCTAGCAAATAAGGCTAGTTTAATAAGGATATGGATGAATTGGACCAGAGGGTCTGTTAGCATGCTGTACATCTAGATTAGATTAGATTAGATTAGATTACTTACAGTGTGGAAACAGGCCCTTCGGCCCAACAAGTCCACACCGACCCGCCGAAGCGCAACCCACCCATACCCCTACATTTACCCCTTTCCTAACACTACGGGCAATTTAGCGTGGCCAATTCACCTGACCCACACATCTTTGTGACTGTGGGAGGAAACCGGAGCACCCGGAGGAAACCCACGCAGACACGGGGAGAACGTGCAAACTCCACACAGTCAGTCGCCTGAGTCGGGAATTGAACCTGGTGCTGTGAGGCAGCAGTGCTAACCACTGTGCCACCGTGCCGCCCAAGTCTCTACAACATTACTTCGGGAGGGATAAACTTACATTGAAATCTTTCTGAACTGCTTCCAATGTTAAGCAGGTTTTTTTTTAAATTCATTCACAGGATGTGGATGTCACTGACTAGGCTGCCCATCCCAAACTGCCCAATGGGCAGCTAAGAGTCAACCACATGGCTGTGGTCTGGAGTCACACACAGGCCTGGAGTCACACGTAGGCCTGACCAGGTATGGGTGGCTGTTTCCTTCCCTAACGAGCATGAGTGAACCAAATGGGTTTTTCCTACAATCAACAATGGATTAATGGTCATCATTAGATTCTTAATTCCAGATTTGTACAAGTTTAATCCAAATTCCACCATGTGCCATGGTGGGATTTGAACCCAGGTCCCTAGAACATTACCTAGGTCTCCAGATTAACAGTCCAGCAATGATGCCCCTAGGCCAGTGCCTTAAATGATGTTGTATTGAACTGTTCTTGGTTAAAGCACAGCAGGTTAGGCAGCATCCAAGGAACAGGAAATTCAACGTTTCGGGCCAGAGCCTGATGAAGGGCTCTGGCCCGAAACGTCGAATTTCCTGTTCCTTGGATGCTGCCTAACCTGCTGTGCTTTAACCAGCAACACATTTTCAGCTCTGATCTCCAGCATCTGCAAACCTCACTTTTTACTTGAACTGTTCCTGCTGCTGCACGAACCCCCAAGATCAGTTGCATGGCATGAATGGACCCTCTAAACAGCTAATAAACATGGCTGGAGAATATTTCCTCACATTCATGACTTGTATTGATAAACAGGAGACACAGGTGAGGCACATGTCAGAGAATTCATAACCTCTGACCTGCTCTTTTAATCATGACAAGTCCAACTTAGTTTCTGGTCAATATTAATCCCCAAGATATTGACAGTGGAGGATTCACTGATGGCAATGCTATTGAATGTCGAGGACAAGCAGCTAAATACTCTTACTGAAGATGGTTATTACCTTGCACTTCTGCCACACAAATTTTACTTGACAGTTATCAGCGTAACTCTGAACTTTGTCCAGCCCTTGCGGATTATGGAAACCATCTAATTCCATCTCTGAGGAGTCATGAATCATATGAAATATTGTAACCAAAGTTTTATACAGCGCCAACATAACCTCCTTGCTCAAATAGTCTATGCCACAGCTGATAAAGGCAAGTGTCTCATGTGTTTTCTTTCTCTCTATGAACCTGTCCTACCACCATCAGGGATCTGTGGTCAAGCACCTCAAGATCCCTCTGTTCCTGAGCTTCCTAGTGTCCTGCCATTCATGGAGTACTGCCTTGTCTTATGGTTTCTTTCACATTGCCTCACCTCACATTCACCCAAGTTAAATTCCATTTGCAAAACGATCTCCCCATCTGACCAACCCTTCTGCTTCTTCATGGAAGCTAAGGCTTTCCTCCTCACTATTAACCACCCAGCCACCTTCATGTCATCCACAAACATCCTCACTTTTTTTTTTAATTTACTCATTTTGTGGGATGTGGGGGTCGCTGGCTGGGCCAGCATTTATTGCCCGTCCCTAATTGCCCTTGAGAAGGTGGTGGTGAGCTGCCTTCTTGAACCGCTGCAGTCCACTTGCTGTGGGTTGACCCACAATGCCTTTCGGGAGGGACTGTGAAGGAACGGTGAGAGATTTCCAAGTCAGGATGGTGACTGGATAGAGGGGAACTTGCAGGGGCTGGTGCTCCCAAGTACCTGCTGCCCTTGTCCTTCCAGATGGACGTGGTCATGGGTTTGGAAGGTGCTGTCTGAGGATTTTTGGTGAATTTCTGCAGTGCACCTTGTAGATAGTACACACTGCTACAACTGAGTGTTGGTGGCGGAGGAAGTGGATATTTGTGGATGTGGTGCGAATCAAGCAGCTGCTTTGTCATGGATGGTGTCAAGCTTCTTCAATGTTTTTGGGGCGGCACCAATCCAGGGGAGTATTCCATCATACTCTTGTGCCTTGTAGATGGTGGACTGGCTTGCAGTAATCAAGAGGTGAGTTACCTGTCGCAGTATTCCCAGCCTCTGACCTGCTCTAGTCTCCAATGCATTTATGTGGTGAGTCCAGTTGAGTTTCTGATCAATGATAGCTCCCAGGAACTTGATAGTGGGGGGATTCAGTGATGGTAACACCACTGAATGTCAAGGGATGGTGGTTAGATTGTGGCTTATTGGTGACGGTCATAGCCTGCCATTTGTGTGGCGAGAGTGTTATTTGCCACTTATCAACCCAAGCCTGGATATTGTCCAGATCTTATTACTGGAATGATTAGATTAGATTACTTACAGTGTGGAAACAGGCCCTTCGGCCCAACAAGTCCACACCCACCCGCCGAAGCGCAACCCACCCATACCCCTACATTTTCCCCTTACCTAACACTACAGGCAATTTAGCATGGCCAATTCACCTGACCCGCACATCTTTGGACTGTGGGAGGAAACCCACGCAGACAGGGGGAGAATGCGCAAACTCCACACAGTCAGTCGCCCGAGTCGGGAATTGAACCCGGGTCTCTGGCGCTGTGAGACAGCAGTGCTAACCACTGTGCCACCATGCCGCCCACTATTGCATTTGGACAAGGGCTGCTTCAGTACCTGAGTCATCATGAATGGTGCTGAATATCGTGCAATCAATGCACAATATCATTTGCATACATCAAAAATCAATAAAAAAAAGCTGTGCTGACTATCCCTCATCAAAGCTTGTCTCTCCAAGTGGAGATCAGTTCTCTCCTTTAAATTTTTCTTTAATCCTTTCCCCTACTACTGACATAAGACTCACCAGCCTGTTGTTATTCCCGAATTTATCTCTACCACCCTTCTTGTAAACTAGGATCACATTAGCTGGCCTCCTGTCCTCTGGCATTTCCCCTAGGGTCACAGAGGAATTAAACATTTGAGTCAAAGTCCTTTTAATTTTATCCTCTGCCTCCCCAGCAGCCTAGAATACAACTCCAAATGGGCTTGGGAATCTGTCCCCTTTTAAATCCACCAAACCTTCTAATAAGTCTTCACTCCACCTGTCAAACTCTTCAGTCCTTCATCTGTACCTGCATCCTCCTCCTTGGTTCAGAATTCAAGAAAACAGACTGTGACGTCCTTGAGAGCTAAAGCATTCAGCACAGTGCTAATGGATTCTGAAAGAAGGGAAAATTGCTTGGCAACAACATTTTGATTGGCTCCTGACTAACGATGGGTTGTTTGGGGCCAGTGCACCAGCAGGTCACTCTGCCTTCTGTATGGAAGTACTAAAATGCCCCCTATAACAGCTAGTTGTCTTCTACTCAATGTTTATAAAGCCCTTGCTGCCTTCGGATAAAACCCATCGAAAGTCAGTGAAAGGAGAAATCCTCAACAGGTGAATAGTTGCACCAGTGTGCGAACAACCTCACATGAACAGCAAACAACGACAAAACAATTGAAAGGAAGAGAAGAAAACAACTTCTCCAATGGTCTGGTCCAGACTGGTGCTATTGAACTGTCTCCCTGACCTTTTCAACCCTTAATATCCAGGTCTTGTCTTGTGTTAATGAAGAGGCATTTTGTAGATGGGAAATATCACTGAGTTATAACTTTGCAATTTATATTTCATAATTGGCATTGGTTAAAGACAATCTTCAAAAGTAAAGCTCCTCACCTTTAAATACAGAAACCAAAAGTTTTCAATCACAAATTGGAGACTTTGGACTGTTTGACCAAATCTTTTCATATTTAATATGCCTCAGGGGGCTTCATTTCCAGTGCACTTTCCCGGTGAGTGGCAGTAACTAGCAGCCGTGATGATGAGGACCCAAGGAAGGGATGGCTGATGGGCAGGTGAGATGCATCCTTAGCTGGGCATTACTTACAGGCCTCAATTGTGGGATGGGAAGACCATCCAAGGGACTTCATCAGAACAGATGGAAGGAAACCCCACCTGCAATCCTCCCTCCAATTAAATACCCAACCCTTCATCAAACCCACCTTGGGGGAGGGCATAAATATCACTGAGTGTCTCATTACTGACTGTATCAAAGACCTTCATGACTTTGAGTGTCCCATTAAAACCTCACATTAACATTCTCCACTCTAAGGAGAACAATTCCACCCTCTGCAGACTCTCCGAAATGCCTCAACACAATTACAGTAAATTGTTCCAATTGGCAGATGGCTGACAGAGATTGCAGAGTTCAATCATACGTGCTGCACTTAATGGTACCAGAGAGAGCGTCTCAGGGGTATACATTCACCTCTGAACCATCAGGATATGAGGCTGATGACCTTGTAATGAGAACCCTTCCTATTCTGCCTTCCTTGATCAATCCCTGCAGAAGTAATTCATGTTCACAATACCCTGGGACTCTGGCTGCCAGTGACAGTATTCCAATCATGCCCAAGGCCATAGGAGCTATTTGCTGCAAAACCTTTAAGGTTATAGCTTTGTCATAAATTGTAAATGTTTAATAAAACAGTACAAGTTATTCATGACAAATGCAGAGCAGGTAATTTCTAACTCCTTACAAGTTTATGTTTCTCAATAATGACCATCAAATGATGCTTCAATTTTGCAACTAAGTAAGAGACTAATGCAGTCCAATGGAAAAAAAGTGCAGAAGAGGGAGCTTGTAATCAGGCAGCTGGTACTCTCTTCATAATTCAATGCTGATTATTAGAAAGTGCCATAACAATGAGACAGTGAAGTAGCCTGACAAGGTCCAGTAAAATAGGAGTGTTCCTTTATTCAGCACATCCCTTAAAGGCTACGGTGGGGACATAGACTCTAATCCTACACATCACACATTTGACCACCTTCTTTCAAGATGGCTGCAAAATAGGATTGTGCGGCTGGAGATTGTCCACTCTATCCATTTCTTTTCTGTTTTCTCCTCTTCAGATTTCAGATCTTTTTTCTTGGCAGTGTCCTGAACTCTCACCCTCACCGCACTCTCGGACTCTTGGCTTCAGCGTGGACCCAGGGTGGTGATCTCCCGACCTTTCCGTCTCAGCGGCCCGGCGTGGCAATCTCTCGGCAGCCCGACACAGCCTGAGCATGGATTTTCAGCCTCGAGGCGAAGCTAGGCACACAGTCCGAGGCTGGGTATAGCAATAATTAGCAACGCCTTGCTAATGTCTACTGTTCTGCCTTGATCTTTCTTCTCAGTTACCTCTTCTAAAGCCTCAATTAAGTTTGAGAGAATAGATTTTCCACCAGCAAAGCCAAACAAGGTAAGGATGGTTGATTTCCTTCCTTGGAAAAGTAGGAGTCGACCACATGTAAATCCCACCAGCTGGCAGTAAAAGGGTCTTGAATTTCTAGTTCTTGGATGATTAGTCCAATAATATTACCATGACACCACAAGTTCCCCATTCGCCGAGCCAGATGATGGGTTGTACCATATACTCACAGATACCCACCAGTTTAATGTGAGTGTCCAAGAGACATGGAAGTTAGACTCAAAGCCAAAGAGGAAAGGGATGAGGTGAAGATCCAATGGATTAGTTATAGTTTGCACTAATTCTGACTGCTCAGTTTAGATTTGCACTAGCCATCTGCAGGATTAAAGCTCCAGGGTAGGAGAGAGGAAATTTAAAAAAAGAATTGCATTTATTTTTTATTTGGCACTGGTATACCTCCACAGAGGTTGGTATCCTGTCACCAAGACACCCTTTATTTACACGTGGAGACTGATCCAGCTCCCTCAGAGCCAGCTCTCAGAGTGAACAGAACCTCTGACACTCCTGGTTTTTTTTTGCAGGCGTGAGACACAGTGAAAACCAACAACAATCCTTACTCATATCCCATCACCAGGAAGAAAGGAAACACACGAGTGGCCAGTGACAACAGAGCCCTTCTCAAAGGGCAATGCTGCGTGATCAAAACGTGAGAGAGGGGGCAGGGACTAAATCAAAATAGAGTCAGAGAGGGAAATAAGACACTCCACACCCCGCAAGAATTGCATTTATAATTGTAATTGCTCCACCACCAGACACATTGCACGTGCTTTACAATCAATTAAGTACTTTGGAAGGATTGTCACTCTTCGGATATAGGGAATGTAGCAGTCAATAATATAAACGTTCAGCAAATCCCCACACAGAGCAATGAGAGCAGGTAACTTTGCTTTATGGTGGTGGTTGAGGGGTGAATATTGCCTGGAGAATGATTAGATTAGATTACTTACAGTGTGGAAACAGGTCCTTCAGCCCAACAAGTCCACACTGATCCGCCGAAGCGCAATCCACCCATACCTCTACATTTACCCCTTTACCTAACACTATGGGCAATTTAGCATGGCCAATTCACCTGACCTGCAGGTCTTTGGACTGTGGGAGGAAACCGGAGCACCCGGAGTAAACCCACGCAGACACGGGGAGAATGTGCAAACTCCACACAGTCAGTCGCCTGAGTCGGGAATTGAACCCGGATCTCTGGCGCTATGAGACAGCAGTGCTAACCACTGTTCTTCACGTAATGCCATGGGATCTTATACACTCACTGACCAGGCAGAAAGGGGCCTCAGTTTCATGGTTCATCTGAAGACGACAGCTCCCATAAGTGCTGTCAACCCTCAGTAGTGAACTGGAACATCAGCCTTGATTTTTGTGCTCAAACCCATGGAACCAATGGTATGTGTGGTTCCTATTTTCATGTCAATGTGCTTGCCCAGATGTGAAGTTGTTATTAAATCCTTGATTGTATGAGATATTCTCATTTGAGATGGTTCCTTGAGATGACATCCTCCAGGTTATATAACAGAGAAGGAGCTTAATTCTTTCAGTTAAAATATTTTTTCTAAATTAACTTGCTCAGAGATTTATAACATGTCTCTGGAGCAGGTAGGACTTGAACCCAAGCCTCCTAACTCAGGAGGTAGGGACACTGTCACATGGGAGGCAATGGCCTAATGGTATTATCACTGGACTGTTAATCAAGGGACCCAGGCAATGTTCTGGGGGTCTGGGTTTAAATCCTGTCATGGCAGGTGGTGGAATAGGAGTTCAATAAAGATCTGCACTTCAGAGTCTAATGATAACCATGAATCCATAATTGATTGTCAGGAAAAACACATCCAACTCACTAATTCACTTAGGGAAGGAAACTGCTATCCTCACCTGGTCTGGCCTACATGTGGGTCTGGAGTCACAGCAATTTCATAGACTCAACTGCCCTTTGGGAAACTAGGGATGGACAACAGATGCTGGCCTAGCTAGTGACATCAACATCCCATGGATAATTAAATAAGAACACTGAAGTTTAACTTCCTGTTTATAGCAGCTTGTCAACAGTTCAATCTCTTTCCAAATAACCGCACCCAATCTTACCTAATCACTCAGAGAACTGGTGCCAAATAAATCACCAATTAAACATCACAACTGGTATAGCACAAGAGGAAGCTATTTATAACCCACCTCAGGTGACAGTCTGTGTGGAGTTTGCACATTCTCCCCGTGTCTGCGTGGGTTTCCTCCGGGTGCTCCGGTTTCCTCCCACAGTCCAAAGATGTGCAGGTTAGGTGAATTGGCCACGCTAAATTACCTGTAGTGTTAGGTGAAGGGGTAAATGTAGGGGAATGGGTCTGGGTGGGTTGCGCATCGGCAGGTCAGTGTGGACTTGTTGGGCCGAAGGGCCTGTTTCCACACTGTAAGTAATCTAATCTAATCTAAAAATAACCAGAGTCTTTTAAAGAAGAATCTCACTTCCCCTTCACTTATCTCCCTGTTTTATTACTTTCCCTCTTGCATTTATCAAATCTCCCTTTGAAAGATTTTATTGAACCTGTATGTATGACCCCAGCGCAGACTGTGTGGTGATTAGAATGAAGGTCAGGTGGATCTCATTGACAATGAGATCCTAGACTATGGCCGTTAACCAGGGCCAGTCAGGGAACCTTAGCTGACAGGTATAAACAGGTGATCACATCAAAGGGCAATGCTAAGGGCACTGCTTGTCACAGGCTACTCGGGTGTTTCCTTTCTTCCTGGTGGTGGAAATTAAATAAAGATTTGTGCACTTTGTGTCTCTCACTGTGTCTCACACCTGCACACACACACCATGGGTGCTGGGGAAAATAAGCACTACCGCAGTTAGGCAGTAGTGTGGGGGAATAGAAAGAAAGAAAAAAATATATAACCAGGAGATTTTCCCCCTCCAACTCTATTTTGATTTAGTCCCTGCCCTCCCCTCCACACAAAAAAAAGATAAAAATATAAACAGGTGATTTGTAAAATTGCTGTTGTATACAGCTGTAAATGTTAACTGTGTTTTGTAATTTGTTTAATAAAATATTATAAACAGGGGAAAAAAAAATAAACAGGTGATAAAATAAGCATGACTGCAGTTAGGCAGTAGTGTGGGGGGGAGGGGGTGGTTTAAAAATATAAACAGGTGATTCAGAGAGTCTCCTGCCTTTAGGGACTGGCTTTGAACTAGCTGTCAGAATCCATGTCCTGTGCAGCTGTAAATAAAGGGTGACTTGGTGACGGGATAATAGCCTTTGTGAAATTATTTCAGAGTGATTCCAAATTCTAACTGCTCATGCGTCCCCTCAAGTCACTGCTCCTTTTGCCAATTGTTTTAAATGTCTACTTCTTGGTTTCCCAGATTTCAGCCATCTGACATAATATCTCATTTCTTACATTTGGCAAACCATCTCTCAGGTAATTTTTCTCCTTTCATTTCATCCACTCAGCCAGCTTGGACTGATGCACCTCTCAAATTCATCTCCTTATTCCTAGGGACGTGTGCTGCTTCCTCTCCCTGATACCTCCACAGAAACATAGAATTCATCCATGATGCAGGCTGTAGTGACCATTAAGTCTCTAAGACTTTCAAATTGCTCTTTTAAAGAACACACCACGAGATATTTTGCAACCTATTTCTATTATTCACAACACTGAATGCTTATTGGAAACACTGGAACGCTGTTCAAAAGCAGCAGTATGTACCATCTACAAGATGTACAGCAGCAACTCACCAAAGACTTCTTTCAACAGTCCCCTTCCAAACACACCACCACTTCTGTCTTGCCAGCCAAGGGCAGCAGTTATATGGGGATGCCACTTACTGCAACTTGCCCTCCCAGCCACTCACTAGCCAGATTTGGAAATAGGTCCCCAATAAACAAGTTGCCCCTCATGTCCCTTTTAAATCTTTCTCCTCTCACCTTAAAAATATGCCCTCTAGTTTTGAGCTACCCAACCAGAGGGCAAAGACCCTCATTCACCTCATCCATACTCTTCAGGATTTTGTAAACCCCTCAACCTCCTGCACTCCAGTGAAAAAGTCCCAGGCTTTCCAGTTTATTTTTAAAATCTCAAGACTCCATTCCTAGCAATATCCTTGCAAATTTTATCTAAACCCTCTCTTGATTAATAATATCCTTCCTATAGCAGGGCGACCAGAACTGTACATAGTTCTCCAAAGAGGCCTCACCAATGTCCGTGTAACTTCACGGTTGTGGGGTCAAAATCCAGGAAATCCCACCTCTAACAACATTGTGGGTCTCCCTACAGCACGTGGACTGCAGTGGTTCAAGGAGGCAGCTCACCACCACCTTCTCAAGGGCAGTTTGGAATCAGGAATAAATGCTAGCCTCACCTATAATACCCGCAATGACACTGGAATGAATAAAAACCACAAAAATCAGACCAATGAAATCCAACAATTTCAAATCGGTGATACTCTGACTCATTTTCAAAGTTACGCTGGCCCTGTATCTAAACTAAACATTAAAGATTGCAGAAAATAAAAAATAAGAGGCTTTGGATGTAACTCACTAATATTCTGCCCAGATTATACAATGTTCAATGTCGTTCCGCAAGTAGGCGGCCTGTCTCCCCAACGTTTCAGAGAACACCTCTAGGACACCCGGACCAACCAACCCAACCACCCCATGGCTTAACATTTCAACTCCCCCTCCCACTCCATCAAAGACATGCAGGTCCATGGACTCCTCCATCGCCAGACCATAGCAACACGACGGCTGGAGGACGAGCGCCTCATCTTCCGCCTAGGAACCCTTCAACCACAAGGGATGAACTCCGATTTCTCCAGTTTCATCATTTCCCCTCCCCCCACCTTGTCTCAGTCAAATCCCTCAAACTCAACACCGCCTTCCTAATCTGCAATCTTCTTCCTGACCTCTCCGCCCCCACCCCCCACTCCGGCCTATCACCCTCACCTTGACCTCCTTCCACCTATCGCATTTCCAATGCCCCTCCCCCAAGTCCCTCCTCCCTACCTTTTATCTTAGCCTACGGGACACACTTTCCTCATTCCTGAAGGGCTTACGCCCGAAACGTCGATTCTCCTGCTCCTTGGATGCTGCCTGACCTACTGCGCTTTTCCAGCAACAAATTTTCAGCACTGAACTAAACTAGCCATATAAATACTGTGGCTACAAGAGGTTTGGAGTTCAGTGGTATGTAACTCACTTCCTCACTCCTCAGTTCCTGTGCGCAGTGTGACAAAACACTCCCACTTGCCTGGAGGAGTGCAGCTCCAACAACATTTAAGGAGCTTGACACCATCCAGGACACAGCAGCACTCTGGATCATAGAGTCAGAGTTGTACAGCGTGGAAACAGACCGTTTGGTCCAATATATCTATGTCAATCAGATATCCTAAATTAATCTAGCCCTACTTGCCAGCACCTAGCCCATATTCCTCTAAACCCTTCCAACTCAGACTCATCCAGATGTCTTAAATGTTGTAATTGTACCAGCCTCTACCACTGCCTCTGGCAGCTTATTACTTACCCGCACCACCTAAAAAGGTCACCCCCTTGGGTCCCTTTTAAATCTTTCCCTTCTTCCCTTTAAACCTATGCCTTCTAGTTCTGGATTCCTCCACCCCAGGGAAAATACCTTATCTATTCATCCTGTCCATGCCCCTCATGATTTAATATACCTCTATGAGGTCACTCCTCAGCCTCCGACGCTCCAGGGAAAACAGCCCCAGCCTATTCAGCCTCTCCCTTTGGCTCAAACCTTCCAACCCTGGAAGCACTCCATCCACCACCTACATACTAGTACATAGAGACCACAGTAAGTACCAGCTACAAATGCACTGCAGCAATTCTCCAAGCATTTTTCAATAGCACCTTCCAAACCTGCAACCATTACAGTGTAATAGAGCCATATAGCATGGAAACAGACCCTTCAGATCAACTAGTCCATACCAACCATGTTCCCAAACCAAACTACCCCCAGCTGCCTGCACTTGGCCCATATTCCTCCAAACCTTTCCTATTCATGGACTTGTCCAAACTTCTTTTAAACATTGCAACTGTACGCACATCCACCACTACCTCTGACAGTTCATTCCACACACTAACCACTGTTTAAACAAGTTGCCCCTCATGTCCCTTTTAAATCTTTCTCCTCTCACCTTAAAAATATGCCCTCTAGTTTTGAGCTACCCAACCAGAGGGCAAAGACCCTCATTCACCTCATCCATACTCTTCAGGATTTTGTAAACTTCAATATTTCTTCAGGATTTTGTAAACCCCTCAACCTCCTGCACTCCAGTGAAAAAGTCCCAGGCTTTCCAGTTTATTTTTAAAATCTCAAGACTCCATTCCTAGCAATATCCTTGCAAATCTTATCTAAACCCTCTCTTGATTAATAATATCCTTCCTATAGCAGGGCGACCAGAACTGTACATAGTTCTCCAAAGAGGCCTCACCAATGTCCAGTGCAACCTCTATGTGACATCCCAACTCCTCTACTCAATGGTCCGAGCAATAAAGGCAAGCATACTAAATGCCTTCTTAACCACCCTGTCTACCTGTGACACAAATTTCAAAGAATTATGTACCTAGACCTTTCTATTCAACACTATCTTGAAGAATAAGGGCGAAGGACGTATGGGTACATCTCCAGGTTCCACTCCAAGACCGGACTTGAAACAGTATCATCGTCCATTCACTGCCATTCAGTCAAAATCCAGAAACTCCCTCCCCAACAACAGAGGGTGTACCTTCAGCACATGGACTACGACAGTTCATGGAAACAGCTCATCACCACTTTCTCCAGGGCAAGCAAAGATGAGCAATAAATACTGGCCCAGTCAGTGTCATACAGGTGGCACTGGGACACACCAAACCCCATACAGAATCACTGCATCACTAAAATGCAGCAGTATCCATACTGTGCAGTTACAGCACTTTAAGGAATATCCTTGACACTCACTGCCCATTCACAGGAAAGGAAACCTAGAAACCACATGTTAGCTTTCCTTAGTGTTCTTGTTGATGCCAAATGCCAGTGAACGCAATTGTGGTTCACTTCAGAAATATTTAACAGAAACCATTCCTCTTTCACCTTTATCAAGGTGATGGATTATTCACCATTGAGTAAAAACCAAGGTAACCCTGCGTATGAATTCCTAAGCTATGCAATCACCTATTTTGTTTTGTTATCTCAGGAGCAAAGTTTCCCCGACTCAGTCCTGAAACCATGTATTACCTACGCAAATAAACACCAGCTGTTTCATTGGTAATCAAGTGTGGAACAACTTAAAGGGTCAGTCAGTTGATTACCCTTTCTCAAAGGTTTATTTTATGGAACTGTCGGGTTTCTTACTTGCTGCTCATTGATAATGACATGAAAAATCTTCTGCGAGATGCCTCAAACTTCCCCAGTGCACTGATCAGGGTGGCCAACTCTGGCTGGGCCTATTCCTGGGAATTTTCTTCATGGACATTTCATCTCACATTTCCCACATCATTCATCACCCAAAATATTCACCAAACCACCAATTCCAAACTGGAAAGCAAACAGACACTTCATTAGTTGATCGGATTGGGAAGCAAACTGGCTCAGTGGTTAGCACTGCTGCCTCATAGCACCAGAGAACCGGGTTTGATTCCAATCTCGATCAACTGTCGTGTGGAGTTTGCATGTTCTCCCCATGTTTACAGAGATCTCCTCCCACAGTCCAAAGATGTGCAGGTTAAGTGGATTGGCCTGGCTAACTTTCACATCGCGTCCAGAGATGTGCAAGCTAAGTGGGTTAGCCATTGGAAACAGGGTAGTGGTGGATCTGGGTGGGATGCCCTTCAGATGGCTGATATGGACTTGATGGGCTGAACAGCCTGCTCCCACACGGTAGAGATTCTATAATTCTAACCTCTGCCTCTCAGTCCACCATTTGCCACCCTCTCATCACCACTTTTATGAATAAACAAAACTATACAAAGAATATCACTTGGGTTTCTGTTTGTGACTTGGATCCTGCTCTTGTTTTGCTCAGAGAGATTACCATCAATTCCTCGGAGTTCTCGCGACAATCTGGCATGGTTGGCAACACTTGCGTGGGTCAGATGCTAAGAAGGGCTCCTGCATTTCTTACAGGCATGAATTATTAGTTCAAGTGGGTAGAATGGAGTTGTTTTCTTTCGAACAGAGGAGGTTAAGCATTTACGAAAATATAAAATATCAAGGGGCTTAGATGGAGTACTCAGGGAAGAAGGGTCTATTGGAGGAGGAAGTGAGGATGGACGTGATGAAGGGCTCATGCCCGAAACATAGATTCTCCTGCTCCTCGGATACTGCCTGACATACTATGCTCTTCCAGCACCACATTCTCGACTCTACTGGAGGCGGGATAATTTACTTAGGGGGTTCTTGAGATTGGGGCAAGGTTGGCATTTGAGCATTTCCTCATCAATCCCAGGGGCGAGTCCACTTGTTAAAGGGGACTAATTGCATAGAGCAGGTTAGGTCGGAAGGCAGGACAATAAAACCAAGCGACCATCAATTCCATAAACGGAGAAAGGCGGGGGGGAAGAGGGTGTACACTGCAGACTCCCCAAAACTATCCAACACTTCAAGAAACTATTGAATTATGAAAAGTTGCAACGATTTATATCACATTGAGTGCATGAGATTAAGGAGTGATTTAAGTGAGTTGTTGAAGGCAATTAAAGAATTTTATAGGTGAGAAAGACACTTTTACCTCTCATTGCTGAAATATAAAGTATGGGACCAGAATTTCAAATTAGATCCAGATGGCTCAGGAGTAATAAGATCAGAAGGCAAATCTTTCCAGTAAAGGGTAAAAGAACTCTGGAGCTCTCCCTCACTAAAAGGGTGTTGAGGTTTCACTTCAACTCAAATATATAAATTGAAACGGACAAGAGGTTTCTAGGCGAAGGATATGGAACCAAAAAGTGTGTAGGGGGATGAAGTATGGAATAAATTATTATTTAATTATGTAATTATGTTACACATTTGGCATTGGCTAATTTAATGGAGAAACATGTTCTCTTAGTTGAAGATGACACGATAAGTCAAGAGGTTTTACAGGACACCAAACCTTTTCCCAAGTAGCTGACTACAGAACTTTGTTCACATCTTGGCACAGTGGTATAGCCATTGTCGCAATCAATGGAACACCATCGGTACATCATTCTAGTGGTGAGCCTCATGGCTTTAACAAATAGAATTTTTAAAAAAAACACAGAAACTAGTAGGCCATTCAGCCCTTCAAACCTACTCTGCCATCCAATTGGATCATTGTTGTTCTTCTATCCCAATGTCATGTCTCTGCTTTCTCCCCATACCCCTGATGTCTTTAATAGCTAAAGGTTTAGAAGGGATGAGTTTAATTTGGCATCATGTTCGGCACATCATCGTGGGCTGTACTGCTCTACGTTCACCTGTCTCTGAGTGTATTGAGTGATTTGCCCACCATGGCCTTCTAGTCGAGAATTCCACAGGTTCACTACCCTTTGAGTTAAGAAATATTTCCCCATCTCAGTTCTAAATGGTCCATTCAGTGTACGGAATCTGCGTCACTTGATTCCAATCTCCTCAACTGAGGGGAAACAGCTTCCTTGTGTCTAGTCTGTCCAGCCCTGTTTTACATATTTCTATAAGATCCCTTTTCATCCTTCTGAACTCTGGTAAGTACAGGCCTGGTCAAACCAATGAGTCCTCACTGGAGATTCCAGCCATCCCTGGTATCATCCTCGTTAACCTCCACGACACTTCCTCCTGTCTTAGGTCAGCAGACCAAAGCTGCACATAATGCTCCAGGTGTGGTGTCACCAAGACTCTGTATAACTGCAGCAAGGCATCCCTAACTCAGGACTCAAATGCTTTCTCAATCAAAGCCAAGGTACTTTTTGCCTTCCTCTTTACTTTCATTGACTGGTGCACAAGGACACTCAGATCCCTTTGTACATCCACACTTCCCAATATATCACAGAATAAATAATCCTCTTCCTTTATGCTTGTTCACATCAAAGCGTATAACTTCAGAGTGAGCCATGCTACTGCATCTGATTGCTGTGTGTTTGCCACACGTTCAGCGTGTCTAAAATCAACTTGAAACCTCCTTTCGCTCAGCATTCACAATCACACCCAGTGTTGTGTCATCAGCAAACTTGGAAATGTTTCAGTAATGAACAACAGCACAAAGTAAGGCCTTTGAAATGCCACTCTCCTTTGCTCTGACTCCCCTGAATGTTTTCATTCCGCCCCCACCCCCTCACACTTCTGGGGGTGATGAAAGAGACACGCTCCCTTGAATTTGTGGGTGTGTCTTATTGCTTTAAAGAAACAGCCACTGTCTTTTAAATGTGGTACTTGACTGGTTATGGCTGACCATCAACTGTTGTTCAAAGTTTTCCATACATGCACAGTCACAGACACAGCCCTGTTTTGACAGCCAGATTCTTGGTCAGGAGTTCTGAATGGTTTTGCCCGAATAAAAGCTCTCTCGTATTCCCACAGTGGCCAGCTCTTTCATCTGATGGGGTGATTAGCATGTTGCAAATCCAATTAAGCCTCAAGACAGGTCAATTAAGACTGATCTAATTCTGGGAGAGGGGATTACCCCATTCACAAGCTCTCAATCTACTTCATTCAAAAGAGAATGTGACGTATCTATTTTACACCTCTATCTATACTCAATACTCAAGCAAGGATTATGCCACACTAAGCTTTTTAGTGTTTCATCTGCATTCCAGCATAATTGTGCACAGCTACAACTTTTTTTTCTCTCCACCCTCTCCTTAACTTGCCTCTCTCTCTTTTTGGAAAAAAAATGTCACAAATAGAGCAAAAACCAATTGTCAATGCATATATTAAGTGATTGTTTTAAAACAGAGCAACCAGCTCAACAAACATGACTGGGGTTACCCATTGATTCATGGATAAGGAGGAAATTCTTCTCTCAAAGGGTACTGAATCGGTGAATTCTTTACCAGAGAGGACTACCAAGGCTGGGCCATTGAATATATTCAAGACTAAGACAGATAGATTTTCCGTAATCAGTAAGGGAATCAGGAGCTATAGGGAAAAGGCTAGGAAGTGCAGTTCAGGATTATCACATTAGCCATGATCCCATTGAATCACAGGGCAGATTCAATGGACTGAATAGTTTATTTCAGCTCCAGTGCCTTCTAATCTTATGGTAACTAGCCTGCTACAGAGATGACCATCTCCAAGTAAAATCTTTGCACAATTCAATTGCAAATTACACCTATCATGCATGCAATGTATTAAAGGCTTTCCACACGACTTCCTGCATTACAGACCATCAATATACCCACCATCAGGGCACCCTGTGTACCCAAGCTAACTGCAAAATTAGGGAAGGTGATGGCCGAGTGAAATTAGCACTAGACTGTTAATCCACAGATCCCGGTAATAATCTGGGGACCGAGGTTTGAATCTAGCCATGGCAGAATTAGGACTCAATTTAAAATCTGGAATAACAGCCAAAAAGATGACTACAAAATCAGTGTCAAACATTAGAAAAACCCATGTGGTTCATTAATGTTCTTCAGGGAAGGAAATCTGCCATCCTTACCTGGTCTGGCCCATATGTGATCCAGACCCTCAGCAAAATGGTTGACTCTTAACTCCCCTCTGGGCGATTAGGGATGGACAACAAAAACCAGCCTAGCCATCAACGCTCAATCCCATGAGCTTAAAATACAGATTTCACATTACATGAACGAGACTAGATTAGATTAGATTTACAGTGTGGAAACAGGCCATTCGGCCCAACAAGTCCACACCGACCCGCCGAAGCGCAACCCACCCACACCCCTACATTTAAACCTACCTAACACTACGGGCAATTTAGCATGGCCAATTCACCTGACCCGCACATCTTTGGACTGTGGGAGGAAACTGGAGCACCCAGAGGAAACCCACGCAGACACGGGGAGAACATGCAAACTCCACACAGTCAGTCAGTCACCTGAGTCGGGAATTGAACCCGGGTCTCAGGCGCTGTGAGGCAGCAGTGCTAACCACTGTTCCACCGAGACGATGATCAACTGTTTCTCACTCAACCCTCTGCCTGCTCAAGTCCAGTATGTCAAGAGCTAACACTGAAAAGGATCAAAGAAATATTTGAGGAAGGAATAAAAAGAGCATTCGGCAGTGCCTCAAGGCTCATCTTCCAACTCCTAGCGATCGAAAATTATCCAAAAAGTGATTGGTAACCCATATCTCCAAATGCTACATCCTCTTCCAGTTGGCTGCAGATCAAAGATCAGGAACTCACCGTGTGGTGAAAGAGGACCTGGAAAACTTGTAGTTTCAATACTCCATGGAATGCTACCTGGTTTTATAATGGCCTAGTGTCTTAAATGTCTGCTTTGCAATGGCCGTAAATCCAGTGGAGTACAGTCACCACTTTCACTTATCCTCGTTTCTCTATCATGTTCTTCATGAACATCAAAAAAAAAGAGGCACAGCTGGTAGAGATGATAACCACAGTAGGAAGCGGATATGCTCCAAGGGGATACTCTCAGCTGATGTCACACAGTCTGCATCTGTTCTGCTGCTTTAGTGAGGAAATCGAGGATGTACCGGGCCCAACTGGGAATTCACTGCAAAACTGGAAAAGGATCTTACCATTTTGTGTCACTGATGCTTTTCTGATACTTGACACTGTTGGGAGCTTCACTAGTCATCACTGGGTAACTAACCATACAGGACAATGAAGTGAGTGAGACAGAGTGAGAATGCAGAAGGAAGGGAGGGGAAAGCTAGAACTCTCTTCCCACAACAGCATCTGAGATTACAAATCAATAGCTTGGTGTACTTTTCCATACGCTGATTGAAGATATTTTCAAATTAATCTGTTCAGAGATGTTATGAGGGCAATTCTAGCACAATGGTAGTGTCCTAACCTTTGGAACGGAAGACCCAGGTTCAAGTCCTACCTGTGCCGGAGGTACACCAGAACGTTTCTGAACAGGTTGATTAAAAAAGATGGCGTCAACGAAGTTATTACACACCTCTTGAGCACGTGGGAAGGTAAACCCAAGTCTCCTGGCTCAAAGGTAGGGACACTCCCACAGTGCAATAAGACCCTTCGATGTTCGGCTAGGATATGAATAGTTAGGAAACCAATCCAGAGCAGCTCCAGTTTAATTGAAAGCACTTTTGTTCTTAAATTAACCCGCTTAGTCATAGGGCACTTCCATGGGAGGAGAGACTGACTTTATAGCCCAGTGGAAAGGACCCTGCCACTGGGCCACAAGATCTTACTGAATAGTAGAGAAGATTCAAGGGTTAAGTGGTCTATATGTTCTCTCTACATTGTTACGTTAGCCTGGCATTTTTTCACTTAAAGTCATGGAGATGTACAGCATGGAAACAGACTCTTCAGTCCAACTGGTCTATATATCCTAAATGAACTTAGTCCCATTCGCCAGCATTTGACGCATATACCTCTAAACCCTTCCTGTTCATGTACTCATCAAGATACCTTTTAAATGTTGTAATTGCATTAGCCACCACCACTTCCTCTGGCAGCCCATTCTTTATACACCACCCTCTGCATGAAAAATGTGCCCTTTATGTCCCTCTTAATTCTTTCCCCTCTCACCTTAAACTTGTGCCCTGTAGTTTTGGACTCCCCCACCCTGGGGAAAACACTTTGCCTGTTTACCCTATCCATGAGTTTACAAACCTCTAGAAGGTCACCCCTCAACTTCTGATGCTTCAGGGAAAAAGGTCCCAGCCTATTAGGCCTCTCCAGAAAGCTCAAACCCTGCAAGCCTGGCAACATCCTCATGAATTGTTCCTGAATCCTTCCAAGTTTCACAGCGTCTTTTGTACAGCAGGGAGACCAGTATTAAACAATAATCCAAAAATGGTTTAAACTGATGCCCTGTACAGTTCCAACTCCTATACTCAACATACTGACCAATAAAGGCAAACGTACCAAATGCCTTTTTCACTACCCAGTCTACTTATGAAAACTAGACGTAAAAAACTATCAAATCAGAGCAAGAGTAAGCCATTTGGCCCTTGGAGCCTGTTCTGCCATTCAATAGGACTTGGATAATCATCTAACTCAATACCTTGTCCCTGGTTTCTCCCATTCCCTTTGATCCCTTTAGTCGTAAGCATTATATCTAACTCCTTCTTGCAAACATTCAATATTTCAAACTGTTTTCAAGTTTATATATTTTCAGGAATATGTTAACATGTCTATTATTTCACTTGACCAGAAATCTGGACTAATGATCCTGAGATGTGAGTTCAAATCCCTTCATGGCAGCTGAGAAATCTAAAGATTATTAAATAGAATAAAAAGTAGCATCAATAATGGTAACCACGAAACTACTGGATTGTCATAAAAGCACAACTGGTTCACTACTATTCCTCAAGGAAGGACGTTTACTGGCAGAGTGTGACTCCAGACCTAAGCAATTAGGTTGACTCTTAACTGTCCTCTAGGACAAAGTGAGGATTGCAGATAATTCAATTCCTTACAGCATGGAAACAGGCCCTTCGGCCTAACAAGTCTACACCGACCCTCCGAAGAGTAAACCAACCAGACCTATTCCCTTACCCGATATATACTCCTGACTAATGCACCTAATACTATGGGCAATTTAGCATGGCCAATTCACCTGACCTGCACATCTTTGGATTGTGGGAAGAAACCAGAGCAGCCAGAGAGGACCTGCATAGTCACAGAGAGAATATGCAAACTCCACACAGTCAGTTACCCGAGGCAGAAATTGAACCCAGGTCCCTGGTGCTGTGAGGCAACAGTCCTAACCACTGAGCCACCCCAAGATGCTGGAGATCAGACTTGAGAGTGTGCGCACGTGCATGCGCGCACAGGAATGGCTCGTGAAGGGTTTACGCCCGAAAATGTCGATTTTACTGCTCCTCAGATGTTGCCTGACCTGCTGTGCTTTTCCAGTAGCACACTCAACTCTGAACTGTCCTCTGAAATAATGCAGCAATCCAATTGAATTGCCTTCAAAAAAAAAGTGGCTCAGCCCCAATTTCTCACACTCACTGAGGGATAGATAATGAATACTAGTCTTACTGGTGGTACCCAGACGAATCAAAAGTTCAACTTAACATGCGATAGGAGCCATAGTCTCTGATAGCTGCAATAGCCTTATAAATAATTAGCTCCAATCAGTCTCTCACCTGTAAGGAAAGTGGAGAAATGAACTAAAGTAAAAACAGAAAGTGCTGGGAAACTTCACAGAGAGAGAAAGGAGAGAGAGAGAGAGAGAGAAAGGGAGAGAGAGAAAAAAAAAGAGAGAGAGAAAAAAAGAGAGAGAGAGAAAAAAAGAGAGAGAGAGAAAAAAAGAGAGAGAGAGAAAAAGAGAGAGAGAAAAAAAAGAGAGAGAGAGAGAGAAAAAGAGAGAGAGAGAAAAAGAGAGAGAAAAAGAGAGAGAAAAAAAAAGAGAGAAAAAAAAGAAAGAAAGAAAGAGAGAAAGAAAGAGAGAAAGAAAGAGAAGAGAGAGAGAAAAACAGTTACTGTTGAGTCTGGCATGACTCTACGTCAGAACTGAAAAAGTTCTGAAATATTAACTCCGTTTCTCTCTCCACAGATGCTACCTGAAGTTTCTCCAGCAATTCCTGTTTTACATCAGAATTGAAGCACCTGCAGTTTACTGGAGAAATGAACTGACCTGGTTATCATGTCACATATACATCGGCGACAATTGCCTCTGGCTTGCACTTTTGGTAAATTGGTCAACATATCCCTTGGGATTCTGCTGATCCAAGAATATGACTCTAGGTGGCATGAATTTTTCCCTCTCATAAACCATCTTCCCCATGATTTAATTATAGATTCACTTGGAGAAAGCTTTTAAAGATTGCCATTTAAATACAACAATTGTCAAAACTGAAGTCTTCAGAATTGGGGCCGCTCTCTTATTAATGAGCTCACTTACTTTATACAGTGCCCCATAAACATGTCACATGCCTGATAAACTAAAGCTACTGCAGATTATACAGAAAGAGGTGGCCAAAAGGGAGCAGCAAGTGAAACGTAACACTAGTGAGAGCAGCACAGCTAAAATGATATGGCTTAATGCTATTTATTTTCCATGACAATACAATGTGTTTTCCATTCCAGTTTACCCCTCAGCCACCCTTTGAACTGGAGCTGACTGTTATTGTCAATAATGTGCCCCACTGGTTCACTCACTGAGAAATGACGGACATCAAAATAAACTCCTTTCGATATTTTAATGATTCACCAGCTTCGCAGAGATTACTCCCCAACTAAGCAGTTACCGCGGTCTGTGATTCACATTCCAGATGGGCAGGAAGTAAAAGGGAATTGGGCCAAATATCTGAGAAGGTTCCACATCCAAAAGCTGTTAAAATAAAATGACAATACCCATCAGAAAAGTACTCCACATGCTTGCGGCCAGTAAGGTGGTAAGTTATGGCCTGTTTTGAAAAGCAGCTACACCTCACCTGGCACAGACACCTGATTGAGCAGTGAATGCAAGAAATGACTTATTGAGTGAGCTTTCCTTGTACACCAGTCGCTTTAAATAAACAGGCAGGTATTCAAGGTGGCAATGCTATGATGGCCTTCATAGTGAGAGGTATTGAATACGGGAGTAGGGATGTCTTGCTGCAAATAATCAGGGCGTTTGAGACCATACAATGGAGTGTACAGTTTTGGTCTCCGTATCTGAAGGAGGATGTCGTTGCTATAGAAGGAGAGCCATGTAGGTTTACTAAAGGACTCCTGGGATGGAGGGACTGACTAATGAGGAGACATTGCATTGGTAAGGCTTCTACTCACTGGAGTTCAGAAGCACAACGGGAAGGTGAGGTGGGTGGGGGAGAATCTCATTGAAACCTTCCAATTCTAAAGGGACTGGGCAGGGTTAATGTAGGAGAAATGTGCCCTATGGCAGGGAAGCCTGAATCAGGGTTCATAGATCAAGGATAAGGGATGAACCATTTCTGACTGAGATGAACAGATATTTCTTCACCGAGAGAGTGGTGAGCCTGTGTAATTCATTAGCACAGAGAAAGAAGTCAAGGTCAAAACACCACATATTTTCAAGGAGTTAGATATCGTTGTCGGGGTTAAAGAGATCAAAGAACAGGGGTGTGGGTGGGGGGAGAGAAGAGTAGAAATAAGCTACAGAGTTGGATCAGTGGTGCTGGAAGAGCACAGTAGTTCAGGCAGCATCCGAGGAGCAGTAAAATCGACGTTTCGGGCAAAAGCCTTTCATCAGTGATCATTTGAATGGCATAGCAGTCTCATAGGGCCAAATGGCCTACTCCTGTTCCAGTGTTTGTGAGTTTGGAAAGGAGCTTTATTCACGGGACTTCAGGACTCTGGTTGTGCAGAGATAGTAACCCTATCTTTGGGCCAAACAACCAAGTTCAAGTTCTACCTGCTCTGGAGGTGGGTCATCACTTGGCTGCAGAGTTTGAACCAAAATAATTTCCAAATGGGGCTGATCATTGACCACTGCACTAGAGTAGAGATTAGTTATTAACAGACATTGGATGTGGATCATTGGACGAGTGTGGGGATCGAATCCTGACCACTTAACGAAGCTGATCGTTCTGTCTTAATCTAGATCTATGGTTAAAAAGAAGAAATTCCCTGACACATTTCTGATCCTGAAACATTTCGACAATTGTCAGCTTAAGAGTGTATATCAAAATGAGTGAAAGCTCCATGCTGCAACATTTGAAGTTCTGGAGTGTTTTCTTTTCCTCTAGTTCCATTAATTACTGAAACCTGGACAGGACCTAGTTTTGAAACATGGAGGAGTTGAGAGCAATGAGGAACTGGCATGAAGGAACAATGGAGTCCTGGGCCAGATCAGTCATGGTCGTGCATGATGGTGGGACAGACTGGAGGGGCTGAATGGCCTACCTCACTCCAATTTTTAAAGTTATGTTTATGTAATGTTATACTCAGGTGTAATAAATATAGTCAAAAACAGCCACAAAAGGTTTATTTCAATTGGAGAGACAGTTACACAATTAAACTGATGTCAAGAATGTGTATTACTGAATATATCACATCAGGGAATCCTCCACCTTCCCAGCTTCAGCTCACCTATCAATGAATGCATATAATCTATAAATCTGGTGATCCCAGTTTGAAAACCTATCAAAACAGTTGAAAATCGCAACACCAGGTGATAGTCCAACAGGTTTATTTGGAAGCACTAGCTTTCGAAGCGCTGCTCCTTCATCAGGAAACCTGTTGGACTATCATCTGGTGTTGTGCGATTTTTAAACTTTGTCCACCCCAGTTCAACACCAGCATCTCAAAATTATAAAAACAGTGGCTCAGTGGTGAGTATTACTGCTCAGAGTGCCAGGTTCAATTCCACTCTCGGGTGACTCTGTGTGAAGTCTGCACACATTCTCCCAGTGTCTGAATGTGTTTCCTCACACAGTCCAAAGATGAGTAAGCTAGGTGGATTGACCAAAAGGCATCTGAATGGATACATGAACAGGAAGGGTTTAGAGGAGTATACACCAAATGCTGGCAACTTAGGATATCTGGTCAGCATGCACAATTCAGACCAAAAGTTCTGTTTCCATGCCATACATCTCTATGCTAAATTGCTCTGTATGTAGTATCCAGGGATGGGCAGGTTAGCCATGATAAATGCAGGGTTATGTGGATGGGTTGGATTGGAGTGGGATGCTTTTTGGAGAGCTGGTGTGGATTCATTGGGCCCACCTGCCTCTTTCCACACTGTAGGGATTCTGCGATTCTAACCTTGTAAAACCATCACTGCTTCTGGAGTTAAAGTCAACAGAGCCTGTTCCTTTCAACCGAAGTAACTTGCAAATATTAGTAGCTGCTGACAAACTAAGTCACAGGTCACAGATCTAAAACGTCCTCTTGGACTTCAGATTCCAGGATTATCCATCGTCTGTGATCACACAGCATTGCCTTGTCCTTTGTGCCTACCAATAGTTCCATGTGCAGCATTTCCCCAGACTATTAATTTGAAGTAGCTCTAGTTAAGACATATTTAAGCTAATTTTGAGGCAAGGAATCAGGTGCCAGAATTCTTCACTTAAAAATAAAGAGCACCTTAGGGTCTTGTAAGCATTTTCACATTCATGCACAAAACTTTAAGCTTCCCGGGTTTACGATAGAGAAATTCGCTGCACGATCCTGGCAAGATCAAACTCCTTCAGCACAGGGTGGCTGCTTTGAATCCTATTTATTTGACTTTTAATGTCACTTACAAGTTGTTCTGACCAGAAACTTGGCACTGACATTGGAAAGCATAGTAAGGGGCCCTCTGCACTGTGCAGCTGGGAGGAATATCTGTGGCTGACAGCATCACCCAGGCATCATAGTCTGCCAGCTAAAGAGGTCAAAACCAAAAGGAGCCAAGTGCAAATGGAAAGGATGGGCAATGCCTTTCAAGCTAGAAAATGATACAACATTACAACACAGCAAGAGGCCCTTCAGCCCCTCACTCCTGTGCGGAAAAACCATCCTGGTCGCCTGCTCTTTCTGCATACCCTCGCAGTTATTGTTCCCTTCAGCAAAATTCTGTTTAAATTTTACCGTCAAACTTGCTTTCACTGCTCTTTACGGCTTTGCACCAGAGGTTACAATAACCCACTGTAACAATCTGGAGCCACAGCCTCCACGTCAATCCTCACTTCGAAGCCTGGCATTGAAACAGCCCCCTTATGAGGAATGTGTACATACCACCTGGTTAAACTGGCAGCATTCGGTAAGGAATTAAAAATCCACTGGAGGACAACTAGGGTACTATTAACTAGAAATGTGACAGCTGCTGCCAACAGCTGGCTCTCCATCCTCAGTCAGTCAATCTCTCTTCTGTAGCCACGCCAGTGGTTGGGTTGCAGATTGTGAATTCGTGCTGAGTAGGGAGCAATGTTGAGGGTCCACAACTGCCCTAACTCTGGCCATGTTGAGCCACCGTACAGAGAACACTGCCCACCCACGACCACACCATGCCCCTAAGCCTTGGTCAGTGCCAGTTGTAACTTTGACAGGAGGATTCCACTCTGAGTTAGAAGATTGTGGATTCAACATCCATTGCACAGAGGCAAGCAGAAAAATCTAACATTTCAGTCGAGTTACTGAAGAAGCATTGCCCTGCCAAATGTGCTATAGTTCAAATAAAAGAGGAGAGAGCTTCCTGTTTAATATTTATTCATCAACCAACAGTACAAAATGGAATATATGATCATTTATTCCATTCATAGCTGTGTGGTGATGACCAGATTATTTTGTTTTCATTTTCCCTACTATAGGGTGGTATTGTGGCTCAGTGGTTAGCACTGCTTCTGCTGCCTTACAGTGCTGAGGGCCCGGTTCAATTCCAGCCTTGGGTGACATCTGTGTGGAGATTGCATGTTCTCCCTGTGTTTGTGGATTCCCTCTAGGTTCTCTGATGGATTGACCATGTTAAATTGCCCATTGCACCCAGCACCTGCTGGGTGGATTAGCTATGGGAAATGCAGGGTACTGGTGGGATTCTCTTCAGAGGATTGGCACGGCCTGCTTCCACACTGTCAAGAATTTGGTATTGTTTGAGAAATATTTATTGGCCAGGGTTCCAAAGTAAACTCACATCCTTCACAAAATTAATGCAACATCTCTTGGAATCGTCTGAAGGGCCTTTGTTTATCACCTCCATCTGTAAAGGGCATCGCCAACAGTGCAGCACTCTCTCAGTGCAGCAGAGCAGTGTTAGCCTTGATTCTAGTGATCAAATCCTCTGTAGTGAGCTCAAACCCAAAACCTCTCTGAGTCAGCAGGGGAAGGATTCTGTCATGAAGTCACCATTCGGTATTCCTTTCTAGACTGTGAGCTGGATTCAAATCCTGTTACCAGAGAAAGATCGAGTGCCCAAACAAACCCCTTATCCCGGTCTCCATCTTAGCTGAATGTAGTAGTAACTTTCTTTAAAAATGGTAATAACTCTTACACCAGAAGAGCTGAACAAACATGTTTTCCTCAAGTGATAGCAACCCTTTGAAGACTACCATAAAAAATTCAAAAGCAAAAATGATATTAATAACTAAGTAGGTTAACAAAATTATGAGGGGCATGGATAGGATAAACAGACAGAGTTTTTTCCCTGGGGTCGGGGAGTCCAGAACTAGAGGACATGGGTTTACGGTGAGAGGGGAAAAGATATGAAAGAGACCTAAGGAGCAACTTTTTCACAGAGAGTGGTACGTGTATGGAATGAGCTGCCAGAGAAAGTGGTGGAGGCTGATACAATTGCAACATTTAAGAGGCATTTGGATGGGTATATGAAGAGGTTAGGCTTGGAGGGATATGGGCCGGGTGCTGGCAGGTGAGAACTAGATTGGGTTGGGATATCTGGTCGGCCTGGACGGGTAGGACTGAAGGCTCTGTTTCTGTGCTGTACATCTCTATGACTCTATAGAGATAGATAACACATGGGAGTTCAGCTCAGCTGTAACTTATTTACAATGCAGGCACTAAAGAATTTGCTATGGAGCTAGATCGGAGTAGAATATGCTAATGAAAGTTTAAATTGAAAACAATTTTACACAATTATCATTGACCACTGTTGAAATCTGGCATGCACTGCCTGTAAGGCTAGTTGACAGGGAAAACCACACACCCTTTAGCAAATACTTTGCTAATGTCATAACAGTCAAGGCTAAGCGCTAAATGCTGGAAAGTGGGACGAGTATATATTGAATGTAGTTTTTTGTCAGTGCAGATTCAATGGGCTGAAGGGCCTCTTCTATTCTATGAAAATTTAGCCAAGGCTTTTCCTTTTTTTAAGACAGAGAGAAAGCTACTAGAAGATTATGTGTCCCTTGAATGGATGTGACCTGTGTGCATCTCTGGGTAGATTCAACACCAGACAGGAGGGTAAAAAGCCACGCCCTTTTTTACTGTCGAAGATTCCAGGTGAGGGATGGTTCCAATGGTTGCATGGAGCAAATGCAGAAAAACAGAAGCCAATTCTGATGGGATTGAAATTCACCTCCAAACCTAACTTGATGACAAGAACTCAAGAGTGATCTCCTCAACTAGTTTTCATTGCAAATTGGATTCTAAGAAGTTATCATATTTTATCCTTTCACTTCCCATTAGTTAGCTTGAATTTTTTGTAAAATCTGATTTGCTTTGCCTCTCTCTGAAGATTACTTCACTTTCCCTACAGAGAGGGGAGATCGCATAAGGTATTGCTGCTGTTTGAAATTAGCTGTTTGGATTAATGAACCATCTCCTGCTTGTCATTATTCACTTGTGTTAATAAGGTGAGATATAGCATTAATTTGGAGATTCTAGTTTCCCTTAATTTGCTCCAGTAGGATATTGAAACTTTACCACGAAAATGGAATCAGCAACATATTACATTTTACAAAACGTAGGAGTTCATTAGGGTGTCATTTGGTAGTGCTCCCACCACTGGATGGGAAATTCTAGACTCCAGGCAAAAGTGAGGACTGCAGATGCTGGAAATTACAGACAAGATTGGAGTGGTGCTGGAAAAGCACAGCAGGTCAGGCAGCATCCGAGGAGCAGGAAGATCGACGTTTCAGCCAGGAGCTCTTCATCAGGAATGAAGGCAGGGACCCTCTGGGGTGGAGAGATAAATGGGAGGAGGGTGGGGCTGTGGAAGAGGTAGCCAAGAGTACAATAGGTGGATGGAAGTGGGGGTGAAGGTGATAGGTCAGAGAGGAGGGTGGAGCGGATAGATGGGAAGGCAGATTGGCAGGTAGGACAGGTCATGGGGACAGTGCTGAGCTGGAATTCTAGACTCCAGTCCCATACTAGGGCTTGTTGGTCCACGAATGATGCCTTAGTGACAGGTCCACAGTCAATGTGTAAACCCTTCCAATTCGCAGGGGTAAGAGTGGGAGAGTTTCCCAGTCAGTCATCCTGCAGAAAACCATGGCAAACCATTTGCTCATAAAAATGACCCAAGCCAATGCTAGGCCCAACTCTCAGACAGGAGGACAAACAACAATTCTTTAAATGTGGCTTTGTCTCCATGAAGATAGCAGATAGGTAGATGCGATATTGTGAGCTCTTCCCCATTCTGAGAACTGAGCACAGAAACTGAACCAACATTTCAGTGCAGTATGGAGGAAGTACCATGTTGGTGATGGTGGTGCCATCTTTCAGCTGAGATGAGACACTGTTGAATACTAAACACCCCTTCCAAAGAAAAGCAGGAAATCTTCCTGGGGCCCTTACGTTACAATCATTTCTGGTTATTGAGCCGCTTAGCTCGTGGTTATACACAAAACCATTGCTGTGCTTGTCAAAACAATATTGACTACATTTCAATTTTAAAAATCCATTGACTGCAAGGTGCTTTGGGATGTCTTAAAATGATTCTGGATACTTGTTAAAATCACAAAATGCAATTTCAAACTGCACTGTTGTAATTAGAATTAGGGAGAGTTTACATCACACCATGTTATTTAAATATCAGCATGATTTACTTGCAATCTCAAAATTCCCATTCACTTTCTACTATGTTATATTACCCTCTCTGCCATTTTCCAACATCCACCTCATGGCCTCTAAGTGATTTTATCAATGAAAAAAAGGGCAGCTTACGGTCATGAGCTTGCTTCCTGTAATGAATTGAGTTTGAACTGGCCCAACCAAATACCAATTAGCACCATTCAAGTCCTGATATCCCATTAGGAGACCCAAGGACCACTGACCCAATAGATCAGTGGTGCAACTGCCTATTCCGCTTTGAGGATATTAATTGAAATAATCTCAAAATCCTTAAGTAGTGAAGATCCAAATACAAGGGATGGGAATAGAGATGGAGGGGCCTGGATAGGGAACCAAAGACACTACCGGAAAACTGCTCCACCATTAATAGCCAGTTCATCAGCTGCCAAGACCTCAGATCCCCGAATGCCCGCCCTACATTTCAGCTCGATGCAAATCTCACCTTCCTCTTTCAAGATGGTCTTTGGACCCTGCCTTTTTGAGCATGGTTTTGGTTATATGTCCTTACAGCACCTCACATCGCTTGGTATTATACTCTGCAATACTGCCATGAAGCATGTTGGGACATTGTGTTAAAGTTGAATATAAGTTGTCGGTTTATATAACATTGTCCATTCTAAACAAAAATGAAAACCAAGACAATTTCTCACCCTTCCTTTCTAACTCCTGTCTCCAGTCAGTCAGTGCAGGGTGTGCTGATAAGATATATTTACCAACATTTCTGATACATGAAAGAAGGGTGAAATTTAACATTGAAAACTAAATTTCTTTCACGTATGTCCTGACTAAAGTAAAGGGCAATGCAATCAAGTGTTTGCACCCAGGAGAAATAACTGCAGCCTCTGTTGTGAAACTCGATCGAGACAAAGTGCCCACAAGTGCAGCCTCAGAGAGGGTCACAACAATAGTAACTCAGCAGGATCCATTTCGCCCAGGATTTGCAGTTCAGATTGATGTCCACCGTGTTGACAGTAACCTGATGCCACACTCTTGTTTGGGATCTGCAAAAGCTCTTTGCTTTGCATTTGATATGAGAAACATTGAGGCTAGCTTCACATACCAGCCGATGGTGTCGAGATGGAGAGGGGGTGGATTCTGGTATGCCCTGAAGTCAGATCGAGTGAATTGCAGAAAGAAACTCCCCCCACCCCGTCCAGCAGTAGTTGATCTTCTACTGGAGTATTACATACACAGGCTAATATTAAACCTATTCGATTGATTATTACAGAATATACATGGGAATTTAAAATGTCCACACAACATAGAGTAGCATCAGATAAGCCCAAACCTTTCATCTTTCACATTTCTTCGATCCCAACATTTATGGTCTCTATCGATTACCAAGGACAGCAAAAACAACTGGCATTTAAATATTGCCTTTAATTTCATAAAGCATCCCAAGGTGCGTGGTCAGACAGTGAGCTTTACACTGAGCCACTTAAGGAGACAGAAGACCAGTGGTCATTGCTTGACCGGGATCATTGTTTTCCAAACTTTCCTCTCTCGGTCTTCTTAAACTCTAGGTTAGCCATCCTCTACCTTCAAGCTATTCCTTAATGCATTGAGACCTGGTGTCACCCTATTACCTGCTTACCCATTTCCTTGTTTCCTAGGACTTTTCAAAATGGTCTTACCCATTGACCACAATCCTACAGATCCCAAGAGCTTGCCACTGAACTTTAATGCAATCATTACTTGCTTCACCTCAAGATCCACCACTTTCCACTTCATTGTGCCTCTTGTAAATTGGCTTCAACCCTTCATTTAGATTGTGTTAATAATACAGCTTATGAAAATGAATTTGCATGATTTTATACACTTAATCTTCATTGAAAAGTACAAAATTCTGAAAAGGATTTGAAATGGTAGGTGCTCAGAGGCGGTTTTCCCTGGTTGGAGAGTCCAGGGTCACAGCTCAGTCTCAACATGAGAGGGAAATCGTTTTGGACAAAGAAGGGGGACACATTTCTTCACCCAGACGGTTAGAAACCTTTGGAATTCTCTATCCCAGAGGACTGCAAATGGCCAGTCGCTGAATATATTCGAGACAGGGATAAATGGCATCAGCAAACATCTACGAAATCAAGAGATTAGGCAGAGAATAAGGGTGGCAGAGTGGTTCAGTGTTTAGTAGTGCTGCCTCAGTGCCAGGGACCTAGGTTTGATTCCAGTTTCAGGTGACTGTATATAGTTTGCACATTCTCCCCATGTCTGTGTGGGTTTCTGCTGGGTGTTCCGGTTTCCTCCCACAGTCCAGCCATGTGCAGGTTAGATGGATTAGCCGTGTTACAGGGATAGGGTGGGATGCTATAGATGGACTGAATGGCCTCTAACTGTGGGGATTCCATAACTGCAGATGGTGATCAGCCATGACCTTACTGAATCAGAAAGCAGTCTTGGGAGGGGGGTCAAGGGACCTGTTATTGCTACTGTTTTTTTTTAAAAAAAGCTTTTTGCCCTGACAAATTACAATAATTATGTGGAGCAGTACAAACCTCCAATGCAAGCAGATTGTGTTTAAAAATCTTAGCTCAGTGGTCTGCTGGGAGTAGCTGAGATCCAGATTGAGTTGTGCATGGAGCAAAGCCAAATTTGCAATCCAAACTGTGAGCTTTTCCTAATTTGTTCTACTGTCTCTGAAACCACTTTCAGATCATCAGATACCCAAAACAATGCAGATCTATCCATGGGAAATTGAACAGAAAGCCAATGTCCCAGATTCCCAAATTAACAACAACAATATGCTGAGGACACACTTTGTTAGCAGTCAAGGATTATGGGTAAATTATGTCAATGATGTCAATGAGAAGGTTTGACTTTCTCAATGAAAATTCTCCCTCAGGAGATCAGCTTTAATCTCCAAAATGAGAAGGAGGTCACAGTGCATCCTGACAGAATGACTCAGCTGTGACATTTCAGACTTAATTCCAAGCAAAAGAAAGATCTGCCATCCTAGAAACATGGTACAGTTTCTACAAATATGTATCAACAGGAATAGTATTTAATTGACTGCAAGTTGCTTTGGGATACTGTAAGGTGATAAAAGGTGCTATATAAAAAAAGTAAGTCTTTCTTCTATTCACAGAAATTGAATGGAAACGGACGGAAAACTGGTTAATTGACTTACAACAATGGTTTAATTCCTCAGGCAATTCAACAAGAACATCAGCTTGCATCTTTAAAGTGCCCTTAACATGGAGAAACATTCCACACCTCCCTTAAGCCATAGAATATGGATGGAATTTAACCATTGAAAGACCTGTTTGTGTGGATGGCCCACAGAGAAGCTAAAAGCATGGAGCCTCTACTTAATGCCTTGTCCCCGCTTTCCAGTAGCATACAGACTCTGGTGACAAAGGACCTTTAATACAATGCAGCCTGTACAAAACACTGCATTAGCACAAAATATAGAAGCCATGAATCCTGTAACCTCCTCCAGCTCTGTATCCCTCTGCATTCCCCCAATTCTGTCCCTTTACATCCGCTCACCAATGGTGACTATGTTTGCTCCTCTTTGGAGTGAATTGCATTTCTAACCCTCTGCACCTCTAAACACAACCCTCAAAATCTGTCCCTGAAACCAGCTCTTTTTGTTCATCTGCCCTTATTTAAGCAGACATCAAAAAACGTTTATTTTACAGCAGTCCTATCCTTATGACCCTTAATGCTAATAAAGACACAAGTGAAGTCGTTGCTGTTGCAGAGCTGAAACATGAAAGTTCGTGGAATGTAGAGAGACAGAGTGGAAGAACAAAAGGGGACAGATAGATGACAAAAATGGGCAGGTCTCCAGTTGGAAAGATTACTTGCTTGCTTAGTTTCCAAAAAGCTGGCTTTGTATCAGTAAAGAAGCACTCTCATTGCTGATCTGTTTAGCAGACAGCCTCCTGCCAGGTCGACAGGAAAGCAGAGAAACTCAGTCAGTTCTTGAGGCACATCTGTCCCATAGATTTTGCAAATGCGCACACAATTCGGATAATGCCCCATAGGCTCAGTGTCGTCGCACATATCCGGTCTTACCATCGTCCAGGCCTCTACTGGGGGAGTGGGAGGCAAATATGTGATTTCAAGCATTCAATGTTCCTGATGCTCGAAAGCCAAATCAGCTAAAGTCACTGGCTTCTCCGTATTCAGTTTCGACGGGCAGGAGGCTGGAAGAACACTGAAAACCAGGCAGCATCAGGAGGTGCAGAAGTCAGTGTTTTGCGATACCTTCTGCACCTCCTAATGCTGCCTGACTTGCTGTGTTCTTCCAGCATCCTGCTTGTCTACCTTGGTTTCCAGCACCTGAAGTTTTTTTTGTCTCCTTATTTAGTTCCCTGCCTGAGACATGTCCTTCATATTCAACTAATCGATGACTCTAATCGTTCTAAAGACACTGCTTCCTTTTTACAAGGGGCAGCATGAGGTGATAGGCCCTGAGTCTACTCGTGGGATGTGGGTATCATTACTTGGCCTAGGATTCCTGATGAACGGCTTTTGCCCGACACGTCAATTTTCCTGCTCCTCGGATGCTGCCTGATCTGCTGTGTTTTTCCAGCACCTCTCTAATCTTGACTCTGACCTCCAGCTCCTGCAGTCCTCATTTTCGCCTAGTATTTATTGCCCATCCTCAGTTGCTCCTGGAGAAGGAGTGATGTGGAGGTGACAAAGGAGCAGCACTCTGAAAGCTTGTGATTTCAAATAACCTTTTTGGACTATAACCTGGTGTCCTATGACCTCTAACCTTGAGAAGGTGGTGAGATTTAGATTAGATTAGATTAGATTAGATTTACAGTGTGGAAACAGGCCCTTCGGCCCAACAAGTCCACACCGACCCGCCGAAGCGAAACCCACCCATACCCCTACATTTACCCCTTACCTAACACTATGAGCAATTTAGCATGGCCAATTCACCTGACCTGCACATCTTTGGACTGTGGGAGGAAACCGGAGCACCCGGAGGAAACCCACGCTGACACGGGGAGAACGTGCAAACTCCACACAGTCTGTCGCCTGAGTCGGGAATTGAACCCGGGTCTCAGGCACTGTGAGGCAGCAGTGCTAACCACTGTGCCACCGTGCCGCCCTTCTTGAACCATTATCCAGTTCACTTTCTGTAGGTTGACCCACAATGCCATTAAAAAGAGGCAATTCCAGGATTTTGACCCAGTAACAGTGAAAGAACAGCCATACATTTCCAAGCTACGACATTGAGTGGCTTGGAGGGGAACCTGGAAGTGATGGTAGTGTCCCCATGTATCTGCTGCCTTTGTCCTTTTAGATGGAAGTGGTCATGGATTTAGAAGGTGCTCTTGGAGGATCTTGGGTGAATTCATTCAGACCATTGAACTCCACACTGTTGGTATCAATCTGATGCACATGCTGGCCATCTAACCCACTGTAGCAAAACTACCTCTTTAAAGATGTGAGGAATAGGAGCAGGAGTAGACCATTTAGCCCTCTCTCATTCCCACCCTGCCATTCTACAAGGTGATACCCTAGGCCTCAAGGATCCAATTGGAATATTTCACCAACATAATAATGGTAACCTTACCCACTCCACCCAAACTAGCTCATTACCATGACGCTTGCCCAGGTCACCAGAGACATATTACAACAAAGAACAAAGAAAATTACAGCACAGAAACAGGCCCTTCGGCTCTCCAAGCCTGTGCCGATCAAGATCTTCTATCTAAACCTACTTTCCAAGGATCTGTATCCCTCTGCTCTCTGCCCATTCATGTATCTGTCTAGGTACATCTTAAATGACGCTATCGTGCCCTCCTTTACCATCTCCGCTGGCAACACATTCCAGGTACCCACTGCCCTCTGTGTAAAGAACGTTTCACGCATATTGCCCTCTCACTTTGAACTCATGACCCCTAGTAATTGAGTTCCCCACTCTGGGAAAAAGCCTCTTGCTGTCCACCCTGTCTATACCTCTCATGATTTTGTACACCTCCATCAGGCCACTTCCACCAACCTCTGTCTTTCTAATGAAAATGATCCTAATCTACTCAACCACGCTTCATAGCCAGTGCCCTCCAGACCAGGCAACACCCTCATGAACCTCCTCTGCACCCTATCCAGAGCATCCACATCCTTTTTGGTAATGTGGCGACCAGAACATGGACGGTGAACAGTATGCCAAATGCGGCCAAAGCAAAGCCCTATACAAGTCCTATATTAGCCTGGAAATTCCTGCAGGAGATGTCAGGGACATGTCTGAAGAAGGATTTAGCTTCTGCTCACCTAAAGGTATTCCTTGATTTCAACCTAAATGTAGTCCTGGGCAGATAACTGGTTGTTGGCATTAAAGGTATCTGTTTTAGATGAGGGTGGTGGGAATTGGAAGAGCTGGAAGGAGGAGGAGTTCCCTGTAGATTTATTCAGGTGGGTTAATGATTCAGCCTGTAAAAATAACTCTAAATCTGTATCTTCCATTTTTTCCAACTACAATCCCTGGTCTGAGTGATTGATCGCTAAGGGAATCCGGTGCTGTCAATCTTACGGCTGTTCCTCCCCTATCATTGATGTCAATCCCTGGCAAGGTTGGCATGTCTGCATTTTGCTTTGCCAGATGGAAACATTTGGGGGGGGGGGGGGGGGGGGGGGGGGGCAGTTACGTGACACGCCCTATCGCCTCTTACTCTGTCAGTGAGGTCTACATGGAAGAGGTGGTAAGAGCAGGAAATGCCAGCTCTACTTCTGTTAACATTTTACAGCACAATATGACAGGGGGTGAACTGTTGGCACAACCTGGTCTAAGGTTTGCTGCTGCCCTACTAAACTGTGTCATTATTTCTGGGCAGGGAGGTTGGCTTCGGTGGGGGGTGGGGGCCTTGTTGTGGCTCCACCTACTGCCCAACTCTTCCTCTCCGTGAAGGCTTTGATTTATACGTATTGGTCAGTCACCCAAGTGGATACTGTCCATCGAACGAGCTTTGATGGAGGAAATGGAGTTTGTTGCTCAAAGTCACAGGAACAGCCAATCTCTGTGCTCACTCCCTATACAGGGGAGGGAGTGTCATCAACCAAACTATAATCAGGAGCCCAGACCCTGACTGATTCTGTCCCCACCCAGATGGGACTGGATCCAATAGTTGCTTTCCTCCAGTCAAAAACCAGAGGGACCAGATTTAAGGCGATCAGTGGGGTTGGCAAGAGGATAAACTGTTTTTTTAAATCCAATGAGTGTTTCGGATTTTTAATCACACTGTCTATTTAGGTAACAAATCCAGGTCGGAGAGTAACCTTCAAAAAAGGAACTGCAGTCAACCTGATAGAGATATGTTAGCACTGCTGCCTCACAGCACCGGGGTCCCACGTTCTGATTCCAACCTTGGGTGACTGCCTGTATGGAGTTTGCACATTCCCCCAACGTCTGCAAGGGTTTCTTCTGAACGCTCCAGTAGTGTTCAGAGGGAAATGGGTCTGGGTGGGTTACTCTGCGGAGGATCGGTGTGGACTTGTTGGGCTGAAGGGCCTGTTTCCACGCTGTAGGGACTGTTTCCAAGCTGTAGGGAATCTAATCTAATCTAACTGGACAGCTCGGTGAAAGAGCGAATGCAGAATCAATTGGCCGAATAGCTTTGGAAGCTGCTCAGAGGAGGCTCTCTCTGCTGATTCCTGGGGAGAAGGGGGTGGCTTCAGAGGAAACATTGAGCAGGTTGGGCTGATGTCCATTTGGAGTTTAGAATGGAAGGCGAAGACCCCCTTGTGGCACAGTGGTAGTGCCCCTACCCCTGGACCAAGGGAGCCTTTGTTTAAGTCCCATCTGCGCCAGAGGTGTGTAATAACATCTCCAAGAAAGTCGATTAGAAAAATAGATTTAACAGAATAGGAGATGACCTCACTCAAAGACAATTTTCTGATGGAAGGGTGGATTCTCCAGTAACTTCTTCCCAGAGAGTCACTGATTTTGGAAATTCTCTTCCACAGACAGCAACAGAGACTGGGTCATTGAATACACTCAAGGGTGAGCTCCGCAGAGTTTGATTGACAAAGGAGCCAAGGATTGTGGAATTCAGACAAATGAAGCGGTGGATCAGTCACGATCTTACTGAATGATGGGGTGGTATGGTGGCTTAGTGGTTAACGCCAGGGACCCGGGTTCGATTCCACTCTCAGGTGGCTGTCTGTGTGGAGTTGGCACATTCTCCCAGTGCTGAAAATGTGTTGCTGGAAAAGCACAGCAGGTCAGGCAGCATCCAAGGAACAGGAGATTCGACGTTTCGGGGATAAGCCCTGATGCCCGAAACGTCGAATCTCCTGCTCCTTGGATGCTGCCTGACCTGCTGCACTTTTCCAGCAACACATTTTCAGCTCTGATCTCCAGCATCTGCAGACTCACATTCTCGTCGCACATTCTCCCAGTGCTCCAGTATCCTCCCACAGTCCAAAGGTGTGCAGGTCAGGTGAACTGTCCGTGCTGAATTGCCCATAGTGCTAGGTGCATTACTCAGAGGGAAACATAGGGCAGGGGAATGGGTCTGGGGTCACTCTTCGGTGGGTCGGTGTGGACTCATTGGGCCAAAGGGCCAGCTTCCATACTGCAGGGAGCCTACACAAAGTCTGATGGGCCAAATAGCCTCCGCCTGTTCTTCTTTCCCTGTACTCTTAAATGGCCTCTTGTGTAATTCAATAACGATACAGGAATCCTGTCTGTGCACAGATCAGGCATCACGGACAAGGTCATCTTTCTGGTCTGCTGTGATTCTTTTGTGGTTGACTTTATCAGTCGTGACATAGATCATGGTGCAGGGAGATTACGTTGTACAAATTTTAGTTTCATACAGCTGCTCCTATTGCTTGAATGTTTAATAAGGGGGAGGGGGGACATAATTCTAAATTGAAACCAAATAGATTAGAGGGAACAAAAGGAAAAGCCTTTTCACCCAGATCGTGAGGGGGGGGGGGGGGGGTGAGGGGGTCTGGAATGCCCTGCCTGGGAGACAGGGTAACCCTTTTTTTAAAAACAACTTTGGAAGAGCTTAACATTCAAGGGCCAAATATTGGAAAGTGGGATAGGTGTAGATTTGATGGGCCGAAAGGTCTCTGTTTTTTGTGACATGAATGTGGTGGGGCTAGGGAAGCAGTGGGATTAGCGAGCTGGCAAAAAAAAAGCTCTCTCAGATCCAATGGGATAACTGAGCATCCTTCTATAGTTTAAACCTGGAGGACCCCCCCTGCTGTCACCCGAGCTAACCTCCCCCTCCCCGGGAGAAAACACAGGGACGGCTTGAGAAAAAGACTGCTCCTTCCCCTCTACACCCTGCTCCCAGCCCGGGAGGCATTCTGTTGTGACCCTCCAAACCTCAGCATTCGACTTCCATACAGCCCACGAGCAGATTGTAAAACACCAAAATCCTCCAAACCAAACATTGGAGGACACGCCTTTATCATAACACAGCAGCGATTGAAAGAATCAACTGCTTTTGTCATGGCGTGAGGGAAAAGATTTAGAAACTCCCAGGTACATCTCAAATGAAAGCAAATTACTGCAGATGTTGAAAATGCAGATGCCTGTCAGTGGACAGAGACGCAATGAAATCCTGCATTGTTAAGATCTCTGCTTCTCAACAGTGCAAGGAATGTTGGCAAACTAAGTAAAAAAAAGGGTATTTTAGATATTTATTGCTCCCACATCTAATCCCAGAGATGGTACTGCCCCTTTAAGAGAGATCAGTGCAAACTCCAAATTCAGAGAGTGCTGAGTTTACATACACACTACGTGCTTTATTAGAATAGCTTACGACAAAAGCTATCCGGTAACTGGAGCTGAGGTATCTGCTATAGACTTCACAGGCTTGGAGCGTGTATAAAGCCCCGAAAACCCTAACTGAGCTGACGCAACAACATTCAAATCGGATTTTCGATTGTACCGCTGGACTTCCCACACGTAGTGAGGCATCAGGGTGGGTTTACACCCGGCGAAAGTGAGGTCTGCAGGTGATGGGGATCAGAGTTGGGAGTGTGGTGCTGGAAAAGCACAGCAGGTCAGGCAGCATCCGAGGAGCAGGAGAGTCGATGTTTCGGGCAAAAGCCCTTCATCAGGAGCATTTACACAGGGACAGATCAGCTACCCATCACTTTGGAATTCCCTACCCTAGAGGGTTATCGATGCTCAATCCTTGGAGCATGTTTAAGGTCGGGACAGGCAGCTGATTGGTATCTCAAGGAAGCGAGAATGGAAAGTAGGGTTGAAACCCAACATCAGTGGTGACCATATTGAACAGAAATACAGACTCCAGTGGCTGAGTGGTCAACTCCTGCTCCTGTGTTAATCCATTTCACAAACTGACATTCAGTGTGGTGCTGGGGGCTCCAAAGAGATTACAGGGAGCCGTGCTGGGGAATGCGATACATGATCCTATGAACTAGAGGACCCAGATCTTTTTGTTTGAAGCAACATGCCTGATCGGGTAGACCTGAGCTCAGAGGCAGGGTATCAGCCCCAGGCGTCCCTCAATGGGGAGCATGCATGTCTCTCAGTCAGGGAGTCAGAAAGTCATACACACAAGGAACAACTGTGGCCACTCAGCCCTTCAATTCTGCGCCCCCACCCTTTTGAGAAAGGGAATTCCAAAGACTAGCAACCCTCGGTTGAAAGAAAATGTTTCCTCATCTCTGCTTTAGGTAGGTTCCTATCCTACTTAATACCAATGCCCTGTATTACTGAAGCATAACCTTTCTGAACCCAATCCCCCTTGAAAGGATCATAACATGCCATTAACACTCCTGATCACTTGCTGTACTTATGCATTCAAGACCCACATTAGGGTTCATACAGCAATTTCACCAGGTTCCTCATTTCCCCACCCCCATATTATCCCAGGTCCAACCTTCCAACTCGGCACTGCCCTCATGACCTGTCCATCTTCCTTTCCATCTATACGCTCCACCTTCCACTCTGATCTAACACCTTTCCCCCTCCCCCCCCCCCCACCACCACCACCCACCTTTATCTACCTAATGAATAGCCAGCTACCTCTCCTCCCCATCCTCAACCCCCTCCCATTTATCTCTCAGCCCCCTTGGGCCACTCCCTCTTTCCTGATGAAGAGCTTATGACTAAAACATCGATTCTCCTGCTCCTGGGATGCTGCCCGACTGGCTGTGCTTTTCCAGCCCCACAGTTTTTAACTCTTATCTCCAGCATCTGAGGTCCTCACTTTCTCCTCCCCCATAGAATCATAGTCAAGAATCCCTACAGTGTGGAAGCAGGCCCATAGATTCCACACCAACCCATTGAAGAGCATCCCACCCAATCCCTGTAACTGTGTATTTCCCATGGCTAACCCACCTAGCCTGCACATCCATGGACACCACGGGGCAATTTAGCATGGCCAGTCCCCCATAACGTGCATGTGTTTGGACTGTGGGAGGAAACGGTAGCAGCCAGGGGTGATCCGTGCAAATGCAGCAAGACTGTGAATATTCCACATAGTCAGTCACCCTAGGCTGGAATCAAACCAGAGAGTTCCTGCTGCTGTGAGGCAGCAGTGCTAACCATTGAGCCACTGTGTCACCCATAGCTGTTCAAGGTGCACTTGCTGAAGGTTTCATCTTTCAGATGAAATCTTAGACTTACAATGTTAAACCCACTCTATTAAGTGGAGGTGAGAGATCCCATGACTAACTCAGGGAAGGAAGTGGGTGTCATCCCCAGTATTCCAGCTAATATTCATCTCTCAATCAAGATCACAATAAAAAATATAATTTGCTATCATAGGAACCTTGTTTTCAATCACTGCAATCAGGGCAGAATGCTGCAATAGATAGAGGGCAGGAAAGTGAGATTCAGGTTTGGAAAGTATGTGAACCCATGTTCCCAGACTTTGGGGAAAACCATGCCAAATGTGGGCAGCACAGCAAACAATCATTCCCCTTTTAATCATTAAGGCATGGGCTGTGTCTCTTCAATCTCACATTACGCTTCCTGAGATGACCATTTCTTCCCTCTTTCCAACACATGCCGGAAAGCCGAATTGTGCAAACACTCTCTGGAAATTTCTGCCTGCTGTTTTCCAAAGGAATTTATTTTGACTCTCTTCCCATTTTTGCTCCTCACAGAGACACTGAACCCCAGGAGCCCTTTGCTGTCACGAATTCCCTATTCATCTCCTCCTCCTTGTTTTTCAGATATGTGAGCTCTGCACCGGAACTCTGGATTTCATAGAAATCCAATGCGTCAAACTCAGGAACTCCTTCACTCAGAGAAACAGTTCAAACAGTGATTATAGCAGCGAACGCCATAGACACATCCAACACAACCAGCAAAACCCCACAACCCCAAACAGATGGCCTGTCCAACAAACCTGAGCAGTATTTAACACCTACACTTGACCTCTCTCTCTCTTAGAACACTAACTCTTTCAACCTTCGAAGCACAACAGACCTAACCTGACCACCTCTGCCAGTACTAACTCATATTGGCACATTGGACAATTCTGCCACATGACTATATAGTTAAAGTTATATGTATAGAAAGTGTCAGCTATGACTCAGTCAGCAATACACTGAGTCAGAACATCCTGGATTCAAATTTCACTCCAGGGAGTGGAATTCAAAATCCAAATTGAGATGGCAGTGCAATACTCAGCGGGAAGCTCTGTGCCAGTAAAAGGTGTCTTTCAGGTAAGACGTTGAACATACATGCTTGCTGAGGAGGAGTGTAAAAAGGTCCCTAGAAGGACAGACAATATGGTCATCATTATTCACGGGAGCTTCCTCCTCGCGAACTAACTGTGGTGCTTCTGCCATTCTAACCTTAACTGCACTTCAAAAAAAACATTGTTAGTTGAATTGAATTGATTGTCACGTGTACCAAGGCACAGTGAAAAGTTTTGTCTTGCAAGCAATACATGCAAATCACAGAGTTAAGTAGCGTAGATAAGTAAATAATAGGTAAACAGCAGCAAAAACAAAAACACAGGTACGAATGTTAGGAGTTGTAACGTGCTTTGGGATAGTTATTTGTGAGATGCAATACAAATGCAATTATTTCCCTGCCCCATCAGTTCACCAACACAAGCCCATCAGTCAGTGAGCAGCCTAACCATTAAAACAGTTTTTTTTACTAGGTTAAAAAGACATAGTTGCACGCATTTGGACATGGAGATACAGGAGACAACACATTGACATGTGTTTCCCTCGACTGTTTTTTCTGGAAGAGGGCACTAGCCTGAAGCCAATGGATACAGAAATATCAGACACAGGAGCAGGCCATTCAGCCCTCAAGTGCCATTCATGTAGGTCATTGTTGATCTTCTATTTTAACACGGCTTTCCTACATGATTATCATGTTCTTTGATTCTTGTTACTATCTGGAAATCTGTTCAGTCTTGAACACTCAACATTTTTCACATTACTTAGGGACATGTGACAATAATAAATCAAATCAACAACTGAACATCCACAGTCCTCTGGGGTGAAAAACTCCGAAGATTCTGATGGAAACAATTCCTCTTTATCTCGGTCCGAAATACGTTATCACTTACTAACAGTCTATGTACCTGGTATTGGACCCTAACTTTTCCACCAAGGCTAACATCCTTCCTGCAACCAACCTGTCGATCCTTGTGGCTTGAGGCATGTGCTCCATATGAAGCAATGCTAATCAGGTGTCTCTCCTACTGTTACTGCATGCTAATGGCGTGTATTGAAAGAACTTTCCGGATCGATGCTCAACCTATTTCCCATGTTAGAGTTGCACCTTCAATGGTTATCAAAGCCTGAAGTAGAAATTATATAAAGTCATAGAGTTACGGAGCTATCCAGCACAGAAACAGATCCTTTGGTCCAACTCATCCATGCTGACCAATATTCTAAATTGGTCTAATCCCACTTGCCAACACTTGGCCCATATCCCTTTAAAAATGAGCCTCATTCCTGAAGAAAGGCTTATGCCCGAAACGTCGATTCTCTTGCTCCTCAGATGCTGCCTAGCCTGCTGCGCTTTTCCAGCACCACACTTTTCAACTCTGGTCTCCAGCATCTGCAATCCTCACTTTCTCCATATCCCTCTAAACTCTTCCTACTCATAAACCCATCCAGGTGCCTTTTAAATGTTGTAATTGTACCAGCCTCCACCACTTCCTCTGGCAGCACATTCCATACACACACCACCTTCCATATGAAAATGTTTCCCCTCAGGTCCCTTTTAAATGTTTCCCCTCTCACCCTAAACCTATGCCCTCTAGTTCTGGACTCCCCCACCCCAGGAAAAAGACTTTGGCTATTTCTCCTATCCATGCCCCTCACGATTTTGTAAACCTCTATAAGGTCACCCCTCACCCTCCAGGGAAAACAGCCCCAGCCTGTTCAGCCTCTCCCTGTAGCTCAAATCCTCCAACCCTGGCAACATCCTTGAAAGTCTTTTCTGAACCCTTTCAAGTTTCACATATCTGGGGCTTCTAGATCAGAGGCAGGAATGCTACCTGCTGTGCAACAGGACTCCCTGCACCCATTGATACACACAGGCATCAGCTCCAACATTTCAGTGCCCCTGGAATCACACTGGCTGCCAAACTCTATATTAAAGGCACCCTCTGAAACAGGTGTTGGGTGCCAACACCATTACTCTAAGGGCTGAATGGCCTACTCCCATCTTCTAAATGCAGCATAGGTTCCGGGTGCCTGTTTAGAAGAACAGAACCATGGGAGACCAAGTAAAAGGAACTTAATTTCATTTCCAGTAGGTTAAAGGGAACCCGGATTGTGCTAACTCAAAGCTGATCCGTTCCCTCCTGGAGACCATATCCCACTACCACAGGAGCAATGCACATGTTTTCTGGGCAGAGACTAGATTCCCTGTGCCAACTCTCGATGGGATCATCCATGCTGAGATCTCACTGTCCATCCAGGCAGGGGAAACTGGGGGTTACAAGTAAGTCAGGAAAGACCTAAAAAGAGAGAGCTCAGAAGAGCTAGGAGGGGACATGAGAAGTTGTTGGCGGATAGGATTAGGGTAAACCCTAAGGCTTTCCATAGGTATGTCAGGAATAAAAGAGTGACGAGAGTTAAATTAGGGCCAATCAAGGACAATAGTGGAAAGTTGTGGAGTCAGAGGAGATAGGGGAAGCACTAACTAAATATTTTTCGACACAGTGTTCACTATAGAAAATGAAAATGTTGGCGAGGAAAATACAGAGATACTTGTATCTAGACTAGAAGAGATTGAGGTTCACAAGGAAGAGGTATTAGAAATCCTGCAGAGTGTGAAAATAGACAAGTCCCCCGGGCCAGATGGGATCTATCCTAGGATCCTCTGGGAAGCAGGGGAAGAGATTGCCGAGCCTTTGGTATTGATCTTCAAGGAGGATAGCAAATGTGGTTGCCTTGTTCAAAAAGGGTAGTGGAGACAACCCTAGAAATTACAGACCAGTGAGTCTCACTTCAGTTGTCCCGACTTGCAGATTAATGGGGTGGTGGGTCTCACAGCCGCTTAGGGCTGGGGGGGGAGTGGGTATGCGGGTTAGCCGCCAAAGAGCGACCGTACACTGCCTGGGACAGCCTGAAGTGGTGAAAGGGCGCTATATCGATGCACGTCTCCCCGCGCTGTGATGCATGCAGGTGGAGCGCAGCTCGGTGCGGATTAAGTCAGGGCTGAGATTCGCTGCCTCTCGCAGTGTTTCAGAGATCACTGGAGGATAGAGATGAACAACAATTGAGTTTCACCTGCAGAAACAAACAGGGTCGGAGTGTCGCCCTGGAATGAACCGGGTCCCCCCTCCCTCCAATCCCGGACAAAGTCACTCACCCTTGTAAGACAGCTTCAGCCTGGGCTTGTTACTGAGGGTTCTGCCCTGGCTTCCGAGCGCCTGCACGATGAGCAATTGGAGTAAGAGACACTTGGACAGAGTCGGCATGGTCAAAGCCTCCAGCGTGGAGTTGCTCCCTACCCTCTCAGTCAAACCCTGCAGAGAGAGAGAGAGAGAGTGAGAAAATAAACCAGCAACAAAATGAAATGCAGGAATCACACAGCGGCTTTAGACCGAGCCCTTTCCAAACGGTGAGACTCCCAAAGCGGGCACACAGGTAACAGCAACACAGGGAAGAAAAAGCCGAAAGTTTACACAGAGTCCCCACCCTTTTAAATAGAAAAAAAGAGCTAATGGGAGGGTGGGAAATAAATAAATACATTCCACTTTAGTGAACCAATTCCAACCTGCTGCGTCCCCCCCTATGTTTCTACGCTGCACACATTCATTGCCCTCCATTCTAGAAGCAACAGTTCCTGGAATCCACTTTTAATTTAGTTTTTAAAAGGTTCCAGCCCTCTGGTGAATGTTTGCAGCCGAACAGGTACAGAGGAGGGTTTTGTTTTGAAAATGATTTCCTCCTCCTACCCCAATCCCTCCCTCCTCTTCCCCGTGTTACCTGGGTCCGTGTCTCGCTGACAGGAGCCTCCTTTTCCCCAGCCTGAATATGTCCCCTGGTATAGCTACATTCTCCTCAGTGTGTGAGGCAGCACTGGCTCACAGAGATGCCGGGAGCAGGGGAAAGGGAGGGGTGAAATGCGTGCGTGTGTGTGAGAGAGAGAGCAAGCACGCTGCACGGTGAAAAAAAATATATAATGAACAGAAAAGCGCTTTTCAACTTTTTCAAAGCGACCCTGCTAAAATACTTAATCTCCCTTCAGTATTCCAACAAGGCTGTTGGGGAGGGGTGGTTGGTAGGATGTCAGATGTGACACAATAGTGAAGGCTGCTTTTTTCTGTCTGTGTGTGTGTGTCTCTCTCTCTCTGAAACTCCATACAAATTGCCGAATAAATTACACAGCCCAGTGACCCAACTGATGATAGACAGACTGCCCCAGCACCAGGCAGTGGTCCAGGGTTGTGTTGTGAAGAGACACCCAACCCCCATTATTTCCCCAAACTCCTTCCCATCAAACTCTGAAAAGATGAGGGTTGAATTTTTAGAGAGGGATGTTCTGTCTTCCTGTACTCAAGAGGCGAGTGTGAGGAGAAGTGTGACTATAATGGGGAGGCAGACACTCTCAGAGAAAAGTTGCCACTATCCTCAATGTGTCTGATAGTGACTTTTCCTTTTAAAACTTGGCTTTCTGGCAGTGCTCAATGGAGATGAGGTTGATGCCTGCTTCCATCCAGCAATCTGCTTTATAATTTAACCCTCTGACTCCTGACCCTCTTTACCTAATGGTCCTTTTCCACCCGACGCTATGTCTGTCAGGATGATGAAAAGGAAGAGCTGACAGGGAAGGCTGGGTTAAGTGTATAAGTGATTCCCCACATGTTTCAAGAGCCACCAGGGTCCAATGTCATATACTCAGTTAAGAGGGAGCTCATGGTTTGCTAGAATGGGACAGTTCGATCGGGAGACGCAGGCTGTTTGGGTTATTAGATTTATGCAGTTAGCACTCTGAAAGAGTGATGAGCAATCAAAGAAAAATATTTGACATTCACAAGTGCCTTTCACATTTTTAAGGCATTCCAAAGTGCTGCACAGTCAACTGATTTATTATAAAGGATAGTCACCATTGTTAACTGGACAAGTGGAGCAACTAAATTGTCAGTTTCCACAAATCACAAATGAGATAGTGGTTGTCTGGGGAAGGACATCAATCAGGACATAACTCCGCTGCTGTTCACTCAAGTGGGATGATTTATTTACACCCAAAAGGGCAGGCAGGATCTTGTTTTGACATAGAATCCCTACAGTGTGGATACAGGCTCTTCGGCCCAACAAGTCCACACTGACCCTCTGAAGAGTAACCCACCCAGACCCATTCCCCTACCTTACATTTATCACTGACTAATGACCTACCCATCCCTGAACAGTATCAGGCAATTTAGCACAGCCAATTCAGCCTAGCCCACACACCTTTAGATTGTGGGAGGAAACCCACAGGGGAGAAAATGCAAACTCCACACAGACAGTCGCCCAAGGCTGGAATCAAAGCCAGGTCCCTGGTGCTGTGAGGCAGCTGTGCTAACCACTGATCCATCATGCAAGACATCCCATGCAAAACACAGCATACCTCTGACAGTGTGACACTCGCTCAGTGCTGCACTAAAACGCTGACATTGATTGCTCACTCAATTCTGTTGAGAGGGATTTGATCCTGACAAGGTTGTTGACACAGAGGTCAAGGAACTATCAGCTGAACCAAACCAATATGTGTAGTAATGGAGTACCTACAATGTTGAAGGAAAGGTCCTGAACTCCAGCAAAAAATATGGATTTCTCAGATATGTATTCTTGGTTTTCCAGAACAAGGAGTTGACCTTGACCGAGTGTTGCAGACTGGCACATTCCAAGGTCCATGATGATGTGTTGCATCACTGTCTAAGGTCATTCATGGAATGCGTGTGCCACTGACTGGGCCAGCATTTCTTACCCACCCCTAATTGCCCAGGGAGCATTTAAGAGTCAACCACATTGCTGTGGATCTGGAGTCACACCAGGTAAGGATGGCAGTTTCCTTCCTAAAAGAAAGGGTTTTCTTCCCTTGACAATGGATTCATGGTCATCATTAGACTCCTAGTTCCAGATATTTATTGAATTCAGATTCCACCATCTGCCATGGCAGGATTCAAACACAGGTCCCCTGAACATTAGACCACACTTAGAATATTGTGTTCAGGTCTGGTCGCCTCGTTATAGGAAGGATGTAGTTGCTTTAGAGAGGGTACAGAGGAAATTTACCAGGATGCTGCCTGGATTGGAGGGCATGTCTTATGAGGAAAGGTTTAGGGAGCTCAGGCTTTTCTTAATGGAGCAAAGAAGGATGAGAGATGACTTGATAGAGGTGTACAAGATGATGAGAGGCACGGATAGAGTGGACAGTCAGAGACTTTTTCCCAGGACAGAAACAGCTGTAACCAAAGCGGCATAACTTTAAAGTGATTGGAGGAAGGTTTTGGGGAGATGTCAGACGTCAATTCTTTACACAGAGAGTGGTAGGTGCATGGAATGCACTGCCAGCAGTGGGAGTAGAGTCAGATACATTAAGTACATTTAAGCGACTCTTGGATAGGCACATGGATGGCAGTAAATTTAAGGGTATATAGGTTAGTTCGATCTTAGAGTTAGATAAAAGGTCGGCACAACATCAAAGGTCGAAGGGCTAGTACTGTTCTATGTTCTGTTCGCTGGGTCTCTGGATTAATACTTTAGTGATAATACCACCTAGACCATCACCTCCCCTCCACTCTGTTATGGGGACCAGTCTTTGTTTTTGGAAAAATCACCTAAATGCCATATCTCTGCTTTCTAATTAGCGTTACATATTATACATGTTTAGGGCAGCACTGAGGCTCAGTTGTTATTCTGTGATTCAAGGTAGACATTGGAAGGAAGCAGCTTTTTTACTCAAATTACTCTCCTGAGATTTTTCTTCCCTTTCCAGTATATTTTTCTTTTTGTATTCATTCATGGGACATGGATGTCCCAGGCTGGGCCAGCATTTATTGCCCATCCCTTACAATCTTCAAGAAGTGATCATGGATTCCCTACAGTGCAGAAAGAAGCCAATCAGCCCATCAAGTCAGCACCAACCCTCCAAAAAAGCATCCCACCCATTGCCCTACTCTACCCCCATAATTAATCCACCTAACATTCACATCCCTTAAGACGGCAGGGCAACTTAGCACAGCAAATCCATCTAACCCGCACACTTTAGATTGTAGAAGGAAACCTGAGCACCCCACACAGACATGGAGAGAATGTCCAAACTCCACGTAGATGGTCGCCCAAGGCTGGGATCAAACCTGGGTCCCACCGAGCCTCCATGCCGCCTTTCTTGAAAGATGCCAGTTTTTGGAGTGTAGGCGCTCCTATGGAGCTGTGACAGAGAGAGTTCCAGGATTTTGACCCAGTGACAAAGAAGGAATGATGATATGTTCCCGCGTTAAGACAGTCTGATTTGGAGGGGATCTCAGAGGTGGCGGCGTTCCAAGCAACAGACTCCCTTTGTTAATCTAGGCGGTAGGCATGTAGGTTTGGTGGGTGCGATCAGAGGTAGACAACTACCCAGAGGGTGGCTGAGTCATAGTAATTTTATTTGAAGTCCTATAGTCTGTGCTTAAAAGCATTGTATTCCACCAAAGCCACAGTGAGGCCTTAACAATGAAATGTCTGGTGTATGCTGTCACACTGACAGAGGTAACAAATTTGTCATCCCAAGCCTTGTTGCCAGCACTCTATTCCAAACCACTTGTGTCAGTACAATTGAGGTCCCAATCCCATCAGCCATGACAGAACAGGCTTGTAGGGCTGAATGGCCTACTCACTCCTCATTCAAATGTTTAGATGTTCTTCCGGTGAATTTACCATTGAAATTCAATAATCAATCCAGAGATTTTGTTTTAGAAATGTATCTCATTTGATGGAATTTGCAGCTTAATTGCTTATACATTGACACCCGCAAAAATGTTTAAGGAATGAGAGGAATTCACAGCTGGAACTCAAACGGGCTGATTCACACTGAAGCTGCTGCACCAGAATTGTGCCATTCCCTTCCAGCTGTTTCGAATAATCTCGACAGATGTGGTAACGAGATCAAAGATTTTTTTTAAGGCAGCGCGCCTTGAGGTTTGAAGCAGAATTATTTGTTTTACAACATATCAACAGGAGGTTTACAAACATGGAGAAAAACCACCAAATGATATTCCTGTCACACGGCCAAGCTTTAGTCGATCGATTATTTCAGGGAGTGGCAAGATGGGGTGATCTTCAACTCCCTGGGATATCCACTTGGACTTTGGACCCTCACTTTGACTCTCGGCTGCTCAGAGACCGTCAGACACACGAGGGATTTGTCTGTACAAATTGTCTGTCCCTCAGAAACATATCCACTGGGAAATCTTTATCCTTTCACAAACAGTGCTTTTTTTTAAGAAAAAATTCAATTGACTTCAACATAATGTGCACATGATACAAGCTAACTGTGTTTGGCAAAGTCGCTCACTACAGAATTAATAACTTTATAGCTACTTAATATAATTAGGGCAGGTAGACCTAGACTATTTCCCCTTGTGAGGGGAATACATTAAAATGAGACCAAGACTGTTCAGGGTTAAAAATCACACAACACTGGGTTATAGTCCAACAGGTTTAATTGGAAGCACACTAGCTTTCGGAGTGCTGCTCCTTCAACTACCTGATGGAGTGTCGCTCCGAAAGCCAGTGCTTCCAATTAAACCTGTTGGATTATAACCTGGTGTTGTGTAGTTTTTAACTTTGTACACCCCAGTCCAAGCTGAAAATGTGTTGCTGGTTAAAGCACAGCAGATTAGGCAGCATCTCAGGAATAGGGAATTCGCGACACCCCAGTCCAACACCGGCATCTCCAAACCATGAAGACAGTTCAGAGGTACTGTCAAGAAGCACTCCTCCACACAAGTGACCAGTGGAGTGCCACAAGGATCGGTGCTGGGCCCTCTACCTTTTGTCATTTACATAAATGATTTGGATGCGAGCATAAGAGGTACAGTTAGTAAGTTTGCAGATGATACCAAAATTGGAGGTGTAGTGGACAGCGAAGAGGGTTACCTCAGATTACAACAGGGTCTGGACAAGATGGACCAATGGGCTGAGAAGTGGCAGATGGAGTTTAATTCTGATAAATGCAAGGTGCTGCATTTTGGGAAAGCAAATCCCAGCAGGACTTATACACTTAATGGTAAAGTCCTAGGGAGTGTTGCTGAACAAAGAGACCTTGGAGTGTAGGTTCATAGCTCCTTGAAAGTGGAGTCGCAGGTAGATAGGATAGTGAAGAAGGCATTTGGTATGCTTTCCTTTATTGGTCAGAGTATGGAGTACAGGAGTTGGGAGGTCATGTTGCGGCTGTACAGGACATTGGTTAGGCCACTGTTGGAATATAGCATGCAATTCTGGTGTCCTTCCTATTGGAAAGATGTTGTAAAACTTGAAAAGGTGCAGAAAAGATTTACAAGGATGTTGCCAGGATTGGACGATCTGAGCTACAGAGAGAGGCTGAACAGGCTGGGTCTGTTTTCCCTGGAGCGTCGGAGGCTGAGGGGTGACCTTACAGAGCTTTACAAAATTATGAGGGGCACAGATAGGGTAAATAGACAAAATCTTTTCCCTGGGGTTGGGGAGTCCAGAACTAGAGGGCATAGGTTTAGGGTGAGAGGGGAAAGATATAAAAGAGGCCTAAAGGGCAATTCTTTCACGCAGAAGGTGGTATGTGTATGGAATGAGCTGCCAGAGGATGTGGTGGAGGCTGGTACAATTGCAACATTTAAGAGGCATTTGGATGGGTATATGAATGGGAAGGGTTTGGAAGGATATGGGCCGGGTGCTGGCAGGTGGGACTAGATTGGGTTGGGATATCTGGTCGGCATGGACGGGTTGGACTGAAGGGTCTGTTTCCATGTTGTACGTCTCTATGACTCTAAGTGGAAATCTGGAATAATTTCCACCAAAAATCAGTTCAGGCAAAGATGTCACTTGAAGATGTTAAAACTGAAGTAGATTTTTGTTAGGTAAGGGCAGCAAGTGTTACAGAAGCAAGGGAGGTGTATAGAGTTACAATACTGGTCAGGCATGAATGATGAGATTGATGGATGAAAGGTTACTCTCCTGTATGAGGACAATGCACTACAGTAACTCTCCGAAACTCCTCTGACACTATCTTCCAGATCAGAGACCTCAATCTCCTAGAAGGGTTGCAGATCCATGGTAACAATGCCACCTGCAACTTCCCCACCAAGTAAGAGGCAACAGTGCAGTGGTATTGTCATAGAATTTCAACAGTGCAGATAGAGGCCATTCGGCCCATCAAGCTTCTGAAGAGCATCCCACCCACACCTCCAATATCCCAGTAACTCCTGCTCCTCATGGCTATCCCACCTAACCTGCACATCTCTGAACACTATGGGCAATTTAGCATGGCCGGTCCACCTAACCTGCACATCTTGGGACTGTGGGAAGAAACCAGAGCACCCAGAGGAAACCCACACAGACATGAGGAGAGCGTGCACAGTCCGCACAGGCAGTCGCCCAAGGCCTGGAATTGAACCCAGGTCCCCAGCAGTACTAACCACTGAGCCACCATAATATCACTGGGCGAGTAATCCAGAGCCCCAGGACAATGTTCTGAGAATGTGGGGTTGAATTCCACCATTGTGGATGGTGACATTTGAATTTAATAAAAAGTTGGTCTCATGATAACCATTTTCTATTGTTGTGAAAACCCATTTGGTTCACTAATGTTCTTCAGGGAGGGAGATCTGTCCTAACCCAATCTAGCCTCCACTTGACTCCAGAGCAATGCAGTTGACTCCTAACTTTGGAAAAATAGGGATGGGCAAAAAATGCAGTCCTTGCCAGTGATATTCACATCCCATGAACAAATTTAGAAAGAAATTCATACCGTCCTGGCTTACAACCGCATTTTCATTCCTTCACAACAGTTTGGTCAAAATGCAGGAACTCACACCTCACTAGCTCCGTGGGTGTCCATGCAAAACACAGAATGGGGCAGTTCAAGAAGGCAGCTCACCATCATCTTTGCCAGGGCAATTAGGGAAGGGCAGTCAACGCTTGCCAAGACAGCGATGCCCATACCCCATTAACATAACAAAACCTCCTCCTCCTGTGTTCCTAACTAACTAAATCTCAGTGCACAAAACCTAACAGCACTAAGCCCTCACCACACAGGTTAAGTTCTGATTTTCCACATCAGTGTTGTCCCTGATGGGAAACTGGGATTCTGTGGCATGTTTGTCTTCTGAACTGGCAAAGTAGAGGAGGAAACACAGAACAAAACATAAACTGAACTATCTGCTTCATCAAAGATTTTAGATAGTTCATCCAGAACAATAATGAATCTTAAACCAACCCAGTGATTTGAGGTTGGATCATTGAGAAAATGCCAGGTTACATGATCTCAACAAAACAGCTACAGTTTCTGTACATGTAATCTACCTCTTAGTCACACTTTAGATAGCATACATAGTTAAATGAAATAGTTTGGATCATAGTGGGACATATAAATAAGCAAGACAATGAGCAAACTCCCAAATAATGGTAAATACCAGACCTGCACCCTTTAAGAAACTGTGTTTGAGCTTACCCAGTTAGCCCTTACAGCCTTAGAAAGTGGTATGGACATATAATTTGACAGCAGAGTACTCCATCAGTTTATTCATAGGATCTGGGCATCACTGCAGAGCTACTATTTATTGCTCATCTATAACTGTCCTTGGGAAGGTGGTATGGAGTCACCTTCTTGAATTGAGTGGCTCGCTAGATCACATAAGAAACCAACTAAGAGTCAACCACATTGCTATGGTTCCGGAGTCACACACTGGGAAGACTGCAAATGGATAGCAGGTTTCCTTTCACAAAGAAATGAGTAAACCCGGTGGGTTTTCTTTTCAAGATAATCCAGGTAGGTTTATAGTCACCATTAATAATGCCAGCATTGAATTACAGATCAATCTACTCAATTCAAGTTCCAGGACTGCAGGGGTGGGATTTGAACTTGTGTTGAAAGTTCCCTAATAGCACAGACAAGGTTATGGGCAGTGACTAGGGAAGGAGGGAATAAGGGCGCTGCTTCAGAATGGCTTCCCAGCATGCTCCCACCTCAAAGGCAGAGAATAAAGTTGATAGGATTGTGTGGGTTTTGTGGAGTGCTCTGGTTTCCTCCCACAGTCCAAAGATGACCAGGTTAGGTGTACTAGCCATGCTAAATTACCCATAGTGTCCAGGGACTTGCAGGTTAGGTGAATTGGCCATGCTAAATCTCCCAGAATGTCCAGGGACTTGCAGGCTAGGTGAACTGGCTGTGCTAAATTGCATACAGTGTCCAGGGATATGCAGACTAGGTGGATTAGGCCATGGGGATTGCAGGATTACAAAGATAGGAGCTGGGTCTAGATGAGATGGTCTTTGGAGGGTTGATGTGGACTCAATAAGCCAAATGGCTTGCTTCTAAACTGTAGGGATCCTATGATGATGATGACACTGTAATAAAGCAGGCAGCAAATCAGTCCAGTAGAGGGGCCAGTTAGGGGCCACTCTCCATGAACAGAGCCCAGCAGCTTTCTAGAAGTGATCATCTGGCATCAGGCAGGAAATACTTACTCCAACTAATGCACCGTCAGGACAAAAGGCCACAACTGTGGTCAACTTTGACTCCCCTATGGCCCCACTTGCTGTGAGTATCTTTAACCAGGCATTTGCAGAAAGTTCATATTATCTATTTCCCACTCAAGGATTCTCCCCACAATATTGAGGAAATACAATCTGTCTGATTCCATATAAATAGTCCTGTCCTCCAGCTTACCAAACTGGTAATATAAACACTTTGCTACTATGTAACTTGGATATTTTCTACTCAACACATTTGGACGTGTCATTGTACATCTCTAAAGCAGGAAGGACTTGAACCCAGGTTTCCTGGCTCACATGTGGGGGACTCTCCCATTCTGCATCCAAGGAACAGGAGATTCGATGTTTCGGGCATAAGCCCTTCTTCAGGAATTCCTGAAGAAGGGCTTATGCCCGAAACGTCGAATCTCCAGTTCCTTGGATGCTGCCTGACCTGCAGCGCTTTTCCAGCAACACATTTTCAGCTCTGATCTCCAGCATCTGCAGTCCTCACTTTCTCCTCGACTCTCCCATTCTGCCACAGGAATGCCTAAAAGGTCCTGTGCCTATCCTTGGCATTAACAGAACATTGGATAGTTTCAATTCAGCAATCTCTGGCCTGTGGAGTCAGCATATGCTAGCTGTACCACTCTGCTACCCCCTTTGTATGTTTAATGTAAACTCCAAAACAATGTCATTATGAGAAATTCTGGCACAATTTTATTCTTATTCAAGTTCATGTGGTGGTAGGACTTGTACAGTTCAGAACAAAAGTTTGATTATTAAATGTTTCAGTCGAGGAGTGTGGTGTTGGAAAAGCACAGTAGGCCAGGCAGCATCTGAGGATCAGGAGAATCAATATAAGCCATTCATCATTCCAGCATCTGCAGTCCTCACTTTCTCCCTGTTAGATGTTTGAGTAGAAGCAATAGTTACAGCAGTGCCCTGGAATAAGAAAGGTTAAAAATGAGTTTGTAATGGTTGCTATGCCTGGCCACTATGCACTGATGTCTTACTGTAATGAGCATTTGTGTTTATAGTATATATAGCAAGGCAACACTGAGTCTCTGTCGTTGAATTAACTTTGAGCTCCTCATTATTTGGTAATGCACTTTCCTGAACATAAAATATGTGACTTAGAAGCAGGAACAAGCCATTTGGCACTTTAAGCCTATTCTGTCATTTTTTAAAAACAAATTTTAAATTTAAAAAGATCATGGCTGATCTAATTGCAACCTCAAATCCACATTCTCATCTATAGAAGAATCTCGAGAAGAGTCAAGTATCTATCCGTCTCTGCCTTAAAAATATTTAAAGAGTCTTCTCCCTCCACTGCTTGCAGAACACAACCTTCTGAGAGAAAACTTTTCTCCTCATCTCTCTTAAATGGATAACCCTTTACTGTTAAAAGTAACTCTTAGTTCTAGATTTTCCCACAAATGAAAACCTCCTTGCTACATTCAGGATCTTATAGCCACCTTTTACTCTTCAATATTCCAAGAGATATAATCCTAGTCTGCACAACCTTTGCCCAGAAGTGAACCCACCCATTCCAGGTATCAGATGGGTAAACCATCTCTGAACTGGTTCCAACATATTTGCATCCATCCTTAAATAAGATGCACAGTACTCCAAATGCAGTCTCAACAGTGCCCTTGTATGACTGAAATATAACCTCCCTGTGTTTGGATTTAATTCCGTCACAATAAATTATTACATTCCATTAGCATACCTGATTACTTGCTGTAACATCTTTTTTATAATGTCTGCAGGCACTCGGACATCCGCATCCCTCTGCATATTAACTCCCTGCAATCTCTCACAATTTGGTAATATGCCTTTTATGTTCTTCCTACTAAAATGAGCAATGGTACATGTTTCCCACCTTATGCTTCAATTGCCTCCTAGGTTACCCTATCAATACCCCATTGTAACCTCTTCATGCCCTCTTCATCCAGGTTGTGGCTGTTTAACTGAACTCAAGCTAACTGGAAAAGGGAAAGCTGAAATAACTGACATTAAATGAATGGACCATATTTGCTTCATAAAGTTAGCTCCACATCTTTCTTCCATAATGAACATAGTCAGTGGGAGGAATGCGTTAAACAATCTCACAAAACCAGTCCACCCTGGAAGGTTGATCTACCTACAGCCTCTAGGCAGCTCTCCTCCTGACACACTGCAATTAACTGATGGAACCACAGAAACAGATAGCAGTCTTTCATGAGCCCAGTCATTTCTGTGATAAGATCATCCCAGCAAATTACTCCAACCGCATTGACATGCAGGTGAGGTGGACACAGAGCCAGTGAGCTGAACTGTAGCCTCTGCTCTTTGCAGTTCCTCAGCTGCCTTCCATTAAAACTGTCAGTGCGAGTGCAACTCAGCAAAACATTCCTCTATTTTCCACACCATCAAGCCAAAACTAGCACAAGCCACACACACAAAATAAAACATCCGCCAAATATTTCAGTACACGTCTCACTCTCATCGCAGAACCCCTGCTTTAGCATCAACACTGGGCTGATAAACCAGAAGTTATTACTACTCTTATTATCAACTGAACGAGTGCATTAATCCAAAGATATGATCAGATGAGGAATGTAATCTGGTATTTCCTTTCTTAACCACTCAACTTTAATTCTAATTCTTCCACCAGGACCCCTTCCTCTTCTCCTTTATTCTGCTACTGAAAACCTAACTCTTTGAACAAGCTCCTGGTTACCTGGCTTCATTGGTCAGTGCATTGAGTATAGGATTTGGGAGATTATGTAATAGCTGTGCAGGACATTGGCTAGGCTGCTTTGGAATACTGCATTTAATTCTGGTCTCCCTGCAATAGGAAGTATGTTATGAAAGTCAAAAGGGTTCAGAAAAGAAATCCAAGGATGTTGCCAGGGTTGAAGGGTTTGAGCTATAGGGAGAGGTTGAATAGGCTGTGACTGTTTTCCCTGGGGGTTGAAGGCTGAGGGGATGACCTTACAGAAATTTATAAAATCGTGAGGGACATGGATAGGGTAAATACGCAAGGTCTTTTCCCCAGGGTAGGGGCATCCAAAACTAGAAGGCATAGGCTTAAGGTGAGAAGGGAAGTTTGAAAGGGTCTTAAGGAGCAATATTTTCATGCAGAGGGTGGTGCGTGTATGGAATGAGTTGCCAGAGGAAGTGTGGAGGCTGGTACGATAGTAACATTTAAAAGCATCTCGATGGGTACATGAGTAGGGAAGGTTTAGAGGGATATGTGACAGGTGCTGGCAAATGGGTCTAGATTAATTTAGGATTTCTGGTCAGCATGGATGAGTTGGATTGAAGTTTCCATGCTGTACATCTCTATGACTCTATGACTAATGTAGCTTGGTGCTGATTTCTATTTGTTAACACTGCTTTGAAGTGCAGTGGGCATTTTATTAGTTCCAAGTGAGTGCAGGAGGTTGGTGTTGTTGTGCAGGAGTCATGATGGGGAGGATCACTTCACCTGACAAAGGGGCAGCGCTCTGAAAGCTTGTGGTTTCAAATAACCCTGATCGACTACACCATGGTGTCGTGTGACTTTTGACCTTATTGTGCTGGTGGTAACCTTCTGTCTCAAGGTGATGGGTTGCACTGCCGTGGTTAACTCTGTGTTGGGTACCACTGGATGTGGCTCAGGAAGTTCATGCTGATGCAGCCTAAGCCACTGTTGCAAAGAGAGACAGCGGCCTGAGGAGCTGGACAATTCACTGCCCTCTGGTTTCTATGGGCATTCTTCTCGGACAGTTGAGATTTTGGTCTCTCTCGCCTCTTCCAATACCCTTCCAAACAGTCAGCCTCTCGAGGTCACAGCCTGTAGGTTACTCTATCCCTGTTGTCAGCGTCGACACCTACCATCTTCATATCAAACTTTCAGCTGTCCTTATGTTGGAGGTATGAATGCCCATGGGGTTATGACCAATCAGTTCATTGAGCTATAGGCAGAGGTTGAATAGATTAGATTACTTACAGTGTGTGAAAACAGGCCCTTCGGTCCAACAAGCCCACACTGACTCTCCGAAGATCAACCCACCCATACCCATTCCCCTGCAGTTACTCCTTGACCATGGCCAATTCACCTAACCTGCACATCTTTGGACTGTGAGAGGAAACCCACACAGACACAGGGAGAATGTGCAAATTCCACACAGACAGTCGCCCGAGGCTGGGATCGAACCCAGGTCCCTATCGCTGTGAGGCAGCAGTGCTAACCACTGAGCCACCCCCAATCATAATTCACTGTTCTCAGTCGGATTGCTCTTCTCCCTCGTTCTTATACTCAGTTTGGACATAACAGCTGCAGATTTTTGATGCAAGTGTTGATTTCAGCATCAAGTGACAGATTGTTGGTGATTGTGGACCGGGTGAATAGTCAAGGTCTTTTCCCCAGGGTTGGAGAGTCCAAAACTAGATGGCACAGGTTTAAGGTGAGAGGGGAAAGATTTAAAAGGGATTCAAGGGGCAACATTTTCATGCAGAGGGTGGTGTGTGTTGAGAATGAGCTTTTTCAGTAAATAGCTGATGATAACGGCCAAGTCATTTTATTGACTCATCCAGAAATTAACCAGTATCTCTGAGTCAGTAGCCTTGTCCTGCGAAGAGATGATGAGGATACACTTGAGACAGCAAAGGTGGGAACTGTCCAGCTTTCTGTCCTGTCCAGTGTATCTTGTCCAGGTCTCACCTCAGCAGAGGAGTGTGCTGGGGATGCAGGACTGCTAGACTCTCAAAAGCAGAGAAAATGGAAGTACTGGACACACTCAGCTGGTCTGGCAGCATCTGTGGGGAGAGGAACAGAGTAAATGTTTCAAGTCCAATGACTCTTCTTCACAGCCCTTTGATTTATTGATTTTGGATCTCCAGCATTCACAATCTTTTGCGTTTTATTTGATAGGGTTGCAATTCAGTATTCTCAGTCGGGTTGCTCTTGTCCCTCATTCTTATACCCATTGTGGACACAGCAGATGCAGATGTTTGATGCATGTATTGATTTCAGCATCAAGTGACAGATTGTTGGTGATTGTGGAGTCTCGAAACGTGGAGCTATCAACAGGCTCCAGTGTCAGATTGTCAACCCTGATAGGTAGTGCTATGCAAACAGCCTCAACAATATCATTTGACTTATAGAATCATACAGTCATACAGCATGGAAACAGACACTTCGGTCCAACCAGTCCATGCCGACCAACTTTCCCAAACTAAACTAGTCCCACGTACCTGCATTGGCCCAAATTCCTCTATACCTTTCCTATTCCTGTTCTTATCCAATTTCTTTTAAATGTGTAAGTGTACCTCCAACCACCACTTCCTCTGGCAGTTCATTCCACATACAAACCACCCTCTGTGTAAAGAAAATTGCCCCTCATGTCCTTTCTCAGTCTTCCTCCCCTCACCTTAAAAGATAAGCCCCTTGTTTTGAACTCTCCCACCTGAGGGAAAAGACCTTTGTTCTTCACCTTACCTATGCCCCCCATGATCTTATAAACCTCTTTAAGGTCACCCCTCAATCTCCAGTGAAAAAAGTCTCAGCCTATACAGCCTCTCCTTATAACTTAAACCTTTGGAACACTCTGGTAAATAGTTTCTGGAGTCTGTCCAATTTAGTCATATCTTTCCTATTAAAGGGTGACAAGAACTGTACACAGTACTCCAAAAGTGGCCTCACTGACAGGCACGAGAGGGTCTATCTATTTCTCACTGAAAGTGTTCCTTGATGAGGAATATTAGTGCAGTACAGTCAGTGCAGAGCATGAGGAGCTGACATACTTTTATATTGTATCTCAGGTGAGCAAGGTTGAGAAGATTTCTGCCAGTTCTGGTTTATTGCAGTATCCTTGCTTCCTTCTTGTATTTTGGTTAGTATTCCTGTAATCATTCATTAATTGGCAAAACAATGCTCAATTGAGACAGAAACTTATGTTGGATTATGCATCTAATTGGAATCTAGAGATGAGCTCATGATTGAAGCTGAAAGTCGGTGTTATTGACCTTCAAAAAATCTGATAATATGAGTATTGATTAATGAATGGATGCAAAGGTGAGAGTTGATAAAGAAATGGATGTGTATTGATAAGTGAGTATTGATAGGAAGATGAGCAAATCTATTTCCACACCTTTATCATAATAAACATGGGTAAGGCTTGTGCCCTTTACTACCATGATGTTGCTACGTTCCACAATGGTTGTAGTAAACCCATCTGGATAGCTTTCTGTTTGATTGTTTAGATTTATTTGTATTAATGTTTTTTGGCAGCCATGATAATGAAGGAAAAGATATCAAAGTCAAATGCAGACGTTCTGTATGTAACAGCAGCTTAATGTGTGTGTTAGTTATTTTCTAGATTGATTTCATTATATTCAACAGGAAATCTATTTCTCTTGATTGCCAACAGATCCTTAGAATTGAGTGAGTTGTGTACTCTGACCAATGCCTCTCTCTGTTTGTTACTCGCTCTTTCAAAACTGCTGAGGAATTGATGAGTCTTGTGTGAAAATTCATTGTGTGGTGACATTTGAAATTCCAAGTCCTGCAACGTCAGGAACAGCTAGCATTGGCCTTAGCTGCTAGTTTCAAGTCTGATGCCACTGGAATTATACTTCATGAGACAACCAATATGAGGAGCGCAAAACACAAATTCTGTTCCCTTCCAACACTCGTTATAAAGTATAAATATATTGAAATGAAGGAAAATGTAAGCATCTGTGTTACTTATTTTCTAATATCTTAAGGAAGATATAACTTCTAGTTTATATTTGTTGGGAGGTGGTAATGTGGCTGGACTATTTATCCAGAATCCTCCGTGACACTCCCTCTTTAACATATCTGTTCCTCTTCAGTAATTACAAGGAATGCAGGTTCCTTGCTCACAGTCACTAGGCTATTGGATTTCTAGTCCAGTGACTTTCCAGCCATGTCAGATGGTGAAATTTGAATTCAGTCCAATCTGGAATAAAAAATCTAGCCTCATGACATCCAAGCAACCATTGTCAATTCTCATTTTAAAAAAATCTAGTTTGTCAATGCTGCAGGGAAGGAAATCTGCCTTCCTTACATGGTCTGGTCTACATGTCACTCCAGACTCACAACAAAGTGCTTTATTCTTAACTGCCCCCGGCAACAAATGCTGGCTTAGCCAACAACATTCACATCCCATGAATGAATGAAAAATGCTTATTATCCAGTGATTACAGGAACATAGGAGATGGAAGAGATCTTGGCCATTTGGCCCCTGTAACCTGAACTGCAATTTATTTAGATCATGGCTGGTCTTCTACCTCATTTTCCCACACTATCCTCACTATCATTAATATCTTTCCTTCTCTTCTGTTAAACATACTCGTTGATTGAGCTCCAAAGCCTCCTCGGGTAAACTATCCTAAAGATTCACTGATCTCTAAGTAAAAAAATCCCTCATTGTCTCAGTCCCAAATGATCTATTGCTTATTTTGAAACGGTGTCTTCTGATTCCATATCACCAGCCAAGAGAAATATCCTTCCCACATCTATCCCATTAAGCCCTGTAACTTTTTATCTGCTTCAATAAGATCATCTTTCATTCTTAGAAAGAATACAGAGTATAGTCCCATTTAAACTGACATTTCCACACAGATGCCTGTGTTATTCATAACACTGTCATTTTGCAGTGCAGTCTATTGTTTGTTTCCACTTGTTAACAAATACCAAGCCACGATCCTAGTGACTGTGAGCAAGGAACCTGCATTCCTTGTAATTACTGAAGAGGAACAGATATGTTAAAGAGGGAGTGTCACGGAGGAATGGGACCAGCCACTGTATCTCAGACACAAGCCTGATTGAGAAGTTAGTCATTTTTTGATTTTCATGTGATCATGAAGAAAATCAGTCTCAACCCAGATTCGAGTGAACACTAATAAAACCTGTCAGAAACTGCAGGGCCAATTTCTGTGTGAAATTGAGATCATGCTTGAGTTTACAACCATTTACCAGAATCCAGAATAAGCTTTACTCATGCACTCAGCAGCTACACTCCCTCCCAAACCAGAACATTGAGAGACCTGGGCACAAAACTGTGGCTGACTGTCCATAAGGTGCTGAGGGAATGCCACACAATTCGAGGCTATTTTTTTGGATGATGTGTTAAATTGGGGCTCCTTTCTGTGACGGATGTCGCAGAATCCAATAAAACAATTTTGGGGGAGTCCTCCATGATGTCCTGATCTTTTTTATTAAAAAAGATTATCTGATCACATTATCATTTTGAAAGCTAGCTGTGTGCAAACTGACTCCCATGTTTCCAATACAATAACAATAACTACATCCATTTAGGGGTAGCACTCAGTGGCTGAGTGGTTAGTACTGCTGCCTCACACTACCAGATAACCAGGTTTGATTCCAGCCTCGGGCAACTGTTTGGAGTTTGCACATTCTCCCCGTGTCTGCATGGGCTCCAGTTTCCTCCCAGAGTCCAGGGATGTGCAGGTTAGGTGGTTCGACCATGCTAAATTGCCCTCTTGTGTTCAGGGATGCATTCGTCAGGAGTAATGTAGAGTAATAGCGGTTCGGAAATGAGTCTGGGTGGGTTACTCTTCAGTGGTCGGTGTGGACTTGTTGTGGGACTGTTTCTACACTGTAGGGATTCTATGATCTCAAAAGTACTTATTTCTGAGCTGTTAAACACTTCTGGATACCATGAGGATGTGGAAGATGCTCTGTAGATGCAAATCATTTAATGTGAACTGGACAAGCTGAATACTAGACAGAGTATGGAGAGAAAATTCCATTCGCCCGCACACTGATCTAAAAGTAGGTCATGATAGCAAGCCACTCTCTTCACAGTAATTATCCTGAAGGTAGAACTCTCATAATGAGGTTAACAACCTCTTTCAATGTAGAAATCAAATTCAGAATCTAATTGCATCACTACATTTATACTTAATGCAGCATGAAATTCCAACAGCCTTTGGCCAAATTATATAATGTTGTAGCTTTTTAACAAGTTCATGGTTACTGCTTGCCAACAATTTGATTTATAGATCCCACTTCAACCTATCAACAACCAACTTTCCTGATAAGTTTGAGGGATTGCAGATTTTCAAGCTTAGATGGACTTTCTTGCATTTGATGTTGTTCTGTTCCTTATGCGCTGTTGAATAATTAGTGTTTACACATAAGTCCCTTTACTGATCTTCAGCTGATCAGTAAGCTACTGTTGTGTATCACAGCCATGCCCATCTGTGTCCATTAAACCATAAGGTACAGGGGCATAATTCGACTGTTTAGCCCACCAAGACTGCTTCACCATTCATCCAAGGCTGGTATGTTTCTCAACCCCAATCTCCTGCCTTCTCCCTGTCACCCTTGCCCCCCCCCCCGCCTACTAATCAAGAGTCTATCTCTGTCTTAAAGACACTCAATCACTTGGCCTCCAGTGGCCATGACTTCCACAAATTCACCACCCTCTGACTGAAGAAATACCTCCTCATCTCAGTCCCAAATGGTGGTCCCTTCTCTCTGAGGTATGTGCTCTCAAATCCTAGACTCTCCTACTGGTGGAAACATCTTCTCCATGTCCACTATCTCCAGGCCTCTCAGTATTTTTAAGTTTCACATGGATCCCACCCCATCCTTTTAAACGCCTTTGAGTACAGACCCAGAATCCGAACCGGTCCTCTTATGATCCTGTCCAAAGATGGACACTTTCTGACAGCACTTAGTGAGATCCTGACCAATTTCCTTTATCCTATCCTTTCCAGCATCAGAATGAAGGATAGTATCTATCTTTCACAAACTATGGACTTTCAAAAGGCACGTCTCGAAAGGAATGTTTTTGGTGTGTAATCATCATTTTAATGTAGGAAATATACATTCAATTTGCATACAGCAAGCTCCTGCAATGTGGTAATAGCGTATTTATGAGGTGATAGGTAGTGGTAATGAGCATGGGTTAGCTCAGTTGGTTAGACAGCTGATTTGCAATGCAAAGCGAAGCTAAGAGCATGGGTTCGATTCATGCACTGGTTGAGGTTACCATGAAGGAGTCTCCTTCTCAAGCTCTCCCCTCATCTCAACTGGAACCTAACGTTAAAGCATCACCAGTCATCTCTCTCTCTATCTCCCTCTCTCTCTAATAGACAGTAGCCTTATGGTCCGGTTGGACAATGGTAGCCTTAACTTTAGAGGAATAATAATGACCAGAACACTGGGAACAACTGTGCTCTTCAAAATGATGTCTATGTCCTCCTGAGGGGGCAGACAGAGCCTTGATTTATCATCACAAGCAAAAGACAGTGCAGCACTCTCTCTTACTGGTAGCCTAGATTATGTGCTCAGTCAGAGACAAAAAAACTGCAGGTGCTGAAATACAAGGTAGATAAACAGGAGGCTGGGAGAACACAGCAAGCCAGGCAGCTTCAGGAGGTGGAGAAGTCAACGTTTCAGGTGTAACCCTTCTTCAGGACTGGGAGTGGGTGTAAGGAGAGCTGCAAAAGGTAGGGGGAGGTGGTTGTGGTGAGGTAGGCATAGCTGAAGACAGGTAGACAGTGTGACCGGGTTGGTCAACGGGAAGAATGAATCCAGTTATGGCAGGGAGGAGTGGAAGGGAGGGGGAAGGGAAGGGAGGTTATTAGAAATTGGAGAACTCAATGTTGAGTTGTAGGCAGCTCAGGTGGAAGTTGAGGTGTTGAGATTAGATTAGATTACTTACAGTGTGAAAACAGGCCCTTCGGCCCAACAAGTCCATACCAACCCGCCGAAGCACAACCCACCCAGACCCATACCTCTACATTTACCCCTGCCCCTAACACTAAGGGCAATTTAGCATGGCCAATTCACCTAACCTGCACATTTTTGATTGTGGGAGGAAACCAGAGCACCCAGAGGAAACCCACGCAGACACAGGGAGAATGTGCAAACTCCACACAGTCAGTCGCCTGAGGCGGGAATTGAACCCAGGTCTCTGCCGCTGTGAGGCAGCAGTGCTAACCACTGTGCCACCGTGCCACCCACACAGGCGTTGTTCCTCCAATTTGCAGTCTGATTCGCAATGGACGAAGCCAAGGATGGTCATGTCAGAAAAGAAATGGGAAGGGGAATTAAAATGGGGAATTAAAAAGATTATGTGCTCAAGCTTCTTGAATGGGGCTTATGCCTTTAGACGTCAGAGTGCCTCACTGAGCTAAAGAAGACATTCAAATGAAAATAACCAGGTTGGGGGACTACTAGCAAAACATCTCAAATTCTAAACCACAGTTTTACATTTCTAAGCAATACCCTGGATATTTTGAACATTTTAGTGGTTAAATGAGTTCTTCTGTTTTCAGAAAGAATAATTATGGACATAATTTAGCTGCACATTACAACATTCCGTCTCCTTTTAACCCAGCAAGGTTCCAAATGAAAGTATTCCTTGACTGTCTAACATTCTCTTGTGGTTTCTCCCCCAGCCTGGGCCCAGGATATGGTACCCTGCAGATTACTGGCATGCATCAAACTGATGAAGTGAGACGGTTAGTCAAAGGCTGAGTCAGCCACCATTTTGGCTGTCTTTAGGATCGGCTACACTTGGAGATCGTATTCCTTGCTGTTTCAAAAAAAGCTTGAAGGGCAAGAATTTCATGTTTATTTAATTCATTTATCGTCAGTGGGTAACATTTCCAAAAGTAATGGCTTATTGAAAACTGTGTTAAGCTCCATCCAATTTGAAAATGTCCAGGTTTGGTGATGATAAGGCAGAACATTTTACGGTATCATGTTCTCACAGCCTTACTAATAATGGTTAGCTTACTAATGTAACTTATACTAAATTGCTATTATGCAATAAACTGCATCTTGGTAAGACAGCAGCTTCCTCTTAAGACTCAATTGTGGATGTTCCTGTACCACTGTAAACTAATTAGACCCTTAGACCCATTCAAGTGAGGAGGAATGGTGGTCGCATCCTCCTACCCACAGATATGGACAGCATGGTGGCTCAATGGTTAGCACTGCTATCTCACAGCCCAATTTCAGCTTTGGGCGACTGACTCTATGGAGTTTGCACGTTTTCCCTGTGTCTGTGTGGGTTTCCTCCTGATGCTCCAGTTTCCTCCCACATTCCAAAGATGTGCAGGTTGGGTGGGTTGGCCATGCTAAATTGTGGGGGTTGGGTGGTGTGGCCATGCTAAATTGCCCATGGATGTGCAGGTTAGGGAAATGCAGGGTTGCAGGGATAGGGTAGTGGTCTTGGTGGAATGTTCTTTGGACGGTCAGTGTGGAAGTGTTGAATGAGCTGAAAATGTGTTGCTGGAAAAGCACAGCAGGTCAGGCAGCATCCAAAGAGCAGGAGAATCGACGTTTCGGGCATGAGCCCAATCCTGAAGAAGGGCTCATGCCCGAAACGTCGATTCTCCTGCTCTTTGGATGCTGCCTGACCTGCTGCGCTTTTCCAGCAACACATTTTCAGCTCTGATCTCCAGCATCTGCAGTCCTCACTTTCTCCTGGAAGGGTTGAATGGCCTGTTTCCACACCAGAGGGATTCTCTGATATGACATGGTGATCAGTGGTGGGCATCTTGTTTAGTGGCACAACATAAAATAAGGACAATCCATTGGACACGGACGAAAAACCTTTCAGAAGACATAGGAGTTGATAGCCTTAAAGACTTTACCACTCTCAGAACTACTCAAACAGCCAGTCAACAGCTGAACAAACTAGTGGCCAGGAACTATGGAAAGGCCAATAATGGAGAAACATCACTCCAGGCTGAAGCCTTCATTTCAACCTGGTAATGAAGCACAGAATGGGCTGGAAAGAGTTTAAAGACTATACACACACTTGTCAGCGACAGATTCTGATGGAGAGAAAGGATTTGTAGGCACATTCCCAGTTAAAAATTCAGCAAGGAAATGAAGGTATTAGGGCTCTACAGGTAAAGCTAAAAATCCCTGTTGGACAAAGGGAAAGGCTTTAAATTAATGTAAGAAATAATGAGGCTGAGAAGACTTAAATAGTATATGCAGCTCATGGAAACTGTTCAGGCACAACATGAAGCATGACATAAGGAAATCAAGGGTAACAGAAATACTTTATATCGAGGTCTCAGCACCAAAAATGCTAAGCAGTAGAATTAAGGTGCCAAAGGGACAATGTAAAATCTAAAGCAGAGTCTAACAGAAGAAGGCAAATAGAAGGCTTTTATGTCACGATAAGAGGAGGAGATCCATAATTTATACTCTGATTCTGCTGGGAAGAATTTACTTAGGCCAACAATAAGACTTAATTTGAAGAAGTCTTGGAAAAAGTCCCACATTATTTATTAGACCATGAAGGGTAATTTGCCTGAAGGAAGGTGGGAACCTTCACTTTGAATGCACCAGCATAGGAACTCCTGAATTAATAGCTATAAAAGAAAAGAAAATCATTGGTTAACTGCACAGTTTAAATCCTTTAAGATCAGGAAAGTAAAATAGCATTGCTATTTGCAGAAGTAAGGTATATAAATGCTTAAGAGATGTGACAAGCAGCAGGTAATACGAGTCAGTGTCAGTGCTGTGAGACAGAAAGCCTCACAAGCAGTGACTAGCAATGCAAAGGAAAATCCAAATTTGATTAGATTCCCTACAGTGTGGAAATAGGCCCTTCGGCCCAACAAGTCCACACCGACCCTCCGAGAGCAACCCACCCAGACCCATTCCCCGAAGTAATGCACCTAACACTATGGACAATTTAGCATGGCCGATTCACCTAACCTGCATATCTTTGCACTGTGGGAGGGAACCGGAGCACCCGGAGGAAACTCACACAGATGCAGGAAGAATGTGCAAACTCCACACAGACAGTTGCCCGAGATGGGAATTAAACCTGGGTCCCTGGTGCTGTGAGGCAGCAGTGCTAACCACTGAGCCACTGTGCCGCCAAATCTGAAACAATAGGTGACTTTCAGAGAGTGGACAAAAGTAGGACAGTTTCAGAGCATCAAGAAATTCAAATGTCTACTAAATGTAGTAGAACCACCAGCAATAGGATCAAGGGACAACTGGTGGAAGACTTCATTGGGCTTGCTGGACTCATGTCAGAAACTATAAAGAAGAATGTATCTATTGGTATTACTAATAGCAAAAGCAAATCCTTCAACAGGAAGGAAATGTGCAAACTATATCAGGATGGTGGAAATCTTTTCCATTTATATCATTGCTGAACTGATGATAGAAATCAGGAAAGTTTGGGAGAAAAGGCAAGTACTGACAACAAGAAGATCTAACACACTCATTAAGGAATTATCAACTAAAGTTAATTGGACAGCAAAATTGTCTGTAGTACAAATTGTCATTGCAGATTTCATAAAATGCCCCAGAGAATGCAACAACACAAATTTAAGAGGAACATTTTAACTCTTTATTTTACAAAGTCGAATTATCAGCACCAGTGACAGTGAAAATACTAAGTAAGTAGCAGTCCTCCAGTACTTTGAATGAGGATGGGAAATGATCGAAGACACCAACACAATAAACACATGGAAAATGAAGATGTCCAACCTCGTCTACTGGGGGAAAGTGAGGACTGAAACGTCAGAGTCGAAAAGTGTGGTGCTGGAAAAAGCACAACAGGTCAGAGGGCATCCGAGGAGCAGGAGAATTGACATTTTTGAGACTAGCCCTTCATCAGGAATGTGGAGGGGGAAGGGGGCTGAGGGATAAATTGGATGGTGGGGTTGGGGCTGGGAAGAAGGTAGGTGGGATGGTGATAGGTGGATGGAGGTAGGAGGTGATTATGATAGGTTGGTGGGGAAGGTGAAGCGGAGAGGTGGGAAGGAAGATGGACAGGTAGGTCAGTTCAAGAGGGTGGTGTCGAGTTGGAGGGTTGGATCTGGGGAGAGGTTGGGGGGGAGATTTGGAAACTATTGAAGTCAATGTTGATGCCGTGTGGTTGTAAGGTGCCGAGGCAGAAGGTGAGGCGTCCTTCCTCCAGTCAGCTGGTGGCTTTGACTTGGCAGTGGAGGAAGCTCAGACTTGCATGTCTTTGGTGTAGTGGGAGGGGGAATTGAAATGGTTGGCCACAGGGTGGTGGGGTTGTTTGGTGCATGTGTCCCGAGATACTCTCTGAACCGCTCTGTGAGTTGGCAGTCTGTCTCCCCGATGTACAGGAAACCAAGCGCTACCCCTATCCCCTATTTACCTCTCAGCCCCCTTCCCCCTTGCACATTTCTGATGAAGGTCTTATGCACGAAACGTCAACTCTCCTGCTCCCTTGGATGCTGCCTGACCTGCTGTGCTTTTTCCAGCGCCACGCTTTTTGACTCAACTTCGTCTACCAATTGAAGTAAAGAATTTATAGAATTCAATGCAAGAGCACATTGATAATAAGGATTTGATTAGACAGGATAAAAGTGAACTGCATATAACTCCATGGAGACCAGATCAATATCCACAGACTCAGGACACGATCAATAGTCTGGCTTAGAAATTCAGGATACTGGAAAGAAGGAATTACTTCTATCTAGTAAGCACCAATCTTCCTTGTTGGAAATTCACAAGAATTAAAGGTCCCCAGGTAATGTTGTGGGCCAACTACCTGATATGGCAAAGAAGCTAAATGAAAGGAATTCAGTTGATTAACAGTTCTCCAGCTATGGTAATGGACCAATTGCCTGGTTTAGCAAGGGACTTCAAAGAGATAAAATGTTCCCCAATGGAGGGAGATTTTACCGACCATGCAGGGTAACTAAAGTTAACAGACAACAAGCCAAAGAACTACCAATCGTTCAAATCCAAAGTAAGGATTCTGGCAGAATTGTGAAATCTCCAGGTCTCCTGATTTTATAACATCAGAAACTTGAGGGGAGATGGAGTAATGATAAATGTATTGACAACTTAAAACTTTAGATGAAGAAAGCTGTGGAGATATTGTATAAAGGAACAGTTCTGAAAGGGCGAACATCAGACTATATTAAGCTCCATCCAAACTGATGATGTTTTAACAGGTTTGAGTGTATAGGACAGAACCCCTTTGAATCCTGTGAAGTCCACATTTGTATCCATAAATATCCCAATAATCTTAGTGACAATGCTGTCCTTACTGAGGTAATTTGTACATGAATGCTATCATACAATAAATTGTATTTTGTTAAGTTAAAAATCACACAACACCACGTTATAGTCCAACAGGTTTAATTGGAAGCACACTAGCTTTGGAGCGACGCTCCTTCATCAGGTGATTGTATTTTCTTAAGACACGAGCCTCTCCATGCCAAGACTCACTGCTACTTAAACTTCAAACGCTGTCAACCAGATTCTTTGACCCAGTCAAGAGACGAAGAATGGTGACAGCACCCTTCTACTCATAAATACCGACAGTCACCAACAAGGCCAGTGTTTATTGTCAATGCCTAATTGCCCTAAGGAGGGTATTTGTACCCTATTCACAGCCAAGTGGTTTGCCTGGCTTGTTCTGACATGACCAGATCAGGTAAATCGATTTCCTTTCCAGCAAGGCATTAGGCAGCCAGTTAATTTTGAACCCATCACGAAAGACTGACAGCCTCGTGGTCACAACCATTATCAAATATTATCCTTGATTTCTTTAATTAACAGTATTTAAATTACACTGTTCACGTAGTGGGATTTGAACTCTTGACCACTGCATTCCTGATCCAGTAACATAACCCCTGTGTTACAGTCGGTGACTCTGACGAAAAGGTAAGCCCTTCCAAGTCATTCGCTGTCTTTGCAAATGCAGTGAATAAATAACCAATCAAAGGTCCAACAAACTGATCGGTGGATCACCGTGCCAGATTCTTGCCTTAGCTGATATTTCGAGAGTGTGGTGCTGGAAAAGCACAGCAGGTCAGGCAGCATCCGCAGAGCAGGAAAGTCAACGTTTTGGGCAAAAATCCTTCATCAGGAATTTCCTGATGAAGGGCTTTTGCTCGAAACATCGATACCCCTGCTCCTCGGATGCTGCCTGACCTGCTGTGCTTTTCCAGCACCACACTGTCAACTCTAATCTCCAGCAGTTGCAGTCCTCACTTTCACTTAGCTGATATTTCACCTATCCCAACTTCATCACCCTGCCCCCAGCCACCCCCTTTATCTGGAGCTCCCCCTACATCCACCCCCGGTCCTGAAGAAGGGTTACACCCGAAACGTCGACTTCCCCAACTCCTGATGCTGCCTGGCTCGCTGTATTCTTCCAGCCTCCTGCCTGTCTACTTTGCAATCCAACATCTACAGGATTTTTTTGTCTTTAGCTGATATTTTCGACAAACATTTATTTACTTCAAGACCGAGATAGGTTGAATTTCCAAGAGGCCTGATCATTTTGCATTACCTCAGCAGATGACCTTTAGGACCAGAGTGGAAACATAAGCTTCTGTGGTATGGTCACAGCTTTGACCATCACAAGATAATGCTGGGTGAAAGAAAAGAAACCCTATTTGATCTTATCCTTTCAGACTGCCCAAGATCCCAACCCTCCAAGTCGGCACCACCCTCTTGAGCTGTACTATCTGTCCATCTTCCTTCCCACCTATCTATTCCACCCTCCCCTCTGCTATATCACTTTCACCCCACCACTTTCATCTACCTACAGCATTCCCAGCTACCGTCCCTCCAGTCCCATCCTGCTCCCCTTTATCTCTCCGCCCCCTTGCCCCCACACCAAACCCTGCCCCTCCTCACCCACATTCTGATGAAGGGCTTATGCCCGAAACATTGATTCTCCTGCTCCTCGGATGCTGCCTGACCGGCTGTGCTTTTCCAGCGCCACATTTTTTGACTCTGACCTCCAGCATCCGCAGTCGTCACTTTCTCCTGGCATCATGACTGCAGCCAGCTGTTTCTTAAATGGATCCAGTTCCTTGGTTTCAACTATTCCTCCTGGAAAGCTATTGTTCAGATGTCTGCTGCCTTCTGTGCAAAATGCTAATTGTTGACGTCAGCCTGAATGAAAGCTTTAGGGCTCAAGTGCTCCTCCTGGGACCTGAACACAGAATCTTGACTGGCACCCCCACACGGTGACGATGGAGCCTCGCCAATATTTTATCCTTTGGCCAACTAAAACAGACTATCTGATCATTTTCTTTGTTTTTGAGAGCTTGTTCTCTGTGCATTGTTGGCTTCAGTATTTCCTGCATCGCAACAGTATGTACACATCAAAAGATCTTCATGACCTGGCTCTGCCATGCCCTTGGTCATCCTGAGGCCATGTAAAAGGCAATCAAATTGCAGGTCTTTCCTTAATTTGCATTTCAGAGCACTGAGCTTTGACTTGCTTATCCCAATGAATCTAAAAGTATTCGGGTAAAGCTTTTTGTATCCAAATTAGCATTGATGAAAAAGAATCCCATGCAGACTTTAGACCACCTTCCATATCTCAAAGTTGACTTGGATTTGAAAAGTTCTGTTGGTATTTCTTTCATAGGGTGTAGATGCCAACGGCAAGACCAGCATTTGCTGAGTGACCCGCTAGATCATATTGGTGTGGGCCTGGGGTCAGATAAGAAAGGAAAATCTGGAAGATTCGTGGACACCAAGTAAGGATTCTGGATTAGTGGTGCTGGAAGAGCACAGCAGATCAGGCAGCATCCAAAGTACAGCGAAATCGACGTTTCGGGCAAAAGCCCTTCATCAGGAATAAAGGCAGTGAGCCTGAAGTGTGGAGAGATAAGCTAGAGGAGGGTGGGGGTGGGGAGAAAGTAGCATAGAGTACAATGGGTGAGTGGGGGAGGGGATGAAGGTGATAGATCAGGGAGGAGAGGGTGAAGTGGATAGGTGGAAAACGAGCAAGGCAGGTCGGATAAGTCCGGACAAGTCATGGGGACAGTGCTGAGCTGGAAGTTTGGAGCTAGGGTGAGGTGGGGGAAGGGGAAATGAGGAAACTGTTGAAGTCCACATTGATGCCCTGGAGTTGAAGTGTTCCGAGGCGGAAGATGAGGTGTTCTTCCTCCAGGCGTCTGGTGGTGAGGAAGCGGCGGTGAAGGAGGTCCAGGACCTCCATGTCCTTGGCAGAGTGGGAGGGGGAGTTGAAATGTTGGGCTACAGGGCGGTGTGGTTGATTGGTGAGGACTGCAAGTAAGGATTGCAGATTTCTCTTTGAAATAGCACCTTGCAGGCCAGTATCCCATCATCCAGTCACCCTTTATAGAGCATAGAACACAACAGCGAGGTACAGGTCCTATGGCTGCCGATGTTCTTCCAACCTGCGGGACCAACCTGAAGCCCGTCAATCCTATATAAATACTACCCCCAAAATTCTAAGCTGATGAATCAATACTCCTCCATGTTGAACAACACTTGGAGGAAGTATCGAGGATGGTAAGGGCACAGAATGAGTGGGGATCATCAGTGTCCATCATCCAGTTGCACTGCTACTGAATGAAGTGGCCAAGTCCTAGAGGAAATAGCTGTTTGATTGGGTCAGCTGCAGGGGAAGAAGGAGCAATAAAAGGAAATATTTATTTGGCTTCATCTTCACAGTCCATTTCTGTCACTGTACCTGTCCATGACAGTGGTAAAGGTGACCACTGCACACTCATTGAAGTCCTATCTTCACTTTGAGGATGCCATCCACCATGAGTGGCATTACCACCATGCTAAGTGGGATGGATTTCCAACAGATCAAGTATCCACAGGCAATGTGGTCCCTTAGCAGCAGCAGAATTGTATTCAACCACAACCTGTCACTTTATGACTGAATATATCGCCCGGTCTTCCATTACCATCAAACTGGGGTATTGACCCTTGTTCAATGAGCAGTGTGGGAGGGCATGGAAGGAACAGTACCAGACACACCCACGAGTGAGGAATCAACCTGATGAAACTATAACAACGGGACTACCTGCAGGCCAGACAGGGGAAGTAGCATGCAACAGACAGAACCAAGCAATTCCACAAACAACGGATCATATCAAGACTCATTAGTCCTGCCATGTCCAGTCACACAAGATGATGAATAATTAAACAGGGGTAGCACAACAGGAGAAGGAAGCTCCAAAATCACTACAAAATGCAAGACTGAAGCAATTGCATCCACCTTCTGGCAGAAATGCCAAGTGGAAGATCAATATCAGCCTCTCCTTAGGTTCTCAGCAGCACAGACACCAGCCTTCAGCCACTCAGACACCAAGAAAAAACGTTGAGGGCATTGGATACTGAAAAGGCCATGAGCCCTGACAGAGCTTGAGACTTGTGCTGCAGAGCAGACTGTGCCCGTTACCTCATTGTTCCAATATAGCTACAATACTGGCATCTATCCAACAATGCAGAAAATTGCCTAGGTACATCCTGTACACAAAAAGGACAAATCCAATAGGGTCATTTACCTCCCTGTTAGCTTACTATTAAACATCAGCAAAGTGACCTTAGAATCATCGAGTAGCTCCTATTCCAGATCTTATTTAATATATAAAAAGTAGTAAAAATTTCCAATAAGGGGGTTGATTATGGAATGATTGTAAGAATGTTTGCCACAGCCTGTACTTTGTGCACTAGCAAAAGAAACTCAAAGAATGTTCCCTTTCCTAATTGGTGAGGGAATGGTGCAGTACAGATGTTAATGCCTCAGTTTATTATATATTTCATTCAGAGACACCATCACCCTTACCAAATTAATGTGTGATAAAGTTTCTGCCTTTTACCTTTTGAACCTTGTTGGCCCTAACTTTCAATTCAAAATTCAGTCTGTGAAGGTATATTTCATTAACAAATCGGTTGCTATGCAACTCGCAGAACACAATATTCCAATGACTGATAGCCAAGTTTTTTTTCCGCCAATATAAAATGGTAAAAAGATACTTCAGGACTAAGAGCTGACTGTCCTTCATACTGAGAGGGAATTGTTTTGTCAGAAATAAAAACAAGAGTTGCTGGAAAACCTCAGTAGGTCTCAGCCTTTCCAGCAACTTCTGTTTTTGTTTCTGATTTACAGCATCCACAGTTCTTTCGGGAAATGTATTGTGATTTGTTGTCGATGAGGGCAGCCCACGTATTTGTCTATCAAAAGTGGGGTAATGTCAACAATACTTTCATTGTATTGATGTAAACTATCTCCAGATTGCATTATTGTTTTCATCTGAGCTGTTGTTCCTGCTGGAAGCTTTACATTTGTTGTATCACACTAACTCTGTTAGTCAACAGGAATGGTGCTAATCACAGCCTTCCAGATATGAACCCTTTCAAACACATATACAACATCTCCCCACAAAACATTGTCTCATGTATGTTATTGTTATTGCATGCAAGTCATCTTTTCATGTCTACATTCACATATTACCTCAACTTACCCCATGTCTCTGAATTCATAGATTACATGACACTCCTTAAAGCATAAAAATCAAAAGAACTGATGCTGGGAATCAGAAACAAAAACAAAGATTGCCGGTAATGCTCAGCAGGGCTGGCAGAATCTGTGGAAAGAAATCAGAGTTAACATTTAGGGTCTGATGACTCTTTCCACACTCCCTAAAGCATGTTTTCTTCGAATGTGGAAGCATGATGGTCTCACTTGCAAGTTGATTCTTGACTTGGGAGGACTTTCTGAAGGACTAAAGTTTCTTGTTCCTTTTAAATTTCAGGCTCAACATCAGCTGCGTCCCAATATATTTCTGGTAGAATAAGATTCTTTCTGTTTCCTCTTATAGCACCTTCCTCTGTACATGCATGCATTTCTGGTCTCCTTCCTATCAGAAAGATGTTCTGAAACTTGAAAGGGTTCAGAAAAGATTTACAAGGATGTTGCCAGGGTTTGGAGGATTTGAGCTACAGGGAAAGGCTGAACAGGCCGGGGCTGTTTTCCCTGGAGTCTGAGGGGTGACCTTATAGAGGTTTATAAAATTATGAGGGGCATGGATAAGGTAAATAGACAGAGTCTTTTCCCTGGGGTCGGGGAGTCCAGAGCTAGAGGGCATAGGTTTCGGGTGAGAAGGGAAAGATATAAACGAGATCTACGGCGCAATCTTTTAACACAGAAGGTGGTACGTGTATGGAATGAGCTGCCAGAGGAAGTGGTGGAGACAGACACAATTGCAACATTTAAGAGGTGTCTGGATGGGTATATGAATAGGAAGGGTTTGGAGGGATGTGGGCTGGGTGCTGGCAATTGGGACTAGGTTGGGTTGGGATATCTGGTCAGTATGGACAGGTTGGACCAAAGGGTTAGTTTCCATGCTGTACATCTCCATGACTCTATGACTGTATATTATATCAAATGTTTGTTGACTTTTGTCTTGTTAGTTGATCGCACCTTATCTGTTTTTTTTCATGTAACAATATGTTTTCCCCTTCCCACAACCTTTCTCAATGAATTAATAGAATGTCACCCTTTGTTGCTTTGTCTAATAATCCTCTTCATCTTGAACCCTCTGATTATTTTTAGTTTGTAATCTTGGAAATAACTGCTTTGGCAGAATAGAAAGTTGGGTTTTCATATTTCTTCCATCAATAATTTGGGAGGTGCTAGCTCACATGATAATGTAATGAATCTGGCACTCAATGATACTGTTTAAAAATCTTTATTCTTTATCATGTATGACTTGGTAGTTCAGACTCCTAGTTCAGCTTTACCATTCAATATCTTGGAGAACTTGTAACATGTTGAAATCCACTATTTTCGGCAAAGTATTTAAAATGCTCATCTGCAAGTTGTGAGCTGTCATCCGAAATAACTTTACTTGGAATTCGTTAAGTTGCAAAAATCTTTCAATACTCTGAGTTGTTTCTGTGGTCATGGTATACAAAATGTGAATTCAATACATCTTGAAAAGTAGTTGACCATAATCAAAATGACTTGCTATTGAAGACAATTAGATCCATTGCCAATCTTTCCAGTGATCTACTTGGAAATGTAGGCAGTCTCAATGCTTCTTTCTGTTCTGGTCACAATATTGCACATATTTAGCAATTAGAAATTATTTCTTCAACATCCTGTGAAATTTGAGACCACATTCTGATGACTGGATCCTCATTTGGTGATTCAAAGTGACCCTATTGTACCTTCTTTAAGACATCCGAGTGAAGTTGAAATAATTAATAATTAATCTCTCTTCCAGGACTATTAAGTAATTGACAATAGTGAATTGTTTTCTGTGTTCAAAGTATGTTTCCATGACTGTACACTAAGTCATGGGTTGGGTTAACCCGCTGTACAATATTGACAGATTGTGATGCCTCACAGCCTTGTATCTGTTCCTGGGAAATTTGACTTGAGATTTGCTGGCTGCTGTGCCACAGTAGACTTAGGGTAGGACTCAATTTCATCAATTACATTAGTAGGTTGGCTCAGTAGTTAGCACTGCTGCCTCACAGCACCAGGCACCCAGGTTCAATTCCAGCCTCAGGCTGTGTGGAGTTTGCATATTCTCTCCGCATCTGCATAAGATTCCTCCCACAGTCCAAGCATGTGCTGTCTGGGTTGATTGGCCATGCTAAATTGCCCATAGTGTCCAGGGATGTGCAGGCTAGTTGGATTAGCCAATGAAAATGCAAGCATAGGGTGGGGTAGGGGGTTGGGAAGCTCTTTGGAGGGCTAGTATGAATTCAATGGACTGATAGCCTGTTTTCACACTCTAGGGATTCTGTGATTTAGTCTTGCCATGTAAGGCTTTGAACAGTTGCTCTAGAGAGTTCATCAGCCAGCAAGGAAATTCAGAGTTGTAGTCTGTCTCACTAACCACATTCAGACCAAAGATGTAGTCTGAGAGTTTCCCACAATCCCATGCAACTGAGACAATTTTTTTCTCTATGAAAATGTGGCTTATCTCTTCCAGCTGATTCTCAACTTTCTTCATTAACAGGTGTGGTATTTTTACAGGCATACAGTCACATATACATTTAGCATCTTTTATTAAGATGGTGGGGTTTTTTTAGATTCCTTACAGTGTGGAAATAGGCCCTTCTGCCCAACCAGTCCACACCGACCCTCCAAAGAATAACCCACCCAGAACCATTTCCCTCCTAACACTAACACTAGTGGGCAGTTTAGCATGGCCAATTCACCTGACCTGCACATCTTTGGATTGTGGGAGGAAACTGGAGCACCCGGAGGAAACCCACACGGACACAGGGAGAATGTGCAAACTCCACACAGACAGTCACCCGAGGCTGGAATCCAACCTGGGACCTTAGTGTTGTGAGGCAGCAGTGCTAAACACTGAGCCACCGTATAATCAGACTTTAATCTTCTGAGACCCATTTTCAAAGTGACACTTGACCTTCTACTGATTAATTTCTCCAACTGTCTGAATAATTCTCAGGTCAGTGCAAGTTGTTCAGCCCAAGAGTAAGAATTCTTGATTGGTTATCATATATAACTATTCTATTGTATGGTTTCCCCATGCTGAAAAGATGCTTGTGGTGTACTTTAACTTTTCATTCAATTCATCCTGGACCTCATAGTTGAGTTTCTGTTGTTTGCAGGCAGTGTTTTATGAAATATGATCCTTTATCCAACAAGGGGTCCAGGGTTTCACTTAAAATTCATAAGATGTCCATTGGCATGTCTGCATGCCAAAATATCTGATCAGGATGATTGAGTTCATAGGTGGGCGGCACGGTGGCACAGTGGTTAGCACTGCTGTCTCACAGCGCCTGAGACCCGGGTTCAATTCCCATCTCAGGCGACTGACTGTGTGGAGTTTGCACGTTCTCCCCGTGTCTGTGTGGGTTTCCTCCGGGTGCTCCGGTTTCCTGCCACAGTCCAAAGATGTGCTGGTCAGGTGAATTGGCCGTGCTAAATTGCCCGTAGTGTTAGGTAAGGGGTAAATGTAAGGGTATGGGTGGGTTGCGCTTCGGGGGGTCGGTGTGGATTTGTTGGGCCGAAGGGCCTGTTTCCACATTGTAAGTAATCTAAAAAAAAGAAGACTTTTGGTTGATCTTGTATTGAAGATTGTTCCACTTTATTTGTATGTTTGTTTTCAGGGTCAGTGTTCTGCTGATAAATATCTTTTAAAAATGGCCTCTTTACTTACATCCTGCTCCAATGGCAGGACATTGTTCCCACCTCTGAGCTTTTTGGCTCGACTGCATTGGCAGGGACTTCTGATTTCCTTAACTTGCCCTCCCAGCTGCGTCTTCTTTCCCTCAGATATATCTGACTGTCATGTTCTTAAGCACATGAATAGATTTGATGGATCTCCTGTGCCAAGGTTTATACTCTCTTCTGAGAATCAGTCAGTTCTGCTTCCAGACCTCTGTTTTTCTTAACAACTGAATGGATTTCTACAGGGTAAGGTCATCTTTTGAATGTATGAATCTAACAAACACTCATCAGCAATATGGACAACAATTTGGATTCTGATCAAAAAAAGAACTATTTTTCTGATTAATTTTGACTTTAAATCTCATATTCATATTTCTCAACTAATTTGTAGAGATCATTAATAGATTCATCTATTGATTCCTCAGAATTCTGGACTGTTCAATTGAATTTTGCTCCTTCCAGAACTTTATTGTTCTGAAATTGAAATAATAATCAAACACTTTTAAAAGCTTTTAGAAAGTTATCAAATTTGCCTTGTTCTGTCATTCTGAAACAATTCTGTACCTTAAAATATCTCCTCTTTAATGTCTAATTCTGATTTGTTGCAAATGTGTTGCTGGTCAAAGCACAGCAGGCCAGGCAGCATCTCAGGAATAGAGGTCCATTTCTGTGAGAAAGTCTTCCAGGTAATGAAAATGTAGATGCCATGTCTTTCTATACTTGCTAGTTAGTCTTATTTATGTTTTACTTTTGCTCGTTTTGTATTAATTTGCGTGTTTTTCAGTAATGAAGGTTTTCCAACTTTCTTGTGGTAATTGATGCTTTCTTGTGAGTGAGATTCCCTACAGGGGCCATGGGCAAGTCACTAATTAATCTCCTTTCTGAGCTCACTGCATATGAGTTTTCTTGGTAACAGGCAATGGCCTGCCCAGGTAAAATTCATTGCCTGAGCCCTTTCTAATGCAGACTCAGGGATGGATCTGCAGACCCCTCTATCCTGAGCTGGGACTAGCCTATGTACGCCATGAGTACTGGCTCTAATTCATGTTCAACAATAAATTATGTTCCTTTCCTGAGTTATTACTCTGTGTTCCTGAGCCTTCCTGTGTTATGCTATAACACCAGTTAACATCTCCTTTCCTCCTGAAAATATCTCTCTGTTCGACCAGAGTTTTATTTTAAAAACTGCACAAATGCTTAAATCAGCTTTCTTGACATTTCTGGAAAGCTTTCTTTGCTGTAACTTTACACTAGTTGAATTTTTTGACCTTCGTTGTTTCTCTTTCTCTGTTTGTGTCTCGTGGTTCCTGCAATGACAGCAATGCCCAATCAAAACCGCGAAACATTTTAAAAACTACATTGATTTCACAGTACTGTTTTTTTTTAATTTTCATCTGGCCCAAGGTTTCTTCTCATCCTGTGCTGGATCCATCTTTGGATCTCCATCTTGGAACTGACAGAGGACCATCTTTCTGATCACCATCTCACTGGATGCAGACTGTATTCCATTTTGGAGCTCTTCAGGTTCAGTTCCCTGTGTCCCTTTTCCAAGTCTGACCTTTTTGTTCCGTTTGGTCACAATATTTCCTCTTGAGTTTGATGTTTTCAGCACGTTGGGTTTAATGGAAAGCCTACCATTGTTAACATGGTTGCCACCATGTTGCAGTTTGTTGTGGATGGACATGATCCACCCCTTCGGTCTAACTGGTAGAGATCTTGAGAGTTGGGTTATGTATACAATATGCTTATTGCATTGTAGTAATCTTTACAGGTAATTCTTCTATAACATGATGATTGTGTTTTAATGCTCCCCTACAGCACAGAAACAGCGCTTAAAGTGTTGGTGATGTAATCATGTTACAACCAACATTTTAAAAGTTCACACTTTAGAAAGCATTCCCAATTTGTCAATTGTGTTACAGCAAATTCACATTAACAAAACGTACGTCATCACAGAACAACCTACATATCTGTTACATGAGTACTTACACGCTGTGGATGCTCGAAGCCTTCTATACTTCTCCACTGACTGCCTCAGACTTGCACTGTGGATGCCATTAATCACAAACTCCTAGGTATTAACCCTTCTGGCCCCAAATACAACAATTGGGTCATACAGGCAAAAATCATTAAAAAATAAGTGAGATGTTTCTGCGTCAAATGGATAATGGTGTCCATTACTCAGCACCACCGCTTAGGAAAAATGTGAAGGTTTCAGACAGAGTGCAGAAGAGATTCACTGGAATAGTTCCAGGGATAAAGAGAGCTCCAGTTACAGGGGTATTGGAGGAGCTAAGGTTGGTCTCCTTAGAGCAGAGAGGGTGCTCATAACCTTGACCAGAACCAGAGGTCATGTGATGGGAAAGTGTTGACTCAGTGAGTGATTAGAATTTGGGATGCACTGCCTGCCAGTGTGATAAACGTGGTTGCAATTCTAACCTTCCAATGGGAATTGGATAAATACATGAAGAAGTAAGAAATTGTTGGAACACGGAGAAAGAGCAGGACAGTGAGTCCAAATGGATAACTTTTCAAAGGAGTCAGCACAGACTCAAATGGACCGAGTGGCTTCCTCAGTGTTGCTCTTTCCCGCGCTTCTCATCATTTAAAGTATGACGCTGGGACTGGAAGACAATGAGCTAATTTCTTCTGCAGAGAGAGTTTGGAGAGGATCAGCACAATCTAACAAACCAAGTTATTGTTAAGCATTTACACAGCTCTCATTCCAGGTGAAAAATGCTTTCAGTCTGTGTTTGGGGCAGGTGAATGTTCAGCCAGCTCCCTAGTTGCTAGTCAGTCATTGACTCATAAGATCATAAGACATAGGAGTGAAAGTAAGGCCATTCTGCCCATCGAGTCCGCTCCGCCATTTAATCATGGCTAATGGGCATTTCAACTCCACCTACCTGCATTCTCCCCGTAGCCCTTAATTCCTTGTGACATCCGTTGCTGGAAAAGCGCAGCAGATCAAGCAGCATCAAAGGAGCAGGAGAATCGAAGTTTCGGGCATGAGCCCTTCTTCAGGAACCAAACCTGTGTTCAGGAACCTGTGTTTTTGTGGCAGGCTTATGCCCGAAACGTCAATTCTCCTGCTCCTTGGATGCTGCTTGATCTGCTGCGCTTTTCCAGCAACACATTTTCGGCTCTGATCTCCAGCATCTGCAGTCCTCACTTTCTCCTCATGTACATGAAAGGTCTATTGCCTGTTTTAGGCACCCACCCATGTCACAGTGGACAGAGCAATCCAGAGCAAGCCCCAACAGATCAGCTTTAAAGAAAATTTAACTCCTGAAACTCACTAAATTCTAACTCATTGCCATTGAGTCAGAAACAGAAATACTCCTCTGATTCCATAGTATTCCTAGTCAACCCCTCCCACATCATTGTCACCATGACACCCCACCCAGCAAATCAGCTCAATGTCTTCCAAACGAACTGTGGAGTTCCAACAATGTTTATGCACTTCTTACAGAGGAAGAGAGCATTGTTTAAAAGGGTAGATTCATTATTTTACTGCCACCCTTATAGCCTGATTACTCCTAATATTTTATGTATACAAACCGTGCAAATATAACAGCTTTGCATATACATGACAAGTACTGCAGGACCCATGTAACACATATTGCAGTCTTGTACATATAAAAGAGATAAAAGTGCCAACAACAGTCACCACAGAAATATATGTAACTGCTCAGACATACAACAGTTCTCAGCAAGTGCTTCACTAATCCAAAGCAGAAACATTATTTTTCCCGCAACAGTTTGGCAAAGAACTTCTGGCTTTTTTCGTCTCAGCTCAATCTCTGCCCTGCCTGGTTCAAAATTGACTCATAATTAAACAGTTGAAAATGTGTTGCTGGTTAAAGCACAGCAGGTCAGGCAGCATCCAAGGAATAGGAAATTCGATGTTTCGGGCATAAGCCCTTCATCAGGAATGGCATTCCTGATGAAGGGCTTATGCCCGAAACGTCGAATTTCCTATTCCTTGGATGCTGCCTGACCTGCTGTGCTTTAACCAGCAACACATTTTCAACTGTGATCTCCAGCATCTGCAGACCTCATTTTTTACCCTCATAATTAAACAGCTCTAAGCTGCTCTCCAGATTTAGTTCTGTATACATTGCAGAACACATCAGGACCCTGCAAAGACATCCTGGCCAATCAGGAAGATGCCAAGAATCCAGACATGTGTTTTAGCTGATAGCAATGCCTTTTGTGGATTATTTCTGGAGGGTCTTGGTGAAATATTGGAAGCTGTTCTTGAGTTTTTGGCTGTTTCATCAATGCACAATGGCAGATGTTGGATTTGAGTAGTAAGCTGGATCAGAGTTGTATATCAGTCTCAATGTGACTGTTGATAGGACAACTCCCCTCGTCCAATCCATAAGTCACTGAGCAATTCTTAGAAATCAACTCATAGAATCCATCCGGTGAAGAAACAGGCCATTTGGCCCAACAAGTTCACACCAACCTTCTGAAGAGGTAACCCATACAATTTAGCATGGCCAGCCCACCCATGGACTGTGGTAGAAAACAAGAACACCTGGAGGAAACCCATGCAGACACAGGGAGAATGCGCATACTCCACACAGACAGTCGCCTGAGGCTGGGATCGAACCCGGGTCCCTGGCACTGTAACGTAGCAATGATAACTACTGAGCCACCATACCAACCTTCATGGAGTCACATCCAAATGGTTTTGGGATCCTAAGTACGTGGAGTATACAGCACAGAAACAAGCCATTGAGCCCAACTGATCTATGCCAGTTTTTTATGCTCTACATGAGCACATCCCACCCACTCAGCATCTATTCCACTTTTATTCACAATGTTTAGCTTCCATTTAAATGAATTTATACTATTCTCCTTGATTATGTATTGTAGTAGCAGGCATCACATTCTAACAACTCATTAGAAAAAGATTATCTTCCATTCTGTATTGGATTCCCGGATCATTATCTCACACTATGGTGTCTAGTTTGGTTTACACTGCTAAGAAATTAACTGAAAGCTCAGACTTGAGATTCCTTCTTCAACTTGCATCCCCCTCTTCAAATCCAGAACTATTAATGATATCTCGTGTTTAACAGAAGTATCGATGATAAGATTTCCAGTTTAGTAACCTGGATTCTGGTACAAACATTCATGGTAATGAAAAATTCTGATTGTTCAGAAAACAAAAAAATGCGGGAAATCACTGCGGGTCAGGCAGCGTCCACAGAGAGAGAGCAAGCTAATGTTTCGAGTGTAAATGGCTCTTCATCAGAGATGATGAAGAGTCATCTAGACTCGAAATGTTGTCTTGCTCTCTCTCCATGGATGCTGCCTGCCCTGCTGTGATTTCCAGCATTTTTTGCTTTCAATACAGATTCCAGCAGCCGTAGTAATTTGCTCCTACATTGACTGTTCGGGTTCTTCTTGAGTCAGATATCCAAAGTTTATTTACAACACTAAATATTGAGAGGACTACTGCATGACAGATTACACATTGATAGTACTTTATGTACTTGACTTAGTACATTGATTTCATTGCAAAGAGAGGGGGAACTGATGGTGTGGTGGGCACTAGGAAACATAACTACAGGGACCATTGGCCAGAAAAGTTGGAGCAGAATGTTGGAACACCATCACTGATCATGTGATGCTAGATCAGTTGTCAATTTTAAATCCGAGATAGATTTTTTTTTGTTAAGTAAAGGTATTGGCTGAAGACAAATATATATGGAGTTGAGCCACAGATCCCAATGATTTCATTGAATGGTGAAATAATCTTGAGGGACTGAATGGCCTACTCCTGTTCCTCCATCCCCATTGAGTGTCATTTCCCACTGGATAAATAGGATCTCAGAATCACCCCTACACTGACTCTCTAGTGAGTTGGCTCCGTGCTCTGCTGTAGAAGGAGTGAATGTTGAATGTGATGGATGTGGTGCCAATCAGACAGGGTTGCTTTGTCCTGTGTTCTTGGAGCTGCATTCATCCAGACAAATGGAGAGTAGTCCGTCACATTCCTGACTTGTGCCTTGCAGAAACAAAGGGGAGAAGTCTCGGGAAGTAATAAAACAATAATTCAAAGCTCTGCCTCATTAAAGACCATATCAAGAGCAAAGACTGTTCATGAGCATCAGCTGATGCTGGCGTTTAAATTGCAGCCTTCAATCCTCAGCTGATTGCCATTTATTGTAAATAATGAGCAGCTTCTTCTAAAAATACCTGTGTTTCACTTTCTCTTTATTCACGGTGAACTCCTTAGGCATGTGATTAAGGTGGATAGAGGACAATAGAGCTGATTGTTATCTTGGTCATCTTCAAATTAAGAATCATTTGCACCCAATATGATTCATCACTCTATCCTGTTCTCCCTCAGTTAAAGCCCTTTCTGAGCTACGAATGTATTTCTGTATCTGTTAGTATTTGTGCAGTGTAAATAGAGAGCAATTAAATATCACTTCACTAGGTAATATCACTCGATGGTTCCCCTTCCACTTTGCCCTGTAATGTGACACGTTTAATTTTGCTCAAGTAAGGGAACAAAGGCCATGGGAGTGACACATCCCGCCCAGCTCCCTTTATTCCTGTTCCCCGGTGAGTGTTTTCTGCTGGAGTCCAAGGTAGGAGGCTGGAAGAACACAGCAAGGCAGGTAGCATCAGGAGGTGGAGAAGTCAGCGTTTCAGATGTAACCCTTCTTTAGGACTGGAGGTGGGAGTAGGGGGAGCTGCAGATAAAGGGGATGGTGGAGGGTTTTGAGTGTGGGTAGGGGCAGGGTGGTGAGGTAGGGATAGGTGAACACAGATTCTGGATCAGTGGTGCTGGAAGAGCACAGCAGTTCAGGCAGCATCTGCAGTCATTGTTTTTACCCCATAGGTGAACACAGATAGAGGGTATGTCTTGGTTAGTCAATGGGAGGAATGAATCGGGTTGATAGCTGGAAGGAAGGGTTGCTCGAAGGAATGGAATGGTGGGGGGAGGGGGCATTAGAAGTAAAGTTGACGTAAATGTAAGCCTCTGCCTTCAACTAAGAATCCTATAGAACATCATATCTGCACAGATGCAGAGATGCATTGTATAAACTGGTGGAAGTTTTGACCAGTGGTTGAATTGAATTGGAGAGCATTGAATAAAAGAGCTTCATTTAGACAGCAGTAGAGAGGTATAGATTATTAGAAAGACAAGTGTGCGCTGATGTAACTGCATTATCATGTTATCAAGCAAAGAAAGGAAAATAAAAAGACTTGCATTTGTATAAAAGCCCATTACAGCCAATGAAGTGTAGTATCGGTTAACATGTAGGAAACAAAGCAGCTAATTTGAACACACCAGGTTCCCACAGGCAGCAGTGTGATCAAATTGATCACCTATTCATGAACAAAACAGATGGGTTGGGATATCAGAGATAATCCCCTGCTCCTCTTCAAGATAGTTCTGTTGGATATTCTATATAATGCTGGTCTGGGAGATGGTCTGGGAGATGGTCTCTCAGCTTAATGTCTCTGCTGAAAGGTGACATCTCCAATGGTGTAGTGCCCACTCAATACCACACAGAAGTGGCATCCTTGACTGTTTTGTGTTTGTGCCTGCAGGGTATTGTATTATGGTATAGATGTGAGATCATACAGGTAAAGTCATAGAGTCATAGAGATGTATAGCCTGGAAACAGACCCTTCGGTCCAACCCATCCATGCCAACCAGATATCGCAACCCAATCTAGTCCCACCTGCCTGCACCTGGCCCATATCCCTCCAAACCCTTCCTATTCATATACCCATCCAAATGCCTCTTAAATGTTGCAATTGTACCAGCCTCCACCACTTCCTCTGGCAGCTCATTCCATACATGTACCACCCTGTGTGTGAAAAATTTGCCCCTTAGGTCTCTTTTATATCTTTCCGTTCTCACTCTAAACCTATGCCCTGTAGTTCTGTATTCTGCGACCACGGGGAAAAGATTTTGCCTATTTATCCTATCCATGCCCCTCATAATTTTGTAAACCTCTATAAGGTCACCCCTCAGCCTCCGACGCTCCAGGGAAAACAGCCCCAGCCTGTTCAGTCTCTCCCTATAGCTCAAATCCTCCAACCCTGGCAACATCGTTGTTAAAAAAAAGCAAATTACTGTGGATGCTGGAATCTGAAACTAAAAGAGAAAATGCTGGAAAATCTCAGCAGGTCTGGCAGCAGCTGTAAAGAGTGAAAAGAGCTTTCGTTTCGAGTCTAACTGACCCTTTGTCAAAAGCTCCTTGTAAATCTTTTCTGAACACTTTCAAGTTTCACAACATCTTTCCGATAGGAAGGAGATCAGAATTGCACGCAATGTTCCACTGTACCTTTAAGACAGTTACATGAGACCATTTTCTGACTCAAGAAAAGCTTGGCGAGCTTCTGGTATATGTTATGTAGCAAACTACAAATACACCAGATGGGGTCTTGAAACAAGAATCTTATAATTTAGAGGCAAGAGTTCTGCTAACTGAGCCACGAGTGATATAAAATAGTTTGGATTTGAAAATATTTATACAAGGGAAAACCCAAGTCCAATTTAAAAGTTTATGTTGCAAAGTATCAGCTGGGAGTAGATGGAGGATGGGGATGTAGCTCCATAGAGCTTGCTGATCTATCTAAAACAAGCCAATAGGAAGCAACAGCATCTGGTGGCTCACTAAACTCAATACAGAAAAGAGGAGAAATTACTTTACTGAGCAGGCTTCCAATGTGGAAGGCATTACCACAGGGAGTATTTGGGACAAACAGCTTGGACACTGTCAAAAAGGAACTAGATAACTGCATGAGAAATTTAAATGGAATAAAATGAGAAGCTGAGGTAATGGAGACAGAAGGGTTATGCAGGATGTGGTGTAAAAGCTTAACAGTTAGAGACGTAAATAAATGACCGATATCAGTAGTGATGTAAAAAATCACAAGATAGCAGATTCTGGAATGAACTGTTCTGTTTACAGCCCGTATTAAGCTTAATAGTTAACAGAATGTTAAATGTAAAGGTAATCTTACCAACAGCTTAGACGCCAGCAGTTCCTCTAGATCTTTGAAGGACATAACCTTTTCTAAGCCCCACTATTCCATGATAACAGATGGAACATAAACACGTACACAGGTTAGTCAGGCTTGTTTCCCTGCTGTGAATCTCATGTAATTCTATATCAAGCGTCTGCCTTTAGCCAGTAAAATACTGGGTAGTAAGACCACACCAAGAATCAGTGCCTTACTCAACTGACTTGCAGAAGGAGAGTCATTTCTGTTGAGTATAGGGTCCTACTGTACACTATGCTTTAGTGTTGGCTGAAGTGGATGATCCATCAAATATTGTGTTTAATTGTTCCGCGTTAGATGATGTGAGTCTGTTTACAACTGTGCTTGATTGGTTAAACCTGGGTGTGAACTCGCGGAAAAATAAACTGATTATAGAACCTGCTGGAACCAGAGATCATAGAATCCTAGAAACCCTACAATTTCTAGGGCTGAAAACAAGCCATTCAGCCCATCAAGTCCACACTGACCCTCTAGAGAGCAGTTCAGACAGACCCAGCCCCCGTACCCTATCCCTATAAACCTGCATTTCCCACGATCAGTCCACCCAGCCTGCACATTGCTGGATACGATGGGCAACTTAGCATGGCTAATCCACCTAACCACATACCTTTGGAGATGTAATAATGAAGTGAATGTTTAAAGTACCATAATGTTTTTACACGAAGCCACTGGTGTATCATTCTGCGTAGATCTGAGATATAAAACATTACAACAGGGCTAACATACATTAAGGCAAGGAATGAACTGAGGGCAATACCTGAAGAACTCCCATTTTAAAGCATATTGTTGACTCTTATCCTTCCTGGAAAAGTGCAGCAGGTCAGGCAGCATCCAAGGAACAGGAGATTCAACATTTCAGGCATAAGCCCTTCTTCGGGCTTATACCCGAAACGTCGAATCTCCTGTTCCTTGGATGCTGCCTGACCTGCTGCGCTTTTCCAGCAACACATTTTCAGCTCTGATCTCCAGCATCTGCAGTCCTCACTTTCTCCTCTTATCCTTCCTGGAAGGGGTAACTCACCATTCACTTCCTATAAACCATCCCCTCAAAAAACCTAACAAAAAACAGTGCCAATAACTACAATTGGAGTCCACCTTGCATCAGTCACACCAAAGAAGAATCAGGAGCAAGGCACCCTTTTATCAAAAGGATAGTTCTCCTCATAGAATCGTAGAGGTCTACATGATTGAATTGTAAGGGTGTTGTAAAACCCAGTTGGAAAACTGAGCTGTTTGCACCTGATGCAGTAAATTAACCTATAAAAACAGCAAAACTACTGATGGATTCTGACTCGTGATAAATACTTTACCCCCCTCCTCCCCCACCACCACACATACCCCTCCCCACCTCCCCTCCAACCCTCCCTGCTCCCCCAACCCCTGCCATGCTGAGTTACCAGCCTGCTCTCGGCAAACAGCAATCAAATACTGATCGTAAGACTTGTACAAAGAATGGTTCCTTGTGGCGAGCCACAAAAAAGCCGAGTGAATATGAACCTGTACCCCAAAACAACTCCTGAAAGAAAAGCAGAAAACATTTTGCTTTTATTTGAATATGTAACTCCTATCTGCTCCAAAGTACATTGCTGGAGCCTGCTCCTATGTAAATGTCAGAGTGCAGGCCTGCAGTGACTAATGAGCTTCTTGGATTTGTGACCGACGTATTCAGGTAGCAGTTATTTTCTTAGTACGTCTCTCCATCAGGCAAGATCTCTCAAAACATCAGTCCAAAGACAAACTACCCAGCTGTGCTTTTATGCATTCGGGACGACATGTGAACACTTGTAGTTCAATAGTAAACAGTTGCCACCAGGCATTCAAATGGTTACAATGAGGATCTTTCAGCTCTGATTACTTTGCTTTTTTGACAAACATAGAAATCCCTAAGGCTACACTGTCTTTCCATAATAACACCATTCCTTCAAAGCACTGCCCTCGTTTTAAGAAAACGTATTGAGGACAAGCATTGTCCAGTCCTCTCAAGCAACTTGGGAGTATAAAGGTGAAGGTTAAAGAAATTCAATGTGTTCTTTCAAACATCAAACATATTCAAAATATTGATAGGGTTTGAGCAAAGCAAACAGCAGACTGATGTAAATTGCCAAGCAAATTCTGGAGATTTGCAAATCCCCTGAACGAGTTGGCCTATTTGCAAAGTGGTTGCAGAACACATCATTAATGCATTGTGAATTTCCATCAATGTCCGAAGCTATGAATAGCAATGTCTACTTTGAATTGCGTAATTATCTGGCAATTGTGTTGGCTTATACAGCGTAACTCAACTCATGCCTCACATGAATGCACTTTACCTATGCCTTGAACAAGCTGTCACACATTTTAAGGAAACTTGAAGAGACTGACAGCTTTCAAAAGGCATGGCAGTAACTAAAATCCATTCAGTGCAAGAAACCATAACCTGAAGGAATGCAGAGATCTCGAAAGGTTGGTGGGCTGAAGGAGGTTACGGCAGATTGTGAGCGATGAGGCCAAAGAGGGATTTGTGAACAAGGATGAATATTTTATAGTTTAGATGCTCCTAGGACAGAAACCAGTCTACGTTAGTGAGTTCACTGAAAGTTTTCAGGATATTTTCTTAGAGTAGCACGTTCTGGAACTGACTAGAGAGCAAGTTGTATTAAACCTAGTCTTCTGCAATGGGATAGAAGTAATGAATGATCTCACGGTGAAGGTATCCTGGGTAGCAGCAACCAAAATGCGATTAAATTTTACATTTGGTTTGAGGGAGAGAAGAGAGTCATAGAGATGTACAGCATGGAAACAGACCCTTTGGTTCAACTTGTCCATGCGGACCAAATATCCCAACCCAATCTAGTCCCACCTGCCAGCACCCAGCTCATATCCCTCCAAACCCTTCCTATTCATATACCCATCCAGATACCTTTTAAATGTTGTAATTGTACCAGACTCCACCACTCCCTCTGGTAGCTCATTCCATACACGTACCACCCTCTGTGTGAAAACGTTGCCCCTCAGGTCTCTTTTTTTAATCTTTCCCCTCTCACCCCGGGGTTCAAGATTTTTTTAAAAAATTAAATAAAGGCAATTATGATTTATGAAAGCAGAGCTAGCTGAAGTTAATTGGTAAATATCAGGTGTACCCTAGAACTCTGTGGGAGGTTAGGGAAGTGATTGCTGGGTCACCAATAGTTAATGGTGAGTTGCTGGAAGACTATAGGTTGGCTAATATGGTGCCACTCTTTAAGAAAGGTAGTAAGGACAAGCCAGGGAACTGTAGACCAGTGAACTTGACGTTGGTGGTGGGCAAGTTGTTGGAGAGAATTCTGAGGGACTGGATGTATATGTATTTGGAAAGGCAAGGACTGATTAGGGATAGTCAGCATGGCTTTGTGCATGGGAAATCATATCTCACAAACTTGATTGAGTTTCCTGAAGAAGTAACAAAGAGGATTGATGAGGGCAGAGCGGTAGGTGTGATCTATATGGACTTCAGTAAGGCGTTCGTCGAGGTTCCCCATGGGAGATTGATTAGCAAGGTTAGATCTCATGGAATACAGGGAGAACTAGCCATTTGGATACAGAACTGGCTCAAAGGTAGAAGACAGAGGGAGATGGTGGAGGGTTGTTTTTCAGACTGGAGGCCTGTGACCAGTGGAGTTCCACAAGGATCGGTGCTGGCTCCACTACTTTTCATCATTTATATAAATGGTTTGGATGTGGACAAAAGAGGTATAGTTAGTAAGTTTGCAGATGTCACCAAAATTGGAGGTGTAGTGGACAGCGAAGAAAGTTACCTCAGATTACAACAGGATCTTGATCAGATGGGCCATTGGGCTGAGAAATGGCAGATGGAGCAGGACTTATACACTTAATGGTAAGGTCCTAGGGAGTGTTGTTGAACAAAGAGACCATGAAGTGCAGGTTCGTAGCTCCTTGAAAGTGGAATCACAGGTAGGTAGGATAGTGAAGAATGCATTTGGTATGCTTTCCTTTATTGGTCAGAGTATTGAGCACAAGAGTTGGGAGGTTATGTTGCAGTTGTACAGGACATTGGTAAGGCCACTTTTGGAATATTGTATGCAATTCTGGTCTCCTTCCTATCGGAAAGATGTTGTGAAACTTGAAAGGGTTCAGAAAAGATTTACAAGGATGTTGCCAGGTTTGGGGGATTTGAGCTATAGGGAGAGGTTGACTAGGCTAGGGCTGTTTTCCCTGGAGTGTCAGAGGCTGAGGGGTGACCTTATAGAGGCTTATAAAATCATGAGGAGTATGGATAGGGTAACTAGGCAAAGTCTTTTCCCTGGGGTGGGGAAATCCAGAACTAGAGGGCATACGTTTAGTGTGAGAGGAGAAAGATATAAAAGAGACCTAAGGGACAACCTCTTCACACAGAGGGTGGTACGTGTATGAAATGAGCTGCTAGAGAAAGTGGTGGAGGCTGGTATAATTACAACATTTAAAAGGCATCTGGATGGGTATATGAGTGGGAAGGGTTTGGAGGGAAAAGGGCCTGATTCTGGCAGGTGGGAGTGGATTTGGTTGGGGGATATCTGGTCGGCATGGACAGGTTGGACCGAAGAGTCTGTTTCCATGCTGTACATCTCTATGCATCTATGACTCTAAATGGAATGCAGGAAACTACAGCTCATTTAGCTTAACATCTGACATTGGGAAAATATTAGAAGCTGTTATTAAATAAACCAAGATCTAAGGACAAGGTCAGCCTGCAGATCCAACAAGCTTCTGAGTACCATTTCTCTGGACATTGCAATCATCTTTAGTCCTTTGCCCACTTCCATTTCCTGATTGCAGCTACTTCAGACTAGTATGGCTTTTACAACTGTATTTATATCCTACATAGTCAACACTGATGCAAACTACCAGCTCAATTCATTTGCCATCTCCTATTCTCCATTATTAAATTCCCAGGCACAAACGAACCATTGCTCACTTTATTGAATTATTTTTTTCTATATTTCTTGCCAGCTTTCTCTCATTTCTCATCTTGTTTAATGCTTGACTGATCTTAGCCATTATTCATTTTCTATATTCTACCCAAATGCCTGTCCTGCCACCTACCTTTGTGTAATTATATGTTTTTCCTTCAGTTTGATCCCATGTTTAACTTTCTGAGTTAACCACAGACGTTGGGTCTACCCTGAATTTTTTCTTTCTCGTTGGAATGTATCTATTCTTTGGTTTCTAATGATTGAGGTTAACATGGATAATAATGAGTGGGTTTATGTCTAACTATGTAAGCTTTCACCTTGCACCTGTTTCCCTCAGCAAACATTAATCTTTTAAGTCGCAGCCTCCCTACCACCTACCCAGAGTTTTCTGCTGTATCTGATTGCTGTCAGAGCGCTTGCCTTAGATGAGTTATTAACCATTACAAAGACTGGTTTGCCTCCAGCACCATGGCTGTATCTGGGAGATTCCTTACAACTTCTGCTGTCCTTCGTTGACACTAATCTAACCCCATATCCCCTGCATTACAAAGACTGCCTTCCTTCTCTGTATTGTCACCCCAATTTCAATTTATGTTCGGGAGATGTGCAACTCATCATGTATTCTTCTCTAACCTCTAGATTTGACTATTCCTAGGCACTCCTGGCTAGGCACTCATTCTCCGCCCTAACTCCTGTGAACTCATCCAAGATACTCCTTCCTCAAGGCCTCCAGTAATGGCAATCCAATGTGTCAAGAGCCCAGTGGGAGTGATAGCTGTTGGCAGCAATGGTGCCCAATATCTCTGTGGGATACTAGCTCAAAGTTGAGTGAGTGCAGGATGTCAATCACAGCGTCAGGTCACAGTGACAAAGTGTCTGAATACGAGGGGGCTCCATATGTTGGGAGGCCATAGGCAAACCCAAATGATTTGCTGGGTAACTTCCAGACAGAGAGGGTAAGCAATGGCCTGGTGGTATTCAGAGAATCCCAACAGTATGGAAATAGGCCATTTGGCCCAACAAATCCACAGCAATCTTCCAAAGAATATTTCAACCAGACCCACTCCTCTATTACTCTACATTTGCACCTAACTAATGCACCTAACCTACACACCCCTGAACTCTATGGGCAATTTAGTATGACCAATTCACCTAACCTGCACATCTTTGGACTGTGGGAGGAAACCAGAGCACCCGGAGGAAACTCACGCCGACACGTGGAGAATGTGCAAACTCCACACGGACAGTCACCCAAGGCTGGAATCAAACCCGGTCCCTGGCGCTGTGAGGTTGCAGTGCTGACCACTAAGCCACTGTGCTGCCCTACTATCGATAGACTATTAATCCAGAGACCATGGTAATGTTTGGGGATCTGGATTCAAATCTGTCATGGTAGAATTTGAATTCAATAATACTCTGGAATTAAGAGTCTAATGATGACGATGAAACCTTTGCTGATTGTTGGGAAAAATCCACCGGGTCACTAATGTCTTTAAGGGAAGGGAGTCTGTCATCCTTATCCTGGTCTGGCCTACATGTGACTCTAGACCCACAGCAACATGAATGAGTCTCCCTGTCACTCTGAAATGGCCTAGCAAGCCACGCATTCGTATTCAAGAAGGACCAACCCCTTCCCAAGAGAAATTAGGGATTGGCAATAAACTCTGGGAACACTCATATTCCAGAAATTAAAAAAAACAACACAAATATTAGAGACTGAAATCATTGCAATATAGGACTCTGACCCTGCATCACTTCAGGTTGGGCCTGTTTGGCTAAACAGTTGAGTTTGTAACTTGTTTCACAGGATATGAATAGTCTGTTTAAAAAACTAATTAGCTGGCCTGTGTCCCAGAGTGGCTATTTGCAGTCTGCTCCCTATGTTTTCTTTCCAAACACCTCGCCGCCTTTTCATTTCTCTGTTGCAAACTGCAGTAGCAAATAACCAGCTTGATTTGAAGGGGATGGGTCAGAGTTCATGAATCTTCGCCAAGGTATTATATCTTGGAGTGTTGTTGGTGGTGGGGGGGGGATGTGCATTTTGAGGATTACTATCCAGCCTGCAATGCGAACCGTGAATTTTGAAGTAATGCTCCTTCTGTTCACTCAGAAAAGATGTGCGCTCTTAGATATTCCCCAGTGCTGACAGCCAAAGCTTGACCACATACAGATTAAATCTGACAGAGTCACACTGGTTTACATGAGGAAGTCCTGCTGCTAAACTAAACTGTGTCAGCAAGAACAACAACAATTAAACACGGTACCACCTTTTCGGCATGTAATGGTGCTCACAGAGAGGTATACGTGCATGTGTGAATTGTGTGTGTGCGTGTCTGTGTCTGGTATGTGGACATTAGATTTGGCCTGGTTAGGATCAAAGGAAGCCTCTGCGGTCAATCAGCCAGTTATGAAGTTAATAGGTTAACAATGGCCACTTTAGAAAATGCGCCACACAAATGCCAGAATGTGTAGCATATTCCTTATGAAAATGCTCAGCAGGTCAGGCAACATCAGTGGGACAGAGAAGTGGACTTGATGTTCCTATTGTTGCTATTACATGAAGAATGCAATGTAGGAATTATTGTAGCTTCATTGGTACAGCGCCCTACCTCTGACCCAGAAACTCCAGGTTCAAATCCTACTCCAGGGCTTATGAAACATGTGATTATGCTGCAGTTCAAAATGGTTAATAATCAGCTTGCTCAAGCTTCCAGCACTTCACCACAGGAGGCTGCAGGGAGTGTTAAAATTCAAGACCACCAGCGAGAAATTGAGGAACAGCACCTCACCTTCTGATTGGGTATTTCATAGTTTTCTGGATTCAGTATTGAGTTCAAACCATAACCTTTATTTTCTTTTAACAGTTTTTCGCTAACTCTTGCTTTCAGTCTGTATCATGCCTCCTCTCGGTATAATGATTGTAATGTGGTCAGCCAAGTACGAGTATGAGTTCCCTGATTGGGGCTGCTAATCTGGTCCAAGGAGGGAGCCATGGCCGACAGATATAAACAGGAGTGGCAGACACCCTGCCACTCTGGGAGTTGACTCCGGCGAGGCTGCACTAGAGTCAAGGACTTTTCACCTGCCAATAAAGGGTTGACTTGGTGACAGGATACCAGCCTCTGTGGGGTCATTTCACTCATTGTTTCTTCTCTTGCCCTGTCACCATTTCCTTTGGCTCTGAAAGACCAACTCTTATGTTACTCAATCGCTCTCCTGACTTTCACTCTCTTCAAGGGGGAGGTGATAGCCGAGTGGTATTATTGCTGTTCTGTTCATCTACAAAGTCAAAAAGTGTGGCGCTGGAAAAGCACAGCTGGTCAGGCAGCATCCAAGGCGCATGAGAGTCGACGTTTCAAGCATAAGTTCATCATGTTAATCTAGAGACCCTGGGAATGTGGAGAGCTGGGTTCAATTCCCGCCATGGCTGACGGTGAAATTTGAATTCAATAAAAATCTGGAATTAACCATGATTGATGACATTGATTGTTGGAAAAAAACCCATCTAGTTCACTAATGTCCTTCAGGGAAGGAATCTGCCACCCTGACCTGGTCTGGCCGAAATATGACTCCAGACCTACAGCAATGGGGTTGACTCTTAACTGTATAAAGACAGGCAATAAATGCTGGCCTAACTAGCAATGCCCTCTCACCCATGAATAAATGAAAAAAACCTATCTTGTCCACTTCCCATCCATCTCTTGCCCAAATCCTGTTACATCTCCAACCTTTCCCAGTTCTGAATTACTCTGGATAGTCCCTGAAGCCTGTTTGAAGAGCCAGTGCGGAGTCAATGTACAGAATGACCACAGTAACACCCCCCTGATTCTGAGAAAGGTTACAGAGCTGAAATGGTAACTCTATTTTTCACACTAGCCAGATGATGCTGAACCTGTTGAGTTTTGTTTTTTGCAGCATTTTATTTCCAGTATACAATGGGGTGGCACAGTGGCTCAGTGGTTAGCACTGCTGCCTCACAGTGCCAGGGATCTGGGTTCAATTCCCACCTCGGGCGACTGTCTGTGTGGAGTTTGCACATTCTCCCCGTGTCTGCGTGGGTTTCCTCCGGGTGTTCCGGTTTCCTCCCACAGTCACAAAGATGTGCAGGTCAGGTGAATTGGCCATGCTAAATTGCCTGTAGTGTTAGATGCATTAGTCGGGGGTAGGGAAATGGGTCTGGGTGGATTACTCTTCGGAGGGTCGGTGTGGACTCGTTGGGCTGAAGGGCTGTTTCTGTACTGTAGGGAATCAAATCTAATCTCAATGGTCTGGCGTTCCCCCAATTTAGTTGGGTACAGAGATTAATTGTCAAATAGTACAATCCCCTTAAAGTCACAACGTGCGCACACCTTAAGGAGAATGACATTGGTGTGTTGCCTGTTTGCATCATATCCCAGAACTCGGTAAAGCTGGGTACTCATGCAGTTTTGGGAAAACAGTGGATCGAGTCATGTCGCTGCCAGGTCCTGTGGAAAAACACAATCCTCCTTCAGGAAATTCTTCACATTGAGAGTAATCGACACATGTAGAACATATGAGGGGTGTCAATAGAGTAAATAAGGAGACATTATTTCCACTGACGGGATAGTTAGTAAGCAAAGGATACAGATTTATGATTGGCAGAAGAGCCAGTGAGGAAATGAGGAAAAACTTGTTTACGCTGCATATTGTTATGCTTTCAGAATGCTCTGTCTGAAAGGATAGAAGCCTAGAGAATGGGAGTAGGCCATTCCGCCCCTCGAGTCTACTCTGACTTTCAAAACAATCATGGCTGATCATCCAACTCAGTCCCCTGTTCCCTGCTTTCTCCCCTATATCCGTTGATCCCATTAGCTTCAAGAACTATATTTAACCTCTTCTTAAAAATGTTTTGGCCTTAATCAATTCCTTGGACAACAAATTCCACAGGCTTACCACTCTCTGACTGAAGATATTCCCTCATCTCAGTCTTAAGAGACCTGTCCTCCATCCTTAGACTGTGACCCTAGTTTTGGATACCCCAATCATCAGGAACATCCTTCTTGCCTTTACCCTGTCTATTCCGTTGGAATTTTAGAGGTTCTGTGAGATTCCCCTCACTCCCCTAAACTCCAGTGAATACAGGCCTCGTGCATCCAATCTCTCGTACTGCCACCTCTGGAATCAAACAAGGAAACCAGACCAGGTGAGACAGATTCAATAGTAACTTTAAAGATAAATTTTCTTATGTACATAAAACTCAACCGGGGGAAAGAGAAGGGGGGTGGGGGTGGAAATTATTCTTTCATAGAGTTGGCGCAAGTCTAATGAGTTGAATGGCATGCAAATTATTGAGTGGTTTGGCCAGGGTTACAAATTAATTCAAAGGAATCACATGTGATCCTGTGAAGTAATCTGATGATCACAGTGGAGCACAAAGGTCATTCTCCATATAGTTGCACATGCAAAACCCCATGTGTATGATTCAGCCACCATGTCTTATCAGGTAGGGAAGAGCTTCCCATTGCAACTCTGAAACAGGAACAGACAAACAGAACTGCCATTTCCCATTGGGCCAGCCAAAGGGTCAGCAAGTTGCAGCTTCAATAGGTTGGAGGACCAATCAACTGGAGCACCAATAGTTTGTGGAGGTGGAGGACCACCAGATTGGAGGGGTAAAAGGGTGGAGGACTGTGAGTTTGGTGGAGCAAATTTTTGAAGGATCAACAGGTTAATGGGGCAATTAACTGGAGAGTCAACAAGTTGGACGACTAATAGAGTGCAAGAGTAGAGAATTGGATCAATAGACTGAACACGCTCCTCAGAACTCAGCTCCTGGGTCATTTATCCAACAACTATGGTTGTTGTTGAGATTTTAGAGCCCATTATTCAGGATGAGAATGCGGAGTATTTGGAAGAGCATGGTAAAAGAGGGTTGAATCAGCACTGCTTCATCAAGGGTTGGTCATGCCTGACAAGTCTGTTAAAATTCTTTGAAGAGGGACTGAGAAAGGTAGACAAAGGAGAGCCAGTGGATGTGATCTATTTGGATTTCCAGGGAAGCCTTTGACATGGATTTGCACAGGAGATTGTTAAATAAGGTAAGAGCCCATGGTGTCAAGAGCAAGATACTGACATGGATAGAGGATTAGCTGACTGGCAGAAGGTAGAAAGTGGGGATAGAGAGGTATTTTTCAGGATGGCAGCCGGTGACTGGCAGGGGTCAATGCTGGGATCACATTCTACATTAATGATCTGGGCAAAGAAGCTGAGGGCATTGCTGCTCCATTTTCAGGTGGCACATAGGGACAGGTGGCAGGGCAGGTAATGTCAAGGAAATAAGGAGATGACAGGAAGACATGAAAGGTTTGGAGAGTGGACAAAGAAGTGGCAGATGGAATATAAAATATGGGCAAGTGTGAGATTATACACTGTGGTAGTAAAGCATAGACTATTTTCTAAACTGAGAAAGGTTTCAAAAATCTGAAGGAAAAGGAACTTGGGAATCCAAGTTCAGGATTCTCTTAAGATTAACATGCAAGTTCAGTTGGCAATTAGGAAAGCAATTACAATATTAGCATTCATTTCAAGAGGACTAGAATACAAAAATAGAAATACACTGCTGAGGCTGTATAAGGCTCTGGTCAGACAACATTTGGAATATTGTGAGCATTTTTGGGCCCCGTACTAAGTAACAAAGTGGTGGCATTAGAGGGGGTCCAGAGGAGGTTTACAAGAATAATCCTGGGGATGAGAGGTTTGTCGTGTGAGCAGTTGAGGTCTCTGGATCTGTACTTGAAGGACTTTAGGAGGATGAGGGGGAATCTCATTGAAGCTTACGGAACTCTGAGAGGCCTGAATAGATTGGAGATGGAGAAGATGTTCACTATTCGAGAAACTAGGACCTGAGGGCACAGCCTCAGAGTGAAGGGGCAAACAAATGAGATGATGAGGAATTTCTTCAGCCAGAGGGTGGTTAATTGTGGTGGGGACTGTGGAGGCCAAGTCACTGAGTATATTTAAGACAGAGACTGGTTCTTAGTTGGTAAGGGGATCAAGGATTACGAGGAGACGTCAGGAGAATCAGGTTGAGAAATATATCTGCCTTGCTCGAATGGCAAAACATACTAGATGGGCTGAATAACCTAATTCTGCTCCAATGTTTTGTCCTCATGTGGTCTCCCAAGCTGCCGGACCCTCACAGGCAAGGCCCATGACCTTTATGGATTGACCAAGATCAGGGGATCACCTTTCGGTGAGGCTAAGCAATCTAACATTGCCCTTTGCCAAGAAACAAAGCCAGAGAAATATAGCACTCAGCTAATGTCCCACTGAGGAGAAAGTGAGGACTGCAGATGCTGGAGATCAGAGTCGAGAGTGTGATGCTGGAAGAACACAACAGGTCAGGCAGCATCCAAGGAGCAGGAGAGTCGATGTTTCGGGCATAAGCCTTTCATCAGGAATGAATATTCCGCTAAGATGTAGAGATGCAAAATCTAGCGATCATATACAGTACACAAGAATAATGTGGTGTTGGGGCAAATACCCGACAGGTTTCAAGTCTCCAGTGTGGTCTGAACAGGTTGATTGAACATCTCTACAAAGACAACAGTGCACTGGTTTCCTTAAAACAATGTAACTGGAATGGTAATGGATAATAAAGTATACAGAATATTTAAGTGTTGTCCCTTATGAACTGAACCTTGGAACATTTGATCATATTAACTATCACAGTGGACAGTTATCTCACAACAACAACATTTTGTAAAGAACACAGCAACCTTCGCACATCCCTGGGCAATTATACTTCCGAGCCAGGTATAACCACTCCCCTTCCTCCCCCCCCCCCCCCCCCACCCCCCTCCCACCCTCACCCCCACACCTTGTGCTTGATCACACAGAGACCAAAAACTCTGTTCCAGAGGGGAAACATTAACTCTGATTTCTCTCCACAGAAGTGGTCAGCCCTGCTGAGTTTTTTTCAAGCAGTTTCTGCTTTTGTTTCTGATTTCTAGCATAGAGTCACAGAGATGGACAGCACGGAAACAGACCCTTCAATCCAGCTCGTCCCTGCCAAACAGATATCCCAACCCAATCTACTCCCACCTGCCAGCCCCTGGCCCATATCCCTCCAAACCCTTCCTATTCATATACCCATCCAAATGCCTTTTAAATGTTGCAATTGTACCAGCCTCCACCACTTCCTCTGGCAGCTCATTCCATACACGTACCACCCTCTGTGTGAAAAAGCTGCCCTTTAGGTCTCTTTTATATCTTTCCCCTCTCACCCTAAACCTATGCCCTCTAGTTCTGGACTCCCCGACCCCAGGAAAAAGAACTTGTCTATTTATCCTATCCATTCCCCTCAGATTTTATAAACCTCTATTAGGCCACCCTTCAGCCTCCGACGCTCTAGGGAAAACAGGCCCAGCCTGTTCAACCTCTCCCTATAGCTCAAAACCTCTAAACCTGGCAACATCCTTGTAATTTTTTTCTGAACCCTTTCAAGTTTCACAACACCTTTCCGATAGGTTGGAGATTAGAATTGCACACAATATTCCAACAGTGGCCTAACCAATGTCCTGCAACATGACCTCCCAATTCCTGTACTCAATACTCTGACCAATAAAGGAAAGCATAGCAAATGTCTTCTTCACTATCTTATCTACCTGCGGCTTTACTTTCAAGGAGCTGTGAGCCTGCACTCCAAGGTCTCTTTGTTCAGTAATACTCCCTAGGACCTTACCATTACATGTTCACACAGAGATAGCTGGAAGCTCCCAGACCTGCTAAACCTTCAGGCAGATAAAGGGACCATCGATGTGTTACTAAGCCTGAAGACTGATGGGGAAATAGTCTTCCTGCCCGCATTCAGCCTTTCCAGGCAATGACTGGGGACAAAGCAGCACTGCTCCTCTCAGGCAGACAGATCTCTCCCACACAAGACCGACTTCCACTAGATCTCAGTTCCCTGATTCTGCCTGGAGTCACGAATGTGTCTCATTGCTTGGATTTCTTTACATATACTCACATCCCAATTAAAAATGGCACTCCTCTCAAGTTCAATTCACAGAATTGTTACAGTGCAGGAGGAGATAGCTCGGACCATTGAGCCTGTAGTTATACTGTTCACAATATATTGGCAGCCAAATTATTACCCCCACTCCCTCCCCAAAACAACACACCCTGTGCACTTCAGTCTGAACTGAAGGTCAGAATCTACAACCACCACCCCCCCCATCACCCCACCCCCAGCCTCTTCTTATGGGAGACCAACAAACATTGAAGGAAATGCTGTTGAGGAGCAAGAATGAGATTAAATCACTTCATAACTCAGACACTTGCAATGCTTCAATACCCCTGGTCTGTCTTCAAAAGATTGTCAAGAATCTGTCAATTTCCAGTCTATTTCAGAAACGTCAGATAGACGATGTATATCCATGACTTGTAAAATGTAAATAAGTCCTCCAAGATTGTCAAAACATAGTTTGTTTAAAGATTTTTTTAAAAAGGAATAGAATACGAACCAAGAATACTTAATTCACTTAACTGTAGAGGGAGATCCATCAATGCTGGCAGTGCACTCACCCTCTTCCGTGAAGGACACTCTTTCTTCCAATTAAGTAGAGGAGACTGGGGGAGATGAGCCAAGAAGGGAGGCATCAGTTTGGGGGAGGGGAAGCAGAAATGTTTTTCTTATTTCAGAAACGTCTCCTGAACAAAACATCAGGCAATGTGTCCAATGACATTTGAAACCTTTAGGAATCCGCGATTGAGCTGAAGCCGAAGTTATTCAGAGATGAACACACACAGGGTAGGAATGCCTTAGGGTGGGGATTGTCCAGCTGTGAACTAGCCCTGCCTTTTGACTGACCTATTTTGTAATCACCTTTATATTCACTGGAGATTATCAAAACATAAATAGCGAGAGAGAGAGAGAGAAAAAGTAGCTTCTCATCCATTAACCCTTGGAGAATCCATCATTCCCCTCAAACCCTGGTGACATATTTTCAACTTCATTGTCAATTCTGAATGACAGCAATCAGTTGACTTTCAGAGGCTGATATATTAATCCAGTATCTCCTCCTGCTGGTTGTTACATCAGGTTCAGTGACACTATCCTCTTTAACGATGACAATAACATAAAAAGCACCTTTTCATTGCCGTTATCAGTTTTGAAGAAGGGTCGTGAGACTCAAAATATCAACTCTGTTTCTCTCTACACGGATGCTGCCAGACCTGCTACGTTTCTCCAGTACCCCTTCTGTTCTTGTGGCAATGACCAATGGTCGGCTGAAATGAAGGGTCTGTGGGTGAACTAATAACTCAGGGAGCGGGCAAGCTAATTATTGGATAGTGAACGGCTCTGGTCACTCTTCTACCACCATTCCTCATCCTTTACTCTAATTACCCCAGCCCACCACCCAGGCCTGTCCACCATGATACTGAGCCCATTTCATTCGCTAACCTTCACCAACTTAAACAGGTTGGGAGTTTGGACCCGAACAGGACAAACAGTACAGACTACAGATTCAAAAACACCAGCAACAGTTCTCCTTCAAGATCCTCCGTTCCACGCTTGCACCAATGCGCTGGTACCTAACCTCTCTACAGTCAGCCCTGCCTCAGCTGAGGGTCACACTCTCTCAGAATTGCAAAGGACCCTCAGGAGAATTCATACTCTCAACAACCAGTATTTCAACTCCATCTCAAACATCAAAAACTGTAAGTACAACAAACTTTTATCTACCCACCTCCATAACCAGCGCTCCTCAAACATTCCAGAAGATTCCCCGGCCTCTGGAACTATTTGGAAGCCATTAGCCATGTGGCTGGTGCAGCTGCTACCCCCACGCTGATTGATGATGTCACTTCGGCCCCCATCATGGCCACTCCCACAACCACTTCCACTCCTCATAATTCCTCATGCATCACACGTGACATCACGTCCGCCCCTCACATCGTTGCTGATGTCACATGCTCAGTGACTTCCGCCACCCCTACTGCCATGTCTGCCACCACTTCCGCCCCCTCCAACACCACTCACCTGCATTCTGCTGACACGCCCCCCCCCCCCACATATCCCACTGTCACCATTCCTAGCCCCCAGAACCCTGGGGGGAGCACCACCCCTGCTCATGACTCCACCCCCATTCACCCCACCATCACACCCACTCCAGTTACTGGCTCCGCCCCCACTCCCAGCTCCACACCCACACCAGATCCCAGCTCTCAGCCCTGCTGAGTTTTCACCATCCTTCCAGACCTTCCCCTCACTGAGGACGAACGATCAGTCCTCAGCAAAGGACTCACCTTCATCCCCTTCCATCCATGCATCAATGAATTTATTACACGCCGTGACGTCGAACACTTCTTCTGCCGTCTCCACCTCCGAGCTTACTTTCACAATCAGGACTCCCGCCCACCTTCTGAGGACCTCTTCACCCACCTCCAACACACTGCATCCACCTGGACACCCCGCACTGGCCTATTACCTGGCCTCAACCTCTTCATTTCCAACTGCCGCCGGGACATTAACCGCCTCAACCTGTCTACCCCTCTCCCCCACTCTAACCTCTCACCCTCACAACGCGCAGCCCTCCAATCCCTCTGCTCAAATCCCAACCCCACCATCAAGCCAGCAGATAAAAGGGGTGCAGTGGTAGTCTAGCGCACTGACCTCTACACCACTGAAGCCAAACGCCAACTCGAACACACCTCTTCCTACTGCCCCCTTGACCATGACCCCACTCCCCATCACCAAACCATCATCTCCCAGACGATACAGAACCTCATCACCTCAGGAGATCTCCCACCCACAGCTTCCAACCTCATAGTCCAGGAACCCTGCACTGCCTGATTCTACCTCCTTCCCAAGATCCACAAGCCTGACCACCCTGGCCGACCCATTGTCTCAGCATGCTCCTGCCCCACTGAACTCATCTCTACCTACCTCGACACTGTTCTATCCCCCCTAGTCCAGGAACTCCCCACTTACATTTGAGACACCACCCACGCCCTCCACCTCCTCCAAGACTTCCGTTTACCGGCCCCCAACGCCTCATCGTCACCATGGATATCCAATCCCTCTACACCTCCATGCGCCATGACCAGGGCCTCCAAGCCCTCCGTTTTTTTCCTGTCCCGACGTCCCCAACAATACCCTTCCACCCACACTCTCATTCGTTTGGCCGAACTGGTCCTCACCCTTAACAATTTCTCCTTCGAATCCTCCCACTTTCTCCAGACCAAAGGGGTAGCCATGGGCACACGTATGGGCCCCAGCTATACCTGTCTCTTTCTTGGCTACGTAGAACAGCCGATTTTCCGTAATTACACCGGCACCACTCCCCACCTCTTCCTCCACTAAATTGATGACTGCATTGGCGCCACCTCGTGCCCCCATGAGGAGTTTGAGCAATTCATCAACTTCACCAACACATTCCACCCTGACCTTAAATTTACCTGGACCATTTCTGACACCTCCCTCCCCTTCCTGGACCTCCCCATCTCCATTAATGACGACTAACTTGACACTGACATTTTTTACAAACTTACCGACTCCCACAGCTACCTGGATTACACCTCTTCCCACCCTACCTCTTGCAAAAATGTCATCCCGTATTCCCAATTCCTCCGCCTCTGCCGTATCTGCTCCCAGGAGGGCCAGTTCCACCACAGAACACACCAGATGGCCTCCTTCTTTAGAGACCGCAATTTCCCTTCCCACGTGGTTACACATGCCGTCCGACGCATCTCGTCCACATCCCGCACCTCCACCCTCAGACCCCACCCCTCCAATCATAACAAGGATAGAACGTCCCTGGTGCTCACCTTCCACCCTACCAACCTTTGCATAAACCAAATCATCCGCCGACATTTTCGCCACCTCCAAAAAGACCCCACCACCAGGGATATATATATACCCCTTTCTGCCTTCCGCAAAGATCGTTCCCTCCGTGACTACCTGGTCAGGTCCACGCCCCCCTACAACCCACCCTCCCATCCTGGCACCTTCCCCTGCTAATGCAGGAACTGCAAAACTTGTGCCCACACCTCCTCCCTCACCTCCATCCAAGGCCCTAAAGGAGCCTTCCACATCCATCAAAGTATTACCTGCACATCCACCAATATCATTTACTGTATCCGTTGCTCCCGATGCAGTCTCCTTTACATTGGGGAGATTGGACGCCTCCTAGCAGAGTGCTTTAGGGAACATCTCTGGGACACCCACACCAATCAACCACACCGCCCCGTGGCCCAACATTTCAACTCCCCCGCCATTCTGCCGAGGACATGGAGGTCCTGGGCCTCCTTCACCGGCGCTCCCTCACCACTAGACGCCTAGAGGAAGAACACCTCATCTTCTGCCTTGCAACACTTCAACCCCAGGGCATCAATGTGGACTTCAACAGTTTTCTTATTTCCTCTTCCCCTCCTCACCCTAGTTCCAAACTTCCAGCTCAGCACTGTCCCCATGACTTGTCCGACCTGCCTATCTTCTTTTCCACCTATCCACTCCACCATCCTCCCTGACCTATCACCTTCATCCCCGCCCCCACTCACCTATTGTACTCTATGCTACTTTCTCACCACCCCCACCCTCCTCTAGCTCATCTCTCCACGCTTTAGGCTCTCTGCCTTTATTCCTGATGAAGGGCTTTTGCCTGAAACGTCGATTTCGCTGCACTTTGGATGCTGCCTGAACTGCTGTGCTCTTCCAGCACCACTGATCCAGAATCTGGTTTCCAGCATCTGCAGTCATTGTTTTTACCTCAACAGGTTGGGACTCTACTCAATGAAGAGACAGGTGATCTCATTGAAACTTATCAGATTCTTAAGAGGCTTGATGGAGTAAATGCTGAGAGGATGTTTTCCTTCATGGGAGAGTCTAGGACCAGATGGCATAGCCTCAGAATAAACAGAAAACTAAGATAAGGAAGAATTTCTTCTCCCAGATGGTTCTGAGTCGTTGGAACTCCTTGCCACGGACAGCTGTGGGGGCAGAGTCCTTGTGTATATTTAAGGCTGAGATAGATTCTTGATCAGTCACGGAATTAAGAATTATGACGAAATGACACGAAAGTGGATGTAAGGAATGTTGGGTCAGCCCATGATTCTATTGAATGGCGGAGGAGTCTTGACAGGCTGAACGGCCTACTCCTGTTCCTGTTTCTTATGCTGTTATGGTCTTAACCCTGATCCAAGTCCTGCAATCTTAATCGTGGTCACTCGCCATCCTTGCCCACTCACCCAGTCCGTTTATTCTGTCCACAGACACAGAAACATATTACAGAGGAGGAAGTGCTGGATGTCTTGAAATGGGTAAAGGTGGATAAATCACCAGGACCTGATTAGGTGTACCCAAGAACTCTATGGGAAGCTTGAGAAGTGAGTGATGGGCCTCTTGCTGAGATATTTGTATCATCAATAGTCACAGGTGAGGTGCCGGAAGACTGGAGGTTGGCTAATGTGCTACTGTTTAACAAGGTTGGTAAGGACAATAGACCAGTGAGCCTGATGTCAGTGGTGGGCAAGTTGTTGGAGGGAATCCTGAGGGACAGGATGTACATGTATTTGGAAAGGCAAGGACTGATTAGAGATAGTCAACATGACTTTATGCGTGGGAAATCATGTCTCACAAACTTGATTGAGTTTTTTGAAGATGTAACAAAGAGGATTGATGAGGGCAGAGTGGTAGATGTGATCTATATGGACTTCAATAAGGCGTTCGACAAGGTTCCTGATGGGAGACTGATTAGCAAGGTTAGATCTCATGGAATACAGGGAGAACTAGTCACTTGGATACAGAACTGGCTCAAAGGTAGGGAGGTGGTGGAGATTGTTTTTCAGACTGGAGGCCTGTGACCAGTGGAGTGCCACAAGGATCGGTGTGGGTCCTCTACCTTTTGTCATTTACATAAATGATTTGGATGCGAGCATAAGAGGTACAATTAGTAAGTTTGCAGATGACACCAAAATTAGAGGTGTAGTGGACAGTGAAGAGGGTACCTCAGATTACAACAGAATCTTGACCAGATGGATGAATGGGCTGAGAAGTGGCAGGACTTATACACTTAATGGTAAGGTCCTAGGGAGTGTTGCTGAATAAAGAGACATTGGAGTGCAGGTTCATAGCTCCTTTAGAGTGGAGTTGCAGGTAGATAGGATAGTGAAGAAGGTGTTTGGTATGCTTTCCTTTATTGGTCAGAGTATTGATTACAGGAGTTGAGAGGTCATGTTGCAGCTGTACAGGCCATTGGTTAGGCCACTGTTGGAATATTGTGTGCAATTCTGGTCTCCTTGCTATCGGAAAGATGTTCTGAAACTTGAAAAGGTTCAGAAAAGATTTACAAGAATGTTGCCAGGGTCGGAGGATTTGAGCTATAGGGAGAGGCTGAACAGACTGGGGCTGTTTTCCCTGGAGCGTCGGAGGCCAAGGGGTGACCTCATAGAAGTTTACAAAATCATGAGGTGCAGGGGTAGGGTAAATAGGCGAAGTCTTTTCCCTGGGGTCGTGGAGTCCAGAACTAGAGGGCATAGGTTTAGGGTGAGAGGGGAAAGATATAAAAGAGACCTAAGGGGCAACTTTTTCACACAGAGGATGGTATGTGTATGGAATGAGCTGCCAGAGGATGTGGTGGAGACTGGTACCATTGCAACAGTTAAGAGACATTTGGATGGGTATATGAACAGGAAGGGTTTGGAGGGATATGGGCCGGGTGCTGGCAGGTGGGACTAGATTGGGTTGGGATATCTGGTCGGCATGGACGAGTTGGACCTAAGGGTCTGTTTCCATGCTGTACATCTCTATGACTCTATGACTCTATGACTCTATGACTCTATAAATCAGCAGGTCTGGCAGCATCAGGGGCTATTCCCTTCACAGAAGGGAAGGTTGAGAGGAGATTGGATAGTGGTTGTTCAAACATCATACAAGATCTAAACACAGTACATAGGGAAGAACTATTCCCATTGGCAGAAAAATCCAGAACTAGTGGTTGCCAGTCTAAGGTGCTTGGCAAAAGAACTAAAGGTGACATGAATAAAAAACATCTTGATGCAGCAAATTGTTAGCATCTAAAATATGCTTCCTCAGGGTGTGGTGGTGACTGGGTTAATCATGGTTTTCCAAAGGGAATTTAATTATTACTGAGAATGATTTTCAAGGCTAATGGGAAAGGCCAATGGTGTATGAGATGCTGAGTTGCTGTCGCAGAGAATTGGCATGGATACAATGGGCCCAATGGCCTCTTTCTGTGTTGAGGCCATTCAATGATTCTATGGAAGCCAACCTCTCTGACAGTGCAGCACTCCCTCGGTAACATACCACAACATCAACCCAAGTTATGTGCTCGGGTGTCTGGAGTGGTTCAGAACCTGGCAGCATCAGGTGGCATCTCCATTGGCGAGGCCCAACAAAGATTCATAGTTTGAAGATTTCGGTGGAGGTGAGATGGTGAAGAGTGTTGGTATCATAATGAAGGGGAATTTTGCCTGGCCACCTGACTGATGGCCCAAGGCAGAAAACTTAACAAGAAGGACTGCAAAGTTGAGTATGTTCTTCATGTTTCTGCCCTTACAGTCCATGTTTTGGTTAATTTTTCTGCTTTAAACAACACTGTTCACTTTAATTTGTAACAAGATAGACATGACAATAAATAAATCAAATAAACCTGAAAGCTTCAATTGCAAATGTAAGTGCTACTACTGTGCCATATCTGGCTCTGATTCCATTTTAGGAGAAAGTGAGATCTGCAGATGCTGGAGATCAGAGCTGAAAATGTGTTGCTGGAAAAGCGCAGCAGGTCAGGCAGCATCCAAGGAACAGGAGAATCGACGTTTCGGGCATAAGCCCTTCTTCAGGCTTATGCCCGAAACGTCGAATCTCCTGCTCCTCGGATGCTGCCTGACCTGCTGCGCTTTTCCAGCAACACATTTTCAGCTCTGATTCCATTTTAGCAGAGCAGTGCTTTAGATCTTTTTTGAATTGGTTAAATATATTTTCCTCTCCTTAGAAGCTGAATAACGGATGATTTGCATGTATATTTTTCATTAGTAAGTGAGAAGTCATTCCACTGCAGCATTCAGTTAAGAACAAACATTTTGGAATCATCTTGCAAATGTTCATTTTTTTTTCTATTTTGTCTGATAATTCTTTACTAAATTAAAAGCATATGAAAAATGCCAGTTGTTGTTGTCATTTGCACTACACCCTCAGGGTGTCACAGTGCATATTACAAACAATGAATTACAATGGTAATTTTAGGTTAATGTTGGAACTGAATGATGCACAACAACGCTCTGTGTACGGCAAACGAGAGTGTCAACCTGCTTTCTCTCTCAGTGAACCACAAAGTGAATTAAGATACTCCCATTCAGTGCTGGCATTGCTTCCATTTGTACCATTCGCACTTCTGAGTCAAATTTGTAGATTTAAATCTGCCACTAGGGATTCAGCACAAAAATCAAGGTTGACACTTCAGTCACAGACGGAGTAGATGTTGCTCTTTCAGGTGGGACATTAAGCCATGCCCCTCTTCCCATCCACCCCACTCCCCTGCACTTGGATGAATGTAAAGATCCCGTGGTACTCTTCTGAAGACAGTCAGGGGAGTTATTGCTGGTGTCCTCACTGTTATGTATCCCCTGATAAAAGTCACAAATGCAGATTTTCTGGTTCATTAACACACTGTGGTTATTATGAGTTTACTGCACTCATATTGGCTGTTCTGTTTGCTACATTACAGCAACAACATTTCAACTGTACTCCATTGGCTGGAAGGTGTGTTGAGATATCGAGTGGTCATGAAAAGTGCTAAATAAGTTCACGTCTTTTTATTCACCCATCCTTTCTCCAAGTCATTGTCCCAGCTTCCATTCTGTACACAGTCACCATTATTGTTAGAAGGGGAGGGGATCAGCCAATATACGGAGTCAGCTTATTTGGAAACATTTCCATTCCTTGTTCTGAATCACATTGTGATGAAAGCAAGCAGCTCCCCAACAATCTAAACACTTCACTCACAATGCAAACCATTGAGGCAGCTAATGTCTTCAAGCAGGAATTTCAGAGCACAAAGCTGATAATGCTGGGAATTAGTGCGGCCATTATCCTCGCATTTAACGGGGGGGAAATATTTCCTGAATGCCATCACGTCTCATGGATATTCCGCAACTGAACAAAAGGAATTGAGGTGGGTTTCGTTCATAAGTCTGTAGAAGGATATTATCGCTTCATCTCCCCATCAGTTGCTTGTCAATTGGGAGCTGGTTAATGAGGTCTAATTCCTTATTCTTGCTCTAGTTTTAAAACATATCAAAAGGCAGATGTTTGTTTCCTCCTTACATCACTGACTTATTAATTTTCTCTCTCTGCTGCCCCTCTCTCCTTTAGTGGAGGTGATAACTGTGGTATTATCACAGGACTGTTAATCCAGAGACCCAGGTAATGTCATAGGGATCAGGGTGGATACCTGCTGTGGCAAATAGTGGAATTTGAATTCAATATTTTAAAAATCAAATCAGAGAGAGAAAAGGTCAGCACAGCAATGGTGACCATATCCCTTAAATGAACTTTTAAAAACGCTTGTCCAATCCAATGAGATCATACATGTATCAACAAGGTCACCTTTCATTTTGCTAAAATCCAATGAATATAGGCCCAACCTGTCCAACCTTTCCTCATAAGACAATTCCTTAATTCCTTAATGAGTTGAATGAACCTTCTCTGCACTGTTTCTAATGCAATTCTATCTTCTTTACAAGACGCATAATTATAATATTGTGCATATTTGGTAAAGAGGGCTAATCTGGCTTTAAAATATACACAGATTTACAAACTGGCTCTGAGAATCATTGTGCATTTGTTGTACTGGGATTAGACTGCACTTACATCAGGAAGAAACTGCAAGAGATCATTTTGAAATTCAGTGCAAATTTCCAGGGGTTAAGAGAAAATCTCTATCAATGATTCCCATCAAAGTATGATAGACCTTCCTAAATCACTACAATCTGACAATGAGAACCATCTAAACTAAAGGCTAAGACAACTAGGTTAGGTGAATTGGATGTGCTAAATTGCCCATAGTGTTCAGGGATATATAGATTAGGTGCATGAGTCGGGGTAAAATATAGGGGAATGGGTCTGGATGGGATACTCTTCGGAGAGTCAGTGTGGACTTATTGGGCTGAAGGGCCTATTTCCACACTGTGGGGATTCTAATTCTAATTAAAAGCTAATTACTTAGGCTAAAAGTCTGTTACCTAATATGGAAGCATTCCGGCTGACTGTCATCTAAAGTTTTGGCCTATATAAGACAGCCTGAGAGATATATTGTTTTCTCTCAAAAGGGAGATTAGATTAAATTAGATTCTCCACAGTGTGGAAACAAGCCCTTCAGCCCAACAAGTCCGCACCCACCCTCTGAAGAGTGATCCACCCACACCCATTCCCCTGAGGAAAGGCAAACCAGCAATTTTGTACTGAACCAGATGACCAAAGGACATAATTTGCAATACTATAAAAACAAAATAAAGAACACTTCAGTCCATCCCAAAAATTGTTCCTCTCATTCCACCTGTGGGCAATACCTCCAACAATTTGAACAACAGAGCTCAGCTGCTAAATTTTGACTTCAAGTCCACAACACCACCACTGTGGGAAAAGAAATCATCAAGCAAGCCAGGCCTGCAATGATAACAGGGACTGATCTTATTTTCATCTTTATAAATATGTTTATCCATACTTACTTTTAATCCTATAATTTGAACTTTGGCTAATAACTATCACATTTTACTTAGTAACATTCAGCAAAAATATTTTTATCTGTTTAAGATTAAAGCTTTGTTGCTGGCTGCTTTTAAATTGGAGCATTTGAGAAAGCAACAAACAGCAAAAAGAATGATACAAATTAATGTTGTTGTGTTACCAGACCATGGCACTGCTCTCTCATTAGAGGGAGATGACTGGTGGTGGTTTAACTTGAGAGTCACCATACCTCAGGCAAGGGGAATTGTTGAGAAGGAGAGTCTTTCATGGTAACCTCAGCAGGTGATGGGAATTGAACCCATGTAGTTGGTATTGCACTGCTTTGTAAACCAACCAGCCAGCCAACTGAACCAACCATCCCTCATAAATGAATTAATAGACCACATCTGGTTTTAGTTGTAATACTTGTTTAAATAATGATCTGAAAATGATTCACAGAATTTTAGATGTGGTCTCTTCAAGGTTCTGTATAAATACAGAAAAACTTCCCATACTCCATTCCTCCTACAATGCCATCTTCTATTTGTCTTCTTAATCACTTGCTATGCTTACACACTAACATTTTCTGATTTCTATACCGATGCTCCAGTTTCTTCCAGACCACAGAGTTCAGACATCTCTCTCCATTTAAGTAATGCACTGCTTATCCAGTCTTCCTGCAAAGTGGACAAGCTCACATTTCCTGCATTACACTCCATCCGCCAATGTGTTTCCACACTCGCTTCATCAATCCAGATCCATTTGTAGATTTCTTATGTCCTCTTCACAACTTACTTTCCTGCCTAGTTTTCTATCATCAATACATTTACCAACCATATATCCAGTTCCTTCATTCATGTTATTGCTATTGACTGTAAATCGATTGGCCCCATCACTAATCCTTGTGGCACAACTCATTTCATGTTGCCAACCTGAAAATGACTCATTTATCCCTACTCTCTGCTTCATTTTTTCCAATAACTTCTTCATCCATGCTATTATCTAATCTCTATACCATGATATTTTATTTTATACAGTAACCTTTGAAGTGACATATTATCAGACATCATTCAGGATGATGTCTGAACATAAAGGACAGACTTCACATGACCTAAAATGTACTTTTTTTTAGATTACTTACAGTGTGGAAATAGGCCCTTTGGCCCAACAAGTCTACACTGACTCTCCAAAGGGCAATTCCCCAGACCTAACACTACAGGCAATTTAGCATGGCCAATTAACCTAATTTTGGACTGTGGGAGGAAACCCATAGTCAGTTGCCTGAGGTAGGAATTGAACCCAGATCTCTGGCACTATGAGGCAGCGGTGCTAACCACTGCGCCACTATGCCACCCTCAACTTGGAACAGATTTTATACTAACTTCCAAAAAGGGCGCAATCAAACAAGAATAATGCTCCATTTATGTCTCTGATTTGGTTAGAGATTGGAAATTCAGATCCTAATCTTATATATCTCGTTCCCAAACATCAAACTGATGACCTGTTAAAGCCTCAGAATAGTTTATAACATATATTTAATCAAAGTGAGATTTCTTATGATGCATGTTTTCATTGTTGGTTACTTATAGGTATGTGACCTTTAATGAACAACCAATGTACCCGCAATGAGTTTCCAAATGGACAATAAAATGAGAATTTAATGAAGAATTAAATTGATTTGGAGAATTGATTTGAATTGAAGAATTTAATTAAGTTGAATATATGCCTGAAAAAAAAGTATTTCATGTCTATGGGCTAAAAAGAAAGAGCAGTAGAACTAATCTGATATTTTTTTCAAATACTTGGTACAGGTAAAACGATCCAAATGGCCTCCTCATGTCCCATGTTATTCATGACTAACTATGGAGATAACTGTTGGCTACTACAAGAAGACTTAAAGATGACCAGTGAAAGGTCAAGTGATAGATAAGAGCATAAGGGACAATAGCAGATGTAAGCCAATCAGCCCCTCAAGCCTGCTCTACCATTGAATATGATCATGAGTATTTGTCTACAATATCACCATTTTCCAGCATTATCCCTACAATCCTTGGTGTTTTAAGTAAGTAGAAAACTATTGATCCCAGTTTTGAACATACTCAATAACTAAGCAACTTCATCTGTCTGGGGAAGAGTATGCCAAAGATTCTCCACTCTCTGAATGAAGAAATGCTTCCTCACCTCAGTGTTAAATGTCTTATCAAGTATTCTGAGACTTTATCCCTAGGATCTAGACTCCGGGGAAAATTTCTTCCTGTATGTACCTATTGAGCAGTTTTGTACATTGAAATGAGTTCACATCCCACTCTTTTAAACTGCAGAGAATAAAGGTGAATTTTTACAATACTTTTGGAAGGTAACCTAAAGAGAGGAAATGTACATTAATGAGTAACAACAAAAAAAATGACGCACAAGACCAGAGAGTCTGAAGACTCACATGTAGCCTTCAAACAACAACCGAATAACCATAAACAAAAGACAGAAATTGCTGGAAAAGTCCAGCAGGTCTGGCAGTATCTGTGAAGAGAAATCCAAGTTAAAGTTTTGGGTCTGATGACCCTTTCTCAGAATGAATGTGCTCAAAGTCTCATTGTCTTGTTATTAACGTCATGAAAACCACGAGTTACAAGCAATTATAAAAAGAGCTCGAAGTATGTTTTTATTAAACAAATGTTTTGTCATCAGTGTAAGAGCTATTTATTTCATGGTGTGATAGTGGCGACTGACTTGGAGTATGTTATATGCTGTCTGTCTTGAGGAAGTCATAAATAACAGATAACATATCGCCATCTCAGTTAACTGAAGGCTTTTTGGCGACAACAAGACTCTTTAGGAGTTCTGCAATCTTGAAACATGCTCTGACAAGGCAGGGAGAATTATTTAGTACTGTACAGGGTGAAGCATCTCAAACAAGATACTGCATTGCTAGTTATGGCAAATTGCTTTTATACTTTTCTTGAATAGGAGAATTTCAGTAGCACAGGTCTTTCAAGATGCTAAATTCACTTGAAGGTAGATCTGATAGGAAGTTTGATGATAATGATAGGGAAGGTCAATTTACAACTGCTTCTTCTCTGGCTGTTGAGTTAATAAGCATTTTGCTGATGCTGCATTTGATCAGTGGCTTCAGATCACACAATGGTCAATGTCCCACACTCATATTTGCTCAAAATGTTGCCCCAAAACCCCGCCATGTGCAGAGAATGATGAAAAACCACAACACTGGGCAGCAACCATAACTCTTTCCCTTCGGGAGTGACAGGAAAATAAGATTGCATTTGGACTCACTAGCAAATGGAAACCGCACACATAAATTTGTTGAATGTGCGTTTCGTCAACTGAAATAACCGCACGAAGACCAGTATCCCATCAGCAAGTCACCCTTTATTTAAAAGTGCACAGTTTCTGGGCTCTGACCAGCCAGCTTAAGGGCAGTCCCTAGAATGAGGAGACCTTTTGAATCTCATGTTTATATCTGTCAGTCAGGGCTCCCTGATTGGCCCAGGTTAACAGCCCCAATCAGGGATCTCATTCTCAATAAGGTTTACCTGGCCCTGGTTCCAATCATGAGATCGATTGAGGGCAAATCACAGACCAGATTCTTTTAATATCTTTTGCAAAAGACAGACATTAGACACAAAAAAGTGACAACTTTGCACTCTGCAGAAGCCAAAGAGACCCGTTAAGTTTAAATCCTAGATCTTTGATCAAGCTTCTGATCATTGGCTCTAATATCCCCGAAATGACTCAGTGTCAGTGTCAGTTTTGATAACGTGCCTGTTAATTACCTTGAACTAAGTTAAAGGGGTTATATGAATATCAGATTGTAAAATGCTGAAATTCCTAGACTGTTATTCTCCAGGAGTCCAGGTAAATATTCAGAAGTTTACATACAAAAGGATCCAGTCTAGCCTCTTTCCAGACCGTATTTATTTTTGCTTCAGGAACCCAAACTAGTGTGAAGCAAGTTCAAAGGATCCGGCAGAATGTTTTGCAAAAGACATTAATTTTGGTTTTAATAGGATCTCTTATAGTGAGTCTGGAAAGGTTTCATCTGCAACCAATATGTAGGAATATTGTAAACCCATTCTTGCAGGATTATAGTAGCTTTATAATTGAGATGAGATATGGACTATCAAGTTTTAGCTTCCATCATCTGATTTTAATACCAGGCCTTCCATGGGCTGAAGTAGCTTACAAAATGAAAGGTTGAAAAATGGCTGCGGTGACCACCCGCCTACAAGTTAAGCCAAACTCCAGATAGGCTGGAACCTTTTGGGGTAGTGATGACCTTAGTTGTATTATCACTAGCCTATTAAGTTAGAGACCAGGCTTGTGTGACCTGGGTTAAATCTCACTATGGCCGATGAATCCGATAGAAATCTGGAATTAAGAATCGCATGACGATCTTGAAGCCATTGTTGATTGACAGGAAAATCTCATCGGTTTCACTAATATTCTTTAGGGAAGGAAAATGTTGTGTGGGCCTGTTTTGGTCTATATGTGACTCCAAACCCATAGCAATGGGGTTGGCTCTTAACAATTGGGGATTGGTAATAAATGTTGGCCTAGTCAGTGGTGTCCAAATTCTGTGAATGAATTCTTCAAAAAAGCGAAAGTGGAGCAAATTAAATCATCTGAACTGAAATTAACCCTTTTACCAAAAGTGACCGCAATCACTCAGGTGTGAAGAAATTCACATCTCCAATTTCAATTCATGTTTGATAGATTTTATCTGTAAGAACGGAAAGACAAGCCTGCAATTATTCAGCTTCCAAAAAATCACCCAGACATGGGAAAACATGAATGAGCTGTGTCTCAAGCAACTGCTTGTCAGGACATTGGAGATGACTTTGCAACAGTAGGACAGTGGCCCCAGTGGTAGACAGGGTAGTGAAGGAGGCTTTTGGCACACTGGCCTTTATCAGTCAGGGGCCTGAGGATAGAAGCTAGGAAGTTATCTTGCAGTTACACAGGATGTTGGTGAAGCTGCAATTGGAGCATTGTGTTCAATTTTTGGTCACCCTGTTATAGGATGGATGTTATTAAACTGGAAAGAGTGCAGAAGAAATTTACAAGGATGTTGCCAGGACTCAATGGTCTGAGTTATAGGGAGAGGTTGGACAAGCTAGAACGTTTTTCTTTAGAACATAGGAAACTGAGGAGGGACCTTACAGAAGTGTATAAGATCATTGGAGGCGTGGATAGGGTGAATGGACTCCGTCTTTTTCCCAGGGTTGGGGAGTCAAGGACTAGAGGGCATCAATTTAAAGTTAGAGGGGAAAGAATAAAAGGGAACCTGAGGGGCAACTTTTTGACACAGAGAGTGGTACACATATGGAATGAGCGGCCAGTGGAAGTGGTTGAGGTGGGTACATTAACAACATTTAAAAGGCATTTGGACAAATACATGGATAGGGAGGGATCAGAAGGGTATGGGCCAAACGCAGGGAAATGGGGTTAGTGTGGATGGACCAGTTTGGGCCGAAGGGCCTGTCTCCATGCTGTAGGTCTCTATGACTCTAACAGGAAGAATGTCCCTTCCCACCCCGCCCCCACCTCCCACCCACTCCCACTCTCCACCTCTCTGTCTCTGCTCTTCCTCAGGTAGGACAAAGCAACTGCTGACAAATCAGGAAAACATCTGAACACTGAGAACTCAAATATATCTTCGTCATTCAAGGCTGTTCTGATCTCTGAAACCACTAACAAACCATGGTCTCTGGATATGACCTCATGCCCTCAGAACACTCTTAACTTTAAACTGCATATTTTTGCACATTTTTCAATCTTCCATTTTGTATGTGACATTATCACCTTTTTAATGTTGCATTTACTTGTGTGAATGTCTCTTTTTTAAGGTTGAAATGTAATAAAATTTTTCTATCTTTCACATAAGAAAACATCATTATTAGCTCCTTAATGTTTCTGATGAACTAATTAAATATATTTTGATTGATGTGAGTTACAAATGTATGCTAAAAGTGATCATTAAATCTTTGTTGTGGTCATGCAGGGATGATTTAACACTGACCCTCCAAACAGCATTCCACTCAGACTCACCCTGCACAACATGGGACAATTTAGGCCTGGCAATTCCACCGAACCTGTTCAATTTTGGGAAGAAACCCATACAGACACAGGGAAAACTTGGTCATTCCAGACTGACCCAAGGGTAGAATTGAACCTAGGTTCCTAGTGCTGTGAGGCAGCAGTGCTAACCACTGCTGCAAATGTGTTGCTGGTCAAAGCACAGCAGGCCAGGCAGCATCTCAGGAATAGAGAATTCGACGTTTCGAGCATAAGCCCTTCATCAGGAATAAGAGAGAGAGAGCCAAGCAGTCTAAGATAAAAGGTAGGGAGGAGGGACTAGGGGGAGGGGCGATGGAGGTGGGATAGGTGGAAGGAGGTCAAGGTGAGGGTGATAGGCCGGAGTGGGGTGGGGGCGGAGAGGTCAGGAAGAGGATTGCAGGTTAGGAGGGCGGTGCTGAGTTGAGGGAACCGACTGAGACAAGGTGGGGGGAGGGGAAATGAGGAAACTGGAGAAATCTGAATTCATACCTTGTGGTTGGAGGGTTCCCAGGCGGAAGATGAGGCGCTCCTCCTCCAGCCGTCGTGTAGTTGTGTTCTGCCGGTGGAGGAGTCCAAGGACCTGCATGTCCTCGGTGGAGTGGGAGGGAGAGTTAAAGTGTTGAGCCACGGGGTGATTGGGTTGGTTGGTTCGGGCGGCCCGGAGGTGTTCTCTGAAGCGTTCCGCAAGTAAGCGGCCTGTCTCACCAATATAGAGGAGGCCACATCGGGTGCAGCGGATGCAATAGATGATGTGTGTGGAGGTACAGGTGAACTTGTGGCGGATATGGAAGGATCCCTTGGGGCCTTGGAGGGAAGTGAGTGTGGAGGTGTGGGCGCAAGTTTTACATTTCCTGCGGTTGCAGGGGAAGGTGCCGGGGGTGGAGGTTGGGTTGGTGGGGGGTGTGGATCTGACAAGGGAGTCACGAAGGGAGTGGTCCTTGCGGAACGCTGATAGGGGAGGGGAGGGAAATATATCCTTGGTGGTGGGGTCCGTTTGGAGGTGGCGGAAATGGCGGCGGATGATACGTTGTATGCGGAGGTTGGTGGGGTGGTAGGTGAGAACCAGTGGGGTTCTGTCTTGGTGGCGGTTGGAGGAGCGGGGCTCAAGGGCGGAGGAGCGGGAAGTGGAGGAGATGCGGTGGAGGGCATCGTCGATCACGTCTGGGGGGAATCTGCGATCCTTGAAGAAGGAGGCCATCTGGGCTGTGCGGTGTTGGAATTGGTCCTCCTGGGAGCAGATGCGGCGGAGACGAAGGAATTGGGAATATGGGATGGCGTTTTTACAGGGGGCAGGGTGGGAGGAGGTGTAGTCCAGGTAGCTGTGGGAGTCAGTCGGTTTATAATAGATGTCTGTGTTGAGTCGGTCGCCCGAGATAGAAATGGAAAGGTCTAGGAAGGGGAGGGAGGAGTCTGAGACAGTCCAGGTGAATTTCATGTCGGGATGGAAGGTGTTAGTAAAGTTGATGAACTGTTCAACCTCCTCGTGGGAGCACGAGGCAGTGCCAATACAGTCATCAATGTAGCGGAGGAAAAGGTGGGGGGTGGTGCCAGTGTAGTTGCGGAAGGTGGACTGTTCCACATATCCTACGATATGTGGCATAGCTGGGGCCCATGCGGGTGCCCATGGCAACTCCTTTAGTTTGGAGGAAGTGGGAGGATTGAAAAGAGAAGTTATTCAGGGTGAGGACCAGTTCAGTCAGTCTTCAGGGTGAGGACCAGTTCAGTCAGTCTTCAGGGTGAGGACCAGTTCAGTCAGTCACACTGAACCACCATGGATGTAATCTTGCTTGCTGAAGGTTTATTTTCAAATGTTATGTCGGCATACTAGGTAACAGCATGAGTGAGCCTCCGGTGAAGCACTGGTGTTATGGCCCATTTTGTATTTATGTGTTTGGGTTTCCTTGGATTGGTGATGGTCATTTCCTGTGTTGGTGATGCCATTTGTTGCTCTTTTTCTCAAAGGGTGAGAGATGGGACCCAAATCAATGTGTTTGTTGATAGAGTTCTGGTTGGACCATCATGATACCCTATAGTAATGCAGCAGGTCCTGAAGAAGGGCTTATGCCCGAAACGTCAATTCTCCTGCTCCTTGGATGCTGCCTGACCTGCTGTGTTTTTCCAGCAACACATCTTTCAGCTCTAATCTCGAGCATCTGCAGTCCCCACTTTCTCCTACCCTATAGTAATCCCAATCTCTATGTACAAGGTCAGATAATCTAGCTAGCCATAATCTCCTTGAGGGACATTGATGTCCACAAGTTGGCTGAATTTTTTAAACATTATATCTGAAAAATTTAAAAAAATCTTCACCAAGTGCGCAGTGCCTTGAGGGGAACTGAAAGGTGCTACTTAAATGCAAGATTTTTATTTTCTATGAATTTGATCTGTGAAACTGTGCCCCATTGAGCAAGGGACATCCTGCAAGTCCAAAATTTATCATTTGTGAGTCACCATTAGAGGATGATTGACACTTGTTATTGATACAAGTTATTGGATTAATAGAAAGAGCAAACAAGTCTTCTGAATTACTGTGCAAGTACACGAAAACAGAGCTGCCCTCAGGCTCTTATTGGGCCGTGCAATACTCGGAAAACATCTTGAAAGGTCAGCCTATTCAATGAGATAATTCCCCGACATACCTTAGAGACAGGTAGAGTGGTGGGGTGTGGGGGCAGCAGAAAAGCATGGGCTCACCTTCCTGGTATGGAGTTAGTAAACTAGTTCCAGCTGTGGTGCGATAGATGGTGATCGATGGTGTCTAAGTGGTATTTTATAGTCAAGCACTCAGCATAATCACAAACTGCACAATAAGCTGTCTTCCAGATCAAAGGTGAGAACAGGCAAATAATAGAATGTCTTAAGTCAAGAGTAAATGAAGAAATCATTTAAAATGTAAGGGCTGCAAGTCACTTTTTTTTAAATGATAGATACAGTAATGCTATTAACAGAAAGAATGCTTACAGAGGAAATGTAAAAGGTCCTCTGTATTCCTGTTCCTAATAGCTTTGCTTTTCTACTGCTGTTATAAAGACTTTCATTCCATTTGCATCTACAGGGCATCTCAAATCACTCCACAGTCAGATAATCCCTACAGTGTGGAAACAGGCTATTCAGCTCAACAAGTCCCACTCCAATCCTCTGAAGAGTAACCCACCCAACCCCTAACAATTGCCCCTAACCTTCACATCTCTGGATGCTATGGGCAACTTAGCATGCCCAATTCACCCTAACCTGCACATCTTTTAACTGTGGGAGAAAACTGGAGCACCTGAAGGAAACCTACGCAGACACCAGGAAAATGTGCAAACTCAGCACAGATAATCACCCAAGGCTGAATTCAAACCCGAGTCTCTGGCGCTGTGAGGCAGCAGTGCTAACCACTGAGCCACCATGCCACCTAGTCAGTGAGACTACCTTTGAGAGTCACTTTTATGATGCAGAAAACACAGCAAGCCATCATCATCATCACTGGCAGTCTCTAGCAGACGAGGGTGACTTTCTTCCTCACTGTAGGAGGCTGTACAGACTGATGGGGCTACCGCAGGCTCTGTTACACTTGGGGGAGTAGATGCTCATGGGAAGGGATGGCTGGGACAGTACACTCCTTCCACTGTTTTCACACTGTTTCCGCTTTTTTCGACGGCAAGTCTCAAGGTGCTCAACACCCTCCAGGATGTTCCTCCTCCACTTTGGACAGTCTTGAGCCGGCGATTCCCTGGTGTCTGTGGGAATGCTGCACTTCACCAGTTAGGCCTTGAGAGTATCCCAGAGATACTTCCTCTCTCGCCTGGGGATCGCCTGCCGTTTGGGAGCTGGAAGTAGAGCACCGGCTTGGGGTCTCATGGGGACAATCAAAGCGGGTGGTCAGAGCCTCGATGCTGGGGACACTGGCCTGGTCGAGGTCACTAGTGTTGGTGTGTCTGTCTTCCCAGTGGATCAATGTACAGCAAGCTCCCATCAGCATAATCATGACAACCAGTTCATGGGCTTTATTATGCTGCTTGAAGATTAAAGATAAAGTCACCATAGTCTTACCAGACTAAAGGGCTGCTCTTTCATTAGAGAGAGAGAGACAATTGGTGGTGGTTTCACCTGAGGGTCACCATGCCTCAGGTAAAGGGAGAGGTTGAGAAGGAAAATCCTTCATGGTCACCTCAGCCACAGGGGAAATTGAACCCACACTGTTGGCACCACTGTGCATCGCAAACTATCCATCCAGCCAACTGAGTAAACAATTCATCTGGGAATACCAGCCAGGATACAATGGGAATTCCTGCACTCTTCCTAAGAATAGTGTTGTCGGATCTTTTTATGCCTACCTAAGAGGGTGTAAAGGGCCTTGATTTTCCAGAAATAAAACCCACAAAATGCTGGAAATGCTCAGCGGGCCTATCACTGACGGAGAAAATGAGGAACTGCAGATGCTGGAGAGTCAGTCAAAAAGTGTGGGGCTGGAAAAGCACAGTAGGTCAGGCAGCATCCAAGGAGCAGGAGAGTCGACATTTTGGGCATAAGTCCTTCATCAGCTTCCAGTCTGTGACCTGTCATCAGGCCTTGCTTTGCCATCTCACCTGTAAGACAGCACCCCCAACAGATCAGCACTCAATCAGTACTGCACTGGGAAATCAGCCTGTATTTAGTGCTCAGGCCTCACCAATGGAAGTGAAACGATTTGCTGACATAAGAGGAACAATGCCAGTTGGCGAGTCAGGGCTAAGCTAAGTCAAAAGACATATTCAGGTCATTTTTTTAACTGGGAGCCCAGCACCTGGTACTTGTTGCACAGGAAGTAATGACTGGTGTTTAAGGATGTCGGGGATGGCAGGATAACCATGGTTTGGCAAATGACAATACCTTTGCCACAGCAGAGTCATGGTGGAGGTAAAAAATAAATCTCCATCCGGAAGTGAATGGAATTTCACGATGCATACAGCAGAGGCACCTTCCTGATGAACAGCGAGAGGTGTGCATGAGCTGGTGGTAAGTCACTCAGACAACGTTAACAAGAATCTGAAGGAACTGGTGGGTGGATGGTCTTTGGCTGCTCCTGCCATCATCCAGTAGTTTGTAATCACTGCTTACACAATTCAACACTTTCCATCAATAGTACATGAAGTCAAAGAGTCATCCAGCACAGAAACAGGCCCTTCGGCCCACCATGTCTATGCTGACCAACAAACACCAAACTACACTAATCTCAGTTACCTGCATTTGGTCCACAGCCTAACATGGCTTGGCATTATAAGTGTTCATCCAGATGCTTCTTAAATGTTGTGAGAGTACCTGCCTCCACCACTCGCTCAGGCAGCACGTTCAATATTTCCACCCTCTGGGTGAAAACAGATGTTCCTCAGATCTTCAATAAACCACTTAGTCCTACTCTTAAACTTACACCCTCTGGTCTTAGACATGTCTGCCATGGGGAAGAGATTCTCATGATCTACTCTGTCTATGCCTCTCATTATTTTGTAAATCTCAATCAGATCCTCCTTCCTCCCCCCCCCCCCACACCACCCTCCCGCCTCCTTTGTTCCAGGGAAAACAGACCCAGCCTATCCTGTCTCTAATCATAACTGAGACTTTCCATCCCAGGCAACCTCCTGGTGAAGCTCCTCTGCACCTTCTCCAAAGTAATCACGTGCTTCTGATAGTGTGGCAACCAGACCCACGCACAATATTCCAGCTGGGTCCTAACCCATGTTTTACAATGTTGGAACAAGACTTCCTTGTTCTATATCTATGCCCAACTAATGAAGGCAAGCATCCCATGCACCTTCTTCATCACCCTATCTACCTTCAGGGATCGATAGACTTGTCCATCCAAGTACCTTTGTTCCTCAGTACTCCCAATGCACCTACCATTCATTGTGTAAATCATCCCCTTATTAGACTTCCCACAATGCATCACCTTACACTTAGCAGGATTAAGTCTCACTTGTCATTGTTTTGCCCAATTTCTGATCAACATCAGCATTTAGCCTGGGACCATCTTCCTCAATATCAACAACACCACCAATTTTCATGTCTTCTGCAAAGTTTCTAATTATACCTTTTGCATTCACATTCAAGTCATTAATGCACAGAACAAAGAGCAAGGGTCCCAGTACCAATTCCTGTGCTACACCGCTGGTCATAGGCTTCAAACTACAAAAACAACCCTCCACAATCACCCTTCACCTCCTATTTGTAAGCCAATTTTGGATTCAATTTGCCAATTTGCCTCGGATCCCATGGACTCTTCCCTTTTGGAGCTAGTTTTCCGCATGGAAGGTACATCAGGATATTTGCTCAAATGATTCTAGTTGTGAATATGACAGAGGGTGGGTGATACAGATTGAAACCTCTCACCTATTGCTAAACATGACTATTGTCACACAATGTATTATGCAGGTCAAGATGCAGGTCCTTCTCATCATTACTAACATTTTTATCAATGACTGCAGCTAAAATTCTCCATTCTCCATTCCGCACCTAAGCCCAGCTTTCATTGTTCAAATTCAAACCCACCTTTTTGATTGATCATACCAACATGTATTCAGGCTGGCTGTAACTTGGGATGTCCAGGTTTGCAATCAGGTTTAATAAAGACCACTTCAACACTGCAACGGTTCAAGAGAATTTGTGGCTGATGTTTAAAGCCCAAGTAGCGAAGTCTTCAATGACTCTCACTTTCATTCTCCTCTCTATCCCTCGCTCTCTCTCTCTATCTCCTTTCCTATTATGTCTATCCTCTCTCTCTCTCTCTCTCTCTCTCTCTCTCTCTCTCTATCTCCTTTCCCACTCTGTTACTCCCTGTCACTCCTTTCCCAACTTCTCTCCCTTTCCCAATCCGCCTGCCTGTCACTCTCTTTCCTTTCTCACTTTGTTTGTCTTTCTCTCTTTTCCTAAAATGTCCCTCTCTTTCTCACCTTGCCCATTCTGTCTCTCTCCCCCTCCCTCTTTTCACTTTCCTACTTTGTCTGTCTGCATCTCTCCTTTCCCATTTTGTCTCTCTCTTTCTTCCTTATTCTGTCTCTCCCTCTCTCTCTCTCTCTCTCTCCTTTCCCATGCTGCATCTTTCTTTCTCTCTCTCCTTTCCCATTCTGTCTCTCTTTCTTTCTCTCTCTACATACTTTTTCTTTTTTTCTCCTTTCCTATTCTGTCTCTTTCTCTCATTTTCTATTCTCTCTCTCCTTTCTCACTCTCTCTCCTCTCCCACTCTCTCCTTTCTCATTCTCGTTCTCTCTCCTTTCCTGCTCTGTTTCCCTCTCTCTCTCTTTCCATTCCCATACTGTCTCTCTTTCTCTCTCTCCCACTCTGTCTCTTCTTTCCCATTCTGTCTGTCTGTCTCTCTCTCTCTCATTTTCCACTCTGTCTCTGTCCTTTCCTATTCTTTCTCTCCTCTCCTTTCTCACTTTTGCTCTCTCTTTCTTTCTCTCTCCTTTCCTACTCTGTTTCTCTTGCAGAGGAACATTGAATTCTCATGGTGCCAGTCAGGTGTCACCATGTCACAGGACTATCACATGGGATAGTATGATGCCCGAAATGCCAGTGTCAATCAGAGCCCCAAACAAAACAACATTCAAACAGAACAGCATTAAATGGGCCCACCTGAAATGAGAACTATGTGTATTCACCTTGCAATAGCCAGTTCCATATTCTTTCCCACGTTTTCATGTAAGCCTGTAGGATATAAAGGTGATTATCTAACATTTACGGCCTGTAGTTATGGTCACCCCACACAAGTGGTAGCATCTATCCTGACCTATCAAGCCTCCCTTCATAATCTTAACTATAAACAGGGAACTGCCAGCAATAAACAGCCCTGTGAACCCTCAGCAAACTCTTTAACAGAATCAACCAGGAATTTACACCCTCTCACATGTCCACACGCGCCTTTCATTATCAATAAAAGCCGTGGATGATTGTGGGTTAACAAAGAAGCTAAGAGACCACCTGGTCTGATCTACAGCCTAGGTAATGCTGAGGTTAAAAGTGCGGGGAAATAATCAAAGCACTTGGAAAATCCTCCAAAGTGATGTAAAAGCATGAACTGTGGCCAGCAAGTCAAGATTGCACATGTGTAATCACAGTCTGTCTGTGCTCAGGTCAAAAGGTGCAAGGCAACTAATACCATTCATTCTGATTTCTAAGTGCTGACCTGGACACAAGGGTGGGACTATCCTACAGGTACAGGCTGCTGGGTGGCTATCCCATGCATGGTAAAAGGACTATTCAGTTTGCGTTAGACCATCAATTCCAGCCAAATCTTGCCTCTCTCCTGGAAGTCTCAAGTGCTCCTAGATCATAGTGACAAAAAGCACTAACACTGAACTGCAGCTCAATACACCACCTCAGGATCACTGAATTGTGATGGAAAAGAAGAAGGCTATTTCTGGTCCATCGTGCCTGCACTGGTTCTGTTACCTAGTGCCAGTCTCATGCTTTTCCCCAAACTGTTTCAAATCAAATAGCCATCCAAAGCCCTCTTGAATACCTCATTTGGACCGACTTCCACCACATTTCCAAACAGTGCATTCCACACTCTAACTACTCGCTGAGTGAGGAAGTTCTTTTTTACTCACATCATCCTTGCTCAGTTTGGACAAAACTTTAAATCTATGCCCTCTCATGCTTGTTCCTTTTACAAGAGGGAACAGCTTCTCCCTATCCACTCTAACCAGCCCACTCATGATTTTGAAAACCTCAATCAAATCTCCCCTCCAACTTCCTTTCTTCAAGGACAACAGACTCAACTTCTTCAATCTATCCTCACAACTGACGTTTTCTATCCTGGAACCATTCTTGTAACATCAATTCTGCACTCTCTCCAATGCATTGACATCTCTCCTACAATGTGTCAACAACAAAATGATTTGAAGTTGCCGGTGTTGGACCGAGGTGTACAAAGTTAAAAATCACTCAACACCAGGTTATAGTCCAACAGGCTTATTTGGAAGTACTGGTTTCCGGAGCACTGCTCCTTCATCAGGTAGTTATGGAGAATAAGATTATAAGACACAGAATTTATAGCAAAAGTTTACAGTGTGATGTAACTGAAATTATATATTGAAAAAGACCTGGATTCTTTGTTAAGTCTCTCATCTTTTACAATGACCATGTTGGTTTTACGAAGTTAAAACTCACACAATACCAGGTTATAGTCCAATAGGTTTATTTGGAAATTCTAAAAGATGAGAACTTAACAAACAATCCAGGTCTTTTTCAATATATAATTTCAGTTATATCAAACTGTAAACCTTTGCTATAAATTCTGTGACTTACAGTCTTATTCTCCACAACTACCTGATGAAGGAGCAGTGCTCTGAAAGCTAGTGCTTCCAAATAAACCTGTTGGATTATAACCTGGTGTTGAGTGATTTTTAACTTTGTTCACCAACAAAAGGGCACGGTGGCACAGTGGTTAGCACTGCTGCCTCACAGTGCCTGAGACCCGGGTTCAATTCCCGACTCAGGCAACTGACTGTGTGGAGTTTGCACGTTCTCCCCGTGTCTGCGTGGGTTTCCTCCGGGTGCTCCGGTTTCCTCCCACACTCCAAAGATGTGCGGGTCAGGTGAATTGGCCATGCTAAATTGCCTGTAGTGTTAGGTAAGGGGTAAATGTAGGGGTATGGGTGGGTTGCGCTTCGGCGGGTCGGTGTGGACTTGTTGGGCCGAAGGGCCTGTTTCCACACTGTAAGTCTAATCTAATACCCTAGCCGAGATTTAACAAGCTTCTTGTATATGTTCAACGTTGTTGCTGTGCACTTATACTAGGTGCCTGTATTAATAAAGACACGAACACTAAAAGCTTTATTAACTGCTGTCTTTATAGAATCCCTACAGTGTGGAAGCAGGCCATTCGGCCCATCGAGTCCACACCAATCCTCCAAAGAGCATCCCATCCAAACCTACACCCCACTCTCCCAACATAAGCCTGCATTTCCCAAGACTAATCCACCTGGCCTGTCAATCCCTGGACAATATGGGCAATTTAACATGGCCAATCCACCCTGACCCCCATTTCCTTGGACTGTTGGAGGAAACCAGAGCACGATGAGAAAACCCACACAGATACAGGGAGAATGCACAAACTCCACACAGTTAGTAACCTGAGGCTGGAATCGAACCCATGTCCCTGGTGCTATGAGGCAGCCATGCTAACCACTGAGCCACCGTGTCACTCTTTTTAGTGTCACAATGGGGTGAAATCTTGTCCCCTCCCCATGGTGGTACAGTGGCAGAGGGGCAATTGGGAAGGTGGCTGGTAAGGACTTTCCTTCCAACAACTGAGGCATGATGTAGGTAATTTTGTTTTCTATTCATTCGCAGGATAAGGGCATCGCTGGCTAGGTCAGTATTTATTGCCCATCCCGAACTGAGTTAAGAGTGAATCACTTTATTGTCGGCCTGGAGTTACATGTACTCCAGACCAAGTAAAGATGTCAATTTCCCTCCTTAAATTAGATGAATTAAATTAAATTGAACTAGATGGCTTTTTCCAGCAATTGAGAATGGATCCACAGTCATCATTAGACTCGTAATTCCAGATATTTATTGAATTGGAATTCCACCATCTGCTACAGTGGGATTTGAGCCCAGGTCCCCAGAATGTTACCTGGGTCTCTGGATTAACAGTCCAGCAATAATACCACTAGGCCGATGCCAGCTTAATGGCTCTTTGGGGAAGTCCTTCACTCCCTGTTTGATCGAGGAATCCAGCATTCGAAAAGGAATAGCCTCTGGGAGCCTCACATGCCCTTATTGCTGAACCCCACCCTCTGGCGCCCTCCCCATCATCACTCACTCGTGCCCAGGTCTCTTTACCCAGACAGTGGTGAGCCCATGAAATTCTGAGCTGGGACAGTCAGCCATGACCATATTGAGTGGTGAAACAGGCTCGAAGGGCTGAATAGCCTACTCCTGCTCCTCTTTACTGTGTTTCTTAGTTTCCACTTGTCATACCAGCAGCAGCCACTATCTCACGGTGGTGCTGCTGAGACAAAAGAACTGGAAACCTCCAATTCATCTGGCCCCTCAGGACTTGCTCCCCTCAAGGGTTTGACTCCTGGAGAAGGCCCACTGACAAACTGTCAAGTGGCATCAGATTTGGAGGCCTTTCCTGCCAAAGAGGGATCCCATGGGTCTCAGAGGAGGTCAAGGGTCCCATCTTCTCCACAAGGTTCTTGCGTCCCTTTTGCTAAGCCTGCACCAAAACATCATAAAGATCCTGGCTCCACACATCAGTACAAATCTGAAGATTGTCTAGTTAGAACGGCGGAGTGGTACAGTACAGAAGACCCTTCTGCTCATCGTGTGTGGGTCAGTTCTTTGAAAGATCTATCCAGTAAGTCTCAGTTCCCTGTTTTTTTTTGCCGATAGCTCTGTAATTTTCTCCCTTTCAAATCTGTCTTCAATCGCCTTTGGAAAGTTACTTTTCAATTTGCTTCCACCCTGCGTTCAGGCAGCACATTCCAGATCGTAACAACTCACTTTGTAAAACATTTTTCCTCAAGCTATATCCATGTTGATTGAGAACAAGTAAAGGCAATTCAAGGCTCTCAAATGTCCCTTTATGCTGTAAATGTTCTTTTATACTCTGCAACATCAAGTAGCTCACTATATATTTGAAGACTCTTTGAAATTATAAAATCTCATTTCTTTCAAAAAAAAATTGCCATTCCTCCTGGAGAAGATCAAAAGGTAAATCTCCACCTCTACCTCCCCCCCAACATCCCAACCCCACTGTTTATCTTTTTCATTATTGTAAGGAGGTCATTCAGAAACACACCTTTATTGTGGGGCATTGACTCACAGTCTTTTACAGTTTAACTACCTGGGCCTTTCACAGTGCTATTTAGATGAGACAGATACAGATAATATCTAATTCACTTACCACTCTTTAAGAGTTTGAGGAATGCCCTGTAACTTGAGCCAGATTTACAACATAGCAATAAATCTCAACCCTTCTCAAAAGCAGCACAAATGGTATCATTTAAAATTTCTGTGTTGAACTTTTAAAAAATAAATTCTTATAACTAATTCTGGAGAACACTCTTTGCTACGCACACTTATCAAACTAACAGTAGCATGTTTTCTTTGGTCAATTCGTTTTCTCTAGGGAGCTGAGGGGTATTGGATGTCCTGACAGAAAAGTTATGGTTACAGTTCAACCACATTACAAAAGGGATAATGAAACACTGGAGAAGGTGGAAAGAAGATAATACCATAACAGAGAATTATCATAAATCGAGAAAGATTGAAAAGGCTGGGGCATGCGCAATTAATTTATGAACGAAAATATTTCTACTTGATAAGCGACAAAAACTAAGGGTCAAGAACATAACATTGAAGTGGAATTATTAGTGATGAGCTCAAGAACTGGTACACAGGGACCAGAAGATCTTTCCAGATATGGTGATAATAGCCTTGAGGCCCAAGTGGGCTGTTAAAGGCTAAACCTTCTTCCTTAGGGCCAGGCAGGGAATGTTGGCAAGAAGCAGACCATGTTGAGCAATATGTGTTTTGACATGTTTTAATGTTTGTAGCATGCTGTTATTGTAATGCTAATTACAAGTGGGCTTTCCTGCATTCATGTTAGTAACTGATGTACCCAGGGTGGGTCTTTGGATCATGAACCAAATATATTCTGGACCAAGTGTCCTTGTGAGTGTAGCACTCCAAACTGAGTCATTTCGAAGTCATTTTTCCCTTCATAGGCTGTAGACATCACTAGCTAGGCTAGCATTGGCAATTCCTAATTGCCCAGAAGAGTCAACCACATTTCTGTTGGTCTGAAGTCATGTAAGGATGGCAGTTTCATTCCCCAAAGGACATTACTGAGCCAGATAGGTGAATAAGAAAGGGATGATAACCTTATTGGGATTGTATTATAGACCCCCTAATAGTCAGAGGGAAAGTGAGAAACAAACTTGTAATGAGATCTCAGCTATCTGTAAGAATAATAGGGTGGTTATGGTAGGGGATTTTAACTTTCCAAACATAGACTGGGACTGCCATAGTGTTAAGGGTTTAGGTGGAGAGGAATTTATTAAGTGTGTTCAAGACAATTTTCTGATTCAGTACTAGAGAAGGTGCAAAACTTGACCTACACTTGGGGAAAAAAGGCAGGGCAGGTGACTGTGGTGTCAGTGGGGGAGCACTTTGGGGCCAGCGACCATAATTCTATTAGAGTTAAAATAATGATGGAAAAGCATTGACCAGGTCTAAAAGTTGAATTTCAAAATTGGAGAAAGGCCAATTTTGACGGTATTAGGCAAAAACTTTCAAAAGCTGATTGGGGGCAGATGTTTGCAGGTAAAGGGATGGCTGGAAAATGGGAAGCCTTCAGAAATGGGATAATGAGAATCCAGAGAAAGTATATTCCTGTCAGGGTGAAAGGGAAGGCTGGTAGGTATAAGGAATGCTGGATGACTAAAGAAATTAAGGGTTTGGTTAAGAAAAAGAAGGAAGATAGATCGAGTGAATCCTTAGAAGAGTATAAAGGAAGTAGGAGTATACTTAAGAGGGAAATCAGGAGGACATAAAGGGGAGACATACATTAGGGACAAACGGGTAACCAGGGAGAGAATAGGGCCCCTCAAGGATCAGCAAGGTAGCCTTTGTGTGGAGCTGCAGAAAATGAGGGAGATACTAAATGAGTATGTTGTACCAGTATTTACTGTGGAAAAGGATATGGAAGATATAGACTGTAGGGAAATAGATGGTGACATCTTGCAAAATGTCCAGATTACAGAGGAGAAAGTGCTGGATATCTTGAAGTGGGTAAAGATGGATATATCCCCAGGACCTGATCAGGTGTACCCGAAAACTCTGTGGGAAGCTAGAGAAGAGATTGCCGGGCGTCTTGCTGAGATATTTGTTATCATCGATAGTCACAGGTGAGGTGCCGGAAGACTGGAGGTTGGCTAATGTGGTGCAACTGTTTAAGAAGGGTGGTAAGGACAAGTTGTTGGAGGGAATCCTGAGGGACAGGATGTACATGTATTTGGAAAGGCAAGGACTGATTAGGGATAGTCAACATGACTTTGTGCGTGAGAAATCATGTCTCACAAACTTGACTGAGTTTTTTGAGGAAGTAACAAAAGAGGATTGATGGGGATAGAGTGGTAGATGTGATCTATATGGACTTCAGTAAGGCATTCAACAAGGTTCCCCATGAGAGACTGATTAGCAAGGTTAGATCTCATGGAATACAGGGAGAACTAGCCATTTGGATACAGAGGTATCCAAAGGTAGAAGATAGAGGGTGGTGGTGGAGCGTAGTTATTCAGACTGAAGGCCTGTGACCAGTGGAGTGCCACAAGGATCGGTGCTGGGTCCTCTACCTTTTGTCATTTACATAAATGATTTGGATGCGAGCATAAGAGGTACAGTTAGTAAGTTTGCAGATGGCACCAAAATTGGAGGTGTATAGGTCAGCAAAGATGGTTACCTCAGATTACAACAGGATCTTGACCAGATGGGCCAATGGGCTGAGAAGTGGCAGATGGAGTTTAATTCAGATAAATGTGAGGTCCTGCATTTTGGGAAAACAAATCTTAGCAGGACTTATACACTTAATGGTAAGGTCCTAGGGAGTGTTGCTGAACAAAAGAGACCTCGGAGTGCAGGTTCATTGCTCCTTGAAAGTGGAATCGCAGGTAGATAGGATAGTGAAGAAGGCATTTGGTATGCTTTCCTTTACTGGTCAGAGTATTGAGTACAGGAGTTGCGAGGTCATGTTGCAACTGGACACTGGTTAGGCCACTGTTGGAATATTGCGTGCAATTCTGGTCTCCTTCCTATCGGAAAGATGTTGTGAAACTTGAAAAGGTTCAAAAAAGATTTACAAGGATGTTGCCCGGATTGGAGGATTTGAGCTAAAGGAAGAGGCTGAACAGGCTGGGGCTGTTTTCCCTGGAGCGTCGGAGGCTGAGGGGTGACATTATAGAGGTTTAGAAAATCATGAGGAGCATGGATAGGATAATAGACAAAGTCTTTACCCTGGGGTTGGGGAGTCCAGAACTAGAAGGCATAGTTTTAGGGTGAGAGGGGAAAGATATAAAAGAGACCTAAGGGGCAACGGTTTTACACTAAGGGTGTTATGTGTACGTAATGAGCTGCCAGAGGATGTGGTGGAGGCTGGTACAATTGCAACAGTTAAGAGGCATTTGGATGGGTATATGAATAGGAAGGGTTTGGAGGGATATGGGCCGGGTGTTGGCAGGTGGGACTAGATTCAGTTGGGATATCTGGTCGGCATGGACAGGTTGGACCAAATGGTTTGCTTCTGTGTTGTACATCTCTATGTCTCGATGATAATGGATTCAGGGTCACTATACTCTTGATTCCAAATTTTTTATCGGATTCAAATTCCACCATCTGCATGGCAGGATTTGAACCCAAGTCCCGAGGACATTAGCTGAGTTTCTAGATCAGTAGTGATAGTACCATTCGGCCATCACCTCCCAACATATTCATGACCAGTAACTTCTAAATGCCCCTGTTCCTTGTAATATCGAGAACTGCTGGTTGGTGGGGGGTAGTTAGCTAGTCGCAGGCTGCATGGCATATTCTATCATTTGGTGGAGAAGCCGAGTAAGTAGGAGGCCAGACTCCCAGTGTTTGTGTCAAATGGTGAGTAATAAGTATAAGAAAGAAGTCTGGTGAAATTTCTAGTGATAACAATATGGTGCCAACTGTCACAAGGATTAATTGAAATGGTTAGCAGAGTTGCACTAAAAGGGCAAATCTAGATAAGAACATGAACGTAGAAGAATGAGGTGAAAGAGCTCGAGGAGGGATGGTGGGAGGAATGCTTGAATGGAGTGTAAATGATAGCACGACCCAGTTGGCTCCGATGGCATTTCTGTCTTGTAAATTCTGTTGCTCCCAGGAACACTGAATGTCTAATTACAATTCAGGAAGCAGATACATCAAGTTCCAACCATTCCCCTCCCCATACCATGATCACCCCCTCCACTACCACCACCCCCATGCCCCGCACTGCAGTTGACTGGATGGATGCAACCCCAATAATACTCAAGTAGCTCAACACCATGTGCAGGCCAAACTGCCCATTTGATCAGCATCCCATCCCACCACCTTCGAGATTCACTCCCTCTCCACCCCTGGTACCCGGCCCCAGCATCGGGTACCATCTCCAAGATGCATGGCAGCAATTTGCTAAAAATCTTTCTACAGCCCCTTTGAAACCTGTGGCCTCTACCATCTAAAGGGCCAAGGACAGCAGACACCTGGGAACACCACCAACCACAAGTTCCTCTCCAACACTGAGGTGTGCACTGGACTCGGAGTGCAAATACATAGTTCATTGAAAGCAGCGTCACAGGTCGACAGGATGGTGAAGAAGACATTTGGCATGCTGGCTTTCATTGATTGAGGCATTGAGTACGGGAATTTGGATGTTATGTTACAGTTGTATAAGTTATTGGTGAGGCTGCACTGGGAGTATTGTGTACAGTTTTGGTCACCCTGTTATAGAAAAGACATAGTTAAACAGAAAAGAGTGCAAAGAAGATTTACAAGAACGTTGCTAGGACTAGTAGGTGTGAGTTATAGGGAGAGGTTGGCCAGGATAGGAATTTATTCCTTTGAACATAAGAGAATGAGGGGTGACTTTATTAAGGTGTATAAAATCATGAGGGGTATAGATGGGATGAATGTATACAGTCTTTTCCCCAGGGGTGGGGAATTGAAATCCAGAGGGCATAGGTTTAAGGTGAGAGGGGAAAGATTGAAGAAGGACCTGAGGGGTAACTTTTTCCCGTAGAGGATGGTGCGTATATACAATGAGAAAATGGTTGAGGCCGGTACAATAGCAACATTCAAAAAACATTTGAATAGGCACATGGATGAGAAGGGCTTAGAGGAATATGGACCAAACGTGGTCAATTGGAACTAGCCGAGTGGGCACTTTGGTCAGAATGGACCAGTTTGGGCCGAAGGGCCTGTTTCCATTGCTCTATTACTCTCAGTCACTCGCTTGTTCCAGATTTCACTGTCACTGGGACAAAATCCTCCATTTGTGGGTGCATCTAGACTGTAACAGCTCAATGATAAGAGTTGAATTGACCATCAAGGGCAATTAACAATGGGAAATTGAATGTGCTCTTGTCAGTGACACTCAAATTGCAAAAATGTATTTGTAAAGGCAGGCTTTGAACAAACATAGGCACCTTTAACAGTAGTTTTGGGGGAGAAGGATATCGGCTCTAAAGTGGGCAAACTCTCTCTGGGGAGTTCCCATATTCTGGAGATACAGAGGACCCATTATGTGGTTAGATACTCTCTACAGGTCTATCTATAGGGATGATGCTCACCTGGGAATGAAGACCAAGATCGTGACCTGGATTTTGGAAGACTTTAAAATGGACGAGAAAGAAGGAAACAATAGAGAGAACAACTTGCATTTATATTGTACCTTTCAGAACTGCAGGTCATCCCAAAGAATTTTCTGTGGCCTGTAAATTTTCTTTGTTGACATTCCTGCCATAAAAGTAATGTGTGAATCACAGGAGTCAAGTTGTCTGGAGCAAATTCCCACTATCAGCAAATAGAATGTACAGTAGAATTCCTACAGTGCGGAAGCAGGCCATTTGGCCCATCAAGTCCCTCTGAAAACCATCCGACCCAGACCAACCCCATCCCTGTAACCCTGCATTTCCCATGGTTAACCCACGCAACCTGCACATCCTTAGATACTATGGGCAATTTCCCATGGCCAATCCACCTGACCAGCACATCTTTGGACAATGGGAAGAAAGCAGAGCACCCGGAGGAAATCCACACAGACACAGGGAGAACGTGAAAACTCCTCACAGACAGTTGCCATAGGGTAGAATCAAAACCCGGTCCCTAGTGATGTGAGGCAACAGTGCTAACCACTGAGTCATGTGCCGCCAAATGATCAGATAACCTAGATCTACTGCAAACCAGTCCACTTTCCCAGCTGTTTAATACTCAGAATTACACATTAGTTTCACAATGTGGAAACAAAATATAATGGGCCTTAAAATAAAAACAGGACGTGTTAAACACACAGCAGTCCCAATCTGTACTCAAACAATGCAACGATTGGCTTGGCCAGCAGAATTCTAATATATAAAACACCTGCTGTATAGCAAGCACCTCATTCTAGCACTGACAGCTGTATCCCAGGACCTGAAAGAGGAACGCAGCCCGTGAAGTTATGGCTAGGGATTTAAATATTGTCTGATGTCAGAAGGCTTAATCCATCTTTGCAACAATTGTGCAGGGAGGAAGCTGAGATGACTGTGTTATGTGTTCAGACCCTCATATTGTTACAACATAATTTCAGGGTCATAAATGATGGAATGCCAAAGGAAAAGCCCATGTAGCTTGTGACTCCATTACTCCAAGCCAGCCATGTATAACACACGCTTTATGGACTATTAGCACAACTTATTGTTTTCACACTACTTCCAAGAAACCCAATGCTTATTAAGTTTCATTTTGACTCCTGTAGCCAATCAAAAAGATCTGCAAAGCACCAACTGAATGATCCAGTGTGTACAGTTCTGCTGTTTCTTGCGTCCCCAAAGGAAACACAGAAATCCTTACATTCATCTCAATCCAACAAAGCTTAAACCATTGACGGAGAAGAAAAACTGACATTTCGACACTGTCCTCCACAGCTGGAAATGTCACAAAACACACTACAGCTAAATAAGTACATGTGAAATGTAATTGTCATAGTCATACAGCACGGAAACAGTCCCTTCAATTCAACCCGTCCATGCCGACCAGATATCCAAAATCAATCATCTAGTCCCGTTTGCCAGCACTTGGCCCATATCCCTCAAAACCCTTCCTTTTCACATCAATAATGTAGGTGAAATAACTCCACAGATGCCAATACCCCATCACCAAGTCGCCCTTTATTTACACCTGCACAGTTCGTGGGCTCTGACCAGCCAGCACCGAGCCAGTCCCGAGGCTAAGGAGAGTCTCTGAATCTCCGGTTTGTACGGCCAGGGCTCCCTGATTGGCCCAAGTTCACAAACCAAATCAAGAACCTCATCATCAATAAGATCCACCTGGCCCTCATTCCGATTACAATATGCATAATAAGGTGCCACAGACAGCAATGAGATAGCCCCCACATCATCATTGTGTTTTTGTCTGCTCTTCTTTTAAGTAGTGCTTTGGGATATCTATGACAGGTGAGCTCTTGGTTTAACATTTCTTCTACCTCCCTCAGCACTGCCTTGGGCTGCTTTGGGGCTCAGAACTGTGGACTGAATCTAGACTGTAACAGTTCAAGAGTAAGTTTTAAATTGCCCATCAAAGGGCAATTAACAATGGGCAATTAAATGATATAGAGATGGGAGTGTTATCACTGAGTCTTAGCTGACATCTATAAGACTAGCATACCTCCATACTTGTTGGAGTGAGGAACAGTTAGAGTACAACTGACTGTATTTTGGAAATGGAGCCAGATGTTGGAGGAGTTATAGTGAGCTAGAGGGCTGATGGAAACATGCTGACCTGCCTGGAGATCTGTTGTCACAGTTTCCACTGTTTCTCTGCTTTATGTGATGCTTACACATCCACTCTAGCACCTGTCATCCAACTACACTCTCCTTTCTCCTGCTCTCACTTTACCCTCTTGAATTAATCTCTGTAGCTTTTCAGCTCTGAGCAAATGGTCAAAATTCTGATATTTTCTTTTCTTGTTGTCACTTTTTTGGAGATTAGATTAGATTAGATTACTTACAGTGTGGAAACAGGCCCTTCGGCCCAACAAGTCCACACCGACCTGCCGAAGCACAACCCACCCATACCCCTACATTTACCCCCTACCTAACACTATGGGCAATTTAGCATGGCCAATTCACCTGACCCGCACATCTTTGGATTGTGGGAGGAAACCGGAGCACCCGGAGGAAACCCACGCAGACACGGGGAGAACGTGCAAACTCCACACAGTCAGTCGCCTGAGGCGGGAATTGAACCCGGGTCTCAGGCGCTGTGAGACAGCAGTGCTAACCACTGTGCCACCGTGTCGCTCACACTGTAAATTTTTGCTATAAATTCTGTGTTAGGACTGAGCCCTCATTTATCACCTGATGAAAGAACGTCGCTCCGAAAGCTAGTGCTTCCAATTAAACCTGTTGGACTATAACCTGGTCCTGTGTGATTCTTAACAGTGTGTGCATAGAATGTCAAACATTTTAGCAACTGAGCCAAACCCTATCATTCACATTTTGAAAGTCTCTATCTCTTTCCATGAATATCTCCTCACTGTCCAGGTTTCTGAGATGCATGGGAAAGTGGATAAAATGAAACTTCTTATATATTTTCTCCTTGTTGTAAGTTTTCCTTGTTGTTAACACATTTTTCAAAACAGCTTCTTGTTTAGGCATTCCACAAAGCTTAGATGTATGACTTTAAATGGATTAATTACATATTAAGAAACTTTGTAGATTATTATAAACTGCGAAAATACAAGCATATTTCACAAGAGAAAAGGCAACAATTCTGGCACAACATAGTTATAAAAGACGAGTCATGCTCAACAGATTTATTCGAATTCCACAAAGACTTAGCAGAATTGGGGATAATGATTAATTATGGGTTATGCAGAAAATAACGTGCATAAAGCAGCTAAGTTGCCTCTCAAGAATTGCGCGGTTAAAGTGAGAATTCTTTAAGATAAAACTGGAAGCCAAAAATTGGTTTAACAACTTGGCCAAAGTAAAGCAGAGCCGGTGGACATTGCTAGCAAAGAGCACTATTTAGGCCACTTAGGACTGAGATGAGAGAGGCCCAAAGAATGATGATCCAGAGAAATCTCTGCCACAGAGAGAGGTTAGAGACAAAAAAAGCTGCAGATGCTGGAACCAAAGGTAGTCCAGTAGCAGGCTGCAAGAACACAGTAAGCCAGGCAGCATCAGGAGGTGGAGAAATCAATGTTTTGGGTAGGAGCCCTTCAGGAATGGAGGTGGGGGGTAGGGGGAGCTGCAGATAAAGAGGTGGGGGTGAAGGTTATGGAAGGGGACAGGAGCACAGTGGTGAGGTAGTGATAGGTGAATTCAGGTGGTAGGTATAGCCTGGTTGGTCAATAGGAGGAATGAATCCGGTTGGTAGCTGAAAGGAAAGGTTGGTCAGAGGAATGGAAGGGAGGGGCAAGGGTTGGGAAGGGAATCAGGGGATGGGAAGGGTGGATGTTTGAAATTGGAGAATTCAACGTTGAGTTCTCTGAGCTGTAGGCTGCCCAGGCGGAAGATGATGTGCTGGTCTTCCAGTTTGCGGTCTGATTAACTGTGCAATGGAGGATACCAAGGATGGATATGTTGGAAGTGGAATTGAAATGGGCGGTGACTGGAAGATCAGGCTGGCCCTTATGGATCTGGCTGAGATGCCTCACAAAAGAGATTGAGCCAAAACATTGAATACTTTCTAAAAGAAGTTTGATATCATCTATAGGGCTAAAGTATAGGTTGAAAGCGAGAACAGGGTCTTCAGTTGGAGGATCAGCCATGATCACATTGAATGATGGTATAGACTTGAGGGGCTGAATGGTCTATTTCCATTTCTATTGTTTTGATTTCTACCTTTAGCTTAAGTACCAACAGTAGAATAATGCAGACGCAAGTCCTTGCTTACCCTTATTGATTGTTTATATTGAAGTTTTTTGTATAAACGTTTACTTGATTATAGTTCCACAGAAATTAGGCTTGCAACTTTGTATTTCACAATGTTTATAGTATTCATGTGGAGGTACTGACAGTAATTGCAGGTCTCCAGGGCTGGTCTGGAGACTCACTAGGTGAAGGTAGCAATTAGAAAGAATTCTACAATTTTCTCAAGCAGATTCTGCTCCCTGAGCCCATGCCTGGCTAAAGTTTGTGCTCCCAAATATCTACATTTGTGGACAATGAGAGACCCAGGGGTTCAGGGACATAACTCTTTGAAGTCTGCATCATATATACATAAGATGGTCAAGAAGGCATTTAGCACACTTTCCTTCATTGCTCAGACCTTTTGACTATAGAATGTTATATTGAGGTTGTACAGGACGTTGGTGAGGCCTCTTCTGGAATACTGTGTGCAATTCAAGTCTTTCTGTTACAGGAAGGATATGATTAAGCTAAACTATGTTCAAGAGATGGGAATGTTGCTGAGACCAGGATGTTGCTGGGAATGGAGAGTTTGAGTTATAAGGCAAGACTGCATAGGCTGGGATTTCTTCTACTGGAATGTAGGAGGTTGAGGGGTGACCTTATAGAGATTTATAAAATCATATATATAAGGTGAATAGCAAAGGCCTTTTCCCTAGGGGTTGGTGAGTTCAAAACTAGGCAGTATTTTTAAGGTGAGAGGACATGTCTTGAAAAAGACTTGAGGGACAATGTCTTTACACAGAGGGTGGTTCGTGTGTGGAATGAGCTTCCAGAAGAAATGGTGGATGTGGATACAGTTCCAACATTTATAAGGACACTTGGAGAAGTACAAGAATAAGAAATGCTTGAAGAGATATGGGCCGAGCACAGGCAAGTTGTTGGAGGGAATCCTGAGGGACAGGATGTACATGTATTTGGAAAGGCAATGACTGATTCAGGATAGTCAACATGGCTTTGTGCGTGGGAAATCGTGTCTCACAAACTTGATTGAGTTTTTTGAAGAAGTAACAAAGAGGATTGATGAGGGCAGAGCAGTAGATGTGATCTATATGGACTTCAGTAAGGCGTTCGACAAGGTTCCCCATGGGAGACTGATTAGCAAGGTTAGATCTCATGGAATACAGGGAGAACTGGCCATTTGGAGACAGAACTGGCTCAAAGGTACAAGACAGAGGGTGGTGGTGGAAGGTTGTTTTTCAGACTGGAGGCCTGTGACCAGTGGAGTGCCACAAGGATTGGTGCTGGGTCCTCTACTTTTTGTCATTTACATAAATGATTTGGATGCGAGTATAAGAGGTACAGTTAGTAAGTTTGCAGATGACACCAAAATTGGAGGTGTAGTGGATAGCGAAGAGGGTTACCTCAGATTATAACAGGATCTGTTCAAGATGGGCCAATGGGCTGAGAAGTGGCAGATGGAGTTTAATTCAGATAAATGCGAGGTGCTGCATTTTGGGAAACCAAATCTTAGCAGGATTTATGCACTTCATGGTAAGGTCCTAGGGAGTGTTGCTGAACAAAGAGACCTTGGAGTGCAGGTTCATAGCTCCTTGAAAGTGGAGTCGCAGGTAGGTAGGATAGTGAAGAAAGCGTTTGGTATGCTTTCCTTTATTGGTCAGAGTATTGAGTACAGGAGTTGGGAAGCCATCTTGCGGCTGTACAGGACATTGGTTCGACCACTGTTGGAATATTGCGTGCAATTCTGGTCTCCTTCCTATCGGAAAGATGTTGTGAAACTTGAAAGGGTTCAGAAAAGATTTAAAAGGATGTTGCCAGGGTTGGAGGATTTGAGCTACCGGGAGAGGCCGAACAGGCTGGGGCTGTTTTCCCTGGAGCATCAGAGGCTGAGGGGTGACCTTATAGAGGTTTACAAAATTATGAGGGGCATGGATAGGATAAATAGAAAAGTCTTTTCCCTGGGATCGGAGAGTCCAGAACTAGAGAGCAAGATTTAGGGTGAGAGGTGAAAGATATAAAAGAGACCTAAGGGACAACTTTTTCATGCAGAGGGTGGTATGTGTATGGAATGAGCTGCCAGAGGATGTGATGGAGGCTGGTACAATTGCAACATTTAAGAGGCATTCAGATGGGTGTATGAATAGGAAGGGTTTGGAGGGATATGGGCCAGATGCTGGCAGGTGGGACTAGATTGGATTGGGATATCTGGTCGGCATGGAAGGGTTTGTTTCCATGCTGTACATCTCTATGACTCTATGACTCATAGTGGGACTAGTATAGTTTGGGAATCTTGATCAGCATAGACAAGTTGGACCAAAAGGGCTGTTTCCATGCTGTATGATTCTATGACTGTGACTCAATACCAATTCAATAGGATGACAAATAATTCAAGAAAAGGGAAAAAATATCAACCCAGAATTAATTGTTGATAGTAATTGCAGTCAAAGACTTAATAAAAGGAATTGCATTAATATAGCTAATTAACTACTTTTTGTAGCCTATTTTGTTATAATGTAGGTAATATGACAGCAACCTGCCTCATTAATCATGTGATAATGACTAAATCATTTTTTTTGTAATGTTGGCTGAGGGACACGTATTGGCTAAGACCATCAGGGATGATGTCCCCGCTCTTCTGCGTGTGCCGAGGAATCGTTATACATTCACCTAAGCAGGCAGATCGGGCACCGGTGTGTCACATCTTATCCAGGTATCACAGCCCCTTTTATGGATGACATGTCCAGTAGTACAGCACTCCCTCAGCACTGCAGTGCAGTGTCAAATCTGACTTCTGTGCTCAACCCTAAAGTAGGATTTGAACCCACAATCTTGTGACTCATGCAAACTCATCAATTTAGTGTTCTATTCCCCTTTATACTCAATTACATAGAACAGGCCATTTGGCCCAACTAACTAATGCTCTTACAAACCATTTCCCACCCTTCATCATCAAATCCAGCAAAATACCTTTCTATTCCTTCGCCCTCATTGCACCTGTAGAACGTTTTCTTGAACATGTCTGTTTGATTTATCACAATTACTCCTTGTTGTAACAAGATCCACATTCTAGCTATTCTCTGGGGGAAGAAATGCTTCCTCCTGATTTCTCTATTGAATCACAGAAGCAAAGAATTGTCACAGGACAGAAGAAGACCATTGTGTTGGCATTGTCTCTGAGCAAATAAAACAGATTCATGAATTCTACCCTAATTGTTTTGGTCTCCTCAACACATAGACATCTCTTCTGTACATCTAAATCTTTTCTCGTGTAATCCCTTTTGCTTCTGAAGAATAAGCCCCAGTTTGCTGATTGTTATAACTTCTCTTCCCTGCTTTCACCATAGTAATCATTTTCAGTTCATTCCCCTGGCTTTTTACACTGTTTCAATATTTCACATGGCATGCAGATTTATTTAAAATACATTTTCCTTCAAATAGCAACGGAAGGAGTATCTTTGAACATCATAAATGTTAACTTGTAGAGAGTGGACACTTAGGACATGAATCATAGGTAATGTTTATGGGGTAGGTTGAAATGATGGGTATGGGTTTAGGCCTGTTCGACTTTCCCTTGTGAATGTCATGACCAATAGCTTGGATACATTCATCCCCAAGAGATGGTAATGGGTTATGTTTCCATTTTTACTGTCAGGGCATGAAACATCATGCTTGATGAAGGGCTTAGGCCCGAAACGTCGATTCTCCTACTCAGATGCTGCTTTACTGGCTGTGCTTTTCCAGCACCACACTCTCAACCATGAAACATCATAGAGTCATGCAGAGCAGAAACAGACCCTTTGGCCCAATGCATCCAAGCCGACAGTATTTTCCAAACTAAACCAATCCCATCTGCTTGCGTTTTCCCCATATCCCTCTAAACCTTTCTCATTTGTGTACTTTTAAATGTTACAATTATACCTGCATCTACCACTTCCTCTGGCAGTTCATTCCATGTGAGCACCACCCTCTGTGTGAAACGCATTACCCCTCAGGTCCCTATTAAATCTTTCTGCTCTCACCTTAAACCTATGCCCTCTAGTTTTGAACTTTCCAACCAGAGGGAAAAGACCTTTGCTTTTCACCTTATCTATGGTCCTCATAAAGTTATAATTCCCTGTAAGGTCACCCCTCAGCCTCCTACACTTCAGGGAAAAATGTCCCATCTTATCCAGCTTCTCCTTATAACTCAAACTTTCCAGTCTCAATAACGTCTTTGTAAATCTTTTCTGCACACTTTCCAATTTATAATATCCTTCCTACACAGTTCTCCAAAACTGGCCTTATCAACTTGCTGTACAACCTCAACATAACATCACAACTTAATGCTCTGACCAGTGAAGGCAAAGCATGCCAAGTGCCTTCTTAACCTCAGAAAGGAGTCACTATAGGGTGTGTGGATTCCCTGCAGGGGGAACTGAAGAAGAGAAACTGCCCCAATCACTACTCACCTGATGGAAAAGAATCAACACTGCTGCCTCCTCTCTCAACTAGGTTGACCAACTCTACTCTACATGTACACCTAGAAGTATCATACCAGCACCTCCTGCCACTGCCTACCTCACCACCATCCATCCTTACATTCCCACCATTGACTTCTAGATATGTCCATACCCACAGCACACTTCCTTCCCAGGTCAATTGGAAAGCACATTACCTCTTGATTGGCGGTCAATCAACCATGCCCAATGAGTTGACAACTAGTGAACAAAGAAAATTTAGAAAATTGAACACCTACAATGTTCTTTGTTGGCCCAGTGATATTTCTCCTGGGGAACAATCTCTGGGAGATTGGGCTGTAATGTAATTCCTTGATGCTGTGGAGCAATCCTTGAGGATTGGAGCATGTGACATGTGCATAGAGTCATAGAGATATACAGCATGGAAACAGACCCTTTGGTCCAACTCGTCCATGCTGACCAGATATCCTATATTAATCTAGTCCTATTTGTCAGCACTTGGCCCATATCCCTCTAAAACCCTTCCTATTCATATACCCATCCTTTGAAATGTTGTAATTGTACCAGACTCCACCACTTCTTCTGTCAGCTCATTCCATCAGGCACCATCCTCTGCTTAAAAAATTGCCACTTAGGATTCCTTTTAAATCTTTCCCCCCTCACGCTAAACCTTTGCCCTCTAGTTCTGGACTCCCCCACCTCAGGGAAAAGACCTTGTCTATACACACTATTCATGCCCCTCGTGTCTTCTCAAACTCAGCTTAAGCGAGGGAATTAGTGACACTAACCATCCTGAGTGCCACTGGGAATATTCCCATCATGCATAGAGAGGCAAGCTCAATACTTCCACTGTGGGCATATTGTTCTTGCCAGATCAACAGCGAGAGAGGTTAAGCATGTGAGAAGAAAAAATATTTGAAAAACAAGAATTGTCGGTTTCCATCAAACCATCTTTTCTGGTCTAGCTTTACTTCTAGCATTATTTTCCACAGCTAAGCTAAATGATGTAAATAATCTAATCATGTTCTTGATCTTGAGGGAGCTCAGTTGAATATTAAAGGAGAATTGTTCTGAACATTTCCTTAATTGTAGCAGGAAGGAGCCTTTCTTTAGACTCAGCAAATTCTCATAGTATATTACTAGGAAAATCCCTGTAATCTATTACCCAAAATGCTGTGTTCACTTTGACACTGGATAGAGCCTTTAAGTGGAGCCTGTGGGCAGAATGATGAGAATTAACGATATGCAACAAACAAAGCAAGATTTAAAACACATGCAGCACCTTTTCAACATGGAGGTCTACAAAGTATTGCAACACAAAATCTCAAAAGACATTTAGAACAGACTTTTGCAGAAGCAAATTACAAGGGATCTTTATAACCGTAATTTAACCATTATAGTTTATGCGTGTGGTTCTTGTACAGCACACAAGCAGGAGAGGCAATCGTCCACTGATCATGTCGAAGTAATAGCAATCCTGAGATGGACACAGAAAATGCTGGAGAAACTGAGCAGGTCTAGCAGCATCTGTGGACAGACAAACAAAGTTAATGAGTCAAGTTCGGTATGACCCTTCTACAGAATTGACAGGTGCTGCCAGACCTGCTGAGTTTCTCCAGCATTCTCTGTGTTTGTTTCAGATTTCCATAATCAGCAGTGTTTCCCCCGTGTTATGAAGATGTGGTTATACCTTTGAGAGAGTTAAAAGCAGCAGAACTATTGGACCAGCACCAAGTGTACTCAAAATTGGCAGGAATGTAACACTGGGTCAAACCATTTGATTAGTTCATTGCTTGAAGACAAAAACAAATTTGAATTCAGCCAATCAGTTTAAATTATACCCCGAAACATATCAAACTCCAATCAAGGATGAATTGAGTATATTGACAATCTTAAAAGCCTATGACACAATCCGATGCTCTGGAGTACAAGACTGGGGAAAGTTGAACAGTTGAGAGGAGACCCCAGCATGTAAGCAGACTGTTTGAAAATAGCTCTCTTAAGAGTCCCTTTTTGATCAATAACCTATGATGCAGAAATTCCTAACAAGGAGAAAAGAAGATGTAGTAAAATGCATAGACAAGAACCTACAGCTGCCTGGTTTTGAGATAAGATGTATTGTTTTGTAAATCTTAATTATGAGTTTTCTCGGACTTGTATTATAGAAGGGGAAGGTACAAGATAGGTTAGAGAAAGAAATTGTAAATAGTGGTTCGTTAATTATTCTCTGTTATACTTTAAGAAATAAAGTTGTTCATTTTCACTTTACATAGTTCTTGGCCACTTGAATTTTTACAGATTACTGCACGGGATAAATCTTTTTTGTGTTGCTGGTTTTAAATTAAGTAAGAGTGTTTATCCCGTGTCGCAATACTCTCAATATATGAGACCCCAGGTTGACATTTAGGGGACATGATTTCAAATCTCACCATAGCAGCTGGTAAAATTTGAATTAAAGGCAAGATAATAGTGACCATGTAATCGTTGCCCATTGTACAAAAGTAACAAGGTGGCTGAGAGGTTCAGCAATGAACTGCTAACCCATTGGGGGGCTTGAATTCTGGTCAAGAATTTGTTGATTGTTTCACTGAGAATTATCAAATCAGCTTTGATCTCATTGATTGGTGCGACTGATTCGATGGGCCAAAAGACTTACTTCTGTTCCTATGTCTAATGGTCTGATAGACATATGCACACACAAGCATCCATAAATACACATACAGGCATCCATAAATACACATACAGGCATACATATTCACACACAGGCATACATAAATACATATACAGACATCCATAAATACACATACAGGCATACATATGCGCACACAGACATACATATACGCACACAGGCATACATATGCACACACAGGTATACATAAATACACACACAGACATACATATTCACACACAGGCATACATATATGCACACAGGTATACATAAATGCACACACAGGCATACATAAATACATACACAGGCATACTTATATGCACATAGGCATATATAAATACATAAATACACACACAGGTATACATATACATACAGAGGCATTCATAAATACACACACAGGCATACGTATACACACACAGGCATAATATGCACACATAGGCATACATATACACATACATAAAAACACAAAGCAGAGTATGAGTTCAGGTATGAGAAAAAAGCCTTTCCAGTTTATGTCCCATCATCTGTCCCATCCCAGCTCCCTATAGAACTTACCTATCTCCTGTTTGACATGTGCCCAAGATTGCAAGTGCTGAAATAACATATATGGAAATATGTCATGATTGGTACCTATTTACTAGGTGGATAGGGATTAAAAATGTGACGGAGTGGACTTAAGACTTTTGGCTATCTCTATATTGAGCAATTCTGGATAAAGTTTGCAATTCGATGTACTCAAGATATCGATCTCTCCACTCAGGCAAATCACATAAAAAAACTTACAATGATATAGGAGATCTTAAAATGATATAGCATCTTTCACATGCTTCAGACATCCCATGGAATTTCACAAAATTGAATTACTTTTGATGTGCAGTGATTGCAATGTCCTCCCCTTGTGAAATGTAATTTCCAAATCGTGCCTGAATCTATTCCCATCCCTGCTGGAAATTGACAACCAAGCCCAGGACCTTAGTTTAACATCGTGCCTATATGATGTTCCCAGCAATATTACCTGGTTTTATCAGCCCACCTTTCTCGGCAAGGTTGTAATGTGGGATCTTGGACATAAGAGAATGAGAGATAAGGATGTGCCAAATGACACAATCAACTAATAAAGAGTACAATGTCAGACAAAAAATGCAGTGCAGCATTGTAGCATACAGTGTAATCCTTTTATGATCTATTTCACCTATAAAGTAAGTGTAACCAGGATATCGTCCAAGTCTCTTCAGGTGAAGAAACAGGTTATCCTTTGTGCCTCATCTCCATGGCATGAACCTACTTGAGAATATTCTAGTAGCCAAAGCAGGTGGTGAGCAGAGACCAGCATCATACTTCACTGACATAGCTCTGTCCATGTTAATGCACAGCCTATTGTCACAGGAGACCAGCTAAATACGAGACATGTACTTAAGACTTCACGGCCTTACTTATATCCCTCTTTCTCCACATCATTGGCACTGTACATTCATGCTCTGTGTTAAATGGCTCCTAATCAGATGGTGACAAATCTAGGAAGGTGGTTTTATTCACAAAATATAGTGTCATATTATCTCTGCTTGAGTATCTAGTTTTAATATTAAAGCAAACACAGAAATTGCTGGAGAAACTCAACAAATCTGGCAGCATCTGTGGAGAGAAAGCAAAGTTAACGCTGAGTCCAGTGAGCCCTCTTCTGACCCCTTTCTTCTGCTGCTACTCCAGTAATTTCTGTTTTCATTTCATTTTCCAATACCTGCAGCTCTTTGTTTTGTTTCAGTTTGTATTTAGTAGTCATTAATTCATAAACAAGTCAGCTTTCCCAACCAATTAGAAGAGAACTTCACCTGACAAAGGAGCAATGCTCTGAAAGCTTGTGATTAATAAACCTGTTGGACTATAACCATGTGACTTCTGACTTTATGCACTCTAGTTCAACATCGGCATCTCCACTTCAGAGCTCTCCAGGGACAGGGAAGTGGAATCATAGAATCATAGAGGTGTACAGTACAGAAACGACCCTACGGTTCAATTCGTCCATGCTGACTAGATATCCTAACCTAATCTAGTCCCATCTGCCAGCACTTGGTCCATATTCCTCTAAACCCTTCCCATTCATATATCCATCCACATGCATTTTAAATGTTACAATTGTACCAGCCTCCATCACTTCCTCTGGCAGCTCATTCCATACACACACACCACCCTCTGTGTGAAAAAAATTGCCCCTTAGGTTGCTTTTGTACCTTTCCCCTCTCACCTTAAACCTATGTCTGCTAGTTCTGGACTCTCCTACCCCAGGGAAAAGAATTTGTGTATTTATCCTGTCCATATCCCTTATGATTTTATAAACCTCTATAAGGTCATCCCTCAACCTCCGATGCTCCAGGGAAAACAGCCCTAGCCTATTCAATCTCTCCCTGTAGCTCAAATCCTTCAACCCTGACAACATACTTGTAACTTTTTTCTGAAACCTTTCAAGTTTAACAACATTCTTCTGATAGTAAGGAGACAAGAAATGCATGCAAAATTCCAAAACTGGCCTTACCACATCCTGTACAGCCACAACATGACCTCCCAACTCCTGTACTCAATACTCTGACCAGTAAAGGAAAGCATACCAAACACCTTCTTCACTATCCTATCTACCTGCAACTCTACTTTCAAGGAGCAATGAACCTGCAATCCAAGATCTCTTTGTTCAGAAATGACCACAAAAGAGAATCAAGCAGTCAGGTCAAACCTCTAGGAGAAAGTGAGGACTGCAGATGCTGGAGATCAGAGCTGAAAATGTGTTACTGGAAAAGCGCAGCAGGTCAGGCAGCATCCAACGAGCAAGAGAATCGACGTTTCGGGCATGAGCCCTTCTTCAGGAATCTGGCTTATGCCCGAAACGTCGATTCTCCTGCTCTTTGGATGCTGCCTGACCTGCTGCGCTTTTCCAGCAACACATTTTCAGTCAGGCCAATCCTGTTCTTATGTGCTTGAGATACTTAATCAATTCATAACCGACCTCTGTTTAGACTTGACCTTGACACCACAATTTTAATACAACATTAACACTCTGATCTTTATAGTTAGATACGCTAGAATATTACCAGGACTTCAAATGCATAGAAAAACAAGAAGACATCATTCTCTTCAGAGCAAAGAAGGGCAAAGGGAGATTTAGATGAGATGTTTTAATCATAAAGGGTTTTGGTTGAGTAAATCAGGAGAAAATATTGGCAGAATGGTCCGTAACTAGAGAAACAGATTTCAAGTAATTGGACAAGAGTTGGGATGGGGAGAGGTTATTTTTTGCTGAGTGAACTGCTGTAATCGACAATGCAAGCATCTCCAAGAAGACAGACTTTCACAAGGGAACTGAATAAAGTATTGAAGGGAAAAAAATTGCAGCAATATATTTCCTTGTAGAAGAAAAGGGTGTAATTGGGTTGACCTGACAGAGATATTCAAAATTGTGAAAGAAGTCCAGACAGAATAGACTAGAAGAAACTGTCCCCACCCATGAAAAGATCAAAATCTAAGGGCACAGATTTACAGTAAATTGGCAAAGTAAAAAATGAGGTCTGCAGATGCTGGAGATCACAGCTGCAAATGTGTTGCTGGTCAAAGCACAGCAGGTTAGGCAGCATCTCAGGAATAGAGAATTCGACGTTTCGAGCATAAGCCCTTCATCAGGAATAAGAGAGAGAGAGCCAAGCCGGCTGAGATAAGGAGATGACCTGGGGGGGTGCAGTGAGGGAGGGACTCACTGAAATCCTTGTAGAGGGAGGAAGAGAGCTTCTTCAAGGAAGGCATCCTTGTAAGAGGATTCGCAGTAGGTTAAAATCTTCGAGTAAAAAATGAGGTCTGCAGATGCTGGAGATCACAGCTGCAAATGTGTTGCTGGTCAAAGCACAGCAGGTTAGGCAGCATCTCAGGAATAGAGAATTCGACGTTTCGAGCATAAGCCCTTCATCAGGAATAAGAGAGAGAGAGCCAAGCCGGCTGAGATAAGGAGATGACCTGGGAGGTGCAGTGAGGGAGGGACTCACTGAAATCCTTGTAGAGGGAGGAAGAGAGCTTCTTCAAGGAAGGCATCCTTGTAAGAGGATTCTTTGTAGAGGGAGGAAGAGAGCTTCTTCAAGGAAGGCATCCTTGTAAGAGGATTCTTTGTAGAGGGAGGAAGAGAGCTTCTTCAAGGAAGGCATCCTTGTAAGAGGATTCTTTGTAGAGGGAGGAAGAGAGCTTCTTCAAGGAAGGCATCCTTGTAAGAGGATTCCTTGTAGAGGGAGGAAGAGAGCTTCTTCAAGGAAGGCATCCTTGTAAGAGGATTCTTTGTAGAGGGAGGAAGAGAGCTTCTTCAAGGAAGGCATCCTTGTTGTAGAGGGAGGAAGAGAGCTTCTTCAAGGAAGGCATCCTTGTTGTAGAGGGAGGAAGAGAGCTTCTTCAAGGAAGGCATCCTTGTAAGAGGATTCTTTGTAGAGGGAGGAAGAGAGCTTCTTCAAGGAAGGCATCCTTGTTGTAGAGGGAGGAAGAGAGCTTCTTCAAGGAAGGCATCCTTGTTGTAGAGGGAGGAAGAGAGCTTCTTCAAGGAAGGCATCCTTGGTAGAGGGAGGAAGAGAGCTTCTTCAAGGAAGGCATAGAGGGAGGAAGAGAGCTTCTTCAAGGAAGGCAAAAGAAACAGCAACGCTATGAGGATTTTTTTCCTTTAAGTGAGCAGTTCAAGCATTGGAGGCAGGTTCATTTGAGGCTTTCAAAGAGAATTAGATGATCATTTGAAAAGGAACAATGTGCAGGACTACGGGAGATTATGGGAGAATGGTAGTAAGTAATGGTCATTTGGAGAACCGGTGCAAACACAAGAAGCCAAATGTCCTCCTTGTGTATTGTAACTATTCGGTAATTCTGCAATGATGCAGGGAAGCAGAACTATTGGCTAATGCTTTCAAAGAACTTGCACAAACCTGATGGGTGAAATGGTTTCCTTTGACAGTATATCCTTCCAGTGTGTAATGACTGCCAGCCTCCAAAACCCCAGCATAAATACTATTAAATTGCTTCAGTTGCTTTTTAATGCATTTATTCCTTATTTATGGAACTAGGCTAAGGAATAAAGAGATAATTCCCATCATTTAGGCAGCATTATCACTAGACACATGTGCGATATAAAATAGGTCATCTTTACATTTGAAAGATTATTAATATGGGTGGGAACCTGGAGGCTGGTTCATTAGGAACCTCTGACCAAAATTATAAAGTTATATTGAGTATATTGTACTGCAATCTTCAAAACCCAGGAATTAGAGACTTGAGATAAACTCTCATTGAACCGAGACTCAGTGGCTTGCATCATATTTCAAAGTGCATCCAGATAATTCTTGCTGAGTTTCATCACGACGCGAAATGTTCATTGAGGTGCTTAAAGGTCATAAGGCAATTGTCCTCTGAACAGGACAAGACTCAACATTAAAGATGCAACAATACTTGCCGTTCATACCTTACCTGAATTTGAATCTTGCCATGTCAGATGGTGCAATTGGAATTCAATTTTTAACAAAATTCTGAAATTAAGAGACTAATGCTGACCATAAATCCATTGTCGATTGTCAGAAAACCCCATTTTGTTCACTAGTGTCCTTTAGTTAAGGGAACTACCATCCTTACCTGGTTTGGCCTACATGTAACTTTATACCCAGCAATATGGTTAACTCTTAATTACCCTCTGGGCAATTAAGAATAGGCAATAAATACTGCCCAGCCAGCGATACCCTCATTCCATGAATGAATACAACACAAATCTTATTAAGGTCAACAATTATTGCCTGTACGTTTGCTAGAAAAGGTAAATTCCACTCAGTTTGGCGTTTAAATGTTGGTATGTGCATAATAACACTTTAATATCGTAAGATGTACCAAAGTGCTTTACAGGAGCTTTGTGAAACAAAGTATGGCACCGAGGAGATGAGGACGTCTTAGGACAGAAACATTTAAAATTTGGTCAAACAAGTGAAGGAGGAAGGTGAGGTAGAGAGACAGAAGGAGGCAATTCAGGAGCCTGGGGCAATACTCCCTGTGATGGAGTGATCATAGTCAGAAATATACAAGGCACACAAATCTCTGAAGGATGTGGTGTTTGAGGAGATTAGGCAGATAGGGAGGCGCAAGACCATGGAGGAGTTTAACTATGAGGATGGGAAGTCTACGGACAAAGATTTGCTTAACTGGAAGCCAGAGTAGGTCAGCGAGCAGAGGAGTAATAAAGGGGATGGCAATGGGGGAGTATGGGTGGGGAGCAATGGTAAGAGAATTCACAGTTCAGAAACTATAAACAGCGGCAATTGGGTGATAACAGAATTGGTCTCTTTACTTAAAGAAGGATGTAAACGCGAATGTCTGTATACCAAACTATCACAACTCTCCAAATAAACAATCAAATGATCAATTTGTCTCACTTAATTGCTACTCAGGAATAAAGCAATTCATACCAGATTTTGTCACTACTGGGAAACTAATACTATTTATTGTCAACAAAACTATTCTTTATTCATGAAAAGTTGGTGAACTGCCTTCTTGAACCACTGTAATCCATGTGTTGTATGGTCATACACAGGGATAGGCTAAGAAGGGAGATCTATGTTGCTGGCGATCTAGAACAAAGAACAAAGAGAAAAAGAACATTACAGCACAGGAACAGGCCCTTCGGCCCTCCAAGCCTGCGCCAACACATTTTTCCCTTCCATACTAAAACTGCCTTCAGTGTACTGTCCATAAATGGCAACAGTACTTCAGCCTAATCAGTATTTAGAATGAAAGAAGACCAAAAAATATCTATTTCTATGTCAGGGTGTTGAGTGGCTTGGAGAGGAACTTGCATGTGCTTCTATGTATCTGCTGCCCTTGTACTTCTGGATGAAGGTGGTTGTGGGTTTGGAGGGTCCTGTTGAGTTACCAGCCACGTTTTAAGGCACTGTGCTTATGTTTTAAATACACAGCACACCAAAAGCTGGCTCCCCACCTTGTCACAATACGACTGTGTTGTAGCATGTTCGAAAAGATTATTTACATCTTTGGCAGATCATAGAGTAAGAAGCTATAGAGTAGCCATCAGTTCTCTCTCACTGGTTGAGTTTGGGACCAGTTTGAAGAGGAATACCAGGCGGATAGACAAGTGTGATGTTTGGTCCATTTAAATTAACAGGAACTTGGAACAAAGCAGGAAAACCTGCCAAACACAGTTCTAACAACTGGAGATTTGGGTGGCATTGTGGTTAGCACTGCTGCCTCATAGCACCAGGAATCCAGGTTTAGATACCCCCCTTGGGTGACTCGCTGTGTGCAGTTTGCATATTCTCCCTGTGTCTGGGTGGGTTTACCTCTGTTTCCATAAGACATAGGAGTGACAGTAAGGCCATTTGGCCCATCAAGTCCACTCTACCATTTAATCATGGCTGATGGGTATTTCAACTGCACCTACCGGCACTCTCCCTGTAGCCTTAATCCCTTGCGAGATTAAGAATTTATCAATCTCTGCCTTGAAAACGTTTAACATTCTGGCCTGCACTGCACTCCATGGAAATGAATTCCACAGGCCCACCACTCTCTGGCTGAAGAAATGTCTCCTCATTTCAGTCCTAAATTGACCTCCTCTACTTCTAAGGCAGCACCCTCAGGTCCTGGTCTCCTCACCTAACGGAAACAACTTCCCAGCATCCACCCTTTCTAAGCCATGCATTATCTGGTAAATTTCTATTCGATCTCCCCTCAATCTTCTAAATTTTAATGAATACAATCCCAAGATCAAAGATGAGCAGGTTAAGTGAATTGACCATGCTAAATTGCCCATAGTGTTAGGTGCATTAGTCAGAGGGAAATGGGTCTGGGTGGGTTACTCTTCGGAGGGTTGGTGTGGACTTGTTGGGTCAAAGGGCCTGTTTCCACACTGTAGGGAATCTAATCTAATCATTTCCAATATTTGTCGTTCTCTATTCTCAATGTTCATCGTATGTTAGGCCTACCATTCCAGGGATTACCTGTGTGAATCTCCACTTGACACGCTCCAGTGCCAGTATGTCCTTCCTGAGGTATGGGCTCAAACCTGGACACAGTGTTCTAAATAGGGTGTAACTAGTCCTTTATAAAGTCTCAGAAGCACATCGCTACTTTTATATTCCAGCCTTGTTGAGTTAAATGACACCATTACATTCGCTTTCTTAAGCACGGACTCAACCTGCAAGTCAATCTTTAGTGAATCCTGGACTAGCACTCCCAGATCCCTTTGTACTTTAGCTTTATGAATTTTCTCACTGTTTAGAAAATAGTCCATGCCTGTATTCTTTTTTCCAAAGTGCAGGACCTTGCATTTGCTCACATTGAATTGCATCAGCCATTTCCTAGACCATTCTCCTAAACTGTCTAAATCTTTCTGCAGCCTCCCCACCTCCTCAGTACTACCGGCCTGTCCACCTAACTTCATATCATTGGCAAACTTTGCCAGAATGCCCCCAGTCCCTTCATCCAGATCATTAATATATTAAAGTGAACAGCTGCGGCCCCAACATTGAAACATGTGGGACACCACTTGTCACCGGCTGCCATTCTGAAAAAGAACATTTTATCCCAACTTCTGTCAGAGAGCCAATCCTCAATCCATGCCAATAGCTCACCTTGAACACAATGAGCTCTCACCTTACTCAGCAGCCTCCCATGAGACACTTTATCAAAGGCCTTTTGGAAGTCTAGATAGATAACATCCACTGGGTTTCCCTGGTCTAACCTACTTGTTACCTGTTCAAAGAATTCTAACAGGTTTGTCAGGCACAACCTCCCCTTACTAAATCCATGCTGACTTGTTCTAGTCTAACCCTGCACTTCCAAGAATTTAGAAATCCCATTCTTAACAAAGGATTCTAGAATTTTGCTAACAACCGAGGTTAGGCTATTCAGCCTATAATTTTCCATCTTTTGTCTTGATCCTTTCTTGAACAATGGGGTTACAACAGTAAATTTCCAATCATCTGGGACTTCCCCTGATTCCAGCGACTCTTGAAAGATCACAGCCAATGGCTCAGCTGTTTCCTCAGCCTCCTCCCTCAGAATTCTAGATTGTTGCCCATTGAAGCCAGGAGATTTGCCAACTTTTAGACCTTCAAGCTTTACTAGCAATTTCTCTTATGTAATGGCCACCGTACTCTGCCCCTTGACTCTCCTTAATTGTTGGGATATTACTCATGTCTTCCACTGTGAAGACTGACACAAAGTACTTATTAAGTTCTTCAGCTATTTCCTTATCTCCCATCACTAGCCTTCCAGCATCAATTTGAAGTGGCCCAATGTCTACCTTTGTCTTTTGTTTGTTTCTTATGTATTGAAAGAAACTTTAACTATAATTTATAATACTACTGAGAAGCCTACCTTCATACTTGTTCCTCTCCTTCCTTATTTCTCTCTTTGTTATCCTCTGTTTGTTTTTGTAGCCTTCCCAATCTTCTGATTTCCCAGTGCTCTTGGCCACTTTATAGGCTCTCTCTTTTTCTTTGATACATTTCCTGACTTCCTTTCTCAGTCATGGCTGTCTAATTCCACCCCCTCCACCCCAGATAATCTTTCTTTTCTTTGGGATGAACTTCTTTACTGTATCCTCAACAATTACACCAGTAAGCTCCTGCCATTGTCACCATACTGTCTTTCCCGCTAGGCTCTGCTTCCAGTCAATTTTCGTCAGTTCCTCTCTCATACCCCTGTAATTACCTTTATTTAACTGTAACACCATTACATCCGATTTTGCCTTCTCTCTTTCAAACTGCAGACCGAACTCTACCATATTATCATCGTTGCTTCCTAAGTGTTCCCTTATTTTAAGACCTTTTATAAAGTCTGGCTCATTACATAGCACTAAGTCCAGAATAGCCTGCTCCCTTTTGGGCTCTATCACCAGCTGTTCCAAAAAGCCAATCTGTAAGCATTTCCTTTCTTTGGATCCATCAGCAACATTATTCATCCAGTCCACCTGCATGTTGAAGTCCCCCATGATCACCGTGACCTTGCCTTCCTGACATGCCCTATTTCCTGGTACGTCTTGTGCCTCTGGTCTTGACCACTGTTAGGAAGTCTGGACATAACTCCCATTATGTATTTTTTTGTCTTTGTGGTCCCTCAACTCCACCCACAGCGACTCCACATCATCTGACCCTTTGTCATTCAGTGCCATAGATTTATTTTCATTCTTAACTAACAAGACAACCCCAACCCCTCTGCCCATCTCCCTGTCTTTTTGATAAGTTGTAAATCCTCAGATGTTTAGCTGCCTGTCCTGAACCCCCTGCAACCATGTCTCTGTGATGCCTACCACATCATAATCATTCACGATGATTTGTGCCATTAATTCATCTACTTTGTTATGAATACTATGAGCATCCAGCTAAAGTGCCTTAATGCCATTTTTCTTATCATTATTAGAGATGTTGGAAATCATAAGCTGTCCTAAGTTATCCTTCATTTTTGCTGCATTCCTAGTCCGCCACGGAGTTTAAACCCACCGGTACACATGCTGTCCAGCTGCTTATCTTTCCATTTAACTCCATACTCCCTGTCACTTGGAGTGAGATTTGGAGTGAGAGGAGGTAGGTTCAAAACTGAGATGAGGAGAACCGACATCTCTCAGAGAGTTGTGAATCTGTGGAACTCACTGCCCCAGTGTGCAGTGGAGGCAAGATCAATCAACAGATTCAAGGAAGAAACAGACATATTTCTGATGAAAAGCAGGATAAAGGGCTATGGGGAGCAGGTAGGAAAGTGGCATTCAGACCAGGATAAGATCGGCCATGATGATGTTAAATGGATGAGTGGGCATGAAGGGCTGAATGGCCTACTCCTGCACTTAATTCCTATGATCTTAAAGGTGTGGATTTGCAATTCAATCAGCCTCAAGCAGTGATTTTAAGAGGTATGATTCCTGGTAATGATTTTTTGCAGTAAACATTAACAGCATTGCCCCCTTAAGACCCAAAGGTGTGGGCCCCACATTCCAGCTTTATTCAGAGAAGCTCAGTTTCAGGGACAGATGTTACAGTCAGACTCAGCATTGATCTTTGCTGCTGTGTACTGCGACTGTCTTGTTGACAGATGGTGAGGAAACTAAGACACAAGCTGCACATTCCTGAAAATTAACCAACCTTCACATTCTTTAGAGAGCCATCAGTGTGAATGTTACCTTGTGCAAAATAATGAAAAGTGGTTAAAATTCAGATTGGAAAGGTTTGAATCTGCTCAGGAGCAAAAATATTTCATCTCAACCACCTACAAGGTTTGGAAATGAAATGAGCAATTAGCACACCATCCAAAATCCACCTTCAGTCAAGAACGAGTTATTTCAGACTTTTCTCAGTGTGGGGGATACCCTGAAAACAGTGGCAGAGTTGTCTCTGCAAATACAAATTCTTCACTACAAACCCTCTGAGAAAACTAGCATACTCCAGGGACCCCCTGTAAAAACTGACACACTGAAAGGGACCCCTGGTAAACACTGACACTCGAATGGACCCCCTGTAAATATTGACACACTTCCCAGGACCCCCTGTCATTGCCAACACACTCCCGGGACCCCCTGTATATACTGACACACATCCAGGGACCATCTACAAATACTGACTCATTCGCAGAGGCCCATTGTAAGTGTCAACGCACACCCCGGGCCCCCCTATAAATACTGACACACTCGCCGGGGCCCCCTGTAAATACTGACACACTCACCAGGGCCCCCTGTAAATACTGACACACCTCCAGGGACCATCTATAAATACTGACTCATTCGCAGAGGCCCAGTGTAACTGTTGACACGCTTCCTGTAAATACAGACACACTCCCGGGACCCCCCCTGTAAATACTGACACACTTCCAGGGACCCTTTATAAATACTGACTAATTCTCAGAGGCCCAGTGTAAGTGCTGACACACTTCAAGAGACCCCCTGTAAATACCGACACACTCCCAGGATCCTGGTAAATACCAACATGCTTCCTGGCACCCCCTGTAAGTACTGACTCATTCCCTGGCGACCTCCTGTAAATGCTGACGTACTCCCAGCATCATGGCCAGGGACTGTAATGCCACATCATGCTTGGACATCTCAATGTTTTGATTCCAGCTTATGTTTTTTTTAAAAAGAGGACTAAAACAATCAAAACGATGGTGAATCTAAGCTCAGTGGCGTCTGGAGGTCAACTCTGGAAGGTCACAGCTACAGGTATCAAAGATTGTTCAAAGAATGAAATACAGTACTAACTGAACTGTAATCCCCTTTGAGTATCTCAGATTGTGAAAGTGGTAATAGCAAAAAAATGTCCTCCTGTCAAAGGTTAATAATCACACAACACCAGGTAATAGTCCAACAGGTTTAATTGGAAACACTAGCTTTCAAAGCCCCGCTCCTTCATCAGGTGGTTGTGGAGGACACAATTGTAAGACACAGAATTTATAGCAAAAGTTTACAGTGTGATGTAACTGAAATTATACATTGAAAAATACCTTGATTGTTTGTTAAGTCTCTTATCTGTTAGAATGACTACGTTAGTTTCACTTCTTTCATATGTAAATCACAAAACTTTTTTTAAAAGGTTAACTTTAACAATTGGTGTCAGCCCAGATGGGCGTTAGCCCCCTGTGTGCTGTTGTCTGTGCCATAATGTTTAGACTGATTCTAATCTAAAAAATGAGGTAAGAGAGTCTTACATGGATTCATGCAGTTTTTGAGCAAAGTACAATATAAAAGGTAACGCTCTCCAGGGAATCCCTGTAAATACTGAAACTCACAGAGGTATATCCTGTAAATATCTCCACACTCACCAGTGTCCCCTGTAAACACACACAAAGCTGCCAGAGGTCCCTTGTAAACATGATATTCATTTTAACATGGATTCTTCACATAAGCTCAGATCAAGTTTTTAGGTTTGTTTTAAACAATGTTTCATAACAGGATGAATAATGCAGCTAAGCACCCTTCCCTGCTTCTGAGGCAGAGTTCCTAACAAAGTATTCACAATCTTTACCTCTCCACCAGACACTGACTTTCTATTAAGGGGCAAGATATCCACTCATGTAAATTCTGCCCACTCTCAGGAATTCTCACTGCAAATACTGACACACGGCTACAGAAACACCCCTACATCACACCACAAAAATACTTCTCAAGAAGGCAACAGTGTCTGTAGCCCTGCTCTCTCATTAGAGAGAGAGAGAGACAATGGTGGCTGAACTTGAGGGACACCACACCACATGATGAAGAGCTCATGCCCGAATCATCGACTCTTCTGCTCCTCGGATGCTGCCTGACCGGCTGTGCTTTTTCAGCACAACATCTGCAGTCCTCACTTTTTCCTACACCACAACACCTGCCAAGGGAGTGGTCAAGAAGGAGAGTTCTTCATGATAACCTCAGCCAGCGCAGGAATTGAACCGATACTGTTGGCATCAAACCCAGCCAACTGAGCTAACTGACCCCAAAATGCTCGACAAACTACTTTAAATAAACATAACCCCACTCTGAATTTAATCCATAGTGCTTAACCTGGGAGGACTTGATTGCAAATGCTGACCATATGATATTTTATCCAAACCACGAGCAGAATTTTATTTCAATGAAATGTTATATGCTGGGAATGGAATGGATATCAGAGTACCAATGTATAGATTACATTTTGCTCAATTTTGATGTCAGTAAGCTTCAATATCTTCTTGTGAGTCTTCTGGATCAGGGACAGCTTTGTGAACTGGTAAAAATTATTAGCAATTAAATAAAAAGAATTGAAATTTTGGCAGCTGCCCTCCCTTGCTCACTTGTTTGTTAGATGGTGTGGCTCAAAACCAGCTCAAACAAAATAAACTCAAAACATAAAAATTAGCTAAAGTAGGGACCCTCTGTTGGTGCAGTGGTAGCGTCCGTTCCCCTTGGACCAGGCGGTTCAGGTTCAAGTCCGACCTGAGGCGTGTATTAACATCACTGATCAGATTGATTCAGTAAAATAGGATAACTTTGAAACAAATTAGCTAAAGGTCAGTCCAAATGGATCAATATTGAAGTAAGGAGGAAATGACAGCATATCGGAATGTGTTATAAACAGGATGGTCCAATTTTAATACAAGTCTTTCAAAGTGACAGGACAAGTTGAGTGGGATGTAAAAAGAAGCTACAAGTTCCTTAGCTTTATAACTGTTAGCACAGAATATGAAACATAAGGAAATCAAGTTGACATCTTCTATTATACGTAAGACATGGGATGGAAGGGAGGTATGGAGATGAGAGGAACAATTAAGGGTCAGGTCAAAGAGACGCTAAACCACTCCGCAACTCTGAATGAGTTTTTTTTTTATTTAGACTTACAGTGTGGAAACAGGCCCTTCGGCCCAACAAGTCCACACCGACCCGCCGAAGCGCAACCCACCCAGTTGTAATAAGTCTGATAAGATCTCCAATGTATTGGATAAATTGCAGATTTAGGTCTAAACAATCAGTCTTTTGATGCTAATTCTACATTTTCAATAACGCACAAACTTGTCCAGTTTAAAACAGGAAGGATAGCAAACGTATAATTTGTCTCACAGGTTGTGTGCTCCAGGCTTAACATTAACTAAGAGATGAAGTCAACATGGCCCAGAGAGAAGGAAGTGTGGAAAATAAGAGCTGATGCACCTGTGTTACAAAGTGATAAGTGTACTGTCATATTGCATGAAACACATCAGAAATGCAGGCAAGTCTACGTTGCGGATTAAGGTCATCTTTACTAATGGACTTGAGATGTGCTACCATGATAGGTCCTTAAGTTTCACCCAGAGCATTCTGGCACAAAAGAATCCTAATGGATGAGTGTCTCAGACATTCATTATGCTGAGAATGTAGTTCATCTGCTAAATCTGGCACAGACAAATGCATTCACATAAGAATTTGCAAATCAGATAAACACCCAATAAATCAATATATTGATCAGACTGCACTGTGTCAGGATAAAGTCAGAGCCGTGAGGGAATAATCAATCAGTCACACTCATTAGGTTGAGTACCCATTGAAATATGAGCATTTTTCTTTTGTCTCCCAACCCTCTGAGTGAAAAATCACTGTGACTGGAATCCCCTCAGACACCATTGCTCTGATGTCATGTATACATGACCACTCTGGTGCTGTGTTCGATGTTATTAGCCAGCAGTCAGACATTCTGATTGACTCAGATAAACTGAACTGGATTTGTAGCTTATATTGCTTACCTACTGCTTACTGTAAGTATCCAAATTATATAATTGATTTGAAATGCCCATACAAGTGATTTACTTCATTGAGCAAAAACATTAATCACATTCAAATAAAAGCAAAGTGCTGCAGAGGCTAAGGACATTTGGTTAGACTGGGTACACAATATCACACTTAGAATTAATCATGTACTTTTCTCTTTATTTTATTCTTCAATATTCAAGGGCCAACCACAATGACAGGTTTGATTCAACAAGCTTAAGATTAAGCCATTAATGATGGGCCACATGTGGAACAGGTCTCCAAAAATCACCTGATCTTTAGAATTGAAACTGGTCATTTAGCCTGCACTAAGCCTCTGAAAAGCATCCCACCCACCCCTACCGTATAACCCTGAATTTCCCATTACCAATCAATCCCTGGGTACTATGGGCAATTTAGCATGGCCAATCTGCCTAACCTGCACGTAGAGTCATAGAGATATCTAAGCATGGAACTAGACCCTTCAGTCCAACCCGTCCATGCCGACCAGATATCCTAACCCAATCTAGTTCCTTGGATTGTAGGAGGAAACTGGAGCAAACCCACACAAACACAGGGAGAATGTGTAAACTCCATGCACTTTCAGTTCCCCAAGGCTGGAATCAAACCTGGGTCCCTGGTGCTGTGAAGCAGCAATGCTAATCACTGAGCCATCATGCCTCCCCATGCTGCCCCCTCATTTCGAAAATATCAGTGTGAAAACAGTTGGCACAGCACATCATCTGATTGCAATATTGAATGGAGCCTTTCAGACAAAACAACATTTTTGTGGACAGCAATAAATATTGTTGTGGTTCTGTTCACCGAGCTGGGAATTTGTGTTGCAGATGTTTCGTCCCCTGTCTAGGTGACATCCTCAGTGCTTGGGAGCCTCCTGTGAAGCGACTCTGTGATCTTTCTTCCGGCATTTGTAATGGCTTGAATCTGCCGCTTCTGGTTGTCCATTCCAGCTGTCTGCTGCAGTGGTCGATATATTGGGTCCAGGTCGATGTACTTATGGATTGATTCTGTGGATGAGTGCCATGCCTCTCAGAATTCCCAGGCTGTTCTCTGTTTGGCTTGTCCTATAATAGTAATGTTGTCCCAGTCGAATTCATGTTGCTTGTCATCTGCGTGTGTGGCTACTAAGGATAGCTGGTCGTGTTGTTTTGTGGCTAGTTGGTGTTCATGGATGCAGATCGTTAGCTGTCTTCCTGTTTGTCCTATGTAGTGTTTTGTGCAGTCCTTACATGGGATTTTGTGCACTGGGGTTTTGCTCATACTGGGTATCGGGCCCTTTGTCCTGGTGAGTTGTTGTCTGAGAGTGACCGTTGGTTTGTGTGCTGTTATGAGTCCTAGCGGTCATAGTAGTCTGGCTGTCAGTTCAGAAATGTTCTTAATGTATGGTAACGTGGCTAGTCCTTTGGGTTGTGGCATGTCCTCATTCCGTTGTCTTTCCCTTAGGCATCTGTTAATGAAATTGCGCAGGTATTCGTTTTTGGTGAATACATTGTCGAGGAGTTCTTCCTCTTTTTGCAGTTCTGGTGTACTGCAGTGTGTGTTGTGGCCCTTTTGAATAGTGTCTTGATGCAACTTCTTTTGTGTGTGTTGGGGTGGTTGCTTTCGTAGTTCAGGACTTGTTCTGTGTGTATGGCTTTCCTGTATACCTGTGTGGTGAATTCTCCGTTCGGTGTTCTCTGTACCATCATGTCTAGGAATGGGAGTTGGTTGTCCTTTTCTTCCTCTCTCGTGAATCTGATTCCTGTGAGTGTGGCATTGATGATCCGGTGTGTGTTTTCTATTTCTGTGTTTTTAATAATTACAAAGGTGTGATCTACATATTTGACCCAGAGTTTGGGTTGAATTTGCGGTAAGACTGTTTGTCCTAATTTTGGATTACCGCTTCTGCTATGAGTTCAGAGATGGGTGAGCCCATGGGTGTGCTGTTGATTTGTTCATATATTTGGTTGTTGAATGTGAAGTGTGTTGTGAGGCACAGGTCCAGTAGTTTGAGTATGCCGTCTTTGTTGATAGGTTCAACGTCCTATTGTCTGTTCTGCATGTCCAGCAGGTTGGCTATTGTTTTACTGGCTAGGGTTTTGTCAATAGAGGTGAACAGTGCCCTTACATCGAATGAGACCACAGTTTCTTCCTTATCTATGTGTATATTTCTGATGATATCCAAGGATTCCTGTGTTGATTGTATAGAGTATCTGGATCCGCTGATCAGGTGTTTCAGTTTCTGCTATAGTTCTTTAGCCAGTTTGTGTGATAGTGTCCCTGGTAGTGATACTAAGGGTCTGAGTGGAATGTCTGTTTTGTGCACTTTAGGTAGTCCATAGAATCTGGAATTTCACGGAATTTCATCAATTTCATCATTTGGAAGCTAGTACTTCCAAATAAACCAGTTGGACTATAACCTGGTGTCGTGTGATTTTTAACTTTGTCCACCCCAGTCCAACATCAGCTTCTGCTCAACATGGCTTTTAAATGTTGTAATTGTACCAGCCTCCACCACTTCCTCTGGCAGCTCATTCCAAATACGCACCACCCTCTGTGTGAAAAAAGTTGCCCCTTGGGTCCCTTTTAAATCTTTCCCCTCTCACCTTAAAACCCTCTAAGTTTTGGACTCCCCTACTTTGGGAAAAAGACTGACTATTCACCCTGTCCGTGAATAGTTCTGTAAGATTACCCCTTAGCCTCTAGCTCTCCAGGGAAAACAGCCCCAGCCTATTCAGCCTCTCCCTGTAGCTGAAACCCTCCAACCTCGGCAATCTACTGTTGTCATGTGGGAAATGCAACAATTAATTTGTTGTGGTTAATGTGTAATTAACGTAGAATATTACAGAGAAAATCCTCCCATTATTTGTGTTTTCACAAGATGAGCTCCCACTAGACTTACAATGTAGGTTCCGCATAGCAAGCAGACCAACCTTTCCAATTCGAGGTGCCTGGCATGTAGTGAGTAATGGGATCCTTAAGTTAGTTTCACAATGTGCTAACATGCAGCACACAGAAAAATCTTTCTTTCCAAATCTACAAATGCACCTACAGGAAATTTCAATGTCACTGACACGGAGCAGTAATAAAAAGTCTATTTTATTGTACATGTTGCAACTTAGAAATTTCAAGTAGTCTGCTCAAACAATCAGCGTCCAGATTAAAACCAGACGACAGTGAAAAATGTCATACATTCAGTGAAACAAAGGCAGCTCCTAGTTGGTCTTAGTCTGATGCAATCCATTTGAACACCCTGCCATTGTAATGCTAAGGAGCAATTTCCCTTTTTCAGTTTTTGACTTCAGCCAGAAAGATCCAGTGCTCTTTAAATGGCCAGCTTCCAAAATGCTTCATCAGGCAAATTGTACCCTCTAGCGAGTGCTCATGGACCCAGGTCATTGGATCTGAAATTCAAACTGACTGCAACAAAGTACCGATTATGCAGCTCAGCCTTAGCTCAATGCAGGTCCCTCTTAAAAAGCACTGTGATCAAATGCTTCACAACAAACAGGTCAGTCATTCTGAAACTTTAACCCTCTTGAGAAGCCAGGCTCCTAAATGAGATATTCATGATTATCACAGTGATCATGGTGAGACTTAGAGTCATGGAGATGTACAGCACAGAAACAGACCATTCGGTCCAACTCGCCCATGCCAACCAGACATCCTGAACTAATTTAGTGTCGGTTTGGAAATGTCGTTGTTGGACTGGGGTGTACAAAATTTGAAATCACACAACACCAGGTTATAGTCCAATATATTTAATTGGAAACACTAGTTTTCAGAGCACTGCTCCTTCATCAGGTGGTTTGCCAGCAGTTGGCCCAAATCCCTCTAAACCCTTCCTATTCATATACCCATCCAGATACCTTTTAAATGTTGGAGAAAGTCAGGAGTGCAAATGCTGAAGATCAGAGTCGAGAGTATAGTGCAGGAAACATACAGCAGGTTAGGCCCTATCCGAGGAGCAGGAGAGTCAACACTTCGGGCGTAAGTCCTTCATCTTGTGGGTTGGGGCTGAGAGATAAATGGAAGGGGGTGGGGTTTGGGGAAAGGTAGCTGAGAATGCGATAGGTGGATGAAGGTGAGGGAGAAGGTGATAGGTTGGGGGGGAGTGTGTGATGAACAGGTCTGGAAGGCAGTACTGAGGATTGGGACTGGGATAATGTGGGGGCGAGGGGAAATGAGGAAGCTGTTGAAATCCACACTGATCTCGTGTGGTTGCAGGGTCCCAAGGTGGAATATGAGGCATTCCTCCTCCAGGTGTCGGGTGGTAACAGTTTGGTGGTGGAGGAGGCCCAGGACCTGCATGTCCTTGATGGAGTGGGAGTGAGAGTTGATGTGTTCAGCCACGGGGTGGTGGTGTTGTCAATGTTGTAAGTATACCAGCCTCCACCACTTCCTCTGATAGCTTATTCCATGCTCAGACATGAAAAAGTGACCACTTAGGCCCCTTTCACCCTAAACCTATGGACTTTCTTATCCAGGGAAAAGGTCCTTGGCTATTCACCTTACCCATGTCCCTCATGACTTATAAACCTCTATAATATTCTCATTAATTGTATGCAATAATTCAGAAAGAAGAAATAGAAAAGGAAACCTGCCTACTTTTAACATTCTTTCGTGGGAAATGGGCATTACTAAGTAGGGTAGCACCTGTTGTCTATCCCTAATTGCCC